>NC_050577.1:102202753-103625253 GCF_011100635.1 Trichosurus vulpecula | reverse complement strand
ACGAGAAAAGAAGACAGGACAGGAGAAAGGAGAGGACAGGAGAGGACAGGAAAAGAGAGAGGGGAAGAGAGAGAGAGACAGAGACAGAGAGAGAGGAAGGGGATAGGGACGGAGAGAGGAGACAGAGAGACAAAAACAGACAGAGACAAAGAAGAGGGAGAGAGGGAGAGTGAGAGGGAGAGAGGGAGAGAGAAAGCGGGCGGCGGAGGGGAGGGAGAGAGACAGAGGGAGAGAGGAGAGAGAGAGAGAGAGAGAGAGAGAGAGAGAGAGAGAGAGAGAGAGAGAGAGAGAGAGAGAGAGAAAGTATAAGCTAGAGGGTACGTACTTCGTAATGCTACAGAAGCATTATCTTTTCTCCACGTAGACCATGCATTTGTTTTACTCTACTGCAATTATCTCTGCATTGACAATGTCTCAGTATTACAGAATACACACTTGTTTTACTGCAGCCTTTTTATGTAGAGTTTCTCAGAACTACCCAACCATCACATCTGTTATTTTCATGTCTGCCTCTGGTGATCTGAACATCTATATCGATATATTTGGTTCATACCTAAGACTTCATTAGTATAGGGAGCTCCCAAGGTGGAAACTCCCTCCACCAAGACAAATCAGTAACTTTCCAAATATCTCATTTTATCTGCACAAAAACCCTGGAAGGTAGGTCCTTTTATGATCACTTTGCAGAGAAGGAAACTCGGGCAGACAGAATTTAAGTGACTTGACCAGGTCACACAGCTAATAAGTGTCTGAGGCCAGATTTAAGAAAATGAGTCTTCCTGACTCCAGGTCCAGCATGCTATACACTGTGCCACCTAGCTGACTCTTAGACAGCTGCTGAGCACTGAGACATTATGTGACACTGTCTCCCTCCTAATAAATGTCAGAGGAAGAACTTGAACCCAGCTCAGATCTGATTGTAAGGTCAGTCCTCTAACCATTACACTACACTGCCTGCCATTTTTTTATGTTTATATCTACATATATACACATACATATGTGTGTGTGTGCATACAGTATACACCTATATAATACATATTTATACATATGTATGCATATACATATATATTTATATATACACATATAATTTGGGTCCATAATACATGCTTGGGGACTTAAATCAATCAGTCAGCTTAATAAATGTTAAGTACCTGCTATGGGCCCAGTAGGGTGCTAGGTTCTGGGGATACAAGCTAAAGAGCTTACATCCCAGCATTTTTAAACAGGAATCCATTTGTTTCCTCCAATCAAAAACCTAAGTAAGTGCTAATGAACCAAAACACCAAACAAGACTAAAACCAGCCCTTTTGAAACCTTTGGCTTCAGGGATAATGCAGTAGACAATCTGCTCACATTATCAGTTCCCAGGCTGCCTCTCACACACAGCCAGAACAAGAGGGACAAAGTACAGGAAAATCCAGAGGAGAATTGTCCCCACCTCCCTTTTATGAGTCATTGTCTGTGTTCCACTGTCGGCAGAATATTAAGGATTCTAGCCTTCCCTTCCCTGGAGCCCTGGATCCCTGAGTCTAAGGGAATGATCCTTCTCTTAATGGCTATGTGGCTATCTCTGTCCCGTCAAGGCTACTCAGCCTAGAATACAGGGTTAATTTCTCTCTGGATGTCTCCTGTCGTTACTCTCTTCCAAAACCAACAGTCTTGGGGTTGGGACCTGTCACAGATTATTTACTGGAAAGATTACCTGTGTCCTCCCCAGCCGGATGTTCCTCCTATGGCCAAGGCAGCCAAAGGCACCAACCATCCTCAAATATGACAGGCAATGAATTTTAAGTATGTGCAGGTTCTGAGACCCACATGAACTGAGGACATGGAAAAACACATGTATATGACCATCCATACAAGGAAGGAATAAGCATTTATTAATCACAACTACCTGCCAGGTACCATGTTAATTAATTGCTTTATTTCATTTGATAAAATGAAACAGAGAGGAACATAGACAGATAGATAATGATAGACACTGGAACATGGGGACAGTGCAACCACACAGAGCTATTCCTGACTATGATCATGGGCATACTCTTAGCACATGATCTTATGCCTAAATCGGTTAGCCAAACAACAGGCATTTATTTTAAGGGCCTATGTGTTGGGCATTCTGCTAGGTTTTAGGGGTACAAATAATAGTTCCCTGCCTTCAACATGGAACTTATATTCCAACAAGGGAAACAATATATATGCATATCAATAAATACAAAAAATATAAAACGTAAATGCATAAAAGTATATGTAACTATTCTTACCTTTTCTCTCCTTGCTTCCCCAACCTCATAGCTCCTTGCTACACACACATGTGGATATATAGATTTATATCTATATGTGATACATATGAACATATATGCAGGTGTATTTCCCAGCTCCACTTTACCCTCTGCGGGTGGTATGGTGGAATAAGCACTGGATTTAAAGTAAAAGACACTCAAATCCCAGTCCTGATGCTTGCTACCTGTGTAACTTTAGGCAAATCACTTAATCTCTCTGGGCCTCAGTGGTCTAATCTATAACATGAGGGGCTTAGATTCAATGGCCTATAAACCCCTTTCCAGCTCTAAATTTGAGATTCAATTATTCCCCCTGATCCTTAACTTCCTTAATTCATACACACTCACACTGAAAGACTGAAGGGATAGGAAGAATATGAATGGCTATCAACCACCACTATCCCTAGACTTGGCCCTTTACTCACTCAGTCAGGTTGGGACGCTCATGCCCAGTGTTCCATGGTACCTTTATCTTTACTGTCTATCACTCCTGAGGCAAGACATTGAGTCTGCCCCTTCCTTTTTCTCCTTGATTCTATGAATCTTTGCTTAGGCACAAGTCCACAACCTGACATGCCCAGGGGTCCCTGGGTACTTTTACTCACAAATAAGGTGTTAGAATCTCCTCTGGGATCCTTGCTGTCTCTCTGCTGACTCTTTGAATAGTGGATATTATCCTCATTCTCCACCAATGCAATTAGAAATAACCTTTGGATATGCCTATATTGTCGAGGTATGAAATTCCACGACATAAAGTTACCTCTTTCCTTCAGGGGTGATTCCTGAGATCAGGGGCGAATGAAAATAAGTCATTGACTCTTTTCTACTTTTGGCTCCCATCCTTGTGTTGCCTGAGTTTTCCAAAGGTCATTATATCTGTTTACCCAGCCTCATAATAAATGGCAGAACATATTCTTGATCTCAAAAGTTTTAGTTCCTTTCCTACAACACCCCTTCAAAGTTGCATAGGAGCTAAGAAAAAAGAACAATAACCAGAGAATCTCTCCTAGATTTGATATTGATCATTGGCATGGCCTGCATCAAAATGGCTCCACTATGAGAGTTTTATGCCAAAGGCTTAGGGTAGTAATAATACATAACAACAACAATAATAGCTAGCATTTATATAGCACCTACTATGTGCCAGGCACCGTGTTCAGAGCTTTACAAATATTATCTCATTTGACCCTTGCAACAACCCTGGAAGATAGGTGCTATAATTATCCCCATATAGAAATGAGGAAACTGAGGCAGATAGTAAGTGATTTGCCCAAGGCAATCAGTGTCTGAATCTGAATTTGAACTCAGATCTTCTGACTACAGGCCCAGTGCCATCTATCTGCTTCATAAAAGACTAAGCCAATTGCTTTCCTGGAGCTGAGATAGACAGACATCTAGGACTGGCCATTTTTTTTCCGGTATTATCTCCAAGTTCACAATTCGACTTTCTCCTCACAAAGACTACCTATCTACATGCTCCTTTGACTCCATCTCCTGATTTCTCCAGCAGATTGGGGGTCAGTTATCCCCTACCCCCAAACCTCCCTGATATTCCATCTATTCATATCTACTGGTCCCTTCCCTGCTGCTATAAACAAGCCCAAATCTCCTCATCCTTAAAAACCCTTTAGAACCCATCCCTAGTTAATATGGTCCTCTATATCTCTTTTTCTCAGCTAAATTCCTTTTAAAAAAGAGTCCATACTTGCTGATTCCATTTATTCTCCTCTCTTTCTCCTTAACACCCTGCAATCTGCCTTCAGATCTTATCACTCAACTCATCTCTTTTTCTTGGAGCCCTAAATGTCCTTCAAGAGTCATCTGGAAATCCAACTTTCACATGAAGCTTTTCCTGATGCCTCCAGCTGCTGGTGACCTCCCTCCTATAACAGTTTTGTATGTACTTTTATATATACAAGATATTTTCCCTCATTAGAATATAAGTTCTTGGAGATCAGGAACTGAATCACTTTTATCTTCCTATAGCCAGCTCTTAGCACAGCAAGCTGGTGACAAATGCTTTCGATTGATCAATATGGTTTGCCTCTGTTCTCTCTCTTGGAAACGAGACATCAGAAGAGGGAGGAATTGGGAAGTTAAATGGTGCCTGAGGTTGAAATGATAAAGAACTGGATGCACTAAGCAAGGGTTAGGTGCTTTCCTCTTTTCCATGGAGGACTTGGGACGGCAGAGGCTTAAGAGAAAAGGAAACATAGGATCAGAGATGTAGAACAGAATGGGATCTTAGAGGTTTACTGAGTAGCAGAGGGGGAGGCATATATTCAGAAATTTAGATGATATAAAATCAAAGGGTATCAATAAAAGAAGATGCATTCTTTTTTTTGGCGAGGTAATTGGGGTTAAGTGACTTGCCCAGGGTCACACAGCTAGTAAGTATCCACGTAGCTGCCCCTAAACACATTCTTTAAAGGTGTTCATGAGACAGCCAGAGCCAGAGGGAGGCAGAGACAGATCAGTGACAAATGAAAAAGAAAGCTGGGCCTTAAAAAAAAGTGAAGTATTTGGATAAGTGAAATGGAGAACAGAGGAAATGTCATTCAAGGGCACCATAAACGAGGGCACGGAGCTAGAAATGAGTATGTTGTGCTTATACAGCAATATGACCATAGATGAGGTTTCATGTTGTAGCAGAGAGGGAAATGTTGTTACATAAACAAGATGGAACCTTTCAAACCTAGTAAAGGAAATAATTTTGTGGTAAAAAATAGGAATTCTTGAGCAGTGGAGTAACATTAAAAGCCGTAATTAAAGACATTAGTCAGACAGTGGTATGCACTATTGTTTAGAAGGAGAGAGAATGGAGTCTGGGAGACAATCTAGGAAACAACTCTAATATCAAAATGGCCCATTCAAAAGCTACAGGCTAGACCACTGAAAGTGGGGATGGAAAGAAAGAGGTAGATGAGAGAAACATTTTGAAGGAAAAATTAGCAGAATTTGACTTTCTGAATATGAAAGATTAAGGAAAAGTGAGTCAAAAATGTCTCTAAAATTCAGGGCCTGCTGGAGGGAGGGAGAGATTTTGGAACTGCAACTTTTAAAAAAATGAATATTAAAAAATATTAATAAAAAATAAAATTGTAAGCCTGAGCTATTGGATAATCCTAGGGCCACTAATTCAGGACTAGAAAGGTTTAAGGAGAATGATGATGAATATAACTTTGGACCTGTTGAGTTTAGGGTGATAGAAAGATTGTCCCATGGTTATATTCAGTAGGGAGTTGAAGGTACAGGATTAAGAGTCTGAGCGATCAAAGACAGATGGAGATACAGAATGGTGAGTTAGCCAAAACAGAGATGATGGCCAAAACTGAGAAGAAATAACCCCTCTGAGGTAGGGAGTATAGAGAGGAACTTTCTTATCAGTCCTAATTGTTTTAAGTGGCATTGGTAGGTGGCCTCATGACAGTGAAGATTATCTTAGTTCCAAGAGTAGTGTAAGAGTCTTCTAGGCCTTCTTCTCCTTTTCTCTACAATCTCTTACTTGGTAACCCCAACAGTTCTCAGAGCTTTAATTTTCATCTCTATGAAGATCACTTCAAGTCCCAAAAAGCAGTTGTCTCAATTTTAAATAGCTGCTCAAAACAACAGTCAGGGACCTTTTGCAGCAAACTGACCTGTGCCTTTTTCAGGAAGACCTGAGTTCAAATTTGACTTCAGATACTTATTAGCTGTGCGACCTTGGACAAGTCATTTAAACTCTGGCTATCTCAGTTTCTTTCACTATAAAAATGGGCATAATAATAGTACCTAATCCCCAAGATAACTGTGAGGGTCGAATGAGGTAGTATTTTTAAAAAGCACTTAAAACAGTGCTTATTTCCTTCCCTCCTTCCCTTTCTTTTAAAATAGCTAAAATAATTTTACCTCCAATTTTTGTTTTGACCACTTAACAAAAATGGAGACAAAAATACTTGCAGTTTGATGACACCAGAGATTTTATTTCAAGTGTAATCAAACCATCCTTTCTCATCCTATATCTGTACAGTTAATTTAAAAAAAAACCTCAAGTATAAGACTTCCTATTTATCTCTATTGAATTTCTTCTGATCAGATTCAACTCATCATTCTAGTATGTCAAGATTTTAGGAGTCCTGATTCTGTCATCTAATATTCTTATTAGATTAGCTATTCCTCCCAGTTTAACATCACCTGTAAATTTAGTTAATGTGCCATCTATGTCTTTATTTATGTCACTGATAAGAAGGTTGAACAGAAAAAGAAAAGGGATAGATCTCTATGGTATGTCTCTAGAGCTCTTTTTCCAGATGGGTATTGATCATCACTCTTTGGATCCTGTCATTCAGCCACCTCTGAATCTAGCCATTTATGCTGTCATCAACCTCATATCTCCCCATCCTGTCCAGGAGGTCATGAATGTCTTGCTGAAATTCAAGTGCACTTTGTTCAATATATTCGATTCAATAAACATTTATTAATCACCTACTATATACTAGGGATACTTGTATCCCCAACTAAAGGGGACACAAGGGGACACAAATAAGAAAAAAAAAGACAGACCCTGCCTTCAAGGAGCTTACAATCTAATGGGGGGTGGGGAGACAATACACAAAAGGAAGTTGAAAAGAGAAGGGCAACAGGGGGTGCTCGGAATAAGGGCATAATGTTTATGGAATAAAAAATAAAGGCAGAGCAGTTGATAGAAAGTTGAGAATTACCTGGAAAGTTCTGATCTCTCTATAAAGACTTTGGGAGGAGTTTATTGCTCCTCACTCCAGCCCTCCAATCAGAGAAGAGTGGCAGTCAGAGGGGCAGCTGAGGAAGCTGAGAAGGCATTGAGGATCAACATCAGAATCATTGTGTATGGTGATGAGATTTCAGGTCTGCAGAAGGCATGATGTTCATGGAGTCCAAACCAAGCTGAGTCATTAATGGAAAATGTATGTCTTCATGACCCCATTTAGAGTTTTCTTATCAAGGATACTGGAGTAGTTTGCCATTCCTTCTCCAGCTCATTTTACAGATGAGGAAACTGAGGTAAACAAGGTTAAGTGACTTGCCTATGATAACATAGCTTGTAAGTGTCTGAGACAGGATTTGAACATAAGTCTTCCTGACTCCAGGCTTGGTACTCTATCCACTCCATCACCTGGACAGTATACCACTGCCATACCAGGAAAATGAATTGCTTCCATCTGAATGGTCTTGCAAAGATTCTGAAGATCACCTTTCAAGATAAGATACCAGACACTGAGGTCCTTTCTCAAGCTGAATTGTCAAGCATTCAAATTCTACTGCAGAGAGCTCAAATCTGATAGGCTGGCTACACTGTTCAAATGCCTATGTTGGTCTAAAAAACTATTTTACAGAGAACTCACATAAGGCAAATGCTCACAGGGAGGTCAGAAGAAGAGATACAAGGAGACTCACAAGTTCTCTCTGAAGAACTTTGGAATCGATTTTAAGACACGGGAGACACTGGCACAGGACCACCTAGTATGGCATGCCTGTCGTGTTGTGCTGCTCTATGAGCAAAGCGGAATTGTAGTCGCTCAAAAGAAATGTGAAATGTGCAAATTTAGAGACCTCTCCATGTCAAATGTTCATAAGTACTATCTGTGCCCAACTTGTAGTAATCAGATGTAGTCAGACACCCTTTACCTTGATTCCAACATAGTGGTGTCATGTTAGTCCTCTTTAAGAACGAAGGACAACAACCAACCATGTTTACTGTACTCCTCTAATGTACCTATCTAATAACCTTGTCCAAAATGTATGTGTGTGTACATGCATCCATACATGTATGTGTGAATGTGATTGTGGTTGGTATGAAAAGTCATTGTTGTTGTTGTCATGGTCATTTCAAATTTAGCATTTATCAAAATCTCATCTCATTCTGGGCTTTATTTTGCTTGGCACTATTCTCATAGAACCATGCTACTCTTTTGTATACATTCTCAGTTACCTTTGTTTTCTTCCACCTATAATTTTTCACACTTATTGATGCCTTTTATTTTTTACCTCAGAGACACCTTTAGCAAACTCTCCCTCATAATGAAGAAAAACAATTAAGGAACCCAACTGATACAATGACCCTATCCGACAACATACGTAATACTCCTCTCTAGTATGCCCGCACTGCTTCCACTACCCCTTCCCTGTCAGAAGGAAACAAATATATTTCTTCATCTGTTCTCCAGGGTCATTTTTGGTTTCTCACAATTCAGAGCTCAGGTTCCTTTTTATGATCTTTCCATTTATGTAGTCATAGCCATTTGACATATTCTTGTTGTTTTCATTTCATTCTTCATTGGCTTATATAAATCTTCCCCTCTTTCTCCAAATTCCTCAAATTCACTGTTTCTTACTGCACAGTAAGATTCCATTATATTCACATAATACAGTCTTTCAGTTATTCCTCAAATGAGAGACTCCCACTTTGTGTCAAGTTCTTTGCTATCACAGAGTCCTGCTGTGACTATTTTGGTAAATATTAGATCCTTGTTTCTATCTTTGACCTCGTTGAGGTATGTGCCCAGTAGTGGGATTGTCAGGTCAAAGAATACAAACAGTCTGGTCACTTTCATTGTATAATTCTAAACTGATATTCAAAATGATTAGACCAATCCACAGCTCTTTCAATAGTGTATGTGTCCCTTTTTTCCCATAGCTCCCCCAACATTGAGTATTCCCATTTTCGTCACCTCGATCAATTTGCATTCTCTTACTTTTATTGATTTCAAGTAGATTTTCAAATGGCAATTTATAATTTGTGGGAGTTTTTCAAAATCTTACCATATCCTTTACCTACTTATCCATTGGAAAATTTTTTTTTAGTTTTACACATTCTTTGTATTGCTCTGAATGCCTTGATAGTGCTATGAACATAATATGTATACATATAATATATAGTGTAAACATAATATAAATTCTTCTTTTTGATTCAATTTAAATAGCACTTACTGAAATAATCTTTATTTTAAACTATAGTAATAAGAAAATCAAATTGATCCTGATTTCATTTTGTAATTGATTCTATTATGTATCACCCTCAATATGCTGTAAAATTGTGTAAGTCATGTTTCTTTGTCTCTGAGTTAAGTTTAGAAGTTCAGCTTTCCTCTCTGAGCTAAGTTGCCCTATAAATCTCCTTACTTCAAAGAAATATCTTTTCTCTACACACCTTACTGCCCATGTACAATTAAGGAAGATCTATTATCTCAATAACAAGCTTTGCAAAATAAGGGTGCCAGGAAGTCTGTTGTTATCTCTGCAACACGGCTGTCCTTCAAGAAAATCTGCACTGTTACCACTGTGATGCTAGCTAACCACACAAGTGGACACCACCAATGAGCTTTCTGTAGCAAAAAGATGGAAGGAGATGTTGTTGCTAGTCACACATTCCTAACTTCCATCCAGTCATATTGCTTTCCATCATCTACGACACTTCAGACTTTCTAACCAATCATATTGTTTTATGCTGACTGTTCTTTGTTCTCTTGTACTTCCCAAAACTATATGAAGATAGTAAGCCCCACTTCATGGCCTTTTGACTGACTGAGGATTCAAGAGACCCCTTTTATTGGTAATTTGGAATACGAATGTGTTTTATTTATGCCTCAGTTTTTCTTCCACTTTTTCTTTCTTGTCCAACTCTTTCTGACCCTTTTTGGGGTTTTCTTGGCAAAGATACTGAAGTAGTTTGCCATTTCTGTCTCCAGCTTGTTCTACAGATGAGGAGTCTAAAGTAAGCATGGTTAAGTGACTTGCTCAGGGACACACAGCTAGTAAGTGTCTGAGGCTAGATTTGAACTCAAGTTTTCCTTACTCTAGGACCGGCAAATAATGCCTCGGTTTAACTCAATTTTAATCATGACAGCAAGAAGGAAAAATTATCAAGCTTTGAATGGGCTAAGTTATGACTCTTTGAAACTAGGTGCAATCCTTACCGAAACTGTAAATTTTACCCCTTTCCCTTCCTCTGTTTGAAAAGCAAACTGAATATTATTTCAAGACCATTCCCCTCCCTTCATCCCAAATGTCCCAGCTTTTCTCATGAATGTCCCTGCCTTGGATGGAATGATAGGACATGGAAAGTACCTAATACTAGGACAACATGTAGGGTGCTTTTCTCTATTCCCATCCTGCCAATTTTCACTACCCCGGAAATTTGAGGAGTGGGCATTTCGGAGGAGACAACACTTTGGGTGAAGAAGGTGACTACTTATAAGTTAATACACAGTGGTTATCTTATAAGGTGAAGGTGGCTGGCAGTTGAGGTTGGAGCTAAGAAAACAAAGAATAATACACCCTACCTGGAGGAGAGAAGGGAAAAATAAATTGACCTCTTATGATCTCTTTAACTAAGTCTTGTGCCACTGATGACGTGTATCGCATGCACTATTATGCTACTATTGTTGACTTTTCTTGTAGAAACACAAAGCTGGTAGCAAATCCCAAAGGGCAAGGGGATGTTGTACTGCATCATTGCCAATTGGCCTTCAGAGGACCTAGCAACTGCTTATTTTCCCCATTGTTATCAGAAACCAGCAGAGAACATAGTGTCTTGGATTTCTTCCTCCTTAGAGGCTTCTTAAATCAAGCCAACTCATGCAAATGAAGACAAGAGAACCCTTAGGAAACTGGAGTATCCCCAGGGAATCAGATGGTCTTCAAGGGCTAATGCTGTGTGGGAATTCTCTCCTGGTGATGTAGATTCAGAAGCAGCTCAGGGGACTCATTGGCCTTCAGCTGAGAGCTGAAAGGAGAAAGAGCAGATCCCTCATCTTCCTTATTTCCTCCCATCACCCCATAATCCTAGCCATCTCTTCTTATTCACACTGAACTGCAAGACCCCAGAAAGAGACTGAAATAAAATCCTCTCTCCCTACTCCAGCCATACTGCTAAGACACATCCTTGTGACTTCAATTTCCTCTCATTATATACTCTTACCTCTAGAAAAAGAAGCACCTTCCAGAAGAGGAAAGGTACTGGACATAGGGCCATTTTACAGATGAGTACCTGGGTTTAAATCCCCCCTCTGTCACTTACTATCTGTGTGAATTTATATAAGCAACTTAATCTTTTTTTGTTCTCTGTCTCCCCATATAATAGGGGAATTAGAAGTGATGGACTACAATCAACCAATTACCATTTGCTAAGTATCTATACAGCATGCCAGACCCTGGCATTCAAAGACAAAAATGAAGGAGTTTCGGCTCTCAAGAAATCTGCATTTTATCGGAGGAAATAAGCATATAGAAGTATGAATAAAATCAATATGTGTAGAAAATACAAAACAAATAAACAGGAAGTTAAAGCTTCCAGTTCTAGACCTATGATCTTATGATCTTGGAGCTATAATCCCAGTGGACCCACAGTCTTTCCTGCCTCTACTCTCCTAGATTTGGATTCTTTGTCAAAGAATTTAGCCATACCTTTAGTAGAATCAGTCTTCCCATGATTTGGGGTACATAACTCATTAAGTAAATGGGGTCCAGAATCTCTCTTCTTTACCCCTTTCCATCTAATTCCTTATCTTCTCTAGTCCTGAAATTCTTTCTATATTCACTGCTCCCAACCCTGGAAACAAGAAAGTACAAGACCGAGGTCTAGTTGTTGTCTAAGCTCGAGGAACCATGACAGCAAGCAGAAGGATCTCAGTGACATAAACAAGTAATATTTGAGAGGGCCTCTTTGGAAAATTATTTCTTTATGTCACTGAGATGAAAATCCTCCCACTAGAATAGGAGAGGAAGCTGAGATATAAAGTGGAAAAAACCTTTGTTGTTGTTATTCAGTTGTTCCACCATATCCAACTCCTTGTGACCCCATCGGGGGTTTTCTTGGCAAAAATACTGGAGGGGTTTGCCATTTCCTTCTCCAGCTTATTTTACAGATGAAGGAACTGAGGCAAAAGGGGTTAAGTGAGTTGTCCAGGGTCACACTGCTAGCAAGTATCTGAGGCCAGATTTGAATTCAAGAAGATGAATCTTTCTAACTCCAGGCCTGTCATTCTATCCACCATGCCACCTTGCTGCCCAGGAAAACAAGGGCTATAAGGGTGTCCAAGGAAGACTAGTACCTCTGGTATGAGGGCTGCCAAACCCTTTTCAGAACTACTTTCCACCTTTGATGTCTATCTGCCACCTAACTCTCATCTGTGACTCCAAGAAGCTATAGCATGCACAGTGGCCACACCCTGGTAAACTGTTTCAGCAGATGGGCTAAACCAGTTTGAGGGTAACCAAGGGGTCTCAAACCCTTTGGTGAGTTAACATGCAAAGACTTCCCCTGGTAGAATAGGTACACGTGAACAATTTGTTCCAATGGGCCATGAAGGCAGTAGAGGCTGGTATTGTGGAGTGCTTAGAGCTTGGTTAGACATTAAAGATGCCAAGGCCATCCACTGCATCTCTAGCCATCAACATTTGTTTTGACTTTTGTCTTGCCATAGGATTCTGATGACCCTGGAAGAGAAGGTGAAGCCAACAACTTCACACAACTCTGTCTCACTTAAATCCAATTTGTGTGTAGGTCAAAAGACATCATCCATACCATTTTGCCATTTTTTACCTACCTCAGAGTCCTAGGGCAACAGGCAAGTGACAACGCAGTATGTGTGGATACATGGGGAGCTCTAGTCACAACCCTGCCCACAGGCAGCCCAGGTCATGGGTGGGGAACCTGCAGCCTCAAGGTCACATGTGGACAAACAAATCCTTTTATTAAGGGGACAAATCAGTTTATTAAAGGGATTTGTTCTGTGAAGTTTGGATTCAGTCAAAGCGCTGCACTTGAGGACCTAGAGGGCCACATGTGGAGAGGTCCAGCAGTACTGGAGATCAGTTTCATAATGACACACTTGCATGGGTTTTGGGTAATGGACAATGCTCTCACACTTTCCTAGTCACCAATGGAGTGAAACAGGGCTGTATGCTTGCTCCCATGCTTTTTAGCATAATGTTTTCAACAATGTTGTCAAGACTCCTTCAATGAGGACCAAAATGGCATCAAGGTCAGTTACTGCAGTTACAGTCATTTAACCTGAAAAAGCCATAAGCCAAGTCTAAAGTGGAGGGAGAGTTGGTGCAGTTTATGTTTGTAGATGATTGTGCACTTGTTACAACCTCTGAGGCTGAGATGCAACAAAGTACAGACTAAACTCTGCTGCTTGTGCTAATTCTGTCCTAACAACACCAAGAAAACAGAGATTCTCCACCAACCAGCACCACACCATCCATATGTGGAAGCACGGGTTATAGCGAATGGAGAAATTGGGATTGCTGTGGATAAATTCACTTACCTTGGTGGATGTACACATAGATAATGAAGTTGACACACACTAGTTTGCTCAATGTTTGGGAGGCTCCAAAGGAAAGTGTAGGAAACAAGAGGTATTACTGCCTACCAAACTGAAGGTCTACAGAGCCATTGTGCTGACTTCGTTGTTGTATGCCTGTGAAACCTGGACAGTCCACCAGCACCATGCCAGGAAACTGAATTGCTTGCATCTGAATTGTCTTAGGAAGATTCTGAAGATCACCTGGCAAGATAAAGTACTGAACACCAAGGTTCTTTCTAGAGCTGAACTTCCAAGCGTTCAAACTCTACCGTAGAAAATGTTAACTCCAGCAGGCTGGCCATGTTGTTCGAATGCCAAAAATGTTTGCTGAAAAGACTATTTTACAAAGAACTCACAAAAGGCAAGCGCTCACATGTAGGTCAGAAGAAGCAGTACGAAAATATTCTCAAGGTCTCTCTGAAGAACTTTGGAATTGATTTGAGACAAGGGAGACACTGGCACAAGATGCGCCCAGCATGGCATACTCACATCAAAGGAGGCACTGTGCTCTATAGCAAAGCAGAATCGCAGTAGCTCAAAAGAAACAAGAGATATGCAAATTCAGAGACATTGCCACTCCAAATGTTCACATAGACTATTTGTGCCCAACCTGTGGAAGAGTCTTTCAAGCTTGTATTGGTCTGATAGGCCAAGTTGGACACACTGTACCTTAATCCCAACATAGTGATGTCATTTTGATCCTCTTTGAGAATGAAGAATAACAACCAACCAGCCCAGGAAAAAATCCTAGGCTTACAAAACAATTAGGCCAAGCATGAAATTAAATGGTTATTTTGTTATTATACTAGTCTACCTCAGGCCCTGGACATTGCAGTGTTCAAAGGGTCAAATGGATCAAAGGACAGTACAATACCAATATGCACTTTCCTTTAGAGTTCATGTATAAGGAAGAAAATATTAGAAAGACCTTCCAAAGAGAATGCTCAGAGACACATTCATCAGAATGCTAGAAATGAGATGTTCACCCCCATACTAGTCCAAAGCACTTGCAACTAAGGAAAATGTATTTAAAATTCTTTGGCAGAACATGGTTAAAAACAAATGAAATTTATATAGCCTCTCAGATTCACAAAGTACTTTACATGCATAATCTCATGAGTCTCACTCATAAGAACCCTATAAAGCTCCTGCTACATTTATCATTATCCCTACTTTGCAGATACTGAACTTGAGACCCAAAGAGTTGGAGTTACTTGCCATGATCATACCACTAGGAAGCATAAGAAGTGACAATTGAAATTGAAGTCGAAGTCAGGTTTTCCCAACTCCAAGTCCAGCATTCTGCCTGCCAAACCACCCTATCTCAGTGCATTGTTTAATTGATGAGGGCAATTAGGTAATACAATGAGAAGCTCTGGTCATACATTTGGGGCATAAAAGTCCTACTGATGGATAAAGAAAGAGGTTCTCACAGTTGTATATTATTGGGGAGGGATTTTATTAAAGCTGTATCCAAAAACCAAAAGGAGTCCTTGAGTGAGGAGAATGGTTGTGTGCTACACAATTTCAAATATTGTCAAAAATGAAAGGATCACAGGAATCAGTGACTAAAAGCTGGGAGGACCTTAGTGGCAGGAATAGAGGAATGGACTACCCCAGGAGATAATGGGTTCCTCCTCATTAAAGGCCTTCAAGCAGAGGAGGGATGACCACGTTTTAGATGCGTTATGGAATGAATTTTGTTTGCCTACAACAATGATCTTCAAGGAACCTTCCAGCTCGTAGATTCTAAGATTCCATTACTTTGAACTGTGAGAATTCAGTAAAAATAAGCTCTTACATGATCATAGGGAGCCATCTCCAGTTGTCCCGATCAATATCTGGCCACCATACCCAGATGGCTCCAAAGGAGAAAGTGAGGCTGGTGAATTTACACAGCCCTCCCTCACTTAAATCCAATTCATTTGCAAGTCATGGTATCATCTTCCTGATGCCCTGGTCCTCTTTGAGAATGGACAAACACCAACAATAACAACAACGACGACAACAAAACAACATGATCATAGATTTTGAGCTATAAGGGACCTTAGACGTCATCATGCCCATCTTTACAGATAATGGAGGCATAGAGATGGTAAGTATCTTGGCCATGGTTACTTACTAAGTATTGGAGGCAGGATCTGAACCTACATCTTCTTGACTTCAAGTCCAGTATTCTATCCACAACTTCATACTGTCTCCAGTGTGGTCTTGTATGTGTCCTTAATCTCAAAAGCTTACCTCTGATGACAGTGGCCTGTGATCCCCCTAAATTCCAGGAATTTATTCATAATGCTTATACTGAAAGCCAATGACCAGGAGAACAATTCATACAAGAACAACTCTGTAAAAACAAATAATTTTATAGACTTAAGAACTCTGGTCAATGCAATGATCATTTATGATTCCAGACTCCTTATGATGAACTGCTCTCCTCCTAACAAAGAAGTGAGGGACCTAAGATCCAGAATCCAGGCACATTTTTTGGACACAGTCAATACAGTAATTTGTCTTGCTTGATTATGCCTATTTAATAATAGGACTTTTTTCTTAATGGGGTAAGAAGTGAGAGAGAAAAGGAATGCTTGTTCATTAAAAATAATAAAGTTTAGTTTTGAAAAAGAAAGTTAATGGGTCCACATAGTTGCTGAAGTCCAGTTAACAAGCACAGGGTCTGGCACATAGGAAGTACTTAATCAATGCTTGCTATTCTTCTTGTTGTTGACTGAATTTTAGGATAAAAATGACACTATCTTGAAGCCATATATCTAACCTACCGCTTCATTAGATGCACTTTCAGAAATGTGCGAATAGGGTTATTACAAGTCAGGTTCACGTCACTAGTTCAAATATGATTTACTGCACTCCCCCTGACATTTTCACAGATTAGATCAGGTTGTCAAATATTATCATTAAAACTAGGGAAGAAAAAAATTCCACAAGGTGCCATGAAGCCTCAGGACTGTTTGTAGAAGAATTTACTTGGCTTTTTTATGATCACTTGAGAGAGTGATCTTTCTGCTCTGAAAACTGCCTCTCAAAGTCAATGCTCGGCCAAACAATTCCCTCTATAAAACAGCTCTCAAAGTATAAGGCATTGGGAGACCAGTCTGGTGAGCAACTCCTTATGGGCATTTGCCCCTAAGTTTTTGCAAAAGTGGCTAGCAACTAAAGTTGGCTTGAGACTAAAGCTAAAGTAAGATGTATGAGCCCAGTTTATCTGAGGTAACTGTCTTTTCCTTTGAGATTGTGAAATGTTCCTGCCATCATTCCAAGGGATGACTCATTAGCTCATTTATTCTATAAATATTTATTGAGGACATACTATACAAAGC
Organism: Trichosurus vulpecula; assembly: GCF_011100635.1. Lineage (NCBI taxonomy): Eukaryota > Metazoa > Chordata > Mammalia > Diprotodontia > Phalangeridae > Trichosurus > Trichosurus vulpecula. Next base: position 103,608,309 of record NC_050577.1, on the reverse strand, counting down.
ATTCTTCTAGGGCACACAGAAATGAATAAGGCAAATTTTTCTCTCAAACATCTGACAGTGCTAAGGGAAATGAGAACTATACAGAAATGGCTATAATAAAAAGGCTCAACATGCTAAGAACTATGCGTGAGATATAGACAAAATACTATAGTGATTTAGGAGAGGAAGAAATCACTTCTGGAATCAAGGAAGAATCCGGAGGTAATTAAATATATTAAATAAAGGTAATCCAGGTAAAAAGGTAATAAAGGCCAATAATTGAGTGAAACCATTGGGAATAGTAAGGAAGAGACATGTACATGAGGGATTTCAAAGAAAGAATAGAAAGGACTTAGAAATTGTTTAGATATTGGGGTAGAAGGGAGGAAAAGGAATCACAGTTGCCTAAGGTTTTGAACCTGGGTGACTGGGAAAAAAGTGGTACAATTAACACACATGAAAAAGTCAGAAAGAGGAATTATTTTTAGTGGAGTTGATGAATTCAGTTTGGGACATTTTGAAGTTTGGATTCTAGCAAAACCTTGAAGTAGAAATACAGGCAATTAGTTGGATATTTCAGACAATTGAGCAGACTACAAAAAAGAGGCAATATAAAGGGGAGGATGCTGTTCTTAGAGTCAGGAAGACCTGAGTTCAAATCCAGCCTCTAACACTTGATGACTCTAGGCAAGTTGATATGCTTGTGCCATAATTTCCTCATCTGTAAAATGAAGATAATTATAGCACTTTTCCCCCAGAGTTGTTGAGAGAAAGAAAGGAAGGAGGGAAGGAAGGAAGAGAGAAAGAAAGAAAGCAAGCAGAATTGCTGCATCATTTAAAGGAAAAGATACAAGATAGTACACATGGAAATCTGGACATGCAGGACAAGTTTGAAAGTAACAGTGAATTTGTTATATACCTTGTAAAAATGCAAACTATATAACAGACATTTACTGATTCAAATACAATCATTTTTTTTCTTTTTTACTGCATATCTAAAAATTTATTTTTTCCTTTTGGTGTTTAAGTACATCATAAAAATAAAATTACAAAAACAGAATCAAAGTAAAACAAAACACTTAAGCATGAAAAGATAGAAATAGAAATACAAAATAACTACAGAAAATATAAAATACTTGAGAGTGTACTTATATATGGTACTACATTCATTTAGTACTCATAAGAACTGTATGAATACAACTGTAATGCACTCCTTATGAAAATGAAGAAAAACACAAATAAGTGGATAATTATAAATTGTTCATGATTAGGTTGTATCAATTACAAAAAACACAATAATAATACCTAAATTAATTCATTTACTTAATATCATACTCATTAGACTACAAAGAGAATAGTTTTTAGAACTAGAAAAAATAATAACAAAATTCATCTGAAGGAACCAAAGGTCAAGAACCTTAACGAAATTAATAAAAAATAAGTAAGAAGGAAGAGAGCTTAGTAGTTTTGTATTTTAAAATATTCTACACAACAATAAACATCAAAACTATCTGCTACTGCTTAAAAATAGAAAAGTAAATCATTAGAACAATCCAAGTACACAATATACAAAAATAAATAAATATAATAGCATAATATTTAATAAGCCCCAAAACATCCAATTACTGGGATAAGGACTCACTGTTCAAAAAAAATCCTGGGGAAACTAAAAGGAGTCTGGAACAATAATTCCCAATAATTCATACCAAGGTAAGCTCCAAATTGACACATTACTTAGATATAAAAAGTCACATCATAATTAAATTAAAGAAATGAAAAAGTAAGTATCTTTTGCAGGTATCCACAAAAGAGTTCACAATCAAACAAAGACTAGAAAGGATCACAGAAAATAAAATGGACAATTTGGATTACAGAAATTTGAAAAGTTGTTGAGCAAAAAGAAATACAGTTAAAATTACAAGGGAAGTAGTTACCTTGGGAAATTTTCTTGCAACAAATTTCTCAAATTGGAAATTTAGTATCCAAGACTTATGAGGAACTGATTCAAATATGCCAAGAATAAGTATGCTTGCATAATAGATAAGTGTTCAAAGGATATAACGGGCAGTTAGTTCTCCAAGTAAGAAATCCAAGCTATCAGCAGCCATATAAAAATGATCCAAACTGCTAATAATTAGAGAAATACACAATGTAAAAGTTCTAAGTTTCTGCCTCACACCCATCAGATTGACAAAGATGACCAAAAAAAAGGAAAATGACAATTTTGGGGGTTCAGAGGGTTATGTAAAGGGGAAGAGGCTCACTGAAGGGAGCTGTGCCCTGGGCTGCTGACCATATTTATTGCCATCATCACCTTCTCCCACCATACCTTACCATGGCCAAGGTACTTTCCACAACATCCTGTACCAAATAATACTTTTATCGCATACTCTATTGAAAGATGTTTGTTCAAAACTCTCATATACTTCATAGCCTGTCAGCAGGATATTGATAGAATTTGATAATTCTACTGTATGAGACATCAGTGCAGATCTTATAAGTATTAGAATAAATATGCATTTCCTCTGTTATTTTAAACTTTAGATCTCTGAGGATTCACTAGAAAATAGTAATAGGAGTGACATATCAACATACGATAACACAGAGACCTATCACGGAGATTCAGGTTCTACTGGGCATCCCACATTCAGGTGCAAACTTTAGTAGACAGTATTTACTGGGTTACTATAACAAACAGTCACCTCTTTCAACTAGTCGCTGTGACATGTTGTGTGTGGGTGTGTGTGTCTGTATTCCATAGGGAGATTCTGGCCAATTATGACAAATTGGTTACCCATCTAAATTAGGAGTTCTTAGACTTTTTTTGTTTTGTGGACTCCTTTAGTAGTCTGATGAAACCTGTGGACCTCTTCTCAGAATAATGACTTAAAATTAATTTTTAAAAAATACATACATTTATGAAGAAAACCAATTACATTAAAGTACAATTATTTTTAAAAGTTCATAGACCTCCCCACCCAGATTAAGAAGTCCTGATTTAGATGAGAGACATGAGGTTAACTATGGAGACTTTGTGAAATCTCTATTAAATGAGGAAACAGTATCAAACTCCAAACTGCTACTGAAGAATCTTTTTGGGTGAACTTCTGAAAGCTGTAGTCGTCTATTTTCTACACACAAGTGCCATCTTTAAGGGAAAATGCACAAATTCATGTTTCAGTCTTGATGGTATATTCTGTGTATAATCAGGGCATGTCTAGACATGACCGTTTCCCCTAACCCGGAGGAGCCCTTGAGGGGCCTCTGGAGCATGTCTAGTTGCCCAGGTAATATTGTTTGCATGTCAGTTTACTGAAACATGAAGTTAGCAGGGGAAGGAAAGTACCTCCTCTCTCACCACTTCAGTTCATGATGTCCTTGCTGTGAGTAAACTGAGATCTTCACCATTTGGACACAGCAGATAAGCGTAGGTGACAGGCTCAGTCTCTCCATTTTTAAAGACACAGTAGCCAAAGGAGGCTACTCCCATCTGCATGGTTGGCAATACAGTCCTCCATGTTAGGCAATCCAGACATGCTCCAAAGCCAATATCCAGATCCACATTAGGGAAGGAGGCAACCAGAAGACAGAGTTAAGAACTCAATACAAGGTGTGGTACTTGCAATCAAAAAGTTTATGAGAAACGTACTATATATTTTAAAATAGTTTATTATTTTTTAAAGTAAATTTATACGTAACTTCCCAAAATGAAAATGCTATGAAAGTTCAGAGAAGGCCTTGAGGAGGAGAAAATGACTAAGTTGAGCCTTAAAGGTTGAATAGGATACGGACAAATGGAGAAAAGAGCATTATAAGCAGGAAGAAATGTATGAGGAAGACATGGAGGTAGGAATAGGTGTGCATGTTCATGGGAGAGAGAGAACAGCTTAGCTAGAAAGAAGGGCTCAAATTGAGCAGAAGTAGGAAATAGTTGACTTGGAAGACTAAGCCCAAAATTGGAACCCATGTGCAAACATTGTTCTAAAGGCAACAATGAATCATTGGAGATTATTTAACATAGCACTGACATGATGAAAATGACATTTTTGAAAAGGTAATCTGAATCAGAGAAGGGAAAGACTAGAGTCAAGGATGCTTCATTGGTAATTATAGTACATTAATCCACATATGAGGTGATATAAATTTAAAATAGCTTAGTGACAATTAGTATTAAAAGTAGGAATGGAGGTGCTATTCCTACTGCACTATTTATCTGCTCAAACAGAATTCCTGGGCTATGTCAAGGCCAAGGACAGATTCTTTTGGTACTTCTCTGGAATGGTATAACTAAGAGGAGATGACTTAATAGCTGAACGTGGACATGATGAGGGAGAATCAAGAAAGGTTACTCAGGGAGAAAAGACATTTGGGCCGAGTCTTGAAAGGGAAAAGTTTCAACAGGTAAAGACGTAAGCTTCTTTATAACAGGACCTATGTTGTATCTATCCTTACACCCTACCCCCACTACCACGTGTTTGACACAGCAATTTCACAACTGTTTGTGAAATAGAATAGAAAATAGATGATATCAAACATTTGAATGTGATAGAATGCCCTTTACCATAGCATCAAAGTCCATCTTCACAGCTTTCCAATCTAGGCCTACTTACCTACCCTGTATCTGTAGTTGTGGAGTGGGTACAACTATTTGGTCAATCCAAAGACACAGGCTGACAGACATTCATTACATGAGGGGAATTTTATGATTTCAATTCAATTTCAGCAAGCGTTTTTAAGTGTCTTCTATGTGCAAGATACTGTGATAGGAGCTGGACATATTAAGACAAAATGAAAAAGAATTCCTTTCCTCAAGAAGCTTACATAATTTCAGGAGATACAACACCTGACTAGCTAAATAAAGCATAATAATATGGGGAGCGGAGAGCACTAATAGTGAGGGAGATCAGAGAAGGCTTCCTGTAGAAGGTGGCACACGAACTCAGCCCTGACGTATCAATTAAGATCCCATCTTTCTCGGGAGGCCTTTCACAACTCCTCTTTAATTCTAGTGCTTCCCATCTCTTGATTATTTCTCTTTATCCTGCATATAACTCATTTGTACATATTTGTTTGCTTGTCATCTCCTCCTTTAGACTGTGAGCTCCTTGAAGACAGAGACTGTCTTTGGCTTCTTTTTGGACCCCCAATGCTTAGCACAGTGCCAGACACATGGTAGACACTTAAGAAATGTTCACTGATTAATTAAATGACTGACTGAAGGAAGCTAAATATTCTTAGAGACCAAGTTAAGAAGAGAGAGCATTCCAGGGAAGGAGAACAGCCTAAGCAAAGCCATAGAGATGTAAGATGGAATTTCATTTACTAGGAACAACAAGAAGGCTAGTTTGGGTATAACAGAGTGTTCGAAGATGAATCATTTGAAATAAGTCTAAGAAGATTAAAAAAAGCATGCAAATTCTAAAGAATTTAGAAGAATTTAAGGAAGGAGGAGAAGAAGAAGAAGAAGAAGGAGAAGAAGAAGAAGAAGAAGAAGAAGAAGAAGAAGAAGAAGAAGAAGAAGAAGAAGAAGAAGAAGAAGGAGAAGGAGAAGGAGAAGGAGAAGGAGAAGGAGAAGGAGAAGGAGAAGGAGAAGGAGAAGGAGAAGGAGAAGGAGAACAAGAACAAGAAGAACAAGAAGAAGGAAGAGGAGGAGGAGGAAAAGGAGGAGAAGGAGAAGGAGAAGGAGAAGGAGAAGGAGAAGGAGAAGGAGAAGGAGAAGGAGAAGGAGAAGGAGAAGGAGAAAAAGGAGCAGGAGAAGGAGGAGGAGGAAGAGGAGGAGGAGGAGGAGGTCTGAGGAGGAAGATAAGATATTCTGTTTCGTATAGCTGGAGTTTGAAATGCCTATGGGACATCTAAATGAAGTTCAAGAGAAAGATGGGGGCTGGTCATGTAGATTGGAAAGTAGATGATAATTTCACAAATGTGAGCTGACAATATCACCAAGACAGGATGCAAATAGAAAGAAAAAGAGGACAGATACTTTGGCACACCCATGATTAAGGGCCAGAACATAGATGATGAGCCCGCAAAGGATACCAACAAGGAGCAGTTAAACAGTCAACAAGCAAGTATTTGACGCCAGATTTGAAATTGAGTCTTCCTGACTCCACGCTCAGAGGTCTTTCCACTATGCCACCCAGCTGCCTACCTTTAAGATCCTACAGTGTGGTGATGGAGAAGAAAAGATTAAGAACGAAGAAGGAGTAGAACCAGAAGAAAGCTGTGCAATGAAAGCAGGGGGAAGAGAGGATATCCATGAGAGGCAAGTGGGCAGCAATGCCAAAACTAGCTTAAAGGTCAAGAAGGATGTGGCCTCTATCTTTATTAAAATTAAAGACAGAAGATTTATTCAAGTGGTGAGAATGGGAAATGAGATTACAAAGTTAAAGCATTAAGCAGGAAGTGAGGAAGTTGGTGAAACGAATAGAGATGACTTTTTTAGGTATCTGGAAGGGGAGATGTAGGGTGATACTTTGAGGGAAATGGTAGGGTTCACTGAAGATTGTTTATGGATACGAAAGATGTGGGCATGTTTGGAGGCACCAAGGAAGGAGGCAGTAAATAAAGAGATCTAGAAGATGAAATGGAACGAGTGAGTGGGGTAGGAATAATCGAAGGGGGAAGCTCCCATAGAGAAGAAGGGGATTAAAGACATAAGGAACTTCCACTCAGAAAAGCCTGGCACGCTAATTCATATACAGAGAAAAACTAGGTAGATGAAAACATCTGTTGCATAGGCAATGATAAAAAGTTGCACGAATAGCCAATCGAATTGATCTATCAGTGCTCATATCTCAGACAGAAACCACAGATGAAAAATTAGCTAAGCCAGAGATGGAATAGGAGGAAGATAGGTTCCATTTGGTAAACTATATGGCACTTTGCATAGTCCCAGGCTGCCCCCTGAAACAAACAAACAAAAATGATCCTTTTAACAATTATAGTTTTTGGGTGAAGCTACATGGTCATAAACCATGGGATACCACAAGCAGCAAGCACTATATTGTAGATGACAGAAGTGGCAAGAGAGTTATATTATGAATGTAAATAGGCTACAGTCTATTCCTAATGACATATGCATGAAGTGGCATAAAAGATATGGTATATGATCAGAAGAGGAGGTGATCCACTCAAATAGTGTGAATGAGGAATATCGAATGGATAGCATGAAGGTTGTACTGTTACACAAAACGTTGATAAAGGCATTTGGGGTAAACATTCAACAAAGAACTCATGGCAAGACAAGCACATAGTATTTATGGTGAGGCAAGCATTTGTATAGAATAAGAACACATGGATGAATTTTAACCTTTGGGAGTACACATATAAATGAGATTATGCAACTGCCAAAGTACAGAAGTCAGTACAAAGAACAAGGTATTGGTGTGCTTTCTTGGACCTCTGAACAGATAATCTGGGACTATAATTCTGAGCTCCCAGTAGCCCCTGAACTAGAAAAGAACACACCTCTTGGGAGACTGGAGTGAGAGTCTGAGGGTGGGTATAATAGACATAACATATTAAAAGTCATAATGATGAGTAGGAGTTCAAGTAGTTCCTTGAGGATAATAGTCAAGGTCAAGTTTTCTTCCAACTTTGGCACTGCCTAGGATTGGAAGTATTAGGGGGAAAAGCAGAGATTTTATCCACACAGAGGCTCAAAACATGGAACCTACTACACACAGTAAAGAGAGTGGGCACTGGTCACTGGAAGCAGTACCTCATAGCTCAAGAGCAGGATAGGAAAGTAATAGTATACGTTATGATAACACAGCTCCCTAAAGATTAGCCTATTATGAGAACAAATAAAGAGAAAATGTTCTAACATACAGCTTCTGAAGAGCTTCCTTGTGTGAAACTCAAGAATCGATGACTTCAGGCAGAAAAGTCTCTCCCTGGGTAAAAAAAAAAATATAGGATACCAGAAATGAAAGGAATCTTAGAATTTATATAGTCCAACTTCCTCATTTTACAGGTAAAGAAATTGAGGCCCAGAGAGTTTAAGATCACACAACTAGTAAATGGCAGAGTATGAGCAAAAACCCAGATCTCCTAATGCCCAGTCCAGTGATTTTTCTACTATTCCATTTCTACTCTCCCCTGATTGACAAAAGGAGAAAAGCCCTACTTATATGAAGTGAGTAGCTGTCCAGTTTCTCAAGGTCTCTTATAGCCTGAGGACTCTCAGATACTGAGAAACAAGGAAGGGCAGTGCTAATCCTTACCCAGGATGGTACAACTCCAACTGCAGTGTATGTTGACTTTTTTTTTCCTACAGAAAAACAAACCTGATGGCAATGAGGGCAGAACAGGAGGAGTCAGGGTAGAAGGGCAAGGCTGATTGGCTATTTATCCTTTCCAACTGCTCCTCTACCTTCCTCCTCTGACTATAAGTAGTGGCCCCATCTAGGACCCCAGTTAGCTTGGACGTCACCCTTTTGACACTACAAGATGTCTCTTCTCCAGGCACTAATGAGATGCAGCATTACTGCCTTGTTCCTGGGTCTCTGCCTACAACTAATCACGGGTCAAGATGAAGATTCTGATAAGTAAGCCACCCCTTACACAGACACCTTTTCCTTGTCTTCCAGGAAAAACCCACCTCCCAGCCTGGGGACTTCACATCCTCTCCTGAGATCATCCACTGGGTATCTATCTTCCAATACCCAGATTTTATATATCCCCACCGAGAACCTCTTCTGCCCACAGATGGGTGAATCTTTGCCCGAACCCTAGAAATTCTTTGCCTGGTCTCTGATGGCCTCAATAGCCCAGCACAGAAACAGGATTTAATGGATAAAGTCTGAAGTTGACTACAGGCCTGTTCTTCATTCTCAAAGACTTCTTATTCCTATCCTGTGCCTTAATTTCCATCCTACCTGGAACCCCTTCAAGTCTCCCCCACTTCTTTATTGTCTCCAGGAAAGGGGAGGCAGAAGGACTATGGAAAGTGAAATTCATTGCTCTCCTTACTCACTAAAGCTGACATCTGGGATGAGTTTACCTGGAGTCTGAAATTGGGAGAAAAGAGGGCACTCTCATACAATCTCTGGTTTGTTTTCTTTTTTCCTACATAATGACCTGGGGACCATCTCAGGTCCTTGGCCTGAGGACAGTTCCCACAGTGGACCAGGTCCTAGCAGCACTACTCTTTTATTATGGGAATCCACCTTGGGATTCAGGGCAGCCTTGAATACGGCTGAAGAAGAGGGTTAAATATCGGAATAAGACTCAGGAGTCTTGAGGCTTAGTCAGCAATTATCTTTTGGCCAGTATAGCCATAGAGAAGGGTTAGAGAAAGCATGAAAGTATAGTTCCTTGGGTTGTAAGGAAGCAGTCATGTATGAAGACCTACTATGACACAGGCACTCTGCCAAGCACTTTAAAAATATTATCTCATTTAATCCTCACAACAACCTTGGGAGGTAAGTGCTTTTATTATTCCCATGCTAAAATTGAGAAACCTGAGGTAGATAGACATTGAGTGACTTCCTCAGGGTCACACGGCTAGTCAACATCTGAGGCGAGATTTGAACTCAAAGTCTTTTTTACTTCCCCCTCGGCACTCTATCCACTGTGACAACTAGCTGCCTCTAGTGAGAAGCAGGTCTTTGTTTCTGATGAGATGTCCCTGGACCGGGGCTGAGTTTGTGGGAGGCAGATGAGGAGAGAGGGGTGGAGTAAAATAAGTTTGGAATGGAATGAGAGTGAGAGATAATAACTAGTATAGAGGGGGAGGGAGAAGGGTAGAATGTGAAGATTCAAACTCTCCCACTATCATGACTGAAAGCTAAGAATTTCAAACTCTTAGGTTATATTTTGGGTGTTCCCTCATGTAGGAGAACCAAATAATACCATTTCAGAGTTTTTGCGTGGTTTTGTTGTATTTTTTTTTAAATGAGCTTCACCAACCATGTAGACCCAAGTGTTAGAAAATCCTGGGCTGAGAAGGCTCTGTTACAGACCATTATGGAAAGTGGAGTAAGTGGTTTTGTGAATTTCCATATCAAAGCTCAGCTGAAGTTATCTGTCCAGTTTAGAGTGATAAGTGGGGACTGGAGGTTGGGAGATTGAACTCAAGGACTCTTGACATTTCTTTTCTTTTTGAGGGGAGGGAAGCAAGGCAATTGGGATTAAGTGACTTGCCCAAGGTCACACAGCTAGTAAGTGTGTTAAGTGTCTGAGGCTGGATTTGAACTCAGGTCCTCCTGACTCCAGGGCCAGTGCTCTACTCACTGAGCCACCTAGCTGCCCCGACATTATTTCTTTTTGCATGAAACACATGCCCCAGGCCAGTGACCTGAATTGGGTTGCCCAGCTGAGGGTGTAGGAAAGGAAGTAAGTATGAGTACCACTTCCTTTTCCTCTCAATTCCTAACTCTAAAGGCCAAGTTAGTATAGTTGCCCATTGCCAGGAGTTCACAAAGCCACTCAAAAATTTTGAAAGTTTGTCACAAGGTTCAATTTCTAGACCCTTTTCCTAGAACATTAAGCTGACACAGAGAAAAATAAAACCACCCTTCAGGTACACAGCTTCTAAGTTGCTTTGTGTCAGGAAAATGGATATTCAAGGAATATGGAGGGCTAAAGATGAACTTCTCCTGAGCTCCTGTTGCCTCATCTGTAAAAATGAGAGCATGGGAAGGCAATCTAGTGTTCCATCCACCTCTAAAATTCTAGGGCACCATAGGGATTTTGTATCTTTCCCTAGATTCTATGGGCCCAGTTTGGGGGCTATAAAGAAAAGAAAGGAATCATGCCATGACCAAGGTACTTGCTATCTGGTCAGCAACTGGATAACCACCTCAGTCCAATAGATCTTCGTGACTTTCTCTCTGGACCTCGGTTTCCTTCTAGTGCCTAGGATTAAGGAGTGCTAGAGTGGGAGTCCCAAAGAGGAAAGGGACTCATACCCTTGAGATCACTTGATTCATTCTTTGAACTTTCACCCTCTCCCTCCTCCATTCATCAGATTATCCATCCCTTGACTATTTTCTGAGGCCATAGGTTATCAGAGGTTACAAGGATTATTAGAGAGATGATCTGCTTCTCTATTTCTCCATTACTAGCCGGAGACCACTTATTGTGCAGATATCTCCAATACCAAGTGCTAAAGCAAAAGAAATGAGTGAAATCCGGTGTAATGTTTCAACTGAACTGAGAGAATGCGTGGCGGTGAGTATGGGGCGGACTTCGTGCAGCTGCAAGGAGTGGGGGATGAAAGAAGAATGAAGGAAAGGGGGGAAAAGGAGAATGGGAAGGAAGAATGAAGATTTATAGGTAAAGAAAAAAGAGAAGGGAGAGGGAAATCTCAAAAGTCAAAGGAGTAAGAATGAAGAGTCCGGGCACCTGTGCCAGAGTGACTGAGTGAGATTCATGGTCACTGATGAAGGGAGTACCCTAAGGAGAAAGCCATAAACTTTGTCACACCATGAAGGTGAAAGCAGATTATGTAAAAGATGGAGGGACATGATGGAGGGAAGGATACAAAATGTATTTTTGAGTAGAAGGACTTTTTTTTGGAGGGGGGAAGGCAGGGCAATTGGGGTTAAATGATTTGCCCAAGGTCATATAGCTAGTAAGTGTATCAAGTGTCTGAGGCCAGATTTGAACTCAGGTCCTCCTGACTCCAGGGCCAGTGCTCTACTCACTGTGCTACCTAGCTGGCCCCTAAAAGAACTTTCTTTCGAGAGAAATGTTTCTCCAGCCCAGTGATAATAGCAGCCTTCCTCTTTCCTCCTTCCTAGGCATTGGGACACACCGCCAACAACAACTAAACACACTGGTGCCTAAAGTATCAGGAAAAACTAAATTGGGCCAAATTTTTCTATGGAAACTTTTCCCTGTGTAAGAATTTCACATGTCCTTGATGTCTTGAAAGATACTTCATGTATCTTTCATGATACTTCATGTGTTATTAGCATATACTGCCCATCTCTCACTGACAACTACTTCTTTTCTGTGTTCTTTCACCTGAGGGATTTTTCTCTCTGCTGTTGTTCAGTTGTTTCAGTCATGTCTGACTCTTCATGACCTCATTTAGGGTTTTCTTGACAAAAATACTAGAGTGGTTTACCATTTCCTTCTCCAGCTCACTTTACAGAAGAGGAAATTGAGGCAAACAGGGTTAAGTAACTTGCCCAGGATCACACAGCTAGTGAGTGTCTGAGGCCAGATTTTAATTTAGGAAGGTGAGTCTTCCTAACTCCAGGCCCAGCACTCTATCCACTGTGCCACCGCACTGCCCCAATAAGAGATAGTCTAGAGCACTCCCTACATAATATGGGCAATTTAACAGTGGATTTCCAGAAATTGCTTCTTTTTTTTAATTTAAATTTATTTATTTAACATATTTAGTTTTCAGCATTGATTTTCACAACAGTTTGAATTACAAATTTTCTCCCCATTTCTACCCTCCCCCCCACTCCAAGATGGCATATATTCTGGTTACCCTGTTCCCCAGTCAGCCCTCCCCTCTATCACCCCCCTCCCCTCTCATCCCCTTTTCCCTTCCTTTCTTGTACGGCAAGATAAATTTCTATGCCCCATTGCCTGTGTATCTTATTTTTTAGTTGCATGCCAAAACTTTTGTTTTTGTTTTTGAACATCTGTTTTTAAAACTTTTAGTTCTAAATTCTCTCCCCTCTTCCCTTCCCACCCACCCTCCCTAAGAAGTCAAGCAATTCAACCTAGGCCACATGTGTATCATTATGTATAACCCTTCCACACTACTCATGTTGTGAAAGACTAACTTCATTTTGCTCCGTCCCAACCCATCCCGCTTTATTGAATTTTCTCCCTTGACCCTATCCCCTTTCCAAAGTGTTTGTTTTGATTACCTCCACCCCCATCTGCCCTCCCCTCCATCATCCCCCCCTTTTATTTATTTATTTATTTTTTTGTCCTCCTCCCTCTTCTTTCCTGTGGGGTAAGATACCCAACTGAGTATGTATGGTATTCCCTCCTCAGGCCAAATCTGATGAGAGCAAGGTTCACTCATTCCCCCCTCACCTGCCCTCTCCACTCCTCCCACAGAACTGCTTCCTCTTGCCACCTTTACGTGAGATAATCCATCCCATTCTATCTCTCCCTATCTCCCTCTCTCAGTATGTTGCTCTCTCATCCCTTAATTTCATTTTATTTCTTTTAGATATCTTCCCTTCATCTTCAACTCACCCTGTGTCTGCTCTCTCTCTTTTACATATATATATATATATATACACATACACATATATATATACATACTTACACATACACATAGATATATACATACATACACATTCACCTATATATATACATAAGCATATATATATGCATATTCCCTTCAGCTACCCTAATACTGAGGTCTCATGAATCATACTTGTCATCTTTCCATGTAGGAATGTAAACAAAACAGTTCAACTTTAGTAAGTCCCTTGCAATTTCCGTTTCTTGATTACCTTTTCATGCTTCTCTTGATTCTTGTGTTTTAAAGTCAAATTTTCTATTCAGCTCTGGTCTTTTCACTGAGAAAGCTTGAAAGTCCTCTATTTTATTGAAAGTCCATATTTTGCCTTGGAACATGATACTCAGTTTTGCTGGGTAGGTGATTCTAGGTTTTAATCCTAGCTCCATTGACCTCCGGAATATCGCATTCCAAGCCCTTCGATCTCTTAATGTAGAAGCTGCCAGATCTTGGGTTATTCTGATTGTGTTTCCACAATACTCAAATTGTTTCTTTCTGGCTGCTTGCAGTATTTTCTCCTTGATCTGGGAGCTCTGGAATTTGGCAACAATATTCCTAGGAGATTTCTTTTTGGGATCTATTTGAGGAGGTGATCGATGGATTCTTTCAATTTCTATTTTGCCCTGTGGCTCTAGAATATCAGGGCAGTTCTCCTTGATAATTTCTTGAAAGATGGTATCTAGGCTCTTTTTTGATCATGGCTTTCAGGTAGTCCAATAATTTTTAAATTATCTCTCCTGGATCTATTTTCCAGGTCAGTGGTTTTTCCAATGAGTTATTTCACATTGTCTTCCATTTTTTCATTCCTTTGGTTCTGTTTTATAATATCTTGATTTCTCATAAAGTCACTAGCTTCCACTTGCTCCAATCTAATTTTTAAAGTAGTATTTTCTTCAGTGGTCTTTTGGACCTCCTTTTCCATTTGGCTAATTCTGCCTTTCAAGGCATTCTTCTCCTCATTGGCTTTTTGGAGCTCTTTTGCCATTTGAGTTAGTCTATTTTTTAAGGTGTTGTTTTCTTCAGTGTATTTTTCAGTATTTTTTTGGGTCTCCTTTAGCAAGTCATTGACTTGTTTTTTCATGGTTTTCTCACATCCTTCTCATTTCTCTTCCCAATTTTTCCTCTACTTCTCTAACTTGCTTTTCCAAATCCTTTTTGAGCTCTTCCATGGCCTGGGACCAGTTCATGTTTTTCTTGGAGGCTTTTGTTGTAGGCTCTATGACTTTGTTGACTTCTTTAGGCTGTATGTTTTGGTCTTCTTTGTCACCAAAGAAAGAATCCAAAGTCTGAGACTGAATCTGGGTGTGCTTTCGCTGCCTGGCCATATTCCCAACCAACTAACTTGACCCTTGAGTTTTTCAGTGGTGTATGACTGCTTGTAGACTAACGAGTTCTATGTTCCATGTTTGGTGGGGAGGTGCCAGCTCTGTCACACCAGCACTCCTCCTTCCCCAAGAACCCCCAGCCCAGGCTGGGCTTAGATCTTTAGCAGGCTGTACACTCCTGCTCTGATCCGCCACTTAATTCCTCCCACCAGGTGGGCCTGGGGCCGGAAGCAGCAGCAACTGTAGCTGCCCCACCTCCGCTGCCCCCGAGGCTGGAAGCCGAACCTCGAACTCCTTCCACTCCTGCAGCTTTTCCCACTAACCTTCTCCGCAGTCTTTGGTGTTTGTGGGTTGAGGAGTCTGGTAACTGCCGCAGCTCACATAATCAGGGTGCCAGGGGCCCCATCCGCCCGACTCCAAGTTTGGTTGTTCTGCGCTGCTCAGGCTGGGCTCTGCTCCACTCCGTTCCCAGCTCCCAGCTCCCAGCTCCGTGTGGGATAGACCTCACCCAGAGACCATCCAGGCTGTCCTGGGCTGGAGCCCTGCTTCCCTCTGCTGTTCTGTGGGTTCTGCCGTTCTAGAATTGGTTCAGAGCCATTTTTTATAGGTTTTTGGAGGGACTCGGTATGGAGCTCACAGTGGTCCCTGCTTACCAGCCGCCATCTTGGCTCTGCCTCCCCTAGTCCAATCCAGAAATTGCTTCTAATAACTTCAGGTCTAATGCAAATCAGTGAAGAGTACTGGATTTGGAGTCAGAGGACATGGGCAAGGGTTCAAAGCCTGGTTTTAATACTTAGCACCTCTGTGGCTTTGTGTGTGCATGTGTGTGCATGTGTGCATGTGCGTGTACATGTGTGTGAGAGAGAGGGAGAGAGGAAGGGGTGGAAGAGAGAGAGAGAGAGAGAGAGAGAGAGAAAGGCAAAGAGAACTTTAGGAAGTTACTTAACCTTTCTAGTCCTCATTTTCCTTATTTGTAAAATGAGAGATTTGACTAAACGACCTTTAAAACCAACTTTGAAAGAGTTAGTAACTCTGATCAACAAGATGATCCAACACAATTCCAAAGGACTCATGATATTAAATACTATTCACCTCCAGAGAGAGAGCTGATAGACTCAGAACACAGACTGAATTGTATTTTTTTTCTCTTGCTTTTTTTTCTGGACATGACTAATGCAGAAATTTGTCTTGCATGACTTCATATTTATAATGAGCTTGTATTTATTGCCTTCTCAATGGGCAGGGGAGGATTTTGGGTGGGGGATTTGTAGCTGAAAATAAAATAAAATTGAATTAAAAAAATAAATTCTCACCTAGCCCTAGTCCCATCAAAGCTCCCATCTAGAGGCAGAGAGATGACGTGAAGGTAGTATTCTCCCCATCTCTTTCTTCCCAGGTAAAGCTCTCTGTTGAGACCAACCAAGACACTCATTGTTCCCAGTTTTACGACTACGAAGCCTGTATATGCCCAGGGGACCGTGCAAGGAATTTCTACTGGAACATATGCAGCACACGTAAGAGAAGGTTCATAGAGGCTGGGTCAGAGAGAGAGACAGGCAAAGGGAATCTGGGGCAGAGGGCTAGCCAAAAAGCGAAGGGCAAAGGCGGTGGATGTCACAAGGACGGACAATGAGCATTGATTGGTAATGGAAGAACAGCCTTGGCAATAGACCGACAAGAGGGCTGAATCTAAAGAATAGGATCTAAGCTGGGGGCTCAATTACAGCGTCTGCACATGAGGTTTCCAAGGTGTGTGGGTGAGTGGGATTTGACAGACCCAGAGAGTGTTTTATTTTGGGGAAACCGGGTTTGGGAATGGCTAAATGGAGGTAAGCAGAGATTAACAAAGTGTTTAATAGATGGATTTTGTATGAATGAATAAATTATATCTCTAAAAGGCATACAGGAAGTTGGGTTTTGACTGAGAGATATTTCTAAAAGTTTTCAAACTCTGTCTCTACCTCACTTCTCCCAGAAAATGTCTATGTAGGCTGCGCGGCTGAAATTACTTCGTCACAGGAAATCTGTACTAAAAACATCAGTGTTGTGCCTACACGTGGATTCCGAATTTACAGCATTGGAAGGTACATTTTAAAGAAATGACTTGGAATCCTGTTCTCCCACTCCCTGGCTGGTCACTCTATGCAGAGATGCCTTGGGGATGAGCATTTGAGGCCAACGTGGTTGTGAAATAAACATCCTACAAACTTCTCTGCCAGTCTGGGTTATTCAAATCATGTTTTGTTTTGTTTGCTTTTCTCTCCACAATACCTATACATTATAATAAAGTTAACTGATCTCAAGAATGTTTTTCTTTCTCATAATACTGTGGATTTCTAGAATCTTGTCCTTTAAAAATACTTTCATAGCTGGGTGCAGTGGCCTCTTTCTGTATTTCCTGCTGCTAAGAAGATTGAGGCTGGAGGATCTCTTGAGCTCCTCGGTTCTGAACTTCAATGGGCTAAGCAGATGGAGTTTTTTGGCCCAGGTCAGAAAAAATGGAGCAAATTAAAATTCCCATACTTATTGGTATTAGAATCAGGTCCATGTAATTTTTGTCTGGGCAAGATAGGGACAGCTAATCAAAGGAAAGAAGAGAAAAGAGGAAAGGAGAAGGGGAGAGGAGGAGAGGGGAGAAGAGGGAGAGGGGAAAAAGAGAGGGACAAGGAGACAGGGAGGAGGAGAGAGAAAAGGAAGGGGAAAGGGGGGGGGGGAAAGGAGAGACAGAGAGAGACAGAAACAGAGAGAGAGAGACACAGAGAGAGAGAGACAGAGACAGAGACAGACAGACACAGAGAGAGACACAGAGAGAGAGAGACAGAGACAGAGAGAGAATAAGCTTTGGAGAATATCTACCTTGTAGTGCTACATAAGCAACATCTTTTCTCCACGTAGACCAAGCATTTGTTTTACCATATTGTAATGATCTCTGCATTGATAATGTCTCAGTATTACAAAGAGTATATGATTGTTTTGCTATAGTCTTCTTTCTATGTAGAGCATATAATAAATATGTTTGTTTTTTTCATGTCTGCTTCTACCGAGTGATCTATCTGAATATCCATATCTATATATTTGGTCCAGACCTAGGATTTCATTAATATAGGGACCTCCCAGGATGGAAACTCCCTCCAACAATACAGATCAGTAATTTAATAATAGCTAGCACTTATATAATTTTAAAGGTTTTCAAGGTACTTTCCAAATACCTCATTTTATCCTCACAATAACCCTGGAAGATAGGTCCTTTTATTATCACATTACAAATGAGGAAACTGAGGCAAACAGAAATTAAGTGATTTGCACAGGTCACACAGCTAGTAAGTGTCTGAGGCTGGATTTGAACTCAGGAAGGTGAGTCTTCCTGACTCCAGGCCCAGCGTTCTATCCACTGCATCACCTAGCTGCCTGGCTAGTCTTAAAAAGTTGCTGGGGTCGGGGGAGCACTAAGACATGATCACCCACCTAGCAAATATCAGAAGTACTTGAACCTAGCTCAGATCTGATTCTAAAGTCAGTCTTCTATCCACTGGACCACACTGCCTGTCATTTTTTAAAATGTTTACATTTACATATATATTCAGGTCCATAATACATGCTCAGGAACTTGAATCACTCGGTCAGCTTAATAACCATTAAGCACCTGCTCTGATGTGGAGAAGAACCCCTACCTCAAATATCTCAAGGGGATGGTACATATATAATAAGCAAATTATGATAACCTAAAGTACTATGCTCAACATTTCCTAGCATTCAGGGAAGTGAGCAGAACCAAGGGAACATTGTACACTGTAACAGCCACAGCGTGCAATGATCAACTTTGATAGAATTAGCTCTTCTCAGCAAAACAATGATCTAAGACAATTCTAAAAGACTCATGATGGAAAATGCTATCCATATCCAGAGAAAGAACTATGGAGTCTGAATGCAGATCGAAGCAGACAATTTTCACTTTTTTTTTCTTTCTCATGATTTTTCTCTTTGTTCTGATTCTCCTTTCACAACATGACTAATGTGGATATATGTTTAATATGATTGTACATGTACAACCTATATCAGATTGCTTTCTGTCTTGGGGAAGGAAAAAGGGGAGGAAGGGAAGGAGAAAAGGGAGGAAGGGAGGGAGAGAGGGAGGAGAAAGGGGAGAGGAGGGAGAAAAAAATTTGGAACTCAATCTTATAAAAGTGAATGTTGAAAACTATCTTCACATGTAATTGAGGGAAAAATACTATTTAGTGGGGGGGAAACCCATTTCCTAGCATCACTCAGGTGCAGCTGAAATGATCCTCTCCTCCCGAGATCCTTTATGCCTAGATCCCACAAGACCTTTTCCCCGCAAAGTCCAGCTCCCTGTTCTAGTCCCCATTAGCCTATTGTGGAGTGATGTTACTTTCTTTTTCCCCTCTCCTGTTCCCTCTGCTTTGCCCTCTTGTCTGTCCTTCAGACTCAAACACTCTGGTCTTTAATAATCCTGACTTTTATCTTTGAAAGCCCAAATCTGACCATCTTCTAACTCAACAAGCTTCCACCAATGGTTTGATGGAGGGGAGGGTTGGGGGAGGCATTATTTCAAGAGACTGAGCATTAACTGGACAAAATAATCATTCACCTCTTTTTATGTTGGAGCTTTAGGTTTCAGTAAATTCAGAGCAAATGGCACTGAGTTTGGGATATTCTAGAACCTCTGACACAGTGTTTGGCTTATACATTTCTGGTATAGTTTTTTTAAAGCTCCTCTCCACCAATCTTGACCACCTGGATGTCCCTATACACCCTGGGCCTGCTCTCCTGAATGGCAAGTCACTGGCTGGGATCACCATTTCATGAGGGTCCCCAACCATACTCCCTTACTCCTAGCTCAATTCACTTTCTGGATTGCTCCCGCTTCTCACCAGCAGCTTTCCCCTCTTGAGTAACACACTCATCTATCTATCTATCTATCTATCTATCTATCTATCTATCTATCTATGTGATATAGGAACCACAAAGTCATTTTTAACTCACGTACCACACCAAGGGTACAGGTAAATACATACACTTAAGTAGATATAGCTATAGATAGATTTATACATACATACATACACACACACACACACACACACACACACACACACACATGCACACACACAGACCATATCAACCATTCCTCCCCTAATGAGATGTCCAGTTTTTGCTACTTTGGGCCTGTCTTGCCTGGCAATCACTCAAGACCCATTAGCCATATGTAAGAACTTCTTAGCCCTGAGCAGATACTCCATAAATTTACAAGAGCAGCAAATCCTGCAGCCTAAGATTCTTGTCATAATTGTCATAGACCACTTGTACTCACTCATGCTTTAAGCATACAGGTTAAAACTGATGTCTTATCTGTCCCTCCACTTCTACCTCCAAATTCTCCCACATTTCTTCTGTCTAGTGCAATAGGTCTAGCCACTTGTAAAGTCCTGGTCTCCCCATCAGACAACTCTCTTCTCTTCCCCAAACTCACAACCATAAGGGAAGAGTTTCCTAAGCCTGGAAACTCCCAGAAACCAAGAGGAATAACCCAATACTAGCAACCCAGAAAAGAAAATTCTTGCCACCAAAATCAATAGCACTATTAAGTGATTCAACATTAAAAATGAATATGGTATTATATGGAAATAACATTAAAGAAGATGTATTATGGGTTGTTTCCCCCTATTAGAATGTGAACTCCTTGAGAGCAGGGATAATCTTGCTTTGCTATTTGTAACTCTAGAACCTAGCATAGTGCTTTGCACAGAGTGAGAGCAAATTTTCTTCCCCAATCAATTATCATAGAATAATAGAACAACAGAACTAGAAGAAAACTTAGAGTTCATTCGCCCCAACTCCCTCATTTTACATGTGAGAAAATTGGGTCCTCCTGAGCGTAAATAATTTATGCAACATCCCACATAAAGTGAGTGGCAAAACTAGAACTTTAACTCAGGTCTCCTGTTGTTCCAAAGAATGATCTGTATCCTTTCCAATTCAGTAAGCTTTTATTGACAGTTCTGCCTAGCACCCCTCAGGCAAATCAAACAGACACTTAGCTGCTGCCATGACCACTCCAGCTTTGGCTGGGCACTCAGTGCCTTATGCAAATGAACAAGATAAGCTGCTCTATCTTGGCCAACAAATGGCACTATTGACAAGTAACTGCAAAATATGCTAAGCCATTCAAAAGTTATTCACCAATCTTATGGGCTTAAGAGTATTTATTAACACAAAAAGAAGTACTGCAAACTTATAGAAATTATATATGATTATCAATAAGCTCCTTTTCAGTTTGAATTCTTTAGCCAGCTTCGATGGGTAATAAATGTTGCATGAATTAATGCGGGGGAAAAAAGTCATTTTGAACACAGTGTGAGTCAAAGTTTAGCTACTTTGATAAAATGGAATTTCCTTCCAGATGCTAGGAATCATATGAGATGGCTTTAGAGGCCTAGTACATTTCCAAATACATAAAGAAACTATTATTTCATTAGTACAAGAAATTCTCAGTGTGGGAACTCCCTCTACCAGTTCAAGTACAGTCTTAGAACATCACTGGCATAATATTCATCTAAAAGATGGGTCGTTGTTTCAGAGAACAATGAAAGTAATGTGCACTTTCTCAAATACAACATAGCCCACACTCTTGCTCTTAATCAATTATGTCCTCATCTCATGGTCCATCTGCAGTGATGGTCTAGCTCAATGTATCATCCAACCAACTGCATATCATAATCTGGACAACACATATTTTCTATCCACTTGGTTTTTCCTACACGGATCAATTAGTCAGTTTCTTTTGAGTGAGCATCCACCTAACTGAGCATATCCTATAATGTTTTGGGCCTTAGCAGAATCAGCCCACCGTCATCCACAAATAGGAGCAACTGGACAATTTCACTATCTATAGGGAATCCCTCTTCCATTTTGATGATACATTGTCCATTCTCTATAACAGTGGTAAATACTTACAGGAATCATATATTTCCCTATGTAATGTTATACTGAACATTGATATAGGATCATTAACAAACTCAACTTTGTGACTGTGTCTATCAGGGAATATTATTGAATCTTAATATATCACAGGAGACACCTTGTTGGAAGAGAGCTTTTAAGGTTTTGCACCTCATGTTTAGGCACAATGTTAACAAATATGAGTGAAGTAGTGTATTATGATCTTCATATCACAGCTGAGGAAATTGAGGCACAGAGCAGTCACATGACTGGCCCAGGATCATACAACTTATAAATGACAGTGTGGGGACTTGAACCTAGATTTTCTGTTTCCAAGACCAGGCCTGTATATTTTACACCAAGATGCATATCAGTAAAAGGCCAAAAGAATGACCTGTAAAAACATGTCTTATTTGGAGATACATAGGAGATGTAAGAAGTGGAAGTTTGCATTATTTAGTTTGCATTATCATTTGCATCTGGGTTTGGCATGCCTAAAAAAAAATGAGGAACTCTGTCTCTCCAGTTTTTGATTTAGGCTGTTGGAGAGGCAGAAAGTCTGGCTATTATGCAACAGAAGAATGAAAGGCACAAGGAAGGAAATACCTCCCTGTGCCACTTCAAAACAAATAAATGCCACTAAGAGAAGATGAGGCAGTAGGAAAAGAATCTCCTCATTGTCTTTTGCCAGAACTCAGAGAACAATCTTGGCAGTATGGCAGCTCGAAGACTCTGAGAATCTTCCATTTGGAAGAAACCTGAGAGGTTATCTAATACACAGAGCATGAATTTCATATACAGTGTCCTCTAAAAGTGATCAACTAGCCTCCATATGAAGATACCTAATGATGGAAAACTACCTACTTTTCAAGGGAAACCATTCTACTTCTAGAGACTTCCCCATATGGAGGCATAATCTGCTTTCCGTCAGTTTCTGGTTTGCTCCTTGTTTGCTCTTTTATTGAAGGAGACAGTACAAGAAATGGTAGGGATATAAAAAAGGATGCCAGTAAACATTTTAAAAGCCAGTGACATCATCTTGAGCAAATTCAGTATCCCATGATCCTTCTCAATATATTGTTTTGTTTTGTTGTCATCAATGTGAATTTGAAGGTAGGGTTTCCTTTCAGTTAATAAAGATTTATTAGGCACCTACTATGTGCCAAGCATTGTACTAAGTGCTGGGAATACAAAGGAAGGCAAAAGATAGTCACTACTCCCAAGGAACTCACAATCTAATGGAGAAGACAACATGAAAACAATTAGGTATAAATAAGATAGATAAAGAACAAACTGGATATAATCAATGGAAGGGTAGCACTAACATTAAGAGATATCAGTAAAGCCTTCTCATAGAAAGTAGGATTTTGGCTGGGACCTGAAGGCAGCCAGAGAAGCCTGAAGATGGAAATGAAAAGGGAGAGTTTTGCAGCATGGGGGAAAATCAGTGAAAATGTCTGATCAGAAGGAGTGTCTTGTGCAAGGAACAGCAAAGAGGCCAGTGTCACTGTATCTCAGAGTGCATAGGGGTGAGTAAGGCATAATAACAATGGAAAGGTAGGAAGGGGCCAGGTTGTGAAGGGCTTTGAATGCCATACAGAAAATTTTGTATATATCTCTCTGAAGCATGCTCAGTGGCTTACACAATAATCATCATTCTGCCAAGCTGCTCAGGTTGGCATCTTCTAGATCATAAAGATTATATCCTCAATTACATTCCTGTCACTGAAGCAAAGTGTCTCTGGTCACCTTATTCAAAATGATTGAGCCCATTGTGGATTTACCCTTCTAGTATTGTCTTAGCTTGGGTTTTTTTTTTTTTACTTCTACTTATCACTTTCTAAATATACCCTTCTAAATCATAACATGAGATGACCCTGAAATGACACTGCAGAAGGTAACAAAGATGAAAGCAAGAAACATGAATGTCAAATTTTTTGAATTTAGAATGATCCTAGTATGGTAGGAGAGCTATAAAAAGTATACCATGTGATCACTCAGAGATCTGAGGTATATTTCTAACTCTGTCATTGACAAGCTATACGGCTGGGGTCAACCATTTCCCGTCTTTCAGTCCCTATTTCTTTACCGGTGTAGCACATAAATGTGTGCTCACATGTATAAATTGAGCCCATGTAAAATGAAGTGTGGAGCTGAATTATACACATGGGAAGATGTTGGGAGAACTCCCTGCTAGTGACTAGCTGCAGTCAACTAACCTCAGTGCCCTCAACAGCTGAGGCATCAATGCCCTGAGCTGAAGTGGCAGCAAGACTCCAGCACCCTTAATGCCAAATCCCCCAGCCCTCACCTAGCTAAAGCTTTTGCATTAATGGCTCAGGTTCCCCACATTTCTGGGTCTAGGGATGATGATACATGTATTTTTTCTCTCTCATCTGGGGAAGTCAGGCAGTCTTTCCTACCCCCCACCTCCTCAATTCAAACTAATAAGGAACTGAGTCAATCATTTCTTTAAAATAAAAGTAAAACCTACTCTTCCTTTCCCACCTCAACTCCAAGTAGAGAGAAGTATCTTTCTCCTTAAGGACAAAAGGAACTCCTCCCCAACTCCTCCCACTGCTATCATTAGCCACATAAGTCATAATTGGCAGCAGCCGTATTTTTATAGGGAATAATTAAGATAGATGGGAATTGAAAAGGTTACAACCAAAGTAACAAAAGGGCGAATACTAGCCAACTGGCAACCTGGGAGAAACAGATCCTTCTGTCTCTTCCTCCTACACTGACTGGAAAGAAGGATGGCAGGTAATATATCAGGAAATTTGTGACTTTGAGCTAAAGCCTTTAAGAGGCAGAAGGAAGAAGTGGAGCCTAGGTGGTACCTTGCGGTTCAATCCTCACCAACACATGAGTAGCCACTGATAATCTTTGGGTTATTCCCTGTTAGCTCCCCCTCTCCAATTTCACCATCAGCAACCCACGATAGTCCTGGTGCACAGGGGTAAATGGCTGGGGGAGGAGAGAGGAGTCAGAGAAGGCTTCTAATGCTATGTTGTTCCCCTCTCACACTCTGCCATGTCTCGCACTTCTGCATCAACATGCACATTTAAATAAATCTCATTTGCCTACTCTCTCTCCTACTTCCTATGAGTCTATGGACCCTTTCCTTGGGCTGCCATTCAAATTTAGAAGTTTAACTCCTGGGATCAGAGGGACATGTTCTGTGGTCACTGACAATCAAGAATATAGAACAAATTCTCTGAATCTTCTCTCTTCCACAGGGAATCAGACTCCTAATCCTTTCTGCCAAGATTACTCCCTCTACACCAATCCCAAAGACTTCAAAAAAGGCAAAAATACATCCTCCTCCTCATTCTGTGGCTGCTGCTTTCCATCTCCCGTAAGACCCTTCAAGGATCAAATCATAGTAGAGCCACAGACCTGGAGATCTAGCTCAATATCATCTATGCAGTAGGCTATTCTCCTCCAAAAGTCTTTATTTCTTGCAGGTATAGGCAAATCAGGTTACATCTTTAAAATAACTAGATGAGCTGTAAGATCCCTTACAACTCTTAACAGTCTATGAGTCTGAAAGTCTAATGATTTTTGCTGTCCCATCTTTCTTCTCAAGCATTGCCTTCTCTCTGCAGATGCCCCTAGAAGTCAGTAAGTTTTACTACTGGCTGCAGAGACTCCAGCAGAGCCGCTGTGATATTCTCTTTGAATCTATGATGTCCTCTCTCTGGCCACAATGTCCCCATATAGGTTAGTTACCACTGCCCTTCTCCCTTATACTGAAAATAACCCTGTTCTGGGAGTCAGAATTTGGGTTAATAACTCTGCCAGAAAATAGTCGTGTGACTTTAGAGAGCTCATTATATCTTTCAACTTATTTTCCTTGTTTGTAAAATAAGGGAGACCTAGACTGAATGGTCTTAAAGATGCCAGCAATTTCTGACACTCCAGGGTTCTTTTCATACATACTTTTAAAATTTTTTTTCAATTAACAAAAATTGATTCCCTCTTCCTCCCATATCCACTATAGGAAAAATGAAAACCCAAAACTAATCTACCCTTACTCTTATTCCCTTTTCTTTCTCTTCTCCCTACTCTCTCCTGTTTCCCTGTTAAATTTAATGGATTTCTACTCAAAACTCTATATATCTATGTGTCTTCCCTCTCTTTGATCAGTTCAGATGAAAGTGAGTTTTCAGTTCTGCTAGATCCCCCCAACCTCTCATTTGTATAAATTTCTACTTGTATCCCAATTATATGAGATAATGTTTCCCCTATTCCTTCTTCCCTTTTTCTTCTCTTGTCATCCTTTCTTTCCTCCCTTTCCTTTGTTCTAATACCATCAAAAAGAAAAAGAAAAAAATCATTCCTAGGGTCTTGTTTGACTCCTTCTATGACTACTGGTAACATCAGGCTTCTGAGGATATCCATATCATCCCTCTCCATCAGAATGTAACACTTCATCCTTGTAAAGTCCCTTCCAATTGCTTGTTTGTATATGATTTTTTTTTACTCTAGTGTTTATATTTCAAATTTTTTGCTTGGTTCTGTCTTTTTACCAGGAGTGCTTTGCAGTTTTCTGTTTCATTAAAGATCTGTTTTATTTTGTAGGATTAAAATTTGTTTTGCTGGGTAACTTATTCTTGGTTGCAAGCCTATGTCTTTTGACATATGGAATAACATATTTACCGTGCTCTCTGTTTCTTTATACTGGTAGCTGCAAAAACTTGAGTGATCTTGATATGATTCATGAGTACTTAAATGCTTTGTGTCTTGTTCATTGCAATACTTTTTCTGACCTGGAAGCTCTGGATTTTGGCTATGACATTCGTAGAAGCTTTTATTTGGGGGTTTCTTTCAGGAGATGATCAGTGGATTCTTTTTATTTTTACTTTATCCTCTGGTTTTAATATATCTGTACAGTTTTATTTTATGCTTTCTTGAAATATAACATCTAGGCTATTTTTTTGGTAATGGCTTTTAGATATACTTAAATTAGGTCAGCTATTTATGATTTAAAATACCTTGTATTTTCTTTCCTTTTTCGATCTTTTTAAAAAAAAACATTCTTGTTGGCTGATGGATTAATTAATTTTTGGTAAGTCAATTCTAATTTTAGGGAACCTATTATTTGGGTTAGACCTTATAACTCTCAGGATAAGGAATTAATTTTATTTTTCTAAATTTTTTGTCTTTTTTCTAAATGTCTTATTTCCTTTATAATTTTGCCAATATCGTTTTCATTTCATTTATAGTATTTTTTTAAATTCATTTTATTTTTGAAAGAAACTCTAATTGATCTTGTGGGCAAGTAGTATTTATCTTTGAGGCTTAGCTTGTAGTTGTTTGATAACTATTCCTAGATTTCCTGATCATTACTCAGTCTGGCAGCCTCCTTAAATCTTTCGTGCAAGCAGTTATTGGGAGAGAAAGGCATCTACTTCTTCCTCCTTCTCCTTCATCTTGGCTCCATACATTCTTCTTAATAAGAAGACTACTGTTTCATTCTTCCTTACTAAACCTTCATCTCCTCATCTGCAAAATGGAGATTAATAATAAGGCTTGTGCTACCAATGTTCTTCACAAGGTCGTTGTGAAAAAAAATCTTTTTGAATTATAAAGTACAATAGAAAAGTGACCTATGATTATTACCATTATCGTGATTCATTTACTCACTGCTTATTATGCTTCAGGATGAGCCAAATTCTTTTTTTCTTTTTTTTTGGAATCCTGGATTAGGTAGGTCATCATCTGTCCAAACCCACCATCTTTGGGGAAAACAATGGAACCCAAATTGTGCCGGACCTAGGTAGCTCTATTGGAACAGCTTTTGTGTGTCTCATTTTTCCTCTCCACATCTTCTGAGCTCTAGGGCACAGTCTGAAGACAAGAAGTTAAAGCCTGGACAGGAAGAGCAGTATAGAATAGCTCAGCTTCTTCTTTCATCTATGTCACTATGTATATCATCTATCTATGTCATTCTTTGTCTTTCTCAGTTTGTCTCTGCCTTTGTGTCCATGTGTCCCTCTCTCCCTCATCTCCCTTTCTATATCTCTATCCTCCACCTTCATCCTTCCATTCCTCTCCTTATTTTTATTTCCTCTCTTCATCTCTTTGGATTTCAATTTATTTACCCTCAGTAAATCCTCTGACCCTACACTCACCTCTGCAACTGAATACAAGGAAATCAATAGGTAGAAAGTGGAAAGAGGTATTAAACTCCAAAAAGTCAAACCTCAATAAAAGGAGATTATAAAAAATGAATGTGAAAATTGTCTTTATGTGTAATTGGAAAAAATAAAATACTATTTGTGAGTTAAAAAAAGAAGAAACAGATACAGAAAAACCCACTAAATAAACCTTTTTTTCCTACTATCTCCACTCTCCTACCAGCCTCTGGTCCTCTTCACCAAGCTGTCATTCAGATTAATTCTTGAGTACACAAGGCCATGTGTATATGTATAGATATAGACCAAATTTTCCAAATCTTCTCCTTCTCCCTAGGTCAGCCTACCCAAAACCAGATCCCCAAAATACTCTTTACTTAAACCACTCTTCTTGAAGTCTAAGGCTTGGACCAATTCCAAGGATCTCAAAACTCAAGGAAAAGGAGGAGTTAATGGGCTTTCCCTGAGACTGAATCTACACTTGTCTTTCAATCAAGAAGCCCACTCAAGCACACAAGTGTGTGTGTGTGTGTGTGTGTGTGTGTGTGTGTGTGTGTAACTTAAATAGCTTAATCATCTGTCTGGCTAAAGTGAATGATTCTTTGTCCTGTCAGTTAAATCAAAATAATTGACCCAGTTACTGGTTTGAATCTTAACAAAGAAGCCAGTGACTTTGTTCAAAATGTTTGGAAACTGTACCTGGCTAGTATATACAGATCTTAGTGCAATTAAGGGAAGAATATTTAACTTCATGTTTTATGATTTGATGGCATTGAGTTTTTCACTCTCCTTTTGTGTTTCAGATGTTGATACCCCAATAGCTTAGAAAAAATATATTTGTTTGGGGATTTATACACACACACACACACACACACACACACACACACACACACACACAATTTTCCACAAACACATTTTCTACTTGTTACCTCAGAGCCTTCCTCCTTGAAGCCATGGCATCATTAGCACACTGGCTTAATGGAGCAGACACATTTCCAAAGATCACAGATTTCAAGGTGCAAAAGGATATTAGAGGTCATCTAATCCAAACCCCTCATTTCAGAGGTAAAGAAAGTTTGGTCCCAAAAAGGCCATATGACTTGTCCAAGGTCACAGAAATGACATAGCAAAGTGGAATTCAAAACTCAGATCTATACTCCTGCTTGTCAGTGGTCAAAGAACATATCTCTCTATTCCCAGGATTTAAACTTCCAAATCCAAAAGGCAGTGCAGGGAAAGGGGGCAGAGATTCACAGGAAGGAGGAGGGAATAGGAAAGAGAGAGGTTTCTTTAGAAGTGCATGTTCATGCAGAAGTTCAGGGCATGATAGGGGTATGAGACAGCATGATCACTGGTATCTTTCCTGATCCCCCCCCCCATTCACTCCTGTGCACCACCACCATTGTAGGTTGCTGACACAGAAATTAGAGAAGAGCAGCTAGAGAACAGCCCAAGTGATTCATGTCACTCTCACCCTGGCAGTTAATTTATATTTCTAGCCTGTATACTTGCTTGGAGATCACTTTAAGGGCCTCCTTTTATAGCCCAGTTGCTCCATTTGCCCTGATAATAAAAGCACCTTGGGCCAGGGGTCAGATTCCTGGGTCTGCCTCTTATTAGCTTTATAATATTAGACACATGAATTAACCTCCCAATAGTACTTCAGTTTCCTCTCTATAAAACGGGAATACTGACAGGACTTGTGATTTTATTGGCAGAATGAACTCCACCTAAGGAAATTCCTGGTCTGAATGGGAATGCTTATTGACAATCATAATTTTAGGGGAGTTAAGGATTTCCTAACCCTAAGTAAGATAGAGGGATTGATGCAGGTAGAATTGAATTTAAAGATGCTTGAAGTCTCTAAATACCTGAATGGATGTCTATATTCCAAAAGAGCTTAGCCCCTGAAGACCAAGATCTTGATTGGTTACAGACCTCTCTTCTCTTAAAGAAAGAAAGCTGCTTTTCACTAGTCCAGTTGGGTGTTGGAAGGCCCTATCTTCTTAAAAGAATTGGTCTGAAACAGCGATGGCAGAGCTCATTCCTCCACTTATGGTGAAGAGAGAGCACCTCATCTAAGGACTTCAAATGAAGACTGGTAAATAGCAGCAAATAAAAGTTAGGAGTAGCAGAGATATCACACTATGTATAGTGGGGATTAGCAGCTACACCACATCCTGTTGAGAGTAAGCCAAGAAGACAAAAGTAGCACAATAATGACATCATCAGCAGAAATGGGCAACCCAGAAACATTGGTGGTGTGAGTTGACTCTTCACGTGTATCCTCTGGTCACATGTTCCCTAATTCGGGACCCTATATGCAAGTACCAAGTCTACATAGTTTGCCTAGGTGTGCGCTCCTATGAATGATCTGTATGTGTGTCCACTTACCCAACTGATAAAATGTTCCCCAGGATAATGGAAGAATTTCTATTTCAATTTTTCTTGCCATGCTATTTCATTAAATGACTTCACTTGAATTAATTATGTCCATTGGCTATCAGTGGGAACTCAAGAGCTGCGGCTTTGAATACAGAACTACAGAATACCATTGTTACCTTTTCATAGCTTTTCAAGGGGAACCTTCTTGTAAATCAGGGTGACCCCAGATGCTGTGCAAAACACTTTACAAACTTAAAATATCATATAATTATTATTACAATATACAGAAGATACCTCCAAGCCTTAAAAGTTCAAACTATTGGTCATGAGAGAAATTCTTCTACTCTGGGTCTTCTGTAAGAGTTGTTAGTGTCTACCTTTTTTTACAACTCTCTGTAGTCACAGATTAGAAATGACGACTTAGGTACTTTCTCCTGTACTCTGCTCAGGGGAGGTACCCATTTATTCAAGGGGAATAAATGTAAATTATAATTAAAATGTTCCTGACTTCCCAATGAGTCTTGCTTATTCCTAGACAATGTGAGTATGTTTCTAACAGTTGGTTGCTCATTGCAGGATCAATATAGCATCAGAAGAAAGAGGTATTTCATGCAGAGAATGGGTGGCACCCCCACTCTTTTGCAGTGGGCCCTAGTTTCTGCAGGTGAAAATTTCCTTCTTCAGACTGCTAATTTCCCGGAAGTATTTTTCTGGAATCCTTGGGAATCCAGGAACGTGAGTAAAGGGAGAAAAGGAAAGGAAAATGGCCATAGACAGTGCACGTCAGGTCCCTGAGCAAGGTGGAGGAGTGCTGCTTTGTCATGTCTGGATTCGCTCCAAGTTGAGAAATAAGATTTGCTTGGAACAGGGAAAAGAGCTCTTAAAATATTTGACCTAGGTGGGGAGAATGGATTTCTCCTAGTGCTTTGAAGGAAAGCATTGGTGGGTTGACCCAGGGAAAGTGATTCGGCTGTGAGCAATTTATATCACTTAAATTCTGCTCTACAGCCTGGAGCAAGCCCTCAAGAAATCCCAAACAAGAAACAGGGAGTCCTTGTGACTGTTGAGTTTGTGGGGTTGAGGGAGGGCAAGAAAACATAAAGGAAGAGAGTTCTTAGAAGTTATGACCGAATTGGAAAGAGAAGAAAGCTGGGAGCTCTGAATAAAGATTTGATTTGGGTCCTAAAGTTAAAAAAAAATCTGTGTGTTTGCATTAACTCTAACATCAAGCAAAGTGTTTTTAAAACTGTAGAAGTAAAGGGGATCTTCTGTATGATGGGATGATCGCATTGGGGATTAAAAATTGTTGGTCATTTTAACCTTTTAAGTTTTAAGGTAAAAAGAAAGCAACTGGGAAAAGGAAAAGCCTGGTGAGTATTTTTTTTATTTATTTGAAATGTTTGAGGTAGTTTGGATCAAGATTAGGGAAAGAAAGATTGAAACTAGAGATATGGAGAGTAAAAATTTTCAGTAAAGATTGGGAAAGAAAGGGAGATAGAAGATAGAGATAAAGGGATTTGTGTGGGGGTTGTAGAATGGCTGCTTGAGATCACCTGGAATTCAGTCTGTGTGCTGCTCTTAGCTTCCATGTGCTCTTGGCCACCCCCCCCCACACACACACACACTCTATCTTAGAAGACTGGGTGTGTCAATCAGGAAGCTAAAGAAACTTATAACCTGATTGGAAAATAGGGCTTTAGTTAGTGATGAAAGGTTTTATTGAATCTGGGTACTGACTATGAGAAAGATTTTGATTTGTATAATCATTAAGCTTTGCCTATGTAAGGTATGACTGAATTTTGTTTCCACAGAGATTATATAAAAATATGAAGTCTTACTGTTGGCTAGTGGTAGGAAATTAAACTGCATTCCAAGGAGGCTGACCTTCTGAAAATTAGCATATCTAAAAGGCTGGCTCTTTTGTTCTCAAAGGGATGCCAGGCCCAAAGTAATTTACCTATGGCTGAGATCTTTATTATGGATAATCCTGTGTTCCTCTTCAACTCATCTTTGTCAATCCTTCTCAGCAAGTGAAAGGGATCCCCCTCTCATGCTGTGGCAGACAAAGGGAGGGTAAACTACAAATGTTTTAGCTTGGTCCTTTTGCTTGAAAGGGAAGTGGCTCACCTTTTTCAAATTCCTTAGGCCTTTTGTTAATTCAAACCTTTTTGTAAAAACTCTGAACAATTGGAGATAGGGATTGGAATGTATAAAGTAGAGTTTGGTGAAAGCTGACCAATGAGGGTCAGGGTGCCAAATTCAAATCTGGATGGTTCTTAAAGCAAATAATGATATGAAATAAAGTTTTCTGTTTTTTATAAGTTCATTCATGGCCAGGCAAATATTCCTAATACCTGAGCCAAAGGCAACAGCTGGCTAGGAAGAGCTCTTCAGTGCTGAAGAATATACAGCTAAATAAATAAAATGTATTTAAGGTATTAATGTATTAATATATGTTATGCATGTATTTATATATTAATATATTAATATAGAAATACCAGAAGTATTAGGATCAATAATTTCAATATGTGATAATATGAAAATGTAATTGGAGTCATCTTATTTCTAAATTATATTTTTAGAGTTCTCGGGCTGTAAAATTTGAGAGACCCTTGCGAGGTCTGGATTTTGTTATATATGAATTGATCTTTTAAAAAAAGGGTGTGATAAAAATGTAATAGTTTGAAACTGTTATATTTGGTTATGCAAGTTTCTAAGTACATAAAAATGTTTAAGGCATTAAATTTATATGGTTTAAACATACATTTGTATGGTTTAAATGTGGTCAAAATTGTACTATCAGAGGAAAATGATGAATGGGTTAAAAAGCTGTTATTGTTCAGTTAAAATTGCTTTGCTATCACTTGATAGCATTTGTGAGATTATTAATTAAGACTTTGTGAGAATCTCCTGTTGTAATTGTTATGTAAAAGAGGTTCTAGAAATTCTGTAATAACAGAGAATTGAGTTGTGGGAATTTATGAAAAAGCATTTTTTCTTATAATCTCAATGTTGTTAGATTAAGAATTGTACTTAATCAAGGATTAAACAAGGATTTTCGACTTAAATCCCTGAATTTTATGACTCCCTGGATGGGACCAGGGATAGAAGATAAGGCAAAGACAGGAATTCTAAAGGAGCTAAAGTTTAAAAAGTGGGGACTGTGTTGAAAAGCCAGTCTCTTCCCCCACTTCCCCTCCTCTCCTTTGGCCTAGATAAGAGAGCTTGATCTATGCCCACCTGGTAGAAGGGAAGGAGGGGGGAGGAGCAGCAGTTACTGGGATTTGAGTTTTTACTGAAAGAAAGAGAATAGTAGGGGTCAGAAGCCTTCAAACTTGGCTTTTTAAAGTCAGCAAAAAGTGATGGGTTTTTAGGATAAGATTAGGTTTTGAGGATATGGGTCTTAAGGATACAGTTTTTATTAGTAAAGCTTGCCATCTGATAGAAAAGAACCCACTCTCAGGGGGAGATGATATGATGCTTTTTTTAATGGCAGATCTCTGTAATCAGAAAAAAGCAAGTACTGATGAAAGGAAAGGTATATACCTACAGATGTAGAAGGGTTTATGGGGGGAAATGGAAAATTGGATAAATGGAAATATGTGAAATCTTGTTGTTTTTAATCAAATGACTGGTTACATTGGTACTCTTGTATAGTCAAATGAAAGATAGTGTTGTTTCTGGATATTGGTGGGAGTAGTTTGGACAGGGGGAAGAGAGGTTTGTGAAGTGAAGGTGTAAATGTAAGGTTGAATCATTATCCCATAGACTAAGGCTGGGATTTAAAGTTATATTGTATCTATGTGGGATAGGGTCCTTAGATGTTTTAAAGTGATATAAGAGCAATTAGGTATTAATACAAATAGTGTAATTAATTACTGGAACTAAATCAGAGACATCTTCAGTTTAGGGAAAAGAATTTCAATGTAAGTCTTTCTAAGAGAGATAAGTTGTAGAATATTTTTGTATTGATGGGAAAAGTTAAATGTGGATTTGAATTCATTCCATTGTCTAAAACATAAAGATAAAGTTATATGGTTCAATTCTTTCAGATCAGGCATAATTAGAGAAGAATAGAGAAATAGAGGAGAAACTGATGCAAATGTGATAGAGCAATAACTTATGATCTTAATGGGAAGATTTTACGAACAAGGGAGGAAATGCATGCAAGCTATTTAGAGCTAGCTTTAAGGATGTTCCTTAAGCAATGTGAGATTACAGTCACATCCTAAACCAATTATTGGAACTTGCTATTCAAAGACTTAATGGGACTGTTAACTAACTGTTTTCCTGAGTCTAACTCCAGGTGTGAGTATCAAGGAAGGCTGACCCAAGATGCCGGCAGCCCTGTGGGAGGGCAGGCATGAACTACAGGTACAATTTCATGGTAAAGTTGAGAGGGCAACTGTTAAGCATGTGCTGAGGTGGGACCCTCTTGACCTGATGTCTTAACTGAAACCTGGCAAACTAGGCCTGGCTCAATGCAGCTTACAGTTTGACATAACTTCTGCCTGGAGTTGATAGGAAGCTGGGGAAAATATGGTCCCCTTACTCTAAGTCCCTACTCTCTTGGTGGCAAATTTCTACAATCTGAAGGCTTTGTAAGTACAGTAACAAATCTATTAAAATAATTGATTGTGGAACATTTTAGATTACTATAGGACTGGGAGTAGTGTTTTTGTATAGGTCCGTGTATAAGTTCGGTTTATTCTTGTTAATGGTATGGAGACAATTAGGTCAAGGACTTGTGAGAATATTATTTTGTTATTTGGTTAATATCATGCTTGTCTAAAGCGTTGTTACAATTAGTAATGTTAAAAGACGAATGGCTTGTGGTTTATTTTGTAAATGCCATCAAAGGAATATGGCATGACTAAAAGTTTATGATGTTATATGTACTGTGTTAAAAATTATCTAATGTGTTTATGTATGTGCTGGAGTCTGCTGTTAATTCCTTAGTGAAATCTCATCCTCCTAGTGAGGAAATTAATAATGAGTTCACATAAAGCATGAGAAACTGGGTTCTGATGTGAATTTCTTAAACGTAACAATTGGCCAAAGTTCCAGTTTCGAATTTGTAAAAATGATCAGGCTATAAGGATTAGAAATGGTAACTTAAAATTGTGCTAAGGTAACTTTTGTAGGAGAATGGAAAGAAAGTTGTTTCCTACAAGAAGGCAAGAAGAAGATGCTGGAGATGGCTGGAACCAATACCAAGGATCAGAGGGCTTCATTGATAGATTTCCCTGCCTTATGGGAAGAGATTTTTGAATCTTAAAGGGACAATTGCATTATCATTATCTTTTGGGTCTCTGTATCTGTATTTACAAAGGGGACTGCCCCCTTTGATTTGTCAATGCGTTGATCAATCCTTCCCATATTTACTTAAAGGGGTGATGGTTAAGGGGAAAAATTCAGATGAGAAAGAGAGTAAGGGAGTATTAAAGATGTGGAAACAAAAATTTGAATAAAAGAAGAGGAAGGAAATTGTAAGAAATGGGGGGAGGAGGAGTTTTGTTTCCACAGAATTGAAGGTGTACCTTTCCCCCTCCCCCACCCCAGCTTTAGCAGAAACCAGGCCTCAGGTCGGTCAGGTGAAAGGTCAGAGGCTTGTACGTATGCTTAAACAAGCCACTTGAGGAGGGCATGACGTACACAGTCAGAGGGTTGTATCTGCCAATGAAGAGCCTGGTGGGAGATTCAAGGTGAGGGTCTATTAAAGGACTAGTGTCCATCTGAGTCCTTTGTACTTTCTCCTGTACTCTGTTCAGGATAGGTACCCATTTATTCAGGGGGAATAAATGTAAACTATAATTAAAACATTAAAAAAAAGAAATGACAACTTAGCAAACTAATGAATTAATTCCTGAGACCACCAAAGGACAATGATCCCAAAGCAGTATCAATGAATTTGAAAGAAGAGAGTAAAATAGTTCAATTCTGCTTGAGTCCTTTCCCGAATCCCTTGGCTGGTCCACTGCCAACATGTCTTAAAATAGAGAAATGCCTAGGAATCAAATCCTTCAATCATTTGCATCTCTAGGCTCAGAGCTAAGAACCCTGAAATAAACAAATCATGTGAATTTAGAAATGCTGTATCAACTGCTTCCAATGAGATAAATTCTGGATGCCACTAGGGAGCTGCCAGTCAGGTGCAACAACATCTTTCCTCCAGAAACAGAAGATTTGTAGTTGATGATGACTGAAACTTGCAGCTCCCCAGAAGACAAACCATCGTTGTTTACTATTATCATATCTTTCACAATTCCAGGAATGGAGTGCATCATCGGCATTATTGGGAATAGTTTCATTATGGTTACAAATGGGACTGAGTGGATTCAGAACAGAAAGTTCTCCACAAGTGGTAGGATTTTGTTTTTCCTCAGTTTGTCTGGAATTGCTCTCCAGAGTTGCATGATGATAGAAAACTCGGTATCTTTAATATTTCCATCCTTTTACAAAGAAGATACTGTCTATGATACATTCAAAGTCATTTTCATGTTCTTGACTTTCTGCAGCCTCTGGTTTGCTACCTGGCTCAACATCTTCTACTTTGTAAAGATTGCCAATTTCAGCAACCCCCTGTTCCTCAGGCTAAAGTGGAGGATCCCTGGACTAATGCCCTGGCTACTGTGG
Source organism: Trichosurus vulpecula (assembly GCF_011100635.1). Lineage (NCBI taxonomy): Eukaryota > Metazoa > Chordata > Mammalia > Diprotodontia > Phalangeridae > Trichosurus > Trichosurus vulpecula. The sequence goes on along the minus strand of NC_050577.1, from coordinate 103,571,659 downwards.
TCATCAGTGATCATTTCCAGCTGCTACAGTGTCTTTTTTTCCCAGCAGATATATGATACATCCTGTAACCACTCAATCCCTGACTCATTCTCCAACTCCACAAAGAAGAAATATGTCATCAATACCAATATGATTAACTTGGCTATTATCTACAATGTGGGAATGTTCACTCCTCTCATCCTGTTCATGCTTGCAGCCATCCTCTTGATTATCTCTCTCAAGAGACATACACTACAGATGGAGAACAATGCCACAGGATCCAGGAATCCCAGTATGGAGGCTCACATAGGGGCCATCAGATCCATAAGCTCTTTCCTCATTCTCTACATTTTGAATTTTGTTGCTTTGCTCCTCTATATGTCTAACATTTTTGATGATGACAGTTTCTGGATTGCATTCTGCAAAATCATTATGGCTGCCTATCCCTCTAGTCACTCAGTATTATTAATCTTGGGCAATCCCAAGCTAAGAAATACCTGGGGAAAGTTTCAGCACCAGATTTGCTCTTGCTATTTTTCCTCATCCAGCTGGACCCTGTCAGAAAAGGGAAGATGAAAGAAAGACTCTGGGTTTTCATCATAGAGCCCCTTGCCTCCTGGGACACCATTCTGAATCATCACTTGCATTAAGTTTTTCTTTGCTTCTCCCTTTCCCTGCTATAGCTTAAGACAAGTTTTGGAACTTGAGTTTTTGTTTCCTCTTTCCTACAACACTGCATGGCCCCCTCCTACAAGTGAAGGTATGAATTATTTAATGGAGGATATCCTCACCAACAAGGTCATATTAAATATGATAATCAAATTATGATTAGTTAACCTAATGAGCAGAAACAGAGGTGATATGTTTTACCTCCATTCTGTAAAAAGACCACCTATGAATAGAAAGGCTTAAAAATGGGCTAGGCTATGTACCTACCCTATTGGTCCATGCAGAACAATCCCTGTATTTGTTGTCCTTTTCTTTCTATTCAATGCACATATAGGGTTCCAATAATGTGGTTTTGTAACTAGAGATTTAGTCATGTAAAACAGAAAGGCATATTCTTCTACTCTAAATTCAAATGCCATTCAGATGTGATTTTTCCCGATCATACACATTTTTCCTGATTAACACAAAAATGATATAAGAAAGCAAAAATAAAATAATAGAGCCAGGACATTCCAAGAATGTGGTGAGTTTGGACTTTGCCTCATGTATTTCCTCTTTCCTCTTGGTACTAAGTGACCTCTATAACTTGTATAAGTGGTGCTTTGTACTGACTGAAAATGGATTGGGAAAGGGAAAAAATCTAGGTCTTCCCATTGTCTTGGAGGAGAAAACTGGAAGAAAAAGGGTTGTAACTAAAAGTTCTATGACTTGAAAAGACAGTACAAAATAATTCCTTCTGATGGAGGGACAATACAAAACAATTCCACCTAAGCTAGGTGGCTTATTAGGTATCTAAGTGGCATAATGGATAGAATGTCAAACATGGAGTCAGATATTTGAGTTTGAATCTTTTCTCAGACACTTACTAGCTCTGTGACCTTGAACAAGTCACTCAATTGCCTCAGTTTCCCACTTGTAAAATTGAGATAATAATAGTACCTACCCTATAAAATCATTGTGAGATCAAATGAGATACCATATGTAAAGCACTTTGTAAACCTAAAAAGCACCTATATTAATGCTATCTGTTATTGTTATGCATACCTATTACTACCACACTAGGACAGTGCAGGTACTCAGAAAAAATAATTATAACCATAAGAATGGGTGAGTGTTTTAACAAGGCAGGGGCATGCTGGAGCCAGTTCTAACCAGCTTGTTAAAGCCAATTGTTAAATTTTCAATATAAGTGTTTATACCTCAGAAATCAGTAATTACTATAATTCAGGCTTGATTTGTTATTTTGTTGATTGTCCAGGACTTAATAAAGTACTAATAGTGCAGTTTATACTTAAAGGTAGTGTATACATTTTCCCCCACCCAGAAAGTCCAGTTAAATATTTATCAGCACTATTGCTCTGTAAACATTTATCAGCACTATTGCTCTGTAAACATCGCTTGAGGACAGCATGAGTGTAATAGAAGGCTCAGAGAACTAGATCATTACCAGAATGGAGACCTAGTGACTCTAAAATAATAATAATAATGACAACAACAACTGAAGTTGGCATATATAAAGATTTTATTAAACATAGTCCTACTTTCATGCAGCTTCCAGTATAGCATGACGGTGGAAGGGGACATAGTAACATACACAAATAATTATAACTCAAAATAATGCAAATGGCAACAATAATAATAACTGGCATTTAATTAGTGCAAAGTGCTTTACATACATTATCTCATTTGAGCCTCACAACAACCCTTCAACAAGGTAAGTATAGATAAAAGAGAGCAAAGAAGCAAGGCCCTACAGGATTCCTACAATAAAAGTAGGCAGAGTTTTAAGACTGGGTCGGTGATTGAGATCAAATTCTGCGGAGAAGACTTTGGTAAACTTAGAGGGGAGGATTTCAGCTGAGTGGTCAGGATGGAAAGAAAACATATTGCAGACAGAAGAGAAAATGGTGGTGAAGAAATGGAGGCAAGGCAGAGATTACACTTGGTGCAGAATTTGAGTAATAAGTACAATGGTGGCTAAAAGCAAGAGCAAAGTAGGTTTCCTTTTCATTTCTTAAGAGCAAAAATTCTGAGATAGGGTTATTTTTTATTCAGTTTACTAAATACTAAGTATCTGCCATTATCAGAGCCATGTGTGAGATACTGGGAGATATAAAGATTATGTTAGACTTAATCCCAGAGGTGCAGCCAAGAGGGCAGAACCAAGATGGCAGAATAAAGACAGAGAATCACCTGAGCTCTCCTAATTCCTCTCCAAAGAATCTTAAAATAATGCCTCAAAAATGAATTGTGTAGCAGGAGAACCAATAAAAGGATAGGTAAAATAGAAATTGAAAGAGTCCACCAATCACCTGTTTCAACAATCTGGCTAGCAGCTGTTGTTGGGGTGAAAAACCAATACAAGTCCAACAACAAGAATGCTACCAGCACACTTCAGAAGCCCAGGTCCTTTTGATCTGCTTCACTAAGGAAAACAATGTTTAAGGAGTTGACAAGTTTACTTTAATTCAGCATACAAATACCATTCACTTAGTTCAGGGGGAAAAGCCAGCACCCTGAACTTCGAAACAAATACAAACAAACTACAAACATCAACAGACAGACCCAATACAATTCATAGTTACCAACATCTAGGTTCAGCCTGGTAGCTCATAACAAGGGCTGGCCCAGAGTCATGCACACCACCACTGCTGTGGGTAAGAGCTCCGAAGAAAAGAAAGCCAACCCCTGGTTTCATATCTTTTTTCAGGGTCAAGGGTGAGTCACACATGCAACTCACCCACATGACCTTGAATCGTCACAAAGAGGCAACTTAAACCCACGTGTTCTAAAAGCCTCTGATTCCCAAACATGTCACTCAAACTCACGTGTAAACTAGGCCCTACCCTGAGGCAAGGAGGCCACCAAGGTCTCCCAAATCTAATCAAGGAAACAAAGGCCAAACTGTTCAAGGGCACTTGGTTGAACTGAGTGCTAAGAGCCCATTTTGTTTACCAACACATTACCTCCTGAAAGAGATCTCAAAATGAAAACTCCTAGGAATATTATAGCCAGATTCCAGAGCTTCCAGGTCAAGGAAAAAATACTGCAAAAGCCAGAAAGAAATAATTAAAATATCATGGAGCCACAGTCAGGATAACACAAGATTTAATGGCTTCTATCTTAAAGGATCAGATGGCTTGGAATATTATATTCAGGAGGGCATAGAACTAGGATTACAACCAAGATTCACCTACCCAGCAAAACTGAGTATAATCCTTCAAGGGAGAAAAATGGATAGTCAATTAAATTGAGAATTTTCAAGCATTCCAATGAAAAGACCAGAGCTGAATAGGAAAAAAAAATTGACAAATACAAAACTGAAGAGAAGCATAAAAAGGTAAACAGAAAAGAAAAGTCATAAGGGGTTCAATAAGGTTAAATTGTTTACATTTCTACATGGAAAGATGAAACTTGTAACTCCTAAGAACTTTAACATTATTAGGACAGTTAGAAGGAGTGTACATAGACAGGAAGCATGGGTGTGGGTTGACTGTGATTGGATGATATCCAAAAAATAAATAAATAAAATTAAAGGATGAGAAAAAAGAGGTGCACTGGGAAAAGGGGGGAATAGAAAGGTAAAATAAGGTAAATTATGTCACATAAAGGAGGCACAAAAGAGCTTTTACAGTAGAAGGTAAAATGGGGGAAGGAAACACTTGAACCTTACTCTCACTGGAATTGGCTCAAAGTGGGAATAACATTCACACTCAGTGGAGTATAAAAATCCACCTTAACCTATAAGGAAGAAGGAGAGAAGGGGAATAAAAAAGGAGGTATTGTTAGAAGGGGGTGGATTGGAAGATGCATAACTTAGAAGCAAAACATTTTTGAAGTGGGACGAAGTCAAAGGGGAGAAAAAGAGAAGGATAAACAGTGAGAAGGGAAATCAGGATAGAGGGAAATACATTGTAATTATTAACTGTGAATGTGAATGAGATGAATCCACTCAAAAAATGGAAATAGATAACAGAGTGGATTAGAAACCAGAATCCTATAATAGGTTGTTTATGAGAAATACACTTGAAAAAGCAGTATACACATGCAAAGTAAAAGTAAAGGTAAAGAAGGAGAATCTATTATGCTTTGACTGAAGTAAAAAAAAAAAAACAGGGGTTGCAATCATGATCTCAGAAAAAAAAACAAAAGGAAAAATAGATCTAATTAAAAGAGACAATCAGGGAAAGTACATTTTCCTAAAAGGTACCATAGACAATGAAGTATTATGTATACTAAACATAAATGCACCAAATGGTATAGCATCCAAATTTTTAAAGAAAGAGTTAACTGAGTCACAGGAGGAAATGGTAAAACCATCCTAGTGGGAAAAGCAGGACTTTCCCCTCTCAGAACTTGACAAATCTAACAAAAAAAAAAAACAAGAAAGAAGTTAAGAAGATGAATAAAATCTAAGAAAAGTTAGATACAATAGATCTCTGAAGAAAACTGATTTGGGATAAAAAAGAATATACCTTTTTCTCAGTGATACATGGCACCTGCACAAAAAATTGACCACAAATCAGAGCTCAAAAATCTCACAACCAAATGCAGAAAAGCAAAAATACTAAATGTATCCTTTTCAAATCATAATGCAATAAAAATTACACTCAATAAAGAGCTGTGAATCATAGATGAAAAGTCAATCAGAAACTAAACAATCTAATCCTAAAGAATGAATGGATCAAAGAACAAATCATGGAAAGAATAATTTCATTAAAGACAAGGACAACAATGAGACAACATACCAAAATTTATGGGATGTAGTCAAAGCAGTACTTAGGAGAAAATTTATATCTCTAAATGCATATGTCAACAAAATTGAGAAAGAGCAGATCAATGAATTAAGCATGCAACTAAAAATAAAAACAGAAAAAGAAAAAAAGAACAATTAAACACCAAATTGGAAACCAAAGGAGAGATTAATAAAACTGAAAGTAAGAAAACCATTGAACTAATAAATAAAACTCTATGGCTCTATGAAAAAAACAATAAAACATATTAAACCATTGGTCAATGTGATTTTTAAAAAGAAAGAAGAAAATCAAATTACCGGTATCAAAAAAGAAAAAGGTGAATTCGCAGCAGTGCCCATTTGTATGCCAATAAATGTGACAATCTAAGTGAAATGGATGAATATTTACAAAAATATAAATTACACAAATTAACAGAAGGGGAAATAGAATATTTAAATAAACCTATATTCAGAAAAGAAATCAACAGACAAAGTTAAAGCTAAAATAAATCTAATCAAAAGAGAAAGATAGGGAAACTACACTATATGTCAGCCATATTAATCAATATTGTTTTAGACTTTTTAAAATCACTAGATAGTATAAGGTTGGAATATTGCTGTAGTTTGGGAAATGATAAGTTGGTGGACATAGAAAAATATGGAAAGACTCAGATTTATGAAGGAAGAGATTACTCACCCTCAGAGAAACAGAGGACAATTAAGTATAGTACTGTCTTACATAGATGCATATGATTATATAGGTCTATATATGACTAATTATAGATATCTAAGTATATGTATGTATATGTAAGTTATATAAGTATGTGCATGTATATATCTTTGTGTGTATGTGTGCATGTATGTATTTATGTACATACATGTATGCATATATATGTTATATATCATATGTATATATATCCACTTCTAATTGTAGCCTTCTTGGGGAAAGGGGGAAAGGAAGGGGAGAAAAAGAGTAAAGCAAAAACTATGCAGCACAAAACAAAAGAAAACTTATAAGAAAGTAAAGATGGATGGCTCTGAACACAATATGTAGTATTTATTGGATAGGCTTTATTGAAACAGAAATTTATTACTGTATATTTTGAAGCCTCCCTTATGTTCTGCTGTGCACATGGCAATGCTTTTTTTCTTTTCTTATTTTGCATTTAAGTTTTAATATTTAAGTTTATAATGTTTCTTTTTCTTGTTGTATATTTAAGTTTAAAATAAATTAATTAAATTTTTTAAAAATAAAAAGAAATCAAACAAGCCATCAATGAGCTCCGTAAAAAAAGAAAAAAAAATGAGGACAAAACACTTAAAGAACAATTCATTCCAATACTTTAGAAACTATCTGGGAAAGCAGGCAAAGAAGGAGTCCTACCAAATTCTTTTTACAACCCCAGGAAGAGCAAAAACAGAGAAAGAAAACTATAGACTAATTTCTCTAATAAATATTGGTTGCATAAATTTTAAATAAAATATTAGCAAAGAGATTACAGCAACACAGCAGAGAGATCATACACTATGACCAGATGGGATTTATATCAGTAATGCTGGGCTGGTTCAATATTAGGAAAACTATCAGCATAATTGACCATATCAATAACACAAACAACAAAAATCACATGATCATCTCAATAAATGCAGAAAAAGCTTTGACAGAATAGAGCACCCATTTCTATTAAAAACACTATAAAGCATTGGAATAAATGTGGCTTTCCTTAAAATTATAAATAATATTTATCTAAAACCATCAGCAATAATTTTCTGTAAAGGGGATAGGGTAGAAGCCTTCTCAAAAATCAAGGGTGGGGCAAGGATGCTCATTATTACCACAATTATTCAATATTGTACTTGAAAGATTCACTATAGCAATGAGAGAAGAAAAAGAAATTGAACTTATTCGAATTCCTTATTCGAATAAGGAATGACAAAACAAAACTATCATCCTTTGCAGCTGATATGATGGTACACTTGAGAAATCCTAATGAATCACCTAAAAATTATTTGAGATAATTAACAACTTTAGCAAAGTTGCAGGATATAAAATAAACAAACATCAATCACAAGAATATCTATATATTACCAACAAAGTCCAGCAGCAAGAGATAGAAAGAGAAATTCCATTCAAAATAACTGTAGACAATACAAAATACTTGAGAATCTCCCTGCCGAGATAAACCCAGGAACTATATGAATACAATAACAAAACGCTTTTTACACAAATAAAGTCATATCTAAACAACTGGAGAAATATTAACTGCTCGTGAGTAGGCCAACCCAATACAATAAAAATGACAATTCTACCTAAATTAATGTACTTATTCAGTGCCATACCAATCAAACTACCAAAAATTATTTTAAGATCTAGAAAAAATAACAACAAAATTCATCTGGGAGAAGAAAAGGTCAAGAATATCAAGGGAATCAAAGGAAGAAAATGTGAAAGTAGGTGGCTTAGCTGTACCAGATCTCAAACTATATTAACAAAGTGGCAATCATCAGAACAATCCAGTACTGGTAAAGAAATAAAGTGGTGGATTAGTGGAACAGATAAGGTACACAGTATCTATCAGTAGTAAATGACCATAGTAATTTAGTGTTTTTTAAACACAAAGATGCAAGCTTTAGGGACAAGGATTCACGATTTTTCCAAAAACTGCTGAGAAAACTGGAAAGCAGTTTGGCAGAAACTAGGTACAGATCAACATCTCATACCATATACCAAGATAAGGTCAAAATAGATACATGACTTAAACATAAAGGGAGATACCATAAGCAAATCAGGGGAGCATGGAATAGTTCACTTGTCAGATCCAAGGAGAAGGAAAGAATTTAAAACCAAACAAGAGATAGAGAGTATTACAACACATAAAATGGATCATTTGAATTATGTTAAATTAAAAAGAGGTTGCACACACAAAATCAATCCAGCAAAGACAAGAAGGAAAGCAGAAAATGGGAGGAGGAAAGGAATTATAGCAAGTTTCTCTGATAAAGATGTCATTTCTCAAATATATAGAGAAGTGAGTCAAATTTATGGGAGTACAAATTATTCCCCAACTGATAAATGGTCAAAGGATATGAACGGACAGTTTTCAGATGAAGAAATGAAAGTTATCTATAGTCATATAAAAAAATCTCTACATCACTGTTGGAGAAATGCAAATTAAAACAACTCTGAGGTACCAATTCACATCTATCAGATTGGTTAATATGAGCGAAAAGAAAAATAACAAATGTTGGAAGGGATGTGGGAAAATTGGGATACTAATTCACTGTTGGTGGAGTTATGATCTGATCCAACCATTGTGGAGAGCAATTTTGAACTATATCCAAAAGGTTATAAATATGTGCATACCCTTTGACCCAGAAATGGCACTATTCAGTCTGTATCCCAAAGAGATTTTTAAAAGGCGGGGGGGGGGGGGGAGAGGACCTATATATGCACAAGTATTTATAGCACCCCTTTTTATGATGGCAAAAAAATTGGGAATTGAGGGGATACCTGTCAATTGGGGAATGGCTGAACAAGTTGTAGTATGTGACTATGATGGGCTGTTATTGTCCTAAAAGAAATGATGAGCAGGATGCTTTCAGTTAAACATGAAAAGAAATACATAAACTAATGCAAAGCGAAGTAAGCAGAATCAGGAAAACATTGTACACAGTAAGAGCAATATTGTAATGATAGATTATGAATGATTTAGCTATTCTCAGCAATACAATGATTTAGACAATTCCAAAGGACTCAGTGCTATCTACCTCCAGAAAAAAAAAATGACTGATGGCGTCTGAATGCAGATCAAAGCATACTTTTTAAACTTTATTTTTCTTGGGTTTTTTGTCTGTGTTTTCTTTCACAACATGACTGATATGGAAATATGTTTTGGATGACTACACATGTACAATCTATATTAAATTGTTTACCTTTTCAATGACAGGGGAAAGGAGGGAGGGAAAGAATTTGGAGCTCAAAATTTTTTAAAATGAATGTTACAAATGTTTACATGTAATTGGAAAAAATAAAATATTTTTAAAATAGACTTATTCCCTGCCTTCATGCAGCTTCCCATCTAGCATGAAAGGAGAAGGGAAATGGTAACATATACAAATAATTGTAATTCAAAATAATGCATAGGTGCATAAACTAGGAGGAAACACAGTATGCACTAAAGACATGACTAAGGACAAATAATTTAATCTCTCCCCACCTCGGTTTATTCATTTGCAAAATGAGGATAAATGATCATTATAACTACATGCTTCATAGAATCGTTGTGAGGATCAACTAAGACGATGTATGTGTACTATTTTGTATTTGTAAGCTGCTGTGTATACATTAGCTATTGCTGTTATTATCCAGCCAGTGACTATAGCTTTTCTTCCTAGATGTACAATTCTTGACAAAATATATGTCAAGTCTCCATCCAAGAAGACAATCAATTCACAAAAAATGAGGATTCTGACCTTTGAGCAGAACAACGGACCACTAGTAAACGCAGACCCTTTACCCTGAGAGCCAACTTCTCTACAATCTCCTCACCCTTAACTCCCATCATCCCAAAATTATGGCCTTTCATTTGGTAAGAAGGGTTACTCTCCTATTGTCAAACTGGAGTTGAGGTTGCTGAGCCCTAGCCAGTTAAAACTAGAAAGCAGGGCTGGACTAAACAGGACTAAACAACATTCTTCCTCCATAGCACACTATCTCCTCCTGCAGGGTGCTCAGTGAACTCTATTGGACTAAGCTACTGTGCCAGCCCAGTGCTTACTAAGTGCCCTTCTTGGGGACAGACAATTAGGAGTCAGCCCACGAGGTACAATTCAGATGGGCAGATCTATATTAGATCTCCATTAGATTTGAGCACAGCTCTAACTTACAGCTTCCCTCATACCATAAAAGTTACATAAAGAGAAGATATGTCCAGTGAGGGATCCACTTCCTCCCAAGGAGCCCCGTTCCATTTTGGTATAGTGCTAATCATTAAGAGACATTTTCCTTACATTGATGCTAAAATTTTCTTCTCAATAACATTTGTCGCTCTTAATCTTACCTGCTATGGCCAAACAGAATGGGCTTAATCCTTCTATCATATGCCAAAGCCTCAAAAAGTTCAAAGCTCACCATCATGTTCCCTCTAAACCTTTAATTCTCCAGGCTAAGGATTCTAAGCTCATTCAAACTATCCTTTTATAGTGTGTTCTCCTGGCCTCTCACCCTACTTGCCCTCTTGTGGATATGCTCCAGTTTTACTATGTTTCTCCTAAAATTTTGTGCCAAGAACTAAACACATTGCACCAAATATGATGTGACAAGAACACAGTCTAGTGAACAATGACATCCCTCATTCTAAACACTACACCATTCTTAATGTAACCTCAAATAGCATGTTTAGGCTTATCTTACACTATTACATTGAGTTTGTGATCCATTAAAACTCCTAAACATTTTTTCATATAGACTGTTAACTAGCCACATTTCTTCCATTCTGTATTTGTGAAGTTGATTTGTGAAACCCTTATAAAATACACATTTATTTCTATTAACTGTATTCTTATTCTAACTACCAGGTGTGCTAGCCTGTTGAGATCTTTTTAGATCAGACTTTCACTTAATATATTAACTATCTCACATTTCATCCTCTGGAAATTTGACAAACATGCCATTTATGCCTTCATCTTAGTCATTAATAAAATAAAAAGGTTGAATAGCAAATCAATAAGGATAGATCATTCAATCAGTAAGCACTTATTCTGCCAACTTAATAAGTGCCAGACACCATGTTAGGGGCTGGGAATGCAAAGAAAAAAATGAATTCTTAGGTGACTCCTTTATATTTCTCCCTTGAAGGTGACAACAACCCATTAAATAATTATTCTTCAGATATAGACATTTGAGTCCCCAAACCACCTAATTGTATCAACATATATCTCTATTTTTTCTATGAGGCTAGTAGCAAGGTTCAAGTTCACACTCCAGATCCTAGAAGTCAGTGATAAGAAAAATGGGCTCCTTGGAGCCCATAAACAGGCTATCACCAGTATCCTTTTGTCCTCCCCATGGAAGCTAGGGATCTTTTGGATGAGAATTCCATAGCTTTATTATTTTAGAGAATATAACACACACATACACACACACACACACACACACAATACGAAGTCAGGGAAAATGTGATATATGTACAACCATTCCCCAAACGCAAGGCCAATTCAGGAATGTAAATAGGAGAGAGGTCAAGAGAAAGGGGTGCAATTTTGTATATGATAGTATTGGCTGATCAATCATCATTTTTGGCCTTCCACTGGATTTACCTTTGAAAAAGATATCTGATCCATTATGCTTCCTATTGTCTAGTTCACTGTTCCATTTCATTCCTTTCATACAGCCATGAATAAAGAGCCTCCTGAGATTGGCAGCCACCTGCTACTTATGTTTACTAGCTCCTAGTATGGGTCTTGTGTGGTTTCTCCTTCATTCTCTAAGAGGACCATGACATCAGGGAGATGATGACATGACTTGCAATTGAATTTGATTTGAGTGAGGGAGGGCTGTGCAAAGTCACCAGTCTCATTTTCTTCTCCAGAATCATCTGGGTCCAGCAGCCAGATATCGATCACGATGACCGGAAATGGCCCAGGATGCAGTGAGACACCTTGGCCTTTTTAAGCTAAGGTCTTTTCAAGTTCTCACTTTAAGTGAGGCAATGCCCATTCAGTGAATAGGCCTCTAAGATGTGAGTCAAGAAATGGCCCCTTTAATTTAAAATAAAATCGAACCGAGAAGGGAAGACCCATAGTCTTACTGGCCAAAAGAGAAATGGTTACTATTTACATATTTTGGGTGTACTCCATGGTGAAGTCAAGGGTGGAATGGGGGAAAGATCAGAATCTAGAGAAATGACACAAGCTAGTAACTAGGACTATGGGAGTCAACGTTGGTTGGATGAGTCAGATCTAAAGCAGGGTGCAATTTCCGGGCACCAAGACTAGCAGTTTTTGAGAGTTATATAAGTTGGTGAAACAGAGGAAAGACAAACTCCTCTCCCACAATGCTTCTTTGCTCCCCAGCTGACAAGCACTCCCAGATATACAAATCATTCCTATATTCCTTCCTCCCATTTCTTTGAAATCATTGACAATGGTGAGAAGATTGGACAATGAGATGATTGGGCTTGTTAGTTGTTTTACTTTTTAATTTTGTCCCATCTGAATAAATCATGTGACTGCTAAAAGTTGATTGTCTGAGTCTCATGAATAAGGTTAATTAAAAATAACAAGAAATTTCCTAAATATGAGATGCAGAGAGCATGTTGAGATGCAGAGCCAGTGATTAGGCCATATTGAAATTTCTATTATTTTAATTTTTCAAAGTGGTACTCTATTGCTTTTCACCCAAACACAAAACAAAATAAAACAATACCAAAAAACCCAGTATCTAGCCATTAGCCAGGAGTTCCAGACTACAGTATAAGTAGTCTAAGAGCGCCCTCTGGTGACTGACAGAAATATTGCAGGCTTTGAGAAAGCCAGCTCATGCCTACTAAGTGTCCTCTGATAAAACCACTTGGTTAGTCTGAAGCATCATACTATGCCAATAAGATCTTGCTGGTTAAATAATTACATAAGTAAGCAAGAAAAAGCTTACTTTTCTGTAGGTTGCAGAAAAGAGGAAAACTATCCAAGTATGAGCAGCCCCAAAAATGTCTACAAAGTAAGCAGCTGGCACACACTTGTTTAAAGAATACTTTAAGGTTTCATTTTCCTCTAACAAATCAAATGCTTTTTTATAGTCAACACCCAACAAACATCATGGAATTTTGTATTTCTCTACACGTTTTAATCAGTTGTGAGATAGTAGAGACATAGTCCACTTATTTATGTACATTTGCCTATTCTCTACCAATAGTTTAATCAAATACACCTTCATTGTGTGGAAATAATTTTCAAAAAATATTAATAGATGTGAAAGTGAGAATATAGGTCAGTAGTTATTGACAGTTTTTGTTTTTCCTTTTTACTGCATTAATAAGGTCCAAGATTTTCTCCTACACCATTGGAATGTTCATTCTTCCCCTTCAGATACCTCCTGAATCAATCTTAGTGCTGACCCTTTTAGTACAAGACTCTTCTATGGATGTTTGGACCAATCAGTCTGATTTTCATTTTCATTCTTTCAGTGCTGCTTTTATAAGCTGCTTTTATAAGCTGCTTTTATAAGCTTGCATAAGCACATCTGGGACTGTGATTTCAAAGTTCAGGTGTAGAACGTCTTGGTCTTTATTTTTTTGTCTTTTTTATTTATTTATTTAATATATTTAGTTTTCAGCATTGATTTTCACAAGAGTTTGAACTACAAATTTTCTCCCCATTTCTACCCTCCCCCCCCCCCACTCCAAGGTGGCATATATTCTGGTTGCCCTGTTCCCCAGTCAGCCCTCCCTTCTGTCAACCCACTCCCCTCCCATCCCCTTTTCCCTTCCTTTCTTGTAGGGCAAGATCAATTTCTACGCCCCATTGCCTGTGTATTTTATTTTCTAGTTGCATGCAAAAAATTTTTTTTTGTTTTTGAACATCTGTTTTTAAAACTTTGAGTTCCACATTTTCTCCCCTCTTCCCTTCCCACCCACCCTCCCTAAAAAGTCAAGCAATTCAACATAGGCCACATGTGTATCATTATGTATAACCCTTCCACAATACTCATGTTGTGAAAGACTAACTACATTTTGCTCCTTCCTAACCTATCCCCTTTATCCAGTTTTCTCTCTTGACCCGGTCCCCTTTCAAAAGTGTTTCTTTTTGATTACCTCCACCCCCATCTGCCCTCCCTTCTATCATCCCCCCCCTTTTTTATCTTCTTCCTTCTTCTTTCCTGTGGGGTAAGATACCCAATTGAGTATATATGGTATTCCCTCCTCAGGTCAAATCTGATGAGAGCAAGATTCACTCATTCCCCCTCACCTGCCTTCTCTTCTCTTCCTACAGAACTGCTTTTTCTTGCCACTTTTCTGCGAGATAATTTACCCCATTCTATCTCTCCCTATCTCCCTCTCTCAATATATTCCTCTCTCATCCCTTAATTTGATTTTATTTCTTTTAGATATCTTCCCTTCATTTTCAACTCACCCTGTGCTTGCTCTCTCTCTCTCTCTCTCTCCATATATATATATATATATATATATATATATATATATATATACACACACACACACATATACATATATACATACATACACATTCACTTATACATATATATACATAAACATATATATATATATATATATATATATGCATATTCCCTTCAGCTACCCTAATTCTGAGGTCTCATGAATCATACACAACATCTTTCCATGTAGGAATGTAAACAAAACAGCTCAACTTTAGTAAGTCCCATGCAATTTCTTTTTCTTGTTCTTTTTCTTGATTACCTTTTCATGCTTCTCTTGATTCTTGTGTCTGAAAGTCAAATTTTCTGTTCAGCTCTGGTCTTTACACTGAGAAAGCTTGAAAGTCCTCCATTTTATTGAAAGTCTATATTTTGTCTTGGAGCATGATACTCAGTTTTGCTGGGTAGGTGATTCTTGGTTTTAATCCTAGCTCCTTTGACCTCCAGAATGTCGTATTCCAGGTCCTTCGATCTCTTAATGTAGAAGCTGCTAGATCTTGGGTTATTCTGATTGTGTTTCCACAATACTCAAATTGTTTCTTTCTGGCTGTTTGCAATATTTTCTCCTTGATCTGGGAGCTCTGGAATTTGGCAACAATATTTGTAGGAGATTTCTTTTGGGGATCTATTTGAGGAGGTGATCGATGGATTCTTTCAATTTCTATTTTGCCCTGTGGCTCTAGAATATCAGGACACTTCTCCTTGATAATTTCTTGAAAGATGATATCTAGGCTCTTTTTTTGATCATGGCTTTCAGGTAGTCCAATAATTTTTAAATTATCTCTCCTGGATCTATTTTCCAGGTCAGTGGTTTTTCCAATGAGATATTTCACATTGTCTTCCATTTTTTTCACTCCTTTGGTTCTGTTTTATAATATCTTGATTTCTCATCAAGTCACTAGCTTCCACTTGCTCCAGTCTCATTTTTAAGATAGCATTTTCTTCAGTGGTCTTTTGGACATCCTTTTCCATTTGGCTAATTCTGCTTTTCAAGGCATTCTTCTCCTCATTGGCTTTTTGGAGCTCTTTTGCCATTTGAGTTAGTCTATTTTTTAAGGTGTTATTTTCTTCAGTATTTTTTTGGGTCTCCTTTAGCAAGTCATTGACTTGTTTTTCATGGTTTTCTCACATCACTCTTATTTCTCTTCCTAATTTTTCCTCTACTTCTCTAACTTGCTTTTCCAAATCCTTTTTGAGCTCTTCCACGGCCTGAGCCCAATTCATGTTTTTCTTGGGGTATATGTCCTAGATATACACATATATACATATATATGTATATGAATATATTGTATTTTATTTATCTTGTGTTTTTGTTAATTTATTTTTATTTTCAGATCCAAATTTTCTCCCTTCCTCCACCCTGTATCCCACTCATTGAGAAAGGAAGAAATATGATACCCATTGTCCATATGAAGTCATGCAAAACATTTCCGTATTAACCATGCTGTAAGGGAGGCAAAAGCAAGAAGAATAAAGTGAATGCTTTAATCTGCACTCAGGGATCATCAGTTCTCTCTCCAGAAGTGGATAGCATTTTTTTTATCATGAGTTCTTTGGAATTGTCAAGTACAATGTCATTCTAAGATTCAAAAGATAAGACACAATACTGCCTTGGGGTTAGGAGTATGTGGGAGGAGGTACCACTGTTTTCAAAAGGGAAGAGAAAAGAATTTGCTTTCTTTATTTGTGGAGTTTCTTTTGTTTGTTATTTTATCTAGGACATATACCCCAAGGAAATCAAAGGCAAAAAGGTCCCACAGATACCAAAATAGTCATAGCAACATTTTTTATTAGTAAAGAATTGTAAATAAAGTAAATGCCAACCAAACAGGGGATGGATACGTAAATTGTGGTACATAAATGTAATTGAATGCTATTACTGTGCTGCAAACAATGAATAAGAGGAATACAGGGCAGCAGAAGTAAGCAGAACCAGGAAAACCTTATGCAAAATAACTACAATAATGTTATGGAAATGCTTTTTTTGTTGCTCAAGTTCAAAATAAAATAAGTAAAAGAAAAAAAAGAAAAAGATAAAACATAACTGGTTACTCAATAAGTGCCTCCTGTGTGCAAGGCACTATGCTAAGGGACAAAGAAAGGTAAAAGACATTCCCTGCTCTCAAGGATCTCACAGTCTCATAGAGGAGACAACACACAAACAAACTATATAAAGGATAAATTGTAAATAATTAACAAAAGAAAGGCATTAGGAGATATCAGGAAAAGTTTCCTGTAGAAAGCAGTATTTTAGCCAGGACTTGGAGGGAGCCAGGGAAGGCAGGAGATGTCTCCAGATGAAGAAGGAAAGTATTTCAGGCACAGGGAACAGCCAATGAAAATTCCTACAGCTGGGAGATGAGGTGTCCTGTCTGAGGAACAGCAAGGAGGCCAGTGTCTCTATGTCACAGAGTATGTCTGGGTGAGAAAGGGGTAAGAAGATGGGGAAGGTAGGAGGGGCCCAGGTTGTGAGGGGCTTTGAATGCCAGATATAGGTTTTATATTTGATCCTGGAGATGATATGGAGCCACTAGTGTTATTGAGTAGGGGTGTAATATTGTCAGATTTGTGTTTTAAGAAAATCACTTTAACAATCAAGCTTGGCCCCCAAAAATGGATGAAAAAAATGAACATCCCTCTCTACTTTACAGAGACTATGAATATGGAATATTGTACATACTATCAGACTTGATTGATATGTTGATTTACTCCCTGGACTCATTGCCCCCTCCCTTTCTTTTTATATTCTCTGTTACAAGGCATGGCTTTCTGGGAAAGACTAGAGGAAAGGGACCTATTTTCCAATGAAAGTGACATGAAATCAAAAGCTAATACTAAAAACCCTAAAAATATAATACTCAGAAAAGCATGGGAAGACATATAAACAGGAATAGCTAAGCAAACAGAGATAAACTATATACACAATGACTAAAGAACAAAAAAAACCCACTGTAAATCATGACTATATATCTACATATATACACATATATGTATGTATCCCCTCAATACCAATTGAAGACATTAAGATTCTGAAAGGGAGGAAGAGCCAAGATGGCAGCTGGAATACAGGGACTTGCCTAGGGCTCTCCCCCAGGACCCTCCAAACACCAATAAAAAATGGCTCTCAACAAATTCTAGAACTGCAGAACCCATGGAATAGCAGACGGAAGCAGGGCTCCAGCCCAGGAGAGACTGGATGGTCACTGGGTAGGGTCTATCACACAGAACTAAGAGGGGAGCAGAGCAGAGCCCATCATGGGCCATGCCCGGACCAACCACACAGAGAGCCAGGTAAAACAGGCCCTAGTGCCCTGAATCAGTGAGCTGTGGCAGTTACCAGAATTCTCAACCCACAAACACCAAAGACAACAGAGAAGGTTAGTGGGAAAAACTTCAGGGACAGAGCGAAGGGAGTTCTGGTTTGGCCACCGGCCTGGGGGGAAGTGGAGATGGTGCAGCTACAGAACTACATCTGCAGTTGCTTCAGGCCCCAGGCCCACCTGGTGGGAGGAATTAAGTGGCAGATCAGAGCAGGAGTGAGTGCAGAGCCTGCTTAAATCTGAGTCATGGTCCAGGCTAGTGGTTCTTGGGGAAGGAGGAGCGCTGGTGTGGCAGAGCTGGCTGTATAGAAACAGCTCTGAAAACAACAGCACAGCCCCTCAAGCTTGGGACAAAGTGTTCTCTGCTCTACAAGCAGTCATACCCCGAAGAAAAACTCAAGGGTCAAGTAGTTGGCTGGGAACATGGCCAGGCAGCGAAAATGCACTCAGATGCAGACTCAGACCTTGGAATCTTTCTTTGGTGACAAAGAAGACCAAAACATATAGCCAGAAGAAGTCAACAAAGTCAAAGAACCTACATCAAAAGCCTCCAAGAAAAACATGAACTGCTCTCAGGCCATGGAAGAGCTCAAAAAAGATTTGGAAAAGCAAGTTAGAGAAGTAGAGGAGAAGTTGGGAAGAGAAATAAGAGTGATGTGAGAAAACCATGAAAAACAAGTCAATGACTTGCTAAAGGAGAACCAAAAAAATACTGAAAAATATACTGAAGAAAACAACACCTTAAAAAATAGACTAACTCAAATGGCAAAAGAGCTCCAAAAAGACAATGAGGAGAAGAATGCCTTGAAAGACAGAATTAGCCAAACGGAAAAGGAGGTCCAAAAGACCACTGAAGAAAATACTACTTTAAAAATTAGATTGGAGCAAGTGGAAGCTAGTGACTTGATGAGAAATCAAGATATTATAAAGCAGAACCAAAGGAATGAAAAAATGGAAGACAATGTGAAATATCTCATTGGAAAAACCACTGACCTGGAAAATAGATCCAGGAGAGAGAATTTAAAAATTATTGGACTACCTGAAAGCCATGATCGAAAAAAGAGCCTAGATATCATCTTTCAAGAAATTATCAAGGAGAAGTGTCCTGATATTCTAGAGCCACAGGGCAAAATAGAAATTGGAAGAATCCACCAATCACCTCCTGAAAAAGATTCCCAACAGAATACTCCTAGGAATATTGTTGCCAAATTCCAGAGCTTCCAGATCAAGGAGAAAATACTGCAAGCAGACAAAAAGAAACAGTTTGAGTATTGTGGAAACACAATCAGAATAACCCAAGATCTAGCAGCTTCTACATTAAAGGATCAATGGGCTTGGAATATGATATTCCAGAGGTCAGTGGAGCTAGGATTAAAACCCAGAATCACCTACCCAGCAAAACTGAGTATCATGCTCCAAGACAAAATATAGACTTTCAATAAAATGGAGGACTTTCAAGCTTTCTCAGTGAAAAGACCAGAGGTGAATAGAAAATTTGACTTTCAAACACAAGAATCAAGAGAAGCATGAAAAGATGAATAAGAAAGACAAATCATAAGGGATTTACTAAAGTGGAACTGTTTTGTTTACATTCCTACATGGAAAGATGATGTGTATAATTCATGAGACCTCAGTATTAGGGTAGCTGAAGGGAATATACATGTATATATAGACAGAGGGCACAGGGTGAGTTGAATATGAAGGGATGATATCTAAAAAATAAAATCAAATTAAGGGATGAGAGAGGAATATATTGAGAGAGGGAGAAAGGGAAAGATAGAGTGGGGTAAATTATCTTGCATAGAAGTGGCAAGAAAAAGCAGTTCTGTAGAAAGGGAAGAGGGGGCAGGTGAGGGGGAATGAGTGAATCCTGCTCTCAATGGATTTGACCTGAGGAGGGAATAACATACACACTCAATTGGGTATCTTACCCCACAGGAAAGAAGGAGGAAGAAGATTTAAAAAGGGGGCACAATAGAAGAAAGGGCATATAGGGGGAGGAGGTAATCAAAAGCAAACACTTTCAAAAAGGGACAGGGTCAAGGGAGAAAATTGGATAAAGGGGGACAGGATAGGAAGGAGCAAAATATAGTTAGTCTTTCACAACATGAGTACTGTGGAAGGGTTTTGCATAATGATACACCTGTGGCCTATATTGAATTGCTTGCCTTCTTAGGGAGGGTGGGTGGGGAGGGAAGAAGGGAGAGAATTTGGAACTCAAAATTTTAAAAGCAGATGTTCAAAAAAAAGTTTTTGCATGCAACTAGGAAATAAGATATACAGGCAATGGGGTATAGAAATCTATCTTGCCCTACAAGAAAGTAAGGGGAAAGGGGATGATGGGGAGTGGGGTGACAGAAGGAAGGGCTGACTGGGGAATGGGGCAATCAGAATATATGCCATCTTGGAGTGGGCGGGAGAGTAGAAATGGGGAGAAAATTTGTAATTCAAACTCTTGCGAAAATCATTTCTGAAAACTAAAAATATTAAGTAAGTCAAATCCAAAAAACAATTCTGAAAGGGCTTTTGTTTCTAAGAGTTTAGTGCTACATCATCCTACAATCCATTCCAGTTTTTCAAATAAATTTATCTTTCTATATTTCTCTTGACTCCTGTGTTTGCATTTCACAGATCCTACTCAGTTCTGGTCTTTTCATCAGAAAGGTTTGAGAGTCCTCTTTTCCATTAAGGGTCTGTTTTTGTTTCTGCATAGGATTATACTCAGCTTTGCAAGACAAATCATTCTTGATTATAACCCAGCATCTTTTGCCTTCTGCAATATCGTAATCCAAGATCTCCTCTTGTTTAGAGTAGAAGCTGCCAGGTTTTGTGTGAACCTGACTGCAATTCTTTTTGAGGGCTTGCAATATTTTTTTTCCTTTGAGACAGGAGCCTTGGATTTTAGCTATGACATTCCTGGGAATTTTCCTTTTGTGTTTTTTTTTCTTCAAAAAATCACTTTGTCCTCACATTCTAATGGGTGTTAGAAGTTTTGATCTGTGATATGTTTAATGTAGCAACCAAGCTGGTTTTAAATACTAGTTTTCAGGGAGTTCAAGGAAACCTAAACTATCTGTTGTTGACCTTTTCTTCAACTCAGCTATTTTTCGTACCAGCTATCTTTCATTTATTTTCTATTTTTCAGTCTTTTTTATTTTGTCTAATATTTCTTGTTGTCTCATGGAGTCACTGGTTTCTGTTTTGTTTGTTCTACTTTCTCAGGATTTTGTTTCTTGGGTTTCATTTCTCTTCTTTGTTCAGTCATGTCCGATTCTTCATGACCCCATGAACTATGTTGTCCATGGAGTTTTCTGGAGTGGTTTCCCATATCCTTCTCCAGTGGATCAAGGCAGATAGATGTTAAGTGACTTACCTAGGGTCACACAGCTAGCAAGTATCTAAGGCCAGATTTTAATTCAGGTCTTCCAGACTCTAGGCTCAGCACTTTAGAGCCACCTAGCTGCCTCATTTCTCTTCTAAACTGCTTATTATCCTTCCAATTCCTTCCTCCAGAAATTTTCTTTCTTTTTATTAATCTATTGCTTTATTTCTATTACATATTAATGTAGTCCTTTATGGAAAACAGTTTTTTTTGTGTGTCACAGCTTATAGCTGTTACAGAGTAATTCTTTCCTTCTTTGGTGGGATCTTTAAATCTACTATATTGTGTGCATGGGTGTACTATATATGTATACACATATGTGTGAATGTATATGTATACATGTGTATATACATATGTAGATATGAATATAAATATAATTTTCTTCTTTGGGTTACTCATATTCCCTGAATCGTGGTTTTGTTCCATTGCTAGACTTTGTTCCCTGTGGCATTTTTGGTTGGGGTAGCTGGTATGCTGGATCCCCTCCTTTTGAGTGACCTGGATTTCTTCCTGTGCTGGTACTGGTGCTGGTGCAGACTCTAAGGTTTACAAAGGAATTTCTTCCTATGAGAAAGTATCCAAGGATTGCTTCCAGATCTTCCAATGCCCTTCCCACTATGCCATGGGGGCAGGATATAGACAGCTGGTGGCACAGTGAAGAGAGCACCAGGCCTGGAATTAAGAAGACCTGCATTCAAATCCAGCCTCAGACCCTTCTTAGCTGTGTGACCCTGGGGGAGTCACTTAACCTCCATCTGCTTCAGTTTCCTCATCTATAAAATGAGGATAATAATATTGTAAAGTGCTTAGCACAGGGTCTGACACGTGATAGGCACTATATAAATGGCAGCTATTATAATTATTATTATTGGGGGTGACAAGGTGGCACAGTGGATAGAGCACTGGGCCTAGAGTCAGAAAGACTCCTCTTCTTTTTTTTATAATTAAGATTTTTTATTTTTAGTTTACAATACTCAGTTCCGCATGATTTTGAGTTCCAGATTTTCTTCCCCCCTCCCTCCACAAGATGGCATGGAATGCGATATATCTTCTACATAGAACTTTGCATTGAACTTATTTACACAATAGTCAAGTTGTAAAGAAGAATTATGACCAATGGAATGAATCATGAGAAAGAAGAAACAAAAACAAAAACAAAAGAGAAAAAAATAACAAAAGAAAAAAAAGGGAGAGCAATTTGTCTCAATCTGCATTCAGTCTCCATAGTTCTTTCTCTGGATGTAGATAGCTCTCTCCCTCATGAGTCCTTTGGAGTTGTCTTTGAACCTTGTATTGCCGAGAAGAGCAAAATCTATTAAGGTTAGTCATCACAGAATCCGTATATCTGTGGTTGTGTATAATGTGTATATGACTCCTCTTCTTGAGTTCAAATCAAGCCTCAGACACTAGCTGTGTGACCCTGGGCAAGTTGCTTAACCTTGTTTACCTCAATTCCTCATCTGTAAAATGAGCTGGAGAAGAAAATGGCAAACCACTCCAGTATCTCTACCAAGAAAACCCCAAATGGGGTCATGAAGAGTCAGACATGACTGAAAATGACTAAATGAATTATTATTATTATTAAAAAGTGCTTAGCACACAGTGTCAGCTTAATAAATAATACTTGTTCCCTTCCCTTTGCATACTTCTTGTCTATGAGGGCAGGAACTATGTCTTATCTAAACTTTGTATCTTCCCATATATGTAGATAATTAACAAATATTGGATTAATGTTAAATGGATAAATATGGTAGTATATAGAAACAATAAAGTATTTCTTCTTCCTAGATAGAGGACCATGTATGTAAATGAACAGAATTTCCAAGCTCTAAAATCCTGTGATCTTGCCAATTCCCTCAATTACACTGGAAGGTCTTAGATTCCATTGTTCTTGTGCATAAAGTTATAAAAAGGTATATAATAAATGTATGGTTGTAATTATAAGTAGTACCACAAGGAGCTTCTGGTTTTGTTAGAGACAGAGAGGATGAAGGAGAAATGTGCAAATGGAGTAAAAAGGAAAATTAGATATAACTAAAAATCTATACACCTGTAGGCCCAGGAAACTAGCAGTTCTTTAAGTGATATCTAGATTACTGTGAATCTAGACCAACATTCACTCTATGAAGAGGGAAATGTACTTCAAGACTAAACCAGATTAAAACTTGGACCAATAAATTGTCTTAGGTTATCAGGAGCATGTCCCTTTTGAGAGACACATCCCATAACTCATCAGTCTCCAGTCCTGAAGCTGTTTTCTCCTGTCTATTTCTTACATTTCCGGCTGCACTCAGTACCATCAATCTATGCCCCAGTTTCTGGTTTGAATAAGCCATTGATCTATTTCCAGCCTCTGGGGCCACTGGGCACTGAGATGCAAACAACCAGCTCTCCCTGTTGAGGCTTGGTAGTAATAGAATCCTTCCCCAATTTGCATGCTCCTGGCATGCACATTTTCACTGAGCCACATCTTTTACGGCTATTTGGTTGCTGTTTTACATTTCCATGACAGCCCTTAATGACCTTGGGAATGAAAAGGATCATAAGATCATGGACTGAGCGCTGGAAAGGACCATAGAGGTCACAAAGTCCAATCCTCTTATTTTATAGGTGAGGAAACTGAGAACCATAGGACTAAATGACATACCTAAGATCCTACAACTAAATGGCAGAATCGGAATTTGAACTCAAGTCTTGTGACTCTGAGCTCACCATCCTTTCTACAGCAGCACATTACCTTCCAAGAGAATGTAGGTGAAAGGCAAAGGACATCTGGGGATGATAAAGATTTTCCAGTTGAGCAAAACTTGGTGACCAAAGGAGAAATTCTTTGTGGGAAGAGAAAGTTACAGTCTGAGTAGGTAGCAGAAGCTGAAGATGGGGTCTGGAATTTTCTTCTACTGAATAGTATTATAGGTAGGGCAGCTAAGTGGTGCATCAGATAGAGCAAACCAGGCCTGGAGTCCGAAAGACCCAAGTTCAAATCTGGCCTCAGATTTTTACTAGCTGTGGGGGCCTGGGCAAGTCCCTTCACTTCTGTTAGCCTCAGTTTCCACATTTGTAAAGCAGGGATAATAATAGCACCTACTTCCAGGACTGTCATGAGAATTAAATGAGATAATATTTGCAAAGTGCTTAGCACAGTGTCTGGCACATAATAAGCACTATATAAATGTTAACTATTATTGACATCATTATTATTATGGTTATTATCATCATCATCACTATTATAAGTTAAATCCAATCAGGGAAGATCCTAGAGCTGGGAAATTCTGTTCATTTACCTAGGTGGCCCTCTGTCTAGGAAGAAGGAATACCATAATGCTATGATGTTCAGTTCCTACCACTTCTTTACACTATCTATATTGATCAATAAATCTGGATCCTTAAAGATATGGTGTCTATAATTTCTGGTGTCAATAACCAGTACTGAATTGCCATTAAAAAGTCCTCTATTTTCAAAAAGTGATCTATTTCTATCAACCAATCCTTGATGATTCATGCCATTTTTTCAATGCTTCTTAATAGTTGATTGAATTAATTTGGATATTGCCCAGGGAAGGCCTTTTGATTCAACTTTTATATCATAGCCTTCACAGGTTTCATCTAGCATAAGCCACTTTAGGTTACATTCAACAAATCCAGTGGTATTTGCTTATTGCCAACTTTTACTATTATTTAGAGAAACTATGTTTGATTATTCCAAAAGTATTTCTGTATATTTTAAACATGTTCACCAAGTATTCTGAGATTGATTAATCCTCTTTCTCCTTTTGATGAGGAAATGTTTATATTTCTACAGCGAATTTAGGATGATAGGCCCTTCTGTTTCATTAATATTGTATGGAATTTTGGCTGGGATGCCTTCCAAATCTGTTATTGTTTACTCTACAATTTCAAAAGAACATGTTAAGATTAGTATTTTACATGTTTTAATTTCTTTAACCTCCTCTCCACCCCCTGCCCCTGCCGCCTTTAGCTTTGTGTTGCAGAGTCACATCTTTCTTCTCAATGACTTTATGCTTCCTTTGGTTCAATAAATCTCTTGGTGACAAATCAACCAAGTAAATGGAGATCAAATGGAGACTGCTTACATTCTCTACCATTAAACAAATGACATAGGATATCATAGAAGATAAAATGTTTTGATTACATTAAATTAAAACTTTTGTACAAACAAAATCAGGATAAAAAGGGAATAGGAGGAAAAAACTTTGCATCAAGTATCTCTGACAACAGTATGACATAGAAGATATTTAGAGAATTTCCACAAATATATAGGCCCAAAATACATTTCTCAATAAATAAATGGTCAAAGAATATAAACAAATTGTTATCAAAAAGATTGAAAACTATTAACAGTCATATTAAACTAATATTAATAGTCATATTAATGATGTATTATCTCATACCCAGCAGATTATCAAAGAGGACAAAAAGATGGAAATAGTCAACACTGGAGAAACTGTAGAAAGGTGAAAACACTGCTATACTCCTGGTGGAGCTATGAATAGCTCCAGCCATTCTAAAGAGTAATTTGGAATTATGTCCCTCCCCAAATGGTCACACTCTTTGACACAGTTAAATCCCAAAATTAAGCCTATGCTCCAGTGAAGTCAAAGACAGAAAGAAATTTCCCATGTGCTTCAAAATGTTCACAGAAGCACTTTTCATGATAGCAAAGAATGAACTGGAAATGGAAGTGGGTACCCCTCAGCTGGGGAATGACCAAACAAGTTTTGGTATATGAATGTAATGTAATATTACTGCTCCAGGACAATTGTTTGATGTGTTTGTGGCTTTCAGTGAATTGATTTTTTCCTCTTTTTTATTCTTTGCTAAAAGATAAGATTCATTGGGCTCAGGAAAGAACAAAGATATATTAGGAAACAAATATGATACATGTGAGTTACAAATAAAAATAAGATACAACTAAAAGTAAAAATAAAAGAATGAACAAAGGTGATCCTCAGAGAAAAGTCTAAGTGCAAAATATTAACCAATCCAAGTGACTATGCTCTTTACTGAAAAGAAGCAACCATTTACCACAGTTAACTGCCTATTACACACAAGGCAGTGTGCTAGTCACAGAGGATAAAAAAAGACCCCCAAAAATGTCACTAAAGAAAACAAAAAGCAACTGGTTCTGAGAGGGGAAGATTATAGTCCTCTACTATTACAGCATGACTATCTCCATCTAGAATTCATTTAACTTTTCTTCTAAAAATTTAAATGCTATATTATTTGGTGCATATTTTGGTAAAAATTGTTGGGAAAACTAGAAAGCAGTCTGGCACAAATTGAACATGAACGAATATCTTCCACCATTTACCAAGATAAGATCAAAATTGATACATGGCCTAGATATAAAGACAGATATTACAAGCAAATTTGAAGAACATGGAATATGTTACCTATCAGACTTATGGATAGGTGAACAATTTAGGAATAAACGAGAGAGAGAGAGAAGTATGAGGCATAAAATGGATAATTTTGATTATATTAAATTAAAAAGGTTTTGTACAAATAAAACAAATGTAGCCAAAATCACAAGGAAAACAGAAAATTGGGGGAAATTTTCATAGACAGATTCTCAGATAAAGGTCTCATATCTCAAATATATAAAGAACTTTGTCAAATCTTTGAGAATACAAATCATTTCCCAATTGATAAATGGTCAAAGGATGTGAACAGGCAGTTTTCTGATGAAGAAATCAAATTTATAGTCATAAGAAAAAATGCTCTAAATCATTATTGATTACACAAATGTAAATTACAGCAACCTTGAGATATCACTTTACACCTATCAGATTAAATAAACTGATTGAAGGGAAAAGAGACAAATGTTGGAGAGGATCTGAAAAATTTGGGTGCTAATTCATTGTTGGTGGAATTGTGAACTAATCTAACCATTTTGAAGAGTAATCTGGAATTATGCTCAAAGAGTTATTAAACTGCCTATACCCTTTGACCCATAAATAGCAATATTAGATCTATTTCTAAAGATAATTAGGGTAAAATGAAAACTTGTATGTTCTAAAATATTTGCAGCAGTTTTCTTTGTGGTGGCAAAGAACTGGAAATTGTGGGCATGCCTGTCAATTAGAGAATAGCTGAATAAGTTCTGGTATGTGATTGTGACGGAATGCTACTGTGCTATAATAAATGATGAACTCAATAATCTTAGAAAAACCTGGATAGACTTACGCAAAATAATGAAGAGTGAAATGAGCAGAACCAAGAGAATACTGTATACAGTAATAACAGTATTATTTTAAGAACAATTTTGAGTGACTAAATCATTTTGACTATTATAACTATCCATATAAACTACAAAGGACATATGAAAGAAGACACTATATGCATCCAGAGAAAGAACTAATAAATAGATGTATAAAATGGTTTTGCATATATATATATATATATATACACACACATATATATGTATATATGTACACATACATACATATCTGTGCCTAATGACAGCCATTTCTAGGGCAGGGGGAGGAAAGAAAAAAAAGAAAGTTACCTGATAACTTTATTATATATTTAAAAGGAATAGCAAGTTGTACATAAAAGATTTGCAGTTTCATATATAGTGGTATTTTTTATATTCTACTACATTATGGAAATACTTGTTTTATTTCTTAAGTTGAAAACAAAATAAATATAGGTTTTTTTTTAAAAAAGCAGCCGGACTAGCCCAAGTATATATAGAGTAGGTCTAGCCTGGAGGGAACAGAATTTTGAAGACATTGAGGAATCCTCAAGATATCTGAAAGAGAACTCAAATATTTAGGAAAATTAAAAGAATATATTATTATTTTAAAAAAGCAATTAAGCAATTGCCAATAGCTAGCACCTCATATGTCTACTTTCCTCTTTGTAAAATAATCTCCTCATATATTGAGGGCATTCTTGATGAAGTTATGAGAAAAAAAGTGAGCTTTCACAAATGTTTGATAGCAGGCTCCTCAGGGTTTTCTGAGAATGAAATAGAATAATATCTGTAAAGCATTTAGCACAGTACCTGGCATATAGTAGGCACTTAATTATTGCATGTTCTCTAATTGTCTCTTTACTATTTAAAAAATTTATTCTGTGAAGCAAAATCTTAAAGTCTCTCCTCTAAAAAGGTGCTTATATAAAAATCATGCAAGTTGCCTTGGAAGATGTAATGACAATGCTAATTTCATCTACTGCTGTGATTATTAATATCAAGAGAAGCATAAAACAAGGAGACAAATGTCCACCAAAGGTGTTTGACATTATCATGGAGGAAGACAAATGCTAAGCCCAGGTCAGGGAGATATTCACTAGAGATGGTAAGGACTTTCCTATCAGTGATGATAGCTGCACTTAGCATGGGGCCTGGCACATGAGAGGCACTTAATAGATATTAATTGATTGATTAAATGGTAAGATCTTTATGATGTTTGTGTTTATAGATGACATCTATAAATTAACTGCATCAAACTCTGAGGTACTGCAGAACTTCCTAATTGGCGATGCCCTTCATTCCAAAGAGTTCAGTCTAATGCCACACAGTAACAACCAAGTAGATATGGGTTTGGCAGGCTTTTAAATGTGGTAGTTTTTTTTTAAAAAAAGTTAAATGAATTATAGAGTTGGTCTGTCAGCATAAATACACATACATGTGGGTATATATATATATATATATATATATATATATGTATATATATATATACATACACACACACACACATATATATATATGCATGTATACACACATATGTGTATGTTAGCAGACCTAGAAGATGAAATGGATCAAGAATTAAACAGGAAGAAAACAAACTAGATTGTTTTGGTAAATTGTGGGGTGCTTTTAATGCCTATGAGTCTCAATAAAACAGAAATTTAACATCAATATTCTTCTGTAATGTTATTCAGTTATGGTTCCTGGAATACCATGGTCTCTGAGAAATTAAAGCTATAGGTCATCCAAAATGAAATGAAGAGGTACAATGTGGACTTGAGAAGGCTGAAAAATTCTAGCAACCAAAAATAGCACAAGAACAGTGCTCTAATGTGAAAGTGTCATATACAAGGCCCACACCACTCCCAGGTACAGCCCAAATGAGATTAAAATGAAACTGGGAAATATTTAACAATATAAATAAAAATTCAATAAAACATAGATAATATTAGATTTTAAAACAAAGTCAATATGCAGCCTGGAAGGTTCCAAAAATATGTCTTAGTGGCCTATTTTCCATTTGTGTTTGACACCACAGCTCTAAAGTATTCTGTTGTGAATATTATTGTACCATAAGAAATGACAAAGTACATAGTTTCACAGGAAACTGAGAAGATACCTATGAAGTGATGCAAAGTGAAATGAGCAGAACTAGGAGAACAATGATAACAACATTATGGAGAAAAACATCTTTGAAAGACTTTAGAACTCTGATGAATGCACTGATAAATCACAAGTTGAAAACGCTGAAAATTTAACACACCATCGACCTCCTGCCAAATAAGTGATGAACTTATAATGCAGAGATAGATATACATCTTTGAGCACAGTCAATGTGGGAATTTGTTTTATTGAAATATGCATATATAGGATAAGACTTGATTTTCAGAGGGAATGGGAGAGACAGGAGATATAGGATATATATATATATATATATATATATATATATGTACATACATATACAGGAGAAAGGGATATATTATAAATGCACACATAAATAAGTAATTTTATAAGGATATTACCTGAGAAATGTATGGCATGAAAAGGAGGTAACATGATCATGTAGTAAGAATGGTGGGACCGGCAGGTGACAATAAGCATATTCCAATTGTAACCACACAATATGGAGAGATCCAGAAGAAGGCCCCAAGTTTATTGAGTGCAGCCCCTGTATAGTAATTATAGGAAAACCTAGATAAGAACCACATTAGATGAGAAGGTATAAATGGGTTGTGATCTATACTTTTGGAAGAACTACCCACATATATGAAATCATGAATCTATCAAAATATTGACAAGCTGAGGGAAAGAAGACTAGTATTTTGAAGGAACTCTAAATCATGACATATGAGGGTCAGAAATGACCCTCATACATAATTAGAGTGATGAAAGTATTAGGGATATTTAGCTTGGAGGAGAGAAGACTTACCAGGAGAAAGAAGGGATTTCAAACATGTGAAGATGTGTCATATAGAAAAGACATTATACATTTTTCTGGCCCCAGAAAGTAGAACAAGGGATAATGGGTAGAAGTTTCTCAAAGGTAGATTTTTATTCAATATAAGGAACTAAAACTGTCCAAAAATAGAATGGGTCCCTTGGTAGATAGTCAATTCTCAAACATAGGAGGTCTCCACGTAGAACCTACATAACAACTTAACAAGAATGTTAATAGAAGGAACCATTGCTCAGATATGAATTAAATTAGCTAGTCTCTGATGTTTCTTTCCAACTCATATGCTATCATTGAGCCATAATTGTAATTCTCTAGAATTTGTGTTTATTTCTAAAAGAGACTGCTAAGTAGCATAGTGGATAGAGAACTAAGCCTGGAGTCAGGAGTTTAAATTTAGCCTCAAACCCTTACCATCTGTGCGACCCTGGGCAAGTCACCTAATGTCTGTCTGCCTCAGTTTCCTCAACTATATAATGGGGATTATAGCCCTTGGCAGGCTTTTGTGAGGATCAAATGATATAATATTTGCAAAAACCCTTAGCACAGTGCCTGGAATATAGTAAGTGCTAAAAAAAATGAATATTCCCTCCCTCCCACAAGTTGTAATTGGTTATACACTTACACACATACACATACACACACACACACGCCGTAACTGGTTATACCCACACACCTACACATCTGTTATGTTTTATTTCTGATTTTTATAAAATATCCCTAGGGATACGTTCCTTTCTTTCTGATGCTCTCCAAAGAAGAAAACATAAGGGGGATGCTCTCCAAAACAAGAAAACATGGCCCAGTCATGTTGATAATAAGAACAATGATCAAAGCAAATGGAAATATTGTCACAGAACCTTTTTCTGCACATAGTTTAGTAAACTGGCATTTTACTTTGATTTTTCTATTCATTGTTTCATCCCTCCATGCTTTCCTGAAGAAACTTAATTCTAAAGTAGCAGCATCTAAGGAATGGGCAATCCATAAATTCTTATATATGGGCATGAAAATAATACAGAGCCAGAATTTCTCACTAGAGAAAGAAAATAAACAAAGTTCAGGGCAACTAAGTCAATGATCTCACCCAGGTTCTGAAGTCAAGGAAGGTAATTTAAAAGGCCAGTAAAACTAGGTTGAAAAGGGGTTCTTCAGAGCCACCAAAGATTGATCAAGGTAAATTGGGCTACATGTGACACAAAGAAAATTTTGGCATATTGGCTATTCCACCAGACATGGAGTTGGAAGGACTAACGTGGATTCTGGAGACAGAAATAAACTATGATGTAAACTCTTCTCAAGTTCTTCCTAACACCATGCTGAAGGCCCAAACATAATGTGTCTGTGACAAATGGAGACAGGACCAGTAACCAAATCCTGTAGTCATTTGCATTCCCAGCCTCTCAACTTGTGGTCATGTGACAAGCAAATTTAGAAAAATTGAGAACAATCATTAACTTAGTTCAATAAGCAATAGGTACCTTGAGCATCTGTCAACCAGAGGATTCTGAAGCAAATGTGAACTGGAACCTCAATCTGAGAGCGAAGTCAAGGACACCAAAAAAAATGACAAGAATAACTACTGGTTACACAGATAATGATATATCTGAACTTTTCCTTTTGATCACCTTAATAGTCCCAGGAATTGAGTGCATCACCGGCATGATTGGGAATGGTTTCATTGTGACCATAAATGCCGTTGAGTGGTTCCGGAGCAAAACACTCTCCACTGGTGATTTTATTTTGATGATTCTGAGCTGTTCGAGGGTCTTGCTACAGTTTTGGATGATGATGGAAAATACTTACAGTTTATTATTCAGACTTTCTTATAATCAAAATATAGTGTATAAAACTTTCAAAATCATCTACATGTTCCTGACCTATTCCAACCTCTGGTTTGCTGCATGGCTCAGTGTCTTCTACTGCATCAAGATTGCCAACTTCACCCATCCCCTGTTCCTTAGGCTAAGGTGGAGAATCACTGGATTAATGCCCTGGTTCCTCTCAGTATCAGTCCTCATTTCTTTTTGCTGCACTCTTCCCATTTCAAAGAATGTCTACAAAGTTTATGTTAACAATTCCATCCAAGTTTCCTCCTCCAATGCCACAGAAAAGAAATACTTTACAGAGACCAATGTGGTTAACTTAGCTATTATCTACAACCTGGCCATTTTCATTCCTCTAATCATGTTCATCTGTGCAGCTACCATATTGATCATCTCTCTCAAGAGACACACACTACAGATGAAGAGTAATGCCACAGGTACCAGAAATCCCAGCATGGAAGCTCACATGGGGGCAATCAAAGCCATTAGTTTCTTCTTCCTCCTCTACATTTTCAATTTTGTGGCTTTGATTCTCTATATGGCCAATGTCCTTAACACCGATAGCTTTGGAGCTACTTTATGCAAAATTATCATGGCTGCCTACCCTGCTGGTCACTCAGTTTTCCTGATATTTGGCAATCCCAAAATAAGGAGGACCTTGAAGAAGTTTCAGCACAACGTTAAATTCAGCCTAAAAATTTGGAAGTAGTAAATGGTACCCAGAGAATTCGACAATGACCCGATCCAACAAAACTGGCCTTTTCTTCATAGTCAACTCCTATCGCCTTTAGGACAAAATACTCACATCTCTGCCTAGCATTTCAAGTTTTGCAAAGTCTATCTCCAACTTACCTTTCCAGACTTATCTCACACTACTCTCCTCCATGCATTCCATATTCCAACCAAATTGGCCTACTTTTTCTATCCCTAGAAGATATTCCATCTCCCACCTACATGTCTTTGCCCTGGTTGTCCCCATTCTTGCAATATACTCCCTACTCACCTCTGTGTCTTAAAATCCTGTTTCCCCCCAAGATTAGCTAAAGTTACACCTCTTTTGGGAAGTTTTTTTTGATATCACTAGTTACAAGTGCTTTATTCCTCCTCAAATTATCTTTTATTTACATATATGTTTATATGTATTTCCCCAACAGAATGGAAGCTCCTTGAGGTGAGGGATGAGTTTTTATTTTAGTCTCTTGAATGTCTCATGTCAAGCACAGTGTCTTATATACAGCAGGCACTTAATAAAAACTTGTTGAATTGAATTGCATTCCCCTTCCCATCTCCGAAGGAATCTCTAGCTATCTGAAAGTCAGGGAGTAGAACATTAGACTCTTTTCATAAAACATAATTATGGATAAAAATTGTTGAGATGTCACTGAACCTACAAGCCTAAGTACCTGCCTCCTAAAAAAAAATTATTGACCCATAAAAATAAACTGTTTAGGGGAGTAGAGCCAATATGGCAGCTGGAAAGCAGGGACTTGCGTGAGCTCCCCGCCCAAGGTCCCTCCAAAAACCTATAAAAAATGGCTCTGAACAAATTCTAGAACTGCAGAACTCACAAAATAGCAAAGGGAAGCAGGGATCCAGCCCAGGACTGCCTGGATGGTTGCTGGATGAGGTCTATCGCCCATGGAGCAGAGGGGAGCAGAGCCCAGCGTGGGCGGCAGCAGGACCAGCCAGACCAGGAGCCAGGCAGAACAGGCCCTAGCACCCTGAATCAGTGAGCTGTGGCAATTACCAGACTTCTCAACACACAAACACCAAAGACAACAGAGAAGGTTAGTGGGAAAAGCTGTGGGGGACAGAGTGAAAGTTTGTGGTTCAGCCACCACCCCAGGGGTGGGGGGGGGGGGCAAGAGGGGAGGTACAGCTACAGAACTACAGCTGCAGTTGCTTCCGGCTGAGGACCACCTGGTGGGAGGAATTAAGTGGCAGATCAGAGCAGGAGTGCAGAGCCTGCTTAAGATTTGCATCAGGTCCCGGTTGGCGGTTCTTGGGGAAGGAGGAGTGCTGGTGTGGCAGAGCTGGCTGTATAGAAATAGCTCTGAAATCAACAGCACATCCCCTCAAGCCTGGAACAAAGTACTCTTTACTCTACAAGCAGTCATACCCTGCTGAAAAACTCAAGGGTCAAGTAAGTCAGCTGGGAACATGGCCAGGCAGCGAAAACGCACTCAGATTCAGTCTCAGACTTTGGAATCTTTCTTTGGTGACAAAGAAGACCAAAACATATAGCCAGAAGAGGTCAACAAGGTCAAAGAACCTACATCAAAAGCCTCCAAGAAAAACATGAACTGCTCTCAGGCCATGGAAGAGCTCAAAAAGGATTTGGAAAAGCAAGTTAGAAAACTAGAGGAAAAATTGGGACGAGAAATGAGAATGATGTGAGAAAACCATGAAAAACAAGTCAATGACTTGCTAAAGGAGAACCAAAAAAATACTGAAAAAGATATTGAAGAAAACAACACCTTAAAAAAATAGACTAACTCAAATGGCAAAAGAGCTCCAAAAAGACAATGAGGAGAAGAATGCCTTGAAAGGCAAAATTAGCCAAATGGAAAAGGAGGTCCAAAAGACCACTGAAGAAAATACTACCTTAAAAATTAGATTGGAGCAAGTGGAAGCTAGTGACTTGATGAGAAATCAAGATATTATAAAACAGAACCAAAGGAATGAAAAAGTGTAAGACAATGTGAAATATCTCATTGGAAAAACCACTGACCTGGAAAATAGATCCAGGAGAGAGAATTTAAAAATTATTGGACTGCCTAAAAGCCATGATCAAAAAAAAAGCCTAGATATCATCTTTCAAGAAATTATCAAGGAGAAGTGCCCTGATATTCTAGAGCCACAGGGTAAAATAGAAATAGAAAGAATCCACAGATTGCCTCCTCAAAAAGATTCCAAAAAGAAAACTCCTAGGAATATTGTTGCCAAATTCCAGAGTTTCCAGATCGATGAGAAAATACTGCAAGCAGACAAAAAGAAACAATTTGAGTATTGTGGAAACACAAATCAGAATAACCCAAGATCTGGCAGCTTCTACATTAAGAGATCGAAGGGCTTGGAATACGATATTCCGGAGGTCAATGGAGCTAGGATTGAAACCAAGAATCACCTACCCAGCAAAACTGAGTATCATGGTCCAAGGCAAAATATGGATTTTCAATAAAATAGAGGACTTTCAAGCTTTCTCAGTGAAAAGACCATAGCTGAATAGAAAATTTGACTTTCAAACACAAGAATCAAGAGAAGCATGAAAAGGTAAACAAGAAAGAGAAATCATAAGGGACTTACTAAAGTGGAACTGTTTTGTTTACATTCCTACATGAAAAGATGATGTGTATGATTCATGAGACCTCAGTATCACAGTAGCTAAAAGGAATATGCATATATATGTGTATGTATCTATCTATATATATATATATATATATATATATATATATATATATACACACATGTGTGTGTGTCTATGTATGTATATATATAGACAGAGGGCACAGGGTGAGTTGAATATGAAGGGATGATATCTAAAAAAATAAAATCAAATTAAGGGATGAGAGAGGAATATATTGAGAGAGGGAGAAAGGGAGAGATAGAATGGGGTAAATTATCTCGCATAGAAGTGGCAAGAAAAAGCAGTTCTGTAGGAAGGGAAGAGGGGGCAGGTGAGGGGGAATGACTGAATCCTGCTCTCAACGGATTTGACCTGAGGAGGGAATAACATACACACTCAATTGGGTATCTTACCCCACAGGAAAGAAGAAGGAAGAAGATAAAAAAAGGGGGCACGATAGAAGGAAGGGCATATAGGGGGAGGAAGTAATCAAAAGCAAACACTTTCGAAAAGGGACAGGGTCAAGGGAGAAAGTTCAATAAAGGGGGATAGGTTAGGAAGGAGCAAAACATAGCCAATCTTTCACAACATGAGTATGGTGGAAGGGTTTTACATAATGATACACATGTGGCCTGTGTTGAATTGCTTGCCTTCTTAGGGAGGGTGGGTGGGGAGGGAAGAGGGGAGAGAATTTGGAACTCGAAGTTTTAAAAACAGACGTTCAAAAACAAAAAAAAAAAAGATTTTTCATGCAACTAGGAAATAAGATACACAGGAAATGGGGCGTAAAAATTTATCTTGCCCTACAAGAGAAGAAGGGAAAGGGGGATGGGAGGGGAGTGGGGTGACAGAAGGGAGGGCTGACTGGGGAACGGGGCCACCAGAATGTACGCCATCTTGGAGTGGGCGGGAGGGTAGAAATGGGGAGAAAATTTGTAATTCAAACTTGTGAAAATCGATGCTGAAAACTAAATATATTAAATAAATAAAATTAAATTAAAAAAAACTGGAAAAAAATAAACTGTTTATCCCTAAACCCATAAGCAAATACCTCAAAGAGGACTTTTTATACCTTGTGATCTTAAAACAAAGAAACTTAACCAAACCCTTGTATTCCACATTACCAAAACCAGGCCACTCCATACCACCCCAACCCCCCGCAATACACACACACACAAACAATGTATAAGCTACATAGACATTGTTTAACTAAAGTGGAAGTAACAGGAAAATAAAATGTTTATGGAGTCTTTTTTGCTTCAAATGCTTTTTGATAAAATTATTACTTATTGGAATCATATTTAAGCTTAGTATAGTTATGTCAGTAAGCTCTGGTTCTCCCAATATGGAAAGGCTTTGGGTATGAGTCATGGACCATGTGCTTTTTATCCAAGGACTAACTTAGCTGAGCCTGGAGAGGCTTACCTCTCGGCTGTCTGCAGTGATGAAATTTTCTGCCACAATACTAGAGGAACAGTTATTGAGTTGCCACAATCTGTGTCAGTGAAAAGAATGTCTACCATCACAACGAAATCATCGGTCCTGGAAGTTTCTAAGTAGATACATGTAGTACAAAGAGACAGCCAGACTGTTTTGATTTTTTTCAATCCTAAGAAAACAACCAATGTTTTTCTAAATGCTGACACACCAACAAAGGGCTAACCTATGTTAGAACATGGTTTTCTCCTTTCAGTTCCTAGCTGCATTGTCCCCACCATAAGGGTATCCCTCAGCGTCCCAGCTGAGACATTGTGGCAGAGTAGATAGAGGGTTGGACTTAGAATCAGGAAAACTGGCATTCAAATCCTGCCTCTAATATTATCTATATGACCCAGGGTTAATTACTTAACTTCTCTGAGCCTCAGTTTCCTCATCTATGAAAAAAGTGTGAGTCCACTTCTAGTTTTAAATCTTTAAAATGTCGTTTCTGAGTCCCTTTAGCTTTAAATCTGTGATCCTATGAGCTCTCCCTCCTCAGACTTTCTTAGACCACTTTGTGTGGACCTCTCCTTATTGTCATCATATCCCAACTCATATTAATTTATGAACATACATATCAGCATCCCCACTAGACACCTTAAGTCCTTAATGGCACAGACTACATCATTTTTTCCTCTTTGCATCTCTAGTCCTTAGCATTGTGCTTGTACGTAACAGGCACATCATACATATTTGCTAAATTCAGTTGAATCAAATATGTGCATCCTCACTTAAATGGGGTTTCAAAACCACCACAGAGTAACACAGAACATGGCTCCAACTCTACCAAGCCACTAATCTGAACTGTTTCAGAAAAGGAGAATAAATAAGACTTCTAGCATTATGATTCAGAAACAAACAAAACCAAAACTACAAAAACTGTTGGTTCCATCAGAAAACATTGTCAGAATATGTTACATAAAATTGTAAAAACTCTGCCCTAGAGTTGCCACCATGTTTAATCCTTTTCAATTTACCTCTCCATCTCTTTATTTAAAGTATTCTTAGAGGGGAGAAGATCACAGGGAGGGGGAAACAGGACTTGGAAGATTTCCTGTCCTGAAGCAAATTGACTTCTGGCAGAGCTGGCAGTAGGAGCAGCGAGGTGGCATAGTGAATAGAGCACTAGACTTGGAATCAGGATGACTCATCTTCCTAAGTTCAAGTCCAGCCTCAGAAATTTCAGCTGTGTGACCCTGGGCAAGTCACTTAACCCTGTTTGCCTCAATTTCCTCATTTGAAAATGAACCAGAGAAAGAAATGATACTCCTGTATCTTTGCCAAGAAAACCCCAAATAAGGTCACGGAGAATCAGACATGACTGAAACAACTGAACAAGAGCAGTGACAAAGAACTGGTAATTCCAAATGAAGATCCAAACTGGAACACCTTGGAGTCTGGGACAAGAACGTAAAACCTGGAGATATCCCAGGCAATGTGGAATACCATGCCCCACCCCACCCCCAGCTCCACACAGGCCCTTAGTCTACAAAGGATGGAGTGAGTTGTTTTATGAGTCATCTCTGGATCTGGAAGGATATAGTTGATCTAAGAAGCAGTTTCTGATAAACTTAGCCATCTTATGGAGGAGCAAAGGGATCTTGACTTTACAAAGGGTTTTAATTCCAAATTTCCCTATTTCTGTTCAGGACATTCTTTCAATCACACAGGTCCACAGCCTCCTCAGTTCTTCCTTCTTTCCTTCTCCACATCCAGTTGGCAAGTGTATCTCGGTGACACTCTTGCATCTTCCCCTTTTCCCACATTCACACAGCCTCTATGTTAGCTCAGATCTTTATAATCACTTGCCAAGACTATTGCAATAGCCTCCTAATTGATCTCCCTAAATAATAACAATAGTCATAATAGTAATAATCAGTGCTAGCTAGCACTAAATAGTGCTTGCTATGGGCAATGCCCTGTCCTAAGTACTTTTTTATAAAATATTATGTCAGCTCATTTCTTTTTTATTTATTATTTCATTTTTCCCCAAATTACACATAAAAACAATTTTTAACATTCATTTTTTAAAATTTTGAGTTCCAAATTCTCCCCCTCTCTCCTTCTCCTCCCTCATTGAGAAGGCAAACAATTTGATATAGGTTATAAATGTGTAGTCATGCAAAACATATTTCCATACTAGTCATGTTATGAAAGAAAACACAGACCAAAAAGAAAAATTAAGTTTTAAAAAAAGTATGCTTCAATAAGTACTCAGACTCCATCTTTCTTTCTCTGGAGGTGGATAGAATTTTAATCTTAAGTTCTTCAGAACTGTCTGAGATCAATGAATTGCTCAGAATAGCTAAGTCTCTGTACAATATTTCTGTTACTTTGTATAATGTTCTCCTGGTTCTGCTCATTTCATTTTGCATCAGTTCATGTAAGTCTTCCCAGGTTTTTCTGAGAGGATCTTGCTCATCATTTCTTATTGTATAATAGTATTCCATCACAATCATATACTATAACTTGTTCAGCCATTCCGCAGTTAATGTGGATCCTCTCGATATCCAATTCTTTGCCACCACCAAAAAAAGCTGCTATAACAATATTGTATGTACATATAGGTCCTTTTCCCATTTTTATCTCTTTGGACTACAGACCTGGTAGTGCTATTGCTGAGTCAAAGGTTATATATGGTTTTATAACCCTTTGAGAATAGTTCCAAATCTCTCTCCAGAATGATAGAATCAGTTCATAACTCCACCAATTAGTGTCTCAATTTTCCCACATCCTCTTTGACATTTGTCATTTTCCTTTTCTGTCATATTAACCAAACTTATGGGTGTGGGGTGGTACCTCAGAGATGTTTTAATTTGTACTTCTCTAATCAATAGAGATTTAGGGAATTTTTTCATATGACTATTTAATTACTTTGTCTGAAACCTGCCTGTTCATATCCTTTGACCATTTATCAATTGGGGAATGGCTCTTATTTTTATAAATTTGACTTAATTCTCTATGCATTTGAGAAATGAGGCCTTTATCAGTGAAACTTCTGTAAAAAAATTTTTCATGGTTATGATTACCAACTCTGTATTTCCCTACATTTTATTTTCTCCCCATTTATCCTACTTACTCTCTCTCTCTCTCTCTCTCTCTCTCTCTCTCTCCCCTTTCACTTTCTCCATCATCAAAATTATTTTGTTTTTGACTACCACCTCCCTCAATTTGCTTTTCCTTCTATCAGCACCACTCCCCATTCTCTTATCCTCTTCCCCTTCTACTTTACTGTAGGGTAAGATAGATTTCTATACCCAACTGAATGTATATGCTATTTCCTCTTTGAGCCAATTCTGATGAGAATCAGGTTCAAGTACTCCTCACCTCCCTCATCTTTTCCTCCACTGTAAAAGCTTTTCCATGCCTCTTTAATGCAAGATAAGTTACCCTATTTTACTTTCCCTTTCCCCTTCTCCCAGTACATTCCTCTTTCTCATACCTTAATTTTATTTTTTGGATATCATTCCGTCATATTCAATTCATACTCATGTGCTCTTTCTATGTCATACTCCTTCTAACTGGCCTATTAATGAGAAAATTCTTAGGAGTTAAAAGCATCAGTTTCCCATGTAGGAATATAAGCAGTTTAACCTTATTGAATATCTTATGACTTCTCTTTCCTGTTTATCTTTTTATGTTTCTCTCCAGTCTTCTGTTTGAATGTCAAATTTTCTATTCAGCTCTGGTCTTTTCATCAGGAAAGCTTGAAAATCCTCAATTTCATTAAAGGTCCATTTTTTCCCCTGATGGATAATGCTCAGTAGGTGATTCTTGGTTGTAATTCTAGCTCCTTTACCCTCCTGAATGTCATATTACAAGCCCTCTGATTCTTAAATATAGAAGCTGCTAAATCTTGTGTTCTTCTGACTGTGGCTCCACAATATTTGAATTGTTTCTTACGGCTCCATGCAAATTTTTCTCCTTGACTTAGGAGCTCTAAAATTTAGCTATAATAGTCCTGGGAGTTTTTATTTTAGGATCTCGTTCAGGAGATAATCAGTGGGTTCTTTTTTTGGAATTTATTTAGTATTTTATTTTTCCCCAGTTACATGTAAAAACAATTTTTAGCATTCATTTTTAAAATTTTGAGTTTCACATTTTCTTCCCTTCTCCCTCCCCACCCCCTTCATTGAGAAAGCAAGCAATTTGATATAGATTACACATGTGTAGTCATGCAAAGCATTTCCATATTAGTCATGTCATGAAAGAAAACATAAAGCAAAAAAAACCCTCAAGAAAATGCTTCACCAGTTCTTTCTTTGGGAATGGATAGCATTTTTCATAAGTCCTTCAGAGTTGTCTTGGATCACTGTATTGCTAAGTCATTCACCGCTGATCACATTACAATATTGCTATTACTTTGTACCTAGTACATTTCACTTTGCATCAACCCATGCAAGTCTTTCCAGGTGTTTCCGAGAGCAGCCTGCTCATCATTTCTTATAGAGTACAACAATATTCCATCATAATCATATATCACAATTTGTTCAGCCATTCCCCAATTGATAGGTATCCCCACAATTTCTAATTCTTTGTCCCTAGATATGAACTGCTATAAATATTTTTGTACATATAGGTCCTTTTCCTTTTTTAATCTCTTTAGGAATGCAGACCTAGTAGTGGTATTGCTAAGTCAAAGGGTATGTGTGGTTTTATAGCCCTTTGGGGCATAGTTCTAAATTGCTCTACAAAATGGTTGAATCAGTTCACAATTCCACCAACAGGGCATTAATTAGACTTCGAGCTCCTTAAGAGCAGACATTGTCTTTTACTTCTCTTTGTATCCCCAGCACTTAGCACAGTTCCTGACACGCAGTGAGTAGGTATTTAATAAATGTTTAATGTCTGACTATATTACACATCAATGGATCCATAATCTCACTGATATAGGTATTTCTTCCAATAATGCAGGGCACAAGCCATCCAGTGGAGGAATAGCAGAGGCATCGTCCAATACCTAGGCAAAGACCTAACAGAAAGCAGCACTCATCAGTGGGTAGGCCCAAAGAAAGCAACCCAACGGCACCACCAGAAGTTACTTGCAACCCTGTAGCATGAGCATATAAGTTATCCCTCTACCCCTCAGCCCTTGACATGTTTTCCCTAAGTGTATATCTCCATAGTTAACTCCTACACATATTTATTCTTGCCACTGATGTTTCTGCAAGTGTACCTCTAGTTTACGGAGTGAATTTTCTACTGCTACTTTTCTATGTTATTTAATTAAATTAATTTGCTTTTAGCTTATGTTGTCCTCTGGCTTACTACTGTAATTAAACACACCTGTGGGGGGCTTATAAGCTATGGTTTGATTGCATACAAACCCATACAGATACATTGACTGTGCATAGCTTTTCTGGGAGTCTCATTACAAGAGGGGTGCCCCAGAAACCACACTTATATTTCAAGCACAGCAAGAGAAATCCACCAAAAATCTCAAACATTGAAATGTTCATTGTATTTTATAAAGAAATTCCCCTTCGAAAACAATATGTGATGCCCTTTTTTTTAACCAAACTGGTTACATAATATGGTTTTCTTTAGTTATATAGTTTTGTCATGAAAATAGAAAGTAATGTTAAACATAAACTACATAATACATTGTAAAGGTCACATGCTGCTGAAACTGCACATGAGGATTTCCAGGTGGGTAGCCACACTATAATCATTGCCCATACAGAATGACAGAAGAAAGGGGAGGACTCAGTCACATGAGTAGAATAAATAGTCACTACTAGGAATGTTTCGGGGACATGACTACAGCATTTTAGAATTTATTATAAGAAAGGAAAGGAATTTTGGCATCATCTAACCCTAGATTTGAGGATATTACCTTTCAGTAGGGTCAGAGAGAGAATAACCACTCCCTGAACTAAAGGCATACAAGGAAAGTCAGCCCACGATGGGCAGGAATGAAATTTCTGAAGACACAATTATACATTATTTTAATGAGGAGAAAAGAGGGGAAATGTCAAAAGATAGGGCTGTGGAGGCATGGGGAACTCACTGACTCCCTTAGAGGCAAGATCACATCACTTAGATGAGCAGGGAGACAGCAAGTACAATCCTGGCAAGACAGCAGAACGTGTACAATAACACCCTCAACAAAGATTGTGAATTTGCTTCACGAGTGAACTCTGTGGCCCCATCTGTTAAGTCCCATGTCCAGTCTACCAGATACTTTTCCTAATATTATCTCTCTCCTCCACCAAAGAGCTTCGCCATCATAAGAGTTCAAGAGCTGGACATCCTTCTCTTGAGCAAGAAAACCAAGAACCAGCTTAGCAAGTACGGCAAAATAGCACTAGGGTGTATCTGATCAAAGTTCTCACCAATGTTTACTTCCCTAAGTCTAATAAATGCTGCCATATGTGGGCTCGGGAGCAATATGAGCCAAAAACCAAGACTAAGAGACAATGGGAGCAGCTACATGGTGCAGTAGATAGTGCATTGGGCCTTGAGTCAGGGAGACCTGAGTTCAAATCCAGCCTTAGACATTTATTAACCATGTGACACTGGGCAAGTCATTTATCCTATTTGCCTCAGTTCCTCATTTGTAAATGAGCTTGGGGGGCGGG
The DNA here is from genome assembly GCF_011100635.1 of Trichosurus vulpecula. Classification (NCBI taxonomy): domain Eukaryota; kingdom Metazoa; phylum Chordata; class Mammalia; order Diprotodontia; family Phalangeridae; genus Trichosurus; species Trichosurus vulpecula. The sequence continues at coordinate 103,528,003 of NC_050577.1, read as the reverse complement.
GCAGAGAGAGAAGGAAAAAAAAAGTAATTTACATGATAATTTTCTCATATATTTGAAAGAAATAGTAAGTTGTACATTGTAGATTTGCAGTTTCATGTGCAATCATCTTTTTTATTGTGCCATGTTATGGAAATTCTTGTTTTATTCTATAAATCCAAAACAAAATTTAAAAGACCAACATAGATAAAGATAAAAGATTAACATAAGCCCTTCAGTCAAGGAAATCACATTCTACTGAGGGAGGAGGAGGAAGGTGGAACATCAGCAAGACACAAGGTGAATTGTGATATGGACAGAAGAAAGATCTGGAAAAGGTGGTCTAAAGTTTGTGGAGGAAAGGATCTCCCATTCCCTCCCCCCCCCCTCCATCTCCCTCTCTCTCTCTCTCCAGCTACAGGGTTCAGTTGATGCAGTGCTAGACCTTGATTCAGGTCTACCAGCTGTGTGATCCTGGGCGAGTCACTTAAACCTTTGCCCTCCTCAACTTCCTCATCTGTAAAATGGGGGTAATAATACCACTTACCTCCCAGAGGTGTAAAAGTGCTGGTACAAATGTGAGCTATTGTTTTAGCCATGAGATCAAGAGAAATCTTTGTCTAAAGTAGTGAAAAGGAAACCTGAGGTTGGCCTTGAAGGATGAAAAGAATTTTCCCAAATGAAGATGGGAAGGAAGCTTGCTATAGATCCGGAGAATGACCTATGCAAATGCACAGTGGTGACAAAGGACAGTATTAGAGGGAGACATAATGATAAAAAGTCCACTGTGGCTAGAGCAGAGTACTTGAAAAAAGATTGGGGAGGCAGGTTGGAGCCAGATGGTGGAGGGATTTGTATGCCCAATAAAGAGTCTTCATTTTATCTTTTGGATAATAAGAATAATCAACATTAATAAGTAATAGCTAACATTTACGTAGTGCTTTAAGGTTTGCAAAACACTGTGTGTGTGTGCGTGTGTGTGTATAAATCTCATTTGAGCCTCACCACAGGCTGATGAGGTTGATGCTATCTTTACTCTTATTTTACAAATGAGGAAGGTGAGACTAAAAGAGATAAAAATTCCTTTCCCAGAATCAAAAATTTAGTAACCGTCTGAGAAAGGATTCAAACCAAGAGAGTCACATGGTCAGACCTATGCATTGGGAAAGGTATTTGGGCAGCTGTGTAAAGGATGAATTGGAAAGGGGGAACCCTAGGGGCAAGAAGACCAGCTAGAAGACTAGTAAGCCAACGTTGGAGGGATAAAGAACTGAGTCAAGGTGGGCAGTGTTAGCCAATAATGAGTGTGAGAGATGCTGTGGAGGGAGAATTGAAAGGATTTGTTGACAGGGAGGGAGTGTAAAGTGGAAGAACAAGTCAGGTAACTGAGGTTTCCAAACTAGGTAATTTGGACATTTGTGTAAGAGAAGGGCATCCAGGTGACTACATCCACATAGGCATTTAGAAATGCCTCTAGTGTACAATGAAGAGACAGAGAGAGACAGACAGACAGACAGACAGACAGAGAGAGCTAGGAGGCATCTATGCTCAGATCTTCATCCTTGAGGTCTCTCACCTTGCCTTGAGAGACTTCTAACTGGTCTCCCCTTTCCAACCCACCCTTTACATAGCTACCATTTCAACATCTGAATAACTGACTAGAGGGTGGATGGAATCACCTAGGGAGAAGGTGTAGAGAAAGGAATTGATTAGGAGTCATCTGGAGAACACTCAATTAATTGCAATAAATAAATGGTAGGCTCTTAAAGGAAATTAGGGCTAATGGAGTGGGGTATAACATTAGCCTTTGAATCTATTGATTCCCTCCTCTATTCTTTTTGTACCTTAACTAGACAAAGAGAGGGGCAGCAAGGTGGCACAGTGACTAGAACACTAGGCCTGGAGTCATGAAGCCCACAGGCCCAGTTTAAATCTGGCCTTAAACATTAGCTGTCTGACTAGTTATGTGGGCAAGTCACTTAACCCTGTTTGCCTTAGTTTCCTCATGTGTAAAATGAGCTGGAGGAGGAAATGGCAAACCACTCCGGTATCTTTGCCAAGAAAACCCCAGATGGGGTCACAAAGAGTACAAACAGGACTGAAAAATGACTGGTCAACAATGAAGACAAAGGTAATGGGGCTAGGTGGACAGCAGATCTAACCCACGGCATCAATCTATGTTTTTATGTTCTCAATAAATGAATTAACATTTGGTTTGCTTTACAATGACAACAGAAAAACCCTACAGACGTTAAGTGAATTCTGACGGGGTGTTGTTCTTTCTGACAGCTGGTCTTATCGGGCCAATTAGTAGATGTGATTAAGAGAGCATGAGGGGAAGATAGCATTTGTTTGCTATCATCCCAGAAGGACTCAGATGAGGCTTGGGGATGCAAATCAAGCAAGGATCCTATTACCACCAGTGCGTACCAGAAAAGACTACTGTTTGCATCTCTGGGTTAGAGTTGTCAAAGACTGCAAATAAATCAGTGGTTTATTCAAACTAGAAACTAAGAGGTAGATTGATATCCCTGGGTGCAGCTGGAACTGGTTTGAGAGAGAGTCTTTTTAAGGTCAGTAAGTTACCCTAGGAAATCCTATAACATTTAGGTCTCATCCCACTGTAACCGGACTTGACTTGGGTCACTTTCCAACCAGCTCCCTTTCTCCAGTACCCCAAGAAAACAGTACCAACGGTTACTCACTATCTCAACTAGTTAGTGGTATGTGAGGAAACTACTGTCTGATGCTCCCTTTATTCATCCTATTCATAGCCTCAAAAGTATAAACAGAATCCCAGAAGCCACCTTTGAAACCCCTGGCACAGCAACAGAAGCACTTCTACCCAATAGTAGCAAACTTCAAATGGTTTTAAGTCTCCAAAATCTTATTCCAGCAGCCACTGTCAAAATATCCTTGAGAAAAAGTGGGGAGTTCCAAGAGAAGCCTATGGCAAGCAGCTGAGAGAGGAGACCACATAATCTGGGGAAAGTAAAAATGTGCATTTTCAGAAGCGTAGATTGAGAGAGACGAATATGCCCTTGGAGATCGTTCAATCCAATCCTCTCACTTACCTAAGAGGAAAATTTTACAGATGGATAAACTGAAATGGAAAATGTAGTTAACCTAAGCCCCTACGAGACCCTGGGACCTTTTACTAGATAGGAACCATTACTAGAATCCAGACCATTTTTGTCCAAAGTTTCTATTCTGCCATCTAAACTGGTGATTCTCAAGATCTTCAGAGTTGCAAAATCTTACTTTATTTTGTTTTGCTCCAGAGCAATTCTCCTAAAAGTGACTTATGGCATATGTACAATCATCAGCATGAGGTGACCAATAAGCCCAGAAGCTGCTTGAGCCAACCAACATTTGTTCTCCTCGCTAAGAAGAGAGACTTAGAAGGCAAGGTCAATATTTAAGAATGGATAAGCCAATTGCAAAAAAAAGAAAAAACGCATATATGTGTGTGTATGTATATATATATATATATATGTATATATATATATACACACACACATACATATATATATGCACATACACATATACATATGTATGTATGTATGTGTCTATATATGTATATATACGTATAATCTGTGAGAGCAAGAGAAAGCTTCGTCTAAAGGAGAGGTGGGGAACCTGGTCTAAAGCAATGGGATATTACTGTGCCAAAAGAAACCATGAGCAGAAAGAATTAAGAGAAGCATGGGAAGATTTCCAGGAAATGATACAAAGTAAAGTAAACAGAACCAGGAAAACAAGATACATTATATAAACGGAAAGATTAAGAAAAACTAAATAGTGGATACAATAGTAACCAAGTCTGGCCCCAAAAAAGAAATGAAAGATGTACTTTTCTCCTCTTTTTGCAGAGATGAGCTGGTACAGGTGTGGAAAACTTTATATATTGTCAGATTCAGTCAATTTATTAGTATGTTTTGCAAAACTGCTTTATTTCCCTCTTTTTATTCTTTGTTAAAAAAAGATCCCAAAAAATCAATAAAAATTTTTCAAAATAATGATCCATTGATTACCCTACCCCACATTACTTTAGTTAGGTAAGAATACTTCCTGATTAAATCGCTCACTCAGAACTAAGTATGAATAAGGCCTGGCCACCTCCTCAAATCAAAGATATTTCAAAGAGAGACAATTTTTTCTGTATGGCTGAGAGACTTGGATATACCTTGAGGAGCTTGTATAGAAGCAGGAGCTAGTTCAGAATGGGAGACATTGAGAGAAGAAGTGGAGACATCAAGAACTAAGCCAGAAAGAATCAGTGGCACAGAGGCAACTATTGAAAAAAGGAGAAAGCGGGACTGAGCTATGGGATGGAAGGGAAAGATCAACAAGGAGCATCCATCCAAAGGCATCTCAGAGTGAAAGATTCAGGCTGATACAACCAGTGGCAGCCACTTCTTCAAGGCCTAAGGAAAGTTCTAAAAAATAGTCTGCTCCTTTCTCTCCTAATTCCTCTCCCAGTGCCTGCCTATTAACAGACCCTATAACACAGTGATGTCAAACTCAAATAGAAATAGGCACCACTAAACCATACATAAGGATCCCTGAGATGGGACTTAGAAAACCCTATGTTAACATTATCTATGTTTTACTGTATTTTCATGTATTTTGTTAAATGTTTCCCAATTACATTTTAGTCAAATTCAGAACACACTTGGGAGGGTTACTATTGTAACCACTGTTTAGTTATTTTTTTAATCTTTCCATTTATGTAATGTATATTGTTTTCCTGGTTCTGTTTACTTTACTTTGTATCATTCCCTAGTGGTGTTTAACACCTCTACTGTAATATGTTCTGCTAATTTTTTTTATCTAAATGTTTCCAGTAACCATAATTTCAGAGCCAGGATTGCAGCCCAAGTTTTTTTATTCAAATTACAAAGGCCCCCAGGCCACAAGCTACAAGCCAGGGAGAGCATCCAAGTATTTAGAAGTCACTTTAATGATGCTTTCAATAAAAAAAAAATCATAATAATTTGTCACTTTGAAAGAGTTCTTCTATATCAGTTGAAGGCCATAAAGCGGGGTACGTAGGGATGGGGCATCTCTTTTCAGAAGCTCATAGTACTATAAAATTCATATCATGGAAACATGACAGCATAAATGTAAAAGCATAGACCCAGGTAGATTCAACCAGTTGCCTTCAGATCCAGGCAGTGGACTAAGAAGCTTAGCTATTACAGCGCCCTCTGGTGGTGAATAGTGTACTTTACACTGATAAATCCACAAGAAGCTTGAAGATATTAAATAAAAGTTCAGCTAGTTTACTCTGTGGTTTAGAGAAACAAAGACACAGCCACACTCACCTTAAGCCAACCGTAGAATCTGACGATACCGTACCAACCCCTGGTAGAACACTTGAATGCAAGATCAATACAAAGAGGCACAGACTTCTAGCTCATCATCCTACTTAAATAGTAATTTTTTCTGACTCAGGGAAATAAAGCAGTACATAAAGCCACAATCCAAGCAATCAGCTCTATCTAGACTCTAGACCAACATGGGGATTAAGGTCATGGCAATTAAGGGCTATGAATTTTTGCAAAGGACTGGGCCTGGAGTCAGGAAAACCTGAGTTCAAATCTAGCCTCAGACACTTACTAGCTGTCAGACCCTGGGCAAGGCACTTAATCCTGTTTGCCTCAGTTTCCTCATCTGTAAAATGAGCTGGAGAAGGACACAGCAAACCATTCCACTATTTTTTTGCCAAGAGAACCCCAAATGGAATCATGAAGAGTAGCATACGACTGAATAACAGTCGTCACCTGGCCTCTAGGGTTGCTAGGCTTCTGTTATATAGCCATACTTGGTACTTGCTGTACCCATTGTAGCCAACTGAGTCAGGAAAGGAAAGGAAGGGAAAGAAACACTAATTAAGTACCAACTATGTGCCAGGCACTGCACTAAGCATTTTACGAATATCATCACATTTGATCCTTATAACAACCTTAAGAGGTAGGTGATATTATTATCCTAATTTTATAATTAAGGTAACTTAGGCAGACAGAGGTTAAATAACTTACCCAGGCTCATATAGCTAGTAAGTATCTGAGGCTGGATTTGGACTGAAGTTTTCCTGACCCCAAGCCCAGTGTTTTTTCCACTACACCACCTTGCTGCCCTTTGTTAGGACAGCACATTCCTTTGTGTTACTTAAGGATTCTTCCTCTGGTCCCTGGGCAATATTGCAGGGGCTTTGTAATGCCTCTCTCTTGTCTCAGGGTAATAGAATCACTGATTTAAACCAGAAAAGGCCCTTAGGTTTTATAAAATTTGTCCTACCTCCATTTTACTGTTGAAGAAATTGAAGTCCAAAGAAATAAGGAGGAGGTGACTCTCTTAAGGTCATGTGGTTAGTAAGCAGCAAACCTAGGATTTGAACTTTTGACTTGAAATTATCCACCATACCACAGGGCCCTCTTAGAAGTATTTGTAGCTCTGGGTCTCTGGAAATCCCACTATGACCTTTACTCTATTTAGTTAAATAGATAGATGACTAACATGGAAATGTTTTACATAATTGTACATGTATCACCTATATCAAACTGCTTACTATCTCAGGGAGGAGGGAGGAAAAATATGGGAATTTGAAACTGAATTTTTAAAATTGTTTTAATTTTTATATATTTTTTAATTTTTTTAATTTTATAATAATTTTTTTTAATTTTTATAATTGATAATTTTGATAATTTAATTTTTAAAAATTAATATTAAAAGTTGTCCTTACATGTAATTGGGAAAAAATAAAATATTATTTTAAAAATAGACAGAACCACAGCCTTTCAGAATAGAAAGGTCATTTGAGATCATGTAGTCCAATTTCGTCCTCTCTAATGCATCCATGCAACAAACATTTATTTAAATTCCTACTATGTGCAACACATACTGTTTATTTCTTAGGGAAGCAAAAAGACAAAAAAAAAACAAGGTTGCTGTCCTCAAGGAGTTTATAATAGTCTGAACTGATGAGGAACATTGTAACCCTAATGCGATACCCATAGCAGCTGCTATGAATTTGTATAGGCATTTCCAGGGTTGATTCACAAAATACAAAAAAAATCTCTTCCTCCAAAACAAAACCAAAATACTTATTTGGAACATTACTATCAGGATACTAGAAAGCAAGATTTAGCAAGGTGCTCATCACCAATCCAGGGAGCAGCAACATCTCAAGCATTCTTTAAGTTCCCCTATGGAAGTTCCTCCCTCTGCCAGTTTCTCTGCCCACACTTCTCCCTCCAAGCAATACAATATATACTCTTTCAAGTTGATTGACTTAGTGCTGAGAAATCTGGAAATCAGCACTTAATTGGAAAGGTGTGGAAATCCCTGTGGCCCAGAGCCTAACTGGCTCTGTGTCAGGGTTCCATGTGAGATCTATTAATGGGTGGGGAAGATCTTATATCCTATTAACCTTACAAACATTCAGACCCAAAGATATAAAAGTGAGTAGCCAAAAAGCCAGCTCTGCTTTCTTCTCTTCAACTTACCTCTTATTCAACAAATCAATCAATAAACATTTATTTAGTGCCTGCTATGTGCCAGGCACTGCGCTAAGTGCTGGGGACACAAAAAGAAGAGGAAAAAGCCCCTGCCCTCAAGGAGCTTACAGTTTACTGGGGGAGACAATACGCAAACAAAGATATACAAAGTAAGCTATATAGACGGTAAATAGGAAATAACTAACAGAGGGAAGGCACTGGAATTAAGAGGTGTTTAAGAAGGCTCCCAGTAAAAGATAGGATTTTAGTTGATACTAGTTCAAGGCTCAAAACTCAGGTGGCTCTCTTTAGTGGCCCTATGGTCTTGATGGCAGATACCATCCCCACAAATTTGTATCACAACAGCTTTCTCAGGTAGTTAGATTTCCAATCATTTCCCATTGCCAAGCCCTGTTCCCTGTTATGGTTCTATTTTTTTTTACTTAGGGAGGTCTCCAATGACCAATTCAATTAAAGAACAGATACTGACCCCCAAATCCTGAGTTCAATGAATGATCAAAAGAATTGAATGATTAAGTTACTGATGCTAATAACAATTCATGTTTATATAGCACTCTGATGTTTACAAACTATTTTTCCTTACAACAACCCTGTAAGGTAGAGAATACATTTTATTATACCCATGCTATAGATGATGAGGCTGAGAATTTAAGTAAATTGTCCAAGATCACACGATTAGTGAAATGCCTACACTAAGTACAGAATTTAGGTCTCTTGATTCTAAGAATAGTATTCTTCCTCTCTGATTATCAGCTCTGCTCACTTCCCCAGGTTTTCTTCAGTGACTCATCACTTATGATAATAATAACTACTTATTATGATGACGGTGAAAGATTCTTCTTCCCCAATCATCTCCCAAAATTCTTCCCCTTCTGTTACAGTGATCAGGGGATTTCCAAATTGCACTTACCTGCAGATAGATTATAGAAAAGGAATAAAGAAGAAGGATTATGTGTTCAGGACCACCAGCTCTGTCTGTGTCTTAGAACTTTACCAGCTGGAAACTAGGGAAGCTTGGGGAGGATGAGACCATCTCTCCATCCATTTCACCAAATACAGGGATTATCACTAGCTTCCAGTGCCTGAGGCTCCAGATCTGCCTCCACTACACTGATCCATGCTGGCTAAATCTCTAGGCACTACAGATTTGTTTAGTTTTGAGCTCCTCCTTCTATAGTCCTGACTATGAGCAGGCAGAGTCTAGGACTGTGGCCAATAAAGTCCTTGACCTTGGCAGCCTGAAGCCCCTGCAGCATCCATCCCCAAAATGAGCCAGCATGCTCTTTAGCAGGGAAGCCACCAAGCAATCCTGAGTGATCAGCAAGAAGTGTTTTTCAAGGGAAAAGTATAAGGAAATGGGCTACCCTGAGAACAGTACATACATGCACAGATCCCATCACTTTCTAGTGCCTTAAAAATCTGTTTTTCTCATGGGAACTTCTCAGACCTTCTACTCCAAGCAGAGATGAAACATTTCAGAAACATATACAACAAAGATATACTACATAATTTCCAACCAAACTCTGCCATATTTTGCTCACTTCTAGATTATAAAATGGAAGGATACTTTTCTATTTTTATCAAAAATCAGTCTTGAATAAACTAAGTCTGTGTGTTCCATCAAATGTTAGAGCTGGAAAAGATCTGCAAGATCAAATCCAATCCTCTCCTCCTTTCCCCAATTTCACAAATGAGAAATTGACACTTAGGATGTTAAAGTGACTTGTCCAAGGTCATACAGCTAGGACACATCACTGCTAGCTGTAATGTAAGCTCAGGTCATGTAATTCCCAATTCAGTGATATTTCCCTTGGGTTATATAGCCCTCTGTTTCTCCGTCTCTAGTCTCATTTTAATGTGTACCCCAAGAGTCTGCATCAAGTTCGATGTGGTTTGCTTGATTGTCATCCTACAGGGCCCTTCTTTTAGTGTCTATGAACAACTTAGAGGGAAATTTTTTTTTAATTTCTCCCCAAGAAAGAGAAGATAGTGAAACAATTAGTGATCATGACATATGGGGATAAGTTGAAGGAAATCATTATATTTAATCTGGAGCAGAGAAATTTTATGGAGATAGGACGGCTATCTTCTAATATTTAAAAAGCTATCACAGGAAAGGGCGGGAAATAGCAGATTTCCTTCACTGGAGGCAAAGGCTAGGTGTCATCAAGGGCACTATAGAGGGAATCTCTCTTCATTTACAGGTTGGACAAGTTGATCCCTGAATCCTCTGATCCCATGGTCTCTCTGGTCCCTTCAAACTCTTATATTCTGTGATGTTTGTAGAGTGTAGTTTGTAAGTAACAGCTTTGCACAGGAACACTCAAAGGCCACATAAGCAGGTTACAAAACTTCATGTGCATTCTAAACTTTTCCACTCGAGATTAGCACAAGATGAAAGCCTTAGTTGGTACTATTCATATACTTCAGTCAGTATTATTGATTTGCTTCTCCAGTCTTCCTCAAGTCTCAGATAATTCTGAGAACAATGTACATACTCGATGTCTTAGTGTTTGTACAGGATGTTCCCAAAGTCTGGACACATAGGCAAAAACGCATATTTTCAAGAAATGAAATGAATAAATTTTCAACCATGTATTATTTAATTGGAATATTAAGAAATAACATCTTCAACATGATTTCCATCATTTGTGATGCAAAGGATGATGTGCTTCATGAGATTCACATGAACTCAATGCAATAACTCCACGTTGCCGTCAATAGTCCTATGTGTCCAGACTTTAGGGACACCCTGTACAATAATCTCATGCCCACTCCAAGAACGGAAGGAATTTTTTCTTCCCCATGTTATACTTTTCCCTTTGATAGTTTTAAAGTGTTTGCAACTTTTACCTTTTCAAATTTGAGTTCATCAGAGGTGGTCCAAGGAACAAGCAAATCAGGAAGGTGCAGATGGGTGGGCAGCATTCTGGAAGTCCGGCAGTATTTAATCCAGGCTTCAGAAAGAGATGGAGGTTCAGGCAGATGGAATTAAGACTAAAATGGAAAATAAGTATATGAATACAATATCTAAGCCCAACAGCAAGCATTTATAAATAACAAGTGATAATTGATCTATTAAGACATTGTCTCTATACACTGCAAGTTCCAAAGGTGATGTTTGGTTGCTCTCCTCATCCAAAGATAACAATTTTATATGTTTCTCACAATGGCTTCCTTCTCCATTTCTGTTCTTCTTCAATAGAGCCTGTTGCAACAAACCCCATCATCATCACCACCACCCATGCCACTCCAACACACACACACACACACACACACACACTCCAGAGTAGGTGTCTTTTTTTTTCCTTTTATGGTGTGCAAACTTGGGAGAAGAACCTATTAACCTATTTCCACTTAATATTAAGCTTGTTGTAGGATTCTTTGATGGTATCTACTTCTTCTCACTCTCTCATATGCTTCACAAGGCTTATAATAAGCCATCACCTGCTATTTTACACCAGCTTTCACAGCTCTAGAACCAAAAGGAATATTAGAGGCCTCCTAGTCCAACTCCTTTAATTGACAGATAAGGAAACTGAGGCTTATAGACATTAATTCTGGTCCTCTGACTCTAGATCTAGTATTCCTTCTGCTCTACTGAACTGCCTCCTCCTATCCCAAAAGTTCAGCAACTATTGTATTCTACTCTGAAAAATCAGGATCACCTCTACTAGGTAAATAGTAAGCTAATTCTGGTGACTCTAGTTTAAGCCTTTGTGGGAAAATCAATTGCTTTTTGAGTTCCCAAATCTCTGTTGATTGCAGAATCTATAACAATAGTAATAGTTTAGTGGTGTAATTCTTTGTTATTTATGATACAGAGTAACCCTGAAAGGGAGGTATCGTAAACATTATTATCTCCATTTTAAAAATGAGGAAATTGAGGCTCAGAGAGGTGATAGGACTTACACACGATCACATAGTAAATACAAAGCCAGGATTCAAACAGCAAGCCATTCTCACACAATGTGTAGAAACCCTTTCTCTTTGTCCAATCAGAACTCATTAAAGAGAAGTTCTTTAAGGATTCAACCCTACAGCCACCTCCATCTCACAACTTTCAAGCTTTCTTTACACGACTTAGACTCAATTTATTGATTTTTTACTTTTTTTTGCTCTTTTTTATCTCTTTTCTTTAGCTCTTCCAGAAATTCTTGTTGGGCTTGTGTCCAATCTGAACTTTTCTTTGATGTTTTTGCTTATAAACATTTTCATGAAGTTCTTTTCTTCTGAGTTTGAGCTTCCCTATCACAATAGTAGCTTTTTATGGTCAGGTTCTTTGTTGCTGTTGTTTGTTCATTTTTTTAAATAAATTTATTTTCATTTTTAGTTTACAACACTCAGTTCCACAAATTTTTGAGTTCCACGTTTTCCCTCCCTCCCACTTCTCCCCCAACCCCTGAAGACGGCATGTAATCCGATGATCCAATGTAGGTTCTACATATACCTTCACATTGAACTTATTTACATAATAGTTGGGTTGTAATGAAGATCATAACCAATGGAATGAATCATGAGAAAGGAGAAACGAGATCAAAAAAGAAAAAAAAGAGAGAGAGAGAGAGCAAAAAGATTGCCTCATTCTCCATTCAGGCTCTATAATTCTTTCTCTGGATATGAAGTTTGTTCATTTTTCATGCCTATTCTTTTACTTTTCATTTTATGTTAGAGTTGGGTTCTGCTCAACTGGGGGTGAAGAGGCATTGTCCCAAGCTTCAGACTTCGTCATCCTAATATTTTCACAACTAGTTCTGTGGGTTTGTAAGTTCCCATGCTTCCAAGGTGGTGTGAGCCAGGGAGAGGTATGGTCACAGTTTTCCTGGTCTGCAAGCACTAGCTCTCCTTTCCACCCTGGAACTGTGACCTGGAACTAGAGTCCCTACTTTGTCTCTGCCCTGGAAGTGAGACTAGGGTCCCTTCTCCCTTGTGTCCACAAGCATTCCTCTCCACTCTGGAACTGTTATCTGGAGCTAGACAATGGGCAATGGAGTTGCCAGACATCACTGTGTCCTGAACTCAGTGGCAACAAAGGAGTTCCTCATAATCTCTTTCTGACCAGTTGTCCAATCCCCTTAGCATGTCTGGGCTGTGAGAACTCCTGAAGCTGCTGCTGCTGTCACAGCCACTTTCACTGGTACTACCACTGCCTTTGCAGCAGCTGGTGATGCTGTAGCATGTGTTCTTAGCCTGGACCCACTCAGTGTCACAGACTTCTCCTTCCAACTTCTTAAGTTGTCTTGGGCTAGAAAAATGTCTTGCCTTTACCTTTTCTTGTCTATGCCACTTCAGAATTCAATTTGATGTGTTCTTTGGAAGTTGTTTGGAGGAAAACACTGGGAGAGTTCAGCTGGAATGTTCCCTCTACTCCATCATCTTGGCTCCATGGCCTAGACTCAATTTATTGAAAAAGCTGGGTGACATCTCACAGGTGGCTACTCCTTGAATTCCACTACTCGAAAACTCTGAGAATTATCAATCGCTCTCTCTTTCCTTCCTGTCATGAAGAAAAGATGTGCCTACTTCTTGTTAAGAATAATTCTTTTATTTTTCCCTTGATCCCATCATCTCCTGCTCAGTTTATTACATTAGTCTAGCAAGGTTGCAGCTTCCATCAATTCCTCTCATGGCTCTTTCTCAGGAACCTACGATTAAGTTATTAGGTTCAAATTTAATAAGCATTTCGTAAGTGCATACTCTCTGTGCAAGAACCCTACTACCAGACAAAAAATAAAAACGACCCCAGTCTTCCAGGAGTCTATATTTAACAACATACAAACAGAAAAGGAAGCAAAGATAATGGGAGGAACATGAATAACTGAGTGGAATAGGGAAGCTTTCCTATAGGAAATGGCAGTGAGGTGAACCATGAAGAAGTCTCTAGGTGGTCCTTTTCTCAAGACACACATGTATCTCAAGTTCCACATCGGTAGGCTCAATTTGGATACGCTCAAACAATTTGTCTGACCGACGGATTCTGGAGTCTCTCCACAAGAGGGAGCCATTCCTCCTCATTTGATCTGAGCAGATCCTAAGCACCTAGTGTGCCTTTCTCTTTTCAACTAGAGAAAGAGCTTCAAGAACCACATCCTGTTCATCTTCCATTTCTTATGACTAGCAGGCATACAAACACAGAGCCATGTCCTAGGTAGATAAGTAATAATAAAAGTGTCACCACAAATGGCATAGGTCTTTTTTTTTAATTTTGTGGGTTTTTTTTTCCATTTTTCTGAGCAGTCCCTATTTTCTCTTTCATGTCCTAGTTGCCTGATAATACATAGAAGTTATAGCTGCCAGTGTTTGAACAACATTTTAAGGTTTACAAAGCACTTTACAAATATCGTCTCAATTTTTGTCCTTCCAAACAACCCTGAGAGGGAGGTGCTATTATTATCCCCATTTTACAAATAGGGAAACTGAGGTACAGAGAGGTTAAATGACTTGCCCAGGGTCACACAGCCAGTTAGTGTTGAAGGTCATTTTGGAATTGGGGTTTTCCGGACTCCAGGTGCAGTACTTTATCCAACTGCACCATCTAGCTGCCTAAGTCATGAGCTCAGATCTTGGCTTCCTCCAGAAACAGTCAAATTCAGAGACAAGAAGTCCCATCCTCTCCCAGAACAGTAAAAAGGAGAAAAAAGATTAAGAAGTAACAAAGTCAGAAAAGCAATAATAATATCATAAGATTTTCTCTAAAAGTGAGAAAGAAAACTTCTTTAAAGTAAGGGTCAATTTATACCTAAAGAATACCAAAATCAATTACTGTTTGTGGATAATCCCAATTTTCATCTTCACGCCCCACATACCTAGCAGTTCTGGAGGTAAAAAAAATCTGGGACTCAGGTCTGGGCTTCTACTGGCATAATACAAATCAAAGAAAGGACAGATTATGGACTCTATGTGAAAGATCCCAGAATCTAGGAATCTCTTTGAGGAAACTGTATCTCATGCAATGGCATCCCTGAGAAGACCTCCAGAAGATTCTGACTCTTAAGAAACAAAGCTACCCAACAAGTATTCAGAAGTCCCTTCTTCACCATAAGGATGCATCAAGGAACATTGAGGACTGCAGGCCCAAACCCTGATGGGAATAGTTTGATTATTTCCTCACCTAAGGCATATAATGTTTCTCCTTTAAAACCCGGAATGCTACAGTTATTAAAACGAACACAAATTAATAACAACCAAATGAATAAATCTTGGAAATCACTAATAGAGAAATGTACATTCAAAATAAAATAAAAACCTCTGAGATTTCACCTAACACCCATCAAATGAGCAAAGAGAATTAAAGTCAATATGATTCAACATTGATGTGGTTATGGTAAGAGAGACATGTTATTACATAGCTGGTAACATGAAGTGGTTCAACCTTCTAGGAAAGTAATACAGAATTACGCAACAAGAATTGCAAAAATGCATGTACCTTTCAACCTGGCAGTCTCATACTGTTACTATACTCCAAGAAGATTATTGCTAAAAAAAAAAAAAAAAACAAGCACTCTGATTAAAAATATGTCAAGCAGTATAATTTATGGGAGCAAAAACTGGAAACAAATGAAATGTACATAAATTGGTACATAAATTGGACAAATTATGGTATGTGAATATAATGGAATATTAGTATACCATAAGACATTATGAATTTTAATAATTTAAAGAAACATGAACATTTTCATGAAGTAATACAGAATGAAGAAAGCAGAGATAAACAACACACATATTGATAGCTGTCAATTAAGATAATAGTAACAGCAATAAATCTATGCTATGTACAAATTAAGGTCAAAAATCATGAAAACAAGAATTATATAGGAGATTCTATATTAATGTCAATGTACATATCTTTTGGGGTAGGATTAACAATTGGCAAATTGCTGCTTAGAGACATGTTATAATCATTTACAACCGCTTGGGGAAAGGGGGTATTTGCTTCATCTTTCATGCTCACTTTTTTGTCTTTTCTTATGCTCTTGTTTATATAAGTATCTGAGTATCTGAGATACAAATGAGTATCTGCATTTTTCAATGGAACTTAGAAGTAATATCAATACATTTTCAAAGAAACAGAATGTTACCATAATAAACTAGGTAGGGAAAATAATCAATAGAAGAAGGAAAGTTTCCAGGTATAATTAGTCTTTATACCATGGCTACAGAGGTAATTGCGTTGACCAAAGGGAGAGTAAGAGAGCTTGATGAGATTATCTGGTCTCAGCAATGTGGTTCAAGGGAGTCTGGTTACCTGGATGACTTTCCCTGAATGTTGTACATTTCTGGCTGTTGTACATGTGGGGAAACTCTTGTGGACTGGTTTGTGCTACATGACAGCTAAAGCTTTAGATACAATGAACCCCAAAGAACTGACTTTGGATCTAAAGAAGAGTTAAAGCTAAATCCTTTTCAGAAATGTTAACATGGGCCTACAGCCCACATACAGCCCACAACACCCCAGAAGGCAGCCCAAAGCAGACTAAAATGTAACTGGGAAATATTTAACAAAATAAATTAAAATGCAATAAAATATATGAAACCCCAGTCTCAAAGCCCATTGGCATGGGATTTTCTCTTTATTGATGGAGATGAATGCTCTGCCCTGCATGAGGGGCAGAGTAGAGTTTGTGAGAGGAAGGGAGAGCTCGTATCTTTTCAGTTATCTTCAAGCTTCAAGTTCCCTCAAGCCCTGGGGTCTCTTTGGGCGCTTCTGCTTCCAGCTTCAAGAAAGAAGATGGATGAGGCCAACTCCCCTTCAGCTTAAAGAAGGAAAAGACTCTGGGAAGAAGCTGACATAAAAAGGCTCTAATAGTCTCCATCATATTCCTTGTCCCCAGCTATACTAGAGACTGCGGGGAACTTCCTCTTGGGTAAGATCTAAGACTTCCTCTCTTGGTTGAGCTCAGTCACCCTGCTCCCAATGGGAGTACTCTATATTGTCTGGTAGATTCTCCTATATATACCTTCTCAGATCGCTATTTCACTACAGATTTGGATAAATAGGTTTTCTTGGCTAAGTGTTATGTGTGTTCATTGTAGAACTGGCATTTGGGGGGAAAGGGGTTAAGCCTTGGATATAAAGCTTGGGGTCCTCTTCCCCCCCACCAATAAAGAAACAGAAATTAGAAGTTAGACTGAATCTGATCACTTTCCCTGCCCTGGAAAAATGAGGAGCAACAAGACTGCCTAAGGAGCAGCAAACTGGCCCAAATCAAAAGATCAGAAAAAAAAGCAGGTCAAAACTGGGAGGATCAGGTTGTGAGTGGCTGTTGCATTTCAAACCATATAAAATAGGGAGACTCAGACTCAAACATTATTTTTAATTTTTTTTAAAAGAAAACTCAAGGTCATTTTTGTTATTTTCTCTTCCTTCATCCCCCAGATCTAATCCATTGTTAAATCCTGTGTACTTCCCCCACCCTAATTCAAGGCTGCATCAGCTGTTGCCTAGAATGTTAGATTAGATTCCTAACTAGTCTCCCTCTCTTTATTCTCTCTCCTCTATAATCAATCCTTCGTATATGTCTGACTGACCAGGTCATTCCTCTGTTCAAACAACTTCAGGGATTCCCTGTTGCCTTTAAGATAAAATACGAACTCCTTTGCCTGGCATTCAAGGCCATCCATGCTCTGGTACATCCTAGCCAAACTAGCATGCCTCCAGTGTCTATAAAGCACTTTTTCATCTCTGCCTTTTAGCACCTTCAAGGCTCAACTGAGGTGCTACCAACTACAAGTGAAGCCTGATCCCACCATGTGAAATTATTCTCCCTCTCCTCAAAAATACCTGGAACATTGTGTCTGCTTCAGTCACTGTACTTTGTATTATAATATAATTGTACTATATACTATGTCTACATTGTACCTTCTCCTCCCCTCTCCTCAACCAGTAGAATGTGAGCTCCCTGAGGGCAGAAAGGGACGATTTTTATGTTTATATCCCTCTTGCCCAGTGTAACAATAACCAGCCTGAGGGGTCTAGATTGTCTATGATGCTTTAGCGTCTTCTTTCCAGCAAGCAGCCACTCTGCTTTGGATCCATGTATGCATTGACTAGATTCAGCCCTGGGGGAGGCAGACCTTCAAAGAGAGGAGCCAGGCTCTTTGTATCACGCTTTTGGTTCTTTAAATGCCCACCCTGGTACTCCAAGGAAAAATATTTAAAGCTTACTGTTGGATTCATTGGTAATCAATATGTAGTATAGATCAAGTATAGGAGAGTTTTTTTTTAATTTCCTTTACACATAACACACACACACACACACACACACACACACACACACACCCCACAACACAAAGACTCACAAGCATTCATTGACAGAGATTCAAAAGAGGACAGATACAGTAACTAATAAATACTGATATACTCTCCCAGGCAGTTGGAACATAAAACTATCCTGGTATTAAGCAAAGTATGGGATTATTAATTTGGCATTTCATATATCACGTCAGCCTGCACTGTCCAAAAAACTCCCTCCAACTCCATGTCCAGCAAACGAGGTGTTGGATTGAGCCCTTCCTCCTGACAATGGTTATTCTCTTTCCTTTAGAAACTATCTCTGTTGCCAGTCAGCTCTGACCAAGAGAACAAGGATCTCTAGACCTCTAAGACTCACAAAAGGCAGTGCTTCCTTCCTGGGATTGCTATTTGGCTACCTATGTTCAAAGAAAAAAGGCAGAAAACAGAAAAGGCAGCCAGGCACAAGCTTAGCTCACCTAGCCAAATATCTGCTCCAATTACCAAATGAGAACATTCGCCATGCAGGGAGGGGAGGGAAGGAAGAGCCACTTCTCTCCCACTTCTTCATGGGAGAGACAGAGGGGACAGAAACAGTTTCTCCTTTTTAACTCATAATAGTATCTCGCCCTCCTTACAGCTGGGGGTAGTAGGAGACCAGAGAATCAAGGAAAAACCTAAGGCTACCTGAATCATAAACTACACTTGCTACAGAAGTTGCCTGGGGCTTTTAGGCATACACATGCTCTATGAGGTAAACGCTCTCCCTTGATTAGTATCTTGCACATAGGAAGTCCCTAATAAATCATTGTTTAATTGAATCTTTACCTATACATCTATCTGGCATGGTTTACTAAGTAACCGTTGAGTTTTTTTGTATTTCCAAGGGATCTGGGAGGTTTTGTGATTTTTTGAATTATGATGTTCAGGCTCTTCCTTTTGGTCATGGATTTCGCGTAGTTCAGTGATTATTAAATTATCTCATCTGTTTTTCGGGTCAGTTGTTTTTGCTTTGAGATACCTTCCATTTTCTTTTGTCCCCCCAGTCTTATCACTTTGTTTTGATATTTCTTGTTGTCTTGTGGAGTCTCATAGCTTCTATTTGGTCAATTCTAATTTTAAGAAGTTCTTTTCTTGGGTAAGTATTAAGGATTGGGAATAACTTTTTTTTTAACCATTTCCCAAATCGAGGTTAGAATATAAGCTTTTTAAATGCAAAGGCTATCATGCTTTTCTATTTATATCTCCTGTACTTTGCTCAGTACTTGGCACAGAGCAAGCACTTAATAAATGTTTTTTCATTCAGTCATGCATATATTCATTCATCTGTTCCCTGAACTGATGTAAAGTGTAGAGCCAAACTAGTCACAATCTTCCATTCTTAGGAGGCTAGAAGGTCAGAGCTATTGGCAGAGGGGAGGGGCTGATGATTTATTTTCTTGCTATCACAATGCTGGCTATTTTAAGTAAATTGTTCTTATTCTATAATATGTTATCACATACCAATAGCAAAAAATGGTCTTTTCAGAAGGAATTCCAAGTGGGAATGAGAGCTAAGAGCATTACTGTAAGTAATTTGAACCCAAAGCTGAATAGATTCTCAGGGTATATTTCTCTGTGTGTGACTGATCAAAGGATTTTTAGGAATTTATTTTTAAATTCAGGGCAGGGGTTCTTAACCTGGGGTCCAAGAACTGTTGGGGTTTTTTTATATATTTTGATATATGTATTTCAATATAATTGGCCTTACAACCCTATGTGTTTTATGTTATGCATTTAAAAATATTATTCTGAAAAGAAATCTATAAGCTTAACCAGACTGCCAATGGAGTCCACAGCATAAACAAGGTTAAGAACCCCTGACCTAGAGGTTTCTCCAGTATTTATACTGAATACCTATCATTCTAGAAAGCAATGAAGCCTGCTAACATTCAAAAGCTGAAAATTTGCCCTATCTTTCAACATTTGATCATAGAAAAAAATTAAGCTGGCTGAATGATTTGGTTTATGGAATTATAACTCCTATTTCAAAAGCCTTACCTATAGAGACTATAATTACGGTTACTATAGCTTTAAGAGTCAAATTAAATGTTGTGGGAATGGAAGTTCTGATTGTGAGTTTGGGGAAACTTTTAAGAGTTTTCGTTTGAGAGAAGCGGAATGGAATGCAAAAGCATTTATTAAGTGTGAACTATATGTGGAAGATACTATTTTCCTGTCGTGGCTGTAGAGAAGCTAGAGAATGTAAAATGAAAGAGAATGCAGAGGCCTTATTTCTTGATGAAACTGTTTTAATGTTTATCTCGAAGACAATAAGAATTCTTACAAAGAGACTTTCTTGATTTGTTATCCTGAATTAACTAAATTCATTGTGAAATTGATTATGATTATGATCTCATAAGTAAAGACAGTCACTGCAGCAGTCTTGTATCCTACATCCCAGCTCCTAAAATTCAGGACTCAAGGGATGGGATTTATCATCCTTTCTCCCCACACCCCCACCTAATCTCAATCAGTAATTTGACAAATATATACATATATGTAGAATAAATACATAAAGAATTCTACAGATATAAAACATTATACATGCACATGGCATGTGTATATATGCATAGAAATACAGATATATGATATGTAAACATGTGTATAATGCACTGTGCAGGGCTCCTTTGAGAGGTACAAAGAATATAGTCCCATACCTTACAGCCCAAAGAATACACTTGTTCCAACCTACCTGTTCCATATTACTCCATTTCACTTATAAGAAATTCACAAGCATACTGGAATTTGTTAAGTTCTTTTTTTTTTTAGTTAAAAAAATCTATTTTCTCTCCCTCTCACCTCTACCTCCATTGGAAAAAAGAAAGAAAGAAAAAGGAAAAACAAAATCCTCATAGCAAATATGCAGAGCCAAACAAAACTAATTCCTGAACTAGCCAAGTCCAAAAATATATGACCCATTCTGCACCCTGAATCGATCATGTCCCCATAAAGAAGTGGGTATCATGCTTCATCATTGACCCTTTGCAGTCATAATTGGGCACTGTATTGATCAGATTTCTTAAGTCTTTCAAAGCTATTTTTACAATTTTGCTGTTATTGCCAAAATTGTTCTGTTTCTGTTGAACTCACTCTAATTCAAGTTCTCCCAGGTCCTTTTTCTGAAACAGTCCATTGTACCATTTCTTAGGGCACAATAGTATTCCATTATATTAATATGCCATAATTCTCCCAATTGGTGGACACCCTCTTCACTTCTATTTCTTTGGCACTACAAAAAGAGATGTTATATTTTTTTATGTGTGGGTCCTTTTCCACTTTTTCCTCTGTTCTCTTTAGAGTTTAGGCCTAGTAGTAATATTGCTGGGTCATAGGGTACACACAGTTTAATAACTTTGGGGACAGAATTCCAAATTACTTTTCAAAATGGCTAGAGTAATTCACAGCTCTACCAACAGAGCAGCAATGTACTATTTTCCTAAAGCCCATATAATACTTGCCATTTTTCTTCTTTGTCATGTTTTCCCATTTGAAAGATGAGAGGTGAAACCTCAGATTGGCATTAATTTCTTTAATAATTAGTGATGTGAAGCATCCTTTATTTGATTCTTTATGACTTCGTTTTCTTCCTCAGAAAATTGGTTACACATATCCTTTGACCACTTATCAAATGAGAAATGGCTATTATTTTAGTAATTTGAATCAATTCATTTCTATATCTTGGGAAAACCGACTCATATCAGACAAACTTGCTGCAAAGACTTTTTTCCCACTTACCTGCTCACCTTATAATTTTAGCTGCATTGGTTTGGTCAAAAAATTTTTTAATTTTACATGATCGAAATTATTCATTTTATCTTCTGTGATCCTCTCCATTCTCTGTTTGGTCATGAGCTGCTCTATCCAAAGCTCTAAAAAGTAATTTCATTCTCATTCTTCTAATTTGTTTGTGATGTTATCCTTTATATCTAATTCATGTATCTATTTGGAGTTCATCTTGGCATATGGTGATGAGGTGCTGGTCTACACCTACTTTCTGCCAGACTGCTTTTCAGTTTTCCCAGCAATGTCTACCTAAAGTGAGTTCTTACTCCAGTAGCCCATGTCTTTAGGTTTATGTTATTGTATTTTCTTTCTTCCGTACCTTGTGCACTTTATCTATTTCACTGATTAACCCATTTTTTAACCAGTACCAAATCATGTTGATGATTATTTCCTTGTAGTATAGTTTCAGATCTGGTATTGCTAGGCCTCCTTCCTTCTCTTTCTTTCTCTCTCTCTCTCTCTCTCTCTCTTTCTCTCTCTCTCTCCCTCTCTCTCTCTCTCTCTCCCTCCCTCCATTATTTTCCTTGAGATTTTCACTTTTGTTCCTCCTATTTCATTATAATTTTTTCTAACCCTATAATCTTTTTGGTAATATGGCATGGCGCTGAATAAGTAAATTAATTTAGGTAGCACTGTCATTTTTATTTTATTGACTCAGCCTAACCATGAGCAATTGATATTTCTCCATTTATCTAGGTCTCTATTTAGGGAAAGATTGCTTTGGATTATTCTCCCTTTCCATCCTGCTTCCTTTCATCTCCATGCCTTTCTCCCCAGTCTCTCATGCCTAAAATGGACTCATTGCCCTTCCCATACCTGCCACAGCCTCCTTCCAAGCTTGATCTTTTGAAGTCTCATCCTTTCTTCAAGGCCCAAATTGTATGCCCCCTGCTCTAGTAATTTTCCCCTAAAATTCCCTCCACATGGGAGAAAAATTCTCTCTCCTCCCTATTAGATTAGATTGTAAGTTCTTTGTGGGCAGGGACTCTCGATTTTGCCTCTTTTTATATCTTCGTCACTTAACACAGTGCCTGGTATATAGTGGGTCCTTAATAAACGTTGATTGATTATTTCCAATAGCACTTAACCTGCCCTTTTCTTTTGCACTTATCTCACCTTTTCCCCTATCAAAATTATTTTTCCGCTTTTTCTTCTCCTCATTACATTCTAAGCACCTTAAAGAGCCGCATTTGCAACAATCTCTCTTGGACTTCCCAAGGCCGTGTAGAGCGCCTTGAATGTTGTGAGACTCAATTGAATGTTGTGAGACTCAACAAACCTTTTGGGACGGTCAAGTTCGTTGTAAATGATCTTCCCGGGCTCCATCCTTGGCAAGAGCTCAGCGGCAGCTCCCCCCAGCGTCCAGCGGCCAGTATGCGCAGAGGCTTCCTCCACCTGGCCTTCCGGTAAACTTCGCCTAGTCCCACCCTGGGCGGCCTCAGGGAGGCAGCAAGGGCCCTGCAAAGCACCAGCGTGGCTCCTCCTCCCGGGCCTCAGCCGCCAGGCTTGTGCACCCTCCCCTTCTCCCGACCACTACTGCGCTGCCAGGGGCGGATCCCGCCCAGAACCTATTGGGTGTAGGAGAAATAGAGAGCACCTTTCCCAACAAGAGAGCCCGTGGGGGCTGCCGCAGCGCCGCCCCACTTCTCCCCAAAACCAAGACATGGCGAGCGTGCCTAGGAAGCTGGAGCTGTTCTACGACGTGCTGTCCCCCTACTCCTGGCTGGGCTTTGAGGTGACTGGTTCAGGGAGGCTGCGGGGTACCACTGCCCGAACGGACCCGGAGACGTAGATGGGGGATTTGCAGAGCGGGCTGAGGCTTAGGACTTAGGGGGAGGGCACTGGAGCGAACGGTAAAAACATCCAACTTCCGGCTGCCGGGACAGCTGGGGTGGTGATTGGGAGCCTGGGGAAGGTGGGTCAGCGCTAAAGGTTACTGAATGAGCGCTGCCTCTGGGAATCAAATGGGTTTTGTTTCTACGGCTCTACAGAAAGAAAAAGATAAAAGGAAAATTCAACTAGCAGAAATTAGGATCACTCAACCCCGTCCCAACAATTCCTTGTCTCAGCTTTCTTACCCAGAGACGCAGCTACTGCCTCCTTTATACCCGCCATTATTTCCAGCCCTCTGGGGAGGAAGGAAAATCATTACAGCAATGAGACTTATCCCAGACTGAACCCATCTCTTGGGTACTCCACCCCAGAGGAGTGGTGAGGTATAAGTCAGCCCCTGACCCTGTGGGGAAATTGTCCCCCAGCACCCCGATAGGTGAGATAAGGTCCCAGAGCCCCAACTAGAGAAATTATCCCAACTTGAGCCAACAGATTCCAAAACCCTGCCCTGGGGGGCGCTTGCACACTTATCAGTGACCCTGAAAAATTCACACCACTTTCACTACCACTACCCCACTCCACAGTCATGAAAGCATACGCACAGTCAGTCCTCAATCACTGTTGTCTCCCCCGGCAGATCCTGTGTCGGTATCAGAACATCTGGAACATCACCCTTCGTCTTCGCCCAACCTACATAGCAGGGATCATGAGGAAAAGTGGTAATCTCCAGGAAGGGAATGTAGTCCGAATGAGTGCCCAGGGAGGGGTTTTACAAAAGAAGTCTCATAGGAGATGGCCCAAACTGAGTTCTTACGTGCTTGTCACCAAGTTTCTCCCTTATCTCCTTCTAAATCCCCAGCCTATTGGATATAAGGAGTTTTCTCACCAAAGTCCTCAGTGATCCAACAAAACAGAAATTCCTTGAGGTCAGGAACTGTATTCTTTTTGTCTCTGTACCTCTACATCCAAGCACATTGCCTTGTATTCAGTAGGTATTTAATAAATGTTTACAGAAATGAACTGAATGACTCACCCAACAGGGAACAAACCACCTGCCTTGCTACCCCAAAGGGGCAAATACATGTTTATGGACCTCCAGTACCTAAGGGAGTTTTACCAGGTTCCCATCCAGGTTCCCAAGGATTTCTTCTCTGTCATATTAGAAAAAGGTGGGTATAGTTGGGTGTGGGTGGGTGAAGAAAGGGGGAGGAAGGGTATGAAGATGAGGCAAGGAAGCTAGGGTTACTAAAGTTCAGCAAAAGATCTGTAGATTCTACTGAAGGGCATAGACAAAATGCTCTGGACAATCAGGACTATATAAACAAGAAATTGTAGGAAAATACGGAGGAAATGGGCAAAATTTTGGTATATAATAGATGGGGGAAAATAGGAAGAATTGTTTGTTAGGAGGAAGACCCAGAAGAAGGTGGTGTGCAGTCAGTGGAGAAGCAAGAAAGATCCATCTATCTCTGCAATAGAAGGAACTATATAGTATCAGGACTGGTTCCAGTGAAACTTAGGTTCGAATCCTTCCCCTTAATATGTGCTAGGCATGTGACCATGGGCAAATCACTTGACTATTATAAGCTTCATTTTCTTCATCTGTAAAATAGGAATGATAATACCCAGAATACCTACCTCATGTGAGTCTCCAGTGAGCTAATACACTTTTGCAGATCTTAGAGTGATGTATAAATCTAGGCTTCTGCTGTTGTGCTGATGGTGGTGATGGCGGTTATTATCCCCTTCTCTCCCATTTCTGGCTTGTTTCTCTCAGGGAGCCTGACTGCCATGCGATTCCTCACTGCTGTCAACATGGAGAGCCCTGAGATGTTAGAGAGAGTGTCTCGAGAGTTGTGGATGCGTGTCTGGTCACGAGTGAGTTTCTTTTTTTAAATTTTTTTCAATTATCAAAAATGTATTTCATTTGCCACCTATTCCCCCTGCCCCACTGGAGAGACAAATAAATAAAACCCCTTGTAACAAACAAGCATAGTCAAGCAAAACAAATCTCTGGAGTGGCAATTATCCAAAACATCATTCTGCACCCTCAGTGCATCACCTCTCTGGCCAGAAGTGTAGGCATTATTCTGTACTCATTGCAGGTCATTGCATTGTTCAGAGTTTACTTTATAAAACAATTGTTGTCAAGCATACTTTTTTCCCTCCCTTCTATCTACCTCCATCCATTGAAAAAGGAAAAAAAAATATAGAACTCTTTTATTATGTAAACACAGTTAAAATGAATTCTCATGTTGGTTGTGTCTAAAAAATGTATTTCATAGTCTAAGTACTAGTTTATCATCTTTTTTCATAAAGTGTGCAGCGTTCTTCTTTATCAGTCCTCTGCAATTAGAGAAGAGTGTATTAAGTTCATTAGAGTTCTTAAGTTTCAGAATTTTTCATTTTTAAATACAAGTAATTCGTATGATTCTGCTCACTTCATTCTGCATCAGTTCCTATAAATCATTCTGTGTTGCTTTTAAACCATCCTTTTCCTCATTTATTACAAACACTAGTTTTTCTTTAAATTCATATACCACATTTTATTCAAAAATCTGACTCCTAGATGACACTTTCTAAAATCCCCTGTCTTCTACATGGGCTTGGCTCCTTTATCCAAAAGGGGGCTGGATTCCTCTAACTATTCACCTTTATAGGAGTCCATCAAATTGGTTTACATTAGCATGAATGTTTTCCCTGCACCTATGTCTACGGCCACATATATCTCCTCTGTATCCCCTGTCCAGGACTTATCTCTCTTCCCCAACTGTATTCTATCCTTTACTCCTAGGATGAAGATATTACTGAACCCCAGAGCATCTTGGCTGTGAGTATCCCAGCTCCGCCCCTATTTTCCCTAACTGAGGTCTGAGGGGCACAGTAGGTAGACTACCAGGACTAGAATTAGGAAGACCAGAGTTCAGATTTGGCCTCAGACACTTACTAGCTGAGTGACCCTAGGCAAGTCACTTAACCTTTGTTTGCCTTAATTTCCTTATCTGTAGAGTGGGGATAATAATAGCATCTGCCTCCAAAGTTGTTGTGAGGATCAAATGAGGCAATTAGGTAAAGCATTTGACACATGATAAGTGCAAAATAAATGTTGGTTATCATCATCATCATCATCACCATTATTACAAATGAGCATCTTAAGTGAAACAGCGTTGTGCTCTGGGGCAATAAGATATCCAGGAAGCAAGGTACAAATGACTGGCAGATAGGGAGCCAAAGGGCTTGGACAGCAAAATCCCTGCCTGGTGAAAAAGGAAGGGATCACAGTTAAAATGTATCTGAAAAGAGACCTCAGGGGTCAGATTCTCACTGATTGGCCAATAATGGGCCCCAACCCAAGCCTCAGTCCGTCATTGTTAGAGTTTTTTTGGCTCAGAGTGAGTGTCATTAGCAATTGTTTCTGTTCTGACCAGAAAGCCTGAGGTCTTCTCCTCCCAGATTGATTTTTTTTTTTGAGCAAGTGAAAGAGGCCACTTTTTGCTTCATTTCTTACCTAGCCTTAATTACTGAATGGGCATTGCCTCAGACAAACTGAGACCTCAGAAGGACCTTAACTTAAAAAGGCCAAGGTCTCCCAATGCATCCAGGGCCATCTCCAGCCATCCTGATCTGTGTCTTGCCACTGGACCCAGATGACTCTGGAGGAGAGACTGAGGCTGGTGACTTTGCACAGACCTATCACACTTAAATCCAGTTCACTTGCAAGTCAAGACATCACCTTCCTGATGTCATTGGTCCTCTTCGAGAACGAAGGACAAACAACAATAATATAGCAACAGTGGTAAAAAACCAGAGAAAGGCAATGGAGTGTGTAGGAACAGTCAGACAATGAGAGAGAGAACATCCAGCAGCTCCTTAGAGGAGGAGATGCTCATCGTGCTAAAAGTTCTAAGAATACCATGAGAAACCAAAGGGTTAAAATTAGTATTATTTATTGATCTGAAAGACAAACAAGAATAACTCAAAACAGTAATCTTTCTAATGGACATAAAGAGGAGAATGCAAGCCTTCATAACGCAAGCCTAAACAACAGATTGTATTCATTAAAGTGAAATAAGAAGCCAATTTTTAACCAGATTGAGTCAAACTTGAAAGTATATAGAGCTTTAAGGTTTACAAGCACTTTCCTCAAAAATCACTCCACAAATGTTATCCCCATTTTCAGATGAGGGAACTGTTAAGCAGTTAAATGCCTTGGTCTGAGTTCCATAGCAAGTAAGTGGTAGAAGCAGGATTCAAACCCAGCTCCCTGATTCCTAGAATTGACCACTATTAGCATTTGCTAATGTTAAGCATGCATCTTGATCATTTCTTGATAGTTCTGGGCTTAGAGAAGAAAGGATCAGAGACTGTAGCAAGAGCTGCCATCTGATGGACCAGGCTTTATAGACCAGATCAGTTGCTGCTGTCCCTCATTACCTGGCCCTCTTCTCCAAGGTTTTCAAGATTCCCGATAGGGAAGAGAATGTATTGCCTCCCTTGCTACATATGCCACTCAGCACTTTTATTATCTCAGGGAAAAGTCATTTCTCTAAAGTTTGAGGACTCTTGGACTAAAAAGGAGCAAAGAAAGGAGCAGCCAAAAATATTAGAAAGAATGACCTTGAACTAGAAGATAGGAGACCTTTGTGACAAAGTCTTTGGCCTTGGGCAAATTACTTTCCCTTTCTGGGTCTTAGTTTTGTTATCTGTCAAAAGATAGAGTTGGACTACATGGTCTCTTAAGTCCTATGAAGACCCAAAGTCAAGTTCAAGGTAGTAGTCATGATGTTAGGAATCTTCACAGACAAAGCCAGAAATACATACTGTTTACTCCTGACTTACACTGAGCAGGAGGGGTTCAGATCTAGAGGTTTACCCTCCCACCCCAACTCAACTATGGTCTTTTGCCTACCTCACTTCCCACAGGCTGCAGAGAAAGCAGGACTTTCTGAGGAACGGGCTAAGGGTCTACTGGAAAAGTGTTCAACTGACAAAGTGAAGAACAATCTAAAAGAGACCACAGATACAGCCTTCAGTTATGGGGTGAGGAGCCTTTGCCCCACCCCTCCTTGCCCCAAAACTCAACCCATGATCCTTAAAGGAGCTCTAATGTATCTTCAGATTTCTTCTCACAGACCTACCTCCCGATATGGCACCTTGCCACTTCCCACCAGTCTCAGCTACCTTAAACCCATGGGAAGAAAGGAAATGACAAAAGTAGGTAGGGAAAGAAGGATGAGATAGAGAGGGACCAATGTTAAGAGACAGAAAGACAGAGACTCTCCTGCTTATCTCTTGTGTGATCCTTTGCCATCTGCATTGATACTGGGCCCCTGCCTCCACTTCCCTTCATCAATCTTAAGTCAACACTGACTCCCACCCTTCAGGGTCCTCTTCCTTGTCTTTTCTATATGGCACTGTGATCATTCTTTCTCCAGGCCTTTGGGCTGCCCATCATAGTGTTCCACACGCATGACAAATCCCACATGCTCTTTGGCTCTGACAGGATGGAACTGCTGGCCCATCTGCTAGGTGAGTTGGAGACATTTTCCTTT
Source organism: Trichosurus vulpecula (assembly GCF_011100635.1). NCBI lineage: Eukaryota > Metazoa > Chordata > Mammalia > Diprotodontia > Phalangeridae > Trichosurus > Trichosurus vulpecula. The sequence goes on along the minus strand of NC_050577.1, from coordinate 103,499,063 downwards.
ACCATTGTTAAGACATTCCTTGTCCCACAATCCTGCCTACCTGCCAAAATTACCACTGAGGGAGAGATTAAAGGAAGCAGGTATTCTTGAGCAGTAAGCTTTTATTAAGTTTCTAAGAGGCAGAGCCTCAAATGGGAAGAGGATCTATCTTGAAAGTGGAAGCAATCTCTGTTGTAAGGAAACCACATGTATTATGGAAGATAAGGAGAAGCCATCTGCTCCTTAAAACCAAGAATGGCCCCTTCCAAGAATTTCCTGAGTCCTTGAGGGCAAGAGAAGGGATGAGGGGAGAGAGTAATGGATAGCATATTTCATCCAGACCCAGGTACTCCTTTTCTTTAGGACTGTGTGTAGACGGTACTTGGTTTTCTCCTTCCAGGGGAACGGTGGCTGGGCCCAGTGCCCAGCCCTGTGAAAGGCAAACTCTGAACACTTAGAGAAGAAGAGGAGCTGTCCAACCCTAGGAGCCAGCTCCTTCCTCCCCACAACATCCTTGTAATGGAATCCAGGATGCTGGGGCTCTGTATTCCCATAGTCTCATGTTTGGGGAAAATGTGGTATGGCATCCTGAACTTGCATTCCTGGGGTTGTCCTATTCCTCCTGCTCACAAGTGCCTTAGGTAGGGCCCCAACTTTCATTGTTTGAACCAAATAAACTCCCCATTTGGGAAGACACTTGTGTGCCTGTCACCATCTGGTGTGTGTCGTGTATTCTTGATTCTATATCTGTTCTTCTCTGGAATTAATGAAAAGAAGTTCCCCTGCAACTTCCAAGCCTGGATGCCAAGGGAGGGAGAAAAATGGCAAACAGGAACATAATCCATTATACAGATGAAGAACCTAAGGCTGGCAGTAATGACTTTGCCCAAAGTCACATAACTAATAATCTGCAAAGCCAGGACTTCCACCCAGACTACCTATCTTTTGCACATCTTCAGTGGTGGCAAATCTTTGTATTTTGACAACGATGTAAGTTATGGAAACAGCTGGAAATAATTTGTCAAGGTGAATACAGTTCCTTTCCACAAATTATCTTTTGATAAATCTGCCAGAGTATGCTAGGCTTGCTCAGCCATTGGTCTAAAGACTGTGCCAACTATAGTGAAAGGTGAAATACTCAAGGCCAAAGTGGGGCTATGCCTGAGACTGGACTGAATTTAGGAACTGACCACTGCAAGCCACTATGACTCCTAGCGTGAACTAGACCCAAAAGTGATGAGCTGGGAACTGATTGGTCTCTAGCCAGGGATATCAGATTATGTTACTGACTAGAAGATGAATAATGGTATCAGATCACAATTAATACAGAATTGGAAAGGACTTCAGAAGTCATCTAGCTCAGCCCCTACCTGAACATGAATTCCCTGTACCTCATGTCCTATAAGAGGTCTGTCAGAGCACCAAGAATCCACACTCAGAAACACACAGTGATTGGCAGCTGCCACAGTGAAATAGAGGAAAGCTTGGAATGTGATATTCTAGGGCTAACAAAAAAGGCTTACAACCAGGGGGAAACTAAACGTAATCCTACAGGAGGGAAGATAGAGCTTTAATGAGATACAGGACCACCAAGAATTCCTCATGAAAAGCCAAAGCTGAGTAGAAACTTTGAATTGCAAATATAGGAGTCAAGAAAATGTAAATTTATTTTATAAATTGGAAGAAACTCTGTGATGAATTGTTTACATTCTAATAGAGGAAAAGAAATGTGTCCTCACGTTCCTATCTTCAAGGGTCATAGGGAAAGTTATATAAGACAAGCAGAGTGACCAGAGGTGTTCCATTTAGATGGTTTGTAAAAAAGAAAATGGAAGGGAAATGGGAATAAATGAGGAGGAAAAAAAGAAGAAGAAGAAAGAACTTACACTACCATAAATAAGAGTCCATAAGGTGAAGTATATAAAAATGTGCAGGAAAGTTGAGAAGAATGAGCATCTCATGAACCTCCTTTTCATCTCTGCAGGACAAAGGAAAGATGAACACACATATAAACACATATACAAGACTTTGGTATGGAAAAAACATTAAACTCAACAAGAAAATAGGTAGAGATAGGGAGAAGGAAGAGATGTGATTTAAGAAGAATAAGCAAAACAAACTTCCAACATCAAAATATATTGTGAAGTAACTAAAAGGAATGTGGAAAAATTAGGAAAAATAAATGAGAGGCCATATTAATAACAAAAATAATTTCAAAAGCGTAAGTACATCAATAGATGTTGAAAAAGTTTTTAACAAAGCTCAACACTCATTTCTGTTGAAATACCAAAAAAGTATAAGAATAACTGGACCTTTCAGTAAGGTGGTAAATTTTCATCTATCTAAAATCCAAAAAAATAAAACAAAATCCAGAACCAGCATTGTATGTAAGAGAGAAAAAGTAAAGGCCTTGGTATTAAAATTAGGTGTAAAGATATCCACAAACACTATAGCATGAGAAATCTTAGCTGTATCGATGAGACAAAAAACATTGAGAGGATAAACAAGAGCAAAGAAGAAACAAAGCAGTGACTTTTGCAAATGATATATTGACTATTTAGAGAATCCTAAAGAGTCAATTAAAAAGTTATTTGGTACAATAACCAGAAAAGTATCAGGAAATAAAAAAAAACCCACACAAATTATTGGCATCTCTGTATATTACCAATAAAACCCATTAAGACAAAGATAGAGAAATTCCATTCAAAAGAACTACAGAATATATAAAATATAAATAAATCTACCTACCAGGACACACATAGGAGTACAACTACAGAATATTGTTTAGAAATACACAGGCCTAAAGAATTAGAGAAACGCTAATTGCTTGTGCTTAGGCCATGACAAAAAAAAAAAATAAAGATGACGATATTTAAATTAATTTAATTTATTCCATATCACATCAATCAAACTACCAAGTGATTACTTTTTTAAATTTTATTTTATTTTTATTCCAAAGTTGACAAATACCTCTCAAAAAAAATGAGCATTTCCATATACTTATAAGAACAAAATAAAAAAGACTGTATATGCAATTGCAAATCTCTGTTCATAGAGCTTGTTTTTCTTTTCAAGTGTGTAATAAATTCAACATGTAACTTTCAAAGCTCTCTTGCTTTGATTCCCTCTGGATTTCCTTCTCCCCTTTTTTTTTTTAGGGAGAAGGGACCAAGGGAAATCCTGCTACTCTTTTCCCTTTCACCTCCTCTCTCCCCCAAAAACCTTTTGCCAGAACTTACAAAGTGATGGCATAACCTTCAAGAACCCTGAGTAACTCCGTATACTATAGTGAGGTGCATAGCTTAAAAAAAAAGAAGTTGATTGAAATGAATTGAATTATAGATAAAATTTGCTGACCCCATGCACATCACGGTGCAACAGAAAATTCCATAGGAATGTGTATCTACTAAATCATAGTGTATTCCCTACACTGATGAAATCACAGATCCCTTATGGCTTCATGCACTCATCACCAATCAGTCAACAAGCATTGTTTAGCTTTTTGTTGTTCAGTAATGCCAGATTTTTTTCATGATCCCATTTGGGGTTTTCTTGCCAAAGATTAGAGTATCTTCATTTCCTTCTCCAGCTCGTTTTACTGATGAAGAAACTGAGGCAGAGCTAAGTGACTTGCTCAGGGTCACATAGCTGGTAAGTGTCTGAGGTTAGATTTGAACTCAGAAAGATGAGTCTTTCACACTCCAGGCCCAGGACTCTATCCACTGTGCCACTTAGCTGTGCGTTGTTTAAGCTCCTACTATATGCCAGGCATTTACTAAGTGTTGAGGATACAAAGATAAGGTTTACAACGCTTTTTCTTCACTATATTGTGAAGTATGCAGCATAAGTTTTATAGGGGTTTGGTTTTGTTTTGTTTTTTACTGGCCTTGCCTTTATCAGTAGAGGGAGCTCCCAAAGGGGACATTCTTCTACAATGTAGATCAGCACCTGATCTACAAATTTTAGTCTTGGAGAGTTTTCTAGGTCACCAAGTAGTAAAGTGATGCACCTAGAGTCACACAGCAGGGGCTGGTTTTTTTTTTTTTTTACATTTTTAATTTAATTTATTTAATATATTTAGTTTTCAGCATTGATTTTCACAAGAGTTTGAATTACGAATTTTCTCCCCATTTCTACCCTCCCACCCGCTCCAAGATGGCGTATATTCTGATTGCCCCGTTCCCCAGTCAGCCCTCCCTTCTGTCACCCCACTTCCCTCCCATCCCTTTTTCCCTTCTCTTGTAGGGCAAGATAAATTTCTATGCCCCATTGCCTGTGTATCTTATTTCCTAGTTGCATGCAAAAACATTTTTTTGTTTGTTTTTGAACATCTGTTTTTAAAACTTTGAGTTCCAAATTCTCTCCCCTCTTCCCTCCCCACCCACCCTCTCTAAGAAGGCAAGCAATTCAACATTGGCCACATGCATATCATTATGTAAAACCCTTCCACAATACTCATGTTGTGAAAGATTAAACTATGTTTTGCTCCTTCCTAACCTATCCCCCTTTATTGAATTTTCTCCCTTGACCCTGTCCCTTTTTGGAAGTATTTGTTTTTGATTACCTCCTCCCCCTGTCTGCCCTCCTTTCTATCATCCTGCCTTTTTTATCTTCTTCCTCCTTTCCTGTGGGGTAAGATATCCAATTGAGTGTGTATGGTATTCCCTCCTCAGGTCAATTCTGATTAGAGCAAGATTCACTCATTCTCCCTTACCTGCCCCCTCTTCCCTTCCCACAGAACCGCTTTTTATTGCCACTTTTATGCGAAATAATTTACCCCATTCTCTCTCTCCCTTTCTCCTCTCTCAATATATTCCTCTCATCCCTAAATTTGATTTTTTTTTTTAGATATCATCCCTTTATAGTCAACTCACCCTGTGCCCTCTGTCTATATATATACATATATATACCTACATATATACATACATACGCATATGTATATATATACATACACACACATATATATATGCATATCATCCCTTCATATTCAACTCACCCTGTGCCCTCGTGTATATGTGTAAATATATATACATACATACACACACACACATATGTATATATATTAACCCTGGGTCATATAGATAATATTAGAGGCAGGATTTGAATGCCAGTTTTCCTGATTCTAAGTCCAACCCTCTATCTACTCTGCCACAATGTCTCAGCTGGAATGCTGAGGGATACCCTTATGGTGGGGACAATGCAGCTAGGAATTGAAAGGAGAAAACCATGTTCTAACATAGGTTAGCCCTCTGTTGGTGTGTCAGCATTTAGAAAAACATTGGTTGTTTTCTTAGGACTGAAAAAAATCAAAACAGTCTGGCTATCACTTTGTACTATACGTACTTACTTAGAGACTTCCATGACAGATGATTTCGTTGTGATGGTAGACATTCTTTTCACTGACACAGATTGTGGCAACTCAATAGCTGTTCCTCTAGTATTGTGGCAGAAAATTTCATCACTGCAGACAGCCCAGAGGTAAGCCTCTCCAGGCTCAGCTAAGTTAGTCCTTGGATAAAAAGCACATGGTCCATGACTCATACCCAAAGCCTTTCCACATTGAGAGAACCAGAGCTTACTGACGTAACTATACTAAGCTTAAATATGATTCAATAAGTAATAATTTTACCAAAAAGCATTTGAAGCAAAAACGACTCCATAAACATTTTATTTTCCTGTTACTTCCACTTTAGTTAAACAATGTCTATGTAGCTTATACATTATTTGTGTATGTGTGTGTATGGTGTGGGGGGGGGGTTGGGTGGGTATGGAGTGGCCTGGTTTTGGTAATGTGGAATACAAGGGTTTGTTTAAGATTCTTTGTTTTAAGATCACAAAGCATAAAAAGTCCCCTTCGAGGTATTTGCTTATGGTTTTAGGGATAAACAGTTTATTTTTTTTCCAGTTTTCTTTTCTTTTATTTATTTAATATATTTAGTTTTCAGCATTGATTTTCACAAGAGTTTGAATTACAAATTTTCTCCCCATTTCTACCCTCCCGCCCACTCCAAGATGGCATATATTCTGGTTGCCCTGTTCCCCAGTCAGCCCTCCCTTCTGTCACCCCACTCCCCTCCCATCCCCCTTTCCCTTCTTCTCTTGTAGGGCAAGATAAATTTCTACGCCCCATTTCCTTTATTTCCTAGTTGCATGCAAAAACTTTTTTTTGTTGTTTTTGAACATCTGTTTTTAAAACTTTGATTTCCAAATTCTCTCCCCTCTTCCCTCCCCGCTCAACCTCCCTAAGAAGGCAAGCAATTCAACACAGGCCACATGTGTATCATTATGTAACACCCTTCCACAATACTCATGTTGTGAAAGATTAACTATGTTTTTCTCCTTCCTAACCCATCCCCCTTTATTGAACTTTCTCCCTTGACCCTGTCCCTTTTCGAAAGTGTTTGTTTTTGATTACCTCCTCCCCCTGTCTGCCCTCCCTTCTATCATCCCCCCTTTTTTATGTTCTTCCTCCTTCTTTCCTGTGGGGTAAGATACCCAATTGAGTGTATGGTATTCCCTCCTCAGGTCAAATCCAATGAGAGCAAGATTTACTCATTCCCCCTCACCTGCCCCCTCTTCCCTTCCTACAGAACCACTTTTTCTTGCCACTTTTATGTGAGATAATTTACCCCATTCTCTCTCTCCCTTTCTCCTCTCTCAATATATTCCTCTTATCCCTTAAATTGGTTTTTTTTTTAGATATCATCCCTTTATATTCAACTCACCCTGTGCCCTCTGACTATATATATATATATATATATATATATATATATATATATATATGTATATATATATATGCACACATATATATACCTACATATATACATACATACACACACGTATGTGTATATATATATATACATACACATATATAGATATGCATATTCCTTTCAGCTACTCTGATACTGAGGTCTCATGAATCATACACATCATCTTTCCATGTAGGAATGTAAACAAAAGAGTTCAACTTTAGTAAGTCCCTTAGGATTTCTCTTTCTTGTTTACCTTTTCATGCTTCTCTTGATTCTTGTGTTTGAAAGTCAAATTTTCTATTCAGCTCTGGTCTTTTCACTGAGAAAGCTTGAAAGTCCTCTATTTTATTGAAAATCCATATTTTGCCTTGGAGCATGATACTCAGTTTTGCCAGGCAGGTGATTCTTGGTTTTAATTCTAGCTCCATTGACCTCCGGAATATCATATTCCAAGCCCTTCGGTCCCTTAAAGTGGAAGCTGCCAGATCCTGTGTTATCCTGATTGTTTTTCCACAATACTCAAATTGTTTCTTTCTGGCTGCTTGCAGTATTTTCTCCTTGACCTGGGAACTCTGGAATTTGGTGACAGTGTTCCTAGGAGTATTCTTTTTGGGATCTTTTTAAGGAGGCAGTTGGTGGATTCTTTCAATTTCTATTTTACCCTCTGGCTCTAGAATATCAGGGCAGTTCTCTTTGACAATTTCTTGAAAGATGATATCTAGGCTCTTTTTTTGATCATAGCTTTCAGGTAGTCCAATAATTTTTAAATTATCTCTCCTGGATCTATTTTTCAGGTCAGTGGTTTTTCCAATGAGTTATTTCACATTGTCTTCCACTTTTTCATTCCTTTGGTTCTGTTTTATAATATCTTGATTTCTCATAAAGTCACTAGCTTCCACTTGCTCTGATCTAATTTTTAAGGTAGTATTTTCTTCAGTGATCTTTTGGACCTCCTTTTCCATTTGGCTAATTCTGCCTTTCAAGGCATTCTTCTCCTCATTGGCTTTTTGAAGCTCTTTTGCCATTTGACTTAGTCTATTTTTTAAGGTGTTGTTTTTTCCAAAGTCTGAGACTGAATCTGAGTGCGTTTTCACTGCCTGGACATGTTCCCAGCCAACTAACTTGAAACCCCTGAGTTTTTTGTCAGGATATGACCGCTTGTAGAGTAAAGAGTACTTTGTTCCAAGCTTGAGGGGATGCACCGTTGATTTCAGAGCTATTTCTATACAGCCAGCTCTGCCACCCCAGCACTCCTCCTTCCTCAAGAACCACCAGCCTAGACCTGACTCAGATCTTAAGCCGGCTCTGCACTCCTGTTCTGATCTGGTGGGCCTGGGGCCTGAAGCAACTGCAACTGTAGTTCTGTAGCTGCACCTCCTCCCTGTCCCTGGGGTGGTGGCCGAACCGGGAACTCCTTCCACTCCTGCAGCTTTTCCCACTAACCTTCTCTGTTGTCTTTGGTGTTTGTGTGTTGAGGAGTCTGGTAACTGCCACAGCTCACTGATTCAGGGCGCTAGGGCCAGCTCCACCCGGCTCCTGGTCTGGTTGGTCTAGGCACAGCCCATGCTGGGCTCTGCTCTGCTCCCAGCTCCGTGCACAATAGACCTCATCCAGCGACCATCCAGGCTATCCTGGGCTGGATCCCTGCTTCCCTCTGCTATTTTGTGGGTTCTACAATTCTAGAATTTGTTCAGAGCCATTTTTATAGGTTTTTGGAGGGACCTGGTGGGTAGCTCAGGCAAGTCCCTGTTTTCCAGCCACCATCTTGGCTCCGCCCCCCAGGGGCTGGTCTTGAACTGAGATCTGCCTGACTCAGAAGCCAGCTTTCTAGACACCATAATTGCCCTCAGTCCATGTGTTACTATCCGCATTTTACAAACAGGAAAATAGACACAGAGGTGAAGGATCTGCCCAAGGTCCTACAGTGAATAGAAGCCAAACTTCTTATGCTGCTATAAAGATTTTGATGCTTAACATTTACTTACATTTAGCTGTTTTAATAAGGACGTAGGTTTTGCTCTCAATTTCATTGGTCTAGACCTGTGATTTCATCAGTTTCAGATGCTCCCTAAAGTGGAGAAGCTTTGTCTGCCAAGACTGATCTGTTTTGCAATTTATAGAACTGAAGTTGCCTGTGACATCAAGAGGAAGGTGGTGACACAGTAGATAGAGCACTGGCCCTGGAGTCAGGAAGACCTCGAGTTCAAACGTGGCCTCAAATACTCACTAGCTGTGTGACTTTGGACAAGTCACTGAACTTCTATTTTCCTCCATTTCTTCCATTGTGATACGGGAATAATAATAGCCCTACTTCCCACGGTTGTAGTGAGGCCCAAAAGATAATAATTATAAAGTGCTGAGCAGGGTGCTTGGTACACACAGTTATTCCTTCTACGTCTCAGGAGTTAGAGACGGGACGCCCCCTGCTATCTGGAAAATCCATGTGAAATTTTTTGGCCCTCCCTCCATACCAGAGAAGAAGTCTGATTTATTATAGTTTTAAAAGATAAAATATGTTTATATCATACAATACTATACATATATTTTATGCATTTCGAGTTTCTAAACTTTTTTTGCATCATCTGCGGGCTTTTGCATGTTGTCTGCAGCTTCTGCAAAACTCCTCTAAAATTCGCACTTAATTTCTTACGCCAACCAGCGATATATGGAAACTATAATGGGGAAAGTTGCAATTTAGGAGGGATAACTAGTTGTTATTGTTGTTTGTCCTTTGTTTTTGAAGAGGACTAATGACATCACGGGGTGATGTCTTGACTTCTGGGTGACTTAGAGTTAAGTGAGTCAGAGTTGCACAAAGTCGTGAGTCTCATTCTCTCTTCCAGAGTCATCAAAATCCAGTGGCAAGACAAAAGGCAAGATGACTGACAACGGCCCAGGATGCAGTGGATGACCTTGGCATCTTTGACGTCTCACCAGGTTCTAAGCACCCCACAGCACGTGCTTCAGCCACCTTCATGGCCACTGAACAAATTGTTCTCATCAGCCCATTCCATTACAGGGGAAATCTTCACATGCTTGGGGTAGACATCTTCCTAAATCGCCAATGGGTTTGAGGCCTTTCAGTTACCTTCAACCTGCCCATCTGCCAAGACAGTTTTACCAGTGTACGGCTGCTGCACATGCTACAGCTTCTTGGAGCCACCGCTGTGAGTAGGCACATCATACGTGCTATATAAATACTTACTTCTTTCCCTTCAAGTCTATGTCAGAAAAAGTGGGAGTTGAACCAGCTCATCCTGACTCAAGGGTTGAGCCCTTAATCCATTATGCCACAGATCTCTTTAACGGTAATAACTTGTGCAGGGAGGGGAGGGGTGAGTGAGAGTGGGAGGGGGTAGCTCAAAGAGTTGTCCAATCTGAGAAACAAGTGAGCATGTCACCGTAAGTTTCCATGAGCAGGGCACACTACTACCCTCAGCTGACAATGTACCAAAGTGACTTTTTGAACAGTAATAAACTGGATTGAGGCTGCAGCTTCAAAAACAAGTCATTCATGACCCACAATAAATAAATGACAGCCAAGCATATAGCTCTGGCTGTCCTGATAGGAACTGGATGCTGCCAAACACAGAGGAGTGATCACCTGCAAATACTAGAATACTAGACCCGGAGTCCACAAGACCTAAGTTCAAAACTTTCCTCATTCTGTGCCTCAGTTTCTTCATCTGTAAAATGAAGGAGTTAGACTGGATGACCACACAGTTCCCTTCTGTGATCCTATAACTTTAACCATTTTCCCAGTGGCAATATTTATCCACGTGTGAAAGAAAAACTGGCTACCTCATGGTTATTTGGGGAATAAGTGAACAAACTGTGATGTAGATATATTCTGTAACAGTATTGGAGGCTGTTAGGTGGTACAGTGGATAGAGGGCCAGTCTTGGAGTCAGGAGGACTCATCTTCCTGAGTTCAAATCCAGCCTTAGACACTTAGTAGCTGTGTGACCTTGGAAAAGTCACTTCATCCTGTTTGCCTCAGTTTCTTCACCTGTAAAATGAGCTGAAGAAGGAAATGGCAAACCACTCCAGTATCTTTGCCAACAAAACTTCAAATCAGGTTATGAAGAGTTAGACACAACTGAAAAACCTCTGAAACACTAAACAAATTGTGATGTAGAAATATAGTGTAACATGATTACACCCTCAGAAGTGGTGAATATAAACTAATCTGAGGAACATGGAGAAAGTTGTAGGAAATGATGAGAGAGAAGCAAGCAGTACCAGAAGAATAATATATACAATTTAATACAATAATTTTAGTTTTTAAAATTGAAAGGAAGCTGAATTTTGAGTACTCATACTGATGCTAATACTTGTTCTTGGCCCTAGAGAGTAGAAAATGATACATACTTCCCTCCTTTCAAGAGAGAGGTGGGGTACTCAGGATGCAGAATGTGACATACACTCTGAGTCAATAATTGGTATCACTTGGATTTGTTTAATTTTTTTCTTATGGGAGAGAGGTGTTTTCTGTTTCAAATGACTGTAATGCAAATCAAAAGTCATCAATTAAACAGTTTTCAGAACGGACATACGTCTATTGAAATTTTTAAAATGATTTTCATTTATAAAATTTTTGACAGTTATATAATGCTTTATAGTTTGCAGAACACTATATACCTAGCTTCATTTGGTTCTTACTCTAACCCTGTGAGCTAGGCAGTTCAAGTAATGGTATCCTTGTTTTACAAATGAGGAAACTAAAGCTCTGAGAGGTCAAATTACTTGCCCAAGGTCACATAGCTAGGAGTTTTTCCAGTCCTAGCCTCATTTTCTGGTGTTGAATTCATGGCTATACTAGATTTCAAATAATTCTTTGTATTTTTCTGTAACTAGCACTCTTGCTATATCTATATCTAGGAACAGCGGTTGGGAGGTTGGATGTTCTTTTGTAGACACGAAAATATTTCTTTAAAATCTTTTCAGCGGCTCGGACATATACTTGGGTTAGTCTCTGCCCAGCTGCTTCTGACTGTCACTCATACTTCTCTGAATCTCAGCTGTAGGGATTGGTCCTCACAGTCGTTCTAGTTCTGCCGAGCTCTCCGAAACCTCTTTCAAAATACCTATAACGCTTTCTCATTATTTGATCTCTGGCTCAGAAACAACTGCTATGATCTTCAAATCCTTCCCACTGGGAAATAAAGTTGAAATTTTGAAGATTTTGCTGTGAATATGAAGCAATGAATTCAGACTTTCCAAATTTACTTTCAGAACCTAAGATTTCTTTAACATATTTACTTAAATTCACCTAAGAAGTGAAGAAACTTACTAACATTCAAAAGCTACCATGGAATTTAAGAGTCCAAAGAAAAGAACCTCATTTCTTAAGTTGGGACCTAGTAAGGTTAAGTGATTTGCTTTACAAAATCATGGACAGAACTAGAAACCACTCTTTTGACTCCGAATCATTTATTCTGTCCATGACAAGGCACTTCCAAGATGCTTGATCTTTATTCTTTGGAAGGTTACCTGCTGTTTGAGTGGAGATATTTTAGTCAGGTGAGCAGAACAAATAAATAATAAAGCTTAATAAAGAGCAGAACAAAATAAAATGGGGAAGATTTTGTCTTTTTAGCCTTCCTAAATGAATATTGGTTTCCCTAGGCAACATCATTTATTTCACTATTCTGGATCCCTTTTTCAAATCAAATCATGTACTTTGAGGACCGGCCAATGCTAAGCCCAGGGATTTGGCACCTGTGACTCAGAAGGCAGCTTTCTGGCCATTTCTGTGCCGTCCAGGCTCCACCTCTCCATGGAACTCAAGTTCTCATTCCTGTAATGGGGGCTGCCTGGTGAGCATTTACTTGATCTTACCCAGACCCAGATCCACGGAGTGACTTGCCAGCCATCTCCATGCCGTGCTGCCTGCATGAACACCTCCTGCCTCCTTCCTCTCCCCCTTCCCCCACTTGCCTAGCTCTGAGAACAGTAATCAAATCAAAATGACCGTTTCTAGAAAGAACTGCCATTCTACTCAGGTTCCACTTACTCAGAGTAAGCCTTTCTGGAGCATTGTGTTCTCAGTATTCTCTCCCTGCTCAAATTATTTTCTATTTACTTCTTTATTTACATGTTGCCCTGCTAGTCCTTCAAAGTAGATTCCATTTTTCCTTTTTATCTTTCAGTTCCCAACACCTAGTATAGTATTTTGCCCCATAGCAAACTATTGGGTGTAAGGCGTAGGTAGAGAGCACCGTTGGTCTGGCTGCCTCATCTCCCCAGTGCCCCCACCATATTAAGCCAGGCACGGAAGCTAGAATTGTTCTACAATCGATGACCTCTTGTTCCTGGCTAGGCTTCAAGGGTCTATTCCTCGAGTAATAAATTTGAATTGAAAAATGAATTAAGTTGGATTGAAGCAGGAGTCTTGCTTCCTGGTCTGGTAAAACTTCAATCCAATGAATATTTATGAAGCACCCATTTCGTGCCAACAATGTGCTAAGTGCTGGGGATAGAAAAAGAAGCAAAAGACAGCCCCTGCCCTCAAGGAACTAACAATCCAATGAGGGAGACAATTTTTTAAAAATATGTATATTTATGTGTATGTATTTTCATATATATGTACACATACATATACATGTATAAATACATATGTGTGTATCTAACTATACATATATGTATATATTATATATACACATATACTATATATATTTCTTGATATCAGATTAATGCTGTGCCGTAATGGTTCCCAATTTATGAGTCCAGAGCCCGGGGTGATTTTGAATACATGAACACACCGATCCGTCTCGTGGTGACATTTATTCGGCTCCAGGGATAAGCAGGGATAATCGCTGTAATAGGGACACCACGCGATCCACCGGATAAATGACGTCACGCAAAGATGGCATCGCTGTTACGAAGAGACTCGGTCTCAGGTACCGCACTCCTGGCCGGCTGGTAAACTCCCAGCAGCGGGCCCCGGGGACGGCCGCACGGAGGCAGCAGGAGCCCAGGGAAGGGCTGGCCCGGCTCCTCCTCCCGGGCTTCAGTCGCTGGGCTCGTGCGCTGCTTCTCCCAACCAGGTCGCCCAGCTCCAGGGGCGGATCCCACCGGGAGCCTATTGGGTGGAAGAAGGGGTAAAGGGCACCGCGGCCCGCCTCCCCCCTCCCCCCAAAAAAGAAAAAGAGCGTGGCCGGCGGTCTCTGGGAGACCTCATCGTTTGCCCGGATCCACCACCATGCTGAGCCTGCCGAGGAAGCTGGAGCTCTTCTACGATGTGCTGTCCCCCTATTCTTGGCTAGCCTTCGAGGTGACCCCTCCGCCGCGGAGGAGGGAAAGGGGACATCGAGGAGGGGGCTTAGGGCTGAAGAGGAGAGGGGCGCTGGGCAGTGGTTAGTCCTGGACCAACTCTAAATCTCGGGCTGCTGAGGAGCCTGGGTTTGTGATGAGGAGATGGAGAAAGAGAGACTAGGGCTGAGAGGTGACAAGGATAAAAGCAGTGAGGCTGGCATCTCCATCTCCTACTCTGAAATAAAAAGAAAAAGGAGAAAAAAAAACTGACAATCGTGTGTCCCGCCCCCCACTCCCTTTTCCGGTCCTTATCCCAAGTTGACCCACCGTCTTCATAGACACAGATGGCAGCCTCCTCCTTCCTACAGCCATCAGGACAATCCCAGCCTCCCTTGATCTCTTGGGAACAACTCAGGGGAATGATCAAGGGAATGATGATCAGAGGGAAGAGTCAGTCCCTGGCCACGTGAGGAGATTGGTTCCCCAGCCCCTGGATGGCACGTGGCCTGACGTAGCTCACAAAGACCAAAATAGACCGTGCCAACTTGAACCAAAGATTCTCCATCCCTGCCCCAGGTGGCCCATGCCAGGGGCCAGGGATTAGGAATACCCCTGTTTCAAGCACCTCCCCCATGTGTCCTAAAAGCCCCCACACAGCTCACAATGGTTTTGGTCTCCCCTGACAGGTCCTGTGTCGCTATCAGAACATCTGGAACATCAGCCTGAAGCTTCGACCAAGTTTCCTAGTAGGGATAATGAAGGACAGTGGTATGGAGGAATACCAAGGGAAAGTGTGTGGTGGTCAGAGAACCTGAGTGCCCATAAAGGGGGTGTAAAAAAGAAGCGCCAGCCCAAAGGATCTGGGTCCTGTGGCTTTCTTATGTTTCTGGCCTCGGCTAGAAAATATCTTTCCCCAGAAGCTTCAATGACTACTAGAATGAAAACTCCTTGAGAGCACAAACTTCTTTCTTTTTGTATCTCCGCAGATTAGAACGTTACCTTGCACAGAAAAGGTATTTAATAAATGTTTTTAGAATTGAATTAAATGACTCACCTGCAGGGAACCTACGACCTTTCCTTGCACCCCGAAAAAAGAAATACCTGATAGATGAACTCCAGCACCTGGCAGAATTTTACCAAGTTCCCCTTGTGATTCCCAGAGATCCTCGAGGAGCCATCATAGATAAAGGTGGACACCTTGTGTGTTTGCGTGGGTGGATGGAAGGAAGGGAGAGAATGAAGATGGAACCTGACACAGCAAGGGCCTAGAAGGAAGAAGAGGCTTGAGTGGCTAGGGTATAGCAAAAAAGGGGCGTAGGGGATACTGAGAGGTAAAAAGAACATGTCCTAAGTACGGAAAGAATTTTGGCTGCTTGGATAAACAGGGAATTATAGAAAAATAGAAGGGAAAGGGAAAGAACAGAAATACCAATTTGTAAAGGATAGCTGACAACAAGAAAATTTGATTCCAGTGAACTCAGATGCTAGAGATAGTAACCAATGGAAAAGCCGGAAAGAAAATTTTATATGTTATACATATTATTATAACAATATAATCATTATAATATGATAAGTATGTAACAATATAATTATAGAATTTACATCATATATGTATATGTGTGTATATCTAGACATACATATATATGTATATATGAAAGAGAGGGAATAATGTCATAGGAGAAGAGTTGGTGTGTTATAGAGAACTGGCTTCTGACTGGAAGTCTGGAGAGACCTGGGTTCAAATTCTCCCTCTTAACACTTAATACATATGGTGACCATGAGAAATTCACTTAACCTCTCTCTGAGCCTCAGTTTCTTCATCTGTAAAGTGGAGATGATAATACCTGGAATCCTACCCCGTAGTGTTATTGTGAGATTGAAATGTGATAATGAACTTTGGAAACCTTGGAGTGCTAGATAAATCTGTTGTCATTTTTATTGTTATTAATCGCTTCCCACACATCTCTGGCCTCTGTCCTTCAGGGAGCCTGGATGCCATGAGATTCCTCAGTTCTGTCGAAATGGAAAAGCCTGAGATGTTGGAGAAAGTGTCTAGGGAGCTGTGGATGCGCATCTGGTCACAGGTGAGGTGCTCAGAGATTCCACGCACCTTACCTCCCCAACTTTTGGGTTCTACTCTCTATGATTTCCCTTCTCTGGATGGTAAATAGATCTGATTATTGTGACTCTGTGCCTTTATAGTACTCCATCAGACTGATTTATATAGCACCAATTTTGTCCCAATACCTATATCCATAGTCACATATATCCCTTCAACATCCCCTGTCAATTTTTTTTCGACTCTGAAACTCTGCATTCTATCCATTACCCCCAGGATGAAGATATCACAGAATCCCAGAGCATCCTGACTGTAAGTATCACAGCTTTGTCCCTGTTTTTTTCCCCTAACTGAAGTGTGGGGTTGTTGGAGGACAAATGAGGGTCATTTCTCTTAGGTGGAAGACAGTATTGTGTTCTGGGGTGATAGGGTATTTAAGAAGCAGGACACAAATGACTGAAGGGCATACCAACGGTAAAAATCTCTGCAGAACTCACAGTTGAAATTCATTTGAAAAGAGACCTCAGTCAGGAGCAGCTAGGTGGTGCGGTGAGTAGAGCACTGGCCCTGGAGTCAGGAGGACCTGAGTTCAAATCTGGCCTCAGACACGTGATACAATTACTAGCTGTGTGTCCTTGGGCAAGTCACTTAACCCCAATTGCCCTGCCTTCCCCCCCCCCCCAAAAAAAAAGACCTCAGTGGCAAAAAGGAGAAAGGCAGTGGTGTGTGTAGGAATACTCTGACAAGGAGAGGGAAGACATCCAAGCAGCTCCTTGGAGGAGAGGTTGGATGCTCATCGTGTTAAAAGTTCTAAGAACCAAGCCTAAACAACAGATTATATTCATTGAAGTGAAATAAGCCAATCTTTAACCAGACTGAGTCAAATTCTAGGGTATACAGAGCTTTAAGGTTTACAAGCACTTTCCTCAAAGACAACTCCACAAATGGTATCCCCATTTTCAGATTAGGGGACTGTCAAGCAGTTAAATGCCTTGGCCTGAGTTCCATAGCTAATACGTGGTAGAAGCAGGATTCAAACCCAGCTCCCTGATTCCTAGAAGAGTATTCTTTTCATTGATTCCTAGAAGGGTATTCTTTTCATTTGACCACTTTTAGCATTTGCTAATGTCTAAGCACTAAAGTGTCTTATCATTTCTTTTGTTTTTTGGTTTTTGGGGTTTTTTTGGCAGGGCATTTGGGGTTAAGTGACTTGCCCAAGGTCACACAGCTAGTAATTGTGTCAAGTGTCTGAGGCCACATTTGAACTCAGGTCCTCCTGACTCCAGGACCGGTGCTCTACTCACTGCTCCACCTAGCTGCCCCTGTCTTGATCATTTCTTGATAGTTCTGGGCTTAGAGCAGAAGGGATCAGGAACTGTAGCAAGGGCTCCCATCTGATGGACTAGGGTTTATGATAGATCTCCAGGTCAGTTGCTGCTGCCCCTCATTACCTGGCCTTCTTCTCCACTGCTTGACTTTTCTCTAAAGTTTGAGGACCCTTGAATAAGGAGGCAGCAAAGAATATTAGAAAGAATGGTCTTGAACTAGGAGTTAGGAGACCTTTGTAACTCTGTGTCATGTATATATGTATGTATGTATATACATATATATATATATATATAAAAATATATACACATATACACATACATGTACCCGCACAAATATGGATCTGGTTCAGGAATAAAGAGTGTGTGTATATGTGTGTGTGCATACCACACACACTCTTTATTCCTGAGGTCCATGACCAGGACAAGTTCAGAACTAGAAGTTAACCCTTCCACCCCACTCTACTATGGTCTTTCACCTACCTCCCTTCCACAGGCTGCAGAGAAAGCAGGACTTTCTGAAGAACAGGCTAATTATCTACTGGAAAAGTGTTCAACAGAAGAGGTGAAGAAGAAACTAAGAGAGACCACAGATACAGCCTGCAGATATGGGGTGAGCAGCCTTGGTCTCCCATGTCCCCAAACCCAGCTTATGATCCTTGAAGATACTGGATAAGGAATTCTAATAAATCTTAGAATTTATTTCCACAAGCCCCCCCTTCCCAATATAATTTTCCCATTCTTCACCAGTATCAGTCACCTAATAAATGCATGGGAAGAAAGGAAAAGAGAGAAAAAGATAAGGAAAGAAGGGGTGAGATAGAGAGGGGCCATTGTTAAGAGACAGAAAGAAAGAGTCTCTCCTGCCTATCTCCTGTGTGATCCTTTGCCATCTGCAATGAAACTGGGTCCCCCACCCCCACTTCCCTTCATTAATCTAAGTCAACATTGACTCCCACCCATCAGAGTCCTCTTCCTTGTCTTTTCTATATGGCACTGTGATCACTCTTTCTCCAGGCCTTTGGGCTGCCCATCATAGTGTTCCACATGAATGACAAATCCCACATGCTCTTTGGCTCTGACAGGATGGAGCTGCTGGCCCACCTGCTAGGTGAGTTGGAGACACTTTCCTCTACCATTGTTAAGACGTTCCTTGTCCCACAGCCCTGCCTACCTGCCAAAATTACCACTGAGGAAGAGAATAGAGGAAGGAGGTACTCTTAAAAAAGTTTGAATTAAGTTTCCAAGAGGCAGAGCCTTGTACTAGACACTTCAAATAGGAACAGGGCTCTGTCTTAAAAAGTAGAAGTAATTCCTTTTGTAAGGAAACCATATATATTGTAGAAGATACAGAGAAGCCATCTGTTCCTTGAGACCAAAAATGACCCCTTCCAAGAATTCCCTGAGTCCTTGAGGGCAAGAGAAAGGAAGAGAATAATGGGCAACATGCTTTACCAGGACACAGGGATTCCCTTCTTTAAGGATCATCTGTAGAAGGTGCATGGTTTTCTCCATCCAGGGGAACAGTGGCAGGGCCCAGTACCCAACACTATGAAAGGCAAACTCTCAGCAACTGATTAGAAGGAGAAGCTGCCCAACCCGAGGAGCCAGACCCTTCCTCCTCACAATGTCCTCTTCATGGAATCCAGGATGCTAGGGTTCTTCATTCATATATTCTCATGATTGTATGGAAAAGGTATGGTGTCCTGAACTTAGAGCCCTGAGACTGTCCTATTCCTTCTACTCAAAAGTACCCTAGGTAGGGCTCCAACCTTCATTGTTAAAATAAAATCCCTAGTAGCGAATATTCTTGTGTACCTATCACTATTCTGGTGTGTTTTGTGTATTCTTGATTTTGCATCAACACTTATTCTGCTTTGGAGTTCATAAAAAAATGTCTCCATAACCGCTTGGCCCACACATCAGGGGAAGGAGCCAGGTGGGAAGAAGAAAAATCACTCGTATAAAATTTGAAAACCAGAGGAAAAAGCTGGAAGCAGTGATTTATCCAAAATCTTATAGCTAGTCTGCAGCAAAGCCCAGACTTTGAAAGTATGCCACTTGTCTTGTGAATATCCTCACTGATGGCAAATTTTTGTTCTTCAGAAATGATTTGAATTGTGGAATAGCGAAAAATAATCTCTTGAAGTGGCTCCAATACCCCTCTATAACTCATCTCCTGAAAAGCTTCCAGAGAATACTATCTTTGGTCAACCATGGGTTTGACTCATTTGGTGCTTCTTATGATTAGCCAGAGGGACTGAAACTGGGCCAGCTCTAATAAAAGGTAAAAACCGTACAGGCCAGAATTGGACCATGCTTAGGAAACAGCTGCCATGAGCTGGAGACTCCCTGGAATGACCAAGACTCAGAAGTAATGAGTTGAGAATTAATTGGCCTCTAGCCAAAGGGACCAAATTATATTACCTACTGAAATATGAATAGTGTTTGTAAGATCACAGTATCACAATCCTGGGAGGAGTCTCAGAAGCCATCTAGTTCCATACCTAAACAGAAACTTCCTCTGCAACTTACATTATAAGTTGTCAGCTCGGTATGAAGACCTGGTGATGGGGAACCCACTCCCTCCCAAAGCATCCCATTCTTCTTTTTTTATATTTGTAACTCTGAAGGTCATTTTCCTTACCTCAAGCCTCAGTCTCTCTAATATCCACTCATTGCTTCTAGCTTTGCCCTCCAGCACTACGCAGAAAAAAGCCCAAATCCTCTTCTGCAGAACAGTTTTATGAATACTTGATGACAACTAACATGTTTCCCCTAAAACTTCATGTCTCTAGATCCTTCACCTTAACATTCTGGTTATCTTCCTCTGGATATGCTCCAACTTGTGAATTTCTTTCCTAAAATGTACGCAATCACACCTGCAAATCAGGAACTCTAATGCATATAAGGTTGTTATTTGTCTGGGCCTGCAGACTTAGGCATTCATGTATTTGGTTGTTGTATTGTGCTATTTACTCTTTTGATCCATCTTTCCCATAATCCTCCTTGATGGAAAAATAAGAAAGAAAAATAGGAGGTGAGTGATTATCTTCCTTTTGTCATCTATTAATATTAGAATGTTCTCCCCAAGCAGTGGAATGACCCTCCCTTGTTCTTCTTAAAATCTAAACATAAATAGGAAAAAAATTTTTTCATATAATTTTTTCATGAAACGTGGCTGATCTGGGGGCTTTTTATATGATTTTATATTTGTCATTTTGCACATAGAATCTTGCAATTGCTAGGAACTTTGGAAGTCAACCTAGTCCAACCTCCATTACAAAATGCCTATCTTTTTCATTTTATAGCTCTGTGATTACACCTACAACAGCTGCAACAGGCTGTCCCTCAGAAACTATAATTATTTCTGTAAAGTGATTTTGCAAAGTTGTGATAGGACTCATTCTGTGAGGAATCTGTGAGGGGACTGATTTTGATTCTGGAAAACCAGTTAATTGTGTTAGTGTGTGGTAACTTGAGAGAAACTGACAGCACAGAGAGAAAGGACTAAGATAACTTCTTTTCTGAGAGAAATTACTTTAATTTGTATCTTGTGAAAAAACAGAGTTACTGACAAGAGACTTTAACTTGACATCCTCAGAGAGCTGAATGGTGAGATTGTGTTTACAAAATTTAGAAGTCAGAAATACCAGTGATGGTTAGACTTCACTTTCACAGCTGATATATTATGAATAATTATTTATATCTTTGGTTTATTGTTTGTTACTCTTAATAAATTACATAGCCAGTAACCTTGATGTTTGTTTAAGCCTAAAGAATTGGGAGTGAGGGGAGAAGTAATACAGAGAGCTCAATAAAAACTTTATGGGAAAAGAGGTTTCTCTAGTTTATTAAATAGATAATATTTAATAACTGGGTTGGAGGCTCAGAGCTAAATAATTATTGAGAGGTTGTAAATTTCAGTAATTAATGAGGAAATATCAAATTGCCTTGGAACCTAAAGAATGAAGAAGGAAATTGAGCCTATAGCAGATAGAGAAAGGGGTAATCATCCCATGAAAATTACATGTAGGATTATGAAAATAGTAGGGAGGCTTAGCAGGTAGGTTAGAGAACAAGCATTCAATTATAAATTGACTAGGGGAGATTGTGAGGAAGCCTCCAAATTAGAGATAGATATGTAGGGAGAAAGAGGGAGAGGGTGTTTATTAAGCCTTTATAATGTGTCAGGCACTTTGCTAAGCGCTGGGTATTCATATGAAAACAAACAAGACTGCCCCTTCCCTCAAGGAGCTTACATTCTCTAGGGAGAAGACTACAGAAAGATACTGGAAAGAGAAGGGGCATGGAGAGAAGAATGCAGAAAGTGGCATAGTGGTCTGGTTCCTGGCAAGATGATGACGATGATGATGATGGTAGTGGTGGTGGTGGTGGTGGTGGTGGTGATAGGAATAATATTTATATGGTATTCTCTATGTGCCAAACACTGTGCTAAACACTTTGCCATTTTTAATCTCATTTGATCCTTACAACAACCCTGTGAAGTAGAGGCTATTATTAGCCCCCTTTCACTTATGAAGAAAATGAGGCAGATGGGTTAAGTGACCTGCCCAGGGTCACACAGCTAGTAAATGCTGAGGCCAGATTCTTACATATCAGAGAGAAGAGCCGGGAATGAATTCCTTATTTCCTTCTGTTATCCCTGTCCCAAAGCCCCTTGGTATGGGGCTCAGTCCCATGTGCTCACCATGTGCTAGGCACTGAGCTAAGCCATACCAAGAAAAGCCAATCTCTCGCCCTACCAAAAAAAAAGAAAAAACCCAGTGCCTGTCCTCAAGGAGCTCACAGTCTAATAGGAGAGACCACAGGTAAACAACTACATTGGAGATATAGACTGTATAAAATGGAGGACATCTCAAAGAGACAACACCATCAGCTTCTACCTCACTGGAAGTTTTCAAGCAAAGGCTAGGTGACCACTTGCCAGGTATGGTATAGAAGTGTTGTTTTTCAGGCAATGGTCTGAACTGGAAGGCTTTTGAACTCCTTCCCATTCTGACTTTCTGTGATTGTGTGTTGGAGGAGGGGCCGAGGTGGGAAATGGGGAGTGACTAGAAGTCAGGGCCAGACCAGGAACCAAAGGTTGTGGGTGTGGAAGGAGGGATCTGAGAAGAAAGGGACAGAAACAACAACAAAATAGAAGGCAGGGTCAGGTTCAAGAAATCTGGAGATCTGGACAATGGGAGTCTTCTTCCTTGAGCCTTGAGATAGCTTTGTATAGTGTTCTTTATAAGAGGACGTTTGGTGCTGGGATAAAATACAATTGACCTAAAGCAATGCCCTCATCCTCTCTACCCCCACCCAGATCAAATCAGATCATTGTGGACTGCCTTTATATCTTTCCACACATCTTTCAGCCTATAGGTTGCCTTTTCACAAATTTATTTTCTTGTGATTACCCTTGAAATTAATTTTTACCTTATCTCACCTGTTTATAAATGTAGTGCATGGATATGGATCATAAAATCATATGTTTTGGGGCTGGAAAGGACTTGAGAGATCACCTAGTCCAAACTCCTTGTTTTACATACACAAAAACTGAGGCGGGGAGAAAGTAATTTATCTAAGGTTACGTAATGAGAAGCAGAGCCTGGATGGCTGCTGTCAGAGGAATGACCATTGTTATAGAGAAATACAGGGCTCCAGAACAAACAGATGGCACAGGAATTGAAGGTGGTCAAACAAGTCAGATACCTGGCAGAGGAGACCGTCTTGCTGGGCACTTCCTACCCCCCACTCCCTAACCCATCTGCACTTTTCTCTGTATTTATTCCAATCCTCAGTCATAGAATCATAGATTATTAAAACTGCAAGGGGGTTGCAGAGTCATCCCTCTCATTTGAAAGACGAGGAAGCTGAGTCCTACTTTAAGTATCTCTTCCAAGTCACACAACTTGTTAAGTGGAGAGTTAGGTTTAATCTTGGGTCTTGTGATCTTGAGGCTAATCCCCAGGAATTCGAGAATGACTATCATACAGGACAGGAACTATCCTTCTTTCATCTATTCATTATGCCTATTTCGGAAAAGATAGAAATGCTAAATAAGATACAGACCATCCCCTTCCATAGAGTCACTGTTCTCAAGAAGTTTACAGTCAGGGCAGCTAGGTGGCACAGTGAGTAGGGTACGGGCCCTGGAGTCAGGAGGACCTGAGTTCAAATCCAGTCTCAGACACTTAATAGCTGTGTGACCGTGGGCAAGTCACTTAACCCCAATTGCCCTGCCCTCCCCCTCCAAAAAAAAAGAAGTTTACAGTCTATTAAAAGATACCATACCCACATAAACAACCACAATATAAAGTAAGCCAGAAAAAAAAATAGATCAATAAATTGTTATAAAATTTCACAGTGGAGAAAAATCACTCCTAGCTAAGATGATAAGGAAAGGCTTCATTGAGTAAGTAGCCTTTCAGCTGACTCAACGGCTGCCCAGATTTCAACAGTCTGAAATCACAGGTGGTCTATTATAAGTGAGGGAATGACATAAGGAAAGGCATGGAGATTAGCAAATGAGGAATGTATTTTGGAGATGAAGATTAGTATAGTTTACTGATAAATTCAGTGAGGAAGAGAAGACTAGAACCAGATATGTGGGGGACTTTGAACACTAGGCTGAGTTTGGAATCTATGCTGTGATCAGTGAAGAGCCACTGAATATTTTTATCATCAGATTGACTTGGTCAGATCTGCACACTGAAAAGATTAATTAATCTGGCAGCAGTGGGTAGGAAAGATTATAGGAACAAAAATTTAAGTCTGGGAGGCCTTAGAGATTATTTATTTCACCCCTTATTTCTTACAGATAAGGGAATTGAGGTCCAGAAGTCACTTGCCCCAAGTCACAAGGTAGTAAATGGAAAAGTCAGGATTCAAACCCAGGCCTTCCCAACCAAATCTAGCACTCCTTTCATTATACCTCCATGCCTCTAGGGAGCAGAAACTGAGGTTGAGGAGATAGTAAAAGGCTAGGCAAGGTAACTATGATCCTTGTCAGAAAATAATGTGTCTACGCAGGTATGGGCTCTTTGACTGAATCCAGACTTTACAGAACAAACCCCCTTAATAAAAAGGTTTGTTCTGTGAAACTTAGATTCAGTCAAAAGGCTGCACCCAAGGACCTAGAAGGCCACATGTGGCCTCAAGGCCACAGGTTCCCCACCGGGAAGAATGCTGAACTGGGCGTGGTAACAAGGGCCCAGACCTGGATTTCACTAGTTGTAAGAAACCCTGGACAAATCTCTTCGGTGGTCTGGCCTTTGCTTCCTCAACTATTAAATAAGGGGGTTCAGACAACATGATTGCTAAGGTTTCCTCCAGCTCCAAAATGTGATAAAACTCAGCTAGGAACAGTCCTCAGTGCAACTATTCACCTCCTACCACTGGCCCCACACTGTGAATAAAGGGCACCAAGAGACAGACACAAGAGAAACTGAGACTTAGGCTGACAACAGTTACAAAAAGATGTGCTTTGTCTCACTTCGAGGCTATATAATAGTCATTCAGCAGTCAAACGCTCTCACAGAGCCCTCAGACCAGCCCGCCAGTCTCTCTGGAGCATTTTACCTATAACATGGTCACACGATGGGAAAAAGGACAAGATAAGGCACTTCATTATAAAAGCATGTATAAATGTACACATAAAAAATATAAAGTCCCCCCAAAACAAAGAGGTGCAGAATCATGGAACCAACAGAATGTTCTCTCCCTTCTCCTCTCAGCCCAGACTTTTGAGGCTTATCTGCTTTACCACTATCTCCTCCTTTCTATCCTCAGTAGCTGAACCCTAGGAGGCAGACTTGAATGTAAAAAGCAAGAGGGTGGGAAGGGATGAGGCTGAGACTGTTAAGAATTGGTGGGGAAGTGGAGATAGGGATGAGTTTAGTTAGGAAAAGGAGTTGGGGACACAGGGAGGTAGAATGGGGTCTGTCATATCTGTCCTGACAAGGGTATAGTTGATTGCTTCAAATTCCCTCCTTAAAAAAAGAAATGCTTAAGGAAGTACCAGCCCCAACTCTACCTCTCCTCATTTGACAAGAGAGATACAGAGGGATCATCAGGACCCCTCATACTGTTAGATAAGAAGACCTTATACTGGTATGGCATTTTACAGAGAGACAGCCAGCCCCTTATTCCTAGGGCCCTTGGCTCCCTCCCTCTCCATGCCCCTCCCCTCCCCGAGCCTCTCCTTTTCCCATCCAGCGCTCCCTCTGCCCAAGCTGTTTTACTTGTCATTTAGCCAACACACACCCTTCAATGTACTCTTCCCCAGGATTCTCTCCTGTGGTTGGAAAGAGTCCAGCAATACACACATCATACCGGGGCGGGGGGGGGGGGGGGCGGGTAGGAAGACTGGGAGGAGGGGGAAGAGCACAACACCTAATCGGCTTCTCTCTAGCACCCCCAAACTCTCTTAGCCCTCATCTTTCCTCTCTACCAACCCAAAACGGAACATGGACAGGATCATAGGATCATAGATTCAGAGCTAGGAGGAACCTTAGAAATCATTATCTAATCCATCCTTTTGTTTTATGGGTGAGGAAACTGAGGCCCACAGAGGTTAAGTAACTTGCCCAAGGTACATGGGTACCAAGTATCAGGACTTCAAATCCCAAATGGTATTACAATCCACATTTTCTGACTCCAAAGCCAGTATTCTTTCTACTGCATCATGTGACATCATCATCATCTTCCCCTTCTATCCCAGATATACACCTAGGAGAGGAAGAGTGGGGAGACAATTCTGGGAGATTGGGCTGGTTTTCCTGAAGCTGATGTGTCCCTCTGAACCCATTTCTTCATCGATATTCATTAGTTCCTGGAATACAAGGAGTCTTGTTTTCTTTATTAAGGTCTGGACAGCTAGTACTCTAGGCAGAGGGTTTCAGTCTTCCCCCACTCCACCCTCTTTTCCCCTTCAGATTGACCAATGAATGAGCCCTGTCTTCTTCTAACCCTAGTCTGAAGAGGGCAACGTTCACTATTATAAAGGACAGAACCTGGGAAACACTGAAGGTCATGTGGGACAGGATTGCTGTAGTTAGTCAGAGAATGAATCTACTGTGAGACAGAGGACACTTTGCCCCTTAGTGCAAAGAGCTGGGTAGTGGGAGTGGAGAAGCCACTCCCATTTAAGGCTTCTTGGAGCGTAGAGGTAGAGGCTGGAGAACTATACTTGGAGGTGGGGCTGAATGTCAGAGTTCAAGAAGGGGAAAAAGTAAGGGTGTCCAGCTGAGATAAGAACGCTAGGGACTGGGGCAGAGGAAAGGGGTGGGGCTGATGGACTCCTCCCCTAATACCACCTGATTTCAGAAGAGACTGGCCAAAGACAGGTGAGGTATACTTACATACCTGAGGCTGGTGACTGAAGATGAAGAAAGAAGGAAAGCTCTAACTTGGGGGATGGGGGAGGTAATCATCCCTTTTTCTTGGCCTCTTTCTTTGACCAAGGTTCTCTCTGCTCATTAGAACTACTGGATTTGGCTGTAGGGGCAGGGAGGGAGAGGATGTAGAATTCTGCAGTGGGCTGGGGTCCTACCTGGACAATAAGGAAAGGGTTTTCTGTGCTAGATTCTGGGTGGGAACTCAAGGACCCTGACCTCAATAAAGATTCTGGAGGAAGGGGACATAGGCAGATATGGACACAAGAGAAGAGAAAGAGTTTGGGCTCCTATGTGTCCTAGTTCTTTTAAAGATCCCCTATCATGTATCCCCGTGTACTTGTGGTGCTTTGTCCTTGTAGGTGGAGCCTGGCTGGCACAGTATATGGGGGGGAGGAGGGGCCGAGGAACTACAACCCCACCTAAAAGGGACAGAGGCTGGAGAGCCAGATTAAGAAACTGGCATATGTGCTGGTGGGGGCCTAAGGGAAAGGGTAGTACAGGGAATCAATAATGTAAGGACATCAGGCCCCCTCACCTAGATTCCAGAGATGCCTGTGTGCATTGAGGCCTGAGGCAATATCTACTGTGTCCAGAGCAATGGGAAGGAAAGAAAATTGGGGCTACCAAGGAAAACTGTACTAGGGGAAAGGAGACTGGGAGTTCCAACCAGGGAATGTTGGAGCCTCAGATATTTATTAATCAGGAGGGTAGATATGATTAGTTTTGTGTCAGGACTGAGAAAAGCATTCTGGGTTACGTTCTTCTCTGTAATATTGACTGTGTTATCACTATTAGTTACACAGATGCCTATCCTCACCCCTACCCTCATAGTGTGATTGGCATAGAGCAGGGGTACTTAATCTTGTTTGTATCATAGCCCCTTTTGGCAGGCTGGTGAAGCTTAGGGACCACTTCTCAGAATAATGTTTTTATATCATTGGAGGAAATGCTTAATTTTAGTTAGAGATTAGTGGAAACAAATACGTAATTTTTTTTTATTCCAAGTTCGTGAATCCTCTGAAATCTATCCCAGTCCTTTTCTAATAGAGTATAGAAATGCCAAATATGGTCCACCTAATATCTGACACCATTTCCCACTCCTCTCCCCCACCCTCCCAAAGATTCTCTCTTGGTTCTGATTCTGACTACAAGTATAGACATAGCAATCACGTCTTTTTTAAAAATGTTAAGCAATTTATTCTGCACTGGACTTTAAACAACAGAAGCAAATATGCATACCATTACAACTATATACTTAAAAATGAATTTCTGGGTAACCATGGCTATAGCATCCTATTAGTTACTCTCTGTCTATGCTCTTGTGTTTTCTGAATGTTCTTTGCCTCTCTTTTTTCAGGAGCCCAGGCAAGGGCAATGTTTCCAGGACAAGTGTTGGGGAGATTGGTGAAGCCATTGATCCTCTTGTGCTGTGCCTCCATTTTCCTAGGGTTAACCCTGTTGGGTCTGCCCTCCAACATCAGACCTCTTGCTTATTTCCTCCTCGCCTTAGGTGGACTTTTTTTCCTTATCTGCCTCCTCTTTTGCTTCGTGGAATGGGGGGTCCAGGCAGTGCAAACGGATACCACTGAGGCCTCGAGCTCAGCACGGTAAACTGGGGGCGAGGAGAATGGATGGAGGCACATATATTCCTTGGGTTCCTTCCACCAACCCTGCAACCACACCTCACATATGTCTCCCCAATGCCACTGGGTTCAGAAAGGGGAAGAACTAGCAAAAGGGAATGAGAGAATCCCAAGGGTCTCCCAGGAGTTGGTTGGTGGATTACTGACCCTGTCTATCTTCTTCTCAGGGACAATGCAGCCTTTGAAGTACCAAGCTATGAGGAAGCTACAGTATCAACTCAGGGTCCCAACTCAGATTTGGGTGAGCCCCCTCCATACAGCACTGTGATCTCCTCACAGCTTCAGGAAGAGGCATCTAACCATTTGCCAGGACTCACAGGAGCTAGAACAGGCAGGCGGGGAAGATCAGATGGTACAATGACCCACACAGAAGGCTTGGGCACCTCAATCAATCTACAGCTTCAGGAACACCCAATAGGATCTGAAACACCCCCACTGCAAAGCTTGCCACCTGTGGAGCCTCTTACCCCACCCCCAGAATATGAGTTCACACCTAGTAACCATGATCTCAATGATGACAATGTTTTCAGTGATGACAGTGTATTCTATGAGGAGGGCTGGACACCTCCTTAAACCTGTGTTCCTTGGACATATAAGATTTCCCCATCGGTGATTTTCTTTACCTGGATAACCTGATCAGGGACTGGTACCTGTCAAGAGGAAGAGGCCATCAGGGTGGAATTCCTCTTCCCAGAGACATGATATGACTGGCACCTCTATTATGTGTCTATGTTTTGTACTCATGGTGGCGGGGTCGAAATGCCTCCCCCTGTCCTCCTCCCTTAATCAACATTCCCCTACCAAAAGCTGGATGATGGGAGTGGACTGGGAAAACCAGAGAGAAAGGGGAAGTGGGGCTGCTGTATATCTTCCCTGCCATTCTCTAATTTCACAAGAAGGAGAAGGAGGAACTGGATTTAAAACCCAAACTCATAACTGGTTTTGACCTTGGACAAGTCACCTAATAACCAAACACCACAGTTGGAAGTAACTATAGAGGCAAGCTAGTCTGACCTTATCTGAGTAGGAATCTAGGAATCTTTTCACCAACATCCCTGGCAAGAAGTCATTCAGCTTCTCCTTGAGGACCTCCAGTGAAGGGTACCCCACCACCTCCTGAAGCAGCCCTTCCCACTTTGGAACAGTTCTCATGGTTTACAAAGTCCTCCCTTCCACTGAGCCAAAAACTGCCTCTCTCAAACTTCCGCCTATTGTTTCTGGCTTTCCTTTGTATCCAATCAGTTAGCCTAATTCCTCTTCCTTATAACCCATCTCAGACTAGGTAACCATCACATTCTCCCTTCCAGTCTTTTTTCCCCAGGCTAAACACTGCTTATTTCCTCAGCTGGTGCTCATTTAGCACATTCTCCAATCTTCTCACCATGCTATTTACTCTGTAGATGCAAAGTTTGTAAAAAATCTGTCGTAAAATCTTGTCCTCAGAACTGAACATGATACCCCGGATGTGAATTAAGCAGGGCAGAGTACAGAGAATGATCACCTCTCTTGTTCTGACCTCTCTACTTCTATTCATTCAATCTAAAATTCCATTAACTTTCATGACTTCTGTGTCACACTGTTGAGTCATAGAGCTTGCTGACCTCTAGGACATCTACATCTTTTTTTTTTTAACACAAAATTGCAATTTCTTCCTTCTTTATTTGATTTTTTGAACTCAGGAGTAGAACTCTACATTTAACCCTCTACATTTAACCCTATTAAATGTCATCTTATTAAATTCAATGCTAGCCTCAACCTCAAAAGCCTTAGATTCCTCATTCTTAAAATCAGAATAACAACTGTTAACGAATTCATAATGTTGTCAGGATCAAATGAGAAGAAAGCCTGTAAAGGACTTAGTAAATTTCAACAGTTCATGGTTTAATTATTGTGCTGTACTCCCACTCAATTGATCAATCAAATATTTATTAACTGACTACTATGTACCACTTTATTAGGCACTGGTGATACCAGTATAAGGTTCAAAACAATCCCTACTGACAATGAGCTTACATTCTAATGGAGGAGAATGCATGTAAAAATATATACAGCATAAAGTTAACCAATGTATATTTACATATATATAATTTGTGTGTATACACACATGTGTGTATATGTATCTAGATATAGATAGCCATATCTATCTAACATATGTTAGATAAATACAAGGTAATTTGGGAGGGAGGGCACTAGCAGTTGGGAGTGTCAGGAAAGCCTTCATGAAGAAGATGATGCCTGAAATACTTAAAGGAAAAGAGGAATATGATGTGTGGGTAAATGGGGAGTACATTCCAAGCATGGGGAACAGCCAGTGATAAGGCACAGAATGGTGAGTGATCTGGAGTGCTGTGGGAAGGCCAGTTTGACCAGAAAGGGGAGCAATATGTTGATATTGAAGGGATGTTATGTTGCTGTTTTGGAGATGCTGCGGAGGTAGAAATGGTTAAGATTTGGCAAATGATTAGATATTTGGGGTAAGGAAATAGGTTAGGAGTCCAGGATAGTTCTGAGATTATGAACCTAAAATATTAGAAGGATGGTGTTTTTGACAGAAGGAGGAAACTCATCTGATGATGAGTATATATCTGAACTTAGGTAAAAGGAAACTATTAATTGCTATATAGATGTGAGCAATTATTATTGCTATTAGAATTATTCCCAGGAAGGCTGGAGGAAGACTTCTGTTAAGGTCCTGGACAGGTAAGCTATGTGTTCTTGGTTCAGGGATTAGAAGATCCATAAGCCCTTTACCTTGGGGGTCAGGAAGCCAAACCAAAGCACAGCATTTTGTATCAGAAAGAGCACCTGCCTGGGAATTAGAAAACCTGTATTCTAATCTGTACTCTGGCACCAATTTGATGGTATTAGGCAAATTAATTGATTGAATGAATGAATAAAGCCTTTACTAAGTATTTATTACTACAAAGCACTATACTAAGTTCTGGGGATAAAAATTTAAAAAGAATAAAAGAATCCCTGCTCTCAAGGAATTCACATTCTAATGAGAAAGACAGCATGTATCAAAGAGTTCCACTGCAAATGAGATGGAAAAGTCCCAAGGTCCTCAGGGTACAGCAGCAAAGCAGATGCCCCTTCTTTAATGTCATTATAAAATGATATCAATTTCTGATGCTGAACCATTTGACAGTGCCAAGGACTTCGAGGGCAAAAACTTTCTTTTCTGGGTCTTCGGCAGCTATGATTGTAGGACCTATAGGGCCAGGTTGCATCTCCACAGGGGTTGCTTCCGAGGCTGGTGGCCAAGGGTACTGGGTTGGAAGCATTGCCATTCCTAAGGCTCTGGGGTTCAGGGTCCCGGGCTGTCCTCATCAGCGCATCCTGCCTCCTGTCTCTGCCTCAGGATGCCTCGATGCTCCTCCTAGGCCGGCTTGCCTGCCCTGCGTGTGGGAGCTGATTGGCAGGTGGTGCAGACGGCAGGACCCCTCTCTTGCAGAAGTAGTGTCCCTGATGATGGCTGTGAGGGCTGGGCTGGGAGTGGGCAGGACCAGAGGTCTGGCAGGTGTTGTCACTCTCTGGGCTTCTGTGCCTATTTGATTGTTGTTGCCCGTGGTGATGAGGAAGGTGGGCCCCCTCTTCCCAATGATTTTTCAACGATGACTGTGTAGAGTGGGCAGAAAGCAGGTCTGGTGGTCTGGGGGGGGGGGGGCGCTCCTGTGCCCAGGGTGCTGGGCTGTCTCCATCAGAGTCTGAAGGGAAATGATGGTCAGGGACAGGGCAGTTGTTCGATTGTCTGGCACATGCTACCCTCTGTCTGTCCTTCTAAGAACCTAATTGTACTTCTGTTTCAAGTCACATAACCCCTCTTCTTACTCCTCTGGAAAAGGAAAGAAGTGACAGTATGCTGATAAAATGTTTAACAACCGACTCTCCAAAAATCACAACAAAATTTAAGTCTAAACAATTAACAAAACAATAAATCAAGCCCTGATTTGTCGTGTTTGCAAATTTCTGAGGTTCAAATGCTCACGATGAATATTTAACAACCGGCTTTCAACACACCCTTGAACCCTATTCTTTCTTTGGTTCCCCTGGGATCGGAAATGAGATGTGGCTCTGAATGGCCTTTAAAAGACTCCATGGCCCAGGAACCTGGATTCAAGTTCAAGGTCTGCTACTTTTTCACCCGTATGACCTTGGGCCACTCAAAGCCGTCTCTGAGCCTCAGTTTCCGCCTCCGTAAAGTGGGAGTGGCAGGGTGAGGTTCTGGGAGTTCGATAAACCTGCTTCCGCAAGCTGTCACTTTAAAAAAAAAAAAGGAAGTTATTTAAAGGGAATGACGCGGTAGGTGGGATCTTAGAATGGGCGGGCAAATACCTCAGTTTCCGCGGGAATCTACGACCAATCCCATCCCGACGTGGGGAGCGAGCACGCCGTCTCCGTCTTCCCCCGCCTCTTCTCTCTCCCCCACCCACCGTCGTCTCCTATCTTCTTCCGGGGGGAAGCCGAAAGCGCCTGCGCCGGACGCTCTGCGCCTGCGCACTCCTCCCCGGCGGCGGCTAGAGTACTGTAGTTGGGTCCGGGGGCGGAGGTGGAAATGGCCGCGCGCAGGCGCGTTCAGCGTCGCCAGGGAGGAGGGAGGAGCCAAAGCAAGGGTCGGGGGCGGGAGCGCGGGCCCCGAGGGGGCGTTTCATTTGTTTGTGGGGTGGGCGGCTCTCGCCCGGCCTGAGAAAGGCGGGAAATGGCGGAGGCGCGGGCGGGAGCCAGCCCAGGCCTCGGCCCAAGGGGGTCGACGGCCGTGGACGGGGGGCGCAGGTGAGTGGAGCCCACGGCGGCGCCGACTCTTCCCATCTTGCCGGGCAGCCCGGGCCGGGTCCGCCTCTCCAGGCCCGGCGGGGGGCCCTGAACCTTGGCTGCGGCTCCCTGGGGGAGGGTCCTAACCCCTGACCCCCAACCCAGGGACCGCCGCCCCTTTCCCCGCGGGAGGGCCTACCGCCTGCCGAATGCGGAGACAGCCCCGCCCGGGAACCAGCATCCGGGTAGGAGACGGGGAGCCCCCCCAGCCACCTCCCTTCCCCTCCCTGTGAGCAGGAAACAAGCATTTATTAAGCTCCGACTATGTGCACTGAGCTAAGCGCTTTGCAAACTTGCCCTCATTTGATCCTCACCACACCCCTGGGAAGGAGGGACTCTTATTGGCTCCGTTTTACAGATGAGGAAACTGAGTCAGACTTCCATCCAAGTACATCCTTCGAGACAGTGGGCAGTGTCTGAGGCTCGGGGTCCAGCGCCACGTAGGGTAAGCGCGGGAGGTGGGAGGTAGTGAGCATCCTTAGCTCGGCCCCTACCTGTCAGGGAGGTATGAGGCTCAGGAGTGACGGGGTCACGTTTCTGAACAGTTTAGATAGAGCTAATAGCTTACTTCGGGAGGGACTGAGACCCCCGACCCTTCAGGTATGGAAGGAGAGATGGGGGGACATTTGTGGGAGATGGAGTACAGTGGGCACCCTTTTAAAAGGCAGGGGGATTCCTTTCCTTTATGTACTCAAAACATTTGTTTGAAAATTTTTATGTCTTTTGTTTTTATGTCAACTTCTTTTCTGAATATCACTCCACTTTTAGTATATTTAAATGGCCTTTGAGCACTTTCCTGTACACTGTGCTAAACACCAGAAGTAAAAAACTCTGGATTTAAATCCTGGGTCTGCTAATGTTACGTGTGTGACCAGGAACAAATAATTTCACCTCTCTAGGACTAGATGACTTTAAGGGCCCTTCCAGCTCTACATTTGAGTAACCCATGAATTGCCTAGTTCTTGAGAGGTTTGGAGTGTAGCTAAGTGTGTGGTATAGAATATAAGTTCTCACTTCCTCCCTTAGTTCTAAAAGTGTTATAATTTCATGACTGTGAGAGCTAAAGGATTACAAAGAAAGGTATAATCACTAAAAACCAAGGAGGAGTTTTCACTGAGGAGGTTGGCCTCCAGTCAAGAAATGTGAAATGTACCCACCATGAGTGAAACACACTCCAGTATTGGGTAGTGGTATAAAATTAATAAGACGTGGTTCCTGACCTGGAGGGATTTATAGCCTAGTACAGGAAAGCTTCCATCAGGGCTTTAAGGAAAATAATGTTAGAGCAGTGCAGAGGGGATTCCAAATGTAGGGCTGTCAGATTAGAATTTTTAGGGTACTTTTTCATCCCCTTTTGGTACCCCTCCTCATATGCCTTTATGCCCCCCCCCACACACACATACACGTTCGTCTTACCAGTTTATCTGTCTCTCTAAACTAGACCCTTGGCTACATTCTTCAACTTGTTACCAGTTTACTGTCATTTTCTATTAATAAATGGTTTAATGTTGCCTTCCCAGATAACAAACTTTCATTTTAAGAGTCTTTTTGAAGATACATTGGCAGGTCTTCGGTTGAGCTATTCTGGGGTAGATAAGTTACCTGTTACAGTCTCGTTTCCCCAGATTGTTGCAGCAGTATTCAGGTGTTAGGAAATTATTATGTCCCCCTCAAGATAAGTGGTTTAACATTCCAAGTCAGTGTGAGTAATTTTGGAAAGCCTGCATTTGGAAATGCCCTACTTACTCTAGAACCTCAAGTTACTTTGAGGATAATGATGAGTAATGTTCACTCTCTGCGAAATTTATTTTGCAGAAGTGACTTGTTTGTGTGATTTTTTTCTGAAAATACTGATAGTTTTTGAGATGTTAATGTTATTGCCTTTCAATTGAAATTATCTCTACTTTGTCCTGATATATCTTATCTATATACAGTTTTTTTGCATATTGTCTCTCCTCACCAGGTTGTTTGCGGTATCTTGAGGGCAGGTACTGTTTTTGTCTTTCTGGGTATCCCCAGTGTTTAATACAGTGTCTAGCATATAATAATCACTTAATAAATACTTGTTGACTTGACTAGGAAATAGACTAAGGCACCATTATGAAGGCCTAATTCTTTTGGGATGGCCAAGTGTTTCCTTGCTGTGGTGCTATGGACATGTGGGATTACTTGGAGTCTATAGGAGAGTCCATTGACCTGTCCACACACAAAAATATCAGTATCTTTACTTACAGCCCTGTTGCAAAATCTGCCTGTGATCGTGGTGTACCACTGGTGAGCAAAGAGAAGGAGTCATTTGATCCTACCACTCCTTCAGGCTCTCTACCTATAGCTTCTCCCTTTCACAGCCAGTCTTTTAGAAAAACTCAGCTATGCTTCCTCCTTCAATATCTCACTTCCTACATACTTCTCAGTCACTTGTATTCTGGCTCCCAGAAGTTACCACTGGTTACCAATGATATTTTCACTGTTAAATCTGATGGCCTTTTCTCATTCCTCATCCTTCTTGACCTCTGCTGCCTTTGATATAGCTTTGATTCTTTCTGGTTACTCTGTTCCCTCCTTTCATGGTATTCCTCTCTTCTACTTGTCTGACAGGTTTTCCTCAGTCTCCTTTGCTGGATCATCATATATGTCCCTTCTTCTCAAGTTGATTTTACCCAGTACTTTGTCCTGGGCCTTCTTTTTTCTCTACACTTTGTCTTTTTATCATTATTCCCAGGGATTCATTTATCATCTCTGTGCTGATGTCTTCTAAACCCATATATACAGCCCTAATGCAAAAGTGGTATGGAGTCCCTGGAGCATCACCATCTATCTACCTGTTGGACATTTCTGCCATGTATGTCTCATAAGCATCTAGAATTGAATGTGTCTGCAATAGAACATATTTTCTCTTCCTTCTCTTCACCCCCAATTTTTTTCTCCAAACTTATCTATTTCTGTGGAGTGTACTACTCTCCTTCCAGTTACCCAGATTCTCAACCTCTAACTTATCCTTGCCTCTTCACTCTCCTTTACTGTCTTTTATGTACAGTCAGTCACAAATCTGATTATGTCATTCCCCTCCTTAAGAACATATACCTTCAAAATTTGATTCCAGCTTACTTTTCTCAACTTATTCCACATAACTTTCTCCCCTGTTGTGCACTCTAGGTTATAACCAAACTGGTCTAATCTGTGTTTTCAAATCTTAGGATTCTATCTTCCGCTTCTGTCTTTGAACAAGCAATTTGTCAGGCCTAAAAGGTACTCTCTCCCCATCACTGCGTTTTAGAAAGTATGGATTACTTCAAGGCTCAACTGGTGTTCCACCTTGTAATTCTAGTCGTTGGTGCTTTCTCCTTCCTCAAATTATCTTGCATGTATTTATTTGTATGTGACAGTACCTTGCACATAGTTTTTAAAAATGTTTGTCACATTGACTCTAAGAAAACCTAATCTACCGTTGTGGTATCTTCTGAGAGAGGCATATGGTGGCCACCTGCAGAGCTCATAGTGACCCTGGTTTGTGGGGGTGTCAAGTCTTCATGTAACAGATTGAAGGGGAGAAGAGAAGCAGAGGGTTGGATCATGAGGGGAGTTTTTAAGATCCTGGTTCAGAACATTCCTGGAGTGGGAAGGTTTCACTGCCATCAGGTACTATGAGGTAGGTGCCAGGTTTTTGATAACTGTGACTTGTCTGGCAGCCTTGAGATTTGTATCAATGAGGCCTACAAACCTTAGAAATCTATTTTTCTATAAAGTCATGTCCTTATCACTTAGTAACATTGATTTACTACCTCCTGTCACAGTCTTTTCCTGTCACCCTCTTGCCAGAGTCTGACAGTTTCTGCAGTGTCATTTCCCATTGAGATCGAGTTCTTTTTAACCCAGTTAAAGTTTCATCAGCTTAACTAGGCCAGAGATATTATTTTCATTTAAAAACAGTTTTCAACATGAAATCATCTAGACTTGTCTAAAGTTGCTGTATTTTCTTACTAGGCCCATTTTAAACAAATCTGTTGCCAGTCTCGGTCAAGGATGTCCATTAGATTTGCTAACTTAGTGATGTGCTTTTCCAAAATTAAGATTTGCCTCTCCTTGCAGAATCCTTTGAAAAATTAATTTTTCTTAACCCTGAGACCTTCTCACCCATCCATATATACACCTCTATCAAACTGCATTGTATATGCAGGCCTCAGCAGTCTGTAAGATGGAGTTGTATTCTGGAACTCTTTAAAAGGCTGTGTCTATATTTTTTTTTAGACTTGAGTATACTATATTGGCCATAGTACTAATAGAATAAAATGTATACAAAACTGGGACTTTGTTAGTCCTGTCCTTCTATGTTATTCCTCCACCTCATCTCCCCCCAATTCCTTCCTTCCATGCCACCCCCCGTAGAAGTAAAAAAGATTCCTTCTCTTGACAATTTCCTTTCCTTTTCACTTTTCTAATAGGATGTTGGGAGTCTGGGGAATGGAGCGGAAACATCAGGAAGCGCTAAAGAAGAACCGCGTCGTGCTGGCCAAGCAGCTGTTGCTTAGTGAACTCTTAGAGCACCTCTTAGAGAAGGACATCATCACCCTAGAGATGAGGGAGCTTATCCAGGTAGCTGGAGGTTGGAGAGGCATAGTTTAGAGACAGAAATAGGTTGAGGGTGAGGGAGTGGTGCAAGGCATGAGCAGGAGGGAAAAGGGGACACGGCCTTATGGAGGGGATACAGCTACAGAAGCCCTGGGGATACCAAAGATGGTATAATGTCTCAGGAGCAGGGAAGGGATTATACTCAATTTTCCTACATATAATTGGTAAGTTAGGTGATTGTGCTTTTTAAAAAATTATTAATAGCTTTTGTTTTTACACTACTTTTATTTTCAGATATATCCCCCTTCTATTCACTGAGCCATATCTTACAACTAATATTTCAAAAGGAAGAAGAAAAACAGTTCAGTAAACTTCACTGGGAGTGGGAGGTAGGCTGTGGTATAAGCAAACACAATTTCTTTTTTCATCTTTTTGTCTACCCCAGGCCAAAGTAGGCAGCTTCAGCCAGAATGTTGAATTCCTTAATTTGCTTCCCAAGAGGGGTCCCCACGCTTTTGGAGCTTTCTGTGAAGCCTTACGGGAAACCAAGCAAGGGCACCTGGAGGACCTGTTGCACAGAACCCTCTGCAGCTTTCAGCATTTACTGCCACCGGTATGGGATGTTTGGGGAAGGAATCCTTCCCCAAGTGAGCTTTGTGTTGGCAGTCTTGGAACTGTCACAAGGAATTTTTGGAATATTGAAAGAAGATATGGCTATAGTTATAACCGGGATGTCTCTTAAGATTTAGCATGGAAACTGTTGTTTTCTTACAGTTGGGCTGTGATGATGACTCAAGTCTCCCTCTCCCAGTGTGTGAATCCTGTCCCCCTCACAAGCAACTCCGCCTGTCTGTAGGTGAGGATTAAGAGGAGGGGATGATAGTTGGATTTCTCATTTCTCAGCCTCCTCTTTCCTGTGTTCTGAAGATAGTGCTTTCAGTTAGTTGGCCAGGACCCAATAAAGGTACTGTTTGGATTGGTGCCAGGTGTGGCCCCTACCCTGTCAGTAATGAAATGGTTGGTATTCAGTGCACCTATTAGTCATCTAGCATAGACTTTCATATACCGTGACCATGAAAAGTAACCTATCTTTCCCCCTGCCCTACTTATACAAATTAGAAGTCCCCATAATTAGTTGGTCCTTGCATCTGTGAATCTTCCTTAATAAAACTAAGCTTGTTTTTCTAGAATGAGAAAGGAAATTACATTCAACTTCTGACTGTAATGATTAAAGCTGTTCTCTCAGAGATAGGCAAAAGGATTAAGTTCATGCTCACTCTTAGTAATGCTGGGTTTAACCTTGGAGTTTGAAACTGTTTGCCTGTCTGTGCCTTAGAGACCATGGAACGTTCTCTGGACAATGGAGATGGACCCCCCAGCCTCCAGGTGAAACCCTGTACCCCAGAATTTTATCGAACACACCACCATTTGGTGAGTCTTACAGAATGACTTAAGGATATGGGAAAGAAGAAGGGGATCTCCTACTTGGAATTGTAGTCTCCATTTTCATCCACATCCCCTTTATAGCTGTGTCAGGATAAGCAGTAAGTCCTGGTGGAGGGTTTCCTTGTGTGTAGACCTCCTTATTAGTCTCAGTGGGATAAGGGGAAAAAAAGAATAAAACATATTCCCTGTCTTCATGGAGCTTGTGGAAAAGATAGTTCCTACCCTTGGATAGCTTTTTGGTGAAAATATGGTCTTGGTTCTCACAGTCTAAACTAGCCTTTCCTACACAGGCCTACCGATTGCAATCTCGACCTCGTGGCCTAGCACTGGTGCTGAGCAATGTGCACTTCAATGGGGAGAAAGACTTGGAGTTCCGATCTGGTGGGGATGTGGACCACAGTTCCCTGGTAACCCTCTTCAAGCTCTTGGACTATGATGTTCATGTCTTGCATGACCAGACTGCACAGGTACTACCTGGGAAATGGGAGGAAGGGGTCTAGCAGTTGGTTATAGAAGAAAAGCTTGGAACCAAGTATTCAAGGGCTCAAGAGGTTAGATAGAGGAGATAAAACATCCCTTTTTTAGAGCTTCTGCTGTTACTGTGTATACTCTCCCACCTACTCAGGGGCCCTGTGTGTCACTTTGTAGTTTAGTAAAGATGGGTAAGACCAACTTACTACTTGAGAATCGTTTTCATAGAGTACCTCATGTGGTAGTCAGATTATATATAGCTTTAGGCATTGCTTTTCACCTACTTTGACTAGGGATACCTAGGTCCTATGGTATTGATTCATGCTGATCAAACTCAGAAGAAAGTGATTTTTAAGCCAGAATGCCAGTTCTTTTATAATGGAAAATATACTTGTCCAAGTAATCAAGACTAGTCTGTATTAGAAGTTCATTTCTTGGTGAACACAGAAGATTAAAGTAGTGAACAAAAAGTTGCTTGGTGAGCCCAGGATTAGAAAATCCACAAGTCAATTATATGTTCTGATGGTTATCCAGGATCAAATGCCTCCTCCCTTGAGCAGTGCTATAGGATTCACTGACAAATTCTGGTGCTTTTTCAATATTCCTTATTGTCACCAAGCCATCTTTAATGGTATCACCTGTCTCCTGTTATAGATTCCAAGATTACAGTTATTTTGTATTAGTGGAGATATGAAATGCCAATAAAGTTCTATTTCAACATTTCATGGTCTGGAGGTAACCCTATATTCTCAAAGATTATGCCAGCAGAGCCCAGGTGCCTGCCAACCTGAAAAGCCTTCTTATATATTCCTGGCTACAGATTTGCCTGAGAATTTTCTAAGTTTGAAGAGGCTGACCAATAAGTGATAATTTTTCTTAGCCACAACTCATAAAGACTAAGTCATGGAGTTATGATCTGATTTAGTGGAACAGTAGGGATGTGGTCATCAGATAAAATAACAGATCCTTTGAAATATTAAAATAAATTTCACAGTTTTTGCTTTTTGTGACTATCTTGTTTTTATATTTTTTGCTGTTACTTTGCTTTATTTCTGAATATAAACCTTTCACCTCCATTATCCACTGAGCCATCCCTTATGACAAAGAATTTTTAAAATTAGTGGGAAAGTAGGTTGGTAAAACCATTTAATATGTCAGTTATGTCTTATAGTTGAAGCAGTATTCCACACTAACAGTCATTCATCTCTGCAGAGAGGGAGATGAAATTTTTTTTTTAATTCTTCAGGCCCAAGCTCAGTCTTTATAATTATACATTGCTCTATTTCTTTTTTTTGTTCTTTCCACTTACATTATAATAATTATATATATTGTATTCCTGGGCCTATTTATATCACTCTACATCAGTTCATATAAACCTTCCCATGCTTCTCTTTGCCAAGTTTTTGTATCCTTTGCTTTTAATACCAGGATAATAATATTTGAGCAAACTTAGCTTTGATTTGTTAACCGTAATATGTATTCTATTAATATTTTTTGTTGTTGTATTACCTATATTTGTCCCTGGTTCCTTCCCAGACAATCATCCATTATAACGTATTTTTTCAAAAAGAAAAAAATGAGAGAAAAGAGGGGAAGGAGGAATTCAGCAAAATGAATATATCAAAAAAACTGACATTATATGAAATGTTCCATACCTGTGAGACACCCTTTCTATCCTCCCTGCAAAGGAATCAGGGGAGATATTTTCTCATGTCTCTTCTTTGGGGCCAAATTTGATTTTTGCAATTTTGTAGCATTCATTTCTTATTGTTTTTTGGTGGTTATTCTTTTCACTTACATTGTTGTAGTTGTATTTATTGTTTTCCTGGCTCTGTTTACTCCATTTTGTATCAGTTAATATAAATCTTTCCATGCTTCTTTGTATTCATCATGTTTATTTCTTACCACATAGTAATATTCCATTGTATTCATGTACCACAATTTCTTTAGTCATTCCACAATGGAAATTTCTTATTCACTTAAGTGCATTTATGTTGCTAGATCAGTTTCTTCTATCTGTTTTTGTTTTCATAATCTCCACAAGTAATGGTCAATCATTTTTTATCCAGCTAAAAGTAGAGTCTTGGGGTGGGGGCGGGCAGGGGAGCGAGTGTGTTTAAGGATAAGGAAGATTCTTGCATGTTTATAGACAAAGGAAAAGGAATAAATTTTAGTTTACCAGCTATGTGTAGCCATTCTACCACAAGTAAGTAGTTTTTAAAAAGTGTACCTTTTAAAAAAGAAAAACATTCCAATGTTAATCTGTACTTAGAGGGGTGACATATATAGTGTATTAGTTTGACAGTGCTTGTGATACTTAGCTTTCAGCAAAGGATTTTCATTTTTCTAAACAACAGGAAAAACATACAAATAAAAATAGGGGTTTTAAATGATTGATAGTTAAATTAATAACTTTCAATTTTAGGGTCTGCTATTCATGTAAGAGAAAGTATGCTGTTTTTCTGGTTTCAACTTTATCAAGCCATTTGGACATATTTTCTATAGTTTAAAAAACATCAGGCTCAGGGATACACTTTTAACATCAAATGGAATATATTTAGAACCCAAATAAAAGTGCCGTATACATATTTACAGGGTTTTTTTCTTTTAATATAGGTGTTTTATTTGGGTATTGTAGAATCTACCAAACCTTTTAGGTCATTTAAGAGAAAAAACACCAGTTACTGTGCTAACCTGTTAAAGTTATTTACAAAGAGAAATCTGTATTTCCTTTAACTAGGTTATTTCTACATCCCAGGTACAGGGCTTTAGAGGCAAAGAGGAAGTTGCAATAATCCATAATCTATAGGAACTAGATAATTTAAGAACACTGAAGCAGTGTGATAGCAATAAAATTTTTAAAAATTGTAGAATAATAAAGGGCTGTTCAGAGTAAATAAGCCTATACTATTGATTCACATTCTGTATCTATCAACATGAGGACCGACCTATTCATATGTAGCATTTTGTAATCCAGTTGTGTTGACAAAATTTGTATTAAAAAAAAGCAGCGAAAATTTACTCCATGGACAGTAAATTGCATAGATCAGCTTAACTTGGGTTTCAGAGCAGTAAGTTTTCCTCTTTTGTTATTCATATTCTCTTTCATTACTCAATTTAAGATATAGGGATCAAATTTTTGGATCCTTTGTTGGAACTATATTGAACCATAAGTCAGAATTTGAACATCCTTTTCTAAGATAATGCCCGTATGGAAATAGAATTTCTCTTTGTAAGTGACTCCCTAGGTGTGACCATTTTCACATAGAAATAAGTGTAATAGATTCTTCTTTCATTCTTACCATAAAGTAAGAGTTTTCTGAGTAAAATTCTTGAAAAAAGAAAAGCTTCAAATGCATTTATTCACTTATAATTTATTCACCATAAAGTTAATGAGAAGTTACAAAAATACTCAAACTTTTTATAAATTGGTAATTCCTTAAACATACCATGCATTTAATAAGAGCTATATGTGTATATGTGTGTGTTATTAATATATTAATAGAATGTTAATTATATTATTAACATATAGTATTCCAAATATGTTAATGGAATACTAATTATAATTTACTTTTAATGTAGCACCTTAAGTTTTGTAAAGTGCTTCCTGTTGTCTTTTCAGGAGAGAGTAAGAAAGATGCAATTTTCAGAACTAAGTCCTTTGAAAAAGAAAAATAAATTTCTAAGTAGTAAGTACAGTAAATTCCACTTTAGTTATCCTCGTTCTTAATAAGAACAATGTATCATAAATACCACAGATGTATATATTCATTTTAAGCTTCTGTTAAATTATTTTCATTCTTCAGCATTCATTAAGTGCCTGCTCTGTTATAGGCACTAGGATATAGGATTTATTTAGTTATTTGCTTTGGGGGTCAGGCAGGGCTGAGTAGAAGCTCCCTCTAATAGTGCAGATAGGCAGTTGGTTTCTAAGTTATAGCCCCAGAAAGCTCCTTGGGTCTCTGAGAACTTAAGTGATTTACCTGTGGTGGTGTCTCTGTCGATACATGTTCAGAGGAAGTATTCAAAGCCGTGTTTTCCTAGCTCTGAAGCTAACATCTCTATTATACCCAGCTACATCTAAAAGCCTAAGGCTACAAAGGCAAAAAAGGAAAACATTTTATCTTCAAGGAGTTTATTAGGTAAAATTCTGAAAAGAAAATCTTCAAATGCATTTTTTCACTTAAAATTTAAGGAATTTCATTTTTAAAACAAAGCCAGAAAGACATTCACACATCAAAATTAGAATCGCTTTGCTGGCTCCATTTTTTCCAATATACGGATGTTTCTAAATTCAGCAAATACAAGTATCTCCCTCTTGATAGATAAGTTATGTTCCAGAATTTATTCAACATTCATTCATTTATTCAACACGTGTTTGGAATTTGGAACACATTTTCCTGTAGGAACAATGTTTAAAATGGTGCTTACAACTTACATAGAAGTCTGTTTAAACCATAATGTGGCTGAAATTTAGATGAATTTATACTTTACCTTTGAGTTGACATAGACCTGTTGTCTTTATTTTTTTGTTTCTTCCATTGTTTCACCCGTATTTTCAGTCAGACAAGCTTTTGTGGTCTTTTCTGGGAATCTAACCACCATGTATAACA
This sequence comes from Trichosurus vulpecula, assembly GCF_011100635.1. NCBI lineage: Eukaryota > Metazoa > Chordata > Mammalia > Diprotodontia > Phalangeridae > Trichosurus > Trichosurus vulpecula. The sequence goes on along the minus strand of NC_050577.1, from coordinate 103,454,733 downwards.
TTGTTTCTGTGAGAAAATGCTTTTGCAGCAAGAATGAAATCAAGTAGCAGAATAAGCAGCATAAGAAGAGTCTTCAAAATGCAGTGGTGCCTAATAAGAAAACAATCACTCTGGGGTCACTTGTCACTCAAGGAAGCTTACCTCCATGATATGTTTGTAAAATTTTCATAAATCAGGGGGTGTTTATTAAGAATTTCTGTTGTGTAGGTATTTAATCCACCAATTCATGAATCTAGCTTTTTACTTTCAAAACTGTTCTTCATTTTCTTTCAAGAACTCTTGTACCCTTTTATCTGGATTTAAAAACACATACTTTGGTAAATTTTTTTCCTCTAAATTTTTCTTGTTTGAAAGTCAAGTGATCAAATTAAACATACCTGCTTTCTGGTAGGTTTAGTACCTTTTGAATCTGACATTTTAAGCTAAACTACCAGTCTGAATTTTATGTAATGTATTGAGTTAGGCTTGATGTTGTATCTAACTCACTGGTGACAGTAGAGAGAAGAGGCTTATGTGTAAAAATACTGCTGTTAGGAGAGCTAGGTCAGAGCAAGTAATATGCAAGAATCCAGATTGGTAATAAAAGAAATGCAACATGGGAAAATCAAAGGTAGTCAAACATTGGAGATCATGATTTGGGCTGAAGACCCTAGGTCCTGGTGGATACTTCACAGGTAAACAATTGATCCATTCAGGAGGTAGGGTGCATTTAGAGTTACTTTGAGCCCACAGGTTAGGCTGTATTAATTACTACACTCACCTTCCACTAGAGGGCAAGAGAACAGTGGATTGTCCTTAAACTGAACAGATTATTTTCTTGAATAAATTTCCATTTAATTCTCCAAACAAATGCCTTATGACTAGCAGCTTTTTCTTTATAATATTTATTAGTATACAGGAATAGCCAATTTCTGTGTTAAGGAAGTTCAATCATTTTTATAGTGTAGTTTGTAAGATATATTCCGGTATCACATTTTCAACCATTTTTTTCTGTTTTTCAGATGCTGCCATAACTATTAACATTAATTAATTATTTATTTATGTGGCATAGATTTTTTTAGCTGCAGCTTTAGATAACTCTTTTTAAGCTACAAATATATTTTCCACAAAGTCAACTTGAATTTAACTTGATATTTTCACTATATTTAAATTATGCCTAATATCAAATCATTAACTTCCTTGAATTACCATTTAGCATATTTAGCGTTAACACAGTATGGAAAATAGGTAAAAAGTAGAAAAAACAAATTTGGAGGGAGATTAACATAGGAAGAGGTAGCCCTCAGAAAAGACAGCCTTGTATCTTTTGTTCAAATATTTAATTCTTTCCCACAATCTCTTATGTATACTAAGTTTTTTTGAGGAGGTTGTCAAAATTTTTTATGTCAAGTAATATTGACCAAAGGAGAGAGATTGTAGTTCTGTGTCTACTTGTTAGGGAGAAAATGAATGAGCACCCTAGGTCTAGGTACTAACTAGTTTATTGTGGTAAAGGTATCTGTCTGTCTTGTAGGTAAGAAAATATGTAAATTATGGGTGAGCAAATATTCTTTTGAATGGTACTACTAACATATCAGTCTGAATTCTTACTATAAGATTTGTGTTTGTTGGACATCAGAAAATCACAAAAACATCATCCCTGCCTTTTGAAATCTTACTGACTCAAAGGACAACATAAAAATAATTTATCGTACCTAATTAGAGAAAATTTTACTGTTCACATATTCATCATGCTTTTCTTATAGTTGATATAGATTTGTGTTCCATTCATGCTTTTACTTGGTAAGTTGAGAAGAAAGTAGACCTTAAAATGTGACCTAAAACTGGCCTTAGTGATACCATTCTCTTTCCAATTGATAGTAGGATATATTGAGTTATCTCTGTATAAGAAAAACTTAAAATTGGAGATCTTGCCTAATTGGTAAGTCATGTGGGAATCTTATCTTTCAGGAGATGCATGAGAAGCTCCAGAGGTTTGCACAACTGTCAGCTCACCAGAGCACAGATTCCTGCATGGTTGCACTCCTTTCTCATGGTGTAGAAGGTGGCATCTATGGTGTAGATGGCAAGCTACTCCAGGTACTTGGGCTTTCTAGACACAGACCAATGAAACTAGGGTTTCTCGCTTCTCTCGCCTTCTTACATGTAACAGCTGTTCTAAGTATTGTAAAACTCCAAAAGTATAGTATTGAGAATTGCTTAACCTACTCGTTTCATCCACTCTTTCTACTACAGCTCCAAGAGGTTTTTCAGCTCTTTGACAATGCCAACTGCCCAAACCTGCAGAACAAGCCCAAGATGTTTTTCATCCAGGCCTGTCGTGGAGGTGAGTGCTGCAGCCAGCCCAGTGCCTGGGTAGTGGTTCCTGGGCAGCCCCCTTACTGGCTCTCACTTTCCTGTTTGCTCCTCTCAGGTGCTATTGGATCCCATGGGCACCTCCTTCTGTTCACTGCTGCCACCGCCTTTCTCACTCTGTAAGTGTCTCTCCCTCTGCATGAGCTGTGCTAGGACTTGGGCAGCCCATGACTCTCAAGTTGGTCAGCTCTTTATCCTGCATCTTTATGTCCTCTTCTCATCAGAGCACTCTTATCAGCATCCTCAGTTTCCTATTGGACCTCTCTGTCTCTCCAATTCTTAACTCTTGAGATATTCTCTCTCTGAGTGAGAGTAATGAATAACAATCAAAGTTCTCTATATCTCATTTCTGCCTTTCTTACTTTTTGTTTCTTCCCTACTTCCTTCTGTCTTCTCCTTTAAACCCCATTCATCTGTATCTGTCTTTCCCTTCCTGTCTGCCTCTTTCTTGTCTTTCTTAAACTCCCTGCCCTTTTCTTGACTACCTATGCATTCTGCAGGGGACCCCAAAGTTACTAACTTTTGTGCTCTCCAGCTTTTGGATCAGACTGTTGCCTGAAGTGCTTCTCTTTCTCTAATTTCAATGCATTCTAACCTTTTTCTTCCCCTGCATGAGGTTTTTCCAGCTCCCTTGGAGCCATGCAGGACCTTGAGCAGTCTAGTCTTATATAGCTTCCAACCAATGCAATCACCTATTTTGAAGCCATGTTATGCTAAGTACTGTTAAGGATAGAAAAGAAGATAGGATCTCTGTCTTCAAGGTGTTTATAATATAGTTTGTGAGACAAGATACATATCTATAAAATAAAGAAAGACAGTTCTAAAGCAGCATATAAGCAAATATGCAGTGGTGTGGTAAACTGCAAACATAAGCACTGAAGTCAGAGGAAAAAATCATTGTGCAGGGAGTTAGAAGCAGCTGAGGGAATCAGGAAAGGCTTCATGCAGAAGGTGGCACTTGAGCTGAGCCTTGAACAAAACTAGGGCTTCTAAGAGGTGAAGGTGAAAAGTGGAGAACATTCCAAACATGGAGGACAGCCAGGCCAAAGGCAAAGAGGTGGAAGGTGGAGAACTGTATGTGAAGCTGTAAGAAGGTTCATTGGCTGGGCTGTAGAGTGTGTGATGTGTAGTCATGTAAATTAGGCTGAGAAGATAAGCATCAAGTTAGCTTGTGGAGAGCCTTGAGTGCTGAACACAGGTATTTCTGTTTGATCCCAGAGGTAATAGGGAACAACTATAGCTTGATCTGCATTTTAAGAAACACACTTCGGCATCTGTGTGGAGACTGGATCGGAGCAGGGATGCCAGTTCTTGGCTGTTAAGTAGTCTAGGCAAGAGGGAAAGAGAGCTGTAGTTTAGGGAGGTGACTAGGTGGGTAGAGGCAGCGGGGCAGATGTGGAGATAGAAACAAGATTTGGCAAATAATTGGATATATGGGATGAACTTTCTGGGATTTGGGAAGATTTTCTTTCCAATACATTCATGTGCCCATTCTCAATCCACCTTCCCAACTTTGCCACAAAACCTCTAAGGAGTAACCAAGTATCTATGGTAATTGGAACCTTACCTACTTGCCATTTTCTGTTGAGGAAAGACTGTGTGTATTGGCTTTCACCTGAACTCCTCTCCCCAATTCTGTTTACTTCATTCCCCGACTCCTCTGTGGGTCTTAGGAAGAGGGAACTCGGGAACTCTCTTTCTGCTAGAGCAAGCTGGGAGGCAGCCTGTGGTAAAAGCATTTGCTTTTTCTTTCTGTCCAAAGGCAGGTGATGAGTCGCGTGACTTCAAAGGTCCCTTCCACTGTATGGAATCTTGATCAATGCTTCCAACCATCCCTTTTATTCTAACAGAACTGGAAGGAGCTCAGGACGGTTACAGTAGTGTTATGTCAGAGGAGAGAGAGACACAAGTTGGCTGAGGCAGCAGCCAGAGTTGGCTGTCCCCCTTGGGAAGGGAGGGAATTTTGGTTTCCCATTGTCAGGCCTGGGGGGAAATGCTGTTTTTGTCCATTCTCCCTGCAGATGAGACAGACCGAGGGGTAGACCTTCGAGATGGGAAAGAGCATGTGGCCTCTCCGGGGTGTGAGGAAAGTGATGCTGGCAAAGAAAAAATACTGAAAATGCGACTACCCACACGCTCTGACATGATCTGTGGCTATGCATGCCTCAAAGGTACTTGGGGTCCTAGGATAGGGCCCTTAAACTTCTTCCACTCATGACTCCTTTAGTGCTTCTTAAACTGGGCCGTGACCCCATATGGGTCAGTTTAAGAAGCATTGTTCTAGAGCAAAAGGGAAGGGAAGGAAGGGAATAGGCATTTATATAGCAGCTGCTATGTGCTAGGCACTGGGCTAAGTGCTTTTGACACTGCTGCAGCAGAGGGAGAGGGAAGTGATGAAGGCATCTTCAGGTCCCCTACTCAGTTTGGTCCTATTTTAGGATGGGCTATGGAATGGAGAATGAGCCAGAAGGTGGGGGTTGGGGGGGTGTCTTTCATTCTAACATAGTGCTGGTCTGATTGTAGGCACTGCTGCCATGCGGAACACCAAGCGGGGATCCTGGTACATTGAGGCCCTGACACAAGTGTTCTCTGAAAGGGCTCGAGATATGCATGTCGCAGACATGTTGGTTAAGGTGAGTGTCCATATGGTTGACTCTGCATGTCTTCACAGTTTGCCCTGCCTTCATTTTGCCTTCTGTCCTGCCTCCATGGTCTTCCTTCCCTGTTATAGCTTGCCTTGCTTTTTTAGTGATGTCATAAGAAGCCTGAAGTCTTTGGCTTGAAACTTAGCAAATTTCTTCTTCTCCAGGTTAATGCACTTATCAAAGATCGAGAAGGCTATGCCCCTGGTACAGAGTTTCATCGATGTAAGGAGATGTCTGAGTACTCCAGCACCCTCTGCCACCACCTCTACTTATTTCCAGGACATCCGCCTACACGATGAGCACCCATCTTCTTGACTAACCCAGAGTGAGACTACAGGAAGCATGACTGAACTGTCCCTCTTCAAAATGGACCATTTATTCCTCCCCCTCAGGGATAATGGGACTTTTCCAGGCTTGTTTTATATACCTTTTATTTTCCACTTTGAAGATGGGGCCTGCAGGCCAGCTCCTCTTTTGTGTGAAACTCTAGAGCTATTTCTTGGCAATCCCTGGTCAGAGTCACTGCCGGGAAGAGTGCTAGGGTATACAGTAAGGGAGTCTGGCAAGTAGTTTTAGAACACAATGCTTTTATGGGGTAAGTGAGCTTCAGTCCTAAGTACTAGTGTTGAATACTCAACCAAGCCCCAGCCCTAGCCTCTTGTGGCTATTGAGTTTGCTCCCCAGGGTTATTGTGAATAGCACTTTGATCATTGTTTTGTTATGTGACTTAAGCCATTTTAATGATCTCCACTTATTATCCTTTCTGTTTTCAAACACTACTTTCCTTGCCATTCAGGGATATTTTGGGTGATGTCCATTACTACTTAATTCAGTACTTTAAAAATCTCTGATTTCTTCATTATGAGTATTTACTCTTTCCACTGTTACATAATGAAGCACCTCCATGATATAGTAAGTGGTAGTCCAGAATTACCATGGTCAAAAAATAATTGCCTCCATTCAATTTGGTCATGTTTCTTTTGAAACTTAACTAGATTCCTCTTTGGATAATAGACATGGGAACCATCACTATGTCTATTCTCAAAGCCTTTCCAGCTTAGTGTAGGATGTGTCCACTAGAATTTATATGTCACTAGCTTAGTCTTTGAGAACCCAATAGATATCATTTGTAAGGGGGTATTTGGTCTTAGAGGGCCAAGCATAACTCAAGCCGCTGTACCTACAGTAATGACCTATGCATTCTCCTTTTTAGTACTGTAAGGCCTCCCTGTTAGGAGGGGACTGTCTTCCCCTGTTCACCTACTCAGAATTCACTCCAGCCCAGTGCTGGAGAAGGGTGAAAACTACCTTTATCTAAGTGATTAAGGTGACTCTTTCCTATTCCTTCCCCAGGGAGTTTTCCAAGTTTCATATATAGTTACTTTCTCTTGTGTTTTCCCTTTGAAATGGGTAATACAGAGAAAGACTGGAGAATGGATGGGAATGATACCTCAGAATAATCTAATTCCTTTTTTCCTTCATCTCTTATCCTGAGTTGTTTCCAAGTCCCATTTTCTTCTTTTCAGATGCTCTGCCTTCCTGCCTTCCTCACTATTCCCATTTCCCATCCAGTCTAGGTTTTCCAAGTTTTCTGCCAGGATTGCTATAAGAACGTCCTGGCTAGTATCCCTACTTCCTGTCTTTCACCCTCCATCTATTCCATATGCTACTATCAGTTAAATTTTCTAAATTATTCTCCTGCTAAACAAACTAGACTCCCAAAACCTGACTAGTTTTTAAATATCCTCTTACTATCTAACCTCACTAGATATATTCCACCTTTCCTTCCTATATATTCCCCAATAGGCACCCCCTATACCTCTCATGCTAGTATTCTCACTCACTTTCCATAATGTTCATTTCTTCTTCGGTGCCTTTGTTCATATTATCTTCCCATCTTTAATGCCCTCCCTCCTTCCCTGTACTTTTACAAAGCCTTACCTATCCTTTGGCTCAGCTCAGTTCCCACCTCAGTAAAGCCTTTTTTCAATTCCCTTTGCACTTAATAGTACCACAGTTTAGTACTTGACTGTGTTCTGATTTTTTGATGTATGTTAGCTACAGCTGCCCAAAGAAACTATAAGCTTCTTGAGGGCAATGACCATGTGTCATACTTATGTAGCCCCCATAGTGTGGGTACATAGTAAATACAAAGATCGTATTATACTTTTATCTCCCACAGTGCCCTGCACTATGCTAGGCCTAAAGGTGCTCAATAAATACTTATTGATTGGAGTTGGGGTGGAGGCCCTCCAGGGAAGGTATTTGTTTTCCCAACCTGTCTGCTTAATCCCTGCCTAGGGGTTAGTATGATATGAAAACTTCTGGAAATGAGTCTCACCCCACTTCCCACTGCCAGGGTTTTGTATTGCTTTCAGGTGCCAAATAAATACTCATGTTTGTTACCAAGTGTCCCCAACACCTCTATCCCTTTGGCTAACCAGATGTCAAATCTTTTCATTTACCTTGCAAACCTACCTCACCACCTGCTAATTTCTTCACATGTTGCCTCCAAAAACCCCAGAAAGACCAAACCCCAGCCTACTCTTATGATAGCAAACCAACTATACTTCACCTCTAAATAGCCACTCTGACCTATGGACAGCTATATCAAGCATTCAGAATCCTGTCTGAATTAAATCCTAGGAAATTTGGCAGATGGGTTTAATAAGTGGGTCAGGTGGGTTTAATAAGTCTGTCAAGAGTATAGAGTAAATTCATGGTCTACAGCAGGATTCCATTTCTCTATCTGAATTGGGCTCTAGTCTTGAAGCAGCTTACAGGGTCTTGATATATACTTAAAGGAATAACTGTAGTGGCAGGAAGTAGTGATTGAACTGTATAGAAGTAGGACAGATTTGGGGATCAGAGAGCCAAGGTTGGAGTGGGTTAAAGGGAATGAGCTTTGGCGACCTTGGTAAAATAAAGGGTGGAGTGGAATGATAGGAATGATAAATTGGTTGTTAAGTTGGTGATGGATTATGGAGAATTTGTGGAACAATGATGGGAAAAAATATATAAAGATAAGGAGTTAGGGTGCCTGTGTTAAAGAGCCCTTCCTCTTACCCTCCCCTCCCAAAAAAGAAGTTGTCAGTGACCCAGTGGAATCACTAATAGGAAAAATAGACTGAAGGAGATTGACTTAAAGGGTAGTTGTTAATGATTTAGTGTGAGCTTGGAAGGAAATCACTAGTGGAATGCTCCAGAGATTTATGCTTGTACTATTTAATATATTTATCAGTGACTTGGATGTAGGCATAGATAGCATATTTATGTTCACCACATTTGCAGGTGACAAAGGACAGATAAGCATTGAAATACAAAGTCAGCATCTAAAAAGATCCCAACAAGCCAAAAGCTGGGCGAGATCTGATACCGTGACATTTAATATGGATAATGGAAAGTCTTATATTTGGATTCAAAAAGTCATCCTCCTGAAGTACAAGGTGGGGAAGTCTTGACTAGATTGTAGCTCATCAGATCCGAGTGGAGGATGTTAATGCATTTAATATATGTGTAATGAAAGCCTCCAAAGCTAAAGCATCTTAGCTTGCATTCAGAGAAACATGATGTGCTGGATTAAGAAGGTGATGGTCATTGACAACCTGGAGAGTCCTAACGCTTGTGAGTAGCCTCAAGTTCACATCATGAGCATAGGTAGAAGGAGCTTGGGATAACCTAGAGAAAAGTAGACTGGGCAGAGGGGGACGTGAAGATTTCAGTTTGAGTCAGGACAAACTTCCTAACAATTAAAGCTGTTTAAAAGTAGAGTAACTTGCCTGGGGAGGCAGTGGGATTTGCTTCACTGGAGCTGCTTCGGCAAAAGCTAGATGGCTACTTGTTGGCAACGTTGTGGAAAGAAATTCCACATGGTGAGGGTAGGTGTGGATAAGAGGAAGGCCCTAAAGGGGATATAAGGATTTGAGGGTGTGGGATTGAAAAAACTCCAAGATAATTTGAGGCATCAGCAGGTCGGGGGGAAGTAGGACAGACGAAACAAGGTTGTCCAATGAGACTAAAGTGGGGAAAGGGATTTCCAGAGTGAGGCTGTTTTTCAGTAGTGTGACACTTGAGAGATGGAGTAAATACTGTCTCTGAACTGAGGATTCTTTGTCTTCCACCACCTTCAACAAGGGTGTTAGGGGTTGGATTGCACAACTCTGTTCCCCTCTCTCTCTCTTCACCTTCATCTAAAAGGATTCTCTTCTAAAATTAGCTCTTTCTAAACTGGGGGCTATCCTTCTCTCTACTCACTTCTTTAGAGCTTAGTGGGTAAGAAGTAGGAGAGGCAGTGGCAAAAGTAAAAAGAGGGAGAGCATGCCATACAAGAATAGAGGGAGGTACTTGCTTTATCCCCCCCAACCCACAGAACTAATCTTAGGATATCAGAGTGAGGAGGTACCATTGATAAGAAAGATGTCCCTAAATCCTTTGCCTCACAGAGCAAGTTCCCAGATGAGCTCCTTTTCTCTATCCCCTGATATCCGGACTCTGGCTCAGAAAATCCCATACCTCCATACTTATGAGCCTCAGGCTTTCTTCCAGCCTTCAACACAAAAACACACAATCTGTTTCTTGGTTTCCTTTTCACATTTCTTATTTTATCCCTTGCTCTAGACTTCTTTTGGTTATGAGAAATATCCTAATAGATAGTTCAACTTTCCAAAGCATCCCTGCAGCATTGATACAAGCCCCTTAATGTCAAATTCCTAACCCACTTCCTGTCTTTCCAGACCTTGGCCAAGCCCATGTAGAGCTTGTGGCTCTTTGTTCATCACTGACTTGGAAATTCAGGAAGTTGCTTCACTTCCCAGAAACTGTTTTCTCTCATGGCCTCTACCCTCCAGTTTGAGAAGCCAGTGCTGGGTTAGCAATTGTATGAACAAACCGAGTACTTGACTCCTTCCTCCCACCTATTGACTCCAACTCAAATGTAGAAAAGTAGCGTTAATCATAGGCCATTGTCTTCGAGGCTGTCAGGCTCCTCAAAAGTAATTCTTTACTGTCAAGGGACATAGATGTGTAAAGTAAGAGTGTGTACGTACATGTTAGTGTGTATGTATGTACATACATATGTAAAAAAGATGTATATGAACATTCATTAATGTATGTATACACACACACACATACACACACACAGAGACAAAACTAATTTTCCTTAAGATGAGAATCTTTGAGTGACGGTTTAACCCTTCCTTAATTCACCATCCTGTCCCTGCCTACTTCTCCCCCTTTCTTCACATATATTCCTGCTGCAGAGGAGACTGGGTTGCTATATGATGTTTCTGAAACTGATACATGTTTAGTGACCCATTCCTTTCTTCTCCCTCCCCAGCCCTGTATAGTTTCACTGGGCCTTGGCCAGAATTAAATTGAAAGCTAGACCCTTGGGTTTCTCCTTCATGCCATCCCAGAACTTTGGGACAAACTCATACATCCCCAGAACCCTGTATTACTTTTGTAACACATCATTTCCCGTGTTCATGCTAATGCCACACCTTGCCCTCCCATCATTTTGAGGTTTGAGCTACCTGTTCATTTATAACTTGTCATTGAGAAGCAGGGTGTGGAGGGGGAGCGGTATGGGGGTATGGTGGGAGGGTTGACATTTGAAACAGAAGAGAAAATGTCTCGGAGGTGGAGGTGGAGGGAACATCAGGCTTGTTAGGTTTGGCCTTCATCCTGACACGTGTACCGACCTGTGGTAGGCATGGCGTAGTTTGCTTCTTCATCATCTCTTATGTTTCTGTCAGGCTCATCATGAGTAGGCCTACATGCACGTGCCCTACTAAAACATCAGCCCCAGAGCTCTCACAGCACACCTTTTATTACAGGTTCCCAACTTTTTTCAGTTCCTGTCCTCCAGGATTTTAGTGAACCTTCCTGTATCCCTTATTCAACATGAAATATTAAAACTTTTAGATCTTACAGTGCATATGCACCCGAGAAATAAAGATTAACTTTTCATAAATTGTCCCTTTTATAGCCTACCGTTCCCTGTGAGGGTATACGTACCCCAGATTGAGAGCCTTTTCTGCTCTACATCTCTATTTTTCAGATCCCAAATTCAGTCCTATTCCTCTGAATATCCTATTCGTTGTATAACTAATAGACATTCCACAAGCTTTCTGAGAACACAGCCCTTCTGGTTAATACTGTAGAGAAGGTGACGTTCATAAATCAGCCTGGGATGTGGGAGAGATTAGAGTCCAAGGTCATTATCCCTCTGTTTCCCACAGGCACTACACACCTCAGGGGAGATAAAGGCAGGGACAAGGGAATGGCATCAGAGTGGTAATAGCTTTTACTGAACACAGGGAAGCTGTAGAAAGATGGAGGAACAAAACAACTCTAACCTACAGGCAAGGGTGGACAGATGGAAGATGTTGCAAAAGGGCACCAGCCCTTTGAAGGTTGGAGGGCTAGGGAAGGGGCAGCAAGTAGAGATGGCAGAGCGGCACCAGCTCCTTTCCAAGGTGAGTGACTGGACGTCATCCATCCACTGAACCTCAGACCCTTCTAGGCCACTCATCTTTACCTCCCCCACTCTGAGGGAAGGATATAGAGTAGATTAGAGAGAGGAAAGTCCTGAGCGAGACTTCATCCTGGCTTCCAAATCAGAGGGACAGATTTTTGCTTGATAGAAAGAAAAACTTTCTAACAATAAGATCTGTTCCCATATGGAAAGGACTGTCTTTGTGTGGGTAGTGCCTCATTTCTGGAAGCATTCACACAGAGGCTGGATGATCACTTGTCAGGGATGTTGTAAAAGAGATTCCTGTTCAGGTAGGAAGGCAGACTGAGTAACCTTCCAGTGATGAGGCTGTGAGTCTATGACGGGTATGTTTGGCAGGGAGAGTTGAAAAAAGGAACATCTATGCCCTCATTAGTGTTAAGCTGGAGGAGGCACTTGGCAGTGGGATGAGGAAGGGTACTCTTCTCGGGGAGTCCCCTGTGGGCCCTTCCCTTCCCCCCTCCTCACACCTGTTTTGACCCCAAGCAGATCAAATGTGGCAGTAGGGGGGTCATGTGACAGGGGGTGGCTATAAATAGTAGGAGGGTGGGCATGCTGCCCTAGACTCCTTGGGGCCAAGTAGGAGGTGAGGTTCAAGGAACTGTTGGGGAATAGGGGGCCAGTCAGGCTGGGGCCCAGCCCAAGGCTGGGATCATGGACCGTGCTGGGTCACTGAGACCAGGAGGAGAATCAAGCTGGTGGGGTAGTGCCCCCCAGTACCAGTATGTCTCCTTTGAGCACTGCACTAGTTATGGCCTGCCCTCTGAGAACGGGATCCATGAGCACAGACCTCAGGGGAATACAGGCCCCCGGCCTAACATTCATCCTACACAGGTATGAGGATGGGTTGGAGGGAGAGGAAGCTTGTGGGAAGGGGGGTGAAGGAGACAAGAAAACAAAGAGAAAAGGTGCTAGGTAAAAGAGGAGGGTTGAATGGATTTGGGACATGGGGGAAGGAGACTGGGCACAGATTAAGGGAACTAGGAGATAGGAAAGGAAATAGCAGAAGGTGGAAAGATATTAATATCTTAAAACTGGAGAACTCGTTTTAAAAATGCTGTCTTGTTCCCTGTCTCACAGAAGAAGAGATGGATATACTGAGGCCAAGAGAAACATATATCTATAATTATGCACACATGTTCACATATGAATTACCTAGCACATTGCAGAAATAGGCATGTTATAAGTAACCTTTACCTGTACACTCATGACTATATGTTCTCCTACTCTCCCCATCCCCCTATACCACCATGTACACATTAGTGTTCGTTTTCCAATCTGTTCTCACTATTATGCATGTACACATTTTGAATTGCATAGAGGCATGCATACACACATGCCCACAATATACTTTCTGAATTGTATAGAATTATCCATACTGCTGTGGTTACACCTACCCGTGTGCAGGCATGCTCACTCCTTTACATTTATATACAAACATGCAAACACATGTATAAACAAGCTATAGAAACTACTGTTCTTCCTATGGACATCCCACACCCCACCTCCAGAAATAAAACACAAGAGTGGAGAAGGTTGAGAAATTGATTAAATGGCCATATTTCAGATACATTAATGTAGGATGATGCAGCAAACTGTTGCCTCATTTAAAGAGGGATGTCAGTTGAATGCCTCTTTCCCTGGCATTAGGGCAGCTAGGTGGTACAGTGGATACAGTGCTAGGCCTGAGGTCAAGAAGACTCATCTTCCTGAGTTCAAATGTTGTCTCAGAGACTTACTAGCTGTGTGACCCTGGGCAAGTCATTTAACCTCTGCCTGCTTCAGTTCCTCATCTATAAATGAGCTGGAGAAGGAAATGGCAAACCATGCCAATACCTTTGCCGAGAAAGCCCCAAATGAGGTCACAAAGGGCTGGACGCGACTGAAAGGACTAAACAAAATCTATGGCAATACACCTGGCACCGTGAAAGATGTGGCCCTTACCCACGAGGAGTTTACAGTCTAATTAAAAGAAACTGGATATATATGAATGAAAAGAGAATAGACAGTAATGAAAAGTGAAGTAAATAATATAGTGTCGTAGGGATTTAGAAGACGGAGCCATCACTGGAGACCGATAATTCTGAAGCTATGCTAGGACGCAAGTTGGAGGTAGAGGAGTGAGGAGAAAGCCTAGGAAAGACAGTTGGAGCAAAGACAGACATAGCCAGAGGGAAGAAGAAATCAGGAGAGGTGGATGGAACCAACTCGGCTGGGAGAAGGAATTATGGTGTGACAAGTAAATATGACTGAATAAGGAAGGTGGAAAACGGCAGAAAATGTGGAAGAAAGAGAGGAGATAGTAGAAAAGAAAAATGAAAGTGGGGTTCAATGAGGAAAAAATATACATATTTGGGGAACGTGTCAGAAAAAAAGAGGAAGCCAACAGTGAAAAGTACTTTGTTTCATGGGGCATTTTGTTGTCTTGGGCTGAAGGGAACCTAAGAAGGATCGGGAACAAAAGAGGATGGACTGTCTAAGTGGCATGGGAATTATAGACTCCCACAGAGTCACTGATTCTGGAAATTTCTCAGGGCTTCCTGAGGCCAGGACTATAAACTCTGGGATGGTGGGGGGCGGGGGGGGGGGGAGGAGGCAGGGAGGGCACCTGCATAAAAATCACTGATGTGGTGAAGTCACTGGCGTTCAGGAGAGAGGAAAGAAACGAAGTCATTGGTTAGGAAGACCAGTGTGGGAGTTGCCTTAATGTCAGGCAAAGGGCTCAGAGCTATAGTCAAAAGGGCATGGGTTCTACTGTTCTACTTTTAAATTTAAAAATGTTTGAATACCCACTTTGTGTCCAACAAGAGAATACAATTCAGTGGGAAAGATAAGAAAAGCCTGTTTTAAATATTAGAGAACAGCACAAGACTGTATAAAATTAAGTGATAAAGTGTGATACCAACTAAAAGTGTAATGGTGTTTTTGAGCTGGCAGAGGCTGCAGGGTTCCACCTAGTTACTAGCTGTACAACCTTATCTTCTGTGAGCCTCAGTTTCCTGGTTTGTAATACAGAGAAACACCTGCCCCTACTTACCTACACAGTTGTATCAAATGAGGTCATGTATAGCGAAGTGCTTTGTAAACAAAGTGAAACACTAATTGTCAGCCATTACCAACAGTGTGGTTGAGGTGGCCCCTGAGGTTCCTTTTGACTTTGAAATTCTGTGATACTGTGGGTTGAAATGGTCAGAGAAGATAGTTTCACTTAAGCTGGGGCTCTGAAAGATGTAGCATTTCAGCAAGGGGAACAGCCCAAAGAAAGACTTCTGGGTGGGAATCATGACATTTCAGGAAAAAGAGAAGAGACCGGCCTGTCCAGGAATGAGAGTATAAGCTGCTAAGTAGTAAAGCATGCCAGAAAAATAGATAGGGTGGTATAAGATTCTGAAAGGCCTTGAAAATCAGACTGGAGTTTTTGTTTCTCCCTTTCCCTGTCCTCTTCTCTCTTCTCCTCTTCCTTGGTGTAACCGGTTAGTGCTGAGCCAAAGGGTACATATTTAGCTCTTTTAATCTCCTCCCACCCAGGGTCTGATGTCAACCCTCCCTCCCTGCTGTACACACCTACTTCCCCCTCAGCCTGGGACCCAGGAGAAATCAAGCATCAGGGCCAAAGAAAGTTAAGCAGCTAGCTTTGGGAAGCGGATTCCGTTTTACCAGCCTTGGCTTTGCTGTTGGAGTCCCAGGTGGAATGAGTAGAAGCAGGCGCTGCCCCAGTAATTAACTCAATGCAGAGAATAGGATGCTCCTAGGAAGGTCTGTGTCTCTGTCCAGGGCTACGAGCTTAAGTTTCCAAACTCAGTGCCTTTTATTGTGAAACCTGATCTCTCCTACCCCAGGCTCTCAGAACCAGCCCTATGGCCTGAACTGACCCTGGCCCAGAGGATAAGTGGTTGCAGAAGGAATGTCATAGGACCTATGCCCCCTTGCCATCATACACATGCTTGACGCTGGGGTGGTTGGTAGTTGTTTGCTGAACAAATCCTCTTGGTCCTTCTCTGAAACCTCATCATATCTGCTAGATGGCCTACCATCTACCTTTGGGGTATAGGGTTCCTAGGCTATGGAGAGGCTTACTCTCAGCCCCCACACATCAGTCTATCTCTGGTCATCTTACTCTGGGGAAAAGTGGATTGACAGCTGTGGGATTTGTTCCCATTTTGAGTTATTGATTCACCAGGATCTATAGACAGAGAGAAAGGGATAGGAAAGATTAAGTGGAAACAGGGAAGTGAAAGGGGGAGTGTGAGGTAGAGAAGCACCCGTACTTACTATCTCTCTCTGCCTTGATAGGACCACTGAGGCTACTGTACACACCAAGAGAAAGATAGTATAATTTTATAGGTCAGGATGGTCTGGCAAGATAGGATGGTGAGATGGGAAGGGTCTTGAAGGATTCTATAGGGAAAGAAGCTGGGGAGATGGTCTATGTTTTAATATTATGAATAAATTTCACGTAAAAGTGTCTAATTGACATGGCTTGATTAGAGCCCGTAGTTTTGTGTATTTTGGGCCAGAAAAAAAAGACCTGACTCCAACACTCGGTGCTTCCTGCCTTCTTGCTGTCCAGTAGTTTCAGTCATGTCTGACTCTCAGTGACCCCATTTGGGGTTTCCTTGGCAAAGATACTGGAGTGGTTTACCATTTCCTTCTTTAGCTCATTTTATAGATGAGGAAATGGAGGCAAACAGAGTTAAGTGTCTTGACAAGGGTCACACAGCTAGTAAGTGTCTAAGGCCAGATTTGAACTCAGAGAGATGAATCTTCCTGATTCCAGGACCAGAACTCTATCCCTGCCTTATGCCAAAACAAAAAGAAATTGGGAGAAGGATGACAAAAGAAGAAGAGTGGATAGTCAAAGATGGTGATAGAGGGACAAAGGCAGGGGTAGGAAAGACAGAGGCCTGAAGACATGGAATAAGTGGAGAAGAAGAAATTAGGAATGAATGAGCCAAGGGTAAGAGTGGACAGTTAAAGACGGAGGAAGAGTTAGAAGTAGAGAATGAAAGATGGATAGATGGATGAATGGGAGCTCCAACTACTGATGCCTGCTTTTGGGGGATTGAAGAAGCCTATACTTCCAACCTCTTCTATTTCTGTGAGTGGCTCTATCTTTTTCTCTCCATCTGCCTCAATTCAACAAACATTAAGTACCTACCATGTACGAGGCACCATCCTAGGTGATACAGATCCAAAGACAAAAACAATTCAGTCTTTGCTCTCTAAGACAATGGCAATCTTTTTTGGTTGCGTACTCTATCAGGAATTAAAAAAAAAAGAAATGATGACTCATCTATAATATACGCATATTTATTTATAGATTATATGCTTTAGCTACTATTCCAATATATTGACATAAAATGTACGTAAAGTGTAGAAATGGGATAAGATAAATAAATAATATTTTAAATAATTTTCATTTGATTTCTCCAACATACTAAAACATTTTGCTCTCACTGAAAATATTGTTGATTGAATATACATCATTACTTTAGAAGACCTTTTGGTTTAACAGTTTGTGATACAGCATTTCAAAGGTCTGGTTCTACATTTACTTTATTGATTTTTAATAAATGTCATAGCTGGCAGAAGTTACCTCCCAATGATATATAGAGCCAGGCACAGTGGTACATGCCTGTAATCCCAGTTGAAGCTGAGGTTGGTGGATATGTTGAGCTCCGGACTTCTGAGCTGGAGAGGACTAAACCAACTGGGATCCACCCTAAGTTCAGTGTTACAATGGTAACACTCAAGATTGGAGGGCTGTCAGGCTGCCCTTTGAGGCAGGCAGGTGGTGCAGTGCCTGGGGTGCTGGACCTGGAATCAGGAAGCCCTGAATTCAAATCTGTCTTCAGACACTAGCTGCATGACCATGGGCAAGTCACTTAATTTCTGTCTGCCTCAGTTTCCTCAACTGTAAAATGGGCATAATCATACCTACCTGGAAGAGTTGTCAGGATCAAAATAATATTTTAAAAACACTTAGCACAGTTGCCTGGCACATAGTAGGCACTGTATAAATGTTTATTCTCTTTCCTTCTCCAACCCCCAACCTCCTCTACCTAACCCAAGGGAAAATGAAGTACCCCTTCTTGGAAGTGAAGCAAGT
Organism: Trichosurus vulpecula; assembly: GCF_011100635.1. Taxonomy (NCBI): domain Eukaryota; kingdom Metazoa; phylum Chordata; class Mammalia; order Diprotodontia; family Phalangeridae; genus Trichosurus; species Trichosurus vulpecula. The sequence goes on along the minus strand of NC_050577.1, from coordinate 103,437,110 downwards.
CAAATCCCCCTGGCCCATCAGTAGTGGGATCAGGCCTATGAGTGGCTGCTATATTTCCAGCCTGGGTGAAATAGAGAGACCCAGTCTTAAGTAAAATAAATAAAAGTTAAAAATCAATATATATATATATGTATATATGTATGTATGTATGTATATATGTAGGTCCAAATGAAAGAAACTGTTGCTTGTACTTAACTAAATCAAAATACTGATTTTCAGTCCCATCCAGTAATTATGCTAAGGTTTAATTTCCATCATTAAGGCAGTGGTCTGTGGTGTCTGAAGGACAGGTGTCAGGCCCAAAGGGTGACTGTACCAGGTGGGGAGAAGAGAGCTGATGATGCCCAGGTAGTTCTGATTTCCTAGTGGTGAGTGGCTTCTTACTCGCTTTCAAAGTGTCCACTGAGGTGTTTTGTTTCGTTTGGGGGGTCAGGGTCTTAGGAGCAGGTTGTAGGGCCAAAAGAGTTCTGTGTACGGCTACTTGAGCACCAAGCCCACAGGTAGCCCCTGAAACGTTGCCTCGCCTCTTGCTTATTGTACCAGCTCCTCTCAGATTGTCCTTGCTGCATTCTTCTGGTCTGTTATAGGCCTCCTTTCCCCACCCCTCCTGAGGATGGGATGTGAAGGGGAAAGGAGAACTTGAGCAGGTAAGCCCCACTTCAGAGGAGATCAGGCATTTGTGCAGCTGCTGCTAGCGCAACTGTAAAGGTGTGAGTCAAGCCCAGACCCGGCTCGCCTTCCTGACTGCCTGAGGACCAAATGGATTATCTTGAGTACTCTAGGGGATGCTTTAGAGACCATTGCTCTAGGAACACATATACTCACTTTCCTTTTTCTTGGGTGAAGAGCAAAAACTAATTTGCTTCTTTCCTCTCCTACCTAGCTCTATGGCCACCACCCGGAACAACCCTTGGAAAAGAACATGGCAGGTCCCAGGCAGAAGGCCCCCAGCTCTGCCATGGACAGCAGTGAGGAAGATCACCATTCCAAATGCCAAGGTAGTAGAGACTGAGGCAGAAGGAATTCTGGGAGCAATGGAGGTACAGAAATCAAGGGCAAGTTAGTCATTCACCTTGTCATAACCAGGATTAGAATCTAGGCTTCTTGATAGAAAATTCAGAGCTTTTCCCACCGCTGCATAATAATAGCTAGCATTTATATAGCGCCTGCTGTGTGCCAGACACTGTGGTAAGTACTTTATAACCATTATCTCTTTATAGTTTTATGATCATTGTTTGATCCTTACAACAACTCTGGGAAGTTAGTGCTATTATTATATTCATTTTCTAGTTGTGGAAACTGAGGCAAATAGAAGTTAAGCAACTTGATTAAAGTCTCATAGCTAGTAAGTGTCAGAAGGTAGAATTGAACTCAGGTCTTTCTGACTCCAGGCCCAGTTATAAGATAGCGTCAAAGAGAGAGAATCACACTGAAGGCAAATCATAGGAGGGACTTTGGGACTCTTCCAGTTCTTTATTTGAAGCCGGCCTACCTTGATCTTCCTCTCCCTCAGACTGTGCCCATCGAATGGGACAAATTGTGCGAAGGAAATTGGGAGAGGACTGGATCTTCCTGGTATTGCTGGGATTGGTTATGGCGCTGGTTAGCTGGAGTATGGACTATGTCAGTGCCAAGAGTCTGCAGGGTATGTCTGACTTCTTGACCACAACATTCTAGGCCTTGACCCACAATTCTCTCTGCTCCCAGTCCCTAGTAGATCCTAAATCTCTTTTTGTTCCTCCAGTCCCCTTCTTCAAGGGGACGCAATGATTCCAAGATTACTTCCAGGTCTAATTTTCTGTGATTCTTCATGTGTTTCTTGGTCTCTGATCCAAGATGGGCTTATATCATGGATGACGGAAATAATACCACAAGATGAGGGTATAGGCCTGCCCTCTCTTGTCCCTTTAAGTCCCTGAGATCCCATCCTCATCAATATCTCTCAAACTGTGATTACCTTTTTGTCTAACAATCTGTGCTTATTTTGTCTGTTCTCCATATCTGATCGTCTGCCCACACCTCCGCAGCCTACAAGTGGACATACTACCAGATGAAGCCCAACCTTGCCCTTCAGTTCCTGGCCTGGGTCACGTTCCCACTCACCCTCATCCTCTTCAGTGCCCTCTTTTGCCACCTCATTGCCCCACAGGCTGTTGGTGAGATCTTCACACCAGACTTTTATTTCAGCTTTCCCAGAATATCCACCCCATTGATCTGTAGGCCATTAATAAGAACTCTTCCTTCTCCCCATTCCTGAAAGCTCATTCCCCAGGCTCCATGAATCTATTATTGATTCTTTCCCTCCCATTTCCTACTAACCTCCACTGGTCCCTCATGACCAGACTCCCTTACCCTTACTCCTTTCTTCTGGCTAGCACACCACCTTCGGATCTCAGGGTTAGCCTTGAACTTGTCAGTCTTGTTGCTCTCCGTGTACAGGCTCTGGGATCCCTGAGATGAAGACCATTCTTCGTGGGGTAGTTCTAAAGGAATATCTCACTCTCAAGGCCTTTGTGGCCAAAGTCATTGCACTGACTGCTGGTCTAGGAAGCGGCATCCCCGTGGGCAAAGAGGTAGGCACAAGTGGTAATAGGGTAAGAAATACCTACGGGAGAGCTGTGAGGGGGTGGCAGACAGGCAAAAAGGACCTAACTGGAGTGGTATCATGAGGACACGAGGTAAAATGAGAAGCATGGGGAACAAGCTGAGATCGGAATTCATGGGCACTGGATAGCTGTCCAACATTAACCTCTGAACCTCTTTCTCCCTCCCTCTTCTTCATGATTTTCCCCTAGGGCCCATTTGTGCACATTGCCAGCATCTGTGCTGCTGTTCTAAGCAAGTTCATGTCTATGTTCTGTGGCGTGTATGAGGTAAGGACTGGGAGGCAAGATGAGGAAGAGACCAGCTTGGGAAAGGGGAGTTGGGCTAGATGCTATAATGGAGCCAGATTAATATTGGGGGAGAGGGGGAGGGAAGCATCGCCTTTGCTCTGGGCTGGCCATGATGCTGGGTGAGGGATTGGGGGGAGGGAGGGAGGGGCAATGCACTAACCCAGGCCTTAACCCTCAAAATCCATGGCCCTTCGAGCCACCGTCTCCTCCCTCTGCCCTAGCCTGTGCCTGTCCCCATACCTGTTCTCTCTTTTCTTGTGACCCCTTGCATTTTCACTCCCCAACAATCTCTTTTTCTTCCCTCTATTGGCCCTCTGTGCTGCCCCTTCACAGCCCCACCCTGCTTCCCTCCTGTGCTGACCCTCCCCCATGTTGGTCCCTCACTTCTCTCCTGCCCTGTCCTGCCTGCTTCTCTGTTGCAGGCCTCGCCTGAGCAGCTTGATCTCCTGGTGTCAGCCTGTGCAGTGGGCGTGGGATGCTGCTTTGCGGCCCCCATTGGAGGCAAGTTTTACTTCCTCCCTTCCCCTGATTGCATTGCTTGAGCAAGATTTGGGGGTGGTGGAAGGGGTGTGGCTTTAGGCAAGGCACAGAGGATGATATTCTGAAGGCCTTGATTTCCATAGCCGGGGATGGCAGGGATGGCGTAAGAACAGGGGTTAGCCATTTAGAGAGTAAACATGGACCTTGGGCCAGGCATCAGCATTTCCAGCCAAGGAGAGTGTTTCCTAAGGAGCATTGTGAAGTCGCTTCCTACTTCTCATAACCCCAAGGGTGCTGGCTCTACCTGAAGTCACTCCATGTCTCTCTCTAATGTTAATTCCTGTTGTGGCTGGACCTGGTTTCTAGGGGTGAAGCTAGTGGGAGCCGCTGGTTATCACAGATTAACTACCTTGTCTGTCTAGGCTTTTTGAACTTTTACATCTTTTCCTATTTCTGGAGGAATGCTGCGAGAGGTCACTTCCTGTTTGTCAAATCTGCTGATTTTTTTCCCTTCTGGGGCAGTAAGGTTTCAGGGATCACGGAGACTGATGGGGTCACTATAACCAACCTCAGCCCCATGACTCAGGCCTCTCACTCTGTCCTGTTCCTCACCAAATGATGTTTTCTTTGTCTCTGTCTATCCGTCTCTCTCTCATCTCTCCTATCTGTCCCTTCACCTATCTCTTCCCCAGTAGCAGCCATACTATTACGCTGATATCCTGACGGTGGGCTGTGCCGTGGGAGTTGGCTGTTGCTTTGGGACACCACTTGGAGGCAAGTTGCTGACATACTGACCAATTCTCCCATTCCCTCTCTAACCTGAGTTTCCAACTTCCTTTCCCATCTTCTATCACCACCAGTGTTAGGAAATTATATGTCTCCATGGGTGTGGGTATGGGTGTGTGTGTGTGTGTGTTGGGGATGGGGGAGGGATGTAAGTGTGTGTATTCACACTATATCTGACATATAGTGTGTGTGTGTGTGTGTGTGTGTCTGTGTACATACCTAAAGCTATATAGTGTCTGTACACACGAGATGTTAGCAAGACCAAAGACTCCATACACATCCTTCCTGCAGGGTCCCCTGACCAGGTTTCCCCCTAATCTCCTGCCCCGTGCTACACTTTAAAAGTCAACAATTCCATGCCCCTGCTTCTAGCCATAATAATTATTCTTAGAACTGCTATTATATTACTTATCCTCAAGGGAACTTTGCCAGCTTTTTAATGACTCACACCCTCTTGCTAACAGAAGTTCCTCTTTCTACCTAACCTCAATTCCTCTTTGCTGCAATATAAATCCTGTTTTGTCATCAGTAGCCAGGGAAAAGCAGCTGGTCATCAGCCTCTCTATCAACATTTTAAACACACAAAGCCAGAAATGCAGTGTTCCATTAGGTTCTTCTCAGGTACCCAGAGTCATCATCCTTCCTTATTTTCAAATAAGAGACACTGGTTTCTTTGGTCCTTGTCTAGATATTTCTTTTTATACTCTGAAAGTTTTCATCAATAACACTCAGGAACGAAGATGGGTTTTCCTACCCTACTTTTGGACAAATATTCTTTAGACTGATGGGCAAGAAGGGGAGCAGCCCAGACTGATGTTCTATGTCCCTGCCCAGAATTCTGCTCTGGCTTCCTGTGCAGCAAGGAGTTAGTGTTGGGGTGCCAGGACTGGCCAAGTAACTAACCCCCTTTTCTGGAAGTTCCCAAATTGCTTTGCATTTTCTTTTCAGTATTTAAGAATTTAGGTAATCTTTGCTTAAATGATTGCATCATCTAAGATGAAGAGTGAAAGGTAACTGGGAGTTCCAGAACTGAGGTTAGCTCTCTCCCCACCTATTAGGCAAGCAATACTTATTCACATTTTCTTTGTAATGAGTAACAGATTAATCAATGAAGCCTAGAAAAAGAAATAAACGTACTTGTCCAAGTTTGCCCAGTATATACACTTAGTAGTAATCAGAACCAAAGCCATCTCGTTGGACAAGGGGAAATAGACTTTATTAGACTGAACATTTCTTTGGAAAATTATTCTTTCCAGTAAGATTTTCACTTGTGATTCCAGAGAAGAGAGGACAGGGCTGCGAGACAGTGATAAAACAATACTAGTTGGAGGAACAAAACAGTGGAGAAAAAAAAAGATACCTATTCCCCGAGGATGAGGCATTGGACTAAGTGAATCTCTAAGGTCCCTTCCAGCTCTCACATTGTACGTCTAAAATGTCAGGAGTATGAGGCATCTTTTCCATTATGCAAATGAAATCAGTACTTTCAGTCAAGGAGCCAGTATTCCCAAGGTTAAGATGGCTAAGGTGACCTGGATCAGGAGAGGAATGCTAAGACAAAAGCTGCAAGAGACTGACAAATATGTCTGTGTTTGTGTGTGTGTACATATGTCTGTAGATAATATAATTATTCTGTGACAATTCTAATTCAAAAATATTCTCTAGGCCCACTGGATACAGTGTTAAAGAACGAATAAAGGCTCATGTGGGAATAATAGGATATGAAACACCAGGCAAGTACAAAGATACGTGTCATGTGTCTGGGTGCTCCTCCCAGGGCCAGCAGAATCTTTTGTACATGTTTTTTTCTGATTCAGGTTTATGATTTTATCAGTGTAGGGAACGTCCTTCAAGGAAAATCTCTCTAGCGATGCAGATCTGGGACTTTTCTGCAATTTATGGTCCTAGAGAATTGTCTGGGAGACCCAGAGATCGTAGATGACTAGCCCAGGGTCCCACAGCCAGTGTGTGTCCCAGGTGAACCCAGACCTTCTTTGTCTCTGTCCACTAAATATATATATATATATATATACATATATATATATATATATGTATCATGTTTCCTCTCACAGTGCTTTGTACATGGTAGGGCATTAATAAATGATTATTGAGTCAGATTTGTTATACTAAAAACAAAATTCTGAACTTAAAAGGGGCTTTTTAATGTCCAGAGGGGACAAATTCATTAATTAAGGTTCTATTTGCTTTTCTGTTGTCAGCCTCAGTCATTGTAATCATTAGTGTCTATCAGTGAATCTCAATTTCCATAAGTCCCTTAGAATCCAGCACTCCAATTTTCCCCATAGGAGCCTTTATTCGTTTTTTTTTTCGCTGTCTACTGGGCCTAAAGAATATTTTTGGAATGGAGTTTGTTAGTTTATTGTAGTGGTTTTCTTTTAACTGTTAAATCAGCTGAATTCTTATGAAACAAAGAGATTTGCCTTTTTAACTACTCTTAATTTCAGCATAAGGTTCCCTCCCTCTCTCTTTCTCCTCCCCCACTGGAATAGCAAAGAATGCTCTTTTCCTTCCTGTAGATTGGTACATGGCAAAGACCCAGCCCATAGGGGAGACACAGACTGCAGCAAGCTATTCCTAGCCTAGGATATTGGAGGCATCCAACTGTCAACTTTGAGAAGCATGCTAAGGTGCCTCATGGCCCTAGAATGAACACAGAGACAGATGACATCACTAATGCTCTAAGGAGAAAAAAATCAGACTTAGAATACACACACACAAACACACACACACACACACACACACAGAGACATGATAATGTCATCTCTTGAGTTCTTAGATAAAAGTGGCCAGATAATCCCAAATGGTGAGTGATTCCCAAATCATTTCCTGTTTGTTATGCTTTGGGAGCTCATTTCTAATTATAATCAGCTTAGGCTAATATTAAACTTAGTTTTCATGTCCTGAATGAACACACTGACTGAGAGCAGGGGAAGTGTCCGGGAAGTGAGCTGAGAAAAAGGATGTCATCCAGGGTGGCTTGTTGGCCAGACATGACCAAGGAATCAGTCAATTTACAGTTGGACCGTCAACAAGTGGGCTATCCTTTGTTGCCAACAAAGGACAGAACAGGAACTTACTTCACCTGATTTCTCAAGAGCACTGTTCTATGTCTAGATGCACTGGGCTGAATGTCTTAGGATCATAAGAAATTTTGACCTGGAAGGGATCTCTGGGATCATCTAGTCAAACCCTCTCATTTTACAGAAAAGGAAACAAGGCCCAGGGAGGCTAAGAGACTTACCCATGAACACAGAATTTCCAAGTAGCAGAGGCCGGATTTCAGATCAGCTCTTCCTGACTACTCCATCTACTATGCCATGCAAATTGCCCTCTATACCATAGCAGACCACTGACCTGCCTGGAAACTATTTTTGCCCTTAGATTCAATAGATTTTTAAGGCTGGAACAGACTTTACAGAGGTAACCCTCTGCTCTTGCGGATGAGGAAATGGAGGCCTAGAGAGGGAAACTTGAGCAAGGAGTAATTTGCCCACAATCACAGAGATAAGTAAACAGCAGAGCCAGGATTTGATCTTGGGTCACATTCCAATGACTCAAATTCCAATGCTCCTTCTGTTATACCAGATTACTTTGTTAAAATCCTATTTTGTTACTTGAGAAAGTGTAATACTTGAAGACTGTCCTCTTCACAAAATTATTATTAGCTAGCTGTCACCCATCAAAGCCAGGTAGACTGAGGAAAACTTGATGAGATGGGAGCAGGTGGGCAGGGGGAAGAAAGAGGAATGAGCAGTTAAAAAGTAACTGGTGCTGCTTGAAGGAACTAGGCCAGGTAGGGGCCTTGGGGAGTTGCTTCCTGGATACTGGTTACCAGTATGAGGGTGAAAAGCAGGATGTTTGGTAGTTCCCATTTCTGAAGTGCTTTAGTGTTTACCAAGCCCACTATATTGTCTTTCTCTTTCAGAATCACAAGTTTTTTTTTTTCTAGATCTAGCCAAGTTTCCCACCCACCCTGTTTGTCTAGAGTCTCAGTTCACAGTTTTGATAAAGATGAAGTTAAAAAGCAAAACAAACACTAAAAAGGCCTCTTTGGTGTCTCCGTTATGAGTTTACTCTCAATTCATCTCATCAAAGGCCAGCATCTTCTTTCATCTTTGCTGTTTATAGATTAAAAAAAATCCTGTCGTAGCTTCTATAAATTGCATCTTATGCCAGCATCATCAACTTCTCTTACGTTTTCCCTACCAACCCTTGTGTTTTGTTTGTTTTTTCTTCCTGTTTCCACTCTTGCTAGTATTCCTAACCTGAGATTAGATAACAAACTTCTGTCCTGTGAGCCCCACCTTTCTTTGGCACAGGCATGGGCTTGTCTGTGGTATTCACCTCTCCCATACTCCTTTGACCCTGGACTTCCCTGCCAAAGAACTGTTTCAGTTAATTCTGGAATTGTTTTTTCTTTTTCTCCCGTCTTCTTCCCTCTCTATCCCTCTTCTCCCCTCTCTACCCCGCTCTTCCTCTCCCTTTCTCTTCCCTCCTTTTCTCTCTCACCTCCTTTCCTTTCTTCCCTTGCCTATTCTCCTTTTCATTCCTCTCATCTCCTTTATTCAGAATATGGAGATTTCATTATCTTGTCATCTTAAATAAAACCACCTTCATGTTTATATAAAAAAGAAGGATCTTCCTAATCATTTCATGAAACTTCTGCCCTACACAGCTGCCCCCCTGGTACTTTGAGTCTTGCACCTAGTGGCTTCTTTTAGGAGAATCCCCATAACTCTGATACTCTGGCTTTTTAATTCTGTTCAGGATATGTGTGTATCTCAAAGAACCTTACCACTTCACTGGAGAATTTACCTAGCTGTTTCTCTCAGACCAACATGGAAGCCCCAAGGTTGGGGGAAGGGAGGGGATTGGTTGAGAAAATTCTCATTCCCTCACAAGCACTATTTCTTCCTTCCTCACCACCCCCACTGCATTCAGGAGCATAAGTAGGACATTTTTGTGAGAAATAGTATGGAAAATGTAGCAGAATTGAGGAGAAAGTGTTGGGTGCCTCTAAATGAGGGAGTGCCCCCCAGTACCTGAGTGTGGTCTTGGCCACACTGTATATGTGATTTCCATCTTTCCTGCATGTTGAAGGATGCTGTTACCCCCATATTCCTTTCACACCAGTCCTCCATTTTGGGTAGTACCATGGCTGTGATTTGTAGAATTTCAGCATGGCTTGGCATAGAGCTAGGAACCCCAGGGTTGAGAGAGGCTGCTGCTCCCTCCTCCCTCCTCAATATCTACATTTACAGCAGAAAATCCTTCGGGCTCTGGGTCGAGGTTGTCAAATCATTTTTTCCTGGGCTGACACCAGACCCCATGACTCCATAGGAGTGCTGTTTAGCATTGAAGTTACTTCCACCTATTTTGCTGTTCGGAATTACTGGCGAGGATTCTTTGCCGCTACATTCAGTGCCTTTGTCTTCCGTGTCCTGGCAGTGTGGAACAAAGATGCTGGTAATAGGGCTGAGGGGAGGGTGACAGGTCTGTGGGGGTAGTGTATAGAACATGGTTGCTAACAGTGGCAGGGGATGGTCAGGGGAGTCCTGTGAGGCATATATGTGGGACCGATATGTTGGTAATGATGGGGGAAAGAGCAAAGAACTCATACATTTGGGAGATAAGGGCATAGAGAAAGGTGATGAGAAGGGGAAATGAGGGTCTGTAGATTCTGAAGGAGGCATAAAGGAATTAGGGAGCACCTTATACTGACACTGACCATCTTCCTGTCTCTTCAGTTTTTGTATCACCTCTCCCTCTCCCCGTTCCCCTACAGTTACCATCACAGCCCTGTTCAGAACCAACTTCCGAATGGATTTTCCCTTTGACCTACAAGAGCTTCCTGCTTTTGCCATCATTGGGTCAGTGCGGTAATTGGGGGAGGGAGCAAGGAGGGAGATGATGAGGGCATAATTTGAGAAGGAGGCGGGTCAGCACAGGAGGAGGGCCCTGGCGGGATGGCCTTGAGAGGGAATTCTGATGCCTCTTCCCTTTGGAGGCTGGGGCAGTATTATAATCCTTTGATCTTTTTAGTTGGGTTTCATCTACCTAATTTCATGTCTCCTCCCAGGATCTGCTGTGGGTTCTTGGGTGCTGTGTTTGTCTATCTGCATCGACAGGTTATGCTGGGAGTCCGAAGGCATAAGGCTCTCAGCCAGTTCCTTGCTAAGCAGTGAGTCACTGCTCTCTCAAGGCCCACCTTCTAACCATGCTCATTTTCTGCCACCTTTTACCCCCCTCTAAAAGCCACTCCTTCAGTGTCTCTGGAGGGCATTATACACCTCCACAGCAGGTCTTGGATTTCTATCCAGGAAGGAACTTGATATTTCAGGGTTGAGGGAGGGAGGGAGGAGGGAGGAGCAGTAGAACTAAGAGACATTTCTCTCTTCCCAGCCCAGTTCCTGTATAACCTCTGTCCCTTTTGAAGGCAGTCATTTGGGGGAGGACAAAAACTTTTTGGTCAGGGAATTGTGACTGCAGGCCATTTCCATTTGTAACCCAGACCCTCCCAACTCGAATTCTATGATTTGGGGTGAGGTGGAGGAATGGGTTCTTGGAAGGGGGCTGGGTTGGGGGCAAGTGCCAGTTCTGTTTCCCTTGCAGCCGCCTACTGTACCCAGGGATTGTCACTTTCATCATTGCCTCATTTACCTTCCCCCCGGGAATGGGCCAGTTCATGGCTGGAGAGGTCAGCAATGGGGAAACTGGGGAAGAGCCTTTAAAGCCAGCCAAGCATATGATCAGGATTAGGGGCTCAGGCTATAGCTATTCCTTTTCCCAGGGGGTTCCGGGACACTCATTCCAGTCACTGCCCAAAGGAAGAGTCTTGCCTTGATCCTGAGCAGGAGTGGGTTAGCTCCCTGGAAGGAGGTGGTGGCTTTCCAGAGAAAGGGGCTAAGTTTTTGGAGACCCCTCCCCCAAGTAACTTTCCCCCTTCATCAATAGCTTATGCCCCGAGAAGCCATCAGTTCTTTGTTTGACAATTACACATGGGTGAAACATGCAGGTGACCCCCAGAGCCTGGGCCGCTCAGCTGTTTGGATCCACCCCCAGGTCAGCGTCATCATAGTCATCTTCTTCTTCTTTATCATGAAGGTATTGTTCTTTTGCTCTTCTAACCCTCCTGATCACCCAACCCTCTAATCATACCCGGTCTGGAACCCCAGAGATATGGGGGTAGGGGCAGGATGAAGGATGGTAGTTCAATCTGATTCTCCCACCTTCCTGAAAAGACAGTGTGTCGCAAGAGTAAGGGCTTTTGCTGACCTCTAAGGAGTAAACCATTGTCAAGGGAAATGTATGACAAGGGGGCACATTGTAAAGTACAGTCTGCTGCTTAGCAAATGACCATATCAAATCTAAGTTGGTTATATGATCATTCACAAAGTCATTCAGATTGTTCATACCTTAGAGCTTGTTTCATGAAGTGTAGAACAGGTCTGGACAAAGGTAGACCCAAAGGCTTCAAGCAGCTTTTCTGTAACGAACATTCTGGGTTCAAGGGACACTTCAGGACTGTGGTTATTCTTGGGGTTACAGGGAAGGGAAAGGATCTCTGGTCCTCTTATGCTTTCTCCCTGTCTCGTTCCTGATTGACTGTGAGAACTATAGTCACTTTAACTGAGAAGTATGGTTAGATATTGGGAATAACTTCCTGATGAGCAAGATGGGTCAGGAAAGGGAGGCCAAGGAATGGAAGAAAGTGCAGAATGAGGGAGCAGACACTTGAGGAGTCCCTAAATCTATAACTCTTTTTCTCTGCTTTCCCCTCCCTAATCACCTAACCTTATGGATTGGAGGTAGGAATATGAACATATTAATTTCCTGAGAATTTAGACAGTAATTGTGACTACTAAGAATGGGCACATGTCTAGGGGAGGGAAAGGGGGAAACTGCCAAGCTGGATTGAGCCCTGGGAGAGGGAGCCACCTTCTCCCTGCTCTGATATCTCTGTCTGACCCAGTTCTGGATGTCCATTGTGGCCACTACTATGCCCATCCCCTGTGGGGGCTTCATGCCTGTGTTTGTGCTGGGTGAGTCCTTAAAGGGTTGCAGGAGTCTGGGGTTCTGGGAGAGTGATGGAAAATTTGGTTTGGGGGTTCTGGGAGAGCTTTTGGGCTCTGAGGAGGGGTTGGCTTGATTCTGGGAATCTGGGGGGGAGGGGCTTTGGGGCTCCTAGAAGGACTCTAATGCTCTGCCCCTCAATTACCCTCTCCATCCCTCACACAGGGGCAGCATTTGGGCGACTGGTTGGAGAAATCATGGCCATGCTCTTCCCAGATGGGATCCTATTCGATGGGATCATCTATAAGATTCTTCCTGGGGGCTATGCAGTAATTGGTAAGATTATTCACTCTCTCTTTCCTACCCTGCTTTCCCTACCTCCACCTCCACACACAATCAAATACTCTAAACCCAAGGGCTGTGTCATTAGCAATAAGACGCCTCCACTCTCCTCATCTAAGAACTATTATTGAACAATAATTCTCCAGCTCCTCATACTTGGGGATTGTGTCCTAATAAGGGAGACATTCTCCACATGTCTCCTTTGTTCCTCTAACCCAGTGACTTCACTATCATTGGTGAGAATTGTTCTAAAGTCCCTCTATACCATCTTTGGTGAGGTTTTCCCAAATAACTCTATCCTCTAAGCCAGGAGGACACATTTTGATCAGTGGTTCCCCTTCTTCTTCTCCTCTTCCCTCTTCCCTCCCATTTCAACCTAGACCCCTAGAGTCAGGAGACCAAAATTCAGTCTCAGCTCTGCTATTTACTCACTGTGATCATACCAGTCATAGATTTAAGGCTGGAAAGGACCTTAGGGGTCATCCAGTCCAAGCCTTTCATTTTTGCACATGAGTCACCCAAAGCCAAAAGAGGTTAAGTGACTCACAAAGGCAGGAAAAAGCTGAGCTGCGATTTGAATCTTGGTCTTCTGACTGTCAATTAAGTGCTCTTTTCACTATCCCATGCTACAATCAATTAAGTTTGCTGGGCTTCAGTTTCCATGTAAAATGGAGGGGAGGAGGAGGAGAAGTAGAATAGACTAAGTAATCACCAGTTTTCATAGTCTGTTATACTATGAAAATCCCCATTTGCTAAAAATTCTCTATTTCATCAAGGCCATGCAGAGCTATAATGCCCAACTTCCAAAATGCCTACAGTCAGGTCTCCTTCAGGTGCATAAATACTAGCCAATGTGGCCTTCACAGTAACCATGTTGCCTCCTGTTTTGCTCCTTCTTATGACCTTCCCTGGTGACTAGCTAATCCTTCATAAGCCCCTGCCTTGTCTGCCATAATGACTCTTCACATGTCTTCCTCCTTTGCCTGTATCATTCTCTCAGAATTTTCCATTTTTCTATGTCCCTCCCACTGATGTTCACTTCCACATCTTTAGTGTCCTACACTGGCAGTATACTCCTTATATTCTCCAGGTGACCTATTTTATATCTTCCCCTACTGAGGGGAAGGGGCAGAAGGGAGGATTAATGCCATGTTCTTCCTAGCGTTGAGCAGCATTGACCAACATGTTACCACTCTATGTTGCTAATCCAGGGGCGGCAGCACTCACTGGTGCAGTGTCTCACACGGTTTCTACAGCAGTAATCTGCTTTGAGCTGACTGGCCAGATTGCCCACATCTTGCCCATGATGGTGGCTGTGATCCTTGCCAACATGGTAGCCCAAAGCCTACAGCCCTCACTTTATGACAGCATCATCCAGGTCAAGAAGCTTCCATATTTGCCTGACTTGGGCTGGAGCCAGCTCAGGTCAGGAAGAATAATCAAGTGGGGTGCAGGGGGTGGTGCTGGTGTCGGGAGAGCGGGAAACAGAGGGTAGTTGAAGAATCCTTCCTGTCCAGTCAATCCAGAATTAGATTGTGTCTGATACAGAGAAAGTGATTTCATTATCATTGGGAAAAGTGGAACACTGTGGGATTCAGAGGCAGAAGAGAATATAGGCAGTCCTGGTACTCTGCACAGGAGATTCCCAAGAGTGGCTTCATCAGGACGTTAGGGTTGCCATGAATAGCTAGGAAGAGTGGCAGCTTCACCATTTTATGAAGGAGGTAGGTCTGTATATGGTGGTGGAAAAATGCATAGCCTTAGTCTGTGGAGGGAGTCTGGGGGAGAAACTAGTTGATGCTTGAAAGTATAGAGTGACTATGGGGACCTGACATTTGGCCCAAAGTCTTTCTTCCCTGGTGTTGTCATTGTGATGTATAGGGAAGCTAGCTCAGCTTCTGTTGGTTGCTGTTCAGTCATTTCATCCGCATCTGATTTTCCATGACCCCATTTGGGGTTTTCTTGGCAAAGATACTAGAGTGGTTTACCATTTCCTTCTCCAGCTCATTTTATAGATGAGGAAACTGAGGCAAACAGGGTTAAGTGACTTGTCCAGGGACTGTCAGGATTGACAAGAATTGTCCACAGCTAGTGTCTGAGGTCAGATTTGAACTCAGGTCTTCCTGACTCCAGGCCTACTGTGCCACCTAGCTACCCCCAGTGTTTATCAATTATTCTTGGGCTTTGGTTCTTGTTGCTCCAGAGCCCACATACCCATGTACCAGACTTAGTGAAGTAAATGTTGGTGAGAGCTGTGGTCAGATATACCCTAGTGCTATTTTTCTATACTTGCTGAGCTGATTCCCGGTTTTCTCACTCAAGAGAAGGGTGCCCAGGTTTTTTTTTCTTTTTCTTTTTTGGAGGGGGGAAGGCAGGGCAATTGGAGTTAAGTGACTTGCCCAAGGTCACACAGCTAGTAAATGTGTCAAGTGTCTGAGGCCGGATTTAAACTCAGGTCCTCCTGACTCCAGGGCCAGTGCTCTATTCACTGCGCCACCTAGCTGCCCCAGGATGCCCAGGTTTTGCACTCATATTATGGTAAAGCCCTTTGGAAAAGGGGGAGAGATAACTTTAGGAAAGGTATCTGGTAGACTGGACGTGGGAACTTGACAGATGGGCTCACTCATTATGCTTTCTTCTTCAGCAGCAAATACACAATCTTTGTTGAGGATATTATGGTACGTGAAGTGAAGTTCATTTCAGCCTCCTGCACTTACCGGGACTTGCAAGCCCTGCTTCAGGCCACTACTGTCAAGACCTTACCCTTAGTAGACTCCACAGGTCAGTGGAAAAGGAAAGACACATATTCCTAAAGGAAGAAGTGGGCTGGGAGGATGCACTCAGAGAACACTTGTTATAATGGAAGAGACATGGCCTTTTCTCTTTATGGACATCCTCAATTGATGAGAACTCCCCAAATTTAGGGAGAAAAGTCTAAAGCTGAGATGTCACACAAGAAGACAATACCAAGACAGGCAGTGTAAACAGGAACAGGAAAGTTTACTGGATTTCACCTCAGAGGTGAATTCATGCAAATCCCAGCTCTGCCATTGGCTACCTGTATGATATTGGGCAAGATGTTTAAGATCTTTGGGACTAAGTTCCTTATTTATAAAATGATCACCTCTGAAGTCTCTTCCAGCTCTAAAGCCATTATTCTATAATTCTAAGATATATGTTAGCATAGTTCTGCTGTTTTCCCAAGGTCTGCATTCATCGCAAGTATCTTCTAATGGGTTTCGTTGTTTGATGACTTCACATTTGTCTTGCTGATAGACCCAACTTTATTATTTTTTAAAAAAATAAACTTTAGCAATATATTTTGTTCTTTATATCACTAGAATTTGTCCCAGCATCTCTTTCCTTCTTCCCAGAGAGACATCTATATGACAGAAGTATTTTTTTAATTTAGAAAATCAGCACACTCAATCAATACATCAAAAAGTCTAAAAATATATTCCATGTGCCACACCTTTGGACTTCCCTCCTCTGCAAAGGAATGGAGAGCATCTTCTCATTTCTGTTCTTTGGGGCTACACTCGTTCTGTATGATTTTACAACATTCACTTAGGATTGTTTTATGATTCTTCTTCCTATTAACATTGTTGTAGTCATTGTATAGATTGTTTGTAGACCTTGGACACCAGCTTTCAAAGTGTATGTACATTTTATACCAACTGAAATGAAGGTGAAATGAAAATTGAGGCCCAGAAAGGTGCTCAAGTGGCAGAGGCATGATTCTAAGACCTTCTAGTCTATCCAAATCAGGTGCATTTTCCACTAGGGTATGCACTGGAGTTGGATGGGATCAATCAGGAAAATTATTGGAGCTATTTTTTTTCCTTCAAAAAAGCAGCTGATGGGCCTCCTTTGCTTTTAACTTAACATTGTTGAACTTACGGAGAGCCTGCTGGTGATCCTGGCTCTCCCCTAGACTCGATGATCTTGCTGGGCTCAGTGGAGCGATCAGAGCTGCAGTCCCTACTTCAGCGTCACTTGAGCCCTGAGCGGAGATTGCGGGAAGCCCAAGAGATGGCAAGAAAGTTGGCAGAACTGCCCTTCACTGGGCAGGTGAAGCAGGCGGGTCAGGAATTCCCCAGGAACTCTTCAGCACAGGGCCGGCCACAGTCCTTCGCCTTTGTGGATGAGGAGGAGGAGGAGGACATCAGCGGAAGGACAGAGGTGACATAACTGGAGAGACATGGGGGAAGAGGGGGGAGGTGAGGATGACAATGTAAAATCAATCTGCAGGGCCAAAGAAATAGGATTGTTTTTTCCCCTTTCTGTTCTGGGGATGAGGGGACATGGCAACCAGAGAAAGGGTGATTGGAGAGCGGAGGGGAGAAGGAGAGAAGGAGGGAAGAGGGGAGGGAGGGAGAGAGAGAATTGCCTTAGCAATACCCTAAGAGATTAGGGTCTTGAAACTCTTAAGGGTTCTCTAGAACTAGGGCCTGGAACACAGGTATTTCTGAGTCATTCATCAGAAGATTAGGTCGTAGGTGGTGGCAAGAGATATGAGTGCAGAGGGATACGAGAAAGATAGAGGAAATATGTGGGGCCTAGGTTTTGATAGACTGGTTAGGATCCATTTAGGATGTGTGTGTGTGTGCATGCAGGGTATGCGTGTGTGTGTGTGTGTGGGGGGAAGGGTGGAGGGGCATGTTGGTGTGCATGCCTCCTTGCTGGAACTGACTCTGCTGTATCTTACAGCTTCCTCCTTCTCCTCACACTTTAACTGCTCCTTTGCCCTCTGAGGAACCCAATGGGCCTTTGCCCCACCATAAGCTTCAACCAGAAGCACAGGATACTGCGGGTAAGAAACAGCTATCTCCTAACTCTACTTTCCTGTGGCTACCTCCAACCTCTTCCACCTGCCCCAGTGGGAATGGAGTATTCCTGTGTGTGGCTTTCAGGGAGGTCCTCAGGGAACAGGGAAGGGATTTCTCAGGTGAGAAAATGGAGGGAGTAATTTTAAGAGAAGGCTATCTGCAAGCATTGTCTGGAAGGACCCTAACTACTCCTGGGGGGAAGCCTCAGGAAAGGTATCAGTCATTCCCTCCTCCTCTGGCCCACATGACTCCTTCTATTAAGGCCGAAGGTTTCCCTTCCTACGGTCTCTGCTTCGCTGCATACTGGGAAATGGCTTCCACACCAAGAAGAGGACGCCACAGGTAAGGGAAACCTCTGAGGGACTTTGTGGGAGAGGATCTCAGGGATAAGGATAGCTCCGTAGAAGGGAGGGTACACTTGAGGGGAGTGTATTGTTCCTCGGGAAGAAGGGTACTGTGACCTTGAGGTGGGGACAGGTGACACTTATCTTGGCTAGGTGGCACTCTGGGGCTAGAGGTGACAGTGACCCCAAATTTGACTCTTCCAGGAAACCATCAATTTAGTGGACAACATGCCACCTGAGGAGGTAAGTGTGGGATGTGTGTATCAGTTGAATGAGGAGGGATGTAGGGAGTAATAGTTTGTGAGGGATAAGGAGTAAGGGAGGAACCATCATGATTAAGGTTAGGGTAAGTCTGGGAATCAGGAGATTTGAATTTTGGGTTCTTTTATCACTGAGTGACATTAGCCATTTAACCTCCCTGTGACTTGATTTTCTCTTGTTTAAAACAAAGGTAATAACATCTGCCTTACTTGCTATGGAGCCATAGGATGTCCTTCTGATGATATTAAATGCCCAGAGAGACCTCTCAGGTCCAGGGTGAATTTCCTACTTTGTTCCCTTTCGAGAGCCCCAAGGCTTGGTTGGCTGACTGCCATGGTCCACTGCCACCCAAGCTCTCTCTGGTGACTCATCCCTCAGGTAGTCCTTGGGGAGTGATTTTCAGGAATGCTATCACTACAGTTTTAGAAAAGAAAAAAAAAAACCACTTTACACATGGATACACACACACACACACACACACACACACACACACACAGAGTAATGAAAGTATGCTATTCTTCACCCAAATTCCATGACGGTCCTCCTCTTGCATTTCTCAGGGTCTATTGTTTGGCTCAAAGGTGATAATAGATGTGAAAGGTCTTTCTTTGAAAATTTAAAATTCTATGCGGGATGGGGGTGGGGGAATAGGAAAGCAGTGGAGGGAGGCAAGATTCCTTTGGCATAGGACTGGGGAGCTGTCCGAAGGGAAGATGAGGGATAAAGATGGATAGACACATTGTTTATAAAGGCAGGACTCCCACAGCACACGTCACTGGATCATAGATTTAGGCCTTAGAAATCATTAAGTCCAACCCCCTTATCCTTTCTTTTTGGATAAGCAAATAGCTCTTTTATTGCTGAGGGAATTAGAATTGGGACTCCAAGCATGACCTAATGCTTTTCCTCACAAATTGTATGAAAGTGTCCGTATATGCCCCATTCCCATGATTAAATTAACATACAACTTTCTCTTTCTTCCCCCAACCCTTCCCACGGCAGTGAGGAACTCATTCTGGCCAGATGGGAGGAAAGGGGCTGCTCCATCATTTCCAGATGGGATGCCTATGAAGGGGAGGGGACTGGTCTGGGGGACACCTGGATAAGTACTCTCTGTGCTACAGGGAAAGCTTGTGAAATGTAAAGAGGACTCCCTTGTACTGGCTTCTTTTCTATTCTGGAGACATGGAGCCCTGAACAAAGAAACCCTTCCTTTAAGCAGCCCTTATGGGTCAATTCATTTTACAAATGAGGAAACTGAGGCCTAAAGAGGTCAAGTGACTTACTCAGGACCATACAGCTAAGAGGTATTTGAGGCAGGATTCAAACCCAAGTCTTTCTTACTCTAAGTCCTCTCCAAGGGCGCCATGCTTCTCTGTCCATGAGGTGATGTTGGGATTGTAGCAGGGAAGGTATAGAGGCTACATATAGTCAGTTATATAAGAGTCTACAGTCTAAAGATCACCATTATCTAAAAGTACCATCAGTTCTACCTGTATAGGAACCTAGGGAAAGGCAGTCTCAGTCTTAATAGATAAAAGAAACTGTGAAATTGGAAGAAGGAGTAGAGTTTTGTTCATCACTCAGGGTCTTTTGGGGGTGGGCAGGTAGAACCCTACCTACATAAAATAGACAAAATCCCATAGAGTTTTAACCAATATAGACCTGATCTAGACCCGGATGGTACCAGATGGTAGATGCTAATAACTTACACACAAAAAGAGCAGTGTTTAAACTCAAATTTGTTGGAGGTGGGAAGGAGAATGTAAATGACAAAATATCAGCTTTAGAAGGGTCCATAAAAGCTGTCAAGTTCAAACCTTCAACAAAAATCTCTTCTACAATATAATTTGTCATCCAGTCTTTAAGACCTCTTTGGCAGCCCATTCCTTTAGTCTCAATTTGACTCTCTACAGTTTCCACCCATTTTTCTATGGGCCCTTCTTGTCCTGAGGGTCTAAGCAAAACAGGCCTAGTCTCTCTTACAGGTGAAATCCATTAAAAAACTAAAAGACAGCTACCACGTTCTCCCTAAGTTTCTCTTCTTTAGGCTAAAAATACCCAGTTCTTTCAACCAACACTCATATAGCACAAACTCCTGGTCACCTTCCTCTAGATGGTCACTAGCTTATTAGTATCCTTCAAGTAACATAACTAATGCTTGCAAAGTACTTTGCAAACCTTAAAGAGTTATATCAATGTTAGTTATTATTAATCTTGGGGCAATTAATTACAGTGGGTAAGAAAGTTGGACCCATGAGTTAGGAAGACCTGGGTTCAAAAGCCTGCCTCGGACATCTACTAGCTACGTGACCCTGGGTAAGTCATTTTACCACTCTTAGACTTAGTTTCTTCATCTGCAAAGTGGGCATGATAATAGCACCCACCTCCCTAGATTGTTGTGAGGATCAGATGAGTTAACTGATGTAAAGAGCTTTGTAAGCTAAAATGCTATGTAAATGGGAGCTGTTATCATTAGCAGCATTAGCTTCCTAAAATGGGGTGACCAAACTGAACACAACACTGTAGGTGCACCCTGATTAGGGCAGAATACAGTGGGACCATGACTTTGACAGCCGTTAACACTCATCCTCTTTTAATGAAGTATTAATGAGTGCAGAAGAGCAGAAACTGAGATGGGCAAATGACCTACCATAACAGCCAACCAATGAGCTGGACAATTGAGACATGACACGAAATAACCACAGAATCACAGGGGAATAATGCCTAGCATTTATACAGCACATTAAGGTTTGCAAAGTACTTTCCATAGGTCCTTTTACTTCACAATAATCCTCCCTTATTTTACAGATGAAGAAAACTAGGCCTAGAGAGTTATGATTTTCCCAAGACCACACAGCTAGTAAGTGGCCTTCTGACTCCAGGTCCAGTCTTTTTCTAGTATGTGAAAAGTTTGGGTAATTTGAACATAGACCAAAGCAGGTCACTTAGCTCTCAGACTTGATGTTGCTTTGTCTCTTAGGCGAAGACCCTAAAATGAAAGCACTAGTTGTTGTGTTTTTCTGTTTTTGAAGAGGACCATGACATCAGGGAAATGATGACATGACTGGCAGTTGACTTTGATTCGAGTGAGGGAGGGCTGTGCAAGGTCACCAGCCTCACTTTCTCCTCTAGAGCTATCTGGGTCCAGTGACCAGATATTCATCAGGATGACTGGAGATGACCCAGGAGGCAATGGAAAACCCTGGCCCTTTTAGGCTAAGGCCTTTTCATGTACTCACTTAGAGGTAATGCCTATTCAGTGAATAGGGCTCCTTAAGGATGGCCCCTTTAATTAGAAAAAAGGAAAAAAAAATCAAGCTGGGAGGGGAAGACCCTCAGGGTTGCTGTTCCAAAGAGAAACAGTTACCATTGACATTCACTCTAAGCCAGGAGGTACTGTAGGGTGTTATAAAAGACAGTAGCCAGTACAATAGTCTTTTGCTTATAGACATTCTATATAATGGGATCTTCTATTTGGGAATCACACACTTTGCATAAGACTAGCCTCTTGTATAGCATTTCCTGTACTTACAGCTAATTCACTTAATTCAGATTCTATTTATAGCACTACCCATTTCTAGGAGTCTATTAGATCATTTTTGGGGTAGCTAGATTAAGGAATGGACAGGTGGGGTCAATGCCCTTGGGAGGGTCACAGCTCCCTTCTGCTCCTCCATCTCACCTTGTCCACCATCACCGCTCTTTCTTGTCACTTAGCACAATTCATTCTTGAAATACTTGGGATACTACTTCTAGTGGGAATAGGGCAGCTGTTACACATGGCCCTACTTCAGGCCCTGTGCATGTTGCTGATGCCAGGCAACAAAAGCAAACACCAGTTTGCTTGAGCATAGCCTGGAATAGCTTCCAGGAAAGTAATTTTGCAAGTCCAGAGAAAACTCATGTGCCCCGCCTACATATTAGTAATCTTGTCTAGTAGTGTGGTACTTAGCTCGACGATTATACAATTGCCTAGCCCTGAGGTGGCTGAAAACATAAGAATGGCACAGAATACCAACTAGACGCCCGGGCCTTTTTGAAAATAGGTAAACTGACATCATGAACTGACTGAAAAAGAATAGGACAGGAAAATATTTATTATATCCTAAACTTTCGCTGCTAGGCTTTTTTTTTATAATGGCCATTTTTCAGTCCCAGTCAGAAAGCTGTCCCCATTTGTCTTCCAAATTAATTTTTCTTACTTTGTCCTATCTTCCTCAGGCCTTTTTGACTGACTGCAAGCCACAGATTGTTATAGCATTTGAAGGTTTACAAAGTGTTTTATGGACACTGAGATAGATGGTGCAAATAATATTACCTCCATCTCTACCTTAGAGATGAGAAAGGCCAGGACACAGGGATGTTAAGTTGACTTGCCTGGATTAATACTGGCAAGTGTCGGAACTCTGACTCAAGTAATTTGTCATGACTGAAGACTAGGGGTCTTTCCAGTTAGATCAAACTGTTTTATTTTGTTGTGTCTTATTTAGTTCAAGAAGAGTTAAGATTGTGGGGAGCTGAAAAATCAGGCCAGGTAATAATAAAGGGGGACTTGAATTACCCAAACAGCCTGGTGGAACACTGCGCCAGGAGGGCATGTGAGCAGAGGCTTTTGGACAGAACAAATGATGGCTTACAGGGAGAAGTAGCCCTAGAATCCACTTATGTATTGGACTTGGTCCTGAATAGTGAACAAGAACTGGGGCAGGAGGTAACTGTGAGTGAGTGATAATAGCACAATGGAATTCAGCATCCTGGTGAGAGACAGAATGATTAAAAAAAAATCTATCATTCGGTTATTCAGTTTTAGAAAAAAAAAAGGAACTATGACAAAATTCAGACAATAGGGAAAGATGGAAGAGTTTAAAAAGGTAACCTACAGGAAGCATGGATTCTATTGTTTAAAACAGTTTCTTGGAAGCCCACAATAAATAGCTTTGAGGATCAAAGTATCAAGGGTTTATTTTGGAGGAGGGGTGAACCATGGATGACTAATACGGGAAAAGACATTTTCCCCTAAAGAATAAACTCAAGGGAGGAGAATATTTCCCTGTTTGGATGGAGTGGCATGCCAATATATAAGTGGTTTCTAGAATTACCTCTCTCTGAAGCCATCATCAGGCCCAAACTAGAAAAACAGAAGGCCCAAACATAAATGAGGAGCACTTTTCAAATGACTCAAAAAACCAATAACAAACCCTTTGAGATAATGTTTAAAAAGTGCTAGCAAAGTGCCTGGCATGTAGGAGCTACTTAATAAATGCTTGCTTCCCCTACCACTGCCCTTTCTTTGAATACCCCAAAGGGAAGAATCCCAGTAGGGAGTACAATGGCTCAGTGATCCTAATGCAGAAGGTTTACCAAGAGAGGACAGAAGATAGCAGATAGAGTATCAATTCTTAAGAGGTAAATTTTCCTCAAGGCAATGTTAGGGAGATTCCATTCCCAAAGTGGCTCTTGAAAGGGACCAGTCGAAGGGACTGCCACAAGTAGCTGTAAATGCAAAAAGTATTCTTGACAAAATTAGCAAGCAAAGAGACAGGTAAATCACAGGGACCCCAAGGGTAATGTCCACTTTGGAATTTTGAAAGACTCCACCGTTAGTGACCAGGGATCAGTTCTGTATCCAATCTTATCCCACATTTCAATAATTGATCAGGACAGCTAAGTGTTCAGAGAACTCCAAGACTGTAGGTAAAGATGGCTAGCATTTATATATCATTTTAAGGTTTTACAATTGCTTCACAAATATTATCTCGTTTTATCTCCACAACAATGCTGGGAGGTAGGTGCTATTGTTATCCCATTTTACAATTGAGGAAACTGAGGCAGGCAGAATATAAGTGACTTGTCCAAGGTCACACAGCTAGGCAGTGGCTAGGCAGTGTCTAAGGCAGGATTTGAAGGTCTTCCTGCCTCTAGAGGTTTATCCATCGAACCACTGACCTACAGAGGACATTAAGCTTCTTAAAGTAGTAGAAAAAATTATAAATTCAAATTAAACCCAGAAGGGATCTTTGAGATCATTTAGTTCCATCTTCTTGGACAGCTGGGTGGTACAATGGTTAAAGTGGCAGGCCTGGAGTCAGGAAGAATCATCTTCCTGAGTTCAAATCCAGCCTCAAAAACTTATTAGCTGTGTGACCCTAGGCAAGTCACATAACCCTATTTGCCTCAATTTCCTCATCTGTAAAATGAGCTGGAGAAGGAAATGGCAAACCCCTCTAGTATCTTTGCCAAGAAAACCCCAAATGGGATTAACAAAGAATTGAACACGACTGAACAACTTCCCAAAGTCACGTAGTTACCTAATAGCAGAGCAGTGACTAAACATCAAGTCATCTGATTTAAATTCTCATGCTCTTTGTACTATCCTATGCTGCCTTGTTGTCCTTACATTTTTAAGGTGCTGCTTAGGGCACCTTTTTAAGGAATCATGGATATTTCCTTGGGGGATCCCACTGTGACGCAAAACACATGGTGCACAACATAGGACACTAGGCAATGGGTCATTTGCAACCTTCATACCCCTGGTGCCTAAGGATACAATGCCTTGCCATAGAATTCATGTTATAAATGATTGGTGAGCCCTTCGATGGATGCTGAATTAGTGCCTGGAATTTCATGTGTACTTTTGGTTGTCACACTGCAAAACAGACATGATAGAAGGGGCAGGGGTTGTCAAGGGGGACCCACTACCAGTCTAGAATTCTTCAATTGGAAAAAAAAAGATTTAGAGAGTGATACAGTATGAATCTTGTTAAATAATAAAGCAAACAGGGTGACATTATACTGGGGCATGTTTTAGTAGGGAATTTCCTTTAGTACATGAGTTGGAATAGATTGCCACTGAGATCCCTTCCAACTCTCAAATTCTGTGATTTGGGCGAACAAGACCTTGCTTAATAAATCCTTGTATATACTAGATATTGGGGGTATCCCCAGAAGCTTGAAAGAGGTTGTTTAGGGCAAACAATATGACATCTGATTTCACTCAGTGGATAGCAAACCTCAGGAGGTTCTTACCCCTAATAGATAATACTGGCTGTGTGCATGGTATATGCATATAATATACACGTGTGTGTGTATATGCATATATATACATGTTTTATATTCATATTCATATATACATGTTCTGACTTTCTCTTATACATATGTGTATACATACACATATACATTCTATATTTATATTCATTTATATACCTTCTAATTTTCTCATACATGTGTTTACATACATATATACATTCTATATACTCCTATATATACATTCTAATTTCTCTTGTACATATTGTCACATACATCCATTCTATAGTTATATACACATTCTCATTTTCTCCTGCACATATGTGTATACAAGCACACACATATATCCAGCCTATAATTTCATTGTTTTAGAAAACTCCCTCTACCAATGTAGGTCAGCATCTGCTCTATAACATCTAGTCTTAGAGACTTAGAGAGTTTCACTGAGAAGTTAGTGACTTTTCCTGGGTTGTAGAGCCAATATATATCTGGAGTCTTAAGCCCTGGTGATTCTGACTCAAAAGTCAGAACTATCCACTCCTTCACACTGCTGTGTTTCAAAGAAATTGATAGGCAGATCCATAATGAATTATCTAACATAAGGCAGACGCACAATCCAACAGCTCTCTGTTCCACATACACATACATATGCTACTGTCAGAGACCTAAGAACACAGGGCTAGAAGGAAGGGTACCCCAATGTGTCAGTCCTTATGCTTTTCAGGAGAGGGCTTGGTCCTTCGGTTTCAGGGAGAAGTCTATGAGAGTCTCCTGTTTATTTGTTTTCTTTCAGATCACAGGTCTAGAGTTAGAAGGGATGGATGTTAGAAGTCATCTCATCCAAGCACCTCATTTTATAGATGAGGAAATTGAGACCCAAAGAGGTTAAGTGACTTTTCCAAGATCACACAGCTAGTCAATGGCAGAGGTAGAACTCAAACTCAGGTCCTACGATGCCAAGACCATCACTCTTTTTGCTGCCCCACAATGACAAGGCAGGTTCTAGGGGTTGGAAGGCAGAAAGGAGGTAACCAGGTATGAGGAGCTGTGGTAGTTCTTGAGTGATGGATGGGGTTGGGGCAGGGGAGATTGAATCAGCATTCTGTTAACCGTCTGCTATGTGCTGGGCACATATAAAGATAAATATCTCATTTGAGCCATACATCGACCCTATGAGGTAGGTGCTGTTATCCCCATTTTACAGCTGAGGAAGCTGAGGCAAATGGAGGTTAAGTGAGATGACCAGGGTTACACAGCTAGTAAGTGTCTGAAGCTGGATTTGAACTCCAGTCTCCCTGACTCTGGGCCCAGTGTTCTATCCACTGAGCCACCTACTTCCCTCTAAGCAAGAAAGGAAGGTAATATTTTTTTGGAGGGGTCTCCGTGGGCTGAAAGAGTTTAAATAAGAGTAAATTTGATGATGATGGTTGTGTGAGATAGGAACCTGCATACTTGGGCCAGGAAGGCTCTTTGTGGGGTAGATCAGGGAGCTTTGTGGCAATCAGAATTGGATACAGTTGGCTGCTATGGTGACTCTCTGACATCCTATTCTCCTTCCTGGCCCTACAGATTGAGGCCTGGGAGCAGGAGCAGCTGAACCAACCTGTCTGCTTTGATTACTGCTGCATAGACCCCTCTCCCTTCCAGTTGGTGGAGCGGACCTCCCTGCACAAAGTTAAACTCTAATACCTCTCTTCTTTCCTTGGTTCCCAATGTGACTTCTCAGCCCTGGATGAAAATGGCATAATCATTCATTTGGTGGGGGAGGGGGGAGGTACAAGCAAACTGGGAAAGCAGTTATAGCTTTTGAGTCTTGGTGGGAGGCATGGAGGGCTGCCATGGTATTGGTTTGACCCTAATTCTCTGATCCTTCCACCCAGACTCATACGCTGTTCTCACTACTTGGCCTCCATCTTGCCTATGTGACCAGCATGGGGAAACTCCGGGGTGTACTAGCTTTGGAAGAGGTAAGGTAACATGTGTCCCATCTCCTTCTGAATGGGATGAAGCACAGAGTCTGGGTCAGGGGACACAGAGAACAGGGTGCTGAGGACAGGTGAGGTGCCAATGCTCTATCAAGTTCCTTTGGGCACATTAACCCCTTTCTTCTTCCCATGCCTCCCCAGGAAGCCTAACCTCCCCCACTTCCAGTACTGAGATCCAGAGCCCTCATAGTCTCTGGTTTCTGTTCTATGGCCATGGCCCTGAAGGGGGCAGAATTTCTCATTCTAGAGATGCTCTGACACATTCATAGAACAGTGGTTGGGGAGATGACTTAGGTCCCAGCTTCAGTCAAGGGGGAAGGGAGAGAAGGAATGATGAGGAGTGATATTAACTAGGGAAGGGGTAAAAGGATAGGTACAGAGTATTGGTTGGTGCGCTCCATTCCTCAATCCATCCATGTTTGTCTTTTAATGCTATCTCCCTTGACTTCTGCTCTATTGGTCTCTCTTACTCTGTTATCTTTTTCTTTCTTTCTTTTTCTTTCTCTTTCTTTCTTTCTTTCTTTCTTTCTTTCTTTCTTTCTTTCTTTCTTTGTCTTTCTTCCCATTTCATTTTCCCTGTCACTGCTCTTCCATCCATCTGCTTTTCCATGTCTTTTTCCCTCCCTCATATCCTACCACTCTCTAGTTACAGAAAGCCATTGAAGGGCACACCAAGTCAGGAGTCCAGCTTCGACCCCCCCTTGCCAGTTTCCGGAATACTACTACTACCCGAAAGACCCCAGAGGGGCCGCTCCCACCCTCTGATGGTTGGAGCCTTCCAGAAGACAGCACTAGGGGTGATGAGATAGAGGGTATGATGGTTCCAGCCTATCCTGAAACTCCAGAGTCACCCTCCCCTATCCCCCCTGCTTCCCTGGCCCCACCCCCTGCAGAGGGGGAGCTAGAGGAGCTGGAGCTAGGGGGAACCTCTGGGCCGGAAGAGGACCTGGCTGACATTTTACAAGGCCCCAGCCTTCGATCCACTGATGAAGAGGATGAGGATGAACTTACCCTTTGATACCTACCCCAGTTACCTCCCCATTTGTAATGGAGAGATACCCCTAAGGAAAGGCCCTATGTTCTCTAATGAAGGTCTAATAGTCTTAAAGGAGGAGTCATAACCTGGTCAGGCAATAACCATGATCAGTGCCTCAGTCGCCTTGATCCACCCCACCTGAGTCCTAGCCAGGTGGTCTTGATCCCAAGATCTTCATATCTTTCCCCCTCCCCACATCTATCTGTGCTTCAGTTTCCTTAAGGCCAGGCTGAGGGGGCCTGGAATGGTAGTTCTTTCAGGCTTCTTGTTGAAGAATTAGGGAGAGGGGCTACCTTTGGGATCCTCTCAATAAACCTGCAAACTGCAGAATTCCATCTGCCTTCCTACCCACTTTTCTTTCCCGTTCCCTTTTCACTTGATCCCACCTGCTTCCCATAGGGATCCAAGTAGGAATGGGGGTGTAGATGGTGCATTTTATGTGACGGGTTGGGCAGAGAAAGAGCATGTATCTTGGCAGAGGGTACAGAGTGGGAGGGAATTAACTAGCTCTCAGAGGAGTAAGGGGAAAGCAGAAATAACACTAAAAAATTTACTGAGGCCCTCTAATCCAGACTGTCCCTAGAGGAGTGCAGAGCAGACCACACTGGGTGCCAACACTTTTTATTCAGATGCAATTTGGTTCAAATGAATGTCAAGGACAGCCTTCAAGAAGAAAGATATGCCACAAAAGGGCTATATGCAATACAAGGGGGGATGTGTGTAGAAGGGGGGAGGAGGCTGTTGTTGCCAGGCAGCCAGCACCAGTCCCCCCAGTCATGTGCCCAAGCTTCATGGTTTTTGTTGTTGTTTTTAAGCACCAGCTGGTACAGCCACCACTTTCTTCCCCCCCCACCCAGCCTCTCTGCAGCATCAGCTGCCTAGTCACCCCTAACATCTTCCTTGGGCAGAAAGCAGGACAGTCACCTCAATTTGCCACATCCCAAAGATATCCTAGAGGGTTGTCCATTCATTTTCCTTTATACTGGAAGCCACCCAGCCCAGCTGTGGAGTTACTAAATGTTAGAGCCAGAAGGGAATTCAAAGACCTTCCAGTGCAACTCCCTCCCAACCAAACCCATTTTTTCAAATGAAAAAATGGAAGCTCAAGAGGTTAGATGATTTGCCTAAAGTCACCCAGCCCTTCTTAATGCCTGGGATCTCTACAGAAGTCACACCAGACACCCTTGCTTTCAGCTCCCCTTCTCAGTTTGACTGTCTAGTTGTTCCTCTTCCCCAGCTGTGGTGACTTCTCCCAGTCGCACCCCACCCTTGCCAAATAAGACACAGCCAGAGTCAAAATATGAGACCACATCCTGTTTAGTGCCAGTGAACATGACCCTTGACCTGTCCCCAACATTACTCCCTAGTATAGAGAAGGGGCTGCAAAACGCAACCCCATCTCCCTAAGGGAGAAAGGGCTGAGGCAAGAATACTGAAGACAGAGGGTAGGATATCCACTCCTACCCCATGCCCATATACATATATACTTCAATACTGAAGTAAGTCTGAGTTTATATAATCTATAATATCATATATATATATATATAATTCTCTCTTTGATATATGTCATAGTTTCTCTCTTGGGGATGGAGGGGTGGTCACATTAAGAAAACATGCAAAGAAAAACTGGCCACAAAAGTGCGTATTCCCCAGAGCTGGAAGACAGAAAGTGTAGGATGTGTATGTATATGGGGTAAGGTCCTCATTTCCTGCCCCCCACCCCAAACATGCCCAGGAAAACTCCCTCCTTCATGGAAGGATGAGGAGGAGGAGAGGGGGTGAAGTGGTGAATGAAGGTGTAGGTTTTTCCTTGTTGAATAAAGTGAGTATTGATTAAAAATGCCCCACTCCCACCCCATTATTAGCAAGAGCAATTTCATTCACAATATAAAAGAACAGCCCCCAGCTGCTGCAAAACGTGCTGCGAGATCTGGTCCCCCAAAGAAAAGCACCCCAGCACCCCACCCCAAACATCCTCCCTTCTGCACATGCCCCTCCCCCCTACAAAAAATCTATAATTAACCCCCTCATGCATCCCCCTCCCCGGGCAAAATCAAGGGGCAGATCCTCCCCCAGTCTGCCTCCCTATATCTCCTCCTTTATTACAGTGTGTGTGGGGGGGGGTGCTTGTCAGAATGGCAGGTATCTTTCCTGTCCTTTGGCCTGCAATGATCCCTTTCTAGCATCTCCGAGCAGGTAATCCTTTTTCCAGAAATGAACCTGCCTATTTGCCCTTATTCAGAACTTCTTCCCTGGCATGGTTTAGCCTGGAGGAAAGCTTGAGCCTTCAGCCTCTTGATTTCCTTCCCAATGGTCTCTACTAGAAAGGAACTGCAGGAAATGGACTTCACATAGGGTGGGCCTCTCCCTCCCTAGGGGACCCAAAGGATCATATATCCATAATGGGCTTAGGGACAGAGATGTGGACTTGGTCCAGAACAAAAAGGGAATGATATATTTCTTGATGATAGGCTGAGCAAGGAGAAACCCTGAATCCTGGCTAGAGAGGAAGGATGGAAGACTAGTTTTTAGGAGAGTAAGAGCAGGAGAGGTTGTGGTGTGAGAGGAGGTGCCTGGTATTTACTGAAGCACCTGGAAATGCACTCTTCCTGTTCATGCCTCAGCGAGTCTGGTCACTCACACTCAATACCTCTTGGTTTTCCAGGAATTGTCATTCAGGCAAGTCTGATGGCTAAATCCACTCCTACGTGCCCCCCAAGATTTGTTATTGGAGTAACTGTCTCTTCTCCAAGTCTTTCAACCCCCAGAAGATACAGCTAGATCAGATCGGCCATGTGCTTAGTGGAAGGGGGTGGTCACAGGACAGGCAGACAACCATCCCAAGCCCCCTGATTCCAAAGGATAATCAGGATCTCATTGGCACCTCTGCCCTAGACCAAGATGAGGGCAACTGGAAGGAGCATCTCCCAGAAAGTAGTAAGCCACATAACACACCCAGGAGGACTGCCATAAGGGCTGGTACCTGGGGGGCAGGGGGAGAGGGGAGAATGGAAGAGACATGGCACCTTAATTGGCTCCTTAGAATTTCTTCTTTCCAGTGTACCTCCTTTTGTCAAGGATTTATATGAGTGGCCCACTGGAGGTACAGAGGGGTATGTCAGTACAGAAGAAGGGAGATATAGGAGGGCAGAGTTCAGTTTTATCACCTGTCCAGTCCCTTGGTAGCTGCCTCATTCTCCACTCCTCCCATTTAGGTCTCTGAACTACCTATCAAAGCCCTGGGGTCCTAGAGCTTAGACTGCTCCCCCAGTAGACCCAAGGGGTCCCAGAGCAACCTAAACAACTCTGGGGATGTAAGAGAATGATGATTTCTGGAGTGTGTGCCACACCATCAGACCCCTGCCTATGATGGGAGACATTTGATCACTGCCTATCAGTCTGGAGTGGGAAGGGTTGAACCATATAAATAGCACTCTGTGGGGTTCTAGATAAAGGGGCAGAACGGCCAAGTGACTATACTGCCTCCATCCCCAGCAAATGACCCCCATTCCAGTCTAGACACTAGGTTCCCCCCAAACCCCACCATCTAACTCATCCCTGAGTCCCCAAGAAGATATAAAAATGTAGAAAAGGCAAAGAGAAAAGTGTAAACAGCTCCAGAAAAGAGAGGGGAATGGATGGGGGACACAGCCCCAAAGCTCAGCCCCCTTTCCAGGGCACCTGAATCAATATACTGAGGCCATGTCCCACTTCTCTGCCCAGGGGTGGGCTCCCCAGGCAGAAGCCAGGGAGGGAGCGGGGATGGGGATGGAAGAAGACACGGCTGACACCAAAAGCCAATCAATGCCACAGCCACCAACCAAGTTAGGGCAGCCCTTAGAGCCTTAGAATCATCTCTCTGACCAAAGCATGTTCTACATCCTGGCTGGCAAGCCCAATCCAGCAGGTGATACTGCTATCTCAGGACAAGTTCTTGACCTCCACAATGATGTCCTTTTTACCTGGATGAATCAAAACTGGACATGTCCAAGTGTCCTGGCAAACACATTATTGATCCTCAACCTCTGCCTGAAGACAGCTTCTTTATCCTGGAATTGCAAGTTTCTTCCAAGGATAGAGCTGCACAACCACCAGCAAGATGGGGACTCTTCTTTCTAGGTAGCTTCTGCACCCACTTCAAAAACGGGCCCCTTGAAGTGGCATCCACTAGAGCTATGGCCAAGTGCCCAGGTGATCTGTTCCTTAGGGTAGGAATAAGCTGGGATCATGGCCACAATGAACAGTTTGAAGAATAAGCCATACTGGGAGGGTGGCAAGGAGGCCTCTAGGCTGCCAAGAGCCCAGGCCTGGAAGACTAAATTAAAGGGAATGAAGAATTGAGGTCCAATCTGTATACACAGGCTCTCTATTCCTTATCCAGTTTCTAACATCCACAGACGCTGTCTCCATCTTCATTGCCACAGGCTTCATCTACAGTATGGATCAGTATTTGCAGGCCCCATGTACCACAGTCACAGCCTTGACATTATCTGCTCAAGGTTCCATATCCACACAGCTGTGTCTCTGTCTCAATTATCAGCCCTATAGTCTCTGGATCTTAAGCAGGGATAATTTCTTTCCTGATGCCCTTCATTGTTGGGGTCATTGGGAACCCCTTGGTCCCTCACTGCCCTATGACCCTGCCTTGGCTGTGCTGTTCCCCTTTGCCCTCAGGATGTTTGATGCAGCCATGCCCCTCTGGTAAAATTGGGGAGGGGGAGGGCAGGAGCAAACGGATGGGAGGGAACTAATTGTTGGCCTCTCCCTCCTCTTCATCAAAAGACTGTACCCCTGAGGATGTAACATCTGATACTTTCCGACTGAGGACAGCAGATGCCTCAGGCTCTTCTCGTGGGGACAGAGATTCCAGATCCCGGCATCCTGCATCTTCCTCCTCCTCAGCAGGCATTTGCCTCTTCTCAGGTTGATCCCTTGCTGGGTCCATTCCACCCACTCCTGAAGCCCAGTCAGGGTCTCCTCCCAGTAAGGGTTGGGGCCCCTGGGCTGAGTGCCCAGGTGGAGGCTGGGAAGGCCCTACTTCATGCAGACTGGGCTGGGAGTCATCAAAGGCTGGACCAAGGTAGGAACCAGTGGCTGGGGAGGCTATGAGAGACTGATCACTTGCCTCCCAGGCATCTGAAGAACCCAAGCAGTACATGCCTTGAGATACATAAGAATGTGGCCATCCATCCAATGGGGCTTGGGCTAGGGCATCTGTGAAGAGAAGGATATAAGAAGGGGAGTCACATAAATCACAGGCAGGTAATAAGGATATATGGTGGCCATGGAGAGTATAGAGGGCATGTGGGGGAATCACAGAGCAATAGGTGGTAGACAGGACTAAAAGAACCTGAATGCCCATTGTAGTCTGGGCAGAAGTGACAAGGTTTGGGAGGTCTTAGAAGTCAGGAAGAGTTCCTGATCTTTAGGAAATATGGTTCTGGAACCATCTCTCACCTTGACTTTCCATCAGCTCCTGGTAGTTATCACTGTAGTTGCAGCCCAATGGCTCCTGGGCGGAATTAACACTCATATCTTCACCATCCATGGAAGACCAAGCCATGAGTGTGGCCTCAGAGATAGCAAACTGTTCCATGACCCCTGGGGAAGAAAGAAGATGATTTATCACAGGAAACACTTCCAACTATAGACAGAGAACCGGGGTCACCTCAATACAGCTCTCAAATTTGGGACAGAAATGAGGAAAAAAATCCTAGGTGTTGCAATTGAGAAATTCCAAGTGAAAAGGGTAGGGTTCCTGGTAAGGAGTCCCTGGGGATAAAACCAAGGGGAATTTCCAGGGAGTGTACTCTAGAGATTAGGACCAGAGATAATCAGGTGTTTACGTTTGAGTGTTTCTAGGAATAAGGATTAGGGAATTTCTGTGAGAAGCTCCCAATAGATCACAGTTCAAGGTCTTCAAGAGGTACTCTGTGGGTAAATCAGGGTGGGGGGGCCTTGAAAGGTCTTAATGGTGGAAGGGAGACATGAGAGAATTTCCCGAGATTAGGTGAGTTTAGGGGTCCTCAGTCTAAGGAAAACTGTAAAGGGGGAACTTTATTTTGCTATGTCCAAGTTCCTCATTAAATCAACTTCCCTCCTATATTATCATTCCCATGGTCTCCATAGTCTTCTTGACCCAACACTCTAAGGCTGCTCCTCCTGTAGCCAGGGCTCAGAGCCCTGACGTGCTCCATATTCCCCACCCAGGGATCACAGAAATGTAAGACTAGAAAGGACTTTAGAAATAATTTCATCTAATACCTCTGTTTTACAGATGAAGAAACCGAGGTGCAGAGGTAAAGTGACTTTCTGAAGGAGATTACACAACTAGTAAGGTACACAGCTGTGATTCAAACCTGATTCAACTGCTAACTAAAACTTGCCTGTCCTGTATCTCATACTCTTAGCACTCTACTCCCAATGCTACTCCTATTACTTGTCACAGCTAGTTCATTTGATAAACTAATTTGTGACAATGCACTAATAGATGAAGGATCACTACCATCCTCCTGTCTCCTTGGATAATGTGTTTGAATAGGGGCCTTCTGGGAACAACCTTTGTCTTTGTTTGCAGATATAAGGCATCAAGGGAGTAACATGGAGGGAATGCGAGACCAGGAAGAGAAATATTCTAGGGCAAATAGGCACTCAAATCTCACATAATTCTGTGTCTGCATAGGATCAGCCCCAGTATGGGAGGACTTGAGTTGGAGAGGTCAGGGTGAGAAGGCCAGGGAGACTTTTGAGTGATGTATGCCTGGGGCCAGGATGTTGGTTGAGGATGTCCAGGACTGGGGATGAAGATACCTGCAAGGAATCGAGCCTCCTTCTCGCCATCACTGAGGTCAGAGTAGGCATCCGTATCCCTTCGGACAGACTCATGACTGTGCTGTGGCTGAGCAGCTGGAGCCTTCCCCCAGCCTTGCCATTCGATCATGTGGGCCACTCGACCTTGCCCCATGGCTGTAGGCTTTGTAACGTGGTCCTTCATACTACGTGAGATCCCTAAGGAGCCAAAGGTACCCATTCCCTCTGGGCTATTACCCGGGCCCCCAGACAGACCATCCAAACCACCCATAATCCATGACCCCCCAACCAATGGAGTCTTGTTATATAGGACTACCTCAGGGTGCTACCAAGGAGGGACAGTTTCTCAAAGGGCAATAGGAGGGAGAGGGAGAGTCTAGAAGTAAAGATAGGGATGGCATCGGGAGAAAATGGACAGAGTTAGCAATAGGTGCCAAGGATAAGGAGACATATGGTTGTTGGGAGGAGGATTCTTTGTGTATGAAGATGCTATATGAGTCTCGGGACTGGGGTCTCACCTGAGAAAGACGACTTGGCCAAGGCCCCAATACCATAGGCATTGGAGTTCCGCTTAAGCTTGGGAAGGATGGAGGTTGTATCCTCCATGGAAAGCTGGGGGAGGATGCAAAGAAACGACAACACGACAAGGACAACAACAACAAGCACAACTCACATTTATATAGTGCGTTAAGTTTACACAGTGCTTTTAAAATCCTGCGGTGTAGGCAGGACAGATATTATTATCCACATTCTACAAGCGAAGACACTGAGATTCAAGGAAATTAAATGATATTCCCAAAGTCACATAATCAATAAGCACTGGTGCCTGACAAAGGGTGTCTGTGTGTGGGAGTGCGGGTTCCTTATATGCATGGGGAGAATTCAGGGTGTCCGGGGGAAGGAAGATGAGATTTACAGGCTTAGGTGAAAGGAGGGAGGGAGAAGATATTTTCCCAAGAATCTAAATGACGTGGTCTTCTAAACTTAAACGTAGAGTATGTGTGTGTTTGTGTGTTTATTCCATGAGGGTATTTATTCCTGATGGTGTGAAAGACTGAGCCAGGTAGAGAATGCATAAAGGGGAGGAGCTAAGTAGTGAAAGGAAGGGGGATTCTGGGAGCAGCGAACCTTACTATTGGAATGACAGGACTGGAGAGAGGGATCATAGTTATGAGATGGAGAGATAAAGTAAATGTCGACGTTCCCATGTGCCTCGTTGGAACTCAGTAAGACAAACTCAAGAGCATCCTGGTTCTATTTGGGCTGTGGATGATTGGAGGGGGAGGGGAGAGGAAGAGGTACATTGTTTTCATATTGGGGTAGGAAAATGAGAAGGAATTTAGGAGGGAAGAGGGTTAGACCAGGGAGACTCCAGGACAAGTACTCACATTGATGCCATCCCAGGAGAAATCTGTTCGAGTTTGCTGTGAGAAGACACAATAAGAGAGTACATTGTTTGAAGAGTTGCTAGTGATGGCTGTAGAATCATTTCTTCCATTGAGCTCCCTCTTCACTACATAGCAGGGCCACCCATGTATGGTGAAAAGGGACTGAGGCTAGTCTTAATTCTAAGATGAGAGTCTGGGGATCCCTGGGGAAAGATTCTGGAGCATTCCTGGAGAGGTATCAACCTAAAGGAGTGGTAGGGTAACAACTGGTGAATTCTTGGGGAAAGGAATGGAGATTCTTAGGTCAGGACCTAGGAAGGTTTAAGAGGGGCAGGAGACTATACTACAGGTACAAAGGATGGATCTCAGGGGGTTCCGGAGATATAAAGGAAGTTCATGGTAGGTAGGAAACATTTGGGGTGGGGATGGGGTGGGGTGAAGGCCTCACCTCAGTGGATGGCGGGTGGATGCTACTCCCATGCAGGGAGCTGGTGCTGTCCATGTTGATTTGGTCAACATCCTTCAGACCTTTCCAATCCACTGCAATCACCTCATTCCCTAGAGGCAGCCAGGGGCCAAAACTCAGCCTCTAGCCCCCCAAACTCCATCTGGCACCACCACTGAATCTAATCTGGGTACCAGTTCAGCCCCACTTCTGTAGAAAGGTTCAGAGTCCCCATTCCAACAAGCTCCACCCTGCCCCAACCCCAGCTGGAAAAACTCTGCCCTTCAGTCCCTTCTCTCTATTTCATTATTCAGTGACTATCCTTATTCCTCCCAATATTTGATGGTGATAATAGTAATAAAAATAAGCCCAATTTTGGCTTCAGATGAGCTAAACAGAGCACACTATTATAAATCGCAGAGAAAACTTTCCATTGGCTACTTTTTTCCCAGTAGGGGGTTACTAGTGAGGTGAACACAGAAATGAGGTGGTCAGTGCAAAGGATAGGATAGAGGAGTTTAGCCTAGGTTTAGGGAGGGCAGGATGAAGCTATTAATGAGGAATGGGCTTTATGATGGGAAGAAAATTAAGGGTTGGGGGAGAAGGGAAGCTTTGGGCCCTGACAGAGTCAGAGGAAAGCTAGAGAAAGAAAGGGAGGACTTGGAGACTATGTATGGAGAATCAAAGTCCCTCCTTCCTGAGGTTTCCAGCTTGGGGAAAAGGTGAAACCAGTGGGATGGCTGGAAACAAGTCTTAGTGAAGAAGTTGTCTGAAGCTCTGATATCACCACTAGGATCCCCTGGTTGGGGACAGGTCTCAGGGGAAGAGAAAATATTCAGTTTAAGATAGTAGTTGGTATAACTTGCATAGAATGGGACTATAGGCTAAAAAAAAAAAAGACAGCTGAGTCCCTAATATATGGAAAAGCTCCCCAGCACTGCTAGAAGTGTGTGTGTGGAGGGGGGAGAGGGGGCTGGAGGAAGCTAGTGGATTCAAAAGGCAAAGTCCCAGGCTGGTAAGAGAGGGCAGGTGAAAAGAATGGGCAGCCTCAGAGAATAAGAGAGAATCTGGGGTGGGTTGGAGGCCTAGAAATATGCTTGATCAGAGTAGGGACCTTAGAGGTGGGGAAAGTGGGAGAGAAAGAGAAGGGGACACTGAATTTGTAGCAATAGGGAGAGCTGAGTCAGAGATGTGGGGGGCAGGAAGGGGAGGGATAGGGAGAGGTGAGAGTAGAGGAGGAGGGGGTGTCCATGCAAATGAATAAGTTTTCAAAGAAATCAGGCTTCTGGACAGTGAGAACGTGAGTAACATTGGGAATTATTCTCTCAGCCTGAGATTACTGAGGGGTGTAAGTAGGGGAAGTTGGGAATTGGGGTGAGAACAATTTTAGAGATTGAGAAAGAGGGTCAGACTTAATTGCCAAGCAGTGTGAAGGCTATGGGGGCAGTTTTCCTGAGACCTCTTTTGACCAGACAGGAGCAAAGGGGAAGGAGAGTAGGAGGAGCCTGTCTCTTCAACACCCACCCCGTAAACCAGGTAAATAAAGTCAGGGTCCCACCCAACCTGCCCCCACCAACACAAATACTGTCTTTTCTCTAGTTTTCCCCTTGATTCCTCACTCCTCGCCCCCTCCAACCTCCAACCCACAGTCAAACTCTTCCTTCTCTACACTTCTTCCCAACCCCATTCCCGTAGGATAAGGAACCCACCCACCTCCCTCCGTAACCGAATCCCTAGGGTTGATCCCGCCCCCGCCCCAGAGGAAAATGCACGTGAACAAAGCAAATCTGGGGGAGGAAAAAAGAAAAGGCAGAAGAGAGGGAAAGACAAGGAGGGGGTGAAAGACAAGGAGGGGGTAAAACACAAGGAGACAGATGGAAGGGAGGGGAAATGAAAAGGGGGTATGGGAGAACCCAAAAGGGACTCAGAGAAACTGAGACAGGAGGCTGAGGGGAGACGGCAGCTGGGAGAGGAGACTATTTTGCAAATGAAAAGGAGGGGAGAGTTGGAAGGAGGCAGGGGGAGGGAGGGTGGCTAAGGTGATGGAGAGATGAGGAAATAGGGGTTGTAAGAGGGGGATGGAGGGAATGGGAGGAGGTTGATAGAGTGATGGGGACAGGGACAGAGGCGTGGGGAGGAGATGGAGGGAGGGAGCATAGAATGAGAAAGGGAAGGAGAGATAGAAATAGAAGAGAAACAGAGGTGGAGAAAGATGAAGTGAGAGAAGGATAGAAAACAGGAGGGAGAGGTGAGTGATGGAGAGAGGAATGGAGGCACTGAGGGGGCGGAGGGAAGGAAGGATGGAGAGAGGGATGAAGAGGGCTGAAGAGGGGTGAGATGGGGGAGGGGGAGGGCTGAGGGATCAGGCTGAGCCCAGCCCCCGCCCACTCCCCCGCCGCGGTACCCACCCACAGTCCTGGAGCCGATGCAGCCCATGACTCCGGAGGGCTGGGGCCGGGGCCCTCACAGGCGCTGGGCGGGCGCTGGGGGGAGCACCCGGGGCCGTGCCGCCGCCCCAGCCGCTCTGCAGCGCCGCCGCCGTCTTCTCTGGGCTCCGGCTCCGCTCCCCCCTCCCTTCTCCTCCATCCCTCCCTCCAGCAGCCTCCGTCGCCGCTGCCGCTGCCGCCGCCGCCGCCGCCGCCGCTTCGCTCCCCCCGCCCCAGCCCAGCTCGACTCAGCTCCCTCCGAGATGGGAGGGGGTGGGTCTGGGGATTGGCTGCTCCTGGGTTCTCCCCGCCCTCTGCCCCTTGTCCGCTACCTGCACCCAGATTCACACTCCTGCTTTCCCTTCGGGCTCCATCCTCTTATCTAGCCCATGGGCTCTTTGGATGACTGTGTCTCTGCCTTTCCCATTCCCCTTCATTTGCTTCCCACGGTCGCGATGCCCATCCTTCCTGCAGTCCCCCTCCCCAGCTTGGGGCGGGGCGGGGTGTGGGGGTGGGAAATCACCTCGAGGGAAACGTGGAATGGGGATGCTAATACCCAGTTTGGGTCTTAGGGCCCCAGGTGGCTACACATTTGAGTATTGTTTGATTCATTGTTGGAGGAGGGAGAGATTGGGGCGGGGGTCAGGGTCGAAGTCGCGATTAAGGGCCTTGTCCCCTAGGTTCCCATACATTTGCTTTCCTTCCAAAGATCACATCTGGGACACATACACCAGGGTAACGATCTGCTGCTTTGTATTGTTCCTCTATTGCTCCGTACGTGAATCTTTGTCTTCCTAACGAGATTGTTAGCTCCGCGAGTGCAGGGCTAGTGTGTTATGCTTGGTTTTTGACATTCGGTAAGTATTTATTGACTCATAATCCAACCCCAAGTCCGAGGGGAAGGGGCTAGAAGAGGGACATAATCCAACTTCAGGACGATGGGTTGGTTATGTATGTGTGGGAGAGGGGGAGGATGGGACCGTGGGAGGGAAAGGAATGATTCAAACCCAAGTATTACGGTACAGGAAAATGAATTCAAACCCAGGACCAGATGGGGAGTGAAAGTTAAGTATTTTCGAAATTTTTTGAACGACTTTTGTAACAAATGAAAACATATATTCTTATCTTCTGACAGAGTAAATATTGCATTCAAGATCCCTACCCCCTTTCCACATTATACTCCTATCCCATTTCATCAGTAGTTCTCCAGGACAGAGATTGGTCAGAGTTCTGTTGTCCTTTAATGTTGATTTTATTTGCAATAATAATTGTTGTAATAGTAACAACAATATAGTAAAAAAAAATAGATATAGAGAGCTTTAAGGTTTGCAGAATTCTCTATGTCTGTTTACACTTGAGTCTCACAACAACCTTGTGAAGTAGGTGCTGTAATTATTATGCCTATGCCTATTTTATAGATGGGGAAATTATGATTCAGAGAAGCAACTTATATAGCTAGCATTTGTCACAGGTGGGATTTGAAGCCAGATTCTCTAGTCATTATATATATATATATACATATATATATATATACACACATATATATGTCTTCAAGTCCTGTTCTCTGGTCATTATATATATATATATATATATATGTCTTCAAGTCCTGTTCTCTGGTCATTATATATATTGTTCTCCTGGTTCTGCTTATTTTGCTCTCTAATCATGCAAGTCTTCCCATATTTCTCCAAATTCCTCATATAAATTCTTCCAGCACTATAATATTCCATTCATATAACACAATTTCTTGAGCCATTCCCCAACCAATGGGCACCCACTTTGTTTCCAGTTTTTCACTATCACAAAGAGTGCTGCTAGGTGAATACACATGAGGAATTTCATTCTGTCTTTGTATTAACTCACTGTGGGCATATACCAAAAGGGGATCTCAGAGTCTTGGTAGGCTTGAATGGTGGGCTGAATTTCATAAGATGAAATGTAATAAAGATAAATGTAAAGGCATGCATATGGGTTTTAAAAAAAATCAGCCACATGGGTACAGGAAGGGGAAAATGTGGCTAGCCTGTAGTTGGTGTGGGAAAAGATCCTGGGGGGTTTAGTGGATTGTAAGATCAATGAGTCAACAGTGTGATATAACAGTCTTTTAAAAAGCTAGTTCATTCTTGGGCTACATTAATATAAAAATATGTTTTTCTACTGTAGACGGTTAGACCAACCTCAGTGGATCTCACTGAGTCAGGAGTCTTTGTAGTGTTCCAAGGCTCAATGCCATTACTACTGTGCCATTTGTGAATAAGGACATGTGAAGAACTGTGACACCATTTGGAAATCTTACTTTTGCCTAGGAGCTAAGAGATTTTATGGCAAATGTGACGTGGTCCCTGATCTCAAGGAGCTTACAATATAGGAAGGAAGATCATACAGGTATACAAGTGCAATGAGCATTCTGAAGGAGAGATCCTTTTTGATTGGCAGAGGGAGATTTGGGGAAGCTTCATAAAGGATGGGAAATGCACATGCTATAGTGGAAAAAGCTCTGGACTTGAAATCAGGAGAACTTGTTCAGATCTAGACTTACTAGCTGTGTGATCACAGACAAGTCAATCATCTTTCTCTGCCTCAGTTTCCTTCTCGATAAAATATGGATAATAATGGTTAAGGGCAGCTGGGTGGTGCAGTGGATAGAGCAATGAGCCTGGAGTCAGGAACACTCATCTGAGTTCAAATCAGAACTCAGATACTTACCTACTAGTTGTGTGACCCTGAGCAAGTCACTTACCACTGTTTGCCTCAGTTTCCTCATCTGTAAAATGCACCAGAAACGGAAATGACAAACCACTCCAATATCTTTGCCAACAAAACCCCAAATGGGGTCACAAACAGTCAGACACAACTGAAACAACTGAACAGCGACAGTGATGGTTGAACTACTTGCCTCACAGTGTTGATGTGAGGAAAATAATTCCAAAACATTAAAACATCATGTGAACATGAGCTACCCAGTCTTGACGAATGGTTAGGATTTTAACAGGAAGAGATAGGGTGACAGGGCATCTCACACTTAGGGACTTAGGATGCAGGAGCTTGCGTGTTCTATGGCCGAAGAATAATCCAATTTGACTGGAGAACATGATATATGATGAAGATTAGTGATTGATAAGGCCAGAGAGACAGGTTGTACCAGATTTAGGGAGACCTGCACGCCAAGCTAAGGGTCTTGAATATTAGAAAATCTGGAAACACTAAAGGGTTTGATCAGGGGAATGGCATGATCAATTTTGTAGTTATGGCGTAGTGGAAAGAACACTGAATTTGGAGTAAGTTTGAGCACAAATCTGGGATCTTGATTTATATTTATGCAAGTCCTTTCACTGATGTGGCCTTACATGTAAACCTAATGTAAAAGGAGAGAGTTGGATTGGATTATCTGTCTAGATACCGACATCTGTCTGATCCCTTCCAACTCTATGATTCCGTGATAAAATTATTCTTATCGTCCTGAATGGCTGGTGTGCCTCTGATCCTATTGTTCATGATTTTGAAAAACTTTTCCTTGAATTTTCCTCTTGCCGCATATTTACCACTTCCTGGGTAGTCTCAAATCTTCTGATTTCGTCTGGTTTTCCTACCTCACCAATTTTTTCTTTCTGAGGGTCATGACTTTTGTTCACCCAATCTTCCTCAGTTGTAAAATGAAGGATACTACCAACTACTACTTGATGGCAATGAACTTTAACATCAGTATCTCTTACATTAAAACAGGAACAAGATGTCTAAGATGTTTCCCTTTCATTATATTTTAACTGAATTTCCATCCATGGAAACTATAGCATTTCATCAGTTCATATTTTACAACTCCTGACACCATGGTGCCAGGTGGGGCAAATAGGCATACCTGGTTGCCTAACAATTACCTAGAAGATGTCTGCCTCACTGTGGCAGTTCTCTTAAAAGAAAGCTCTGGCGTATCTCATTGGGGAACTCCTTTTTCTTTGATCATCTTTAAGACACTATCCATGTCTTAGCTTAGTGACCTTAGAAAATGTTTATTCAGACATCTGGTAGGAGGTCCATAGTGTTGTACAGATTTACTACCTACCTACGTGTTCAGCTGAACTTCCATATTGCCACAGTCAAGCCAAACCTGCTATTTCTTTCATCTTCCCTAACCCAACACTAGACTATCCCTCCATTACTATTAATACCAGGACAACCAGAATAATGGTGTCAATGTAGTTCATGTACCTGATGGGAGGTCCATGGAATCTTGGAAAAGTCCTGGGAAACAGCTGTTGTACTTTTTCATTCACGACACTAGCAGTGGACAGACATGTACCGGTCACTTTCCCTGGAGACTGCAGGAGGTTATTTTATTTTTAATTTGTTAAAAAATTTTTATTGACATTTGTTCAGTAATTTTTCAATCATGTCGCATCTTCCTTACCTTATTCGGGGTTTTGTTAGCGAAGATACTGGAGTGGTTTGCCATTTCCTTCTCCAGCTCATTTTATAGATGAAGAAACTAAAGGAAACGGA
Source organism: Trichosurus vulpecula (assembly GCF_011100635.1). NCBI lineage: Eukaryota > Metazoa > Chordata > Mammalia > Diprotodontia > Phalangeridae > Trichosurus > Trichosurus vulpecula. The sequence continues at coordinate 103,393,527 of NC_050577.1, read as the reverse complement.
AACTTTTACAAGTGACTTGTCCAGGGTCACATAGCTAGTAAGTGTCTAAGACTGGATTTTAACTCAGTTAAGATAAGTCTTCTTGACTCCAGGCCCAACACTATCTACTATGCCTCCTAGCTTCCCCAAAATATGTTATTGACGTATTTTGTTTTGAAAAATCAGTGATATATATGTATGTATATATACATATACATATATATATACATATATATATATATATATATATATATATATATATATATATATATATATGTGTGTCCCTTTATCACTCTTACCCATTAAGCCATACCTGGTTAACAAAGAATTTTTTTTTTAAAAAAGGGAGGGAAAAGCAGTTCAGCAAAACTAACCAAAACATCAGTGGAATCTGACAGCATATATGAAGTTCCACATTCATTGCCCTACACAAGGAAAATTGAGGGGTGCACTTTTCTCATCTCTTTTTGGCCATTATAATTGCATAGAGTTTAGTTGTTGTTGCTGTTTTTAATCATTCCAATGGCATTTATATTGGAAGTTGAATTGGTCTATAAAGGCCATTCTAGGGAACATGTAGCAGTTGGAATTCCCCTGGAAGTTTCCAGGGACTCCAAAGATGTGGTGACTCAATTCTGTAGCCTTTTGGGATGACATTTCTGGACTGCTTATGGCCATATGGTAGCCCAGTACTGAAAGGACAAAAGAAAATCTGCAGCAGCCCCTTTGTCCTCTCCCAGTCCTGATGGTGGCTGGGAGGTGGGATTCTGTGTCATTTAAAAGCAGATAGAACTTCTGGCTGGTTCTCTCTTCCTTCAGTGTTCCAGGTTCTGTAATGTAACTCCATGACTTCTAGTGAGGGATGAGGAACAGGCTAGCCCTTTCCCAGGCAACTGCCCTTACTTGTCAGCTAGCGGAGGGGGGCTCCACTTGGGGAACTTGAAGCTGCTTTTTATGCTTTGTGTTTCCTTTCTTTAATTGGTGCCTGAGCATCAACCTTGAGATGGATAGGAAGGTGGGCTATGGGTTCCAGAGAAGTTTGTTCAGTTCTACTTGACTGATGTGAAGGTGTTTCTTCATTAGACCATCAGCAGAATTACTGAGAGTGATTTGGATAACGAGTAGAGCAGAGGTGAAATGTAGCTATGTCTATTCAGTAGTCTCGAATACTCCTTTGTGTTCTTACGAGGCTTAATCATCAGCATCCTGGAGAGATCATAACAAAAGTTACTGAATTCTATTTTAAGTGATTCTGTTAACATGTGCTTTTGAGTCTTTTGTGTTTTAGCATTTCTTTTGTGTGCAGGAAAAAATACCTGTCCGATGCCTGATTTGTATTTTATGTTAACTACCTTTCTACTCTCCTTTTATGAGTAAAGGAGTCCTTAGACCTGAGTGAAAACTTACCCTTTAAATAAATTGTCTCTAGGACCCAAAGGGTGTGAGGCAAGGGAGTTTAGTCCTCCTTTCATTAGATGCTAGACTCCTGCAGTACTGAACCCGGTCTGACTGTGTATGGGTCCAGGGCTGAGAGGCTCCTCATCTTACTGGAGAAGGGAAGAGTCATATTAGACATGGTCGTGGTCATTGTGTATATTGTTTTCTTGGTTCTGCTTCTAGTTTATAAAAATTCATGAAAATTTCTTGGAAATTCATGGAAAATTCATGGAAAAATATTTTAGTTAACTATATGAAGTGAACAATTAAGCTGAAAGCCATGGTCAAGTGGTGGAAAAGTTACCAACCAAGTGTTGGAGATATCCAGGCACTGTCCTCTCTATTGGGAGTCTCACTTCTGGTCCTACTCTGGACCAGAATTAGAGTGCTTCTCTTACCTTTCTTAGTTCTTATCTCATTTTAGCAATGACATCCTCTTTTCTTTGTTCCTTTCCCTGGCCTAGAAACCCACTCTTTAATTCCTATGGTGATGCTCTTCCTGCCTGTTTGTTTGCTTTTTACAACATCTTGATGTCTGGAGGATCTGCTCATAGCTCTTGTACTGAGTGCAATTTCTTTTAGGGATAGAAAGTGGAACTCTGGCTAACACGTTTTGGAGAAGAATTGCTATAGAAAAAGCTCTCCATAATTCCAAATACCTCCTGCTGCTTCAAAAACTGCACAAATATGAGTTTTCCCATCACAAATATTTCACAAGTTCTATAAGGGCATGAATGAAGCTACAAATTGCCAGTAGATACTGGAATATTGTAGAAGTTTTACCTAAATTGGGTCATCCACTTTCAAATGACAGCTGGCCATCTCCATTTAGATCCCTTGTGTTATAAATACAAAATCTTTGGATTCAATGGATTTCCAAAAGAATGAATACTTTCTGGAAAATCCACAATGTTCCAGAGATACTCTTGCCACTTTCCATGCCATCCTTCTGTTCTTCACACATATTAAATATGTGTTGATTGAATGAGTGGATGAGTTCAGATCTGGTAGCTCAACTAGTCTTAGACCAACAGCATTCCAGAACTTTTTACCATTAGTTCTACAGATGGCACCAAGAGAACTTTGAAGAAGAGAATGCATTGCATCATGAATAATATCCCTTGCTCAATTACTTTGCGCCCTTCCAGTGGAAAGCGATGCAGAGATCATTTCTGGGAGAAGATAATGAGAGGCTATGCTTCTAGAAAATTTTATCTTCCCTCCTCATTAGACTATCAAAAAGAGTTAGATTCTGGTTCATCCTTGGCTTTCCTATTTCTTATGCTAGAAGGAGGACGTAGGGACATTATGGTCCAGGAATGTGAGCAATCCAAGGAAACAGGTTAAAGAGGTAGGGGAATTATAGGAGATGGAGATGAATGCAAGATCTTGGAAGATATTGATAGGAGTTGGCCAGGTATGAGGCCCATGGGAGATGGGAATAGTGTTATAATAAAGGAGTAGTATAGTTTTCCAATGTACATTGCACCCAGTGGCCTTGTGCCATATCTCTGATGATGTTAACTGACTGGGATGACAGAGGAAGGGTAAGCAAATCATAGGCATTCATTTACTGGGGACTTTGGTAACTGAATCTTGGGGAGATTTGCATCCATTCTGAGGTGAAGGGCCCTCTTCCTGTCTCTCATCAAATTGTCTGCATCCTCTTCTCTGGCCTAACCTGAGCATTTGAGAAGAAAGATAGCTGAACGTACATTACAAATTATCAAGAGTTTCTTCAGAAGAGCCCAACAGGAACAAACCTTGAAGACTTGCCTCCTGCTCTAAAGCAACCAGGTTGTCAGCTATAGAAATGCTCCCAGGAGACACAATTCCTGAAAAGGATGTGGTTGGAATAATTGCCTTTCTTTACTTCTTGTGTCTGATACTGATTGTGGAGAATGGCTATATCCTTGTAGTGCTGGCCAGTGAATGGGCACGGTGTGGGACACTTCCCCCAAGTGAAAAGATCTTGGCCTTCTTAAGTGCATCTCGCTTCTTCCTGCAGTGGGTGATATGTGGAAAGAACTTGTACATCTTGCTCTATCCAATGGCCTTCTATTACAACCCTATATATCAGTGCATTTACTTCCAGTGGGATTTTTTTAACTCTGTTTGTGTATGGTGCTCTGCTTTGCTCAGTGTCTTCTATTGTGTGAAAATTGCAACCTTCACGCACCCTGTCTTCCTCTGGCTGAAATGGAGGATCTCCAGGTGCATGACCTGGCTATTACTTGGCTCCCTTGGTATCAGCTTTGCTATTGCCTGCCTATTTTTCATAGGCAACTATTATATCTATTATGTCTACTCAATGAGAAGTATTGTATCTGAGAATCGTACTAGGGGAATTTTTAGAAGAAAAATGGAAAGATACTACTTTTTCCCTCTGAAAATAGTTGCTTATTCAATTCCAGCCACCATCTTCTTCGTCTGTATGTTTTTGCTTATCACTTCCCTGGAAAGACACAGAAAGAGGATGCTACATAGCGATTCTGGCCTCAGGGACTCCAGGACGCAGGCTCACACCAGGGCTCTCAAGACACTCATCTCCTTCTTCATCCTATTTACCTCCTATTTTTTGGCATTAATGGTCAATGCTTCAAACGTCTTGCCCTCTTTGAGGTCATGGTACTGGGGGTGGCAGGTTTTGATTCACCTGTGCACAGCAATCCACTCCACAATTCTGATCATGAATAACCCCCGGCTAAGAGGTGTGCTGGAGAGAAAGAGCTGCTTGAGAGATGGGATTTTCTAAGTCCCATTGGATAAAAGACCACAGGGAGATCCCTGGGCCTACAGATACAGAAGACAAGTTCCCCTTGACCATTTCTCTAATAATCCTTACTTTACCATTGTTCCAGTGAGACGTCGTTCTAATCCTGATGGAAAGAAGATGGGAATAAGGATGTCCCCAGAGTACCAAGAGATGAACAGTCCCCATTGATATGTACACAGAAGGAAAAGGGACCACGTGGCTATGCTCTGGCAATATCTATTATGTGATACTTGACTTTTCCAATCAAAGAATCTTTGAATTACATTTCCCATTGCCCTGTCTTTCTGAGTAATAATCATCATTCTGGGAACTGGTCGTGTGGATGCTCACCCACCCACTCATTTCATCTGTTGAATCAGCCTGGAGAAGACATTTAGTGAAATGGCATCCAGTTTCCCTAGGTCAGCCTCGAATTGGGAATATGCTTTCCTTCCTACATTGAAGCGTTTCCCTGCCTCTTATCTGTTAATGCAGCATGTAGCTTGTTCTTCTGGGAAGCCTTCCTCAGAAGCAATAAGGTATAAAAGGAAAGGGTGCAGAATGTGGAGCTGGGGACCTGGGTTTTGAATCCTGGCACTACCACTTATTAGCTATGTGGCCTTGAGCAAGTCAAGGAACTTTTCTAAGCCTCAGTTTCTTCATTTGGAAAATGAGGGGGTTGGATTATATGATTTCTAAGGTTCTTCCAACTCTGAACCTATAAGCCAATAAGAAAAAGCACTGTTTCTCATTGGCTAATGGATACTGATGCAACAGCATCTGTATTGTCCTTGTAACTTGTACCTAGCCCCTATTTAAACATGTGAGGGTGTGATTATCTAACCTAAACACACTCCTCTACATTTTAGCTAACTGCCTTCTTCTTCCTACACTCTTTTCAACACTAAACCCATTTCTAGCATTCGAACTTTCTTCCTCTGTTTGGTTCATGTATGAAATATGACTTAATTAACAATTAATGAGTCAATAATTAATAAGCAGGTGAATGAAGGGGGTATTCCTTTAATAATTATAAATGGGTAACATTTATATAGAGCTTTAAGGTTTGCAAAGCACTTTATATGTTAGTTCATTTGATCCTCACAACAACCCTGTGAGATAGATGCTGTTACTATCCCCATTTTTTCAGTCGTTTTCCAGGCATGTTTGACTCTTTATGACCCCATTTGGGGTTTTGTTGGCAAAGATACTGGAGTGGTTTGCCATTTCCTTCTCCAGCTCATTTTACAGATGAGGAAACTGAGGCAAACGGGGTTAACTGACTTGCCTAGGGTCACACAGCCAGTAAGTATCTAGGGCCAGATTTCTAACTCAGGAAGCTGAGTCTTCCTAACTGCAGGCTATCCACTGTGCCACCTACTTGCCCATTTTACAGGTAAGGAAACTGAGGCTGAGAGAGGTTAAGTAACTTACTGTTAGTAAGTACCTGAATCAGGATTTACACTCGGGACTTCCTGACTCCAAGTCCAGCACTATATTCCTTTTGTACGTGTGTGAGAAAGGTTGCTAGGCACCAGGAGGTTCTAGCCTCTGGACTCTTCCAGCCTTAGTACATGTCACTTCCAAGAACTCTTTGTGTGGTCATGTAACCAGCAGACTCCTCTATGTTATTGATTCAACCTGCCTTCCAGTTTTGCTACTTGTAAGCCATCATCTCAGCCTTGCCACTTACTCCCTTGGGACTTGACTAACAGCATCCGAAATATCTGCAGTCTATGTAGAGCAGAAAAGAATCAAAGTTTGTTGGATTTTTAAAGACTAGGTCTAGGGGATTTTGGAAACATGTGCAAACATATTTCTTAGGTTATCCATGGTGGTGGTTGAGGGTTCTTTGCTTCTTATGTTGTGATTGATCTGTAGTACACTGAGGTAGTTCAGCAAGGTAGGATGTAGCTCTTTGGGAATGATACATTACTTCCTTCCTAGAAGGCTTGGAAAGACAACTGAGTTGGGCTCAAACACAGATTGCTCTGAGTTAAAAGGATAGAGTCTATGACAGTCGCATTGTCCATAGCATGGCAGAAATAAATGTCATTGAAGGCAAGCTACGAAGAACGATGATGTGTTTTTCTGTGGGAGTATTACAAAGGTCGAAGCTGCTAGGTGGCTCAGTGGAAAAAGTGGAGTCAGGAAGACCAGAGTTCAAATCTGGCCTCAGACACTTACTAGCTGTGTGACCCTGGGCAAGTCGTTTAAGCTCTGTTTACCTTGATTCACTGGAGAAGGAAACAACAAACCACGGTAGCATCTTTACCAAGAAAACCCCATAGAAAGTATGGTCCATGGGTTCATAAAGAGTCAGACACTGTTGAATCAACTGAATAACAACAAAGATGCCACTCCTGGGTGAGGCTCTGGAGGAATGTAAACACCAGAGAAGAGAAGATGTCTCTATGCCAAGCTTACACAAAGACCCTGACTGCATCTCTGAGTATGTTTGAAAAGTAATTGGAAGCAAAGAAGATGAGCCCTAATGTGGAAAAAAAAATCCTCATTGCTTTCTGGGGGAAAGATCAGTAGTCATTTCTATGACTGTCAGAGAAACTCTCCTGGTACCGTATCTATGCAGCCAAGTGGCATGGTGCATAAAGTGTTGAGCAAGGAGTCAGGAAGACCTCAATTCAAATGTGGCCTCAGACACTTCCTAGCTGTGTGACTCTGGGCAAGTCGCTTAACCGTTGTTTGCCTCAGTTTCCTTATCTGTAAAACGGGGATAATTACAGCATCTGCTTTCCCAAGGTTGTCATGAGGATAAATGCAAAGTGCTTAGCCCAATACCAGGCACATAATAAGTGCTGTATAAATATTAGTGATTATTATCCGCAACAAACATAAGGGTGCCCTGAGTGGCCAAGAGAAGCCACTGTCTAAGGGAAGATCCTGCAGAGGAGTGGTGCAGAAGGTATTGGGAACTGAAGTATTGAGGAAAGCTTCCCTGGTAGGAGAAGACCATTCACTCCTGGATTTCAAGTGGTAATGGGAAACACTCGTTGTATGTTTGGATCTTGGGTTACTTTAAGTTACTGATGGCAGGATAGTGTTCAATGTTTTTGCTTTCTTTGGTGTGTCTAGAGTACTTGTACTCATAAATTAGAAGCTGATACTAGCCTTTTGGAATCTGACACCCAGAGATTTTGCCCAGATTTCTGAGCTCAGTCTTCAGGCAAGATGAATTTTATACCTGGGCACTTTATTTTTTGCAATCAATTTTCTTTTACATCACTGAGCTCCCTGACCCTCTCCCCACTCCCCCCCCCATAGAACTTTCTCTTGTAACAAAAAGAAATAGGTTATTAACAAAAAAACATCAACCATGTCTGACAGCTCATGCAGGATTCTGTATCCATGGTTCACCCCATTTCTATCAAGAAGAGGAAAGAAGCAGTTTCATGAAGAGTCCTCTGGAATCAAGATTGGTCATTACATAACTGAATTCTTATGTCTTTTCCTCTATGTTATTGTTTCTATCGTAAATATTGTTCTCTTGTTTCCACCTGGTTTGTTTTGTATTAGTTCTTTAGACCAGACGCTGATGAATAGGTGACCTCCTCATTAAGACCAATCCCTCCAAATGTACCTTTAATTGAACAACCTCCCATCTTCTCCCGCAGAGTGCCATCCACTACCATTCCCTCCCTGCCTCTCTAATCTTCCATTAGTTCTTACCTGTTGTTTGTAAATACATCCAAATCTCTTCCATCCTCACTAGACCCTACAATCCCTACTAGCTTTTGTCCTATGTCTCTCCTTCCTTTTCCAACCAATCTTGTCAAAAAAAAAAAACTGTCTACACTCTGCCTCCATTTTTTCTCTAACTCTCTTCTGAAACCTCTGTAATGCGGCTTCTAACCTCACCTCACTGCTAAAACCCCCTCTCCAAAGTTAGCAGTGATCTTTTAACTGCCAGGTCCAAAGGCTTTAACTCAATCCTCCTTCCCCTCAGTCTCTCTATAGTGTTTGGCACTGTTGGCCACACTCTGCTTCTGGCCATTCTCTCTTCTTTGGGCTTTCGTAACTCTGCTCTTTCTTGGTTCTCCTATGTGTCAGATGGCATCTTTTCATTCTTTGCTTGAAGATCATTCAAAGGTATATCCCCTAACTTTGGATGTATCCTAAGGCTCCATCTTGTACTTTTCTCTCTTTTTTCTCTCTGCTCCTGCACTTAATGGTCTCATCAGCTCCCGTGGGTTTGAGTCTTCTCTATGTAAATGATTCCTAGAGCTATGCATGCACCCTTAAGTAGCCTCTCTACCAAGTTCCAATCCCACATGAACTGCCTATTGGACACTTCAAATTGGATCTTCAGTAAACATCTCAATTTAACATTTAAAAAAAACTACTTTGTTATATTTCACCCCCAAAGGTGAACTTTCTTATTTCTGTCTCAGGTATCTGAATCAATCAGGTTAACAAACAGCATCATTAGTCACTCTTCACTCTTACCCCAGAGAGCCAATAATTTGCCAGTTCTTGTGCTCCCCGACGTCTCTTGGTTCCTTCCCCTTCTCTCCATTAACACATTCATGATCTGAGGCCCTGGTCTGAGTTGGGCACCTCATCACCTTTCACTTGGGCTACTGCAATAGCCTCCTAATTGGTCTCCCTGCCCCAAGTTATTCTCTATTCCGATCCATCTTCTACAAAGCTGCCAAAGTGATTTTTCTAAAGAGGAAATCAGATCAAAACACCTCCTCACTCAAGAAACTCTAGTAGCACCCTACTATGGGCAGCTAGATGACACAGTGGTTAGAGAGCCAGGTCTGGAGTCAGGAAGACCTGAGTTCAAATCCAGCCTCAGACACTTACTAGCTATGTGACCCTGGGCAAGTCAGTTAACTCTGTTTGCCTCAGTTTCTTCATCTGTAAAATGAGCTGGAGAAGGAAATGGCAAACTTACTCCAGTATCTTTGCCAACAAAATCCCAAATGGGGTCACAAACAGCCATACGTGACTTAAAAATGAGGGAACGACAACAAAGAACTCCTTACTGTCTCTAGGTTTGGCATTGAAAGTTCTTCACAGCCCTTCCCCAGGCTACCTTTCTAGCCTTATTACATATTACTCCCCTCCGTGTACACTGTGCTCCCATCCAACTGGCCTTTTTTGTATGTTTGTTTCACAAACAAGAATCCATCTTTCATTTCTGCTGTTGTATTGGTTACCCTTCATGCCTGGAATGTGCTCCCTTTAAATCTCTTTCAAGATTCAGCACAAGCATCATTTTCTGCGTGAGGCCTATCCTAGCCTCCCTTGCTGCTAGTGCCTTTCCCTCCAAGGTGATCTTGTATATGTTTTGCTTTGTTTTCTGTACACATACATATATACATATATTCTTTACACATACACACACATGTATGTTGTTGTCCCTGCCCCCCAACCTCCCTGTTAGCATATAAGCATCTTGAGAGCAGGGACAGTTTCACTTTTTTCTGTATCCCCTATGTCTAGCATGTCTGATTCATGATAAATTCTTAATAAATATTTGTTTTTTGACTGTTCATAGATGTCTTCCAAAATTTCTTAAAATTCCCACATTTGTAGTTTCTTATAACACAATTAATATTCAGTTCCATTTACATACAACAATTTATTTGTCCATTCTCTAATCAGTGGGTGTCTACGTTGTTTCCAGGTTTTGTTTTTGTTACCATAATTAAAGCTATTATTAATATTTTGATATTTAAGTACTTTTAACTCTGTCTTTGACCTCCTTAGTATATAGGTATCCAGTAGTGGTAACTCTAGGTCAAAGGACATTAACTGTTTAGTGACTTTCTCATGTGATTCCACATTGTTTTTTCAAAATGATTGTACCAATTCATAGCTCCTTTAACAGTATATTAATGTGTCTATATTCCCATAGAAACTCATATGTTAATGATTTCCATCTTTTGGAAATTTAACAACTTTATTAACAACCTAGTAGGTTTAAGATAAAACCTTAAACTTGTTTTAATATTTGGAACACTTAAAATTATGGTTATCACTTGCATTTTTTTCTTTTGAAAGTTTTCATAGCAGAACCAGGAGAACATTGTACACAATAATAGAAACATTGTTCAATGATCAACTATGAATGACTTAACTCTTCTCAGCACCCCAATGATTCAAGACATTTCCAAAAGACTTGCGATTGTAAATGCTACCCACCTCCAGAGAAAGAACTGATGGAGTCTGAATGCAGATCAAAGCATACTACTTTTCACTTTTTTTGTATGTTTTTTTTTCCTTTTGGAAACTGTAGGGTTTTTTGCAAACTGTTTCTTCTTTCACAACATGACTAATATGGAAATATGTTTTTTACATGATTGCACATATGTAACCTATGTCAAATTGCTTACCATCTTAGGGAGGGGGGAAGGAAGGGAGAGGGACAGAAAATTTGGAACTCAAAATTTTATTAAAAAAATGAAAGTTATTTGTCTTTACATGTAATTGGAAAAAATAAAAGCCTATTTTTTAAAAAAGACAGTTGTTCATATCCTTTTGCTAATGTGTTTTTTGTAGAGCTTGGAGGTACCACCACTTACTGATTCCTACTCCATCCTTCCCCCCTCTCCCAAAAAGCTACTGCATCCACTCAAAAGCCTATCTTAATGTATTCTACCAATGTGTTCAATTTTGATCAGCACATCAGAGAACACAATTAGCTAAGAGCAAAAGTGTTTAAAATAGCATTTAATAGCAATAGAACATTTCCCCATGTAATTCCTGGGGCACACACTCCCACAAATGTATACTATCAGTAGGAAGAGAGTTATGCAAGCAGAGAAGATGTACTCTCAAAAAGTACATACCCGATTACCTCTATCCACTTATACCAAGAAGATGCTTAAAATATTATTTCATCAGTGTGCATATTCCCTCCACTGCTACAGATTTCAACTTCCCCTTGCCTTATTAGATGGTCCCCTTGAGTTGCTGTATGATATATATATATATATATATATGTATTTTAATATATGTATTTTTAAAAATCGTGAAGTTCATTTGTCTGCCAGGCCCCAGTGATGAGCTTCTGTAACTAGGCTGATTTTTGGATATCGGACACATAGTCCTTTGCTTGATCCAACTTAAATGACCTGGCAGGGTCCAATAGGCCCTTTACTGACCTAGCTTGAGAGTCCAGGATGATCTCTAAACCATGAGAAAGCATACAAGCAGATCTTTAATGGAGTATTCCATTATCATATTGTATAGAAGTGCATAGAACCCTAAATAATGGAGTACAGATGTTGATGGATAGAAATGTCTAGAGGACCCTCTTCTCTCCAGGCTTTTCTGCTGAATTCAGGGTATACTAGAATTGGACATGAAGATACAGGGCTTTGATCCAAGGTCCTTTTCGTCGTTGGAAAAAAATGTATGCAAATCTCCCTAGGCTCAAGTAACTACTGTCCCCTTTGCATCTCTTTGATTTACATTGCATTTGACTAATTTTTAATCAAAGCTGAGTCAAAACGTGTTTCTGCCTATGGACTGAATCCATCTACCTCTTTCTATCAAGATTGCAGATTTTATGCTTTTTTTTTCATTTTTACAATTTAATTCTCCTCCCCAGGGTCTTCCATATACCTCTGATCTCTTCAATATGGTTACTTAAGTATCCTTCATACCTTTAACTCTGACCATAGAATTTATATTCATAAGTTATTTTAGGGTTTTTAAAACTAATTTTTAAATAATCTGGAGATAGTTATCTCAAGTATGAAATACTATATAACCTTAGTCCAACATAAAGAAATAGATAGGTACTCCCACCACCACCACCAACACACCTGGGCAACTACATGTTATAGTGGATAGAGTGCTGGGCCTGGAGTCAGGAAGACTCAGTTTCATGAGTTCAAATCTGGCCTCAGACACTTAATAGCTGTGTAACCCTGGGCAGGTCACTTATCCCTGTTTGCCTCAGTTTCTTCATCTGTAAAATGAGCTGGAGAAGGAAATGGCAAATCACTCTAGTATCTTTGTGGAGAAAACCCCAAATGGGGTCAGTGAAGACTAAAAACTGAAAAGTTTCACACACACGCACACACACACACGCAGATGATACAAGCCACCACGGTAAAATCTCTAGCCCAAGACTGGATCTATACTTAAATAGTAACTATTCTACCATTCCTTAGGACTCACTAAGAAAGCTCCATAAGTTGTGGGACTAATATTTTCACAGTAGATGTCCCTTACTTAGGCAGCTAAGTTCATCAGTCCACAGTTTATTTGATCCACCGAATTTTTCAGGAGCATCCAAATGTCTGCCTAGAATGTCTGACTGACTTTCTACTTATCCCAAAGCAGATCAAAAACCAGCATTCTGGACTGGGATAGATAATCTGAGATCTCTGCTGAAAGGACAGTCCAAACAGAGAGGCCCTAATTCTTCACTCCGTTCTACAGGAAGACACAGTTAGTAAGGTCAGTATCCCCTAAAACAAAGGACCCTTGGAGATAAGTGCACAGAGTCTCTCTGGAGAGAATAAATGAAGACACTGCTTCAGAACTGGACCCTGTGCATGAGAAGACAGTGATTCAATGGTGGGTACCCTGGAGAGGAATCAGGAGGGTAGACTATGTTAAGGGATCATGAAATGCATCTAATGTGATATAAAGTTTTTCTCAATGGGGGTAAATAAAGGAGGAGATCCAGTCCCAATATCTGTGGACATCGGTATAAACCAAGAGAGATGACTGCCTAATCTTTGAAGGGCAACACTGCCATTAGGCAAGTATTAGAAAGTGTTAACAGTATAGAACCAAAGGCTTCTTCTTCAGGGTGGTCAGGTTTCAGTGAAGCTTATTCCACAATGCTGGATTGTTTACAGTATATTTAGAAGTTCAGGTTAGTTTCCACTTGTCACTCAATACCCTTGACCCCTCCCACTGTCAGCAGGTGTATACTCTGGGAATGCAGTTTTGTCTTAATAACTCTTTCAGCCAAACAAAATGAGGAATGCAGGGTAATAATTTTTTTAATCCCATATTGAATACTCAAATCAAATACAAGGGAAACTTTTATAAAAAGAAGGGTTTAGGGGATGAGATTAACACTTACCTTGCAAAGTATATTCTGTGTAGCTTTTCTAGTATGTGATTGTTATGTTTTTGGGGTGGTCAAAAAGGCACCATTGTAAAATTAAAAACAAACAAACAATGGACTTTGAGTCAACAGACTTGGTTTAAAATTCTAGGTATGAGTTGAACCAGATAACCTCTGAGGTCCTTTCCAACTCAGAGGTTCTGAGATTCCAGCTCTGTCACTAATTGTGTGACCCCAGGAGAATTATTGAGTCTTATTTAGTCTCAGTTTCTTAACCTGTAATATCTGAATAATAATGCTTAGATTACTTACAGGGGTTTGATGAGGCTGAGATGAGAATGTGCATGAAAGCACTTTATAACATCTAAAGTGTGACATAAAGTGAGCTATTTATTATTCTCCCCATTGCATCAGAAACTGTATGTTATACTACCATGTAAGTGACTTTTGAATTAGCTCCTTTTTTATTTTATCCAGATTACCATTCCCCGTTATTGGCACAGATAATGGAAAGGCGACTTTAGGATGAAATATCAAGCCAATCAGCCAGCTTTTTCATGCTTGTTTAGCAGGCACTGTTCTGATGGGAAGAATCAAGGGACACTTTAGGGATCTCTCACTGATTGAGCATGTTGCCCCTACGCAAGTAGAATCTGACACCTCCAGAATCTGAAACTTTGCTAAAAATTCTACTAGTTTCCCTTACAGGCACTCATACTCACAAGGCTTCAAACATAGAAGAGGTTTAATTTGCATAGTAGAGGACACACACACATAGAAATACACATACATGTATGAATGCATGCATGCATGCATGTACATGCATATACATACACACACATTCCTGGGTAGCTACATGGTACAGTGGATAGAGTGCTGGGCCTGGAGTTAGGAAGACTCAGTTTCTTGAGTTCAAATCTGGCTGCAAACACCTAATAGCTGTGTGACCCTGGGCAAGTCGCTTACCCCTGTTTGCCTCAGTTTCCTCATCTGTAAAATGAGCTGGAGAAGGAAATGGCAAATCACTCCAGCATCTTTGTCAAGAAAACCCCAAATGGGGTCAGTGAAGACTGAAAACTTCAGACTGAAAACTGAAAAACAGGAAGTTTCACACTGAAAACTGAAAAAAAAAAGACTGAAAATGACTAAACAAAAACAATATATACACAATACATATATGTAGATGTGTATTATATGCATTACCTATACACAGGTATACATATACACATGAGCTCAAGAGTATCAAGTAGGCTTCTTTCCATGATACACTCTCCTCTTCCCTCTAGGGATTTTATAGTCCCGCATGATTTGTGATGATTTGGGGTTCACTTTTCTTCATTGGTACTCCCTATCATATTGTATTTATGCTAGGGGTCATGGGTCTTCTTGCTGTGAAGCCAGTGTTGTCTATTCCTCATCCCTGTTCCTTCCTGTTTGATTCTCCTCCCTAGGATATCACATTGGCTTTTAAATGACAACTGAACAATGAAGAGTTTACACTGGAGTCCTAACTGACAGAGAAATTGTGTTTTCATGCCTCTAGGCACCTGTTGTTTCATGCCCAGGTCCTACAGAATCACCCTTGGCCCAAAGGGTCCCCATTAAGATAGCTGTGGAAAGCTCTTTCTCCTAGATCCCTCAATGGTCTCTGCCTCCCAGATAAAAATGGCTCACATTTAGTCTGTAGCTGTTTACCTTCCCTCCTCCCCTGGCTCCACTCAGGATTTGAGCCCTTGCTTGTAACAGCATCTCCTACTAATTCTTGAGGTTTGCTGGTATCCATGTGGCACACTGGAAAGAGTCCTGAGCCTAGAGTCAGAGGACGTGGGCTCCGAGTCTGCCTTTGATACATCTTCCCTGGGTGCTCTGGTGTGAGAACTTTAGCTTCTCTGAGTCTTAGTTTTCTGATTAAAATGAGAGGGTTGCACTAGATCAGACGCATGAAACTCATAGCCAGCAGGCCACAGAGCAATGAAAACAGATTAAAATATAATTGGGAAATGTTTAACGAAATAAACAAAAAGGCACCATTTCAGAGATAATGTGGTTTTCTAAGTCAAAATGAGGCTGGCAAGAACTGGTTTCTGTTTGAGTTTGACCTCATTGGACTAGATGGTCTCTGAGAACCCTTCTAGCTGGAGATATATGATCCTGTAACCCTTCCAGGAAAGCTTGGCTGGGCTATGAAAATTACCCCAAGGCTGTTTCTTACAGCCTTCCAAAAGAGAAGGGAAGAACCAGATCCTTCAGAAATAGGTGTTTGTGACAAAGAAGGGCCTGTGGTGAGGGAGAATGTGATTTTAAAATATTTGTGCTTCCCTCATTTCTGAGTCTGTTTCTCCTAATGAGATCTACGTCTCTGTAGTTGATGCCTGTTTGGGGCCACCTTGTATGCATGTATAAGAGCTCCTGTGCTTCGTACAGTGTCTGGCACATAGTAGGGGCTTAATAAATGTTTATTGAATTGAAATGAATATAGCCTATTAGGAAGAGGCTTTTTTATACAGAGGCCAAAGGACAGTTCCCAAGGCCTGGAACAACTGAAGTCTCTACGGAAAGTGGGGAAAGAATGTATATAGTCCTTTCAAGCAACCTAATTCCTAGGAGAGGAGTGTGGTTGTGTGTGTGTGTGTGTGTCTGTGTCTGTGTCTGTGTCTGTGTGATGAGGTTTCAATGGTGGAGAGGTCTGTCATCTCAGGCTAAGTCTTAGGCTCGTTATCTTACATGCTTCTTTTAGAAACCTTCAGGGCAGAGCTGCTTCAAAATCCACCATGGCGGCTCCTTAACGGGGCCTGTGTTACTATAGGCTTCTCTTGCCCCATCCTCTCCCCATCTGGAGACAAAGGGAGTAGCTGCCAATGACATTAGGTCACTGCCTAGGAGGTCACTTATGGGTGGGTTCAGGGACCAGAAACTCCCTCCCTAGGGCAGAATTGATGAAAAATGCCGGGTCTAGCCTTATGTGTCAGCTAAGTGGATGATTGCCCATGTTGTACGATTTCAGGGACAGAGGGAGGCCCCCTAAATCCTTTCTCTCCCTTAGCTAATACCTTAAATTCTATTAACATTTCATTTTAAAGTTTTTGATCGCTGTTTAAATATAAATACCTCAGGGAAGGTTTCACATGAAGCTTGTCTTAGTTGTTTGTACCATAATGAATGAAGGACTTGAGAATCAGGAAAACAGGAGCACTAGACTCTTGAAGCTGGGGAAGGAGCCTCACTTAGGGGATAAAAAGAAGCTAGAGGCCTAAAAGATTGACTCCTTACTAAATAATTTTGCTTTGAGCTGACCCTAAGGAGTCACTGTTCTTTGCAAGTTATTGACTCTTCTACTGAATTTCCATCTCTGAAAATTAGCACACCACTCTATAGAGTTCAGTTCCCTCTTAGTCCCCCGCCCCAAGTCTTTAGAAGGAAAAGAACAAAGGTTTAAAATAACACTAAAAAGGAAAAATTACAAAATTGCACAATTTGAAATTTAGCGCTCGTCTTCCACATAAATTTAGGGAGGGAAGCTCCCTAGGAGGTTCCTAGGGGTCTCAGGAGCTTCATGCCATGGTCTTAAAAACTGCTTTTATACTCTTCCTTCCAAAAGGCCTTTAGCTGCATTCTAGATCAATCCACCTGGGGGCAAAATTAACCCCAATTGCCCCAAGTCTGCCTTATAGTTTCTTTGTTCACAACAGTCCTAGCTGGTATGTGGGGTTAACCTGTACCTCCATGGTTCCACTGGTATCTTGACCCATAATGGCCTCTGAGGTGCCTTCCAGTTTCACATGTATAATTCCATGATTCTAAGACCTGAGTAAAAAAAAAGAATGAAAATTAGGCAGGTGTTGTTGTAGACAAATATGTAGTGTATAATCAGTAGTCAATAGTCAACCTTGATTAAGTGCCTACTATGTGTCCGGCACTGTGCTAAGTGGTGGGGGGGGGGGGGTGGAGGGGAGGGATAAAATTACTAATAAAAACAAAGGCAGTCCCTGCCCTCAAAGAATTTATGATCTACTGGGGGAAGAAAGCACACAATAGGAAACTAAAAAGGCAGGGTGGAGTGAGGAATATATAATCTTGGAAAATACAAAAGGTACAGCAATTAAGAGCTATTAGAATGTTTAATATTGTAAGTGGTGTTTATGATTAACTGGCACTGCTTTGTTCATAATGTAATGTCTAATTATTTTGTTTTTATAAAGGTCTTGATTACTATATAATGCCTATATGTGTATGATAAGCAAAGCACTTCGTAGATAAATTAAGTAGGTTTTCCCCATCCTCAATGTTTATCAGGATGATTCTCATGTACCTGCTCTTAGGCCATCCATGTTTTCAGTTTAGCCAGTGGGAAAATCCTATTTATGCATTTTTTCTTCTTGATTGACTAAGGCCTGGTTCACTCAGCTGAGTTTCCAGATAGGAATCTTCCAGATAAGAATGAAATGTGTCAACAAAAGAATAAAACACCTGGTTGGAAGAGAACAATTGTGAATTGCCTCTGCCTCCAGGAAGACTAGGAGAGCTTAGCTCACCCATGGCCCAGCATTCAGCCAGAGTTCACTGGCGGGTGAGATGCCTGGCCTTAAGATCCATCTGATCTGAAGCTGACTTTGTCTCCAGAGAGAGGCCAACTGGAGTCTGGGACAGTCACCTGGGGAACCTCTCAGGGAGGCTCCCCTGAGAGAACATCAGTTCGGAGAGGATCCACTTTGCAATGCACATCAGTGGAATCCTTCCAGTGTCACAGGAGCTTTTTAAAACAATGAGATATCAAGGGGTTGTCAGAGCAATGTGATTAATAGCCTTGTTGCAGTGATGCAGCTTTTCAAACCTCTAATAATATACTTTGGACTGGTCTAAGCTTACTTTCAATTTTTTTTGAATTTTTTGAATTACTTTTCAATTTTGTTGTTGTTGTTGCTCAGTTGTGTTCAACTCTCTGCAGCTCCATTTGGGACTTTCTTGGCAAAGATATTGGAGTAGTTTGCCATTTCCTTCTCTAGCTCATTTTACAGATGAGGAAACTGAGGCAAACAGGGGTAAGTCACTTGCCCAAGGTCACACAGCTAGTAGGTGTTCGAGGCTGGATTGGAACTCAGGAAGAGGAGTTTTCCAGACTCCAGACCTGGGTCTCTATCCATTGGACCACTTAGCTGCCTGATTTATCCCAACATAGAGACAAAAAAGGTCCCTATTTTAGAAGTAAGAAACCCCAACATAGGGGTGCAAAAGAAGTACAAATTGTGATCCTGCTCTTGTGCCATTTGTAATCTAGTTGGGGCAATGAACATGTCTGAATGAGTTGGAAGCAGATGATCAGATTCTATAAGGCAAATATACTACAGAGGCTGAGAAAAGATGAAGTTGTATTGTAGTCAAATACCATTTACAATAGTTAATTTGATACATAAGAATAGTATAATCATTATTTGTTCTTCACTGCAAATGTTAGAGGAAAGTCTCAGCTATTCACCACCCACCTTACTCTCCAGCCGGCGCTTTGTAATCCACACTAACTGTAGGTCTTCGTTCCTTCATTCATCAATCAATTTATTAAGTGTTTGCTGTGCGTGTATGTTTTTGCTATTCTTTCTGCCTTTGTTGTTTGTATTTGTGCATGTTCATCAGCTGGCCCCCCTGCACCCCAATTTCCATAATACTTGCTGCCAACTAGCTCGCAGCACTGTCGTGAAGATGAAATGATGCTGTATTCAGTGCTCGTCAAACCATAAAGTGCTTTATAAATGTAAACAACTACTCTTATTATGGCTGACTGTCTGCCTGATCCATTGGACTAGCAGCCTTGCTCTGTCCTGCCGTTGATCCCCTGGCTGCTGATCTCACCTGGTTCAGCCCTGTGGTATTTATGTACTGTTGATTTGTATGACTTACCTGGCCTTTGACTCATCACTGAGTAGATCCTTGTGTTTTCTGTAGACTCTGCTTCCAAGGTCCTGGCATCCTGCCTGCTCTTCTCAGCCAACTGCTGCCCATGATCCAATATGACAGGAAACTAAGGCTGTACCTCAGGCTCTCAGCTGGGGAGCACTATAGATAGACTGGCCATATTTTCTGAACCAAAATGAAAACACATGTTCTGGTATCCATAGGGTTAATAGGATTTTTTTTTTCCTGATCTGTGACTTTATTGATATGAAAAGTCTTACAAAAATATAAAAATGAAATCCCGTGAGCTATGTATTTTAAACACTCTGAAAATCTGAAAGGGCCATAGAAATGTCATCTGTGATTGTTGGTGTTGCTATTAGACATTTTAAAAAAATCACCTTGATAGCTTTTACAATTGCACAAGCTCTTATATTAGTGCAACCAGTGTTGTCTTACTGGCTTGACAAGTAGCTTTGCCTCAGCTAATTGTCACCCTTGAAATGGAGCCCTTACCACCATCTGTGCTGCCTACACCACATGCACATGTGTGTACACAGCTTTAGATACTCACAATATGGGCTCAGTTCCTATGCTTGCTTCTTTTTTTTTTTTTTTGGTGAGTAATCATGAGGTTTCTTCAGCCTGTGATTCTCCATCTTCTGTGGTTCTGAGTCTTTCTTGACTGATATGTATGTATATATATATATATATATATATATATATATATATATATATATATATATATATATATTATCACAGTGCTTACTGACTTGGTTCATGTAGTTGCTATTTTTAAAAATAGAATTTCCAATTCTTTGATGGTTTGGAGAGAAATTAGAGAAGAAAACTGGGCTATTCCCAGAAAAATCTAGGATGTATGCTGTGATAGGACCAGTGTTTTCCTGATGTGGTATTTTTCTTCCTACCCACACCAGGGAAAGGCTTTACCTAAAAAAAAAAAAAAAAAAAAAGATAAAGCTTCCTTGGAGACCTAATTGGCCCCCCAGTTCTCTGATGCATTTTCCTGATCATCTAAGGGCGTAAAAAGTCCCTGACATATGGAGTCAATATCTCTGAGACTTGGTGGATTTCTGAAGACTACATGAGTCACCATATCCCTGACCGTATCCTAGTCACTTATCCTTGCTGTGTTAGGGCAAAGTAAACCTCCTTCTATTAACTATTCAATGACTCACGAGTGTCTAATTCATCCCAACATTGAACATGAACTAAAAGAATGCTGGCATTACAGCCACCTCCAACATACGCCTGTAAGCCAATAATGTGTGAGTCTTCCAAAACATTCAGGATATAGCTATGTTCTAGGCCAATGGTGCCTCAGTGATCCCGCGTCAGAACAGCTGCTACTGCTTCATTCTCTGACAGCGGTCCGTCCTGCTGCCCTTGCCCTGCTTTGCTGGAATATTTTTGATTACAGGAGTTGTTCTGCCAGCTAATTCCAGCTTCTTTTCCAATCCTGCCTACCAGCCTACAGCTCAGGGAGAAGCTGGCATGGACTCATTAGTTTAGGCACTGTTGTGCACCTAGGCACAAATCACTCCTCTGTGGAATGAGGGGATTAAAATAAGAAACTAAGGAAATTACAAGGAACAAGCTTGACCTCAAATACACATATTAGAAGACATTTCCCCTCCCTTCTTTATAGAGGTGGGGGTCCATGAGTATAGAGCATTATATATAGTTTTATATTTTTTAAAATGTTTTGATTTTTTCCTCTTCTTACTCTTTAAAAAAATTTTTGGCATTATAAGGGATGATTCTTGGAGAGAAGAATACAGACAGAAATGCAGGAAATATAAAAACAAAAGGTATCAAAAATATTAAAAAGAAAAAAATTTTAAAGAAAAAAATTACCTTTACATTTACATTTTCTTCAGCTTTAAATCTATGATCATGTGATCCTACAATCTGTAAAGTAGGGATACTAATACATACAATACCTACTTTGCCTTTTTGTTTTTTTGCAAATAAAATGATACAACATATGTAAAGTACTTTGCAAACCTTAAAGCACTATGTGAATGTTTGCTGCTGTTGTTGTTACAAACTTTTTTGGAAGGAGAGGCAAAGGAGGCACAACCTTGGGGAATATGGGCCAAGTGATCTGGGTATGGGGTTAAGCTCAGGACGGGTAGCATCCAAGAATCAGCATGAAGAGAAATGTTCAGTTAACTCATTAAACAACTTTGAGGCTTCATCTCGTATTCAGCAAATTAGCAAAAATGACAAAAGATCGGTAATAGTCAATGTTGGAAGGATTGTAAGAAGACAGGCTCACTTCCCTGGAGTCATGATCCTGCCCTGTGCTTAGGGGAAAAAGGGAAATTTGGGAAAGGGACAGGTTTGGGGGAAAGATAATGAGTTCTCTTTGGGACAAGTTGAGCTTGAAATATCTCTAGGAGATCCAGTTTTAAATGTCTAGCAGGCAACTGATGATGCAGGATTAAAGTTCAAGGAAGGGACTGGGGTTGGATTTATAGATCTAAGAGTCATCAACAACCAAGAAAACTGGTGAGGCCACTGGAAGTGTGGGGAGAGAAGATAAGAGGGTCCAAGGCAAACCCTGGGGAATGGCTACAGTTAGGGAGCATGATATGCATGAAGATCCTGCAAAAATGACTGGGAAGGAGCAGTCAGAGGAGTAGGAGGAAAACCAGAAGAGAATAATGTCACAAAAGCTCAGAGAGGCGAGCAAATGCAGGAGGTGGTCAACAGTGTCACATGCAGAAGCTTGGTCTAGAAGGATGAGGCCTGAAAAAAATCCATTATATTTGTCAAGTAAGACATCAGTAGTAACCTGCTACTCAGAGGATGGACATCTTTTTGTCCACCATGGCAGCAGCGACAGCGGCTGTTCCAAGCGGAGCTATGGTCCCGGCACTTCTGCTTTACTGCATACCAGTCCACAACCCAAATCCAAGATGAGCAGAAGGAAAAGAGGATATAACCTCTATAGGAAAAGGTATGGCAGCTATCTCAGCACCTTCCCCCCACCCTGCCACCCCACCATCACATGAATTTCTTCTCTGGAATGGACTTGAGGAACAGCAATTTCTGTTTTCCTTTCTCTGTCCTGGAGAGAACTGGGGCTATCTCCCTTCTGCTCAAATGTCACTCGCATACTGTTCCATTTGTCTCCCTTTGTGGAAACTTCCAGGTTTCTATGGTTCTCCCCCCTACCCCCATGATGATAAGACAATGAAGAAAATCTGGATACAACTATTATTATTAATAGCAACAATAATAATGATGATAAATAACAACTCCCCTCAAAATCCAACCTATTTTCCATGGCATGGATACGGTGAGTGAGGGAGGGAGAGACAAAGTAAGAGAATGTCAGGCAGGGTGATAAACAGTGGGGATTTCATGTATCCTAAGATCATTATAGGGGCTGCAAGTATCTGATAGTAATTCTGAAACACTGGTGAATAGGGCTCTGGTGATCTCTCTGATGGGGTTCGCACCCTAGTCTGCGTGATTAAATTGCTCCTAAGAATCAAAGAAACAGACAGGGTAGCCCAGGGTTGCTGGCTGGTCCTTTTCAAAACCATCTTAATGATCAGCTTGGCACAGCATATAGCACAGTGGCTGGTGCTCCTTCATGTTCTGGTACCAGAAGAAGGCAAGAAGTCAGAATAAATTGGAAACATCAATATTCCACATGCTGGAAATGTTTCAGTGCAGATGGCATTGACCGCCAAAGTAGGCAAACGGATGCACAGGAAGTGGACTGGAGACATGAATACTTTCATTGTGTGCTAGTAGCTTATGTGAACAAAATTGGAAACTGATCTCACTAGTTATATCTAAAGGCTTCATACAACTTTTTGTAAATAGTACTCTTAGCATAACAACAACAGCAGCAGCCACCACCACAATAATAACACTACGCAGATATCAGATAGGTGATGTTGGGTTTGTCTAATACAGAGGTTCCCAAACTTATTTGGCCTGTCACCTCCTTTAAAAAAAAATTGCTCAGTGCCCCCCCTGGAAATCTGCTTTCTTTAACCCTTTAGTGGTTCTTTTTTTTTTTAATTTGCATCATTTCAAAAAATATATATATTTTTTAAAATGGTGTATCTTACATTTAACAATTTATTATAAATTTGTGGGGTTTTTCCTGCATTGAAATTTTGATGATGCAATATTGTGTCATGTAACCATATAATATCATATTGTAAACAAGTCATTGTAATCACATATTCCTGCCAATGCATGCTGGACTTTCTGACAATGAGCAACAAGCTCACCTGACAACACTTGCTTGTTAAGATCTGTCGGTGGGCTTGACACTGATTGGTTATAACTTGCATTTCGTGTGTTTATTTGGAAAATAATGTAATCACTATGACTTTGACTATGTTATACAACAGACAAAACATGTATGAAAGGTTTTTAAAAATTTTCTTCTCTTCTTTCCTTATGCTTCTATTGCCCCCTTGTTTTTATTCAACATCAGCCCCAATTACACCCAAGGTCATTACTGTCCTTCCTGGATTGTTCTAGTGAGCTCCACCTTACCCACCGGGGGCGGTTTCACCCACTTTGGGAATCTATGGAATATAACCAAAAATGGATTAAGTCTTGATGGAGCCACTGAGATAGCTAAGATCCAAGAATCAAAAGACCTGCCATGGATAACATCTGTGTAAACACAGCCAACAACACATTGGCAAAGAAGCATTGAAAAAATGACTGAGTCATGCAATCTTGTTTGTGGAAATGGAAAAGTTCATTATGGTAATTCAGGACCAGGTATTGCAGATGGGTTGTCTTTAAAAGTACAGACTTAATTAATGCATATTATTCATAGAAATCATAGAAACTGTTCAATGTACCACTTACAGCCAGGGATGTGCTGGTAAATATTTAACAACTGGCTTTCTAGGGGAAAATGTACATACAAAACAGTTTTAAATTTAATCTGCATTATTTACATTTTTTCTCTTTCTTTTACTTTCTCACTCCTCATTAGCTTTCTTAAGTATAGACAATCAACAAAACAGTAGATCAAGTCCTGATTTATAGCTGTTCGTGATTTTTAAAGTGTAAATGCACATGTTAAAAATTTAACAATGGCTCTCCTCAGGTAAGAGCTGGCTCTAGTACAATATTGATTATGTCTGAAAAAAAAACCAGCATCTACTGAATATCTAACAAGATACAATAGGATGGCTAGAACTATGTGTTAGAATCTTTCCCTACACCACAAATACCAATACTACAAATACAGACTGCAATATATCCTTGAGAACTCAACTAAAATAAAACAACTTCATTGGAAGCAGAGTATCGATCCATAAAAACTTTAGAACAACATTTTTAGTAGATGTAGCCATTCCAAATGCTCAAAATCTCCCAGGCTTCAGGGAACAAAACACTTTTTACAAAAATAGAAATCCAAAAAAAAAAAAGAAATTAAAACTGTGTGTTGTGTAGGAACCAGATGAAGTCCATATCATCTGCGTCATCCTGTCTGCTTCTGGATTGTACCAATGATGCTTTCAGTGAGCTTATAGATAATCTTATATCCTATAATTTTATTAAACTTCAAAAAGTTGTTATTTTACCCACCTGTACAATAGTCCACAGAATGTTAAAATGAGAGAAGAAGAATAACAGGACAGCTACTTATCCCCAAACCATTTCTATCTGAACTCCACTGAACAAAAAGAGAAGAATAAGATGATGATGATGATACTAACTGGCCCCTTGAGAATTCAGCAAATAATCTATTCTAGAACTAGACCTTTAAAACAGACAATGCTATTGCCCAATAATGCAGTCAAGCTTTATACACACACACGCACACACACACACACACACATATACATATATATCACAATATATCAAATGCTTACTATTTTAGGGAGGAACTCAAACATTTTAAAAATGAATGTGTAGAGGGCCAGCTCTGGGAAAATCCATTCTGGGATAAGATATAGGCCAGAAGCCTGTTCTTGCCTTTGGGCTGATAACTCAGCTAGTGGGCTCTCCACCCCCCCTCAGCATACACATGCTGCTCAGGACGAAGGCTCTCCAAGCCTCCTCAGTATACACGTGCTCTCTCCAATACCCCCATGGTACACATGTGCTAAATACCACCTATGGGCTATTAACACAATGTTGTTTATGGCAAAAGGGGAACAAAGGCACTAGGAAGTCATGCAAAGGGAAACTAAGCATGAGGAAGTCATGCATTATGCAAATGCCTCACACATGGATTTGTTGATTCTGCTTGCCTAAAAGGGTATATAAGCCCTGTTTCTCTGCATAATAAATGGAACTATTCTTTACTCTTCTGCCTGGCCTGTGTTTTCTTTTCACTCTGCGACATTCGGCCATCTCTGGCCAGCCACTGGAGGCATGAATGTTTAACACTGTCTTTATAAATAATTAGAAAAAATAAATTACTATTAAAAATAACAAATTAATAAGAAATGATTGGCTTCTGTGGTAAATCTTGGCTGGTTGGCAACTCTAGTGTCTGAACACCTACCACTTTAAGCAGATAGGTGGTGAAGTGGATAGAGTGTTGGACCTAAAGTTGGAAAGACCTGAGTTCAAATCCTGTATTAGACACTTATTAGCTGTGTGACAATGGCCAAGTCTCTTACCATCTCTTAGTCTCAGTTTTCTCTTCTGTAAAATGTTAATAACAGTACCCACCTCATAGCATTTTTGTGAGGATCAAATGAGATAGCATATATAAAGTACTCTGCAAACTTTACAAAGCACTAGATAAATGGTTGTTGTTGTTATTATTATTAATACCTGAGTCTTAGTGCTATGTGTTTGTCAGTAACTTTTGGTACAGTTTCTCAGGCAAAAAATTTCACTTCTCTGAGAGAGTTTATATTAGAAGTTGCATTTGATGATCTCTAAAGTTTCTTCCATCTTTAACATTCTATGATTCAATGAATTTCACTGTCTCACCTTGGATGCTAACTATAATAAGTACCTTACATTCTTAATTTCAACACTGATTCAACCTCTGTCTTGAAGATGAGCTCATTTAAATGTCCTGGCTGGATCAGAGGATTTCATCTACTAAAGCCATCAAATAGCACGAGTCCAAGCTAACCCATCAGAAATAGGAGAAAAGGAGACCAAGATTTCTGTGTCCCTTACCTCCCTCTCCCTAAAAACTTCCTCTCCAGCCAGGACTTCCTCTCCAGGAAGACTAATGGGAATTGACTGTAAAGCCACTCATCCTTACCATATCCTCTGTAGCCTTTTATTTGAGCTTCTATATCCATCAATAAACATCTTTAGCTTTATAAGTATCTCAAGTAAATTCAACACCTTGTATTTCAAATCTATGGACCTTTGACTAGTTCTTGGGGCTAATTCAGGGCTTAAAATCCTGCATTGTTTATTGTGCTCTAAATAAAGTTACACTTTTAAAAATGGCTCCCTGCTTATTTGCTTTCCCAAACTGTATAAACTGTTTCAATAGACCCAAACTCCTCATTCAGCTAGATCTTTAGGTTTCATCACTGAAGTGTAGGGTGGTGGTGGTGGTGGTGGTGGTGGTGGTGGTGGTGTGTGTGTGTGTGTGTGTGTTTTGCCTATTTAGTTTGTGTCCACATGGGTTTGTCTAGATGTGGCTCACACCGAGCCATGAATAGATAACTCAAAAGACTGCTCTGCCCATCCTTTTCCAAGGGAGATTTTGTTTCCTGCAGGGTAGAGAGTAGGACACTGGAGCCATGAGGCTGGATTTTCTGCTCTCCTCACAGAGGGAAAACTGGGCTAAAATTTTGTATATCATACATGTATAATATTCTGTATTTTATCATATATTATCTGTATAATAGAGGACATATATCCTCTCTCTATATAAGAAAGCTCACTCACTGTATATATTGTCTGGTATATTTTTGTCCATGTAATTTCTTTGCTTTCTTTTTGATATCATCTTGGATAAATGGTTTTATTGGCTATTCACCTAAAAATTATTTCCCTGTACTAACTGTAGACACAGAAATCTTGGGCTACCTTTCTCCTGTTTCTCATGGGCTAGCTTGGACTGGTGCTATTTGATGGATTTAGCAGACAAAATCCTCTGGTCCAGCCAGGACCTTTAGATGAGCTCATCTTTAAGACAGAGGTTGAATCAGTGTGGAAACTGAGAGTATAAGGCACTTATTATAGTATATAGTATATATTCTCCAAATATGGTTAGTACAGGAAAATAATTTTCAGGTTAAAGCTGTGCTCTTGATCTCTATCCCTCAACAAGGAAAGAGTTCTCCAAACTGTATATCCAAGGTTTGGGTCCGTTCCCACCAAATGCCAGTTATACAAAGACCACACATAGTGAATAGCCCATAAAACCATTTATCCAAGATGATATCAAAGAGAAAGCAAAGAAACTATATGGACAAAGATATACCAGACGATGTGTACAGCGAATGAGCTTTCTTACCGGAGCAAGACATCTCAGCTAAACTGAGAGAGCATAACCTTCGATAACTCAGTCACTTCCAGACCATGATCAGGCATCAGAGCAGGGCTTGGTTAAGGCTTACTTGGGTTGTTTAGGGAACCTATAATATGGGTACTCCCTCCATTAGTGACAATTGCAACCCGTTTGTACCTTCTCAGAATTGAAGCCTATAGTATTAAAATATGCATTGATTTCTTTGTAGAAATTCTAGCTGAAAGACAATTACATAAGTTGTTCATCAACAAGGGGGAAACAAGCTCAAACAAATTATGGAAGTATGGAATGATTATTAAGTGACTTCAGAGGTCATTACTATAGTTCTCTCCCAAGTATGCAACTTAGCTTTAACATGAAAAAATTCCTTATTCAGAGAAGGCACATATATAGAAGGAAGATGATGGGGGGGACTATGTATGGTTCAAGAGGCAGAGCAGACATACAAGTATACACACAAGTCAGATAGGAAAAGCAGAAAGGGAGGCTGCAACTTGCTTGGAAAGTGTTTCTAGGAATATACAACAAACCAGGAAATACAGCTTTGGAGGGGTCCTTTTTGATATATTCTGGGCATTGTATCCCTAGCACTTAGCATGGTGCCAGGAACTTAGTAACTATTTAATAAATACTGGTTGGTTGATTGATTCTAATGAGCTATAGAGGATTCCCTATTGATGATGACAGCATCCAAATGCTCTTAGTCATAAATCACATTGCGTTGGTAACATTAAATTCAGTGGCCTTCAGACAGCTAGATGGTACAGTGTTTAGAGCCCTGGGTCTCAAGTCAGGAAGACCTGAGTTCAAATTTGGCCCCAGACGCTTACCAGCTGTATGATTCTGGACAAGGCACTTAACCTCTGTGTGCCCTTGTTTCCTCAATTGTAAAATGGGGATAATAATAACACCTACCTCCAATGGTTATTTTGAAAATCTAATGAGACATTTGTAAAGCACTTTGCAAACCTTAAAGAGCTAAATAAATGCTAGTGATGATGATGATCTCGTGTAACCTCTGCCTCCATTTTCTCAACTGGAAAATGAGGATAATTGTAGTACTTCCTTCCCAGGGTTATTGTGGGTATCAAATGAGATAATATTTGGAAGCACTTAGCACAGGGCCTGGGCAGCCAGGTGGTGCAGTGGAAAGAGTGTGAGGCTTGGAGTCAGGAAGACACATCTTTCTAAGTTCAAATTTGGCCTTAGATACTTACTAGCTGTGTGACCTGCGCAAGTCACTTAAACCTGTTTGCCTCAGTTTCTTCATCTGTAAGATGAGCTGGAGAAGGAAATGGCAAACCGCTCCAGTATATTGGTCAAGAAAACCCCTAATGGGGTCACGAAGAATTGGACACAATTAGAAAACAACTGAACAACTATGTGCCTGGCACATAGTAGGCATTTAACAAATGCTTATTTCTTTCCCCTTGTTCCCTTTCCTAACAGTACAAAGCCTCCTCAAACAAAATCTAGAGTAATTTGAGAGACATTAGATTGACCAACTATACTAAAAACCAAGTCAACTAATTTATATTTATATATAATATAAATATATATCATGTAACATGTATATAATATGTTTATATATTATTTTCTATTATATTTATAACAAAATATATTTACATGTATCTATATATGTATATGCATGTGTATGTGTATGCATATATATCTATATCCCCCAGATTTTGACATCCGGTCAGCCTAGTGAGTTAGTTTATCAAGATATATGTCTTGTGCAGGCACTACAGACAATCAGTGAGTAGAACATAGGAGTAAATATAAAGAAGAGATCAGGCTAGATTTCATTTGGGAAATTGTGCAGCACTTCCAGCACTCTCAGGCTGCTCCTTGACACAGAAGCCAACATTTTTCATGCAACATTCTCCCAGTGATGCTCTACAGCTGAGAATCTTGAAACATCACAATCTCCGAAGATTCAAAATTGCAGGTTACCCAAAGAGCAATGGAGAAACGTGTCCTGGGTGTAAGTAGACTCCTGTGTGTTACCAATGATGCATGAGAAATAGACTAAAAGCTATCATTATGGATAAGTAAGACCAGAAAAGTAAGCTGGCCAGTTACATGGTGAGAGTGAGAGATAACATATGGACAGACTATATGCTGCACAGATTGCCTGAAATATTGAAAGAAGCAAAGGAAAGAAGCAAATTAGACGGGATGGAAGATTTTTAGAAAGGCTTGGATAGAATTACGAAAGATGGAAAGGGATAGAAGCTTTGGGATCTGCATTGATTTAAGGAGTACCATACAGCTGTGACAACAGATCTGAGACTCTAAGTATATTTAAGAAATTCATAGGCATTTCTATTTTTTGAAAAGTCCTATGGGAGGTGACATGGTGCAGTTGAAAGGGCACTAGAATTTGGAATTCAAGGACTGGGTTTAAATCCCAGGCTTGTCAATTATTACCTGTGTAACTGTGGGTGAGTCCCAACCTCTCTTGGGGCTAAATTTCCTCATCTATAAAGCAAGAAGATTAGACTAGAGAGCCTTTGAAGTCATTTGGAGAGGCTGTGTGGTGCAATGGATGTGACAGCTGGACTTGGAATCAGGAAGATCTGGGTTCAAATCCTGTGTCAGATACTTATTGGTTGTGTAACCCTGGGCAAGTCTCTTACCTTCTCTGTGCCTCTTCTCAGTTTCCTCATCTGAAAAATGAGGGTGTTGGACCCAATAGCTTCTGAGATCCCAGCTAGGTCTAAATCTATGATCCTATTTGTATTGGTAAAATGAGTGGGTAGGATTAGATCATGGGTTTTCAAATTTCTTGGTCTCAGGACTCCTTTGCCCTCTTAAAAATTATTAAAGACCCCAAGAGCTTTTTGTTTATGTGAGTTATATCTATCAGTATTTATGATATTAGAAATTAAAATGCCTTAGAATTATTTAAAAATAGTTTTGACCTCTCAGCCTACCCTAAAGGGCCTTGGATCCCAAGGGTCTGGACCTCTCTTTGAGAACTGCTGGATTAGATGAACACAGAGGTCCCCCCTATATCTCAACCTATGATACAGTGAGATTGTTGGTTACAAATCAGTCACTCAATAATCCCTTGTTAATTGCCAACTATGTGCCAGGCGCCATGCTCCACACACACACACACACACACACACACACACACACACACACACACACACATAAAACAGTTCCAGCCCTCAAGGAACTGATGTTCTCTTGGAGGAAAGAATATATACATATGTAAACATATGTAAATCATATTCAAAATAAATATGAAGTAACTTTTGGAAAGAAGATGTTATTAACAGGAGGAATCAGGAAGGGCCTCACATAGAAGAAAGTAGCTCTATAACTGAGCTTTGAAGGAGACTTCTAAGAGGAGCAATAAGGAAGGAGCGCATTATAGGCATGACGGACAGCCTGTGAAAAAAATATTGAAATAGGGAATATGGTACTTTCTTAGAGGATCAGCAAGTGGGCCAGATTGACTAAAACATGGAGTGTGTGAGGGAGTTATGTGTAATAAGGTTGGGAAGTGTGTTGGACTCAGGTAGTGAAGGGCTTCAAATACAAACAGAAGAGTTTATATGTGAGTCTAGAGATAAAAGGGAGTTTATTGAATTATATAAATGTATATATTTAATATATTTTTATATATAAATTTATATAATTTATATAAATGAGTTTATTGAATAGGGAAGTGGCATAGACACACTTGTAATTCAGGAAAACCATTTTAGCTGCTTTGTAGTGACATCATTGGTCCTCTCTGAGAATGAAGGCTGAGCAACAACAACAGAGAATGGATTGGAGTAGAGAGAGACTAGAACCAGAGACCAACCAAGGGACTCTTTAACTAGTCTGGACAAAGTGAGGAAAGCTTGAATGAAGATGGTTGGGGGAATGGAGCGAAGGGGATAGACGTGAGA
Organism: Trichosurus vulpecula; assembly: GCF_011100635.1. Lineage (NCBI taxonomy): Eukaryota > Metazoa > Chordata > Mammalia > Diprotodontia > Phalangeridae > Trichosurus > Trichosurus vulpecula. The sequence continues at coordinate 103,362,022 of NC_050577.1, read as the reverse complement.
GATGTAGAAATAAAATTAAACAGATTTGACTAGATGTGTGAGGTGACTGAGGTTGTGAACCAGGTTGACTGGGGAGATGTTAGGATCTTGGCAGAGGGAAGTCCACAAGAGGGGTGGGTTTGAGGGAAAATATAGTGTTCGGTTTTTACAAATTAAGTATAATTTGTTATATGGGAGGGGGGCTCCCAAAAGTCTTAGTGAAATTCTTTAATACCTCCACTAAGACTTTCGAGACACCCTGAAAACCACTGTGTATATATATACATATATATATATACACACATATACATATATGCATAGGTATGCATGTACATACATATACATATACGTATGTATGTGTGTATACGTGTATGCATATACACATATATACATCTATACAAATGTATGTTCATAATACACATATCCATATGCATGTACACATGCATATGCATACACGCATATATATGCACATGCATACATGCGTATGTATACATATATACATGTGTATGTGTATATGCATGCATGTATCTCCGTTGCTGGGCATAATTTACCAAGTCATATTACTGCCAAAGTCCAAAGTCCCTGAGACTCTTGGTATGTATAGCCTCCGTGGAAGGAGGTTTAATAAAAGTACAAAGTGATTTCTCCAAAAATGAAAGGTGAAAATTACCTTCCCACAAACTGGGGAACTTAAGGGACTGGCTCATAAGAACATGAAGATAAATTATGTGAACACTACTTAACAGGACAGAATTCTGACCAAGATTATTCTTTAAAGTAGCTAGACTTTGGAATCCAAGATCTGACTAGTTAACAGTCTAAATCCTAGCAAATGATAGCCAGCCTAGGGTCAGGCTCTTCCTCTCCTCAAACAATCATCCTCCTTGAATAAATATGTGACTATAATAGTCTTTTGTCCAAATGACTGATTTGCGTATTTCTCTGAAGGCATCAAAGTAGAGGAGCATAGCGTATGTGTTTTGGTGAAAAGAGCCAAGGATTCAGAAGGCCTCAATTTCAGCCATAGCTCAGCTCTTACTAGATGGTTACTAGCTAATTATGTCTCTTAGTAAGTCATTTAAGCTCTCTGAACTTCAGGATTTAAAAAAAAAATTATTGATGAGTTTTATTTTTCTGTTGCAAGTATTTTCAGATCATCCTCACTCCATGAGAACTCTCTTGTAGTAAGGTAAAACAATTTCACAAAACTAACACCAATGGCTAACTTGATATAACACCTACTATGTGCCAGGCACTGTACTAAGTGCTTTATAAATAGTATTTCACTTGATCCTCATAATATCTTTGCAAAGTAGGTGCTATCATTATCTGCATTTTAGATTCACAACTGTTGTAACCCCCAACCTCTCTATTTTTAAAGATTTTTTTTTAGTAGCAGGAATCTATTTTTTTCCACCCTCCATCCCATTAAAAGAAAGAAAAAAGAAAACAAATTCCTTCTAACAAATAGGCCTAGTCAAGCAAAACAAATTCCCTTGTTGACTGTATACAAAAATATATGTCCCATTCTGCATCCTAAACCCACAATTTTCAAAGATGCAAGAGCAAGAGCTAGAATAGGAGTCAACAATTTAATATGACATCTCATCAAGCTAAGGCGATCTTACGCAGCAGCATCAACAGATTTAGTGACAACATGAGGGAGGGAATAGTGCTCCCTCTGTCCTAGTCAAAAACCACATCTGGAGTGTTGTGTTCAACTCTAGATGTACGTTTTAAGAAGAGAACTTATAAGTGAGACTGTACAGAGGAGAGGGCAGCTGGGGGGCACAGTGGATAGAGCACTAGCCCTGGAGTCAGGAAGACTCATCTTCCTGAGTTCAAATCTCAGGCCTCAGATGCTTATTAGCCAGGTGACCCTGGGCAAGTCATTTAACCCCATTTGCCCCAGTTTGCTCATCTGTGAAATGAGCTGGAGAAGGAAATGGCAAGCCACTCCAATATCTCTGCCAAGAAAACCCCAAATGGGGTCAAGGAGAGTCAGACACGACTGGACAAGTACAGAGGAAGGCAACTGGAAGGGTGAAAGGCTTGGAGATCAGTTGTGTCATCTAAGGATTAATTGAAGGGATGGGTGGTGTTTAAGTTGTAGAAGAGAAGATTTAGGGACAGAGATGTGAAAGGCTATACCACACAGGAGAAAGTTTAGATGAGTCCTGCTTGGCCCCAGAGGGCAGCACTGGGTTTCAAAGGTTTCAAAGGCACAGATTTAGACTTGAGATAAAGATAAACTTCCTGACAAGCTGCTCAAAGAGGAATGGGCTGGTCCTGAGATAGGGACTTCCCTCCTGCTAAAGATCTTTAAGGGAAAACTGATTCAAAACATTTCAGTTATGTGGTAGGGGAGATTCTTATTCAGGTTCTGTTAAAGACCTTTGCTTGAAAAGGCCAAGGTCTCCCACTGCATCCTGGGCCATCTCCAGTCATCCTGATCTATATCTGGCCACTGGACCCAGATGGCCCCAGAGGAGAAAGTGAGGCTGGTGACTTTGCCCAGCCCTCCCTCACTTAAACACAATTCACTTGCATGTCATGGCATCACCTCCCTGATGTCACAGTCCTCTTCTAGAATGAAGGATAAAACAACAACAACAGTAGAGGTTGGACCAACTGGCCTTTGAGGTTTTTTCTAACGTTAGGATTATGTGATTAGATTATTGTAGATCTTAAATGACAGGTAGAGGAATTTGCATGTTATCCTAAGTGCAATAGGGATTAACTGAAGGTCGTTTAGCAACCTGTGTATGAGGAAGATTATTTGGTTAAACATATGAAGGATGAATTGGAAAAGAAAAGAGATTGGACATAGAGAAACCTATTTCTAAGTTTAATTTCTATAAAACAAGTGATGAGGGAAGCTGTCAGGATGGTGAAGAGTGACTTAATGGCACATAGGGGAGGGAAAATGGGAAAAGGATAATTACACATTTGGAGCTAAAACCAAATCTGAGGCTCTTCCAGAAGAGGAGGAATCTCCATGTGTGTCCTCTAAGGGATGACAAAGTAATCCGGTTTCATCAACAGCAGGTTACATCAGACTAACTTTGTTTTCTTTTTTGACAGGGTTACTAAAGTAACAGAACAAGAGAATGCAGCTGAAATTATTTACCTAGATTTAGTGGAGAATTTGATAAAGTATCTCATACTATTCTCTTAGAAAAGATGAAGAGACTCAGACTTCATAGTTTCAGAACTGCTTAAATAGCTGGATTAAAAGAGTAATCATTAATGGTTCAATGCCATCTCAGAAGGCAGTCTCTCATGCAGGGCCCCAGATATTTGTGCTTCACCCTGGGCTAACATTTTTATCAATGTCTTGGATAAAGGCAGAGAAAGCATGCTCATCAAATTTTCAGATGGCATCAAGCTGGGTGGGATACTTAAAACACTGGATGATGGTCAGGATCCATAAAGACCTTGATAAGCTGAAACATGGAGATGAATTTAGTGAGACAGCATTTGATAGGAAGAAATGTAAAGTATTATACTTGGGTCCAAAAAATCAACTTCACAAGTACAGGATTTGGGAGATGTGGTTAGAAGTCAGTTTGTCTAAGAAAGATTTAGGAGTTTTAATGGACTATAAGCTCAATATGATTCAACAGTGTGATGTGCAGTCAAAAAGTTAATGGGACTTTGGGCTGCATTAAGAAAGGAATAGCTTTCAGGAACAAGAAGATAATAGGTACTCTGTCTTCTGCCCTATTTGGACCACATCTGAAGTGTTATAGTCTGTTTTAAGGACCATAGTTTTACAAGGACCACTGAGAAGGTTGAAATAAACAGAGGAAGGCAATTAAGTAGGATGGTGAAGTACCTTGAATCTATGCCTATGAAGATCAGTTGAAAGAACTGGGGATGTTTAGCCTGGAGAAGTGAAGACTAAGGGGGACATAACTTTGTTCAAGTATCTAAAGGGCTCTCATATGGAAGAAGGATTAGAATTGTTCTTCTAGACCCCAGAGGGCAGAACTTGGAGCAATGAGTGGAAGATGCAGAGAAAAACTTAGTCTTAATGTCAGGAAAAAAACAAACAAAAATCCCAAAACAACTTCCTAACAATTAGAGTTGTCCAAAAGTGGAATCAGCTGCCTGCGTACATGCTGACATAATTACTATCCTCAGAAAAGAGTCCCACTAGGGGCTTGTTATCAGCACAAACCTAACATCACAGTCATAGAGGTCATTATGGAACTGTTTGACTCCTGTGATAAAAGGTCAAAGTTCCATTCTGCAGATAGCATGTTCTTGAAGATTTAGTAATAGATGCCTTTTTGTCATTCTGTGATTAAACCCTGCTCTGATGGTAAGGTAGAAGCATCAGCGGAATAGTAATGCACAAACACAGATTCAGAATTGTTAGACTTTGCAGAACTCATTTTCATACTGGCAAGTCAGGCATCACAGATTGCCTTTTCCGTCAGAAAAAGAAATGACTCAGCCTTTTGTGAAGAAAAACATAGTAGAAAAGTGAGCAGTCCCAGGAAGGATTTATTCTTCTTTTGGAGTCTGTATATCATGGGCACATCATGATAGAAAGCTCGCTTAAAAGCCAAGAAGATCTGGGTTCAAGTCCAGCTTTGTCATGACACATACTGACTGTGTGCTCCTGGACAAGTTACTTGACTTTTCAATGCCCTGGCAACTTTCTAAGACTATAACTTGGAGCCAAGATGCCAACCTGCATTGGCAGGGCAATGAAGTCACAAGTCTAATTCCTATCTCTGTCCTTGGAGTAAGCACAACGTGGCTTGTACGTGTCCTGTAGGGGTAAAGAGCGGTAGCAATAACGTAATTACCTCACAAGGTGAAACTTGAGGTTGACACTCCGCATTTCTCTTGTTCCACTCAGATACCTAATACATTGAAATAATTTTAGGACTTCCTGAAGTCTTCCTCTAAGCTGACCTTGCATTGATTCCATGATCAGGAAATTTGTTAAACTATGATACTACATACATAAATGTATTGAAATATTAGTGCCATAATAAATGAATGTGAAGAATCCAGAAAAGCAAGAGAAGCCATACAAACTGATGCAGTCTGAAACAAATAAAATCAGGAAAACAATATATGCAATGATTACAAAAATGTAAATGAAATGAATAAAAAAGCAACAACAATAACCTGGAATGGAACCTAGTGCAATTATCATGACTAAGCTTGGCCCTGGGGAAGAGCGAAGAAAAACGAACCTCTTTCTCTTTCTGCAAGTAGATGACTGTCTCTAGGGAATAATACATAATATTGTCAGACATAATACTGTCATGAATGGTTGCTTTTCCTGAATTTTTTTTCTTTAAATGTTTTTCTTTTTTTTACTATGGGAGAAGAGAACATGCATTTATTGAGTGCCTACTATATTCCAGGCACTGGTGGTTTGTTTCTTATTTTTTCTTACTTTTACAAATCTCTCATTTGATTTTCACAACCCTATGAGGCTCTTATTATTCTCATTTTTCATTTGAGGTAACAGGCAGAAAGTAGGTAAGTGATTTGCCCAGAGATAGTAAGTGTCTGAGGCCAAATTTGAATTTAAAGTCTTCCTGACTTTAGGCCCATTGCTCTATCTACTGCATCACCTAACTGCCATTACAAGGACTGGCTCATTGAATAAGAGAGGGAGGAAGAGATATATTTGGAAATGAAGGTGATGAAGAAATAAACTATACTAACAAAGATTTTCTTAAAGTACTTTACTACTTCTGGAATCCTGGAAAGCTGAGTTTCCATGAAGCATTGCAAAATCTGGTAATAGTAACGGTCATAAATTGAAGAGATTTCCCCCAGAATTCCCTTTGTTGGAAGGATTGGAGGTCTTCACAAGCATCAGTGGTAATCAATGTCTGGGAAGCTCGTGATAAGATCAAGTTTGTAAAGGTGTTATCTCCAACAAGAACTCCATGGAATTAGATGACCACAGGCATTTAATATGGGTGCTTCAACAGTACGTTATTAAAAGTGCACTTTATCTTCAATACTGGCATGATTGATGTAACTCATTAGGTTGTGTGACTGGTTTGTGGATATTTTGTTTGAGGTAATTCAACTAAAAAAACTGTAATAGGCACTGGAGTAGGTAAGATACAATGATTATATAAGATAATCTTTGACCTCATAGAACTTAAGGTCTAGTGGAGGAATAATGACTGATACATAAGATCTTTTTTGGTGGTGGTGGTAGTGGTGATGGGTGGTGGTGGTCTAGACTTGAGATTTCATTGGTTTAGGGTAGGGTTTTTTTAATTTGTTTTGTGCTGTAGACCCCTTTGGCAATCTGTTGAAGCTTATGGATCCCTTCTTAGAATAAATTTTTTTTTCATTTTTTTAAACATTCAGATTTGAATGAAATGCTAAATCTCAGTTAAATGTTAGTGAAAATGAAGATGTAATTTTTTTTTTCACACTCAGGTTCAGAGATCCCACAAAATCTATCCATAGAACTCTTGGAAGTCTATGAATCCCAATTTAAGAATCTCCTTATTAGAATGTGCTTGGTGAGAAAACTCCTTCTACCAAGACATCCCTACCACTATTCTATAATGTATAGTCTGAGACGATTGCCTCCAGTCCTAAGAGATTAAGTAACTGACTTGTCCAGGCCACACAACCAGGATATGTTTGAGGTGGGACCACACTTCCTCACTCTCAAAGTGCTATAATTCAAAATGGAACCTGAGAACTACATAAGAGAGGTATGAAATGCTATGTGAATCCATGGAAAGAAAACTAATTTCTGACTGAATGACTCTGAAAAGGCTCCATGGAGGAAATGACATTTGAGCTGAGTCTTAGGGGTTGGCTAGAATTTCAACAGGTAAAGATTTATGGGTGTGGCAGGGAAGGCATTTTAAGGGCAGAATAGCCTGAGCAAAGGCATTAAGGTGGGAAAGAGCTAGGTGAGCATGATGAATTGCGAGAAGCATAACTGACTAGAGCATAGAGTAGTATGGGATAAAGTCAGGAAGGTTCTACTTTACCTATGTTAATATAAACTACTACATCATTGATGTTGCAGGTACTGTCACTATAAAGGTTACAATAGTGGCTGATGTTCATTTCTGGAATGCTCTCTGAATTCAACCTAGACAACTTGGAGGAGAAGGGACATGTGTCTCTTTCTAAAGTTCAACAAGACCTTTGAGAAGTCCAAATATGGCTTTTGCTGTTATAACCAATAGCTCAGAACTGAAGCCCTAGGTTTACACAAATTGGTTTAAACTCTGAGAGATGCTCATAAATATCTTACTTTTTTGCTGCAAGATCCCACTTAATTTCCCTGGGGAACATCAGAATATAGCTTTTGTCTAGGTCTCTTTGAAAAAAGGTCACATTTTGGAGCCAAAACAAGCCAAGGCTTGCCATATAAACTCTCAGGCTAGTAATACATAAAATACAGGATGAGTTTTACTTTACCCAGATGAAAATCTGAAACCTAAAAGACTTTCAGGCAGTCCATCAGGACATGTAAAATCAAGTTAACCCTCCTTCCCTCTTTGGTGGGCCTCTATTTTCTCCAGGGAACTCTATGGTCCTCCTGTCCAGTACTAACCTAAGATTGAGGTTCCGTGACAGTGGGAAGGTATTGGAGGTCACTACAGCATTCACCCTCCATTCTCCTCCTAGACCTGTACAATCTACTTAATTAAGTGTTAGTGGAGAGCAAGATCCAGATACAACCACCTTTGTGGTCCCCTTGCTGTTCCTACTTGGTTCAATAACTCCTCTTCTTTAGACTTGGTCCTGGTATTTCTCTGCTGCTACCACATGGTTCCTTTTCTCCTAGGACTCACACAGTACCTTGGAGCAGCTTCATAGATCAAGGAGCTAAGTGTGGGTCTCTGTAGCCCTTCTCTGAATTTCTTAGCCCTTCTTCTCTCTGTCTCTCTGACTCTCTTTTAATGGTTAAGTCTAAAGGCCTAGCCCTAGTGGGGTGAACTGACCATGAATCAGTCAATCATCCTCATTATTGTTTGTCTTTCATACTAGAAGAGGACCATGACATCAGGAAGGTGATGTCATGACTTGCAAGTGAATTGGATTTAAGTGAGGGAGGGCTGTGCAAAGTCACTAACCTCATTCTCTCCTCCAGAGCCATCTGGGTCCAGTGGCAAGATATAGATCAGGACAACTGGGGATGGCCTCGGATGCAGTGGGAGACCTTGACCTTAGTAAGCTAAGGTCTTTCCCAGGTCTCAGTTTTGTCTGGGGCAATGCCCTTATGGTAGTTTCAAAGAGACAGAGTACTCTGGGTAAGGAAATTTAACATCCTCAATGCCAAAACAAAGGCCATACCTTTTAATCCTATTGATAAGGAGTTAACTTTGACCAGGCACCTCCTAGGAAAATCCTCTACATTGGAAACTCTCAATAACTAGAACTCACAGACCGAAATCTACAAATGCTAAAAGGACTTTATATTGTAGAAAAAGAAATCCTTTGGTAGAAATCCTTTGGTATATTGGCTTTTTGGTTCAGAACCTTTTCAAGATGTTTGGCAGTGAAAGGGAGGAGAGAGATTAGAAAATACTTCAAAGAGGTAGAAGGGTAGAAAGAAAACTTTTTAAGGACTGGGCAGATCAGCACATGGTTTTCAGTATATGGAAAGAGAAGGGTTGTGGTATTTTTCAGGGCACACTGCTGCTGACCTGGTGACACAGATTCATCATTGCCCAAACCTTTTGATGTTCTCTTTTCTGGGAACCTCATAGTTCACAGAACAGCCTGGCACACAAAACTTTCCCAGGGACACATGATAAGGGAATATACAGAAATACAGGGAAAGCTACCCAAGGAGAATAGACTCCTGTAGCTGAACTATTCTGTCACACAGATGTCTCATCTGACTTCCTCCTTTTCAAAATAAACAGCTCTACAACAGCAATAAAACAGGGAGCCTAACAAGCATTAACCCAGAAATTCTGTCTTTCTCTGCTTTTTATTGGCTACCTTGCAGCCAGTCACTGAGTAGAAATGGCAGATGCAGTACCCCAGAGCTGTATTTTTTTGATGCTTCTACAGCTCAGATACCCTCACTTCTGCAGTGTGGTAACAGTATCCTCTTCTAAGACCTTTCCCTCCAGGTGGTGGGAGTGGTGGGAGTGGCTATACCAGTTTGACTGAGGCATCAAGTTATCCCAGTAGGACTTTTACTCAAAGTTTGGATTGGAGCCAAGAAAGGACTCGATTGGCAGGAAGACTAAACTGGAACATTCTCACTTTAGGCATTCACTCATCTGAACCCTCACAACTCCTCTTTTTAATGTAGGAACCTTCACCAAAAGATACTGGTCTGTGCCCTCAGCAAATGAGGACAGTGTGAATGGGCCCTGCTCTGATTACAGCCTTGAACAACCCAACAGCAACAGGGACTCCAGTCTTCAGTGGCAGCTGGAAAGTGTCACACCTCTGATGTCACAGCACAATGCTCTTTGCATATCAGCAACATGCCGTGGAAAGGAGCCACTAGCAAGCCAAGAGACAGCCCCAGGGATTGCAATGAGTGTGCTTGTCTTTTTTTTTTTTAGTGTCATTTTTAAAAACCTCAATCATTGAAAGTCACCTACTTGATCCAAACGACCTTTATCACTCCCAAGTAATTCACTCCTCAACAGTCATTACAGAGAGCTCCAACGGAATCTCTCAAATCAAGGCTCACTGGGCAGTCATGGTTTATTTGTTTGTTTTAAGAATTCTTGTTTTTGTTATTCTGAACTTGACAGATACCAACAAATGCACCTTTTCATGTACAAAGAACATAAAAAAGAGGATTATATATGGAACCTTGAAATTCCATTAGTTATAGCTTACTTTTTTTTAAAAACTGCACAATAAATTTAACATGTTCATTTCAAAGCTGTCCTGCTTTTCTGTCTCCTGAACTTCCTCTGATCTCTTCTGTGCATTTTTTATAAATGCTTCAATGACACTCTTTTAGATAAAATTTTTGGCATCATTGCCACTGACTGCCTTCCCTACCAGATCCCACCCTTCCAACTTAAAATAATAACAACAATGAACCTTCTCTTATAACAAATAAGCAAAATAAACACTCACATTAGCCCTGTCTGAAAATATATATCTCATTCTTTACCTCATATGTTCATCACACCTCTCCGTCAGAGGTGGTTAGCATGCTTTATCCTTTGGTTTCACACTTGGTCACTGTGTTGATCAGAATTCCTTTTTTTTTTTGGAGGGGGGAAGCAGGGCAACTGGCATTAAGTGACTTGCCCAAGGTCACACAGATAGTTAGTCTGAGGCTGAGTTTGAACTCAGGTCCTCCTGACTCTGGGGTCAGTGCTCTACTCACTGTACCACCTAGCTGCCCAGATCAGAGTTCTTTTTAAAGTCTCTCAAGACCTGGGAATTGGATTCCTGCTCAGAGGAATCTCAATCATACTGTACCCACTCCTGCGAGACAGATCTAAGGGGGGAGCTTTGCCCTGATCTCAAGTTGAGGTGAACTGTTTTTCCTTACAGTGTTGTAGTCTCCCACAGTCCTGTTACAAACAAGCCATTCAGGGCATATAGCTTAACTAATGGTAGTACAAAATTGTAAGTCAATCAGTTAACAGAATGCTAGCTAATCATACAGGAAGCAGGTTAGGCATCACTTCAAGTACCATCTGCTTTGTGGCAGGGGTCCTATGTGGCCCAGGTGTGGTATGCCCCCTCTTATGGAGGAGAGACAATCTGCCAAAAGCAAGTCACACGAGCCTTCAATGACCATGTCCTTAGGACTGTTACAGTAACGTTGCCTCTCTGTGTGCCCTTGCTAAGGGCTGAAGGTTGGCAGGTGGATGAGTATTGAATCTATTTAGCTCCTATAAAAGTTTCTCCTCAAATAAAATAAGAAAATGCGGATAGTGTTTTGCAAATCTTAAAGAGATTTTTAAATGTTTATTTTTATTCTTTTTCCAGTGCTTGCTATAGCTTTTCTTTTTATTTTTCTTGCATACCTGAATTGTTTTAAGGGACACTCCTGTCACTGCCTCTACCCTTTTTGTATTTTCTGGAGCCTATGAGGATAAACTGCTGGCCCCTGCACCTTTTCCTTCAATTTCTGTGCTTTCTCTACCTGGGGCCCAAACACATTTTTCTGTCTTGTGGGAGTTTCTTTTCACCCTCATATCCCAGGCCTCTTAGGACAACCCTATCAGTTCCAGATGACCTTGGTTCCTCCTCTTGGGATTGCCATCACATGACTCCTTTCCCCATGGACTGGGAATTGGATTACTGCTCAGAGGAGTCTCAATCATACTGCACCCACTCCTGTGAGAGAGATCTAAGTGGGGAGCATTGCCCTGATCTCCGGTTGAGTTGAATTGTACCATGGTTCCATGTGGCTAAGAACATTGTATAGAAAATGCAGTCCCAGTGTTCCAAGTACAGTTGTTTTGGGAGGCCTGGGGCTTTCAGCTCATCCCAAATGGTTCACTTCTATCTCTCCCATGCTTTCCCAAGGGTTACTTTCTATTGTCCCACCACAGGCCCCAAAGATAGTGCTAGTGTAGATGATCAGGACCTGAAGCCTGGACCATGGTGTGCAGTATCTCTGATCTTGAGAATCTCACAACAACTAGATGACCCAAGCTACTCTAGGATTTTTTACCTGTCCAGTAGTGCCCTGCTACAATGATGATGATGATGATGACGATGATGATGATGGTGTGTGTGTGTGTAGAGCAAGGCTTTGTAATCTTGTTAGGAATATATGTATACCTAAAACACTGTATCTTTGGACATCCTATGACCTTCCCTGAGGAAGGACATAGATATTAATTAGATCTTATTTAAATGGGAATAGAATAAATAGAACTGGAAAACTGAAACCCCAGGGAATGATCAGGAGGCTTTCCATTTGACTAAGACTGTAAGCAACCTTTGCAACTCCTATACTGCCCTTCTTTAAGAGCATGTAGTCAGGCCAATTCCCTATCTTCAGGGTGAAATGCAGGGGTAGAGCATGGAACTCATTCCAAGGAAAGACCATGTTACCTTTTTCTCTTTTTGGATCACTTGGGATCTGACTATTTTAGGGTCCCAGAGGAAGCACGACTGGCATAATTGACCTAGGTAAGTGTTAATTAGGCAGGGCAATAATAGGAATTTGAGGATGAGGAGGGGTTTATTGAGATCTCTGATACAATAGGTCTGGGGAATTTTCTGTGTGGAAATTCCTTCCACCTACCACAGATTAGCAACTCTTCTGCAATTTATAGTTTTATGGCACTGAGAAGTTACAGTCTGGGGTACCAGAGGCAACATGTGTCAGAAGCAAGGCTTGAATCCAGGTCTTCATGACTCTAGTGCACCATCCAGTAAACTACACTTCCTCTGCAGGATTATATAAATAGTTGACTAAGAAAGTTTAAAGTTTTGCAAAACAAAACTTGATATTTGTTGTTTAGTCATTTTCGGTCATGTCTAACTCTTCACAAGCCCATCTGTGGTTTGCTTAGCAAAGATACTGGAGTGGTTTGCCATTTGCTTCTCCAGCTCATTTTATAGATAAGGAAACTGAGGCAAACAGGGTTAAGCAACTTGCTCAAGGTCACACAGTGTCTGAGGCCAGATTTGAACTCAGGTCCTCCTGACTCCAGGCCTCGAGCTCTGTCCATTGAACCACACAATATAATGTGTGTAAATACATGATCTTGGTTGATTCTTCTAATCCTGTAAGGTGGATGCTGCAGCTCTTATTCTCATTTTAGAGACCAGGAACAAAAGCTCAGGTTGAACCAAATGACCCCTAAGATTCCTCTACTTAACTTCCCGGGTGTCGCCTTTCTCATATGTAAAATGAAGGTGTTGGATTTGGTCACCGAGTCCAATCTCCTCATTTTTACAGATGAAGTAACTAGAAGTCACAAGCTCAAGATCATAAAGGTAGCAAATGATGAAGCTAGGATTTAAACCCAGGTCACCTGACTTCAAATTCAACACTTTCAACTGCAATATATCATCTCCTCATGGCTCTGTCTTAATGACCAGCTCACACTAGCCTGGTGAGGTCAGCATCTGCTCCCACTGCCCCTGAAATACAGATGGAGGGGAAAAAAAACCCTAACCCAAAACAAAAAAGAGCTCAGCCAGAGGTAACCCCGAAGCAGCTGTGAGCCTTGGTAGTGGTGCTGCCTAATCACCTGTATAGGTCACTCTTGTGCCACAAACTGACCAGCCACCCCCTGATGCTTCTGCAGCTGTTCACTCAATCTTTTCATTAACTCCATTAGACCCACCACAGTAGCCTCCATGATGCTCATGTTATAGGTCTCATAGCTTTTGATGCAGGTCCACCCAAGAGAGAAGGGCTCAGAAGGTTTTGTCTTATATACAGCTGTTTATGACCTTGTGACACAGTCATCCTTTCTCAAGCACTTCAGTGGTCTCTGTGCCCAGGACCTCAGCTTAGAGGCACAGGCTGGCATTCAAGACTTCTAACATAACAAACACCATACAGGGGAATAAAGAGACACATAGAGAAAGCCACCCAGAACAGCACTCCCCATGGGCTGCACTGTTCTAACCTACTATCAATGTATAGTTGGAAGAGTACTTCGATTCAGAAGACCTGGATTCAAGTCTTACCTCCTTTACTTACTACCTATGTGATCTTGGGCAAGTCACTATATGAGCCTTGGTTTCTTCATCTTTAGAATATAGGAGCTGGACCAAAATAGCCTCCGAGGTTCTTTCTATTTCTAGCTCCATAATCCTATGACCTTTACTTTCTAAAAACAGAGCTATTGGCTCTGTAATAGCAAGAGAATGATCCAGACTAATAAATACCAGCCTACAAATTCTGTCTCTCCCTATTTCTCCCTGCTACCTGAAGTCAAACTCAGAATGGGAGAGCCTGGGGCAGTATTCAGGGCTACCATCTGCAGATGTTGCTTTCCTTCCCCAATAATGGAATTCCTTGGCAACATTTTCAAATCTGTTAACAACTTCCTGTAGTCAGACTGTGTTAATGATATGAATGGTTTGGATGCTGATTTCTTGTGGTGTAAACTATTTTGTCTTAAGAGACTATTGCAACATCCCCTTGGGATGACAACAAAAGATTTTCGTGAAGGAACCACCATACTGTGCATTCCCAACACATCTTCCAGCTATATGAATCTAGCATATTGGATCATTATAATCTTGAAAAATGCATAGTGGAAGAGAGGGATGGTCAAGGGGTGTGGGCAGTTTTTAGAAGAAGAAATGTGGATTATCAACAAATATTGCTTTTAATGCTTCATATGAATAATAATTTTAAAATGCAAATTAAAAATGACTTTGAGATTTCACATCCCATCCATCAGCTTAGCAAAAACAATAAAAGATGAAAATAGTTGATGTTGAAAACTATGGGGGGTCAGACATACTGGTATATGATTGGTGATGTTGTGAATTGGTCCAGCTGTTCTGTAGGACAATTTGGAATTGTGCAAGAAAAGTCTCTGAACTATTCATGCCCTTGGACCAAGCAATCCCCTCACTGGGTATATACTACAAAGAGGTTAAGGATAGAAAGAAAATTACCTTGTAAACAAAAATATCTGTAACAGAAATTTAAAAAAAAAATACACCATTTGATGCATTTTGTCTTTTTATCAGAGTCATTCACGGGAGGCGTGGGGAAATCTCTCCTCACTAGAGATTGGATCCTCCCTAGTGATAGTAACAAATAAGCACAAACCATCTGATACAGTGATCACATCTGACAATGTGTACAACATTCTGTCCAATTAGTCCCGTCTCAATGCCATAAGGAAGGAGGTATGTTTCATTATCTACTCTCCAGAGTCTCCATTGGTTTGTTGTTGTTGTTACTGGTGTTTTTGGATCAGACATGATTTCCTTAATAAAACAGACTCTCAGGGAGGGGAATCCCCCCACCACTGAAGACTGGCACCTGATGTACAACTTATGGTCTTAGCTGCCTAGGGTACTAAGTGACTTGCCCAGGGTCATATAGTCAATATGTCTTAGGGGCAGAACTTAAACTGAGGTTTTCCTAAAGTAGAGGCTACCTCTCTATCCACTATATCCTATTGCCTCTCTCCTTTATTAATTTTTTTAAATTACTCAAAGTTTACTTCCTTTTAGGGCTCTTTTTAGTTATACTACTACATACATTGTTCTTTTAGTTCTGCTTATTTCATACAAATCTTTCTGTGTTTTCCTGAATTCCTCATATTCGTATCTTATGGCTCAATAATACTTCCTTACATTCATATGTCATATTGTTTTCAGCCATTCCCCAAATGAGGGGCACCCACTTTGCTTATAGTCCTTTACTACTACAGAGTTCTGCTATGAAGATTTGACCATTTCATATATTTTTCCTCCTGTCTTTTACTTCTCTGGGTCACAAGCCTTGTCTGGACAGTTTAGTCATTTGTATTGTATAATCCCAATTTGTCAAAAGAGAATAGCTGGACACATTTATAGTCTCACCAATAATAGAATACTATACTAGTCTTCCCACATCTTGTCCAACATTGACTTTACATTTTTTGCCATCTTTGCCAATTTCCATGGTATGAGATAAAACCTTAGAGCTTTAAATTTCTTTGTTATTAGTGATTTGGAACATGTTTCCACATTGTCATTTACATTTTGCAAATTTTGGGGGGGGAGAGGCAATGGGGTTAAGTGACTTGCCCAAGGTCACACAGCTAATTAAGTGTCAAGTGTCTGAGGTCACATTTGAACTCAGGTCCTCCTGATTCCAGGGCCAATGCTCTATTCACTGCGCCACCTAGCTGCCCCCGATTCTTTTTTTTTTAAATACTGTCTTTTGTCCACTTATCTATTAAGGAATGTTAGATACCATGTATTTCATTAAATCCCTGTCCATATAGCTAGTCTATTAGACTTTTATTTGTGATATTTGATGGAAATGGTTTAAATCTCTCCTTCCTCTCCTAATCCTAGATTCATTGATTGTAATCATAAAAAGCTTTTTAAATTTTATGTTAGCAGGATTTTTTGTGGTAGTGAAAGAGTAGAAGCAAAGTGGGTGCTCATCGATTAGAAAATGACTGAATGGATTGTGGTTTATGAATGTAATGGAATATTGTTGACCATGGAAACAATAAAATGAGGAATTCAGAGAAACATGGGAAGAGAGAACAAAGTAAACAGAATCAGGAGAACAATATCCACAATGACTATAATAATGTAAAAGGAATACAGCTGAACTCAGATGAAATGCAAGGAACAATCATGGTCCCGGAGAAGAGATGCTGAAACATTCTTCTCTCATTTCATTAATTGGAAAAGAGTCTATGGGCACAAAATATTAAGCACATACTGTCTTATATGATTGCTGTGTTGGTCAGTTTTACCGAACCATTTTTCTTTGTTCCAGAGCAGGCTTCTAACAGGAGTTGCTAGGGATGTTACATTGAGAAACAATTGTGGCATAAAAAACCAAAAACATCAAAAAACATTTTAAAGAATGAATGGAAATTACAATAATCAAGTTTGGCCCCAAAGGAGATATATGAGAAGACACTTCCTCCAGATTCTTGGCAAAGGTGGGGAACCATAGGTATAGATTTTTTTGGATATATTAGCTTTGCGGAACTTTTTTTTCTTTTTCATTATAAGGGATGACTCTCTGAGGGAGGGTGGAGAAGGGACACAACGGGAAATGTGGTTGATACAAAAAACAAGAATATAACAAAATGTGTTTTTTAAAAGAATGAATAATGGTCTCAACAACTTTTCCAGTAAGACTTGTGTGGGAATATTATGGAAGGTGTCTTTTACTGATTATTGATGTACCACAGTCAGTGTCAACTTTCATTTTGTGCTCATGGCCAATTGTGGAGCATATTACCATTAACCCAGTGTGAATTCTGAGATGCACTGATTATGCAAATAGTCAAAATCACGTGATTTCAAGTGATTTGAACAGCTATGACAGTTTCTGGGCTTTACTCCTGTGAATTCTGAATGGCATACCTTTTCAAGGTGTCTTTCTATTTGTAGCGTCTGCATTCCACATCTTAGAGCCTATGATTAGAACATCAGCCTAACCTGACAAAAGTTGATCTGCTGATGTTACAGAACATCTATTACTTGTGTTCTTATCATCCTCTTGGTGAGAAATTTCTGTATTCATGGTATGAAGAGCACTTAAACTAGTAGCTGATCCTTTAGCTTCAGTGGAAGGTAGTAATGGAGCCTTTTCTTTGGTTATTAGAAATATAAATATGATTTTACTAAGAAGTGGCATAGAGGGCTTCATCATGCATTTTGTAAATATGATCCCCCAGCTTGTTGTCTAAGAATTTTCCCAGATTGCAGTGTTGAGAAAAATGATGCCACTCTGTAATATAAATAGCAATGCCCCTAGCAGGCTGTTCATTCCATTTGTGAAATTTAAATCTCTGCCATACCACTGATGGTCTCACTGAGTACACTTTCAATAATCCCACAAGGTCACCAAGTGTCTTGGTCTTCCATACAGAATAGAAACAGAAGGATTAGGTAAAGCATGGGGGTGACACAGGAGCTTCTTATAACAAATGTTTGAGGCCCCAGAGATGGCCAAGACACAGCAAACTTTTGTTTGCCCACTATTTTTTTTGCTTCAAGATAGAAGCAAAGTCATTGTACGTAACAATCCCAGATCAAGCTCTTCAAATATGCCTTAAAGCAGCCAGAGTCTGCTCAGGTGTCAGGATGAGGGGCCACAACCAATGGCTTGCTGGGAGTATAGAAGTGTGGATGGATACTGTCTATGGTTATTCAGTTTTAACAATGTCTGTCAGAAAAGTTGTCATATTCACTATTAGTAAAGAGGTAAAGGATAAGCAAGGCTTCGCATGAGAGAGCCAACTTTCACACGAGAGTACTTTCATTGCTGCGAATCTACTCTGGACAAAACACCAGTCTAAAAATCCTTACACATAAAGCTATGGGAAATCTGAAGGAATAAAATAATAGGAACTCAAAGGAATAGATTTAGAAAGGTTGCATCACAGTGCCCCCTAGCATGCATTACAGATAAAAAATGTTTTGACGGAAGAAGCCAATCTCTGGTTTCAAGGTTCATACACAACCAAACAACAAATCTCCCAGTGACCTTCCCAATTGCCTTGACAACCCCCCTATTGTTCTACATATGAGACCTAAAAGTGGACAAGGAACATCTATTCTCAGGATGGACCTGCTTTCAGTAATGCTACAAGGGCAGGAATAACATAAATAATGTCAAATCCATTACTTAAAAAGAGTACATAGAAAATTATATTTTCTTATTTATTTGAAAGGATATGGATGAGGGCCACTTACAGAAACCTGTGTACCAGATTCATATCCCAGCCTTGTTTGAGCTTTCTGTCGGTAGCATTTGAATAAATTTGGACCTTGAAATGGGATAAAGCCCTTCTTGGTAAAGGAAGCAGTTTTTGTATTGTTTTGTCCAAATTCTCATGTCTCATAATTGTTATCTATGACTTAGCATGACAGGAGTCAGGTATAGATAATAAGCTGTGCACTAAATAATTATAATTTGTATTACTTTCTAAATGTATATTTATTTATTTTTTTTAAATTATAATAATTTTCTCAGAATGAGCTTCTGAAAAACAAAGAGAAATGACTCTTCTCAGATGCTTTCAATAAATCCATTAGCTCGTCAGTCAGAAATCCATCCAGTGGTACAGAGGGCAAACCATTTATGCTTTCTTATTCTGTACAACTTGAATCCATATTACCCCATAAATCCTGCACACAGGATCAGTCCTCTTAATTAGCAAGGAGCCTTTCTCTAACTCTCTTAACATTATGTGGTTGTCTCAAAACTTCTCTCAGAACACTATCCATATCTTCCTTCTCCTTCCTCACTCTAACTACAGCTTGAACCCCATCCTGGGGCCCCTCTGGCTCTTAAGTCTTTGCCATCATCATCTCCCTCACAAGTAAAACTTTGGACTCTACACTTGGGTTCCCCAACTCTGCTAGATGAAGTTTTTCCCTCTTATCTTGCCTGGAACTACTTCCTGGGCATCTCCACCCCATTCTACCATGTGGGTACCTCCCCTTTTCAGTTCCCCTTTATGTATTGTTTTCCCCCTTGAGGGTAAGGAATGACTTGCATGTTTTTATTTGTATCCTTAGCACTTAGCACAGTTCATGGCACAGAGTATATGCTTAACAGAATCTCTCTCTCTGTCCCTCTCTCTCTCTCTCTCTCTCTCTCCCTCTCTCTCTCTGTCCCTCTCTCTCTCTCTGTCTCTCCCCTCACTCTCTCTCTCTCTCTCCATTGATTAGAATATAAGCTCCGTGAGGACAAGGATTTCTTTTTCTATCTTTTATCTCAAGAACTTAGCAGTCAGCTTGTTGTTTGATTTATTGATTTGCTCTCTCTCTCTCTCTCCCTTCCCTACCCCCACTCACTAAGTCCTCCCCTGTAATATAGAAAAACAAGTAAAAGTGACCTACAAAATTACCACATCTAACAACATATGCTACATTCCAGAGCTATAGTTCCCCTTTTCTCTACTGAGAGGAGAGAAATGTGTTTCACCATCTGTTCTCTAGGACCAAGATTTTTCATTAGATTTAATCAAAATTTAATTGCCTTTTAGTGGTCTTTTCACTTACCTTATTATAATGATTGTATATATATTGTCCTGCTAGTTCTGTTTACTTTGCTATATATGGGTGCATACAAGCCTTCCCATGTTTCTCTTCATTTTGTTCAGCCATTCAGTGAGAATCCACTTTGTTTCCAGTTCTTTTGTTGACATAAGATGTGCTACTGCAAACATTTTTCTTTATAGGGCATCTGTCTCCCCTGTTAGATTGTGAGCTTCTTGAGAGCAGAGATTGTTTTTTGCCTTTCTATTCCCATTGATTACTGCGCCTGACATTTAGTAGGTGCTTAATAAATGCTTGCTCACTGACTGACTCTGATCTCCTTGGCATACATGCTCAGTGGTGGGATCTTTAAGTCAGAAAGTAAGAATAGATTAGTGTCTTTAGTTTCATATTTCCAGTTGCTTTCCAGAAAGGTTGGATCAATTTCCAGCTCCACCAAGTTTACCTTAGTTTACCGAGTCTTTTCACAGTCCCTCCAACATTAATTGTTTGTATCTTTTACCATGTTTGCTATATTGATGCCTGTGAGGTGAAATCTCAAAGTCATTTTAATCTGTGTTTTTCTTGTTAATGGTAATTTAGAGCACTTAAAAATATTTGTTGATAGTATGTCTTACTATAGTCTCTCCAATTTTGACTATCTTTGTCTTTCATCATTTTTGCCAGTTTGATGGATATGAGGTGAAACCTCAGGGTTGGTTTAATTTTTATTTCCCTTATTATTAGTGATTTGGAAAAGTTTTGCTTATGGTTGTTGATTTCTTTTTTTGAAAACTACCATATTTCACCACGTAATCACCACAGATTTATGTCAAATTTGCAAGAAGTGGGGTGTGACTCTTATGTGAAGCTTTAAAAAATTGTGCTGGTATTACTTGTCTTTTAGTTTCTGCCAATCTTGCACCAACTTTTCACTCATTGAAAACTGTCTTTCCAAAGTTCTATTTCCAGGCAGTTCAGCCAACACAATCACTTTCAGCTTGAAATCTGCAGAATAGTTTTTATATTTATCCATAATCAGAAAGAAATGCTTTGCATCTTAATGTATTGCTGGCAGACAAACTGTACAGTTTAGCTAGTGAGGGAAGATTCACGTCTTACTATATCACATGACTTACCCATGGCTGCTTTGCCTGCCTCTGCTCCTATGGCTCCTCACTGGGTTGAGTGACAATACCGTTAGTACTGCAGCACTCTAAACAAACCATGCAAGTGGCAAGTCAGCTTTCTGAAATATACTGACAATACATGTGGGCTGAGAATTCTAGGCTCGAAATGCGTGAGAGATAAATGCTATCCATGTGCCACTGGTGAATACATTGCTGCTCTGTTTACCTTTTAAGTGGCATGATGAACGGAATTATACCATGCGATAATTATGCGATGAAAGGTTATAAACCAATTTTGGGACTAAAAAAAAGAGTGCGACAATTACACAGTGGCGATTATTATGTGAAATACAGTATCCATTTCCTTTAATTACTTTTCTTTTGGGGAATGGTTCAAGGACATATACAGGGTGTCCCAAAAGTCTTAGTGTGATTTTAAGCCTTAATAGTTAAGATTTGGGGATTCTGTATTTGAGTCAATTCCCCATATATCTTGGGTAGCAAACTTTTATTAGATACTCAATGCAAATATTTACATACACACACCCCCACTTGATAGTTCCTCTTCTTATTATAGTTGCATTGGTTTCATTTATACAAAAACTTTGAAATTTAATTTAATCCTACCAATATGGCATAGTGGATTAAGAGTTGGCTTTGGATTCAGGAAGACGGGTTCAAGTCCTGCCTTTGACAGCCTTCATGACCCTGGGGAAAGCATTTAAACTCTTAGAGTCCCCCTGCCACTCTTTAAGATTATAAATTGCATAGAAGGTACAGCCCTGCAGTGGTATTGGGAGTTTCCTTACTGAGATGTCCCTAAAACCACCAGTTCAGTCCCATCCATTGTCTATTTCATCTCTTATGATCATCTAGATCCCTTATTTGGTTAAGAATTCTTCCTCTAGTCATAGTTGCAGCTAGTTTCATTCTTTTATCTTTATGATGCAACCCTTTTATTTTTAGGCTGCAAAAGTTTATACTCATTGGAGCTTATCAGTATACAGGTGCTGGATCTTTCTTTCAGGTAGTTTTCTTTTTTCGTTGTTCAGTAGTTCAGTCTTGTGTCCATGGGGTTTTCTTGACAAAGGTACTGGAGTGGTTTGTCATTTCCTTCTCCAGTGTGTCCCCATTTTACAGATGAGGAACTGAGGCAAATAAGGGTTAAGTGGCTTACACATAGTCACACAGCTACTGTCTTAAGACTGGATCTGAACTCAGATCTTCCTGATCTGCTTTCCAGGTTCTCAACAAACATTATCATATAGGGGGCTCTTCCACCAGTAGTTTGTGTTTTTGAGTTTATGGAACTCTAGACTACCTGTTCTGTTGTTGCTGGGTCTTGCTGATCTAATATGTTCCACAATTAGTATTACTTTTACACAGTCAAATCAAGGATTTCTTTGGTCATCTGTAAGGATGGAAAGAAGGAACCTGGGGAAAGCAAGAAAGCAGCCCTCTCAAAGCCCCTTGATCCTCTAAATCCTCTCTAGGAACCTTTCCTTAACTCAAATCACTCAGTTTATTCCACTAACCCTGTAGAGTAAAAGAGTATTTGCAATCTTTAGCCCAAAGGTTCTTAGCCTTTTTGGGTCAAGGACCCTTTCAGCAGCTTGGGAAAGCCTGTGGAGCCCTTCTCAGAGCAATGTTCTTAAATGCATAAAACAAAATACAGAGGATTACAAAGGCAACCAATTATATTGAAATAAAGTTATCTATCTATCTGTATATATATTTTAAAAAAACCAGGCTAATAGACCTGAGGTTATGAAGTCCATTATTTCATCTTTTATTTGAAACTAGGAAAAATATGGGAGTAGGGAGAGAAGTGAAGAGGGAATTAGGCAAAGCAGAAAGCTATTTTGAAGTCCTTCTGAGAACTCCTAGTTCCTTTTTTTCTTAATGTGTTTTTATTATGTGGTACAAAAATGTAGACCTTAGTTGACCAGTACAGTACTATAAATTTGAATTAGAAGAATTATAAATAAAAATATCTTCCCCTACTTTCTGAAATTTTCATTTTGGATTCATTTGGTATAATAAGCAAATACTCCTGAAACCAGAAGCCATTAACCATTCTTCCACATAGATTACTTCTTAGAATATAGACTATATAGATAAGTTAATAGCAAGGGAATTTGAATTTTTTTTAATGTGTGTGCAGTGGGGTATATGGTGGGGGTAGGGTGGGTAATAGAGGATAGGCAATAGGAGGAACCAAGAAGTAGGAGTGGGAAGGATGTGCCTCAGTGAGGTGGCTATTTTTGGTGAGATATTCAGGAACCTTGGCTTGCTCGTTAGTGAAAACCATAGTGTTTCAAAGTTATTGCCAGAAGATTTGGAGTTTTTGTTTTGTTTTGTCTAAATTAAGAACTCCAGGAATCCAGAGACTTCTGAATAGGGTAGCAATAATATGGAAGAAATTTTCCCTGAAAGAACACAGAACCAGAGGATCTTAATTCATTTCCTGGTGCTGTCACTTACCTGTGTACCTATGTGAACCCTTGGCAAGTTACATGTATTCTTGGAACCTCCCTTTCTTTATCTATAAAATGAAGGCATTTTCTTGATATCCTTAAAGGTCCCTTCCAGTTTGCAACTTATCATATAGGTTAATAGGTAAGGGAATCTTCAATACCCTTTCTTATACTGAATCTATTTGATATGATGATGGTGTCAATTAAGGATACTCTCATCTTTTTTTTCTTTTTCTTTCCCCCATTCATCAATGTAGGGAGCTTCCTTCTGGGTGAGGTAACTCCTTCTACTAATGCAGGTGAATGATTATCATGCAATTCCAGACTTCAAACTATATTATAAATCATTAAAACCATTTGGTTTAAAAATAGACTCATTGGAACAGATAAACAATGAAGAACCAGAAACAGTGGGACTCAATGACCCAATGTTTCAAAACATAAATTTGTTAGGAAAGAACTCCCTATTTGATAAAAACTGTTGGGAAAACTGGAACACAAACTTGTAGAAATTAGGCTTAGACCAACATCTTACACCACATTCCACAATAAATTCTAAATGAATGTGATTTTAATATTAAAGATCATACCATAAAAAATTAGAAGACAATCAGGTAATATGTTTTTCTAAGCTATGGGTAGGAAGTAATCTTTAAATAAAGAACAGAGTATTGCAAAAGATTAATTAGATAACTTTGACTATATGAAACTGAAAAACTTTTGCATGACCAAAGTGAACAATAACTGAAATGTTATGAAGGAAGTATTTTTTTGGTGCTGGTTGCGACTTCCTTGCCAAGGTTCATTTTAACTGAGGTCAATATTACTTCTCTAACTAAAACATTCCTACCTGGCCACCATTGCCTTACATGTGTTATCTTACTCTATTAAAATGTAAACTCTTTGAGGTTAGGGACTGTCTTGCTTTTTCTATTTGTATTTTAATCCATTAATATCCTGTTGTGGTGAAAGTACTCTACCACCATTGTCAGTGAGAATGCTCCTACCATAATGAAACCTGATGAGGTCAAAGAAAACTTTTATGAAGACCTGGAGACCCTCATCATCAATGTACTGAAAGAGGAAAAACTTGTAATTCTGGGTGACTTTAGCACCAGAGCAGGCACAGACTATCAAACATGGCAAGGAGTCCTTGGTAAGAATGGAGTCAGAAATAGCAACAGCAATGGTCACTTAACTGCTGAAGACTTGTGCATCTCATGACCTCATCACCAACATTGTCTTCTGTTTACCTAAACACAACAAAACTTTGTGGATGCACCTTTGCAACAAACATTGGCATTTAATAGACAGCACATGAGACTAACAAAGAAGGTTTGGTGTAGAGTGCTGGACCAATCATAGAATTATCCTCTCCAAGCTAAACATTTGCATTCAACAAAAATGGAGACCCCAAAGCAAGATACTAACAGACTTACTGTCAACAGATGAGAGCAAGTGACGCTTAGAGAGATGTAGGGTTTTTGGCTAAGAAGGCAGATGAAATTCAATTTTGTGCTTATAGTAGTAACCCAAAGTGCTTTTATGATGCTCTGAAGGCCACTTATGGGCCAAAGACCTATGGTGCATCTCAACTGCTCAGCACTGATGGAACCACATTGATTAGTGATAAGGACATCATCTTAGAGAGATGAACTGAACACTTCCACAGTGCTCTTAACAGACTGTCATCAACCAATGCTGAAGCCATTGACCACATGCCTCAAGTTGAAGTCAATCTGTCTCTAGCCAAACTTCTAACTGAAGAAGAGATTTTGAATGCTGTTAGGCTCCTCTCCTGCAGCAAAGTGCCTGGTACTGATTCTTTTCCAGCTGAGATTTACATGATAGGTGGTCCACTGCTCATACAAAAGTTAACTGAAATTTTTTGCATTATATGACAAGTAATTCCGCACCACTCCCCACCCCTAGAGTTCAAGGATGCTTCCATTGTCCTATAAAAGAAAAGGAAATAGATTGTCCTGTGACGATCAAAGAGGGTCTCTCTCTTAGTCATTATTGGCAAGATTCTTGACAGAATCCCCCTTAATAGGCTGATCCTTCACCTTCAACTGGAAGATGGTTATCTACCTGAGAGCCAGTGTGGTTTCTGAAAGGGCCAAGGAACAGTCAATATGGTGTTTGCTGCCCAACAACTCCAGGAAAAATGCCAGGAACAGAACAGAGCTCTGTACACAATGTTTGTCAATCTGACCAAAGCATTTGATACTACTGTCAGCTGTGAGGGCTTGTTTGCCTGGAGAAGTTCATCGATATTGTATGTCTGTTTCATGATGGCATGCTTTCCCGAGTTCTGGAAAATGGAAGATGCTCTCATGCTTTCCCAGTCACCAATGGAGTGAAGCAAGGCTGTGTGCTTGTTCCCATGCTTTTGAGCATGATGTTTTCATTGATGTTGTTGATCACCTTTAATGAGGATGAAAATAACATCAAGGTCAGCTACCATACTGATAGTAAATTATTTAACTTGAAAAGGCTACAAGCCAAGACTAAAATGGAAGGAGAGTTGGTGTGTGACTTTTTTGTTCACAGATGATTGTGCACTCAATGTAGGCTCTGAGGCTGAGAAGCAACAAAGTATAGATTAATTCTCTGCTGCTTGTACTGATTTTGGCTTAACAATTAACACCAAAAAACCAGAGGTTCTCCACCAGTTAGCACTACACCATCCTTATGTGGAACCATCAGTTAAAGCAAATGGAGAAATTTAGAATTCTATGGATAAGTTCATTTACCTTGGCACTATAATCTCCAGGGATATACACATATGTACAAATTTGATGCATACATTGCCAGAGTTAGGTCAGTGTTTGGGAAGCAACCATGGAAAGTGTGTGAGAGAAGAAATATCAGACTGCTTACCAAACTGAAGGTCTACAGAGCCATTGTGCTGACCTCATTGACCTCATTGCTGTATGCCTCTGAAACCTGAACAGTCTACCAGTGCCATGCCAAGAAACTAAATCGCTTCCATTTGAATTGTCTTAGGAAGATTATGAAGATCACCTGGAAAGATAAAGTACCAGACACCCAGATCCTTTATCAAGCTGAACTACCACGCATTCAGACTGTTTCAGAGAGCGCAACTCCAATAGGCCAGCCACTTTGTTCAAATGCCAAAAGTATGTTTGCCTAAAGGTCTATTTTATGGAGAATTCACACAAGGCAAGCACTCACATGGAAGTCAGAAGAATTATACAAGGACATTCTCAAGATCTCTCTGAAGAACTTTGGAATCAATTGTGAGACATGGGTGATACTGGCACAGGATTGCCCAGAATGGCATGCCCTAATCAGAGACGGTGCTATGCTCTATGAGTAAAACATAATTGTAGTAGCTCAAAAGAAATGTGAGATGCACAAATTTGGAGAAGTCTCCACTCCAAATGTTCATATGGACTTTTTGTGCCCATCCTGTGCTAGAGCCTTCTGAGCTCATATTGGTCTGATTAGCCACAGTTGGATACACTGTATCTTGACCCCAACATAATGATGGCATTTTGGTCCTCTTGCATGAAAGACCCCCAACCAACCATTTATCCATTTATCTATCTGTATTTATCATGTATGTATGTATATGCATATATGTGTGTGTGTGTGTGTGTGTGTGTGTGTGTGTGTACATACACACACATAAAAAATATGGGGAGAGAGAGAGAGACTCATTTAGAGGGAGTCCATATTCCTATTATTAATGTCTTCCCTTTTGTTTCATTTGCTTGTGCTCAAAGTCTTTCAACTGAGTTTTCTTCTTGTGATCTTTGGTATTCTCCTATCATTTACTTTCTGACTCCTTTCCCTTTGATGGCAGTTTTCTAGGAGGCTGAACCTCAAAGCTATCTCAGTTTTCTTGCATGCTGCCTCATTCTCTACCCCAAGTGATTCCCTGAGGGACAGGAGTGGCCACAGCTAAAAACCAGGGCACTTTCCTTTAAACCTGGTGGAGCCCTGCACATGTTAGTACCCTGTCTTAGTTCCTTTTGTTTCTCAGTTCTTTGACTGAGCAATGTCACAGCACAGCAAGCTGCCTGCCACTTTCTTAGGCAGAGCAAGTTTCTGGCTTTTGGCTTCACACAATGCAGGGAAGAGAGTAGAGCTAATTAAGTTCTGTTGCAAACTCATGAGCTACCTTGTGCAGCCCTGTCGGAGTATGGTAGCCTGGGATGGGGTGGGGTTGAGATGGGGAAAAGTGCTGAGTGAGCCTATTAGGGATTAGCCTCTGTTATTTCATCAGGTTATTACCTTATTAGGGTTCTTGGTGTCTTAGACCATGGAGACAGCTGAAAATGCCTTATCTCTTACATATAGTTCCTATTTTGGAGAGGTTTATGAGGATTGGAGAAAGTATTTAGTCCTCTATTTTGTTGGTCATGTTACTCAGAAGTCCTGCTTTTTCTGTTTCCATTATGAGCTCAAAATAGTGCTTAAGAAGATCAAAGATGGGAAAAGCAGATGGATTATAGAAGAGCTTGTGCTGAATATTGCACAGTTGTGGTGCCATTGGTGGACCAATATACATTGCATCTAAAGAAGATATTAAAGATGTAGGGGGAAAATCTTGGACTTTATTAATACTGAAAAAAGCAACCAAGAAACCATCAGAAACTAATCATCTATATACCTACTCTTCTATATATACAAAATCTTTTTGACAATTACCTATATAATAATTGAGAACATCTTTAATGAGGGTACTCAAGTAGGGAGCTGACTTTTAAAATCAATCTTCAACTATGGACCACAACTTTACTATTTCAGACTGTATGAAAGATTAGAGAATGTTAAGATTCCATTGTACTCATTATTTGTTAATTATGAAAAAGCGTTTGATTTAGATGAACAAAATACTTCCTTACAGGCTCTTTTACAACAAAGTATCTCTCAGCCATACATTTGTAGAAGCATATCCGCTAAAGTCTGTCCTTCAAGGAAATCTTAAGAAATAATATTATGACAGGATTCTGGTTGGTTGGTTGGTTGTTGTCCTTCATTCTGGGAGAGGACCAAAATTACATCACTACACTGACGGTGGCCGATCAGACCAAGGGCACAAATAGTTCATATGAACATTTGGGGTGGATTCTTTAAATTTGCGCATTTCATGTTTCTTTGGAGCTATTTCAATTCTTCTTTGCTAATAGAGCACAGTACCTTCTCTGATGAGGGAAGGCCATGCTGAGCGGTCCTGTGCCAGTGTCTCCCATGTCACACAATCAATTCCAAAGTTATTAAGATTGACCTTGAGATCGTCCTTGTAATGCTTCTTCTGACCACCATGTGAATGCTTGCTCTATGTGAGTTCTCCATGAAATAGTCTTAGCAAGCATTTGTTTTGCATTCGAATAAATTCTGAGGATCATCTGGTAGGATCCTAGCCTAAACAGGGCAGCTAGGTAGCAGAGCAACTCTAGAGTGTTGGGCCTAAAGTCAGGAAGACTAATCTTCCTGAGTTCAAATCTGGCCTCAGACAGTTACTAGCTGTGTGACCGTGGGCAAGCCACTTAACCCTGTTTGCCTTAGATCTTCATCAGTAAAATGAGCTGGAGAAAGAAATAGCAAACAACTCCAATATCTTTGCCAACAAAATCCCAAAGGGGAGTCATGAAGGTCAGACCTGGTCTAAAGTCCTTGGCCTCTCCTTAAAGAAAAAAAAAAAACTTATCAGTCTCCCTTCATTTGAAGGTGTGGTCAATGCAAAGGAGTCAACACCCTATTCTGAAGTCCTGGGTTTCATTCTTATCAAAGACCTAATTGACGCAATCTAATTTAGGAAGGAAACCTGAAACCTTGAAACTAAGATTAGGTTGGTGACCAAACTAGAAGCTTGAATATCTATCTATCTGTACATATGTATATATGAGGAGGTTTGGGGTTGAGGGGTGCTCGACACCCCAAAGTACTGACAGGCCGGTTCCTGCTGAAAGAATTTGACTCAAGCCTTCTCAGCCAAGGGAAAAGACAAAATTTATTAAGGGTTTGACATAATGGGTTGTCTTAAGAAATCCCACCCTTTGTGAAGCCTGTTTTTACAAGCGGGCCAGATTCAATCTACTCCTTCATGGAGGCAAGATGGAGATTATATACACAAAGATTGTAGGAGGAATTGAGGGGTGGTCTCCAGTAGTCTGAGATGACTAGAGGAGGGGTTTAGAGCAGACTGGGGTGACTGGGGTGAGGTCAGACTCCAGGGTGGGAAATAGCTGAAGGCTACCTGGAGATGACAGACAATGAGAGAGCTAAGGCAACAAAGCTAGGGTATCAATATTTTGATCAGGATTCAAGGGTGGGAAATAGCTGGACAATAAAGGGCAAGGCTAAGTAGGGATTTGGGCCAAATGATAAAGCAAGGTTATGGCCTCAGGCCAAGGACAGATCAAGTGGGAAGATTCAAGGAGAGTTCAAGGGGGTTCCCAGAGACTGTACTCCAGGTTCAATGGGGTTCCCAGAGACTGCGCCCTCATCATATATGTGTGTGTATATATGTATATATATATGTATATATGTGTATATATATAATGTGTATATGTATATATGTGTGTGTATATATATATATACACACACACACACATATATATACATACATAGTGGTGTGTACACGTTTATATATGTCTGGGTATTCACATATATACATACATGCATATGAAATAAATATATAAAGAACTTTGAAAGAAAGGCATTCAGATGATTGGGGGAGTGGGATATTCCTTTGCTCTTTCCCCCTTTCCATTCATTTATATATGGTACCAAAAAGAATGTTGAAGTTGGGAAGAACAAGGAGCTTTTGCTGAGAGAGAAGTCCCTAAAGTATTTCTGAAGTGGTGGTGTTTGGTAGTTGGAATTTGAACAGATGTTATAAGGGTTTTCTGATCCTAAATTAGATAGAAGTTTGGAACAAAGACCCTGCTTTTGTTGATCATGAAGTTGGGGTTGAAAAATAGATTTAATGCCTTGTGGGCAGAAATTAGTTAACTACTTTTCAATCCAAAAGAGCTTTGCCCCTCAAAGGAAGTCTCTGCTTATGAGGAGGAAAGTCTGTATCATGACCATGGCTCTGAGAACTACCAAACTAATCAATGGGAAGGAGAAAAAAAATAGGAGTTTTTTCTTGGAAGCTCTGCAATTCTAAAATATTTGAAGCCTCTGGACTCTTAAGCTAAAAGCATCATGGTTGAGAGCCCACTCCTCTCCTTCTTACAACAAGAGATAGCACTTCAGCTGATGATTCTAGCTGAAGCTAGAAATTAGTAATAGAAAAAACGCTATACAACCTTGTATTTGGTGGTTCCATGTTTGGCAGGAACCATGGAGACCCAACAGAAGACCATCCAGCAGAAGCCAACCAAGACTAGTGGGGAGTATTCCTAGTATCAGCAGCATGATAACATCTCCACAACACATCAGCATCCCTAGGTATCAAAGTTGTGAGTTGCCCATCCTTGTGTGTATCTGGACAATAAATTTTCTACATATGAGCCCTTTCTTGAATGTTTCCTAGTTGTAGTTCACCTTTTCCACTGATGGTGTGTTTGTAGAAGAATGTTCAGTTTTACGGGGGGAGTTATTCTAATATTACTTTTTTCTTATGAGGCTAATTCATTAAACGCCTTTGCATTGATCTGCTAGTGTCTGCTCACTAACTAGTAAAAATTAACGAATTAGTAGAAACTAATGAACTATGATTTGAGTGGATGTGGACTGCTAGTACCTTGAACTTGGGATAACCTATAAGGGAGATCCAATTGTGAGTGGGATACTGAGGTGTTACATTAGTATTATATAATTCTTGGACATGGCATAGCCTCAGTAGTTTATAAGCAACTTGAAGTCAGTGTTTGTGTTGGTTTTCATCTTTGTAATCTAGTGTCTAACGTTGTATATAGTAGATACTTAATAAATACATTGGGTACATTGACTTTTTATTAAACTGATGTGGTAGATAGTGGAAATTAAAATAAGGGCATATATAAGAAACTTAGAAGGAGCTTAGAATGTGAGATGCTTGAACACAGAAACAATCTTTTTGCTTTTACTGTAGTTGAGTTCATATTGCTTAGCACAGGACCTGGCGCATAGTAAGTGCTAAATAAATGTCAATTGCCTAGACCTGATACCATTCATAAGAAGAAGCGACGGCATTTGGTGATAAGGGATAAAGACTACATGCAGATGCTTAAAGGAGTGGAAGTACCGATCCACCTGTTACTTGCTAGGTGTATGACTCTATTTACTCTCTTTATGACCTCAAGAGTCCTCCTCCTTAAGAAGAAGAGTTGAACTGGATCTAAAGTCCCTTCCATTTATAATTCTCTTATTATATGACGCTAGTTACGTATTCTTTTTTTGGGGGGGGGGGTGGAGAGATGCACCCAAACTGAATTGGTTCGTGTGTGTGTGTGTGTGTGTGTGTGTGTGTGTGTATAAAACGCCTCTTTGACCTCTCTATATTCTCCCCCCAAACCTTTAGTAACTGAAAAGGCCACACCCACCTCCACTTCGCTTCAGTTCTGGGCCAGCCCGGTGCATGCCTCTAGCAATTCTGAGTCTTAAATTCACTAGCCCAGAGGGGCTTTTGGGGTGGAGCCCAGGCTACTCCGGAGCCGCTGGAGGGAAGCTATGAAATGATCTATTTTGAACTCGTCGGTCCGAGCTAGAAACCTTTTCTGGACCCCTAGGGAAATAAGATCTGGTGATTTAACAGCCCTTCCTCATTTCACCCCCCATCCCCCCACTGAAGTGTCCGGATTTGGGTCTGTGCGTGTACATGTTGGCGGCGGCCGTAGGGAGAGGGTGGGAAGTGGTCCGTTTAGTGCTTCGCAGCAGGTCTGTGTCCTTTTTCCCTATAGTCTAAACCTAGAGCAGGAGGTGGGCGGGAATTCTTGGGCAGTTGGGTGGAAGAGGAGACCGAGGGGCAGGGGGACAGTGCTGGGGAGGCTAAAAGAACAGTTGGTAGGAACAGCTGGTTTGGACTTGAAGACCAAGTCGGGGGCAAGGGCTGAATCCGCTCCTCCCGCCCCCAACCCTACTTTGGCCAGCACAAACCCGAACGGGGGTGGGAGGTGACTGTGGGGGTGGGATGGGGGAACTGGGACTGTGAGTCAGATCTCTGGCAGCTGTGTGTCTGGAAAGGAGGAGGGGGCCGCTGGGGGGGGGGGGTGGAGTGGTGTTGGGAAGGTCAGGAAATGACATCAGCTGAGCGTGTTTTGGGAGGGCTGGTCCGTTTCTGACTCTGTAGCCCGCGGGGAGGTTTGCAAAGGGGGGGAGGAGGACCTTTCTCCGCTTTCCCCGGTCCTGGGCGTGCTCTGGGCCCCTTCCTGGGGGAGTTTCCTGCCCTTCCATCCCCAACCTCCAGCCCAGCCGTCCCGTCTCCCCAGTTCTCCCCGCCTCCTTCCTCGAGCTCTCCCCGCCCCCTCTCTGGGCCGCTCCTTGTATGGTCTCCCTGCCTCTCTCTCTCTCTCTCCCCGCCCCCCTACCCCCCCCCCCCCCCCAGCTAGAAGCAGCTCGGGACACCAGGACGCACGGAGTCACAGCTGGACAGGACGCGGCACTGACGACTATTCATTCGGACTGGCCGAGTAGACTGGCAGAGCTCCGCGGTGAGAAAGGGGTGGGGGACAGGCAGCAGCGGCCGAAAATGTAAGGTGGGGGTGGGGCTGCGGGCTGCGGGCCCTTCCTTGTCCGGGGGCTGGGGGTTCCGAAGCGTGCGGGGTGAGCCATCCATTCATCCATGCATCGATCCTTACCTCCTGGGACACCGAGTAACTGTGGCCCTTCCTCCAGCCCGGCCTCCGCATGGCGGCCCCCCGCCCCCCACCCGTGATCTCCGTCTCGGTCTCGGCGCCCGCCTTCTATGCCCCGCAGAAGAAGTTTGGCCCGGTCGTGGCCCCCAAACCCAAAGTGAACCCTTTCCGGGCCGGGGCTACGGAGAACCCTCCAGGGCCCGGGGCCCAGAGGGCGCAGATGGGCAAGGTGGGAGAGATTCCTCCCCCACCCCCGGAAGGTAAGGATTTTGGGGGGATGTCTGGAAGCTAAGGGGAGCAAGGGTTCAAGGAACTTGTTTGGATAGTGGTGGGGAGGTGGAGGGGGTATTGGGCCAGGCGTAACCACTCAGCCTGAGCAGATGTTCTTCTTACCTCATCTTGGAGCCCGTGGCTCTGAGCCAGGACTCCTGGGTCCGTTTCAAATTCCTTGCCTGGGGGTGGGTGTGCGGGAGAATGTGTGTGGGGCATGACTCTTTTTGAGTTTACTTCTTAAGCTGAAAGGGGGAGTGAGTGAGTTCCCCTTCTCAGCAGGACCTCCTGACGTAAAACACACCTTCTTAATGTAAAGAGAGCTCTTTACAGTGTTCTGGGATACCCAAGACTTCAGAGGCCTGTACAGGATGCCAAGTGAACCTTGGGTCTTTGCTCATTCCTTACAGGCCCTCCCAGGAGGGCCTTGTTAATAGACCTCTTTGCCCTACCTCTAGATTTCCCCCTGCCACCACCTCCATTGCTACCTGGGGACGATGGAGAGGCTTCTCTGGGAGGGCCCTTCCCACCACCCCCTCCCCCATTTGAGGAACCATTCCCCCCTGCTCCAGAAGAAGAGACATTCCCTTCCCCTCCACCTCCTCTGGAAGAAGAAGTGGGAGTTGAACCTCCAGCACCAACCCATCAGGTGAGGGAAGGGAAAGGAGCACTGACTAGGCTGAAATTCATACTCCATAAAAGGGCTGAAGGACCAGAAGAAGGCCTACGATTTCTACTTGGCTTTCTCCAGTTATGGGCAGAGAAATATTCAGTGGGGGAAGGGAACTGTGCGTGAAACTTCCATATAGCCCCACAGGCTGTGCAGGACTAGGATATCCTTGGGGAAGGGGAGTTCTTAAACGCAATGTAGGGTGTATAAAGAAGTCTGGCTGGGTCCTCAAACTCTTTACTCTTCAGCCCAGAGGAAAGGTGAGCAGCATTGACCTGGAGATGGAATCTCTGTCCTCCCTGTTGGATGACATGGCCCGGAATGATCCCTTCAAACCCAGGGTGAGGGATGGGGTAGGTTAGTGGGGGAGGTCAGCAATGTGTATGTGTGTGTGTGTGTGTGTGTGTGTGTTATGATAGGCAATACCTTCTCTAACCCAATTTTCCCCGAACTCTCCTACCCTGCAGGTTTCATCTGGATCTGTGCCTCCCCCAGCTGCCCCCCAATTCCCTCCCAAGCCAACTGTCCCCCAATTCCCTCCCAAGCCAACTGTCCCATCTGCAGCTTCCAGCACAGCACCTCTTCCTCCTTGGTTGGCTCCTACTAGCCCTCCTCAGTCCCATTCTGTATCTGTGTCTAAGACCTTAAGCACACAGCCTCGAGGTCCCCCGGCTCCAGCTCCACCTCTGGCTTCAGCCCCAGCTGCAGCTCCTTCTGTAGTTCGACCTCCAGCCCCAGCCTTAACCTCAGCCCCAACTCCTACCCCCAAGGTTAATGCTGTGGCTTCCAAATTCCCTCCTGGGACCCCTAAGTTTAGCCCTCCAGCACCTGGGGGTCCCCCTCATAAGAAGGGGGGTCCTTCACCCCCCACTGCTACAGGATCCCCTCAACAGCCCCAGCCTCCCAGCTTCACCTATGCTCAACAAAGAGAGAAGCCCCGTGTTCAGGAGAAACAACGTCCAGTCCCCCCTCCTGCCCAGGACCAGGTGAGGGGGAACTAGATGGGTCTGAAAAGTAGGAGCAAGAGGAGGGGCCAAATATAAAGTCAGGGCTTTCTGGAACCCAAAGTTGGAATAAGAGTGGGTGATTTTCCTCTGCTTGGAGTAGTGGGGCAATCAAAGGGAAGGAGGGAAACAGCACCCCCAGAGGAGGGACCTGGAAGGGTCTGGGTGTTTGGGTGGGGCAGGGCTGGGAGTGGGTAAGTGAAAGCACTAAATTTACAGAAGCCCTGAATACTTAAGAGTTTGTTAGTGGGGCTCCAAACTAAGTTACTTTACTCTGGGCCTGGACTCAAGACTCCATCACTATGTCAGCATTTAGATACTTTTCCACTTAGTCCTTTCTGAGTTCTTCCCCTTCAGCAATGGGAGACTAAAGGAGTCTGATCAACTGGCTTTCTCTTATCAGCTGTTCACAATGTTTCCTGAATGGTCATTACTCACTTCGTGGGGGTTGGTCTGGGCCTAGGGAGCTTTCTAGCAATAGCATCATTAGTAATATTATCAACATTTATTAAGTACCTACTATGGTAGAGTAATGTGCCAGGTGCTAGAGTTTGTTAATAAATATGACATGGGCTGTTTTTGAGAGGCTCCCCATCTAGTTAGGGAGAACAGGATGTATACATAAAAATACTTAGCTCATACTGAAGTATTCTGTCCTGTGCCAAAGAGTATGGAAAATAAATCCAGAATGGAGAGAAATTCCCCAGAGCTGAGACATTTGGGGAAGACTTCATGAAAGAAATAGAACCAGAGCTGGGCCTTGAAGGAAGGGTAGGACTTATGTAGAAAGGAAAGTGAGGGCATCCTGGGCTCTAGGGAATGGGAATAAGGGGCAGAGTGAATAGTGATAGAAAAAGTATGGTGGTTAGGAATATATGTGAAATGTTACCGGAACAAGTTGGCTTTGAGTTTAGCTAGATTGCAGAGTTATCAGCCTCGGGGAGTAGTGGGAGATAAGTTTGGAATAGTTGGTATGGGACTGATTAGATGTTCTGTCTTTCCAATATTTTTCTGTAGGCAATGGGAAGGTTTTTGATGAAAGACTAATTGGGAAGACATTTATAGGATAGATTGGGGGGAGAGACTTGTTGTGGTAGTCCAGGATTGAGTTACCTGGGGGGCGCAATGGGAAAGAAGGGGAGGGTGGAGGTGAGAGATGAGCAGAATCGACAAGTCCTGGTGACTAGACATGGGAGGAGTGGGAGGGATGGCTTTGAGGCTTTCAACTTAGGTGACTGAGAGAAGGAAGGCATTCCTTCTCTCAGGTGAGAGTAAATCAGAAGAAAGATCTGGTTTTGGGGAAAGTGGGAGAAGTCTGTTTTAGTTATGTGTGAGGAGGACATCTGTGTGGGGTTGTCCACTTAGAAGTTAAAAATGAGATTGAAGTAGAATGAGGACCAGACTTTGAGGAACACCCACATTGAAGGGGGGAAGGAGGAAGTGAAGTGCAACGCAACCAGTAAAGGAGACTTTCATGGCTCAATGATATGGAAGTCAGAAGAGAGAACTTCAAGAAATATGGGCTTGTCCACAGTGTTGGTCAAGGAGAATGAAATGTAAGGAAAGGCCAGGACATTTGGTCATTAGAGGGTTATCTGGGACCTTTGGTGGCTGTTTCTTTTTGTTCTTTTTTTTTGGAGGGGGGAAGGCAGGGCAATTGGGGTTAAGTGACTTGCCCAAGGTCACACAGCCTAGTAAGTATGTCAGGTGTCTAAGGCCGGATTTGAACTCAGGTCCTCCTGACTCCAGGGCCGGTGATTGATGGCTGTTTCAGTGGAGTGGTGAGGGCAAATTATGAGAACTGAAGAAATGATCAGATGGTCGAAGCGGTAAACTTGAAGATGCCTTGGGGTAGCCAGGTTGAAAGAAGTTCTGGGTTTTGTTTTTTTTTTTTTTGGTGTGTTTAAAGCAGGGAAAACTTGTGAAGATAGTGGAAATAGAGATCAGAAGGGAGGTAATTGGAACAATTCAAATTCGAGCTCAGCTGCTTATTGCCTGTGTGACCTTGGGCAAGTATCTTAAGCTTTCTGGGCCCCAAATTCCTCATCTGTAAAACGGGGGGTGGGGTTGGTCTTGACATAAGGAAGAGGCAGTAGTGGATGGTTATAAGACCAAAGATGGATGCCTAGGCCATGGGAAAGAGGATGTACTTCTTCCTTTGAGACAGGCAGGAAGGAGGAGAGGATGAAGGAAGATTTTTTGAGAATTGGTATTAAAAATAGTGTGGCTTCAGAGATGTTTGGAGATAGAGGTGGATAAGAGGGAATTTAGTAGGGGATGAAGTCATCTGTTGGGAGTGAGGGAGTGGTGGTGGAATGGAATGGAGATTGGGGGCTTGAAGAGTGGAAAAAGGTTTGAAACAGCTGCCGGGGGTATGCAGTAGAGAGGGAGGGAGAGCTGAATAACAACTGCTGAGCAGCAGTTGGGTCCAATTGAAGTCAGAGACCATGGATTTGTAGCAAAGTCAGCACTCCTTTTCTCTAGTAGTGTCCAGGAGATGGTAATAGGATGCCGGTGTGGTCTGGGCTATTTCACCTGGTCCCAAGTGTGCTAGGCTTTCCTAATGGATAGTTTTTTGGGGGGAGGGCTAAAATGGCTGGTTGTA
Organism: Trichosurus vulpecula; assembly: GCF_011100635.1. NCBI lineage: Eukaryota > Metazoa > Chordata > Mammalia > Diprotodontia > Phalangeridae > Trichosurus > Trichosurus vulpecula. Next base: position 103,324,515 of record NC_050577.1, on the reverse strand, counting down.
TCCACATATATAAGTCCATCTATGATACTCCCACCCCCACATCCCCCTTCCCTGCCCCCCAGTGCTTTGGGCCCAGTCTGTGGGCTCCAAAAGTCCCCATTCCAACTTGGGGCCCTGAGATCCCCAGTGGGAGAATTCAGAAGTGGGATGGTTAAGGGGCCCCATAGGCAGCATCTTGGGTTTAACCTGATCTTCCTGCCCTATGTTATATTTCAATGCTGGCAGGGTTGCTCAGCAGCAGTTGGGACGGGTAGGTGGCCTCTGGTGTGTATGTTCTTTGGAGATGGGGGCTATGCATGTGCTATAGGGGTCTATGTATTTATGTATTCTGTGAGGCTTCTGTGTTTGGGTCCTGGGAGTCATTAAGCATCCTCCCTTGTTATTACCCTAGTCATTAGGTGTTAACAAAGTTGACTCAACCTATGAGAGTTTCCACTTAAGTATTTAAAAAAAATCCCTCTAAAAGTATAGGTTTTGTACTGATTTCTGTGCACTTGGTTTTAAAATTGTCATAGATGGTCTGTCTCAGTGGAGAATTCTGCTTATTTCTGCCCTCTTACATGAGGTGTAATGGAAAGAGCCCCGGTCTGGGCACTAGAAGATCCCGGTTCAGCCCCAGCTGTGCCACTGTGTGGCTTGGGGCAAACTGGTATCTCTCCGGGCCTCAGTTTCTTTACCTTTTAAAATGTCACAGTTATACTAAGTGATTTCTAAGATCCCTTCCACCACTAGAATGCTATAATCTCTGGCCCTGGTGTGTCTGTGGCGTATATGTCCAGTGCTATGGTGATCTGAGCAATGTGTGTGGCCTGTATCTGCACAAGTCCTATTCCTCAGTTGTCTGTGATACTTTGCTTTGGGGGAAAAAGGGATTAAAATGTGTCTAGGGGCTACATAAGGTCTGGAGTAAGTAGGGGTGGCCATAACCTGTTTTCCTTCCTCCTGGGTAGATGTGGAGGGGGGTGGTGTGGGGCACTGGGGGCTTTAGTAATTAGGACAAAACCTTGGCAGTGGGTGGAGGGGCAGATGGTGAGACAGCTGGGGAAGACTAAAATGAAAGCCGTGCTAAAAGAATTTGCAGAGAAAAACCAAGGCTGTTGGGGTTCTAGGTGCGCCCTCCTGGGGCCCCAGGACCTCTGACTCTTCGGGAGGTAGAAGAGCTGGAAGAATTGACACAGCAGCTAATGAGGGACATGGAGCAGCCATCCAATAACAAGCTCCCCACCGATGGTGAGACTCAAGTTCCCCTCCCCCAATAAGGTCCTGAACAGGTCATGCCATTCCACTATGTTCCCTATCTCTAGCTAGCCTTTCTCCTGATTGTTGTGACTGGTACCTTTTGGCTCCCCTCCCATGTCCTTCCTGCCATTTCCATTGTCCCAGTATTCCCCTCCTTCTTCCCTCCAGAATACTGTGGTCGGTGCCACCAGGCCCTGGTACGTTCCCAGCCTGCGGTCCGGGCACTAGGGAGTCTTTTCCACGTCACGTGTTTCACATGCCACCAGTGTGAGCGGCAGCTGCAGGGGCAGCAGTTCTATAGCCTTGAAGGGGCACCTTACTGTGAGCAGTGCTATGAGGTGAGGAAGCCACGTGGGGAGACAAGAGAAGGGTGGTTGTATCCTGTCACTGGGGAGGGGGGGTTCCAGACTCTAGTGAACCTCCTTGTTCAAATCAAATACTATTCATTGAGTACCCAGCAATTAATAAATGTTTGTTGCCTTCCTTCCCTGTTCTACAAAAAACCCAGAATACACTGGAGAAGTGTAGCACATGCGGACAGCCTATCACTGAGCGGATGCTGAGAGCCACAGGCCGTGCCTTCCATCCCCAGTGCTTTACCTGTGTGGTCTGTGCCTGCCCTCTGGAAGGGACCTCCTTCATCGTGGACCAAGCTAACCGGCCCCACTGTGTCCCTGATTATCACCGGTAAGCCTCAACCCTTGGATTTTGCAATAACCATTCCTGCCTACTTTTGCTGTAGGACCCAAGCCTTTTGTGCCTGACCCTCGTGAATTTTGCAAGTAATTCTGTTTTCACAGCTGGAGTGGGCCAGTTAACCTGCCTTTGTCTGTCTTGTAATTTTAGTTGTTCAGTTGTTTTTCAGTCATATCTGACTCTTCTTGACCCCATTTGGGGTTTTCTTGGCAAAGATACTGGACTGCTTTGCCATTTCCTTCTCCAGCTCATTTTCCAGATGAGGAAACTGAGGCAAACAAGGTTAAGTGACTTGCTCAGGGTCACACAGCTAGCAAGTGTCTGAGGCCAGCTTTGAACTCAGGAAGATGAGTCTTCCTGACATCAGTCCCTGCACTCTATCCACTGCACTGTCTAACTGCCCCATATTTTACAGTACATCTGAGTATATTGGCTTGCTTCTCTTCCTGTTTCGTTAACCCTTCTATTTATGAATCTTCTTTGGGAACCATGTATTATACTCCTTTCACATGTATATGTAGTTCTTTTTTTTTTTAAATGCAAGTTCCCAATTTATGCAAGGCTTATGTTCCAAGAGCTTCTTAGAGCAGCTGTTTGGGACTCAGGGTGCATTTTTCTGCAGAAACAATGAATTATATATATGGTGGTTACATTCCCAGGCCAGTGCACAAAAGCTTCTTTCACTCACGTACTTCTCATTTGTAACAATGTTCCAAGGAAATGACCTTGAGTTTCAATTTGGGACTAGAAACGTTTCTCCTTTTTGCTGCCAGGGCACTGGGGACTTGTGCAGCTCCCAGCTCAGCCTAGGGTTGGAGGGGTACAGTTGGAGAGACAGTAACTAGGCAGATCTGGCTCTCGGGGCAGGAATTAAAAGTGAGAATCCTCCCTGGCTAGGGAGGGCTTTTGTGAGAGGGAAGCAACAAGGGCCTAACTCATGTGTAAATCTACCTGTTGGAGAAATGATAGTAATAACTCTAGTTAACATTTATATAGCGCTCACTATGTGCTAGGCACTGTGCCAAACACTTTATAAGTATTATTTCATTTGGACTTGCAACAACCTGGGAGGTAGGTGCTATTATGATCCCCATTTTACCAATGAAGAAACTGAGTAAGAGGTTAAGTAACTTCCCCACGATCTCAGACCTAGTCTCTGAGGCTGGATTTGAACTTGGTTCTTCTGACTTCAGGGCACTTTATCCACTGTGCCACATGGCCTCCCATAAAAGGGAGACTTTGCTTACTAGATGACCTTGCTTTTGTACTGCCTCAGTTGAGCTCCCATCTTTTCTGCTCTTCTGAGCTCCGGATAACATGCCCTTAGACGCAATCTTCTTTTACTTCCCTCCCATCGAAATCCCACCTGACGCTGACCCTGTTTCTCTTTACTCTCCACAGGCAGTATGCCCCACGCTGCTCTGTCTGTGCTGAACCCATCATGCCTGAACCTGGCCGAGATGAGACTGTCCGAGTGGTAGCTCTCGACAAAAACTTCCACATGAAATGTTACAAGTGTGAGGTCAGAACAATCATAAGTTGTCCCCCTCTACTCCCCACCCCCATCAGGTTTCCATGTCTTGGGTTGGGTGGTGAGGGGATGATATTACAATTAGAAACCCAAAGGTGGTTTTAAAAATATCCTAGCCTGTAGAATATTCAGAAGTTGTCCACAGAAGAGAGAAGCTGGGACGCAGGCCATTCCCTCTTCCCCTCATGATCTTTCTCAGAGTAGAATGAAGTGGGTGGCCTTGAGTTCATGACCCAGAAAGGATTTAGGAGAATAAATTGGGCAGGTGAGGCTTTCTAAGAGATTTGCAAGAATTATCCTAGGGCAAGGCAAGGTGGGGCAGGATGCAAAGAAGGGTTTTTCCCCCTCACCAGAGGAGTAAACTCTTTAACTGCCAACCCTACAAAAGGGAGGGGCTTGGAGCAGAGAAGAGGAAGTAAAAGGGTGGTGAGAAGTTGGGGGAGGTGGCATGACTAAATGCTGACCTAGTTTCAGCGCTTGAGCCAGCAGTGTATGGGGAACTATGTACAGTGGGAAGAGATCAGGCATTGTGCTTTACCATCTTGTCCCACACCCTTCCAACAGGACTGTGGGAAACCCCTGTCTATTGAGGCTGATGAGAATGGTTGTTTTCCTCTGGATGGACATGTACTGTGTCGTCACTGCCATACAACCCGGGCCCAGACATGAGGATGAACTCATTTCCATAATCTTGAAGAACCAGGATTTACTCCAGATGAGAGAACTACCTGCTTTCAGATCAAGTCTTCCTTCACTCAATTCATCCTCATTCCCCACCCTGAGCCACAAAGAAAATTTGTAGCTAGTCTTAATGCTAGTCCCTCTTAAGTTGTAGGGGGGCAGGGAGATGATGGAGAGCAGCAGAACCCGAGACCAATCCCTTCCTTTTCAATATCCCTTTTTCCATCTGGTACAAGGACCACCTGCCTCTCATCTTCCAGGCTTCACAGCATCCTCTTGTACCCTCTTCTCTATCCCTTTCCTCTTTGGGGAGCTTGACACCTTGGGCAGCGTTATTGCTTTTGCTCCTACACTGAAGCTGTTGGCTGGCTCACTCCCAGCAACCTTTGTACTCTGTTGAGGGGCTTGAGGAGAGGCTCTATCCCAGAGGCTGGACTGGTAGCACCTTCTTTGGACCACAAGTTGTGGGACTCTGGCCACAATTACAAATAAAGTATTCACCCCCACAGTCCCCTAGAATTCAGTGTCTGATCTATTCTATAAAGACTGGGGTAAGGGGGGGCTGCAGGCCCCAGTAGCATGATAAAGGGGTAGATATCTGTCCTAAGCTATTTATTTACAAAAAGTATATGTCACAGCTCATACTCACATTTCCAAACCCACCTAATAGCCCCCCCACCCCATTACTGTTGCCCATAACACTACCTACCTCTCTCCAAGTACACAAGACAACAACCTCCTCCCCCAAACCATAGGGTATAATTCCTCCATAGGAGGTGTGGGAAAGAGCAGCACCAAGAACATACATGGTCCAGGATAAAGGATGGGGGCATAAAAGGTCACACCTTCAGCATGGTCTGCTGAAAATGGGCATCATGGCTGGGTTTCAAGTTTAGCCTGTCCACAAATCAGTCCTTGAAACCCTGAATGCTGCAGAGAATTCGCTTCTGATGTCCAGGCTGTGTTATTCCCATCTGCTTCAGGTCCCTGTGGGAGTAGAAAGAGCAGGAAGGCAATTTTCTGAAACCAAGCCACAAAGAGCCCCTTCTTTGGCTCTTCCATCCATCCCTCAGTAGACAATTCCAGTGCCCACTCCCCGGTGTCCACCCGTTCCTTCCCTCCCCTGTACCCATCTTTGCTCACTCAGCATTCAGCTCCAGCACACACTCCATAGTATCCAACCCTGCAGATCGGAAGTGCAGTATGTATCTTTTCATGCGGATGGATTCAAGCCATTCAGAGACGCTCCTATATGGGATCCCATCTGAGCCACTTACGCTTGGCAGCCGAAGGGTAACTCTAGGGAGAGGAGGGATATAGTCATCATGCTCCTGGAGATTCCAAGGCCTAGCCTTCTCTATCCCTTCTACAATTCTTCCCTTTATTAACCATTCTATAACTAGCTCTCAGTTTGTCTGGAATATTCATAGCACCGTTGGATTATATCCCAGTTTACTCTTTCCCTCCCTAGCAAGTATGTGTGTGTTCAGGGAACACCGACTGCAATAATACTGTACAAATCTGGATAATCTTTAACATGTATATATCCTGCCAACCTTCAACTGAGAAAAAAGATCATGTCCTCTTGCTGCCCCCAAAGTTTATCAGGTTGATCCCAGTGGAGGGGGGTGAAGTCAGATACTAGCTGACCCATCAAACCTGCAAACTTATTCCTGTGCCTGGGATTCAGGCAGCAGGAAATTTGAAGTCAATTATTCATGACTTTTGGTGTGGCCACTTGGCTCTGGAGTAATGATTGTAACCTATCCATGTTGTTATTTGAAAGATTATACATGTTTTGCTTACTCCAGGGTGGAAATTAGAGGAAGGCAGGTTTTCACTCAATATAAAGAAAAGCTTTATAACAGTGAAGAGTTGCTTTAAAAGTGCAGTGGGCTACCTAGGAAGATAGTGCATTCCCCAACACTAGATATCTTTAAGCAGAGGCTGCGTGAACATTCTTTGGGATGATGTCAAGTGTTTGGATCAGATGACTTCTAAGATCTTCCAGTTTTTTTCTCCTATAATTACAATTTCTGCTTCTTTCTATCCCAAGTGACACCCATGTTCCATATGATGGACTTTCCTGTACTGTTAGCTAGAGCCAAAAGTCATTAGTACGTTATGCCTGCCAGGAAAAAGACACATTCCAAAAAGATAGACAAGCAGTCCCCAAATTATGAACAGGGTGTGTTCCAAGAGTTTGTTTGTACATTGGTTGTTTGGAAAATGTTTCCCTAGAAACAGTGTTAAAGGGTGGTTAAGTTTCCAGGATAGCACACGAATATCTATTTAACCCATGTGTAGCTGAATGATATGCTGCAGACCTAATCTACATTTATATTTCTGCAGGAAAATGGCCCTGCAGGTAGATGAATATTCATATAGTGTGGCTGTCTGCATGTCAGAAACATTGGTAATTGCTGGAAACATTTTTGAGATACCGGCTGCTACTTCTTTTCATAGATGATCAAAAACTATTTTAGCTTATACTTCAAAAAAAGATTTCTACTATTTATCTGTAAGGTTTGTGTGTGTCCTATCCCTCTCACCAGTGTAGGACTTTGTAACCTTAGGCAAGTCATTTGACTTCTGAACTTGTCTAGAAAATAATATAGACGAGACTAGAGGGATGGAAGTCCTTTCCAGCTCTCTATCCACGATCGCACTCTATACGTGGTTCAATATTGTCTCCTTCTGGACTAGCCAGCTTTATTCACCCCCTTGTAGTTCCCCTTGCATGGTTACCGAGGGTCAAAGTTGGCAATGGTTCTCAGTGTATGGGGGCTGGCAAGCAGCTGTTCTAGCTGTGTTTGAAGCTGTCGGAATCGTGGCCTGCATGTTCGATCATAAGCCCAGCAGCATTTCATGAGGTCATACAATGGGGCGGGACAGTCAACTGGAGGAGGTAGGCGATAGCCATCTTCAATGCTCTTCATCACCTGAGTCAGAGCAGAGAAGGACGAGAAAAGGGATTGGGCAGTGGTAGTGGCGGTGGGAAGGTCATGGGATTCTTGAGGAAGGTAGATAGAGAACATAGTGAAGAAAAGGAAAAAGAAGACATGAGATAGCACATGGGAAAGTGGGGAAGTAAGACCCGAAAGATGAGATGGAAGATGCAGTAGAGTTCAAAAGGAGGTGAAAAAGAGTGTTACTGTGGGAAGATAGGGGAGACATGATGGATACTCAGGTAGTCTGAGTGGAAGAATACAGAATGATAGGATGGGGAGAGAGAGGTGGGGATATAGTCGGGAATAGGCATAGGGTTGTCCTGGGCTTACCTCCTGGTTGCTCATGTCCCCATATGGCTTATCTCCAAAGCTTAGCACCTCCCACATCACCACCCCAAAACTCCACACATCACTGGCTGAGGTAAAGATTCGATGGGCAATAGCTTCAGGGGCTGTCCAACGGATTGGGATTTTCCCTCCCTGGAACAGGAAGGAGATATGATGGTAATAACGATTATGTGGCATTTTAAGGTTTGCAAAGCACTTGCTATGTTCTCGTATTTGAGCCTCACAGCTCTGTAAAGTAGGTCCTATTATTATCATCCCTACAGATGAAGAGATAGGTAACAGGATGAAAGTAGTTGAGTGGCTTGTCCAGGGTATGAAGTGTCTGAGGCAGGATTTGGACTCAGATCTTCCTGACTCCAAGTCCAGCACTCTATTTTAAGAAGAGAGAGAGAATTGCAACCTATGTATGGGTGGGGAGAGGGGAGAATGGGAGAAACACAGAGGCATCTGACCTGGGTTTCATAAGTGCCATCGCGGTCATTATCCAGCAATCGAGTCAGGCCAAAGTCAGATACCTTGCAGCACAGGTTCTGGCTCACCAGGATGTTTCTGGCAGCTAGGTCTCGGTGAACATACCTATGGTCACTCAAGTGGCTCATGCCAGAGGCGATACCCTGCAGCATGGAGACCAGCTGTCCAGGGGCAAGTTGTTCTTCCTGTGCCTGGTGAGGGAGAAGTAGGAGAGGGGGTGGGGGTGAGGGGGCCCCGGGGGAGAACAAGCATTTATTAAGTGCCTACTATGTACCAAGCATTAGGCTAAGCATCTTACAACTATCATCTCCTTTGGCTAGATTAAGCAATGCTTTCCTTCCCAGGAGCTGGGATTACCACGTAGAACTTTCTTTTGTTAATTCTTCCCTTTTTCATCTCCATTAACCCTCTGGGTTTCCCTCAAGTTCCATCCAATCCACCCCATCCAGTAGGGACAATGAGGAGGCTGACTTTAAAACCCCACTGCCTCCCTCACCCAGTTGATTCAATCCCTCTCACCCTCAAGAAGGCATCCAGGGCCCCATTCTCCATAAACTCCGTGATGATCATAATGGGCTTCCCTGAGACACAGAAAGCAGATCAAAAGTGGCTTCACTCACTGTCTACCACCCAAGGTTCCCATTGGTCACCTCATCCTAATCTAATAATCACAATGAACTCCCAAATCCCATGATAGCTGCCATTCCATCCATGTCTTTTCATCCTGCTCCATCTCTGACTTAGTGACCACACCTTATTTGTTCCCTCTGCATTCTTGGTAACCTATAGCCTTCCTTCCTCCCCCATATCCTTGGTGATCAAAGCCTGATGCCTGCCAACCTCCCACACCCCCTTCTTCCATACTCTTGGTGACCACGCCTTCCAGGTGCAGGATATGTTGGTGATTAAACTGGCTCATGATAGTTGCCTCTCGAAGGAAATTCCACCAATGACCATCCGGAGATGAGGCTTTCAAAGTCTTGATAGCTACCGTGAAAGAGTCTTGGCCAGGGACTCTCAGAATCCCTCGATAGACTTCCCCAAACTCTCCTGGAGATGGAGTAGAAGAAAGGAGACTTCATGCCCTTCGCATTGGTCTCAAATGACATGTTTGTCATCTATTTCAGTAACTAGCAGTATCTTGCATATATAATATAGAAATAAGGAACTGATCTGTGAATTCACTGGTTCATAGGGATCTCCCTCTACCTGTGTAATTCAGCACCTTCTCATCAACTCATAGCCTCAGAGAGTTGCATAGAGCAATAGGAGGTTAAGTGATCTGTCCAGAGTCACCCAATCAATATATGTCAAAGGCAGGACTTGAATCCAGTCTTCCTGACTGAGGACAGCTCTCTATTGAGGATGCCATGATGGGTCTTGCATAATATAGTTATTACTGATGCAAAACCAAATGGCACATTGCTAAGATCTGGGGCTGCTGAGTAAAGTGTTTGTTGTGGTTGAGTCTTTTCAGTTGTGTCTAACTCTTCATGACCCCATTTGGGGTTTTGTTGGCAAAGATAATGGGGCAGTTTGCCCATTTCCTTCTCTGGCTCATTTTACAGATGGAGAAACTGAAACAAACAGGGTTAAGTGACTTGCCCAAGGTCACACAGCTAGTGAAAGTCTCAGGTCACATTTGACCTCAGGAAAATGAGTCTTCTTGATTTTCAAGTCTGGTGCTATATCCACCAGGTCACCTATCAGTGCTCTTCACTACACCACCACCCTGACTCCTGCATAACAGATAGGAGCTAGGTGGCAGAGACAGCAAAGGAATTGGAGGCAGGAAGACCTCAGATCAAATCCTGCCTTGGATATTTACTAGTTATGTAACCCTGAGCAAGTCACATAAACCTCTCTCTGCCTCATTTCCCAAAACTTTAAAGGGACAATATCACCTACTTTACAAGATTGTTGTGAGGATCAAATGAGATAGTGTGTAAAGCACTCTGCAAACCTTACTAGCTATTGCGGGGCAGGTCTATGGGCATTTAATGCTGCATACGATGTCTTTTTTTTTTTGGATGTATTGATTGTCTTTGCTGAATTTTTTCTCTTTTTTCAACTTTATTTTTCACTTAAAAAAATCTTTGTTATAAGGAATAGCTCTCTGGGAGAGGACTGGGGGAAGTACATAGGAAGATATTTTGGTGATGTAGAAACAAAAGATATTAATGAAAATCATCCTTCACAATCCCCATTACCTGAAAAGGACTAAATCATTTTTTAATTCAGGGCAAGTCTTTTCAATAGACCTAGGTATTTACACTTACACACACACACACACACACACTCCCTAAGTGTATATTTTGCCTACTGATACCTGAATATATAAGCAATAAATTTCATTATATATGTATGTATACATGTATACATACATATATGATATATGCATATACATACATATGTGTATGTATGTGCATATACATGTACGTGTGTATATCTACCTACCTAAATAGCTTACTGATACCCCAAATCCCTTTGATAAGGCAGAAACCTTAAAAAAGAGATAGAGGGCTTTTAAGACACTTACTAGCTGTATGACTCTGGATAAGTCACTTGGTCTCTGAATCTCAGTTTCCTTATCTGTAAAATGGGGACACCACCACCTACTTCATAGGACTGTTGTGAGGGTCAAATAAAGGAACATGGGAAGCATTTTGCAAACTTGAAAGAAAGTCCCACACAAATGCTGTTGCTAGTCTTTTTATCCAAATGAAAAAAAAAGAACACCACTGACCGCATGTCAATGTGGTACAACCAGAAGGATGCTGGATTTGGAATTCGAGTCCTCCCACTTACTAGCTTTGTGACCTTGCACAAACCACTGCACTCCCTAGGACTCAGTTTTTTCATGTGTGGAAAAATGAGGGAACTGGCCTAGCTGCCCTTCCAGCTTGAAGGGCATTGATGGGCAGTGGGGGCAGGGTGAGGAGGCAGAAACTTTGCCTGTCTTACGGTTTTACTCCATAACAAGACAAAGGCAAGTCTAAGTGTGTGAGACTCTGGATTTGGGGAGCTCTTCTTTTCACGATATATGAAGAGTTAAAAACAACAGCAAATCGTAGTTAGCGTTCGTATAGTGCCTACTATGTACAGATTCTGTGCAAAGCACTTTAAAATTATCATTGCACTTGGTCTTCACAACAACCCTGGGAGGCAGGTGTTATTGTTATCCCATTTTACCATTCAGGAAACTGAGGCAGACAGGTTAAATGACTTGCCCAAGGTCACACAGCTAGGATGTGTCTAAGGCTGGATGTGAACTTGGGTCTTCTTGACTGCAGGGCCAGTGTTCTATCCACTTTACCACCTAGTTGCAGATTTAAAATCAATGGACTCTGTTGGAAAGGCTGTTCACTACCAGAGAATTCCTTAATGGAGGTGTCACTCAACACACATACTAGAGTTCTTACTATGGTTTTGTTACTTTTTTTCTCAAGGAGAGTTTTCTCAGAGTTTATTCTTCCCAAAAGGATTCACTGTAAGAAGTGGTATGATAGATTCTTGAAGTTGCAGCCAGGACAAAACATCCCCAATCCCATGAAAGATGGGAGCAAAAGCAAGATAGTATAGTTAATTTCATGCCGCTGGGGGTGTAGCATTGAAGTACATGAGTATATGTGTGTCTGTGTTTGTTGAGAGGAAGCTGAGGATGACTGGGAAAGGACATTCAGTGGTAGTGATTGTCAGTGACTAAGCTGGTGGTAGAGATGGGTTATGTCAGAACTCACCTTCCCCTATGACTGTGTCAACAGTCAGCCAGGTTGGGTCGAGCTCCCGAGCGAAGTCCAAGGCACCCTGGGCAGGATCCTCATATGCCTGCAGGTCTACATAGGGCTTCAGCCAGAGCTTATCCTCTGGGATGAGAATGAGGAGGGGTCAGCTAGAGATACTTAATAGGGTGGGGGGGGGCGGTTAGAGAGAATAAATCACAGACTCCTCATCCATGCCTTCTCTATCCTCTCCCCTACTCCCATGACTTCCTCCAAACAGCCCCTTCATGGTTTAGGGGTGGGGGAGCTTCAATCACTGGTATCTTACTTACTGCCCTCCCTCTTCCTACTACTATTCTCTGATGTTCTAATGTCCTCTATTCCTCAGAAGTATGGGGGTGGAGTAGCAAAAGGACTAGAAGGCCTTCTCTTTCTGCCCTGTCACCTGAAGTGGGTTACTCCATTTCCCCTACCCACCAAATTTCTTGCCTTCTTCTCCAGCCTCCACTGCCCAAACCGCCTTTGTTGCTCATGCCTCCCCCACATTCCCTGCCAGTATGACCCACACTCCTTGGCTGCTCTCAGTGGCTGGACAGGTCATTATGTCCCCCCTCCCCTTGCTTTTTTTTTTTAAAGGGGGCTGACGCTGGCTCTCTAATGAGGTAACCAGGATAAGGTCCATGTGCCTCAGCTGGACATCTCCAAGTCCCATACTTGTCCCTGCAGGCACGCATTCCCATCCTCCAAGCTGTGACTCAGAGTGTAGCTCCGGTTGGGAAGGAAGCCTGGAGATGGGATTGGGGCTGATGGAAGGTGTGTTTGTGTCAGTGAATGGGGGGGTGGGGTGGTAATGGAGGGTGCAAAAGAGCTAGCAGCTAATAGATAATTACACCAGAGCTACACTGGTGCTATTAGCACAAGATTAATTAAACCAAACTTAATTAAGTAGCAAAACCTGTGAGCCCCAGAGACAATTCCAAGCAAGCCTCCCCTGCCTCAGAAGCTCTAGAATTCTTCAATCCCTTGCCTTACTCATTGTCCCTCCTAGGAGATCAGGGGCCCTTGTCACTGCTCCCCATTACTGACTCACCACGATCGCCACCATCAGAAGCACACTCTCGCTGCCCTTTTTGCTTCTGAGTTCTCCTCCTACAGTTTAGGGGAAGTAGAAAGGAAAGGAAAAGAAGGTTTGTTACAGTCCTTCATATCCTTTACCCCCTTCTCCTTATTCTCACACTTCCAGGGAGACCGTGGGAACAGGTTTGTTCTTGGGAACTTGATGGTATATGCCTCCTCCAGGGATAATGGAAAAGGGTATGTGTGGTGGTGGTGGTGGGGGGGCAGGGTGATTTTGTGGTTCTGACCTGACTTGGTTTACTGGGTATTGGGGGAGAAGCAGAGTACTATGAAGGGGTGAGGGGACTAGGAGTAAGAATTAGAATTGTTACCGGAGTATGGAAACTAAGTGGGAAGTGGGAAGGTCAGTGGTCAGTGGTGAGGGGATCTGTTTTGCTCATACTTTGTGCGGAAGACCAGGAATCCAAGGATCAGAGCCAATGCCAGCAGCAAGCCAAAAACAACAGCCACAATCTCTCCCCCAGACAGGCCTTTAGAAACTGAGGACAAATGAACTGAGATAAAGCATTTTGTAGCTTGAAACTACAGAGGGGGAGGGAGGGCAAGGAAGTAAAAAAAGGAAAGATGAGATTAATGAGTGGAGATGAGAAAGGTGATTCTGTATTCACTGGAGTGCTGGTGTGGATATGTGGTAAATCACAGAAGCACTGAATTGGAGAGTTGGAAGTGAACATAGTGGCTACTTAGTCAAACCCATATTTGTGGAAGTGAGGAAGGGGAGGATGATTGGAGGCATCGGTTACTGGTGGGCAGGAGGGAAGGGGGAGAAGGCTGGTGCATCAATGTAAGATTATTCTCTGGGATCCCCAGCCTGGGTGTATGTGTTGGGGAAGGTCAGTCACTAGGGTCTGATATATATGTGTGTGTGAGGTTGTTCACAAGGGCTCTTTGTGGCTGCATGTGGATAACTCATTGAGAAGAGCTGTGTGTATACAGTCATTCATTTGGGAGCTGATATTTGTGTGATGTCCTGGAAGCTGTATGTGGGGGTGAGAGCCAGGGTTAGCACCTGTAGCAGGGGTGGTCTGTGTGCATACATATGCCACATCTGTATGTCACACAGAACATCATTTCTAGGGCCATTATATGTGTACATGCAGGTGGAGGAAGGGAACGATCACTGAGGGATGGGCGTATGTGATCCCTTGATGTGGAGGCCGATACGTTTGTTCAGGGAGAATTCACTCAGTGAAAAGGCTAGTGTACATGGTATCACTCATGGGGGCTAGTGCATAAAATTCTGGACCCTGAGTCAGGAAGAGTTTGTTTGAATCCCGCCACAGATACACATCAGATATATGATCCCATAACCCATTTCAACTTGTTTCCTCATTTGTAAAATTGGAATTATTCTTATTTATAGCCCCTATGTAACAGGGCTGTTCAAACCCAGAAGTGCTATAAACGTATTAGCTATTATCATGGACAAGAGAGTATCCTTTGGGAAACTGGAGTATGTGTGAGTTGTATGAGAAAACTAATTCACTGGGGGAGCTGGTATAAATTTTTTAACAAGATCCTATTTGACAGAATGTGGAGGTAGGTCCCTCACTGTGTGTGTGTGTGTGTGTGTGTGTGTGTGTGTGTGTGTGCGCGAGCGCATGCACTCACAGCATGGTTTGTTGGTGTGTGGTCCCTGACTAGGTAGTTGTAGATGGGGCAGGAACTGTTGTGTGTGTTCTTAGACGGGTCACTCAAGGAGGAAGGGGTGGCATCTCTGTGTGGGCAGAGGTCACTCACAGGAAAGTTGGTGTGTGTGTGTGTGTGTGTTTGTGCATAGGGGGTCACTGGAAGACTGCATGTGTGTGTGGGAAGGTGAGGTGACTTACTGGGAATACAGTAGGTTTAGGGTCAGAGGATTGATTACTCACCAGGAGGGCTGGTCCGAAACTCATGATCAGGAGAGAAGGGTCCAGGACCCAGGGGAGTTAATGTGCGGACACGCACAACATAGGTGGTATCTGGCTGTAGCTCTGTCAGCGATACTCTAGGCTCTGGCACCATCTGGTACCTCTCCTCCTCCTGTGTGGTGGGATGGTGTCCAGTGATTATAAGATATAAGAAGGAAAGAAAAGGTTTTGTGAGGATGCATCAGCAAGGAGTAAGTGGTAAAGACCTCATCCTTTGGTTCCCCACCCGGGATTAGACATGTGGCTGGGCATGGATGTTGGGGAAGCTTTTTTGTGGGGGGTGAAGGGAGGGGTAGTTCTGACCTGGTTCAGCACATGCAATTCATAGCTCAGGTTTACTCCAGGGCTGCGAGGTCGTGACCCTGCCCAGGAGAGCTCCAACTGTCGGGGCCCTCTCTTCACCAGACTCAAGGACAAGCCGGACAGTGGTTCTGCATAGTGTAGTAGTTAAAGTGAGGATGTTGGCAGGGGGAGAGGCCTCAAAGAGCCCAACCTAGAACTCTAAACTTCTCCATCACTTTTTACTGACCCTTTTCCTCCCTCATTTCTCCTTCCAGAATGTTGTTCTGGCTGTCTCCTTTCCAGGTGCCCTCACCTGCATGTCCAATGCTAAGGCTGAGTGTAGTGCTAGGAGAACCATTGGGGTCCAGGTCAGATACCCCATTTTTGGCTTCAACACGAAAGGTGTAGTTGGCATAGGGTTCAAGGCCCTCGATTTGAACAGCAGGCAGGATGAGTCCCTTGGTGCCAGGGGAGAAGTGCACAGCTGCCCCACATGGCTGGCATGATCCCTCATCTGGAGTTACTCCCTGACAGTGTGCACACTCCACACTGTAGCTCACATCTCGACGTCCTCCTGAATCCTTCGGTGGCTTCCATTGCAGAGAAAGCTGAGTCCCCGAAAGAGAGAAGCTGATATTTTGAGGGGCTGAGGGGGGACCTATGAGAGTGTATATAAAATCAGATGCCAGAAATCCCCAATATCAGGTCCTTCCCACCAATGAGACTGTTTGACGTATAAAATTCTGGGGTTATGACTGAATGAGGACTCCCTTGTGGATTATGAGGTTTTCTGAAGAGACTGGGGTAAGAACTGTGGTGGCTCTAGTGCTGGGAATTCTCTCCACTGGCTTAGGGGAAGATGGGGGCATTTACCCGGTTGTTTTGGAGTGGGGAGACCCATTGCCAGGATAGCTCTCCACATAATCTGGGACCCTTCCCTCCCTAGTCACCCAGGACACCCACCCCACTCACGTGTGCATGCTACCTGGGGCCCTTCCCCAGGAGTTCTGTAGTGGCCACTCACACAGGTGCAGACTGAGGCCCCCACAGACTTAGCTGTGCTATGGGGAGGGCACTTGAGGCAGCTGGGGGTGTCCATCTCAGTGCGGTAGAAATTGACAGGGCAGGCTAAAGAGGGGGAATAGAAAGCCAGTATCAGCTTCTTTGATCATTTCCCTTTCGTAGGTTGGGGAGCCTGAGCCATGATGGTGACTGATCCAAAAGGTTGTGGATCACCAAGATCTAGAGCCGCTAGAGCATCTCAGGGCAAGCTAGTTCAACCTCTCCACTTTACAGATTTAAAAAACCGAGGCCTGGGGAGGTCAGGTGACTTTGTCCAAGGTGACAAGAGTAGTATGTGTCAGAGGAAGGATTTGAACCCAGGGCCTCTGACTCCAAAGGCAGTCTTCTATGCACTGTACCAGGCTGTCTCCAAATTCATTGTAATAGTCAAGGCCCAAGATACTTCTGGACAAGTGAAATGGGGTCATGTTCTAGACTCTAGAATGTTGCCCCTTGTCCAGAAGTATCTTCCACTACTCTCCACCAAGCATCTTCCACTCAAGGTAGGCCAATGCCTGTCAAACATGAAAGGTTCATTTCCCTTTTTTTTCCTTGCTTCTCCCCCATTACATTGTGGGCTTCTTGAGGGCAAGGACAGTTTTTTTATTTTTGCCTTTCTTCGTATTCCAGTGCTTAGTACAGTACCTGATACATACCTAGTAGATGCTATAATAAATGCTTGTTGACTTGACTTTCTCCTACTTGGAAGGAATTTCTCCTTTTCTCTTCCTACCCAAATTCTACTCATCCTTTGGGGGGCCAGTTCAAGTTCCTCACCTTCCAAAAAACATCCCTCGGTTAAACTCAGGCCTTAAACTCGGGGTTACTCCCTCATTTTATAATTCTGTCAGTTCTCATGTGAAGCTCTTGGAGAAGACCAAATTTGTTTCATGTACCACTTTCCAGGAATAAAACTTTTCATAAATGTATGGGCAGCCACGCCTGGAATCTGGAAGACCTCAATTTAAATCTGGCCTTAGACCTTTACTATCTGTGTTACCCTGGGTAAGTCACTTAACCCTCTTAGCCTCAGTTTCCTTAGTTGTAAAATGAGCTGGAGAAGGAAATAGTGAACTGCTCCTGTGTATCTTTGCCAAGAAAACCAAATGGGATCAGGAAGAGTTGGACACAATTGAAACAACTCAACCACGACACTTACATGTGACTCAGTGACCTAGAAGTCAACTGCTTGTTGGAGTTCCAGGAAAGCTAAATAAAGGATAGAAAAAGATACCTATATATCTTTCTAATTTTGAAGTAATGACAGAAGAAAGGTAGCTGTAGGTAAGTATCTTATTTTGTGACAATTTTGCTCCTCAATGGTTACATCTGAAGCACAGTTTTATAAATTTGGCTTTAGTTTCTCAAAGAGTAAATAATAATTTCCGAGCCAGCCTGGACTTCACTAGATGACCTCTAGGTTTCCCAGTCCATTATTCTGACTAGTTGGTATGTTATGACCTCATAATTTCTTAAATATACCCTAACCCTCAGCAAGAGGTGGAGGAGGTGATTATTAACAGGCTATGATTTTAATATCACTGATAATTCCCTTTTCCACCTAAGGCCCCAAATTTTACTGTCAAGAGTTTCATTCCTTTAAAGACTTTGATCTCTGTCCAAATGAAAACACCCTGAGAAGGGTTAATGTATGCCAGGGTAGAGATGGGTTTAGAGGCAGCTAGGTGAGGAAACAGGCCTTGAGTTAGGAAGACTTGTCAAATCCAGCCTCAGACATTTACTAGCTGTATGAACCTGGGCAAGTCACTTTACTTCTTAGTTTTGTCATCTGTAAAATGGGAATAATGATGATACCTGCCTTCCAGGGTTATTGTGAAGGAAAAAAAAATCAGATGATGTTTGTAAAGTGCTTTGCAAACCTTAAAGTGATAGATAAATGCTAGTAATCCAATTCCTTACCCTCCTCACAAAAGACAAAACGAAACAATACCGGTCTCTATACTGTGGAAAAGAGAGGGGTTCTAAGGGCATTGTATATCCAAGGGCCTCCACAGGGGGTGCGGATGGCGAAGGATCGCCTAAAAGGGGAAAAGGGAGTAAATTCAGGAAGTGGAGTGTGGCAAAAACCCAAGGGCCTACTTCCCAATTTTTGCCTCGGGTCAATACAACAGTATGAATAAGAGCTCAGAGGTTGGAGCCAGACCGTAAAGAGCTGTGAATACCAGAGTGAGGAGTCTGGTATTTTCTTGCATCATCTGAAAGCCACCGGACATTCTTGAATATGCCAGCAAGAGATCCAAAAATCTGTGTTTTAGCAAGATTATTATAATGTACTAGAGCTTTTAGGATAGCCTGCAAGGGGAAAGATGCTGGAAACAGGGAGATCAGTTAAGAGGGTATTGCCATAGATCAAGAGTGAGATGGTATGGGCTTCATTTCAGAGGATTCAATAACTGATTGGTGGTGGGGGCAGGAAGGAATAAGGCATGAGCCTATGTAGTAGATAAAGGCCCAGACAGAGTCAGGAACATTTGGATTTGAATCTTGTCTCACCTATATAATACCGTGTGAATAAGGGCAAATCACTTCACCTGAACCTCAGTTTCTTCATCTGTAAAGTGGAGATAATAGCACTTACTTTACAGGGTTGTTATGAGGATCAAGTGAAATTTTATGTGTGTGTAAATGCACACATGTATACATACACCTATCTTGGCAAACCTTAAAGTACTATAAAATCATGGGGTAGCTAGGTGGCACAGTGGATAGAGCACCAGCCCTAGAGTCAGGAGGGCCTGAGTTCAAATCCAGCCTCAGACACTTACTAGCTGTGTGACCCTGGGCAAGTCACTTAACTCGGATTGCCTCCCAAAAAAAGTGCTATATAAATGTGAATTATTATTATTGTCATCATAATACTTCAGGGTAGGGTAGAGTTTTGACACACCAGTTCCCATCTCCTGTCTCTACATAATAGAGAGCTGAGTGGCTGAGCCTGAAGCTGAGAGTGAAGGTCAGTTCAGCAGGGTCAGCACTTATTCCTGCCCTTCTCTTCCAAACTGACTCTGTGACCTTGGTCTGGTCCATGCCCCCCATCCATATCTACCTCCCCACTTCTCCTGCTTTCACAAAATCATAGGACAGAGAGAATAAGTGAGGTGGAAAATGGAAATCAATAATATTGGTGATGAGAATGGAGGATCCAGGATAGAATGAGGAGAGTGGAAAGCACACACCAATTCACATTTATATTGCTCTTTAAGGTTTGCAAAGTCCTTTGCAAATAGGGCTGGAGAGAGACAGAGGGATATGGGAGAGGTGAGCAAAGAAGATTAAGGTAAGAGGTGATGAGGGTGGAGGTCACAGGCAGGCAGATCAGAGTCTCGAGGAGAGCGCAGGGAACAAAACTGGAAAGGGTGGTGAGAACTCTGGTCTTGTCCTCCCCAAGCATAACCTCTCACCCAGGTGCCCTTACCAGTACATCCTTCAGTGCCATTCTCCTCCTTGACCTCCTCATAGCCTGGTTCGCAGTAACATTGACCCACAGGTACCAGCCATTCTCCATCAGGGCTGCAGTGCATTCGAGGGGCAGCTGAAGGGCCAGGGGCATACTGGGCATGAGGCAGGCAGGCCCCTGACACCTCAACCAAACCCGTGGGCGCTGGAAGGGTGTCAGGGAAGCGTGCTAGCTTATGTACAGTCTCAGCACAACGCTGGTAGAACACACGAACGGCCACCAGGGCCACACAAGCCCCTGGGTTGTGAAAAGCAAGGTAAAGGCCACGACGAGTCAGGTGGCCCAGCTGGCAACGCTCCACGTTTAGCCGCACAGCACCAGCTGCCAGGTCCCGTGTGGTAAAGCTCTGGTCTGCGGCCACTGTAGTCACCTAGGGAGACAAGAGAATTGGGTGCTAGAGTCATGAAGTATGTACTCCTCACTCTCACCCGGAGAAGGTCCCCTGTCCCATGATTTTCCTCTCCTTGGTAGTAAGGGTTATCTCAAGAGATCAGGTTGGTAAAAGGGTTAGTCACTAGACTATGGATGGATACGATGGAACAACAGCACCTTTTGAAAGAGGGGTCGTCGGAGCTGGATGCCCACATCCTGGTCACTTTCCATGTAGAAGAGGTTGAATGTCTCCTTGCAGCCCTGTGGTCCAGAGCCCCCTGGGAAACTCTTGCAGTCTCGAACGGTGAACTGAAGCTCGACATGAACTCGGGAAGTGGCCTCACCCCGGTAGATCCAATTGGAGCGAAGCCAGTGGTCTGTGTCCCCCCCGGCCAGCACTGGGCAGTCCTGGTACATATACATGGGTGTCCCATTCAACATCTGTTGCACCTCACTCCACTGGATGGAGAGAAATTGTGTCAGTGTGTTCCTTTCCTCTCCCTTCCCTTCCTTTTGTTGAAGAAGGTTTGAAGTGGAAGGTCCAATAGCGGACTCACTCTAGTCTCATCCTATTATCTTTACTACAGTCAACAAGATGCATCCCTGCTTCTGGGTATGCCAATAAAGCTTCAAGGCACAATGTCTAATGCCCAGGCCACTGTTTCGCTCTCACCACCCTGTCCCACTGAGGAAAGGGCAGCCAGAGTGGTGCTTCTTTGGTCTGAGGTTGCATCACTCCTGCCTCACCCTACTGAGACCTGGTTCAGTACCATGGCTCAAATTTATCCCCTGTATCACAAGGCTGTGAAGACATCAGCAACACCGGGAACTGTAGAGGATGAAATCCTCACAGGTAAAATAATGGTTTATCATTGAGATTGTCTAATAATTGAGGAGTTTGTTTTGCAGCTTTAGGAATTAAAAATTGGCCACACGGAACTTTGGAAGCTGGGATTGGTACACTGAAGGGCAAACAATATTTTAAAAGGCTAATTGGTGGTAGTGGTGTGGTGGTGGGAGAAGGTGGGATATGAAGGGCCAGTTAGAATAGTACCACGTCCCTACCTGCTAACATAGGTACTGAAGGCACGACTATGCCTATGGAACTCCAGCGGCTTAGAAAGTACAAGGGAAGAAGGTGAGGCACCTAGACCTAAGTTGGGGCATGGGGTGCTACAGGCGAAGAAGTTAAGCAGGCAGCTGGCGTAGAAGTGGGGGCCAGATCACAGCCAGGTTGTCACAGCCTCAGATGGAGCTTGCTGAGATAGCCTGTCTTAACTTCAACATGTCTTCCTTCAGTTTCAGCAGTGACAAAACCAGACAGGGCAGACAAACAGATGTTCCGTACTAGCAATAAGTACCCTTCACTAATCGGCTAAGTTGTCAACTTCCCAAGTGTACCCTGGGAAGCCAGGTGGTTGGCTGCTGGTTATTTTTACTGACTTTTAAATTTGGGGTGGGGGGTGCGTGGGATGGACGACTGAAGCAGGAATTCCCCTTGATCTTTTACTCGCTGCAGGTCTGTTTAACTGAACAGCCTACTCCTTTTCAGTTAAGGATAATTACTTGCTAGAGGAAGAGTTAGTTGGGGCTGGGAATGGGGGTGAGGTTGGGAGGGGGCGGGAGTTCAAGGGGCTGGTGGGAACCAGCAGGTGGGCTCCTAGCCATAGTGGTGGGGTGATTAGCTGGTTTATAGGATAAGGCGCCTATTAGGGCACGTCTCATTCAGGATTTCCTAAGCAGCCCCTCCTGGAGGATACATTATAGTTTAGTCTATTAACACTAATTACAGGCCACACTGTGGGAGAGCAGAAAGAGTGGAGCCAGGACCCTAAAACGCAGAGGAAAAGGGAACAGCAAACCCAGAATGAATAGTCTAACACCTAAGAAACTAGAGAGGGTGGCTGCCATAAAATGAAAACCACAACAATGGAGCCAAAGGGGGGAAAAGGCCCAAAGTGAGAATCCCAGAGCTTTCACCAGCTGGAGCTACCCCCTTTGCTATTTTCACTGCTCCATCGCCCTAACATAACAGACATAAAACCTCATACTCAGCTTCTCACAGCTATGTAGTCCCCAACACTCTCCTAGCCCTTTTCATGGGATCTTGGTTCCCCTCTGGTGACCAGGACCAGAGGGTGCGTGACACCTCCCAGGATAGCATGATGAAGGGTTTAAGAATCGGGGACTCCTGATGGCAATGATGGCAGAGTCAAGAGCTTGAGAGCCAGGAAGAAAACTTCATATATTTATCCTTTTTGTAAGAGTAGCCAAGACAGCAGCCAGCAGACACAGCCCAGAATCTTCCTCCACACCTTCCCCCCTCTTTTTGAGATCCTTTAAAGTCCTTACAGTGACCACCTCCTGCTGGCAAATCCACTCCTTCCAATCACACCCACCTCCTCATTTTGGGGAAACAGGAAAGGGGAGGAGCCGACCTAAGCTAGGTCATTTAGACATTCCCCATGGGAAGAAGTCTGGGCCCCCCCCACCCCGCCCCGCTCCGCTCAGTAGGCTGTGACTCAGCCTCTATTCCACCCCCTTGCCCCCCCTCCCCAACACACACCCGACAGCCGCCTCCCTGGGAGACACTTCCAGTTTTTCCTGCTCTTTTCTTCTCTTCCCCCACCCACCTGCCTGTCCCATTTCCCACTGGTCTGGAGCCCTCCCTAGTCCTAAAAGCCCTTTTCTCCCCTGGTACGCACCCCAGTCTCCTGTGGTTCCAGTAGCCAGCCTAGCTCTCCTTGTGCAGTGCTGGTGTCTAGCAGAGTTACTACAGGGGGTGGAGAGGGATGTCAGACCATCTTGGTGAAGGGATCTGCTGAATGATGTCTCCCTTCTCCCTTTTCACTTCCTCTTCCCCCCCTCACATTCCCCACACCCCATAAGACCTCCTGCTTTTTCATGAGCAAAACATGGACTAGCAATGAGAGGTATTCATACCTGTAAAACACACATGTTACAAAGACAGAGAGTTTAAGGAGAAGAGAAAGCAAAATATGGAAAGGGCTAGGATGCTGGACCCTCTGCTGAGTTCATTGCCAGAAGAATCTGGGGGTGGAGGTTCCAAGTTGACTGGATGACAGGATATATAACCCTTGCCCCCAGGGGCCAGTCCATTTAGCTAGGGTGTAAGGGCTTATAGAAAACAATATCTTAGGCAAGTCATTGGGCCTCAGTCCTCTTTTGTAACTGGACCAGACCTCTGATTCAGCTTTAAAAATGTGTAATTCTATAAACTAAGCCAGCAGTGCCTGAGGGTGGGACTTGCTGGGCTTTGGCTTTCACAGTTTGAGGGTGGTGGGGAGATTGGTATAAGGGGCCCAGGAAATGCAGCCCGAAGCCTATGGCCCAGGAAAGGAAGGGAGGTCCTACTTCCTTTTTCTTTGCATTCGATTAGGGTGGTGACGGTGGAGTATGTATGGGAAAGGGTTAAGATTTGGGTTCCCAGGAGAGTTGCAGCCCAAAGTATGATCTCCCCCAGGAGGAGGGAGTGGTGGTCATCGGCACTCTTCAGGGAGCAGTAAACTATCATAGGGGCTCTCTTCAGTTTTCAGCTCCCTCCCAGCCCCCTCTCCACCCCTTCATCCCCACCCCCAATGCCCTAGTTGCTAGTGGTGCTAGTGTGAGGAGTGACTGACCCCAGGAACTACCACGTAGGGGTTAAAGAGCAAAGTTTGGCCTGGCAAGTCCATTAGCCTGGGCTGCCAGGGGAGGGGGTGTGTGTGTCACGGGGAAGGTGTGTGAGAGGCTGCTGGAAGCTGTGCAAAGAATGGGAACAGGGGGAACAGTCGGAACGAGAGTGTGCGCGCGCGGCGCCTGGTGAAGTGTGTGTGTGTAGGGGGTGGTGTCGGGGGAGCCGAGCAGGTGGTCCCCAGGGCCGGGGACTCTTGGGTAAGGGAGGGAGTTGGGGGAAGGGGAAGACTAAGTAGGAAGAAGAGATCTGCGGCGGAGGGAAGTCTGTACCTTCTTTGGCGGGCGCCCCCGGGGGCAGCGGGGCGCAGAGCAGCAGCAGGAGCCCGAGCCCGAGCCCCAGGGGGCAGCGCCGCTCCATGGCGCCGGAGCCGGGACCGGGACCGGGACCAAGGGCCGGTCACCCGGACTGGTGGAGCCGGGAAAAGCAGGGCGGGGGCGGGGGGAGGTGCCTTGACAGAGGGCGGAGTTACAAGCCTCACCTGGCTCACCTTCTTAAAGGGCCAGTAGCATTGGCTCAAATGCTCCACGGAAATTCATGAAGGAAGGTATCCCTACCTGAATAAAACTGCAGATCCATCTAGTGGAGGCCACCTGGAACTGACCAACTGACAAATCTAACCCTAAACTCAGACCGATCCTGACTAGGTTTGGATTCTGCTACTGCCCCTGACTAACATTAACCCGAAGGATTCCGATAATCAATCAATCATTAACTTAAGGGGGCAGCTAGGTGGCGCAGTGAGTAGAGTGCCGGCCCTGGAGTTAGGAGGACCCGAGTTCAAATTCGGCCTTAGACATTTGATACATGTATTAGCTGTGTGACCTTGGGCAAGTCACTTAACCCCAATTGCCCTGTGAAAAATAAAAAAAAATCAAAAAAAAGAAAAAAAATCATTAACTCAATAATAATACTTATTAATCAGTATTTATAATAATGCTAATTATAAGGCATGGAGTCTGGACTTTATCCTGTAGTCATAGATCATAGACTTAGAACTGAAAGCAAGTCTCCCCCTTTGCAGCACCCCCTCTAGGTGTTGCTTTCTCTCGTTAGAATGTACCTTAAGGGTAGAGACCATCTTGCTTTCTTCGTAATTGTGTCCTCAGAGCTCATATCCCCAGTCTGTCACGTAGTGAGCTCTAAAGAAATGCTTTATCTACCTCCCTCCCTGCCTTGAGTGCCTTACCATTTCAAATTATTTTTGCATGCATTTTCTCGTTTTATAGATGGCATCTGAATCTCAGAGTTGCTGGAGGGAGCTGTCTTATGTAATTGTAGGATCAAGGAATTTGGGAAAGACCTTGATTTGGAAAGGCTGAGGTCACCCACTTCACCCTGGGCCATCGCCAGTTGTTTTGACCTTTGTTTTGCCTCTGGATTTAGATGACTGGAGGAGAGAGTGAAGCCGATGACTTTGCTGGGTAGCTCTGCCCCACGGGCAAGTCAAGACATCACCTTCACCTCCCTGATGTCATTGGTCCTCTTGGGGAAGGAAAGACAAACGAGTTGGAAGGGATCTTGGTCTAATCTCATTTTATAGGGTAGGAAAGCGAAGCCCACAGAGGTTAATGACTCGATCAGAATTGGATAGGTAGTAAGTAGCAGAGTAAGAGTTGACTTTGGTGTCTTTCCACACCATTTCTCTCTTTGATTTTTCTCCACACTGGTTCCTCCACTGCTGGTTCTCAAACTTTTTGGTTTCAGGACTCCTTTACACGCTTAAAAATTATTGAGGACCCTCCAAAGAGCTTTTATTAATGTGTGTTGATATTTACCACATTTAAAATTAAAACATAGTATTGCTAGAAAATAGCCTTAACCCCTCAAACACTCTGAAAGCTTCTGGAGGACCTCCAGTGGTCCCCAAACCACACTTTAAGAACCACTATACTCTACTTCACAGATTAGAAAATTGAGCCTCAGAATGGTTGTGACTTGGTCAAGCTTGTAGATGGCTGAGCAAGTCCAACAATTCCTGTGACTTAAAAGTCAGGGCTTTTTCTGCTATCACTTAGTACCTGCTCTGCATAAGGCACTATGAATGCTTTCCCTCTTCACTTCTGCCTCTTGGCTTTCCTGGCTTCCTTTGAGACTCAGCTCAAATCTTACCTTCTGTGGCATGCCTTTCCCAGTTGTCCCCTTTCTTCTCCCCCCACCCCCAGCCCCCAGTGCCTCCCACTGGGATTATCTTCCATTTAAACTATATCCACCTCGTACATATGTAATTATTTCCATGTTGACTTCCCCATTTGATGGTGCCTTTGTTTGTTTCCCCATGTCTTTACATAGTGCCTGGCAAATTGTTGTTATTCAGTTGTTTCAGTCCTGTCTGACTCTTTGTGACCCTATTTGGGGTTTTTAGCAAAGATACCAGAGTGGTTTGCCATTTCCTTCTTCAACTCATTCTACAGATGAGGAAACTGAGGCAAATGGGGTTAAGTGACTTACCCAGGGTCACACAGTTAGTAAGTGTCTGAGTTCAGATTTGAGCTCAGGAAGATGAGTCTTTCTGACTCCAGACCTGGCACTCTATCCTCTGACATATAGAGTAAGGGCTTAATGAATCCTTGGTGACTGACTAACTGCTTAGATACTATGAAGGATATAGGAGTAAATTTTAATTCAATTCAACAAGAATTTGTTAAATACCCACTATGTGCAGACATGGCCCATGATGTATAAGCCATTAGGTTCACAGTCTAGGAGGTAGGTAAGATATGTACACCAGTAACTGGAACACAAGGCAATAAGTGATAAGGGCATTACAAAGTGCTAGAGGCTTTGAGATAAGGGACAGCCTACTTCTGTTAGGGAGCAGGGAAGGTTTATTGGGAGAGGTGATATTTCAGCTGGACCTTGAAGGATGAGATTAGGGAGGCTATACCTAGAGGTGGAATGGCATGAGAAGAGAAAGGTGTGGAAAGAGGAAGGTGCAAGGTGTGTTCCCAGAATGACAAACAGACCTGTTTGGCTGGAGAGTGGAGTTCATGTTAGGGAGTGAGGAGTAGGAGATAGGGCTGGAAAGGTAGGCTGGGGCCAATCTACTTCTGGAGGATCTTGAATGGCAGGCATAGAGTCTGGATTTTATTCTGTAGTCATAGATCTAGAGATGAAAGGGATTTCAGAAGTCATCTAGTCCAGTCCCCCCATTTAATTTATATATTTTTAAAATTAACAAGCATTTATCTTCCCCCTCCTTTGAAAAATAAAACAAAACAAAACCCTTGCAACAAACATGCATGGTTAAGTAAAACATGACCCACATTGGCCGTGTTCAAAAATATGTTTTCTTCTGCATCTTGAGGCTATCACTTCTCTGTCAGGAGGTAGATAATATACCATATCGGTCTCCTGAAATCATGGTTGATCAGAGTTCCTAAGTCTTTCAACGTTGTTTGTTTTTGCAGTGTTGTTATATAAATTGTTTCCTGGTTCTGCTCACTTCACTCTTGATCAGTTCATACCAATCTTTTGAGGTTGTCCCTTTTATCATTTCTTATATACCAATAGCTTGTTCAGCCATTCCCTAATTAATGGACAGTTCCTTAGTTTCCAGGTTATAGTCACAGAATGAGAACTCCATACATATTCTCTTACCTAGGGGTCCTTTTCCTCTTTCCTACCCAGTAATTCAAAAAGGTGTGTGCAACTTGACCTGTGTAGAAACAGTATAGTTTAAAGGTTACCTGGTTATATTCTTCCCTTTCCCTTCTTGATGTCAATATGTGATTCACATGTAATTTACTTCTTAGGAGTCTGTGTAGGGGAAGAGAGGAAGGGTTAATTGCAGGCATTTTAGGGGAGTCAGGAAGGATCTATGTCTGGTCATTGGGAATGGAGCATTGTGATTGAATGATGACCAAATGGGAGAAAGGCATAGATGCTAAAGATTGCAAGACCAAGGAGGGTGGGGGAAAGAGAAGGGAACAAGCTTTGGAGATTCTTGCTTAAGAAATCAGCTGTGCTGTGGCAACATACAGGATCTGCATGATGTAGTTTGTAAGATTATGAAATAGCGAGAGGCCCCTTTGTTTTGGGATTGATTTGGGACTGTGACAAAGAGTGGTGGAGCCCAGTAAATAAAGTCAAATCCGGCAGCATGATGCTGGGTCTCAGGATTGAATTTGTTTACATCGCACATATCCAATGGCTGGATCCATTACACCTGTGGAAATTAAAGCCACTATGGGTCTCCACTTAAGAAATAGAAATCTACATATTCAAGCAAACTGGAGGATAAAATTCCAATAAGTCAATCAGTCAACAAACATTGATTAACTGCTTACCATGTGCCAGACACTGGGGATACAAAAAAAAAAAGGTAAAAACTCAGTCATATTCAAGGAACTCCCATTCTAATGGGGGAAACAAAATGCAAGTAATTATGCACATAAAAGGTACATATAATGTAAATGGGAGTAACCTCAGAGGGTGGGCACTAGCAGTGGGAGGTGGGTTGACTAGAAAAGTCCCCTGTAGATGAGGGGATTTGAGCTGAGTTTTAAAGGAAGCCTGGGAAGCCAGGAGGTAGATGAGGAGGGAAATATTCCAGGCATGGGGGACAGTCACTGAAAAGATAAGGAGCAGAGAGATGGAAGAGCAAGGGGGAATAGCAAGAAGGCCAGTGTGCTTGGATCTTAGAGTTCGTGGAAGAGAGTGAAATGTAAAAAGACTGGAAGGTAGAAAGGTGGCCAGGTTGTGTAAAGAGCTTTAAATGCCTAACAGAGGGCTTTATATTTGATACTAGAGGCGATGTGAAGCTACTGGTGTTTATTGAATGATGGGGTGATATGGTCAGACCTGCATTTTAGGAAAATCACTTTGGCAGCTGAGTGGAGGATTGATTGGAATGTGGAGTGACTTGAGTCAAGAAGATCAACCAGAAGGCTATTACAATAGTTCAGGTGTGGTGTGACCAGGGAGGGCTTGCACCAGGGCGGTGATTGTGAGAGTGAAGAGAAGGAGACAAGAAATGGTGGAGGAGAATTTATATCTCTAGACATAAGAAAGCTACCAAGGAGCCTCTTATTCACCTTCACTTTAATAATATTCTATTTTAACCTATCTGAACCTATCACAACCTAAGTCTAAAACTAAACTCTTATTTCCATCCATTGTATCATGAACAGGTAGAAAGAACACTAGATTTGAAGTAAAGAGCAACTTGATTTTGAATCCTGTTTCTGTCACTTACAGACTATGTGATCATAAGCAAATCAACCTCTCTGAGACTCATTTTCCTCATCTGTAAAATGTGTGTGTGTGTGTGTGTGTGTGTGTATGGTTAATAATACTTGCCCTGCTTCACAGGGTTATTCAGAAGACCAAATGTGATTTCACACACACACACACACACACACACACACACACACAATACCCTTTTCAAATCTTGAATCATTATATATGTGCCAGTTTGTTTCCAGGGAAGTGCAGGCTCAGATAGGTTAAGTGAATTGTCCACACTTACGCAACCTGTAATTATATGTTAAAGGCAGAATTTAAATCCATACCTCATCACACTCCAAGTCCTTTATACTGTACCACATGGTTTCTTGTTGTTATTGTTCGGTTGTTTTCAGTCGTGTCTGACTCCTCATGACCCTATTTGGGGTTTTCTTGACAAAGATACCAGAGTGGTTTGCCATTTCCTTCTCCAGCTCATTTTATAGAAGAGGACACTGAGGCAAACAGGGTTAAGTGTCTTACCCGGAGTCACACAGCTAGTAAATGTCTCAGGCCAGATTTGAACTCAGGAAGATGAGTCTTTGGATTCCAAGCCCGGCCCTCTATCCATTATGCCACCTAGACCTCTTTCTTGAAGAAAAGGTAAATATAAAATGTTTGTCTGCATTTATAAATTGAGAACAAAGAACACAGCAACTTATTTAATAAATTCAACAAACAAAAGATCAATTTTTGTTCATAACTTGCCCATTTTAAATGGGAGGAGAGATATAATCAAGAGCATTGGAAAGAGGGAGATTAAGGGATACCACTGCAGGGGAAGAGGAGGAGGCCAGTTCGGGAACAAATCTGGGAGCCCTCTGATGGAGTTCTCCAGCCTTGACAATAAACCCCCATCTTGCCAATATTGTCTCAAGCCTGAGAGCTATTCTGCTGACCCCTCCTTGCATTCACTACTAACAATGAGTGGCTTGGAACTTTTCAATCTCTGATTATTCCTGCCAAGGTAGTCAGAGGAAATTAAATTTTATGCCCGACCTGATGCACTGGCTGTGGGGGTTTCCACCCTTGAGCTAAGGCATTTTGTTTATGGAAACTCATTGCTAAAGTGAAACTTTCTTTATTAAAAAGGTTACAGTATTAGGCTGTAGCACACATTTGTCTTCTGGGTTACTTTGTATGCATCAGACACAGAATAGGTCAATTTTAATGGGTGGGAGTGTACAAAATACAGAGATTGCGGTGTTAACTAGAAAGAAAAGACAGGCCCAGGTGGGTCCCTGAGTTTAGGGGCTCTGGGAAACCCAATTAGGAAGACAGAAAGGAGAAAAGGTGGGACTGAAAAGCTGAAAGTGATGAGAAGATAAACTTTGCTTATGATTTGCCATGCTTGCCTTGTCCTGATTCTTTCCTCTTTCGGGTCCCTTTCCTCCCTTATTTTGATAATAAAAATGCTTTAAATTATGAATTTTAAATACACCTCCCCCACAGAGCATTTCCATATCCACGAAACACAAAAACGATTCTATATGAGACAGTGAATCTTTAATTTATATTGTTTGCTTTTTAAAAAAAAGTATATAGTAAATTCTACATGTTACTGTAATATATTATTATTCATTCTCCACCAGGCAGGCAACAAGGGAAAAACAGGGCAATTGCTACACTGGTTTATCCAGCTAATCATTCTATCTCTGTTACAAGTTTAATTCTCTCAGGGGGTATTTGCATTTTGAAAGAAGAGCTTGGCAGACCAAATTAATCTCTAATTAGAGGAGGCACAGAGAAGTTATATTAGTTGCCACAGCTGGTGGGTTTTGGAGCCAGGATTCAAATCCGGGTCTCCTGGCATCAAGTCCAGCGTTCTTGCCACTACCCTATGCTGTCTTTCCCATGAGGCCCATTATCCCCACCCAGAACTCACAGAACATTGGGAAGAATAAGAAGCCTACCATACTCTGACCCGATCAGACTACCCCTGAAGCATTGTGGTCAGTTCTGGGTAACTTTTGCATTTTAGGAAAAACTTTGAGAAGGTGGAGTGTATCCAGAGGAGGGTAACCAACTTAGTGAATGCCTTTGAATTCATGTCCTATGAGCATCAGTTGAGGGAAGCAGTTGAAAGGGATGTTTAGACTGGAGAAAAGAAGACACAGTGGTGTTAGGGGTACAGCGGCTGTCTTCGAATGTTTAAAGAGGAATTAGATTTGTTTGGCTCAGGCCCAGAGAACAGAACTAGAAACAAGGGCTACAAGTCGCAGAGAGGCCAATTTAGACTTCAGGTGGAGTGGGCGGCCTCAGGAAGCAGTGGGTTCCCATTCACTTTAGGCCTTTTGACAAGGTTGCATGACAAGTTGTCAGGTGTGTCATAGTGGAGATCCTTGGTCCAGTTCTGGTTGGATTTAGATGGCTGGTTAGATGACCTCTGAAGTCTATTCCAACCCCGAGCTCCTATGATTCTTTGAATAGGTGCGGTGGATGTTGGGACACTTAGTGGCAGAGTCTGTTGTTCCACTTCCATTAGCTCTACAATCAACATGTAGTGGCAGGTATCGTTCCTAGGAATAATCAACTATACTCCGGGGAAGGGGTGGGGAATGGGGGGACTTGCCTTGCAAATCCAACCTATTTAGATGATACAGACGTCACAACATGAAAACCCTGTGAGGAGGTTGCCTCTAATTGTGAAAAGAATGGCTTCTTGACTGGGCTGCTTACTTGATTGGACTGTCCTTACCTGCTTTGTTTCTCCTTGAGAGGCCTCATTCGTGCCCCCTCCCTTCAGGTAGTTTCTTGAAGTCAGGATCTATGTTTTGTTTCATCTTCGTACCTCTGGCTCCAGAAGTAGCAGAATGCTGAGCACACATTAGGTGTTTAATAAGTGTTTGTTGACTCTGACAGTTGCCTTGTATCTATGAACATTGTCTCCCTTTAATACCTAAGGTTGCCTGCAGCAAAATCTTGAGTGTACTTGCCTTTTACAGACAGCCTTCACAAACCCTCCTAGAAATTATTTTTTTAAAAGGCTAATGTTTCTTCCCATAGGGTATTTTTAACTGACAATTGACTGGCCTTTTAGAATAGAGATTTAAAGTAGTTTCATCACAGGGTAGTGTACATTTTTTAGGGAGAATAGAATTACTATGGCCTAATGATTTGGGACCCTAGTTTTATCACCTATCAAATGATGGAATTAGATTAGAGACATTTAAGGTCCTGATTTGGTTTGAGAGGTTCAAGGACCCTTCAAGGACCAGAGTGCCGGACAGGGTCATATGGAATGAATTCACCAACTCAAGCAGTCTTTAAGTCAAGTTGGCAAAAATTTATTGTTATGCTATTCAGCTGGCAAAAGTTTTTAAGGAAACTTTGATAAACTATAGTTAAACGTGTGCCAAATATCCTAACTAGGTGATTTGGGGTGGGATTAAGGAACGGTCAGTTCTTAAAGGAACATGCACTTTTTTTTTCTATCTACTGCTCAGGTGTTTTACCTAGAGTTCAAAGGGAAAAGCCCAAGACGAGGGCCACAGGGAGGTGTGGTTTTAGGCCTACTATGTCGCTAAGTTAACTAGCAGTTAGGGCCGATTGAGGATTGCCCAGTCTCTCACCAATCAATGTCTTGTTAGACAAGATAGATGTAGAGAGTATACATATGTTTAAAGTCTAGGATACACATAATGAGGAGTCCAGGATGCATATAATGAGGCAGGGAGTTGGTATAGATAACCCAGTGAGTACAGAATATCTTTATGAGCCAGTACAAACCTGGTTCAAACTAACAATTCCTAGAGGGGCAGTTTGTTACTGTACCAGGGAGAGAGATAAGTGTTTTGCTGGGGCCCACTCATGAGTGATTGCTAGGCGTAGTGTCCTTGAGCTGGGGAGAAACTGCCAAGGATAATGTTTTGAGGCTAGGGAGAAATGTAATCTTGGAAGTAGGGTCCAAGCATAGGCACCCAAGCATCTCATCCATCCCTTCCAAATCTAAAGCTAGGATCTGAGGGTGCAGTAAAGAGAACAGTGGATTTGAAGTCAGAAGACCTGACTTCAAATTCCAGATTTGTTACTTAACTGCCTATATGACCTTGGACTCTTAATCTATGGCCCTTAGTATCTTCATTTGTACAATTAGAAACTTATACCAGATTGAAGTTCTTAACCTGTGGTCTAGGAACATGTTGCTTTTAAAAATATTTTGATAACTACATTTTAATATGCTTGGTTTCCTTTGTAATCCTGCATATTTTATTTTACGCATTTAAAAAGTATTTTTCTAGAAAGGGGTGAGTAGACTTCACCAGACTGCCCATGGGTCCAGGGTACAAAAGTGGTTAAGAAGTGTTGCACTAGATGACCTCTATGAATCTAGCTGGAAATATAAGATCCTAAGGTTTTGGAAAACTCATGGTCGGCCTTGTCATTGAATTAAGACCATGACCAGCCTTCTCTTTTCTAGTCCTTAGAAGTATCCCCAAGGGAAGCAGATCTGCTGAGAACTAGAACAATTGACCTTATACTTTTAAAATTAGCATTCCTTACATATGGCTTATGTGACAAAAATATAGCTCAGCTTAGTCTCCACACAGGAGTTTACAACCTCCTGTCAACATTGCAGTGAACATCAAGATTCTGTCCTTTGGTTCATTGCCACGTGCTTCTCCTTCAGGCCCATTCCTCATCATTCCAGTCAGTCCCCCATACACAGTCGGTTTTTAGAATGGGGGGGGTGAGTGGGTAGGCTAGGGGGAGGTAGTTTTCAGGGATGTGCTGGAGCCAGCTCCAACTGGTTCGTGAAAATGGGTTGTTTAATTTTCAGCATGAGCATTTTACACTTTGGAAATGGCAAACACTACAAATCAGGATTTGACTTATTAGTTTTTTGATTGTTTAGATTTAAGAAAGTGGTAGAGAAAATGTGCTGTGAGTACATGTTCCCCTCCTGGAAAGCCAGCTGTTAAACATTTACCAGCACATCCCTGATTATGTTCCTGTAGCGGATATGAATATCTTTGAGTCTAATCTATGTGTACTTCATGTACTTTAATACTCTAGGCATGTATGATTTTCTTGGTGTGGGTACTGCCTCCACTGAAGCAAATAGCAACGTCTAGGCAGAGTCAAAAGAAAAATGGTTAGAAAAGAAATCTATTACACTATGACCCACCTAGTGATGACCTGCTCTGGACTCAGGTTGGTCCTCTTGTGATACTAGGCCCCTGGTCAAGAATTTTCTAGCCTGGAAGGTAGAATCTGTCAGAGCTTGTACTCTGCTGGAGTATGACTTTGGAGAGCCCAGGGTCACCTCTACATCATGATGAGGCAGTGAAGCCTTTATATAAAGATACGTAATTACAAGTCCAGTGTATTACTCACTTTACTTTGGCACAATTAGCATAGGAATCAGGTTTTTAACACAGTTATCTCTAGCTGGTGCTACAGCCCATTTTATCTTTACTCATAACACCGTTACACACTAAGAGCTTTCTCTGTCACTGAGGAAGCAAGTTCCTTTTGATTTGTGCTCTAGGTCCAACTTGGGATCTTTTTTTGCTCTTCTTAAGGTGACCCCCCAAACCAGGACTTCAGGGCTTTCCAGGATTCTGCCCACAGAATTTCCTTGGGGGAGATTCCCTTTTCTGACACACAGAAAAATGGTCTAAGAGAGATTCTCCTGCCTGTCTTTACTAAATCCCTTCACATGCTTTAAAAGAAAAATCAAAAAGGTGTATTATGTACCTAGTATGTAAAAAGAACCAAATCAAACATTACTGGCCCTTTGTGGCGATCTGTTCTCATGCTTCTTTAAAAAAAAAAAGACAATCATTTTATTTTATTTTTTTTCACTAACAAATATTTATTTTGCCTTCCTCCTCCCCAATGAGGGGAACAAAGGAAAAAGAAAATCCTTGTCACAAATATGTATAGTCAAGTAAAACATATTCCACATTGCCCATGTCCACAAGTGCTTGTCTAGGTCTGTTTTCCCCCTCTGTTAGGAGCTGGGTAGCATGCTCCCTCCTCAGTGGCCTGCAATCACCTTCATATGCTTTCTTAACCCTTGATTGTCTGCAAGGTTCTTTGTAGTTCTCTTCTCCCAGAATCACCAGCCTGCTGCAATAGTCTCAATTTCCAGGTGCTTTTTTTCCCTCCAAACATTAGCATACACATTAGTACATCTAACACCAAATTACATTTCAATTACTCTGGCTCCAGCCAGACTAGCCTTACTATCAATCCATTATGCATTTTCTGTAGGGTTCCTCCTTTGCCTGTTCTCAACTTCCAGGTAATTTGGCATTTGACTTATTTTTCTAGATAGTTGTTAGACTCTAACCCAGTTAGAGGAGCTAGGGAAGAGCAACATGGTCAGACTTGTGCTTTAGGAAGATCACTTTAACAGCAAGTGGAAGATGGACTAGAGTGGGGAGAGATTTGTGGCAGGTAGACCAACCAGCAGGCTATTGTGATAGTCCAAGCATAATGTGGTGAGGGCCTGCCTCCAGGATGCTTGCAGTATCCAAGGAGAGAAAGTGCTTCATCATTTTGAAGTACAACATCAATTTCAGTTATTTTTATCTAAACAACTCAGTTTGAGTGGGGGAAAATACTCTCTCCAGCTCAGAATAAAACAACAAATATTACTTCTAAATGTAACCTCCTGGGCACTGTTAGATGATACAGATCTATTCCCTATAGCCCCTTTCCAATGATGGAAAAACAAAAAGATTTTCAAGTGACAGCTAGTAAACTAACTCCTTCCCCTCAACTCTCTCCCCATTATGAATCTAGTAGGTTTCTCTGCTCACTGGCACTTGGTCAGCCTTATAGTTGCTCTCCTCTCACCGTCTGTCCCCTTTCCTTTTGCCAGAAGGTTTTATTTGTCCAAGGGAAGCCCCCTGGACACCTGACTTCTCCCAGCAAATCACTGCCAGAGTACTCTTGACTTTTCCTTTTTCCCTTGCCAGGAACTGATGTCACCCCTTCCCAGACTGCCAGCATTTAATACCCAAAGGCATCATCACACACTGGCTGTTTACAAATCCAACATTCAGAAGTGAAAAACACAACTGAGGAAAGCACTGTAATTAGTTATTATCAGTACCAGCATCACCACCAAGTCTTCACAAAATAGCTGATTGCCCCTGGCCTATGCTGGGTGATGTACAAAGATAGTACCATAGACATAGTCCCTGCCCTTGGGCAGCTCACAGCCTGAGACAGACGTAGTGCCATGGGCACAAATGGGAAGATAAGGTGACCAGATGGCCCAGTTTTACTTGGCAAGTCCTATATACATCCTTTGAGCTCTGTTTGCTTGAAGGTCCATGAAAAGTATGTTCGACTTATAACAAAAGCAGTAAAACTTCAGGGATAAAATTCTAACCTTTTCCTAGAAGAGTTTCAAGGACACTCCCTTGAAAGAGGTGCTACAGAAATCAGACGGTGAAAAACTAGAAAACATTTTGGGCACAGTGCAGGAGAAAGAGAGCTGGATTTGGAGTAAGAGGTGGGTTCAGATCCCAGCTTTGTTCCTTATAACCTGGGTGACCTTGAACAAATTAACTCCCTTTCTCTGGTCTTCAGTTTGCTAATCTGGAAAATGAGGGGACTGAGGACTAGATGACTCATAAGGTTTCGGCCAGCTCTTAATCTACGATCTTATGTGCTTATTAAGCTTTTGAGTGGAATAGCAGCAATTTCCCCAATTTAAGATCAATTTGCACTCTAAGCATCATGTTCTATAGGCTGTTTCAGTTGCTCTGTTTCAAAACTAAGTCCTATAGTAGAGGATGTGATTTTGTATGTGTGCATTTAATATTTATTTTAAGTTGGTGAGCTGCTCCAGGGTAAAATGTTTTTGCTCTTTGGAATCTAAAATTGCTATGATTTAATCATCTGGAACCATTGGCCCAGGGATTTTGCTCCTCTTGGGAAATGATGAATAAGAATATCTTATTATTTATGTAGAGAGGCAGTAAAATTTTGCAATGGCCAGAATACAGAGGAGAAGTCAGGAATTTTTTCATTGCTGGCAGATATACATGATAAAATCAGCAATATGGGCCAAGAGGGTGGAGGACAATGACCTTGCCTTCTTGGGTAGCTTTTTTTCTTACTCATTTTCATTTTCATGCCAGACAAAGAAGATTTGGGGAGCAAATTTCATTTCATTTGCTAAGTTTCTATATAAATTTTGTTTTTGTTTTTAGAGTCCTCAAAATGTTTTTTCTGTTGGTGGGGTGGGGTCACAGAGTACATGTGGGATTACATCCGGGTTACTAGGAATTTCTAACACCAAATCAGTAGTTGTCTGGGCATTCAAGAGACTAGGTATAATCTTAATATAGAGACATACTTCTTGGCTTTTTTTTTTTTTTTACTTCTCTTAACTTACAGTGCTGGGTCAAAGCTTCCACTGGCATGTAGAACACTGAGCCCGTAGAAGGCCCAGAAGAGATGAAGCCCAGCTGATAGCAGCAGAGATGCTCAGAGATGATGTTCAGGATGCTCAACAGAGATGCAATCCCTAGCATTGACATGATACCAGATTACAACTTGACACCAAATGACACCAGCATCCCTGCAGTACTGGAGACCTGAGCTGCCCTGGCCACACATGGGTCCTGACTGTAGGAGCTCCTGGCATGTGACTCTATTTCTGTTTGCCAGCCATATGTGTTTTTTAATCCTATATGTTCTCTGCATGTATGACTTTACCCCATGCATACATGGAAGGAGATTTCTTGTCATTTGATTTGCATTGCTCTTTGGTTAAATATATTTGTTTCGAACTGTGTCCTCTGACGGGCTGGTAAAAACAAACACATTCCTGGAGGAGTGAGATAAGGTTTTTGAGTGGGTGCTGACCCATATGGTGCCTTGAAGCTGGGGAAGGTTTCTTGGAGTGCTTCTTGTGATCGGGCCTGAATTTATAGAACTATACATTATCATTATTATTATTTGCATAACCATCGTCTAAACTTAGTACTTCCATTTTCTCATCATCTACTCTCTTTTCAAACCTTTAAATTGGCCATCTACCTTGGAGAGGAAAGAGTGGCTAGATTTAGAATCAGAAGGCCTGGATTTGAATCCTGGCTCTTCTGTTTTCTATTTGTGTGACCTGAAACAAATCACTTAAGCTCTTTAGGGCTCAGTGTCCCCAGGTGCAAAATGAGGGAGTTAGAGTAGATAACCTTTTGGAGCTGAAATCCATGATCTTGAGATCCTCTTACCTCTGGTTGTTTCTTATGGGTCTTCTGCCTCTTCCTCTGAATGTAGATATTCCTAAATACTTCATCTATACATCTACCTCTTTGCAAGTTTTCACCTATTTTCTCAAGAGGTGTGATAGATACTAACTTTTGTTGCTACTACCGGATTTTAAGGTTTACGCAGTACTTCACAAATGCTGTCTCATTAGATTCTTACAATAACACTGTGGAGTGGGTGCTATTATCATCCTCACTTTAAAAACAAACAAACTGAGGCTGAGTTAAGCAATTTACCCAGAGTCACACAGCTAACTAAGTACCTGAGGTGGGATGGATTTCAACACAAGTTTTCCTGACTCCAAAGTCCAGTACTTTATCTGTCTGTTCTACTTAGCTGCCTCCTGATTGTCACAGCACCTATCATTCTGTGCTGATTGCTGTAAGTGCTCAATCAATCTTTTTAATGAACGAATAAACACAAAGTGACCACTGTTCTTATTCATCCATGCTTAGCTCATGCAGATTCTGTCAAGGCTTATCCAGTTGAAGGCAATAGGGGAAGGTTAGTGTTCTCCTCAGCCATTTCATCAATGTCATGAAAACAAATCCATATGTTTTGTTGCTATTACTGTTGTAGGTCAGTTGTGTATGTTGGAAGAGTCAGCACATATTACTGTGTTAAATACTAGAGGAGAAAGGGGTAGAACCAGTCCTCTTTAGAGACTGAGAAGGAAAAAAATGAAAAACCATGGAACTTTAAGGCGGTAGTGTGTGTGTGTGTGTGTGTGTGTGTGTGTGTGTGTGTGTGTGTATGGTAGGGCAGGGGTTGTGACTGGAAGTCAAATGAAAGATTTTTCAATTTTAGTTCTGTGAATAGAGGCTTTTCTGAATACCCAGAGCTTCTCTCCACTTACAAGGGACTTTGGCAGATATAAGGAAGTTTTCTGAGAAGATAATACAAGATTTTATATGAATGTAACTCCAGTCCCAAAGCCCATTGGTACGAAACTCTCTGCTCATTGGTAGAGATGAATGCCCTGCCCTGCATGAAGAGTTGGGTGGAATTGGGTAGAGTGGGAGAGAAATAGTAATTAATCAACCATTTATTAAGTACTTATTATGTACAAAAGTACTCTGAGTTTATTAGAAAAGAGACGGGAAAAATAATTTTGTTAAGTCTGGGAACAGGATTGGGGTTGGGCAACTTGCTGGAAAAGTATAATGATAGCTTACATTAATGTAGTGCTTTACAAATGCCTTTCCATACTTTATCTCATTTGATCCCCCCAAACCTGTGAGGTAGGTACTGTAATTATTATTATCCTTATTTTATATATGAAACTGAAGCTCAGAAAGGTTAGGGGAGCAAGGTGGTTCAGGTGAAAGAACATTTACCCTGGATTCAAAAGAACAAGAATCAAATCTTGCCTCAGATTGCCTGGGTGATCCACCAGCAAGTCACTTAATCTCCCAGGGTCTCACGTCTACATCTTTAAAGTGAGGTGATTGGACCAGAGGGCCTCTGAGGCCCCTGTCTTCTCTATATCTATGATCCTTCTATCATCTGCTGACGGCCACACAGCTAATATGTGACAAGGCTTGAACTTTGGGTTAAAATCCAGTGTTTTTTCCATTATATTAGTAATTCTGATAAGAATTTTTTAGTGGCTCCCTGTTTGGTCCAGGGGAAAAATATAAAATACTTAGTCTGGCAAATTTAAGGACCCCAGCAATCTGGCTCCCTCCTACCTTTCCCATTTGTCTTAATATTCTTCCTTTCACGTACAAGCAGTTAATCTGGTCTACTAATTATCCCCTGTACACACCAATTCATCCTATGCCTTCCAGGCTTTCCCTCGGTAGTCCCTCCATGCACCTTCTTCTCTGTCACCTCTGTCTCTTGGAATCCTTAGTTTCTCCAAGGAACATCTCAGGTGTTCCCTCTTATACAAGGACATCAGATCCTCCTCTCTTTCTCTGTCTTTCTCTCTGTCTCTGTTTCTTTCCCTGTTTCTCTGTCTTTCTGACTCTCTCTGCCTCTGTCTCTGTCTCTCTCTCTCTGTCTAACTGTCCCCTCACCTTCCTCCCAGCCCCCAGAAGAATGTAAGCTCTTTAAGGCTGGGACTGTGTTGCTTCTGTACTCGCATCCTCTATTGCTCCCATGGTATATTACATTTAGCTGGTGATTAGCAGCTTTAGCACCCTTCATAAGTGGACAACACACTGCACCTGGAGTCAGGGAGACCTGATTTTAAATTCGGCCTCAGACATTTACTAGCTGTGTGACCCTGGGCAAGTCACTTAACTTCTCTGCCTGCCTCAGTTTCCTCCTCTATAAAATGGGATAATAATAGCACCTACTTCCCAAACTTGTTGTGAGGATCAAATAAGATACAATTTGTAAAGCACTTTGCTTGTTGAATTGAATTAAAATTTCTACTGTTTGGTTTTATGTATGTTATTTTTTCTTATGATAAAGTATTTTAATTTTTGAAAGCAAAGCATTCATTATTATTTACAATTGATAATAAATGAATTAGTAATCAAGTTTCTAGGATTCTAGTAAAACATACTTGGTGTGTGAGTGTGAGTGAGTGTGTGTGTGTGAGTGTGAGTGTGTGTATGTATGAATGTGTGAGTGAGTGTGTGTGTGTGTGTGTCTGGTGGGTAATTTATGACAATTTCTCCTTTAAGGTTACTTATCAGGATGTGCTTAAATACTACCATCTAGTGGCAGTGAGAAGTACTGAAAAGAAGAAATAAGCCCAAGTGAAAACATGAACTAATTGAGGTTTTGTAAGCAGGTTTGCACGGCCCAGAAGCTATGATAGTAAACAATGTTGGTTCCTTTTAACACCATGAAGCAAGTGGAAGGACTT
This sequence comes from Trichosurus vulpecula, assembly GCF_011100635.1. NCBI lineage: Eukaryota > Metazoa > Chordata > Mammalia > Diprotodontia > Phalangeridae > Trichosurus > Trichosurus vulpecula. The sequence continues at coordinate 103,283,657 of NC_050577.1, read as the reverse complement.
CGAAGGAGGAGAATGACATAATGATGTTGAATTCTTGGCATTAGCAGATTTCAAATGGCTCCACTTCATTTCTGGGTTTTTCTGAGATCACTGCAGCAACACAGGTGGAATTCTCAGGTGAGAGTGGTATGTCTAAAGCAAAAGTGAGAAAATTTTTTGGCATTTCCTAAATTACGGGTCTTCATACTTGTTTAATAGAATTTTCTTCAATATCAGCACTTTCCTTTTATCCTCATAGACTGGTGAATTGAAAAAGAAGTACCCTTTCTTTAATTCTAAAATGACTCCCTCCCATCCCTATACCACCTTACCTTTTTGGAATTTTCTCCCAGTGTTTCTTATTCTCCTCCTTAGGGAAAAGTAGGACAGATTTAATCCCTTGTCCAGGAAACAGCCCATTAAAAACTTGAAGCCAGCTGCATATCTTTTCTAAGTCTTCTTTTCTTCAGGAAATGCTCCAACTACCTTCAACCAATTCTCATATGGCATCATCTTGAGACTCTTCACCATTCTTGTTGTCCTCCTCGAGATACTCTCCAGCTTATCAATGTCCTTCCTAACATCTGACACTTGGAATTAATACCATGCTTCAAATATGTTTTTACCAGGAGAGAAGTATGGTAGGTTGGCACCAACATGGAGATTGTGCTAATTATTTAATGTATTCCTACATATGATATAATTATATTAAATATATAGTTATAGATAAAATGATATGTAACACATAGATGTAATAAATAATATGTATAATAGAAATTAAACATAATATATTAACTATAACAATGCAATATATTATATATAATTATGTATAGACTATATATGTATGTATGTATACATGCATGCATGTATCTATGTATTCTTGTAACCATTTCCCACCACCTCCACTCCTCACATCCTTCTCCACTATCATCAAGTTCCCAGGAAAAGGTCATCACCAGGAAACTAATCATCTGGATTGTATATCAGCTTTGGTACTCAAACCTCATCAATATTCTCAGTAGCCTCTGCCCTTCTGATTGGAAGGCTCATGGGTAGAGCACAGATTCCTCCTATAACCTCCATTAAAAGACGACTCAATTCCCAGCCAGCTCTTCATTTCCTTCCATCTGCACTGCTTGGTTTCATACCACCATCACCATACTCCTGGGCATGGCTACCTTCTCCCTTCCCTTCCTCCAGTTTTAGCTTCCTTTTGTATATTGTTTTCCTTGCTAAGATTGCTAAGTCCTTTTATTAAGGCAGGGACTGTCTTTTTTTTTTAAAATTTATATCCTCAGTGCTTAGCATAGTGCCTGCTTAACAAATGTTTGTTGAATTGAATTAATTTCTTTAGAGAGAGAAGAAACCTCTCTAGGCTATAATCTAGGGCATACTTCTCCTAGGGTGAGGTATATCTTCACCATCTTTCCCTCAATTACTTGTGCCCTCTATTCCATGCACCTTCTCTATCCCAACAAGAGTTGTCCAACTCACAGTGTTTCAGGGACACATCATTTTCATGATTCTAGGTCTCAGGTTAATAGGACTTAGGGCTGGAAGGAACTTTAGAGATCATGTAGTTGATGTCCTTTATTTTATAGACGAAGAAATCGAGACTCAGAAAAGTGCAAGTTCTTACTAAAGGTTACACAATAGATGCAGGAGAAGGAAATGGCAAACCATGTCAGCGTCTTTGCCAAGAAAACCCCAAATGGGGTCATGAAGAGTTGGACACACCTGAAAACAACTGAACAACAACAAAAACAGAGCCAGAATTTGTACCTAGATCCTCTGACCTTAAGGTTGGTGCTCTTTATCCTGACAGATAGTGTAATTAAGAAATGAGCTAACATTGGAAAGACTAGAAAAAATGTTTGGAAACATAATCAAACTGGGCAAATCTTCAGGTTTCAGAAGTTTGAGAAGAAGATAAAATTGTTGTGGTTGTGGTTGTAGTTGTTTTTCCTTTGTTTTTGAGAGGTCCGATGACATCAGGAAGATGAGGTCATGACTTCCAAGTGAATTGGATTTAAGTGAGGGAGGGCTGTGCAAAGTCACCAGCCTCGTTCTCTCCCCCAAAGCCATCTGGGTCCAGTGGCAAGATATAGATCGGGATGACTGGAGATGGAAATGGCCCCTATGAAGTGGGAGACCTTGGCCTTTTAAGCTAAGGTCTTTCCCAGGTCTCAGTTTTTCTTTTTTCCTTCTTTTAAATTCTTAGATTTGTTATGAAAGCTAACTTCTGTGACTGCTAGAGTGGCAGACAGAAAGACCAAAAATCACAATCCATCCATTCTTTTGTTCTTAGTTTTAAAAGCTCAGTTTGACAACCATTTGGTGAGTGTTTTTTATGTGTAAATCGCAGTACAAGACCTTAGGCTTTCAAAGACAAAAATAGAAGTCCCTACCCTCAGGAATCTTATACATAGCCTGTATATAGGTATATACATACATATATGCATACAAAATATGCATATACACGTGTATGTATCTGTTGTATATATGTATGTATATATGCACACAATGCAGATATAGATATAGATATAGATATAAATACATACTTGTAGGTGGAGCTAACCTAGGCATGAAGGCTGAATGCAGCAACTGAGGTGGGAGATGGAATGCCAAATTTAGGGAATAGCTAATAGGCCACCCAGTCTGAAATGAAGACATTCTTAAAGTTTTATAGCTACAATTTGTAATAAAATGGAAACTTCTAGAGGTAAATTCAAGCAATAATTTTATAATTATTATCTTAAATTTATATGAAAATGCAATAGGCCAAATGTGAAAATTTTATGAACAAACCAAGTTATACACAATGTTTTTATATTCCTAAGTGACCTCAGATCTGAAAATATATTGCATTTGCTTAGATTTGCCTAATATTTCCACTTCCCTCTCAAATAAAAAACAGTAGAATTTGTTTCTTTCATGGTTTCAAAATTTTTTATCTTTATCATTTAGATAGACACAAAGAAAGGCAAAAACACAGTCCCAGTCCTTAAGGGGCTCACATTCTAATGAGGAAGATAACATGTAAATAATTTTATATATACATTGTAAATGGAAGGCAGTTTTACTAGGCAGGGCAGGGTGTGTGTGTGTGTGTGTGTGTGTGTGTGTGTATGTGCGTGCATGTGTGTGACATCAAGAAAGGCCTCTTGCAGAGGGTAGGATTTGAGCTGAGACTTAAAGGAAGTCAAGAAGTGGTGGTGAGTGGGATAGCATATCAAGTATGGCAGACAGCTATTGAAAAGACATGGGCAGAGGAGACGGGATATTGTTTGTGAGGAATATCAAGTGGGTCAGAGTAGCAGGATTATAGAGTGTGGAAAAGGATAAAGTGTAAGAAAGGTAGGAAGGAACTAGGTTATGATGGGCCAAATAGAGCATTTCATATTTTATCATGTGAGTAATAGATAACCATTGGAGTTTACTAAGTAGTGGGGTGATGTGGTAAGACCTTTACTTTAAGAAAATCATTTTGGTAAGTGAGTAGAAGATGAAATGACTAGGGAGACACCTGAGGCAGGGAGACCAGCCAGAAGGCAATTATCATATTGTCTTTTCCTTAGGCAATGAAAGCCTGAACAAAGATGGTGGGCTAAGTGGATCGAACAGGACACAGACAAGAGACATGAAGGTTGTAATGACAACATTGACAACATACTAGGTGTGAGGGGTGAGTGTGTACGAGGAATTGAGAATAACACCAAGTTTATGAGCCTGCATGATTTGGAGAATGGTGGTCCACTCCAAGATAAGAGAAAAGTTGGGAAAAGCAGGAGTGGGTTCTGTTTGGAACACCTTGAGTTTAAGATGCCTAAAAGATATCCAATTTGAGATGTGCAAAAGGCAGTTGGTGATGTTTGATTGGAGCTCAGGAAAAAAAAAAGTTATGGCTGGATACATAGATATGGGAAGAATCTGCATAGAGATAATAATTCACATTGAGATGATGTTGAGATCATCAAAGGATATAGTAGAGATGGAGAAGAGTAGATAGTTGAGGATAGAGCCTTAGGGGGCATGATTTAGGTGGAGGTCTAGGAAAGAGCACTGAGAATAAGTTTTCATGCAAGCAGGAGAAGAACCAAGAGAGAATAGTATGACAAAAAACACTGAAAGGAGAAAATATCCAGGAGCAGAAGGAAATTGAGAATTTTTCTTTTTTTTTTTAATGCTTCTGTCTGTATTCAGACACCAGTAGTTTTTTGTCTGGGGATGGAAAGCATTTTTCATCCTAAGTCCTTTAGAGTTATCTTGGTTTGTTGTATGGCTGAGAATAGCTAAGTCATTCACAGCTGATCATCTTACAATATTGCTGTTACTTTGTACACAGTACATTTCACTTTGCATCGGTTCATGTAAGTTTTCCAGGTCTTTCTGAGAGCATCTTGCTCATCATTTCCTTTTTCTTTTCCAATGTAAACAAGGTAGAAACCTATTTAATCAAGTCTGAGGACAGAGTTCAAACCTCTGCACAAAAAACACCAAAACTTGTTTTTGGGGGAATGATGTAATGTAAATAAAAACCAACTTGGTAGAGGAGGAGGAAAAGCTTTTCAATTGGTTGGTGGAGGAGAAGAAATGTTTCCAGGTCCTTCTGAGGGAAGAGGGGGCTGCAACATTGGGGGCATAGGAGTTGGGGAATGTACTCCTGGGTTTGGGGGTATACACCTGGGGCTTGGAGGTGAACCCCTGGGACTTAAGGATGAACCCCTGGAGCCTGAGAATGAACTCCTGGAGCTTGAGGATGAGCCCCTGGAGCATGAGGATGAACCCCTGGAGCTTGAGGGTGAACCCCAGGTGCTTGGGGGTGAACTCCAGGCACTTGTGGGTATACCCCAGGAGCTTGGTGGTGAATTCCAGGTGCTTGGGGGCATACCCCTAGAGCCTACGGATGAATCCCAGGTGCTTAGGGGTGTACCCTAGTAGCCTGAGGATGAACCCCAGGTGCTGGAGAGTGAACTCCCAGAGCCTGGGGAGTTAGAGTATTTTTTTCACATGGCTGTAGACAGCTTCGATTACTTCATTTGAAAACTGATCATATCTTTTGATCATTTATCAATTGGGGAATAGCTCTTATTTTTGTGAATTTGACTCAGTTCTCTATATGTTTAAGAAATGAAGCCTTTATCAGCAAAAGTTGCTTCAAATTTTTTTTCTCACAGTACTCTTGCTAAATGTATTTCCCTCCATCCTGTTCTCCCCACCCCAGTTTATTCTATTCCCTCTTCTTTTACCCTGTTCCTCTTCAAAAATGTTTTGCTTCTGAGTACCTCCTTCTCGAATATACCCTCCCTTCTGTCACCCTCTCTCCCTTCTCTTATCCCTTTCCCCTCCAACTTTCCTGTAGGGTAAGACAGATTTCTATACCCAATTGAGTGTGTATGTTATTCCCTCTTTGAGCCAATTCTGATGAGAGTAAGGTTCACTCACTTGCCTTCACCTCTCCTTCTTCCCCTCCCCAGTAAAAGCTTTTTCTTGCCTCTTCTATGTGAAATAATTCACCCCATTCTACTCCTCCCTTTCTCTTTCTCCGAGTACATTCCTCTCTCTCACATCTTAATTTTATTTTTTAGATATCATTCTTTCATATTCAATTAATGCCTATGTCCTCTGTCTATATATATTCCTAACTACCCTAATATTGAGAAAGGACTTATGAGTTACAAGCATCATTTTCCCATGTAGGAATGTAAGCAGTTTAACCTTATTATGTCCTTTATGATTTCCCTTTCTTGTTTACCTTTTTATGCTTCTTTTGAGTCTTGTATTTGAAAGTCAAACTCTCTATTGAGCTCTAGTCTTCTAATTAAGAATGCTTGAAAGTCCTACATTTCACTGAATGCCCATTTTTTCCCCCTGCAGGATCATACTCAGTTTTGCTGGGTAGGTGACTCTTGGTTGTAACCCTAGCTTCTTTGCCCTCCAGAATATCATATTCCAAGCCCTATGGTCCTTTAATGTAGAAGCAGTTAAATCTTATGTTATCCTGTCTGTGGCTCCATGATACTTCAATTTTTTTTCTGGCTGCTTGAAATATTTTCTACTTGACCAGGAAACTCTGGAATTTGGCTATAATTTTCCTGGGAGTTTTCATTTTGGAATCTCTTTCAGGTAGTGATCAGTGTATTCTTTCAATTTCTATTTTACCCTCTTGTTCTAGAATCTCAGGGCAGTTTTACTTGATAATTTCTTTAAAGATGATGTCTAGGCTAATTTTTGATCATGATTTTCAGGTAGTCCAATCATTTTTAATTATCTTTCCTGGATCTGTTTGACAGGTCAGTTGTTTTTCGAATGAGATATTTCACATTGTCTTCTATTTCTTCATTCTTTTGGTTTTGTTTTATTGTTTCTTGATTTCTCATAAAGTCATTAGCTTCCATTTGCTTGACTCTAATTTTTAAGGAATTATTTTTTTCTGTGAGCTTTTGGACCTCTTTTTCCATTTGGTCAATTCTGCTTTTTAAGGCATTCTTCTCCTCATTGGCTTTTTGGACCTGTTTTACCATTCAACCTAGTCTGTTTTTAAAAGTGTCATTTTCTTCAGAATTTTTTTTTGTGTTTCCTTTATCAAGCTGTTGACTTGTTTTTCATGATTTGCTTGCATCACTCTCATTTCTCTTCCCAGCTTTTTCTCTACCTCTCTTACTAGATTTTCAAAATCTCTTTTTTAGTTCTTTCGTGGCCTGAGGCCAATTCATATTTCTCTTGGATGTAGTAGCTTTGGCTTTATTGTCTTCTTCTGTGTATGTGTTTTGAACTTCCTTGTTACCATAGTAACTTTCTATAGTCAAGAGTTTTTTTTCCTGTTATTTGCTCATTTTCCCAGCCTATTACTTGACTTTTAATTCTTTGTTACAGTAGGGCTTTGCTTCCAGGTTGGAGTGTGCATTGTCCCAAGCTTCAGGGGTTTTGTGCAGCTGATTTTTTGTTTTGTTTTTTGGAGAGGGGAAGGCAGGGCAATTGGGGTTAAGTGACTTGCCCAACATCACACAGCTAGTAAATGTGTCAAGTATCTGAAGCCAGATTTGAACTCGGGTCCTCCTGACTCCAGGGCCGGTGCTCTACTCACTGTGCCACCTGGCTGCCCCTATGCAGCTGTTTTAAGAGATACTTCTAGGAACCTCTAAGTTTTCAGTTCTTCGAAGATGGTATGATCTAAGGAGAGGCGTTTACTACTCCCTTGGCCTGTGCTCTGGTCTGTGAGTGACCATAAGCACTCTTTTCTACCCTGGAACTGTGAGGAGGGCCTCCCTTTATTGTGGCCACAAGCTCCTCTGTGCTAATGCTCCTCTTGCCTTAGGACTGCCACCCAGGATTGTGACCTGGATCCAAGTATGGACAAAGCAACAGAGTCCTGCCATGGTGCTACAAAAAGACCCCCATAATCTCCTCGTCTTAGGCTGGAAATTTGTTTCACTCTGTTTGTAGGTTCTGCTGCTCTAGAATTCATTTAGGGTCATTTTTTAAAGGTATTTGAAGGGGTTTGGGAGAGAGCTCAGGCAAGTCCCTGCTTTTACTCAGCCATCATGGCTCAGTCAATTGAGAGTTTCAAAGGCTTCAGAAAGTTCGATAATGATGAGGCTTGAGAAAAGGCTATTAGATGTGGCAATTAAAAGATCACTGGGGGAGGATTCTGGAGAAATGGTGGAAAATCCAGGCTCTCCAAATTTCTTCCACAAACAAGACAGAACATCATCTGAAAGTGAATGCAGAGTGGCAGAAATAAATAAATGTTAGGGCAAAGCAGTTGTTCTCCTGAGATAACTTGAGAGGACCTCAGGAAAATTTGACTTCTGGGGGGAAGTTTGGCCATATTGAAGTACAAGCACTTCTAGGCAGATTCCTTAAATCAACAAACAACGAACCCTGTGGGTAGCTGGGTTTGGAGTCAGTCTCACTTTCAGGAACTTTTCGTCATGGACAGTGTGGGCAATTAGAGAAGCAGGACCCTTCCCTGACTTGGGATGCCAGACCCAGCTGTGTTGAGCAGATGCCATCCTGGCCTGTGGCTGTGGATGAGGAGGAGCAAGGACACACCTGATGAATGCCATAGCAGAGGGGTGGGAAACATGCTGGCTGTGGGTACTTGCAAGAGAACAGAGACCCTGGTCTTGGTTCCAGGGGAAAGGGGAGAGCTGAAGTTTGCAGCCTTGGAAGGTACCATGGGGAGCAAGAGTGTTGCTGGGGCTCCTGGGTATGGCTTACAGGTGGGGAGGAGTTCCTGGGATCACCTCCTCCACCCCCCCCCACTTCAGAAAATAACAGTAAGAAGTTCCTGAGGCCTGGGGCACCACTCCCCACACCTGGGGACTAGAATCTGACTATAAAAATTAAGCTTCTAAAAATAAAATAAAACAAAAATAAAAATGAGTAAACAAAGGAGAAAGAACCCAACTACAGACAACCACTATGGGGATAAAAAAGATCTGGGTTCATATTCTGAGGAAGATAGCAAAGTTAAAAAAGCCATTCTCACTTCAAAAAGAAATGTCAAATGATCACAAGCCCAAAAAAAGTTCTTGAAAGGACTAAAAAAGGACTTCAAAATCAAATGAGAGAGATCAAGGCAAAATTCAGAAAAAAATAAGAGCAACCCAAGAAAATAAAGAAAATTATGAAAAAGGTCAACCAATTGGAAAAAGAGATTCAAGAACTAAAGGAATACAATAACTCTTTGAAAATTAGAATCAGGAAGGGGAAACTAATAATATTATAGACACCAAAAAACAATAAAACAAAATCAAAAGAATGAAAAAATAGAAAAGAATGTGAAACATCTCGTTGGAAAAACAATGGCTCTAGAGAATAGATCTTGGAGAGATAACATAAGAATTCTTGGACTACCTGGAAAATTGCCCTGAAGTTCTAGAATAAGAAGGTAAAGTAGAAATAAAAAAAAAATCACCAGGGGCAGCTAGGTGGCATAGTGAGTAGAGCACCAGCCCTGGAGTCAGGAGTACCTAAGTTCAAATCTAGCCTCAGACACTTGACACATTTACTAGCTGTGTGACCTTGGGCAAGTCACTTAACCCCAATTGCCCTGCCTTCCCCCCTGCAAAAACAAAACAAAACAAAAACTGCCAATCACCACTTGATATTCACCAGTTCCCAGGATGAAAACTTATAGCAATATCATGGCCAAGTTTCAAAGCTCCCAGGTTAAGGAAAAAATATTCCAAGGAAGAAAAATAATTAAATGCTGAGGAGTTACAATCAGAATAATACAAGACTTAGTAATTCCTACATTAAAAGACTGCATGACTTGGAACATTATAATTCAAAGAGCAAAAGAGCTATTTGTGATAAAAAAAAAAACAAACAAAAACAACTCAGCCAGCAAAGCTGAGTATAATCCTGAATGAAAAAAAATGGGCATTTAACAAACTGAAAGGCTTTCAGATATTTGTGACAAAAAGACCAGAATTCAATGGAAAATTTGATATGTAAGATATAGGAGAAACACAAGGTAAACATTAAAGATCTATCATAAGGGGTGCAATAAGATCAAACTGTTTACTTTTTTGTGAAAATGTTATCAGTACTCTTAAGACTCTAATCTTTATTTGGGTAGTTTGAAAGAAAGGTCTTGGCTGAGCTGAATTGGTTGGGTTCATTCTAAAAAATAAAACTGGATAGGGAGAGGTAAAAAAGCAGCAATTATTTCATATAAATGAAGCAAGAAAGGTAGGAATCAGGTGGGGGGAGGGCTAGTAGCACTGAAACCTTATGAAAACTCAACTGAGTTAATGAAGGAATAACATATGCATCTAGAAGGGTATAAATATTTTCTACATTTATAAAGAGATAAGAGCGCCAGGGGATAGGATAAGGGAGGGACTTTTAGAAGGGTTTATAGATTAAGAATTAGTGCGGTTGGAGAGAGGATAACGGAGGGACTCTTAGAGGGATAGGCAGATCCAGGAATAAGAAGGTAATGGGAGAAGATAAGGGAGGGATTCTTAGAAAAGGTGCAGATTAGGGGTGTAACGGTTAGAAGTAAATCATAAGTATGAGAAGAAATGGTGTAAAAAGATAGGCTGAGGAGGATAATAGTGAGGAAAAATAGGTGGAGGGGAATACACAAATAGTAATTATAACTTTATGAATGGGATGAAATCACCCATAAAGCAGAAATAGATAGCAGAATGGATTAAAGATCAGAATACAACAATATATTGTTTACAAGAAACACATTTAAAATAAGAGGTACACAGAGAATTAAAATAAAGGACTAGAGTAGAATTTATTATACTTTAGAAGGGGTAGTAATCATGATCTCAGACAATGTTAAAGCTAAAATAGATTTAATAAAAAAGATAAACAGGGAAACTACATTATGATGAATGGTACCATAGACAATGAAGCAATATCAGTACTAAATCTATATGCACCAAATACTATAGCATATACATTTTTCAAGGAAAAGTTAAATGAATTCCAGGTGGAAAAAATTTTATAGGTAGATGTAGGAAAGCAGAAATATTAAATGTATATTTTTCAGATCACTGTTCAATAAAAGTTATACATCATAAGGGACCATGGAAGCACAGAATAAAAATTAGTTGGAAACTAAACAACCTAATATTAAAGAAAGAGTGGGTTAAAGAACAAATCTTAGAAACAATAACTTCATTAAAGAGAATGATAATGAAACAACATACCAAAACCTGTGAGATACAGCAACAGCAGCAATTAGAGGAAAATTTATATCTCTAAATGCTTATATCAGTAAGTGAGAGAAAGAGCTGACCAATGAAAAGGGTAAGCAATTCAAAAATTAGGAAAAGGACAAACTAAAAATCCCCAGTTAAATACTAAATTGGAAATCTTAAAAATTAAAAGTGAGATTAATAAAATTGAATATAAGAAAACCATTGAATTAATAAATGAAACTAAGAGTTAGTTTTATGAAAAAACCAACAAAATAGATAAGCCACTGGTTAATATGATTTAAAAAAAGAGAGAAGAAAACCAAATTATTGGTTTCTAGTATTAAAAATGAAAAGGGTGAGTATAACATCAATGAAGGTACAATCAAAGCAATTATAATGAGTGATCTTGCTCAATTATATGCCAAGAAATTTAACAATTTAAGTGAAATGGAAGAATATTTACAAAAATATAAATTGCCTGGATTGACAGAAGAGGAAATAGAATATCTATTTTAGAAAAAGAAATTGAACAGGCCATAAATGATCTTCCTAAGGAAAAAAAAAACACCAGGACGAGAGGTATTTAAAAGAGTGTTCTACCAAACATTTAAAGATAGCTAATGCCAATATTAAATAGATTATTTGGAAAAATAAGGTGTCCTACCAAACTCTTTTTATGAAACAATTGTGTTATTGATACCTAAACCAGGAAGAGTAAAAACAGAGAAAGAAAATTATAGACCAATTTTATTAATGAATATGAATGCAAAAATCCTAAATAAAATACTAGCTAAAAGATTATAGCAATGTATTACAAAGATTATACATTGTGACCAAGTGGAGTTTATACCAGGAAAGCAGGGATGGCTTAACGTAAGGAAAACTATTAGCATAATTGATTATATTAGTAATAAAAGTTATAAAAATCATAAGATCTTATCAATAGATGCAGAAAAAGCTTTTGATAAAATACAACACTCTTTTCTATTAAAAACACTTGAAAGTATAGGTATAAATGGATTTTTCCTTAAATTGATAAGAAGCATTTATCTAAAACCATTAGCAAACATTATGTGTAGTGGGGATAAGCTAGAAGCCTTCCCAGTAAGATCATGAGTGAAATAAGAATGCCTACTGTCACCAATGTTATTTCATATTTTGTTGGAAATCTTAGTAAAAGCAATAAGAGAAGAAAAAGAAATAGAAGGAATCAGAATAGGGATTGAAGTAACAAAACTATCTCTTTTTTGCAGATGATATGATGTTATACTTGGAAAATCCCAAAGACAAAACTAAAAAATTAGTTGAAAAAATCAATACTTTTAAAGCAAAGTAGCAGGATATGAAGTAAACCCACATAAATCATCAGTATTCCTATATATCACCAGCAAAACCCTGCAAGGAGAGACAGTAAGAGATGCCTCATTTAAAGTAACTTTAGGCAGTCCAAAATATCTGGGAAACTAATCCAGCAACCTGCCAAAACAAATCCAGGAACTATATGAACAAAATTATATAAAAAACTTTTTTATACAAATAAAATCAGATTTAAATAATTGGGGAAATATCAATTATTCATGGGTAGGCAGGGCTAATATAATGAAAATGAGAATATTACCTAATCTATTTATTCACAGCTATCCCAATTAAATTACAAAAACAAAATTTAATTTGAAAAAGTAACTTCCAAAATTCATTTGGAAGAATAAAAGATCTATAATATCAAAGGAACTAATGAAAAAAAGGAAAGGAAGGAGTTTTAGCTGTACCAAATCTTAAGCTTTATCATAAGGCTCTAATTATCAAAATGTTCTGGTGTTGGCTAAGAAAAAGAAAGGTATATCTATGGAACAGAGTAGACATACAATGCACAGCAGCAAATGATTACAGTAACCTTGTGTTTGACATGTGTAAAGACTTAAGTTTTGGGGATAAAAATTCATTATTTGACAAAAATTGTTGGGAAACCTGGAGAGCAGTTTGGTAGAAATTGAACGTAGACCAGTATCTTACACCATTTACCAAGATAAGTCAAAGTGGATATAAAGATATAGAGGAAGATATTACAAGAAAATTTGAAGAAAATGGAACATGTTACCAATTAGACTTATGGATAAGCAAATAATTTATGAATTAACAAGATACAGAATGCTGTGAGGTGCAAAATGGATAATTTTGATTATATTAAATTAGAAAGTTTCTTTTAAATAAATAAAACCAACACAGCCAAGATCAGAAGACAAGCAGAAAATTGTGAAATTTTTTTTTACAGTTTCTCAAATATATATATAAATATATAAAGAACTTTGTCAAATCTCTAAGAATATGAATCATTCCTCAATTGATAAATGGTCAAAGGACATGAATAGGCCGTTTTCCAGTGAAAATATCAAGACAATTTATAGTCATATAAAAATACTCTAAATCATTATTGATTAGAGAAATATAAATTAAAAAAACCTTGAGATATCATTTTACAGCTATCACATTGGCTAAAATGATCAAAGGGAAAAGAGACAAATGTTGGAGGGGATGTGGCAAAATGAGACGTATTCACTGTTGGTGATCTGATCCAGTCATTTTGGAGAGCAATCTGGAATTATGCCCAAAGTGTTATTAACTCTGTATACCAGGAGTGGGGAGCCTGTGGCCTCAAGGTCACATGTGACCCTCTAGGACTTCAAGCACAGCCCTTTGACTGAATCCAAACTTCACAGAACAAATCCCCTTAATAAAAGGATTTGTTTCATAAAACTTGGACTCAGTCTAGAGGCCATACCCGAGGACCTAGAAGACCACACATTGTCTCGAGGTTCCTCGTTCCCCACCCCGGTCTATAGCCTTTGACTCAGCAACAACACTGGTTGATATGTTTCCCAAGACGATCAGGAAAAAAGGAAAAGAACCCAAATGTCCTAAAATATTTATGGCAGCTCTCTTTGTGGCAACAAAGAACTGGAAATTTTGGGGGTGCCCATCAATTGGGGAATGGCTGAACTTGAGGTATATAATTGCGATGGAATACTGCTGTGCTATAAGAAATGATGAGCTTGATTATCTTAGAAAAACATAGCAGGTCTTGGGGGCGGAGCCAAGATGGTGGCTGGAAAGCAGGGACTTGCATGAGCTACCCTCCCAGGTCCCTCCAAAAACCTATAAAAAATGGCTCTGAACAGATTCTAGAACTGCAGAACCCACAAAATAGCAGAGGGAAACAGGGCTCCAGCCCAGGACAGCCTAGATGGTCACTGGGTAAGGTCTATCACTCACAGAACTGGGAGTGGAGCTGAGCAGAGCCCAGCTCTACCTGGACCAACCAGACCAGGAGCTGGGTCCAACAGGCCCTAGCACCCTGAATCAGTGAGCTGTGGCAGTTACCAGACTTCTCAACTCACAAACACCAAACACAAAGAGAATGTTAGTAGGAAAAGCTGCAGGGGACAGAGTGAAAGGAGTTTGCAGTTCAGCCACCACTCCAGGGGGAGAGGGGGTGGTGCAGCTGCAGAACTGCAGCTGCAGTTGCTTCAGGCCCCAGGCCCATCTGGTGGGAGGAATTAAGTGGTGGATCAGAGCAGGAGTGCAGAGCCTGTTTAAGATCTGAGTCTGGTCTGGGTTGGTGGTTCTTGGGGGAGGAGGAGTACTGGTGTGGCAGAGCTGGCTGTATAGAAATAGCTCTGAAAACAACAACGCAGCCCCTCAAGCTTGGAACAAAGTACTCTCTACTCTACAAGCAGTCATACCCTGCTGAAAAACTCAAGGGTCAAGTAAGTTGGCTGGGAACATGGCCAGGCAGCCAAAACACACTCAGATTCAGACTCAGACTTTGGAATCTGTCTTTGGTGACAAAGAAGACCAAAACATACAGCCAGAAGAAGTCAACAAAGTCCAAGAGCCTACACCAAAAGCCTCCAAGAAAAACATGAACTAGTCTTAGGCCATGGAAGAGCTCAAAAAGGATTTGGAAAAGTGAGTTAGAGAAGTAGAGAAAAAATTGGGAAGAGAAATGAGAATGATGCGAGAAAAACATGAAAAACAAGTCAATGACTTGCTAAAGGAGACCCAAAAAAACACTGAAGAAAACAACACCTTAAAAAATAGACTAACTCAAAAGGCAAAAGAGCTCCAAAAAGCCAATGAGGAGAAGAATGCCTTGAAAGGCAGAATTAACCAAATGGAAAAAGGAGGTCCAAAAGACCACTGAAGAAAATATTACCTTAAAAATGAGATTGGAGCAAGTGGAAGCTAGTGACTTTATGAGAAATCAGGATATTATAAAACAGAACCAAAGGAATGAAAAAGTGGAAGACAACGTGAAATATTTCATTGGAAAAACCAATGACCTGGAAAATAGATCCAGGAGAGATAATTTAAAAATTATTGGACTACCTGAAAGCCATGATCAAAAAAAGAGTCTAGACATCATCTTTTAAGAAATTATCCAGGAGAACTGCCCTGATATTCTAGAGCCAGTGGGCAAAATAGAAATTGAAAGAATCCACTGACTGCCTCCTGAAAAAGATCCCAAAAAGAATACTCCTAGGAATATTGTCACCAAATTCCAGAGTTTCCAGGTCAAGGAGAAAATAATTCAAGCAGCCAGAAAAAAACAATTTGAGTACTATGGAAACATAATCAGAATAACACAAGATCTAGCAGCTTCTACATTAAGGGATCAAAAGGCTTGGAATATGACATTCCCGAGGTCAATGGAGCTAGGATTAAAACCAAGAATCACCTACCCAGCAAAACTGAGTATCATGCTCCAAGGCAAAATATGGATTTTCAATAAAATAGAGGATTTTTGAGCTTTCTAAGTGAAAATAACAGAGCTGAATAGAAAATTTGTCTTTCAAACACAAGAATAAAGAGAAGCATGAAAAGGTAAACAAGAAAGAAAAATTGCAAGGGACTTACTAAAATGGAACTGTTATGTTTACATTCCTACATGGAAAGATGATGTGCATGATTCATGAGACCTCAGTATTAGGGTAGCTGAAGGGAACATATATATATATATAGACAGAGGGCACAGAGTGAGTTGAATATGAAGGGATGATATCTAAAAAAATAAAATCAAATTAAGGGATGAGAGAGGAATATATTGAGAGAGAGAGAAAGGGAGAGATAGAATGGGGTAAATTATCTTGCATAAAAGTGGCAAGAAAAAGCAGTTCTGTAGGAAGGGAAGAGGGGGTAGGTGAGGGGGAATGAGTGAATCTTGCTCTCGTCGGATTTGACCTGAGGAGGGAATAACATACACACTCAATTGGGTATCTTACCCCACAGGAAAGAAGGAGGAAGAAGATAAAAAAGGGGGGGTGATAGAAGGGAGGGCAGACAGGGGGAGGAGGTAATAAAAAACAAACATTTTTGAAAAGGGACAGGGTCAAGGGAGAAAATAGAATAAAAGGAGATAGGTTAGGAAGGAGAAAATATAGTTAGTCTTTCACAACATGAGTATTGTGGAAGGGTTTTACATAATGATAGGCATGTGGCCTATGTTGAATTGCTTGCCTTCTTAGGGAGAATGGGTGGGGAGGGAAGAGGGAAGAGAATTTGGAACTCAAAGTTTTAAAAACAGATGTTCAAAAACAAAAAAAAGTTTTTTCATGCAACTAGGAAATAAGATACACAGGCAATGGGGCATAGAAATTTATCTTGCCCTACAAGAAAGTAAGGGAAAAGGGGATGGGAGGGGAGTTGGGTGACAGAAGGGAGGGCTGACTGGGGAATAGGGCAACCAGAATATATGCCATCTTGGAGTGGGCGGGAGGGTAGAAATGGGGAGAAAATTTGTATTTCAAACTCTCATGAAAATCAATGCTGAAAACAAAATATATTAAATAAATAAATTAAAAAAAGAATATATGGGATTAAAAAAAAAGAAAAACATGTCAGACTTGCATGAAATATTGAGCAAAACCAAGAGAATGTTGTATATAGTAACAACAATATTGTTTTAAGAACAACTTTGAGTGACTAAATCAATTTGAGTGATATAAATACTCAAATCAAGTACAAAGGACCTATGAAGGAAGATGTTATCTGCCTCCAGAGAAAGATCTTATAAATAGAAATATGTATAGTATGGTTCTATATATATGTTGATGTATGTATACATGTGTATATATATGTGTGTATGTATACATGTATATATATTTGTAGGTAGCAAAGAAGGAACTAGTAGATAGGGAGAGATATTGAAAATGAGAGAGGGGGAGATGATAGGCAATCTGCTTGAGGAAATAAGAGGTGATTGGATCAAGGGTACATGTCAAGAGGTTTACCTTGGCAAGGAAAAGAGCTTCCACCCTTGAGAGATGGGTGCAAAAGATAGTGAAGGAAGACATCTGAGTGATATGACATGGGAGGAGAGAAGAAGAAACTCTTAGAGAAGTGCCTCACTTTTTTTCTCTGAGGTATGCAGTGGGGTTCTCAAGTGAGGTGGTAGTGGGAAGGGATGTTTTAGAGGGCATAAGGAGAGATGAGGCTGTTTAGGACAACCATTGCAGCGAATGGAATAGCAAACTGATTACGGGAATGCGAAAGGACTGCCTAGCTGCAGCGAAGGCCCAATTGAGATAAGGTATCATAATTTTGTAGTGGACTAAGTCATCGTGGTTTCATGATCATCTCCAGCTTCATTTGGTATCCTGTGAATATGAAATAAGGAAAGGGGTATAAGTAAAGTGCTCCACTACTGAAAGGGAGGCCAGGGATGCAGTGTCATCAGGTGGAAACTAGGGCTCAGTGAGAGCCAGAAGAAAGAAGGAGTGAGTAAGGAAAAGGTTTAAGGTGAAAGTCAATTTGCTAATTATGGAACAAGCATTCTGTTCCACAGTAGGTGGGGCAGGTCTCTCTGGAATCGTACATTTGGGAAGTAGAGTTAAGGAGGACAAAAGCAAAGGAGAAAGAAGTTGGGGATGGGGAGTGAGTTTTGCAGATCAGTGGCTGGGGTTCAGAACTATAGGGAAAAGAGTATGAAGATGCTAGAGTATGCCAATCATTGAGGAATAATTCCAGGCAGAGTATCTGTGGTTGTAAAGCAGTCTATTAAGAGGCAGATGATTATACTGACTACTGAAAGTCCTCTCTCAAGATCCAACTTCAAGATCCAACCCTCAAGATCCAAGTGATGATATTTGGGTCTTGTAGCAGTCAGGACCAGGAATAGGTATGGAAGGTATAGCCTGATGGAGCCTGGTCAGGAATCAGGAGATGACATTTAAAGATATTTCTAGTCAAGGATTGTCTCTGGAGCACTGAAAAAGGCCTTAGGGGAATGAGATTTGATCTTGAACCAATATAGAAATTGTTGGGAAGGTCTTAAAGGGAAGACAGAGAGGTTGGTGACAGGATCCTGAGCTGATATAGGCCTCATAGAATCATTATGAAGGCCTTGGAGGAAAGACATGATATGTGTAGGCAGAGATTGGACAGGTGTTAGCCAGATCCTGGACTGAAAAATGGTTAGGCTCTGGAGGGAAAACAGAGCATCCAGAGCCAGGTGGTCAGATCCTAGGGTGACTTAGGGTTCTCTAGGAAGATCCTGGAAGGAAAAGATATTTCTGAACTCAAATGACATCGTAGTCTAGGGTCATGGAGTAGCAGGTGAGGAAGGGCTAGATTCAATTAAAAAAATAGGCTTAAATTCCTAAGAATTTCTCTTGTTTGGTGGCTAAGTGTAGCTGACTAGGGAGTCTAGTCAAAAAGAGTTGAAATAGTCTTGGGGCTATAAACTAAAAAACTGGGGAGAAGCTGAAGACCAGTACAGTAGATGGCAACTCAGTGGCAGCCATTCAGTAGAGTCCCTTTACAGAGATCAAGATGAAACTGATAAATTCACAAGGAACCTCATCTCCAGAGGAAGCATTTCCCCTGATAATACCACCAAAGGGTATTGATTGCTCTGTAGGAGAGCAAGCATCAGCATGATGAAAGAAGAAACATGAGTTAACCTGACGATGCATTTTATGCATCCTTTCTCTCAGTGGAGATATGGCAGCACTGTGTATATGAGAATCCTTCTTGTCACTTATTTTGCTTTGTTACTTGGTTTGGATGAATGTAATCTCTGGTTGGTTGGTAATTTCATGGGGTGTGATTTTGACTGGATAATGATCCACAATGTGCCTAGAAACTGGCTGTGAGTAGAGACACAAATACTCCCATTTTTTTCCTTCTCCTAAGTTCCACTTTATCCCTGTTCTTTTTAAAATTTGTCCTTCATCCTCCCTTAACTCTCTTTCGTAGGCATATATAGAGTGGGCTGTTTGTGCTGACAGACCCTCTTCCACTTTGCTCTCTTGATGTCCTCTCACCTTTCCTGTTATACTAGGCCTTTCCCTGGCCCATCCATCCCTTCTCTCAATTCCTGAATTGGCTGATCCGAACTATCATCATAGAACCCTAATGGGCAGAACCATTGATTTAAAGTTGGAAGGGCCCTCGGAGATCAGATAGTCCAACCTCCTAATTGTACAGGTAAGAAAACTGAGGCCCAGAGATGTTGAGAAGCAGAGTTACTGGCAGAGACAGGATTTGAATCCAGACCTTCTGATTTTATACCCAGTATGCTTCTCATTGTATTGAATTGCTTCTCATTTTACTTATGAGGCAGAATTGGCCCTGGGTAAAATGAAGTAGGGGAAGTCTGTGCCTTCATTCTATGCTACCCCACCACCCCCTTCTCCTTTCAGTTACTCAGAACCTTCACAGTTCCTTATCCCCAGCTTCTCGGAGTACCTCTCCTCCCTACTCCTGTACTTAACCTTATAGGATACTTTTTCTCTGAACAGAAACCTATCCTATCTCTTTCCTTTTCCCTTCACAGAAACTCACCTGTCCTGTTTTACATTCCCTCAGGGCCTTGCTACTCACTGGAATCAGGAACAAATTAATTCCAAGGCATTAATTGTGGAAAAGATGGAGCATTAATTGTGGAAAAGATGGAGAGATGTGGGTTCAGTGATTGTGCAATTAGACAGATTCACAATTGGTTGAATGATGGGGCTCGAAAAGATGCAGTAAGTGGTTCAATGTTAACCTGACACCTACAAAGTGGGACTTGATACACTAGTTCCAGAAAACAAAATAGATGCATGAATTGAGGGCGTGAATGGACAACTAAGTGTTAACATTATAGACTGGAAACTGTTTAATAGGGGGTGGTAGATAAGGGTGTCACTACAAGAACAGGAGTGGGGGAAGATCTGGGAGAGCCTTATAGCTAGATATAAGGGAAGGAAGCAGGATGGGCAGAAAACAAATACACAGCCCATATCCAGATATTTCCTTGGCACTGGCTCTGGTCAGGGACAGGCAAATCTGGGATAAACAAATAGAGACTGGGTTCAGTGAGTGATCTATTTCAGGATTTGCATCCATAGAGGTTGTAGGATTCTTTTCTAATCCACATTAGGCACACATAGTGTCCTTCTCTGGGCTCCTACATAAAGCAAAGAGAGCTATTGAATCCTTGGGGAGTCTGGCCTGCTATCAAATCCCTTCTTGGTAAGGCATCCTGGAGCATCTGAGTCTCAGCAGATACTCAGTAGAGAAAGAATGCCAAGCCTACTCATTCTCTTCTTCATGATCTTCTTTCTCCTGGAGTCTATGGCAGGAATAATAGAAAATGGTTTCATCATCATAGTGCTGGCCAGGGAGTGGGTGCGATGTTGGAGCCTGCCTTCTGGGGACATGATCCTGGTCAGCCTGGGCATTTCTCGCTTCTTTCTACACTGGGCAGCAGTTCTTAGTAGTTTCTACACATATTTCTATCCAACTAACACAAGCCTATACCTTTTCACTTTCTGGAGTTTTACTAATATGACCACATTCTGGTTCACCACTTGGCTTGCCGTTTTCTACTGTGTGAAAATCTCTGCCTTCACTCAACCAATCTTCCTCTGGCTGAAGTGGAGAATTTCCCAATTTGTTCCCTGGTTACTGCTGTGGTCTCTTTTGATATCCATTTTGATATGTATCTCATCTTTTGCAAAGGGCCAATACATTTTCCAACTGGCACTCGCTGGGAATTACACAGAAAAGACAACTTGGGATGATATGACACATGCACTCCAGAACCATTTTTTCCTGCTATTGCAAATATTTATTTTGTTAATTTCTTTCTTCTTCTTCCTGGTTTCCACCATCTTGGTCATTTCCTCCCTGTGCCGACACTTGAGGGACATGCAGCGCTATGGTGCTGGTCCTCAGGATCCAAGTATGCAGGTGCATATCACAGCTTTGAAGTCACTTTTCTTCTTTCTCATCATCTATGCATCATACGTTATGCCTGTTGTCGTCACCACTATTGTAGAAACTTCAGTTTGGAGCTTTGACTTTTGGGTATGGCAGGTAGTGGCCTATGCTGGCACCTCCATCCATTCTGCCTTCCTTATCCAGAACAGCTCAAAGCTGAGAAGGGCTCTGAAGAAGATGCTTTATGACCCAGAGGCTGCCTGAGGGGAATCCAGCTCTGAAGTGATCAATAACAATAATCAATATTGAGCAATGAACAATGATACTATTTGTGATATAGATGCACAAGACTTAGAAAGGAATGAATTAAGGAAGGAAGGAGATAAGGGAGCAAAGAGGGAAGGAAAGAAGGAAGAAACAAGGAAGGAAAAGATACTTTATTTACTACTTTTGATATTTCAGCACTGACAGAGATGCCAAGAGGAAAACTTACAGGGACATCATAACCAAATTTCAAAACTCCTTGGTTAAGGAAAACTATTGCAAGTAACAAGGAAAAAAAGCAATTTAAATATTGAAGAGATACAATCAGGATTTCATAAGACCTAGCTGCTTCTATACTAAAAGAATCTAGGTCTTAGAATATTATGTTTAGAAGACCAGGAGATCTGGAGCTGCAAAGAAGAATAACTTATCCAGCAAAGTTGAATATAATCCTAAATGATAAAAAAGGACATTTGACAAACTGAAAGACTCATGCATTTGTAACAAAAACACCAGAACTCAATGGAAAATATGATATAAAAGATCTAGAAGAAATATAAGGAAAACATTAAAGACTAATGACAAGGGACTCATTGAGGTTTACTTCATATATAAAAATATGCTTTTAGTATTCTTTAAGACTGTCATCATTACTAGGGTAATTTGAAAGAATGGTTGGGTCTGAGTCATGTATGATGGGGTGATTCTAAAAAACAAAATTGGGAAGGAAAAGGTAAAAAGGAGCAATTATCTCATAAAAATGGGGCATGAAAAGAAGAACTGATACAGAGGAAGCAGGTGGGGGTGGAGGTATAGTAGTGTTGGAACCTTGTTCTTATTTGATCTGGGTTAAAGAGGGAACAATATATACATCTAAAAGGATGTAAAAGTCTTTTAAACTTATAAAGAAATAAGAGGACTAGGGGACAGGTTAAGGGAAAGACTTTTAGAAGGGTGTGTAGATTGAGATTTAGGAATAGGGGGTGAAGATAAAGGGGGCTTTTAGAAGGTTTGTAGTTTAAGATTTAGGATGCTGGGGGAAGAAGATGAGGGAAGGGTTCAGAGGGGTGGGTAGAATAAGGAATAGGAGGGTAAGGGGTGAGGATAAAGTAATAGTGATAGGGTGAAAAGAGAGGATGAGAAAGATAATAATGAGTAAAAAGGGAGGGAAATTGATGAATAGTAATTATAATTTTGAGTGTGAATGGGATGAACTCACCCATAAAATGGAAATAGATAATAGAATGGATAAAAAAATCAGAATCCAAAAACATGTTGTTTAAAAGAAACACATTTAAGAATGAGAGATACTCACAGAGTATCTCTGTGTAGAGGGTTGGAGTAGAATTTATTATGCTTGAGCTGATGCAAAAAAGACAGAGGTAGCAATCATGATTTTAGACAAAGTTATAGCCAAAATAGATTTAATTAAAAGAGATAAGCAAGGTAATGGCATTTTGATAAAAGGTATCATAGACAATGAAATAATATCAATACTGTACCTCTATGCACCAAATACAATAGCATTTAAAATTTTAATTACAGGTGGAGAAATATCATAGTACTATAATAGTGGGGGACTTTAATCTTCCCATCTCAGAACTACGTAAGTCTAACCAAAATATAAATAAGAAAGAAATTAGGGAAGTGAATAGAATTTAAAATAAGCTAAATAAAATAGTTATCTGGAGAGAATTAAATGGGAATAGAAAGAAATATGCCTTTTTCTCAGTGGTTCATGGTACCTTTACAAAGATTGCCTATATATTAGGACAGAAATTTTTTTAGTTAAATGCAGAAAGATAGAGATATTAAAAGTATCCTTTTCAGATCACAATATGATAAAAATATCTTTAATAAGGAAATGCAGAAACATAGATTAAATAAGATACACAGACAATGGGGCATAGAAATTTATCTTGCCCTACAAGAAAGGAAGGGAAAAGGGGATGGGAGGGGAGTGGGGTGACAGAGGGGAGCGCTGACTGGGGAACAGGGCAACCAGAATATACGCCATCTTGGGGTGGGTGGGAGGGTAGAAATGGGGAGAAAATTTGTAATTCAAACTCTTGTGAAAATCAATGCTGAAAACTAAATATGTTAAATAAATTTAATTAAAAAAATAAAAAAAAGAAACATAGATTAAAAACTTGGTGATTAAATTTAATAAATTTAATTTTAAATTTAATTTAATAAATTTAATTTAATAAATTAAATTTAATTGGACATTAAATAACCTAATCTTAAAGAATGAGTTAAAGAACAAATTATAGAAAGAGGAAATAATTTCATTAAAGAGAATGACCATGTGAGACAACATATCAAAACCTATGGGATACAGAAAAAGCAGTAATTAGAGAAAACTTTATATCTCTAAATGCTTATATCAATAAAATAGAGTAAGAGTAGATCAGTGAACTGGATCAGTAATTAAAAAAACTAGAAAAAGAACAACACAAAAATCTGCAATTAAATACTAAGTTAGACATTCTAAAAATTAAAGGTGAGATGAATAAAATTGAGTATAAAAACCATTGAATTAATAAATAAAACAGCTGATTTTATAAAAAACCCAATAAAATACTTAAACATTTGTTTAATTTGATTAAAAATAGAGAAAAGTAAACCAAATTGCTAGTCTTAAAAATGAAAAGGGTGAATATATCACTAAGGAAGGGGAAATAAAAGCAAATATAAGGAGTTATTTTGCTCAATTATATGTCAATATTCAACAATTTAAGTGAAATGGAAGAATATTTGCAGAAACATAAATTTCCTAGATTAGCATAAGAGGAAATAGAATATCTAAATACACCTATTTTAGAGAAAAAGAAATTGACAGACCATAAATGAGCTTCCTAAGAAAAAAAGCAACAGAACCAGATAGATTTAGAAGTGAATTTTATCAAACATTTAAAGATCAACTACTTCCAATATTAAATAAATTGTTTGGAATAACAGTCAAAGAAAGGATCCTACCAAACTGCTTTGATGAAACAAATTTGATACTGATACTAAACCAGGAAGAGTAAAAGGAGAGAAAGAAAAATTATAGACCAATGTCATTGATGGATATGGATGCAAAAATCCTAAATAAAATACCAGCTGAAAGATTACAAGAATATATTATAGAGATTATAAATTATGACTAAGCAGGATTTATACCAGGAATGCAGAAATGGTTTAACATAAGGAAATCTATTAACATAACTGATTATATCAATAATAAAAGTAACAAAAATCATATGATTATATCTATAGAGGCTGAAAAATCTTTTTATAAAACACAGCACTCATTTCTATTAAAAATACTTGAAAGAACAGGTATAAATGGATTTTTCTTAAATTGACAAAAAGTATTTACCTAAAACCATCAGCAAGCATTATTTGTAATGGGGATAAACTAGAAACCTTCCCAATAAGAATTGGTGTGAAACAAGGATGACCACTGTTATCAATATTATTCAATATTGTGCTGGAAATCCTAGAAATAGCATTAAGAGAAGAAAAAGAAATAGAAGGAATCAGAATAGGGAATGAGGTAATAAAACTATATCTTTTTGTAGATGCTATGATGATATCCTTGGAAAATCCCAAATACTCAACTAAAAAGTTGAAACAATGAACAATTTTGGCAAAGTAGCAGAATATAAAGTAAACCCACATAAATCATCAGCAATCCTATATATCACTAATAACATCTGCAAGAAGAGATAATAAGAGACACCTATTTAAAATAACTCTAGATAGTACAAAATATGCGAGAATATGCCTGCCAAAGCAAACTCAGGAACTATGTGAACAAAATTATAAAAAAATTTTTAGACAACATCAGATCTAAATAATTGGAGAAATATTGTTTGTGAGTAGGCAGGGCCAATATAATAAAAATGACAATTTTACCTAAAGTAGTTTATATATATTTAAAGCTATCTCAATTAAATTACCTAAAAAGATATCTCACTAATGTAGAAAAAATAACAAAATTCATTTGGAAGAAAAAAAAGTCAAGAATCACAAAGAGACAAATGAAAAAAAAAATGTAAAGGAAGGAGGATGAGCAGTACCAGATCTTAAACAATATTATAAGTCTGTAATTATCAAAAATTCTCTGGTGGTACTGGCTAAGAAAAAGAAAGGTAGATCAGTGGAACAGAGTACACATAAACTTTACAGCAGCAAATAAATATAGTAACCTTGTATTTGACAAGTGTAAAGACTTAAGTTTTTGAAATAAGAATTCATTATTTGGTAAAAATTGTTGGGAAACCTGGAAAGCGGTGTGGCAGAAATTGGGCATAGACCAATATCTCACACCATTTACCAAGATAAGATCAAAATGGCTACATGACCTACATATAAAGAGACATATTACAAGCACATTTGAAGAACATGGAATATATTACCTATCAGACTTATGAATAGGCAAACAAGTTATGAATAAATGAGATAGAGAGGACTACGAGATGCTAAATGGGTACTTTTGATTATATTAAATTAAAAAGGTTTTGTATAAATAAAACCAATGTAGCCAAGATCAGAAGACAAACAGAAAATTGGGGAAAAATTTTTATAGACAGTTTTTCAGATAAAGGTCTCATATCTCAAATATATAAAGAACTTTGTCAAATCTATAAGAATATGAGTCATTCTCCAATTGATAAATGGTCAAAGGATATGAACAAGCAATTTTCCAAGTGAAGAAATCAAGATCATTTATAGTCATATGAAAAAATGCTATAAATAATTTTTGATTAGAAAAATATAAATTAAAACAACCTTGAGATATCATTTTACAGCTATCAGATTGGGATAAAATGATTAAAGGGGAAAGTGACAAATTTTGGAGGGGATGTGGCAAAATTGGGACACATTCACTATTGGTGGAACTGTGAACTGATCCAACCATTTTGGGGAGCAGTCTGGAATTATGCCCAAAATGTTATTAAACTGTGTATACCCTTTGACCCAGCAATACCACTGCTTGGTATGTTTCCCAAGTTGATTAGGGAAAAAGGAAAAGAACCTGTATGTCCTAAAATATTTATAGCGGTTCTTTTTGAGGTGGCAAAGAACTGGAAATTGTGGGGAGGCCCATCAACTGGCTGAACAAATGGTGGTATATGATTGTGATGGAATTCTACTGTTCTATAAGAAAGGATGAGCCCGATGATCTTAGAAAAATGTGGATAGACTTGCATGAAATAATGACAAAACCAAGAGAATGTTGTATACGTTAACAAATACTCAAAGTAACTACAAAGGGAGGCACTAATTGCAACTAGAGAAAGAAGTGACAAATAGGAGTATATATAGAATGGTTTTACATCCATATCCATGTCTGTATACATATTTGTATCCAATGGAAGTTGGGGGGGAGGGAAGAAAAAAAGAAAAAAAAGAGAAAGTTACATGATAACTATAATATATTTAAAAGGAATAGCAAGTTATACATAATAGATCTGCAGTTTCATGTGTAATCATCTTTTCCCCCTATTCTGCTATGTTATGGAAATGCCTGTTTTATTTCTTAATTACAAAATAAATAAAATTAAAAAAATAAGCACTGGGGAAACAAATAAAATCACTTAGGTATTTACCTTTTTTCTTCTCTATCCTCTCCTCCCATAGTACCTTGTTTATTCATTCTTAAACCCTCTCAATTTTTCCTTAGTAATATTTCATAGTTAATTGAAAGAAATTTTAGAAGTAAACTTTCTCATTTTATAGATGAGGCACTAAAGCTATGAGAGATCAAGTGACTTGTGCAGGGTCAACCAACTGGTAATGTCTGAGGCAAAATTTGAACCCAGCTTTTCCTGATTCCAAGTCTAGAATTGAATTCACTTCACCATGATTTTACATTTCCTCATCTTTTGTTCTCCTACTCACACCCACAGTCCCAGGCATCACTCATGGCCTGGGCTCTAAATTGCATGTGCCCACACGATGGCACGATCTACTTTACTGGCCTTTGTGTCCATCCTGCAACTTCAGTTACTGGCAGTGGTGACTATGGGCAGGTGACTCAGCTCTCCAATTCTTGCTTTCTTCTCTAGGAAAAAAATGTGTAATGTGTTCGTGTGTATATAAAATCTAGATATACACACATATACATATGCACACATATGTATGCTTACATATGGCATATGTATATATGTGCAGTATGTATTGTATAAAAATTGGAAATGTGTATGTGTATGTATACACACAGACACAAACATATGTTCACACCATGGAGATAATAGTATTTTCTCTTCCTACCCCAGGAGGTTACCCAGAGCAAAGCACTTTATCAACCTCAAAGTGATAGAGAAACAAGATTTCTCGCTAGTCCATTCTCACCCTCTTCAGAAACCTGGAGTGGTTGCCAATTGCCTCTCACAGTCCAGCTGAAATGCATCATGGGCTCCAGCTAACTACAGCTCTATCCCCATTGACACACACTAGACTCTTCTAATTGCATTCAACTCAGATGATTATACTCGAAAGGCTTTTTCAGTCATGGCCTGAATGAAGGAAAACAACCAATCAACCAACAAACCAACCAACCAACCAATAATAGAGCATGGATGTTGATATATACAAATTTCTAGAGGACCCTCTCCTCTTCTAGGCTCTCCTTCTGAGTTCTTTCTTGGTGATTCAGAACCCTAGTAGAAATGGACAGGAAGATACATGATTATAAGCCAAGGACAATTCATCTTGAAAGAAATGGATGCAAATTTCCCACAGGCTCAATTACTGCTGTTCCCCTTGCATCTCTTTGATTTACATTATATTTGACTAATTTTTAACAAAGTTAGAATGCATTGAAATGCTCTTCTGCCTATGCTCTGAATCCATCCACCCTTTTCCTTCTGTGGATACCTGTTCATTTTTCTTATTTTTCTCATTTAACTCCCCTTTACATTGTTCTTCATATGCCTCAGATCTCTATTGTTCAGTTAGTTAAAAATCTTTCTTGTTGTCAACTATAGCCCTAGAATTTATTTCCATAAATTCTTTCAGGGTTTAGCTGATTACTTAAAGTAATCTGTAGATAGTTATTTCAAATGCTTAACCACCTAATCTTACTCCTCAATAAAGCAGACCCAAAAGGATGCAGTGGAAGCCACAGTAAAATCTCAGGAGTTTGATTGGATTTACACGTGAATGGTAGTCATTCTATTTTCCTAGAGGCCCTATAAGTGGTGGTAGGACTAATGTTTTTAGATGCCTCTTGCTTGGACAACTACGTCCAATATTTTGTTGATAATTGAACCAACTGAATCTTTCAGGAGCATCTGTCTGTCTTCCTGGAATGCCCTGTTTCTTCGTTTCTGCTTATCCTAACCTAGATCAAGGCCCAGAATCCTAGCCTAGGCTGGACAGTGTGAGGTCCCACCTAAGAGGACAGAGGCCTTTGTCTTGTGAGGGAGAAAAGGCCCTAATTCTGCACTGCCTTCTTTAGGAAGACACAGAGATAGATAACTATTCCATAGAACAAAGTAACCTTCAGACCTAGGTGTATGGAGTCACTCTGGAGAGGTTGGATGAAGACATTGCTTTAGGACTAAATCTTGTGGGTGAGACTATATGACTCAGTAGTTAGCACAGTGAGGAAGACTGTAGGCCTTGCTAATGAATTGGGAAATGTCCCTACTTTGAATATGATACATTTTCTCACTGCAGATAAAGAGCAGGGTAGAACCCCATCTCAATATCCATGGACCTCAGTCTCCAGGATGGGGGATTGTGCAGGAATCCAGGTGACGTAAAGCTGGAGGTATGGCTGCCTGTCCTTGGAAGGGCAACACTGCTACTTGGCAGTCATTAGAGAATGTTAATAGCAGCCAGAGAAAGGCCTACTTTCCAGGGTGGGTAGGCTTATATGAAGCTTATTTCACAATCCCTGTTTCTTTTTTGGTACAGTCAAACTTTTAGCCTGGTTTCTACCTGCCACTCCATGAACTTCTCTCCTCCCACTGTCAATAGGTGTGTATTCTAGGAATGCAATTTCATTGTAATAAGAATCATTTCTCTCCTTTTCCCAGCATTTGTGTTCTAAGTTTCTTGCTTCTGTCAGCACTTCCCAACTGATTCATGAAGTTTAGAGAGATCCTCCCTTTCTCCAACTGCCTTTCTATATTCTATGAAAGGGAGAGGCAATGGAACGAATACTGGTTTTGGAGTCAAATGACCTGGGTTCAAATCCTTCTCCAGATGTCAATTACCTATGTGATTTTGGATGGATCACTTTACTTTTGCTGGCCTCAGTCTTTCTTTAAAAATGAATGAGTTTGGCTAGGTCAGGGGTTCTTAACTGGGGTCTATGAACTTAAAAATATGTATGTATGTATGCATGCATATACACATATATATGTGTATGAATGTATGTTTATAAGTATAGATTTGATAACTATTTCAAAACAAATGATTCTCTTTGTAATTCCACGTATTTTAGTTTATTCATCGAAAACATTATTTTAAGAAGAGGTCCTTATACTTCACCAGACTGCCAATGGGGCCCTGGACCCAAGGAAGGTAAAAAAGGTTTTTGTACTCCTTTCTAATTTTATATTCCTATGATCCCTCTGTGTCAGCTGATCAGGAACATGAAAATTACCCAAGGCTGTTTTTTACATCCTCCAAGTCAAGAGGCTCTTAAAATTAACTTGCTAAAGCAGGTTAACCTTTTTTTGTGTTACAGACCCCCTTAGCTGTCCATTTAAGCCTGTATTCTCTGTGTCAAAATAATGTTGTTTTTTTTAATTTTTTTTTATATTTTCTTTTTTTTTTTTGGAGGGGAGAAGGCAGGGCAGTTGGGGTTAAGTGACTTGCCCAAGGTCACACAGCTAGTAAGTGTGTCAAGTGTCTGAGGCCAGATTTGAACTGAGGTCCTCCTGACTCCAGGGCTGGGGCTCTACTCACTGCACCATCTAGCTGCCCCAAAATAATGTTTTTAAATAGAAAATAAAACACATTATTATGAAGGAAGCCACTAACGCTGAAATACAATTTTTTAAAAGCCATATTTTTTTTTGGAGGGGGTAAAGGCAGGGTAATTGGGGTTAAATGATTTGCCCAAGGTCACACAGCTAGTACATGTGTCAAGTGTCTGAGGCTGGATTTGAACTCAGGTCCTCCTGACTCTAGGGCTGGTGCTCTATGTACTGTGCCACCTAGCTGCCCCAAAAGCCACATTTTTAAAAGAACTCAGGTTAAGAACCCATGTGAAGGGAAATGGAAGACCCAGTTCCTTTAGAAACTGGGACCTGTGCCAAGGGAGAAAGACCTGCACTGAGGGTAAGTTTATTCTTCAACAGTTGCTGCTCTCTTTCTTTCTTAGTCTAAGTCTCCTTCCCCATTGAGATCCAGGTGTCTGTAGCTGATGATTCTTTGGGGCTTCCTTTGGGGCCATCATTGAAAGAACTTTTTTTTTCCACACAGTGGCCCAAGGGCAATTTCTAAAGGCCCAGGACTATTGAGGCCTCTAGTGAAAGCAAGAAAAATATCTGTATCATCCAATTAGGACAGCCTGATTAAAGCAAAAGAGGTAATAAGTATGCAGCTTTTGAAGCTCACATGGTCAATTCACTTAAGATCAGGAAAGAAGAAATACAAAGAGACAAAAGAAAAAGAGGCATCATGTATTCATAGACATATGGTGACCAGGTGGAGAGACAAGGCAGCTAGGGACGGTGGTCAGGGCTTCTTCTCTTCACCACTACCTGGAGGTGAAATTGTGTGAAAGTTGCTAGGGAGGAGAAAGAAATTTTGTCCACTCAAGCCTTTTCTATCCACATAGAGTTCTGGCTTGCCAGTCAATCAAAAGGCGTTTTTTTTGTTAGCAATCAACAATCCCATGAAGGGACTGATTTGTTTATGGGTAAGAAAAGGGCCCCTCTATCACCCATTTCCAGAAGTGGCCGCACCAAAGCTTCCACATGAATTGTCAGGAGTCAGAGTATATTGCATGATCTCAGTTCCCTCATTACACTAGTAAAATGGAAATGTTACAAATCATGTTGATCTTTATAATTTAGTGTTGGTTTTCCACATAACTTTAGAGAAAGATAGTTTTCTATATTGCTTAGCTCTCTATTTCTCCCTCCCCTACACTGTCTATATTCTGAATGTACCCTTTCATCCAAGTTTTATTTCTGTAGTCATTTGGGCCAACCTCTTTGGTTTCTAGATAAATTTTGTTCATGAGTAGTGGGTGTTTTCCCTCTTTCTTCCTTGTGACCTTATGGAAACTTGAGCATCATCTGTCTGCTTCTGGCTATGTATGACTTATCACTGGTTTGAGTTCCCTAGCTAGCTGAGGAGCTAGAACTTTGGGGAACTACTAAAGGGATGACCTTGTCCTCCAGTGTTATTCTTTCTTTCCAAGTTTGAAGAGAGGAGTTTTTGGAGCTGTGTCCAGGAGAGTAGGGTTGGGTTTGGGGGAATGTTGGAAACCATATTCCCCTCTTGGCCCCATATATTCATGCTCACATGTCCTAGCTAGCAAATCTGTACTTGGGATAACACTGCCTCTGTTTTCTTATTCTTCCTTTTCCCAACTAGGTGACTAAGTTGTAACCTTGAGATGGATAAGGCCAGGCAACCTAGTGAGTTTCAGAAGGTCACGAGGTCCTTAGAGACCAGTGGAGCTATAAGTTCAGTATCCACTGAGTGCAAGATTGTAGTGGTTGATTGTGGTCATAATCACTGATCTGGTGCCAAGGGAAGAACCAGCATTAGAGCAAAAGAAACCACAAGAAAAGAAGAACAGTCTTGGATCACATTTGGCATTTGATTTGACTGTGCTCTGTAGAAGTAAAATGTGAAAATCTAATTAGCAGAATTGTCAGACTGTTTGGTCTTGATGAGGCTTACTACCAGACTCCCAGTATATTGTAATTAAAAATTGAATTTCTGAATCCTGTTTAAATCATTCTGTTAATAGACACTGTGAGTCTCTTTATCCTTGCTTTCTGTATCAGAATAAAATGCCCTATCTTATACTTAGTTCACATGATACTTTGGATGCCTCTTTTATCTCCCCCGCCCATTTTTGGGAAATCTTAGACCAGAGGCAAAAATAGATTTCTGGGTGTGATGAACTAAATGAAACTGAGAAACGGGGAACCTACTTCTCCCATTGAGAAATCAGAGTTTCTGTAGAGCTGAGCCCTGGACAAACCGTGACATTAGGTGAAGGGGAGGAAAAGAGAAAAGAAGCATTTATATAGCACCTACTATATGCCAGGCACTGTGCTAAGCACTTTTTCAAATATACTCTCATTTTATCCTCACAACAACTCTGCAAAGCAGGTGCTATTATTATTCCCATTTTTACAATTGAGGAAACTGAGGCAAACAGAGGTTAACTGATTTGCCCAGGGTCACAAAACGAATAAGTGTCTGAGGCTAGATTTAAACTCAGGTCTTCCTGACTGCAGACCCAGCACTCTATTGTGTTACCAGTTGCCTTTTAAGGGCAGAGACTGGCACAGGTCTGCAGTTCCTGTGGCCTCAGAGGAGCAGAGCAAGGCTAGCTAGTCATTATGCAAGAAAGGCTTCAAGGTTTGTTAGCTTTTCTGTCCCTCATTTCCCAGCCTTGGTTCCAAATGTGGGCACCCAAGCTTGAGAGAGATATTTCCCACTCTGGTTCCAAAGATCCATAGAATCATAGATGATTGGAGTTGAAGGGATCTCAGTGACTGCTTGGTACAATTTATACCTATGCTGAAGGCTTTACTAAAATATACCTGACAAGGGATTTTCTGGCTTGTGCTTTAAGACCTCCAGTTGTTGAGAACTCAAGACTTCCTGAGGTAGCCCATTTCATTTTGAGGTACCTTTAATTATTAGGAAATTTTTCTCTTTATCAAATCAAAATCTGTCCTTTTTCAGTTTCTATCCATTGCTCATAATTCTGCCCTTTGTGAACAATTAAAACAAAACAAATTCCTCTTCAAGTATCTAAGAACTGCTATTATTCCTCCCTCTTCTCCCGCTGGTTATTTTCCCCCAGGTAAAGAAACCCAATTCCTTAGGCTAACACTCAAATGGAATGGTTTCCTGTCTCTTCACCATGCTGATGACCCTTCTCTTTTCAGCATTCTCCCTAAGACATAGCCACTAAAACTGAACATGATACTCAAACATGCTCTGACTAGGTCAGAGAACAATGGAAATATAGTTCTCCCTGATTCCGGACACCATATTTCTATTAATGCACCTTCAGGTCACACTAGCTCTTTTGACTGCCACTTCATCTACTGACTCATATTGGGTTTGCTTTGCACTGACGCCCCACCCATCCTGAATTTTTCATAATATTGTTCTCTGGACATTCCTTTTCTAGGCTTCAGGCCACCTCTAATTAATATGTTATTACTTCCTTCATCTTCCTGGATGTTTGGTGGCTCTGACACCTGAAATACTTAACATACCTTTCACACATTTATCTCTATTCTGGTTTTCCTGGAGTAAATTTACTAGCTGGTTTTATGGCTGGTTCTGTTCTCGGCTTCAATCCCCCAGGGGTCGACTGAAGGGATGCCTGGCTTCTCCACAACATTCTGTGTAAGGGTCTCCACCAAACTCTAATTGTCTTCCTGTTAGAAGCTTGCCCTCCTCTCCTGGGCACCGCCTTTCCATGCTTTTTCTTTCTGGGTCAACTTGGATTCCTAGTTCATTTTCAAAACTGAGATTATTGACAAGTTTACCATTTGTACTCTCTTCCCTGTTAGTTCACATTAGGTAAAGGCCCCTCCTGGAGGAATGTTTATCTTTGAAAAAGAACATTTTGTAAATATAGTCACAAAGAGGTAATTCTTCTTTCTCTTACTCCCACCTATAATGAAAGAGCATCACACGCCCTATACTCCAGTGTTGGCAGGTCATCTGGAGGAATAGTCATCTTTTCAGGGAGTAGGACTGGGAGACAGACTGGTACAGTGAAAGGAGCATTAACTCCCAAATTAAAGGACTTGGGTTCAAATCCCACCTCTGATGCTTAATACCTGTGTGACCTTGGGTGAGTCATGACGTTGCTGGTCCTCAATTTTTTCATTCCCAAAATTTGAGGATGGGACTAGATGACCCCTGAAGACCCTTCCAGTTCTTGATATATGATATTATGATAGAAATGCTCAGTTTCCATGACAGGAGCCCAGAGAAACTATTTTCATTGATCCAGGCAATGACTGCAAATAACATGTATTTGAAAAGAACAGTGGTAACTGGGGCTGGTGGAGATTTGTATCGACACAGAGCTGCATAGACCTTTCCTTCCCAACCTCACAGGGTTCTCTAATTATACTGTGGCCTGGAGACAAAGGGTAGAGCATTCTCCCTTCACATCTCATCAAGCAAAGCAAGAGCTTCATGAATCAGAGGCTAGTAGAGACCTAAGCAAGAGCAGTCATTGTAGGAGTGATTGAAATGGTGGAACCATTCATGATCTTTGCCATGGTTCTCTATGTCACGTTGTGCTCCCTGGGGATCCTGGCTAATGGCTTCATTGTTGTGGTACTGGGAAGGGAGTGGGTTCCATGCCATCGGCTGTCTCCCTGTGACATGATCCTGATCAATTTGGGTGCCTCTCGCTTCTGTCTGCAGTGGCTTGGAATTACACACAACTTTTACTATTTTCTTCACCACCTACAATATTCCAAGGAGCCTACCTGCCAGTACTTTGGAATTTACTGGGATTTTCTGAATATGGCTACATTCTGGTTTGCCACTTGGCTTAGCGTCCTCTTCTGTGTGAAGATTGCAAATTTCACTCATCCCATTTTCCTTTGGCTAAAGTGGAGAATCGAGGGACTAGTACCATGGTTCCTACTCATCTCCCTGCTAAACTCTTTCATTGTCACCGTGCTGTTTTTTGTGGGGAACAATACTTTGTACCAGGCATTCTTGCAGGGGACATTCTCTGAGAACACAACCTTATATGGCTTCACTAGGAAATTAGAAATCCACTATTTTCTCCCTTTGAAACTCATTACTTTGTCTATCCCCTGTTCTATGTTTGTAGTCTCAACAGTTCTGCTGATTACCTCTCTGAGGAGACACTCCTGGACAATGCGACATAGTGTTCACAGTACCCAGGATCCTAGTACTCAGGCTCACACCAGAGGTCTGAAGTCTCTGGTCTCCTTTCTAGTACTTTATGCTCTTTCTTTTTTGTTTATGATCACTGATGTTGCTGTCTTTTCTGGCTTTGAGGGTACCTGGTACTGGCCATGGCATATCGTGATTTACTTATGCTCATCCATTCATCCCTTCATTCTTATCCTTGGCAACTCCCAGCTAGGAGGGACACTCATGAAACTTCTTCTTCTGCTTAAAGTCTTCTGGAATGACAAGAGGCTGTCACCTCCTATCTGAAATATGCACCGCTCTCTTCCAAACCAAAGAAAAGACTCTACTGAGGACTGGACCAGAGCACATCCTTTGACTTTAAAGTTTTCATCCTATTGAAGTCCAGATAGAAATTAAACATTTTTCTCATTCATTATTCCTCTACTCATAGATTGAAATGAATCTGTGATCCCATAGATTTAGGAGTGTCTGACTTCCAGTGAGGCCTAATTGATGCCTGTCTATGCCTGCCCATCCTGCTTCACTCTTGTCCTCCATTGAGTTCACCATAAGGGGTCTCTAGCCTGCATATTGGAGGCCTTCCTTTCTCCTGACCTTTGGAGAGTGCCAGTGGAATATTCTGTTTGTCCTCTTGTCATTTTTCACCTTTGTCATGGTGTCCTCTTCTTCAAAGAAAAGAAAAACAATCATGCAGCTTTCAAAGGACATTTTCTTTCTTTTTGAAATAACCACAGTGACTTTCTTCAAATGACCCTCAGAAAGGTCACCTCTGAGATGTCATTTCAAAAACTACATTATCAATAACATCACAGTTGCTTCTTCTATCACAATATCCATGTGATAAAACCACTTTATTTTTCTATTTTAAAAATTTCTGTTTAAATGTTATTTTAAAGCCTTTTGTTCTTGCTAGGATAGAGGGAGGCTATTTGAAAAATCAATGTGAGGAAATCTTGGTTAGAACATTAATTATGGAAGGCAGGCTGTAAGAAGCTCAAATTGCTAGAGTCAATGCAAGATATTAGAAGAAGTCATTGTAAGTAAGTTTCATAGAACATCTTTATTGGGAGGGCAAAGTTTATAGAATCTTCTTTGATTTAGAGCTGAAGGGACCTTATATGAGAGGAAAATGAAACCCAGAGAAATGAAATTAATACAAAGTCACACAAGTAACTTGAATTCAGGTCTTTTGAGTACAAATCAAGGCTCTATTCATGAGACCAGTGGTTCCAATTTTTTTTTTGTTTTTTGACCTTCTTTAAACACTACCACTACCACCAAGAAATGTATTATGAATCCCCAAGGTAATATTTTTGCTACTTGTAATAACTAAAATGACAACTTTTATCCTCAAAAACTCAAAATTAAAATTTATACCATATAATTAAAAAATACACAATTGAACACTAAATGTAAAATTATAAAACTGTGATTATAAAGCAATTAAAAGATTTTATGTTGGATATTCTCTAAGAATTAAAAGAAGTAATTCAGTAAGATTTCATATGCTTACTAGGATCTGCCATTCTTTGGATAGAATTTCTTTATATTTTTGTTGAAGAAAAATAACCTCTTAAATGAAGTGAGTGACAATTGGAAGATGTTTAGCATAATGTAACAATCATATGTAAACTTGATTTGAATTTTGGAGTTTCTTTATTTGAACAAAGATTTGTACCATTTGGCTCAATACACAAACACAATTTTCAGTCTAGTTCTACATGGATTTTATTTCTGTATTTTGAATTATAACAAGAATAAGGTAAAAATGTTTGCTTATACAAATGTGTAATAGAAGATGGTCAGGTAATTTAATAAGCTGTATTGCTGAGTGCTGAAAATTCATTTTTACTTTTAGCCAAAAATTTACAAGACAATCAGTTTTGAATGTTTGCAGTCTAAAATCCATTGTCATGTCAATATATTTTTTTTTCACCCATTACCAATTCATTAGCCAGGGACAAAAAACAAGTATCAAATAGGTTGTAAATCCAATTTAACTTATTGGAAATTTTAGGAAAATTTTTTATTGAAAGTTATTTTCAAAAATTTTAGATGATGACTGATATCTTTTTTATTAGGTTGATGCAAATGTAATTCATTTTATATTAAGAAATTGTGGGGAGAGGATTCTGGGAAGATGGCAGAGCAGGTTAGAAAACTTTTGGTTCTCCAAATTTCCTCCATAGAAAATGACAGAATATGTAGAGCAGAGGAAATAAACAAAAGTCCGTGTAAAGCAGTTGTTCTCCTAAGACAATGTAAGAAGATCCCAGGTAAGACCTGACCTCCAGGAGCAGAGGATCAGCCTGAGTGAAGTGCCAATTCTTCCAGGCCAACTCTGCAGAATCAACAAACAGCAAGTCCTGGGCTCAGATAGGGTTGGGAGGCAGCCTCAGTCTCAGAAACTTTTATCGCACAGACAGTGTGGGGGTCTGATGGCTGAGTAGGAGAAGATTGAAAGACGTTCCGTTGTTGAGGGATGCCAATCACAACTCTGCTGCCCAGACACTCTTGGGCTGAGCTCTGGAGAGAAGGAACTAGCACACGTCTGGTGAGTGCCGTAGTAGAGAGATGGGGACCCTGCTAGCTGTGAGCACTTGCGGGAGAGCAGAGACCCTGGTTTCAGTTTCAGGACAGAGAGGACAGGTGTAGCTTGGGGCCACCTGAGGGATGGCAGGGAGCAAGATCATTTGTGGGATGTGACTTGGGGCTCTAGCTGTGGCTTAGGAGTGGAGAGGAGAGCCCAAGGTTGAACCACTGGACAGACTTCAGAAAACAACAGTAAGAAAGACTTGAGGCTTGGGGCATTATTTCCTATACCTCAGGACTTAATCACACTAATAGTTGCTAAAAACAAAATAAAACAAAAAAAATAAGATTGAGCGTAGGAGAAAGAACCCAACCATAGATAGCTGCTATGAGGATAGAGAAGATCTGGGTTCATATTCAGAGGAAGATAACGGAGCTAAAAAAGCCACTCCTTTGTCGATGAGAAACATCAAATGATCCCAAGCACAAAAAGAGTTCTAGGAAGAACTTACAAAGGACTTTTAAAATCAAATAAGAGATATCAAGGAAAAATTAGAAAAGAAAAAGAGCAATCCAAGAAAATCCAGAAAATTATGAAAAGAAAATCAATCAACTTGAAATAGAGAATCAAAAACTTAAAGAAGAAAATAATTCCTTGAGAATTATAATTGGGCAAACATTGGGCATGACATTTTAAAACACAAAGAAATAATAAAATGAAATAAAAAGAATGAAAAAATAGAACAGAATGTGAAACATCTCATCAGAAAAATGACTGATCTGGAGAACAGATCAAGGAGAAATAACATAGAGAGGGTCAGACTACCTGAAAATTATGTTTGAAAAAATCTTGATACAATATTATAAGAAACTATCAAGGAAAATTGCCCTGAAGATCTAGAACAAAAAAGCAAAGCAGAAATAGAAAAAAATCCACCAATGACCACCTGAAAGTGGTCCCAGAAGGAAAACTTACAGGAATATTATAGTGAAGTTTCAAAACTCCCAGGTTAAGGAGAAAATATGGGAAGCAATGAGGAAAAAAAAACAATTTAAATATTGTGGAGCTATAATAAGGATTATAAAAGACCTGCTACTATGTTGAAAGTTTGTAGGTTTTGGAATACTATATTTCATAGGGAAAAAAGGGTTTATGACCAAGGGTAACTTACCCAGCAAAGTTAAGTATAATCCTGAATGAAAAAAAGGACATTTAATGAACTGAAAGACTTTTGGATATTTGTGTCAAAAACAGCACAGCTTGAGGGAAAATTCAACACGTAACATCCAGGAGAAATATA
This sequence comes from Trichosurus vulpecula, assembly GCF_011100635.1. Lineage (NCBI taxonomy): Eukaryota > Metazoa > Chordata > Mammalia > Diprotodontia > Phalangeridae > Trichosurus > Trichosurus vulpecula. The sequence goes on along the minus strand of NC_050577.1, from coordinate 103,244,623 downwards.
AGGTGGACATTAAGGGCCAATTATAAAGGACTCAATAAGGTCAAATTGTTTACTTCTCATGTATGAAAATATTACCAGTACTTTTATGACTGTCATTTTTATTTAGGTTGTTTGAAAAAAAGGCTTGGGCTGAGCTGAGTATGATGGGGTGATTCTTAAAAAAATAAAAATGTGTAGGAAGCGATAAAAAGGAGCAATTATCTCATGCAAATGAAGCAAAAAAGGAAAAAAAATATACAGAAGAAGCTAGTGGGGGGCGGTGGGTAGTGCTGAAACCTTGGAACTGGGTTAAAGGGGGAACAACCTATATATCTAGAAAGAATTAAAAATGTCTTCTAAACTCAGCAGAAAAAATAAGAGAGCATGGGGATAGGGTGGAGAGGAGAGGATAAGGGAGAGACTTGGAGGGGTGGGTAGGTTCAGGAGGGCAAGGTTGCAAGTAAAGCAGAGGAATGAGGAAGGATAGGAAAAGGGTGAGAAGGATAGTGAGGAAAAATAGGAAGAAAGAAAATATACAACAAACAATTATAGCTTAGAATGTGAATGGGATGAATTTACCCATAGAATGAAAACTGATAGCAGATTAAAATTTTGAATTCACCAATATGTTACTTTCAGAAAATGCTATAAAAATGAGAGACATACACAAACGTAAAATAAAGGTCAGGAGTGGCATTATTTATTTATTTATTTTTAATTTTTATTTATTTTAAAAAATTTTTAGTTTATAACACTTGGTTCTACATAATTTTAAGTTCCAGATTTTCTTCCCTCCCCCCCTCGCTCCCCAAGATGGCATGGAATCCCATATATCTTCCATGTATAACTTTGCATTGAATTAATTTACACACTAGTCAAGTTGTGGAGAAGAATTATGACCAATGGAATGAATCATGAGAAAGAAGAAATAGAACCAAAAAAAAAACCTCCCAAAAGCAAAAACAAAAGAGAGAAAAAAAAGGGGAAAAAAAGGCGAGCATAAAGTGTGCCTCAATCTGCATTCAAACTTCACAGTTCTTTCTCTGGGTGTAGATAGCATTCTCCATCGTGAGTCCCTTGGAGTTGTCCTTGCACCTTGTGTTGCTGAGAAGAGCGAAGTCTGTCAGGGTTGGTCCTCACGGAATCCATATATCTGTGGTTGGGTACAATGTTCTCCTGGCTCTGCTCCGCTCACTCAGCATTATGTCGTGTAGGTTTTTCCAGGTTGTTATGAAGTCTGTATCATCCCCATTTCTTATAGCACAATAGTATTCCATTACCTTCATACACCACAGCTTGTTCAGCCATTCCCCAATTGATGGGCATCCCTTTGATTTCCAATTCTTGGCTACCACAAAAAGAGCTGCTATAAATATCTTTGTACATATGGGTCCCTTCCCCTCTTGTGTGATTTCTTTGGGATACAACCCTAGAAGTGGTATCGCTGGGTCAAAGGGTATGAACATTCCTATGGCTCTTTGGGCGTAGTTCCAAATTACTCTCCAAAATGGCTGGATCATCTCACAACTCCACCAGCAATGTAACAATGTTCCAATTTTCCCACATCCTCTCCAGCATTTATCATCCTCCTGCTTTGTTATTTTAGCCAAACTTACAGGAGAGATGTGGTATCTAAGAGTTGTTTTGATTTGCATTTCTCTAATCAGTAGTGATCCAGAGCATTTTTTCATATGCCTATAGATAGCTTTAATTTCTTCCTCTGAAAACTGCCTGTTCATATCCTTTGACCATTTCTCAATTGGGGAATGACTTGTATTCCTATACATTTGGCTCAGTTCCCTGTATATTTTAGAAATGAGGCCTTTATCAGAGATACTAGTTGCAAAGATTTTCTCCCAATTTTCTGCTTCCCTCCTAATTTTTGTTGCATTGGCTTTTTTTGTAGAAAAACATTTCAATTTAACATAATCAAAATTATCCATTTTGCATTTTGTAATGCTTTCTATCTCTTGTTGGGTCATGAATTCTTTTCTTTTCCATAAATCTGATAAGTAAACTATTCCTTTCTCTCCCAAATTACTTATAGTATCAGCTTTTACTCCTAAAAATCATGAACCCATTTTGACTTTATTCTGGTATATGGTATAAGATATTGGTCTATGCCCAGTTTCTGCCTTACCATTTTCCAATTTTCCCAGCAGTTTTTGTGAAATAGTGAATTCTTAGCCCAGAAGCTGGCCTCTTTGGGTTTATCAAAGAGTAGATTGCTCTGGTCATTGACTTCCCCAAATTGTGTACCTATCCTATTCCACTGATCCACACCTCTGTTTTGTAGCCAGTACTAGGTAGTTTTGAAGACTGCTGCTCTGTAGTACCGTTTAATATCTGGTATGGCTAGGCCACCTTCTCTAGCATTTCTTTTCATTAATACCCTAGATATTCTAGACCTCTTGTTTTTCCAGATGAATTTTGTTATTATTTTATCCAGCTCAGTAAAACAATTTTTTGGTAGTTCTATTGGTATGGCACTGAATAGATAGATTAATTTAGGAGATTAATTTAGGTAAAATTGTCATTTTTATTATATTAGCTCGGCCTAACCATGAGCAACTGATGTTTTTCCATTTATTTAGATCTGACTTTATTTGCGTGAAAAGTGTTTCATAGTTGTGTTCGTATAGGCCCTGGGTTTGTCTTGGCAAATAGACTCCCAAATATTTTATAGTGTTCACAGTAACTTTGAATGGAATTTCTCTTTCTATCTCTTGCTGTTGGGCTTTGTCAGTAATGTATAGGGATGCTGAGGATTTATGTGGGTTTATTTTATATCCTGCAACTTTGCTAAAGTTGTTTATTATTTCAAGTAGTTTTTTACTTGATTCACTAGGATTCTCTAAATAAATCATCATATCATCTGCAAAAAGTGATAATTTAGTTTCTTCTTTTCCTATTCTAATTCCTTCAATTTTTTTATTGTTTTTAATAGGAATGGGTGTTGTACTTTGTCAAAGGCTTTTTCTGCATCTATTGAGATGATCATATGGTTTCTGCTAGTTTTGTTGTTGATATGGTCAATTATGCTAATCATTTTCCTAATATTGAACCAGCCTTGCATTCCTGGAATAAATCCTACCTGGTTATAGTGTATTGTTCCTATAATAATTGCTGCAATCTTTTTGCTAATATTTATTTAAAATTTTTTGCATCAATATTCATTAGGGAAATTGGTCTATAATTTTCTTTCTCTGTTTTGACTCTACCTGGTTTGGGTATTAGTACCATATTTGTGTCATAAAAAGAATTTGGTAGGACTCCTTCTTCACCTATTTTCCCAAATAGTCTACAAAGGGGAGTAGAATTTATTATTTAAAAAGTAGGGGTAGTAATCATGAGTGCAGACAAAGTTAAAGCTAAAATAGATTTAATCAAAAGAGAAAAGTAGGGACACTATACTGCATCAGCCATATTATTCAATATTATTTTAGGCCATTTAAAATAACTAGACAGTATAAAATACCTGAGAGGATACCTGCCAAAACAGATACAGGAACTATATGAACATAAACATAAAACACTTTTAATACAAGTAAAGTCAGATCTAAATAATTGAAGTAATATTTATTGTTCATGTTAAGTAAAGCCAATATAATAAAAAATGATAATTTTACTTAGCTAATCTATTTATGTAATGCCATTCCCAATTAAATTACTAAAAAATTATTTTACTGAGTTAGAAAAAATAATAACAACTTTCATTTGGAAGAATCAAATGTCAGGAACTTCAAAGAAACCAGGGAAAAAAAGATGCAAAGGAAGAAGATTCAGTAGTATCAGACCTTAAACTATACTATAATGTGAGAGCATTGTTGAAGTGTAAAATAGATAATTTTGAATATTGTAAATTAAAATTTTCTTGTATAAATAAAACCCATGTATCCAAGAATAGAAGGGATGCAGGAAATTGGGAAAAAAGCTTTCATAGACAATCTCTCAGATACAATGTGATTGGGTTGGAACATTGCTGTGGTATAGGAAATGATCCATCCCAGTTGACTTAGAAAAACATGGAAAGACTTGGAATTACGAGGGAAGATGCTATCCACCTTCAGAGAAACAGCTGACAAGTGGAATTAAGCATAGCATGGTTTTACACATATGTAAGTATGTGTATATGTGTATGTTTATAGATATCTATGCATATATCTACATAGATATACATATAATACATACATATACAAAGATATCTATAAATACACACATATATACACGTATGCACTCATAGTCATACATAAACATGCACGCATGTGTGTGTGTTTATGTGTGTATATCTGCACTTAATTGTAGCCTTCTTTGGGGAGGAGGGGCAAAATAAAGTAAAATGTGCACAGCAGGGAACAAAAGAAAACTTGGAAGAAAGCAAATCTGTGCATCTTTGAAAACAATGTGTGGTGTTTATCGTATCAGTTTTCTTGAAATGGAAATTTATTATTTTATATTGAATCCTCTCATATTCTGCTGAGTACATGAAATGTTTTATCTTTTCTTATTTTGCATTTAAGTTTAAAATAAATTTAAAAACTTACAAAAAAGGGAATTATGTAATGTCATAAAGCACTCTATTGTTCTCAGTTTTGTGGTTCCAAAATTTTAGTTTCTCATTTGTACTTTTTACATTATCTTGAACATTGAATATATTTGTATTCTCACCCTGTAATGGTCTATAGAGTTCATTCATTTTTGAAGCAATGTCTGCTAAATATGCTAATCTTGTAGCTATGTTATACCACTTGATCCTTCATATACTCCCTCAGGTGAAAAAGGATGATCAGTAAAGATTGTGACTAACTTTTTTCTCAATTCACATAGATGAGTAATAACTTTTCAACAGGAAAACCATCTAACATCTGTGTGTTCAAAGTGTATCAAGCCTGATATACATCTCTCTGCATAAAATGGTAAACAATTAAGAATTATTTTGATAGCATTATCTAATACATTTTTAAGTTGTGGCCTTCTCTTTGATGTTGAAACCTGGTTATGTATGTCGCAGTGTGCCTATTTCTTGTTAATTTTTTTAACATGCCAAACAACACCCTCAAGTTTCCCAGATTTTGCTTCATCTGTGTAAATTCCAGAAGAGGACCTTTTGATTTATTTTCCTTCAAATTCATAATTATGAATTAATTAGGTTAAAAACATCTTCCCCAATTGTATGTCCTATTAACTGATGATAAAATAACTTATTTTCTTATACGTTACCATCTTGGAGCTGTCTGACAAATACACCAGGTCTAGTCCGTTGCATCCACTAAATCTCGCTTTCTTGACACAGTTGCAAAGACGTACTTGACAAACAGAAATGAACATGAAAGTTTAAAACAAGTGCTCGCTATGTATCAGGTACTGTTACAAAGAAATGCAAAGGACAATCTTTGCTCTCAAGGAACTTACAGTCTAATGAGGGAGACAACACGAAAACAACAACGTGCAAACAAGCTATGTACAGGAAAAACAGGAAATAATCAATAGAAAGAAGACCCTAGAATTGAGGGGAGATCCAGAAAGGTTCCCTGGAGAAAGTGGGATCTTAGTTGTACTTACAGGAAACCAAGGAAGCCAGGAGGTGGAGATGAGAAGAAAGAGAATTCCAGGCAAGTGGAGCAGCCAGTGAAAATATCTGGAATCTGTATATGGATTGTCTTATTCAAGGAACACTTGCAAGAAGGCCAGTGTCCCTGCATTACAGAGCATGCAATGAAGTATGAGGTATGAGAAATTTGGCAAAGTGTGTATATGTTGGGGACAGGTTATAAAGTGCTTTGCACGCCAAACAGGGGATTATATTTGATGCTGGAGGAGATAGAGAGGCACTCCAGCTTATTGAGGTGTGTGTGTGTGTGTGTATGTGTGTGTGTGTGTGTGTGTGTGTGTATGTGACATGGTCATACCTGAGCTTCAGATGAGTGGATGATGAAGAGGAGTGGGGAGAGAGTTGTAGCAAGGAGCCCAACCAGCAGAGTATTGCTAAAGTCCAAGCAGAAGAAGGTGATGAGGGCCTGCTCCAGGGTGGTGGCAGTGTCAAAGCAGAGAAGAAGGCATTCGAGAAAAATGTGATAATGGTAAAATCATCCCTTAGCAATAGACTCGATATGCGGGAGTAAAAGAAAGATTGAGGAGCTGAGGATGACAACTAAGTTACATGCCTGGGTGACTGGAAGAATGGTGGTAGCCCCAATAATAATAGAGAAGTTGGGAAGAAGGGAAGAATTAGTGGGAAAAATAGGTTCAGTTTTGAACATGTTGAATTAAAGATGTCGGTAGGATATCCAGTGTGAGATGTCCAGTAGATAATTGGAGATGGGATTCTACAGGTCAGGAAAGAAGTGAAGTTGGATAAGAAGATATGGTTATCATCAGCATAGGAATGATATTTGAAACTAGGAAAGCTAATGAAATTATCTAGTGAAATAGTATAGAGAGATAAGAGAAGAAGGCGTACAGGACAGAGTCCTGTGGGACACTTGTAGTTAGTGGCCACGATCTGCATGAAGATCCAGTAAAAAAAATCTAAGAAGGAATAGTCAGATAGGTAGGAGAATGAGGAGAGAGTAGTGTCAGGAAAACCTAGAAAGAAGAGAATATCAAGGAGAAGAGACTGATGTACTGTCAGAGGCTGAAGAGAGGTCAAAAAGGATGAGGATCAAGAAAAAGCCATTGTATTTGGCAATTAAGAGATCAACAGTAACTTTGGAGAGAACAGTTTCGTTTGAATGATGAGGTTGCAAGCCAGATTGTAGAGAGTTAAGAAGAGAGTGAGAAGAAGGAAATGGAGGCACCTATTATAGATGGTCTTCTTGGGCAGTGTAGCCATGAAAGAGAGGAGAGAAATGGGATGACAGCTGGAGGGAATGATTGGATTAACTGAGGTTTTTTTTTAAAAGATAGTTGTATAGATCTTGTATTTATGTAGTTATTGTCAGGTGAGAATTATTAGCATGTGAGCTCCTTGGGAACAGGATCTATGGTTTTTTATGTTATTTGTATCCCTAGAGTTTAAGGGGTGCCTGGCACATAATAAGTGTTTAATAAAAGTACATTTAGTTGCTGACTTGCTAATGAACTCCCTTATTTATCTTGTTAGCTATTTCTCCCAACTTTGTATCATCTGCAAATTTTCTGAGCATGCCATCACTGTTAGACAAGCAGGATGGAGTATGGACCCATGGGGTGCCCTACTGGTCATGTCTGGTTACATTGACATTGAATCATCATGTGGCCATTCAACCATTTCTGAATCCATCTAACTATACTGTTATCTAGTCCAAATTACTCCAATAGCACAGTAAAGATACTTTATCCTGTTCTTTGCTAGAATCTAGGTAGATGATGTCTTTAGTAAGACTATCACCTACCAGTTTAGTAAATCTGGCAAAAAAGGAAATAGCTTAGTGTGGAAAGGTTTGTTCTTGAAGATCTGCTGGCTCTTGGTTGGATTAGTTCAGTGGTGTCAAACTCAAATAAAAATGGAGGCCACTAAAATGTACATAAGGATACTTGCAAAATCACATATTAATATTATCTATGTTTTATTATATTTTTACTTTTTTTGTTAAACATTTCTCAATTATATCTTTAACTGTCTGGGTGGCACTCAGGAGCGTTGTGGGCTGCACGGGGCATGTTTGATGCCTCTGAACCAGATGATCATTGAGATTCCTTTTAGCTCTAAATTCTATGGTACTATGGTAACTGCCACTTTCCTTTCTAGGTGTTCACTACCCATCTCTAATAATCTGTTTAAGAATTTCCGGAGAATTCAAGTCAAATCCATTGGCCTATGGTTTTGCAGATTCTATTCTTTTCTTTCTCTCTCTCTTTTAAATAAGGGATTTATACTTCTCCAATTTTGTGGTCCTTTGCTAATTTTCTATGATCTTTAAAATATTAGTGCCAGTAGCTCAGAAATCATGTATGGAAGTAAATGACTGATGATAAATAAAATCAGGTCATTCTCCCCTCCATTGCTCAGCTACATCAGGTTCTCAAAGTAATCAGATGCTTTAGATGGGACCATGGGGCATGTTTTTCCCTGGATCCAGATTTTCTTTTCAAACTTTTACTTTTTTATTCTTAATTTAAAGAAAGAGAACATGTTTTTGTGTACAAAGCAGAACATAAATAATTATTACATGTGAAACTGAGTCCCTATTTCACAGAACTTTCCTACACACGTATGAAGACATGAATGCTAGCGTGTATGTCAGAATCTTAAAAATATACAGTTCAGAGATAAAAATGAACATTGTATATATAACATACACACATATTATTTGCATACATATATTTTTTCTATATATAATAAATTTAACCAATCTCCTAAAAAGATGTTATGTTTGTGTTTCTAAACTTCTCTCAGCATATTTTTAAGATCCTCTTTTGTTTCCTTTCTATTCTTTAGGGGTGGGGAATACTACCACTAGCTTCCTGAGTCCACCTTCCCCAAATTAAAAAAAAATCCTGTAACAGATAAGTGCATTCAGTCTAAAAAAAGCCACACAATTGTCATTTCATTATGCACCTGGTGTCTATAACCTCTGTTCAGAGGTAGGTGGCATGCTTTGTCATCAGTTCTCTGGACTTGTGGTTAGTTATTCCATTGATTGGAGTTCTTAAGTTAGTCAAAGTTATTTTGTTACAGCACTGTTTACACATATTATTTATGATATAATTGTATGTGTTCTGCTTACTTTACTGTCTACCTGTTCATAAAAGTCTTTCCATGTTACTCTAAAACTATTCCTTTAACCATGTTATAGTGAAATAACATTCCTTTTTACTCATATAACATTCTTTGTTGAGACATTCCCCAGTTGATAGATACTCCTTGTGGTTCCAATTCCTGGCTTCAACAAAAAGAGCTGCATACCCACATCTACATACATACATCCATGCACCACATCTACACACACACACACACACACACACACACACACACATATACATATACATTTTTCTTTCCTTTTCGATTTCTTTGGGGTAGAGGCATAGTAGAATGTATAGATGGGTAAAGGGCATACATAGCATAATGACTTCTTGGGCCTAGTTCCAAACTGCTTTCCAGCATAGTTGGACCAATTCCTAGCTCCTCCAAAAGCCCACCTGTATACCTGATTTCATATAGCTCCTCCAAGAATTGTCGCTTTCCTTTTGTGTTATCTTCGCCAATTATTTGGGTATGAGGTGGAATCTTAGAGTCGTTTGAATTTTTTTTTCTAATAGTGATTTAGAGCATTTTTTTCCCATATAGCTATTGGTTGCTTGGTTAATTGACATTTTCTGAGTTGCCACCTTTCATAATGTCTCTGAAGAAAGGTTAGGGGACTGCACTGACCATGGACATGCTTATCAACTGGAGAAAATTGACTTAGAGCCATTCTTTCTGCACATTTCTTTTATCCTCCAGACTCTCTTTTACCCTCTTCTGTCCTCCAGGCACTCAGTGCCCACATTCAGTCATCTGTCTACTTCAAAACCCACACTAAGTTGTCTATAGCCCAAGCCTGTCCTTTCCCTGATGTGCCAATTCACCAAAATTTCCTCTTCTTTCCAATCTCTATCGCATTTTTCTTCTCTGTACCCAGTCACCAAAACATCTGATTCCTCAGGTGTCAGGGGTTATTTGAGAAGTATCAAGGAGGGAAGCCATCCAATGAAACACATTTATAGAGATGTGAATTAATGAAAAATAAACACTTCCTCCCCCTAACCAGCTGTCCAAACCTCCCAGGGATTATCTATTTTTTAAAGAAAAGCTTATCAACCAAAAGGAATATTTCAGTGGTAAAATTTCAGATACTATGGAGGAAAATTTTGGGGGGCAAAACAATCTTTTTGTGCCTCTTCTAGAAGTATGAGAAAAATACTGCTTGGGTCCTAAGGATCATGAAAAATATTCAAAGGAACCTCAGAGCATAGATCTGCTCCTCCCAGTCTTCTTTCCTTCCTCTTGAAGATGATCTAAGAAATATTTTTTAGATTTCATTCCCCTCATTTTTTTGATTATATTTTCTCTTGTTTCTGCTTTCCAAGTACCTGTAAGATACATACATGGCTCATGTTGTCAGCTGGGGTCCTAGTGGAAAGCATGGTGCACTTACAGTCAGGAAGAAAGGCTAACTATATTACCTTCCATCCTATCCTGTCCCCCTTTATTCAATTTTCTCCCTTCATCCTTTTCAAAAGTGTTTGCTTTTGATTACCTCCTCCCCCTATCTACCCTCCCTTCTATCATCACCCCCTTTTTTGTCCCCTTCCCTTTACTTTCCTGTGGGGTAAGATACCCAATGGAGTGTGTATGTTATTCCCTCCTCAAGTTGAATCTGATGAGAGTAAGATTCACTCATCCCCCCTCACCTGCCCCCCCTTCCCTTCTAACAGAACTGCTTTTTCTTGCCACTTTTATGTGAGATAATTTACCTCATTCTATCTCTCCCTTTCTCCTTTTCTCAATATATTCTTCTCTCACCACTTAAATTTATTTCATTTTTTTAGATGTCATCCCTTCATATTCAACTCATTCTGTGCCCTCTGTCTATATTCCCTTCAACTCCTCTAATACTGAGAAGGGTCTCATGAATTACACACATCATCTTTTCATGTAGGAATGTAAACATAACAGTTCAACTTTAGTAAATCCCTTATGATTTCTCTTCCTTGTTTACCTTTTCATGCTTCTCTTGATTCTTGTATTTGAAAGTCAAATTTTCTATTCAGCTCTGGTCTTTTCATTGAGAAAGCTTGAAAATCCTCTATTTTATTGAAAATCCATATTTTGACTTGGAGCATTACACTCAGTTTTGCTGGGTAGGTGATTCTTGGATTTACTCCTAGTTCCTTTGACCTCTGGAATATCATATTCCGAGCCCTTTGATCCCCTAATGTAGAGGCTGCTAGATCTTGTATTATTCTGATTGTGTTTCCACAATATTCAAATTGTTTTTTTCTGACTGCTTGCAGTATTTTCTCCTTGACCTGGAAACTCTGGAATTTGGTGACAATATTCCTAGGAGTTTTCTTTTGGGGATCTTTTTAAAGAGTTGATTGGTGGATTCTTTCAATTTCTATTTTACCTTCTGGTTCTAGAATATCAGGGCAGTTTTCCTTGATAATTACTTGAAAGATAATATCTAGGCTCTTTTTTGATCATGGCTTTCAGGTAGTCCAATAATTTTTAAATTATCTCTCCTGGATCTATTTTCCAGGTCAGTGGTTTTTCCGATGAGATATTTCACATTGTCTTCCATTTTTCCATTCCTTTGGAATGGAAATTTATAATATCTTGATTTCTCATAAAGTCACTAGCTTTCACTTGCTCCAATCTAATTTTTTAAAGTAGTATTTTCTTCAGTGGTCTTTTGGACCTCCTTTTCCATTTGGCTAATTCTGCCTTTCAAGGCATTCTTCTCCTCATTGGCTTTTGGGCGCTCTTTTGACATTTGGGTTAGTCTGTTCTTTAAGGTGTTATTTTCTTCTGTATTTTTTCGGGTCTCCTTTAGCAAGTCCTTGACTTGTTTTTCATGGTTTTCTCACATCACTCTCATTTCTCATCCTGATTTTTCCTCTACTTCTCTTACTTGCTTTTTTTGAGCTCTTCCATGGCCTGAGACCAATTCATTTTTTCTTGGAGGCTTTTGATGTAGTCTCTTTGACTTTGTTGACTTCTTCTGGCTGTATGTTTAGATCTTCTTTGTCACCAAAAAAGGAATCTAGAGTTTGAGTTTGAGTCTGCATTTGAGTCTGAGTTCATTTTCGCCGCCTGTTCATGTTCCTAGCCGGCTACTTGACCCTTGAGCTTTCTGTCAGGATATGACTGCTTGTAGAGTAGAGAGTACTTTGTCCCAAGCTTTAGGGTCTAAGCACTGCTGTTTTCAGAGCTACTTCTACTCCACTGTCACCCCAGGCTCTGTCACTGCAGAGCTCCTGCTCCCCCAAGAACTGCCAACCAGGACCGCAATACAGATCCAAGCAGGGCACAGCAAGAGAATCTGCCTTTGTGCCCACAAAGTGCTCCTTGCACTCCTGCTCTGATCTGCTGCTAGAATCCTCCCACCTTGTGAGCCAGGGACTCGGGAAACAGCTGATGCTATAGCTCTGGAAGCAGCCTCAGGAGTTTCTTGCTGCTGCCACCAACACCACTGCACCACTTCTGCCACCCCCAGGACTGGTGATTGGACTGATCTGAACTTGATTCTGCAGTTTCCCTCTAACCTTCTCTTTAGCGTTTGTGGTTTGAGAAGTCTGGTAATGGCCACAGCTCACTGTTTCATGGCCCCAAGGCCTGTTCTGGCTGGCTGATTCTGGGTCTAGTCTGTCCCAGTGTGGCCCAGTCAGTCTGCCCTCCGCTCTCAGCACCCTGTGATACATCCTTCCTGGCGACCATCCAGGCTCTCCTGAGCTGGAGACCTGTTTCCCTCTGCTATTTTATGGGTTACGCAGCTCTAGAATTTGTTCAGAGCCATTTTCTACCAGTGTTTGGAAGGATTTTGGGGAGAGCTTACGCAAGTCTCTGCTTTCCAGCTGCCATCTTGGCTCTGCCCCACCCAGTTGAAGTATTGATTCTACTGCATAGCAACCATATGACCTTGAACAATTCACATCATTTCTCTAAATCTCAGTTTCCTCAGTTACCTCCAAGTGTTGTGTGGATCAAATGACACAATGTGTGTGAAAGTACATGGTGCACTGTAATATTCAATACACAGATAAAGGATTTTAAAGCACATAATAAGTGTGCTTTAGGTGCTTTAGACAAGGACCCAGGAGAACTGGAGACCTGGACCTTGGAGAACAGTCACAGTTTTGGGAAATGAACATGGAATCCTTTCAGAATGGGCTCCATCTATTTAATAGGCTGGCCTGGATGGTGAAGGTCTTCTTGGGTGAAGCCAAAAGCACTAAAGACTATGCTTAAAATCCCCTCCAGTCTTAGATGCCTCAGGTCATCATAGTCATGGTACAGGAATCAAGGTAGGGGACAGAGTCACACACTGCCATGCATATATCTCACATCGACACCAGCAGCAAGAGTTCTGTTGTCCTCTCTTCCCAGGAAGAGCTCATCATTGGATGGAAATATCATCATTGAAGGGTGTCTTAGATGGGTGAGAACTTTCTTGTCTTGGATACTCTGGATTAGGGAGAGAATTTATACTCATGGCTTTGTGTGTCCATTTGTTTCACCCATGAATATGTGTTTGACCTTCCCATTAGACATACCCCAAGAATTTATCTGTAAATTCTATTTTATTGAATCTTCTTCTCTGTTCCTCAAACTTTGATGTCTCTTCATCATTGGGTTCTAATATTTGGCAGTAGGATGTAGTAGGCAATAAGTATGGCTGCTGATTTATTGGAGAGCCAGTGTTGTATCATGGAAAGAATATAGAACTTGGATTCATGGCTTGGCTTGGTCTCTTACTAGTTTTGTGGTCATAGAAAAGTCACCTGACTTTTGGAGCTTATTTTCTTGTCTAAAATTGGGGATAATAATACCTCCTTTATCTACTTCAAAGGATTGTTGTAAGGATCAAAAGAGATTTTATGCATAGATACATATATGTATCTATGTATATATTTCTACATGCATAGATACATACATAAATATGTACACATACATTATAATGATATGCCACTAACACAGAGCTGCTTATAGGTGAAAAGAGCCACCCCGTAGGACATGGAGACCAAAGTGAAGTGGGAGGTAGGAGTCTCAAGGCACTGAATCATCTTCATCTGGGTGAAATGGTTGTGAAGGATAGCTGCTATAATGTGGGTATGGAAAAGAAATAATGAATGTAAATAAATGTGGACCTGAAAACAGCTTGAGATCATAGGACATAGAAGCATAGGTCTAGAGCTGGGAAGGACCTCAGACATCATTTGATCCAACTCCTTCATTTTATAGTTGAGGAGTCTGAAGCATAGGGAGTTTAAGCAGCTTGTTCAAGGTCACACAGGAAGATCATTTCCTCAAAACAAGGCAGGGTCCTTGCCATGATGCCAGGCCACTTAGCAAAGTATCTAAGTTCATTATTGCCATCCTGCTTCTAAGTCCCCACTGTTCAGATCCCCAGTACCTTCCCATCCTTCCATAGGTCACCTTGAGTCCATGCCCTTCAGTTCATTGGAAATTCTTCCCTCCTTTTTATAGCAACAATCTCTCCCTTCCTCAGGCTGAGATCTTTCCTATCATTTTTATTTTTTTAGTGCAGCTTTCCTATCCTTGTTTCTGAGTTGTAAATCAGGGGGTTATGACAGCTTAGAACAGTGCGACCATTTTGTCCTGCTCAGCTGAGGCACTGGCGTGGGGTTGCATATAGGTAAACAGGGCCATCTCAAAAGACATGGAAACCACAGTGAGGTGGGAAGTGCATAAACCAAAGACTTTGCTTTGCATCATCCCTTGTAGGTCTGGCCTGATTGAAGAGTACATACCTCCAGGCAGACACCACTGAATCAACAAATGGCAAGCCCTGGGAGCAGTTGGGTTGGCAGCAGACTCAATTTCAAGAACTTTCAATTGGACAATGTTGGAGTCATATGGCTGATCAGGGGATGATTGCTAGGCTTTTCACTGCTGCTGGACCAGGGCCCAGGTGTGCTCACCATAGGAGCTCCAGGCTGTGGCTATGGTAAGCAGAAGTCAGCATAGGCTGGAGAGTGTGGTTGAGTGTGGTTGGGGCCCTGCTGTCTATGGTCACTTACAGGAGAGCAGAGTCCCTGGTTTTGGTTCCAGGACAGAGGGGTGAGCTGAAGCCTGCAGCTGTGGGAGGGACTGCAAGGAAGTGAGAGTATTTGTGGTGACAGCACTGTAGGGGGCCCTGCCCTGATTACAGATCAGGGGAACTGAGGAGTACTGGAAGTCAGGCTGAAGATATAGCTCAGAAAACAGCAGCACAAAAAACCAGAAGCCAGAGACATTATCTTCCACACGTCTGACTAGAACCAGACTCTAAAACAAGGTTAACAGCCCAGAAATAATCCTCTTAAAAAAATTGAGTAAACAAAAGAGGAAGAACCCAACCATGGTTAATTACTATGGTGATAGAGAAGATCTGGGTCCAAACTTGGATGATGTTAAAATAGCTAAGTCTCCTAAAAAAAAGCAAAATGGTTACAAACCCAAAAAGAGCTCTTGGAAGAGCTTTAAAAGGTCTAAAAATCAAATAAGAGAGGTTGAGGAAAAATTTGGAACAAAAAATAGAGTTATGCAAGAAAGTTATGAAAAGAAAGTCAACCAATTGGGAAAAGGATCAAAAAACTTATGGAAGAAAATAACTTCTTAAAAATCAGAATTGGGCAAGTGGAAACTAATGATTTCATGAGACATCAAGGAATAATAAAATCAAAAGAATGAAAAAATAGAAGAGAATGTGAAACATTTCATTATAAAAATAACTGACCTGGAGTACAATAAAAGGAGAGACAAGATAAGAACTGTTTGACTACCTGAAACTTGTGATCAGAAACAGTCTAGACATTATAATTCAAGAGATTATTGAGCAAAATTGGCCTGAAGTTTTAGAGCCAGAGGTCAAAACAGAAATAGAAAAAATCCACCAATCACCACCTGAAAGACATCCCAACATGAAAACTCACAGGAAGATTACAGCTAAGTTTTGAAGTTCTCAGGCCAAGGAGAAAATACTGAAAACAACTAGAAAAAAGAATAATTTAAATACTGTGGAGCTAATATTAGGATAACACAATATTTAGCAGCTTCTACATTAAAAGAGCAAAGGACATAGAACATTATATTCTTTAGAGCAAAGGAGCTGAATTTGCAACCAAGAATAATTTACCCAGCAAAACTGAGTGTAATCCTGCATGGCAAAAGGACTTTCAGAATTCCTGAGGAAAAGACCAGAACTGGACAGAAAATTTGACCTACAAGAATCAGGAGAAACACAAGAAGGTAAATATTAAAGACCAATTATAAGGGCTTTAATAAGCTCAAAATCTTTACTTCTTATATGGGAATATGTTATGTCTATGAATGTCTTCATTACTTGGTGCCATTTGAAAAAGCATACATGATAGATTGCTTGGAGTTGAGTTTTGTGTGATGTGATGATCCTAAAAAATAAAACTGGGTAGGAAGAGGTAAAATGCAGTGATTATCTCATACAAAGGAGGCATGAATGGAAGAACTGTTACAGTGAGGTCTCATAGCCACTTAATAATGAAGGGGTTGGACCAGATGGTTGCTGAGGCCCTTATTTGCTCTTTATCTATGATTCTCCTGTCGTCTGCTGAAGGTCATGTAGCTAATACATGACAAGGCTTGAACTTTGGTTCCAAATCCAGTATCCTTTTCATAGTATTAGTAATCCTCATTAAAAAAAATTAGTAGCTTCCTGTTTGGTCCAGGGAAAAATATAAAATACTTAGTCGGGCAATTTTAAGGCTCCTTGAAGTCCGGCTCCCATTTACCTTTCCCATTCCACCTAATATTCTTCCTTTCACACACAAGCAGTTAATCTGGCATACTTATCCCCTGAGCACACCAATTCATCTTGTGTCTTCTAGGCTTTCCCTAGGTAGTTCCTCTATGCACCTCTTCTGTCACGTCTGTCTCTTGGAATCCTTATCTTCTTTCAAGGTAAATCTCAGGTGTTCTCTCTTACACACGGACTTTTCAGAACCTCCTCTCTCTCCATTTTTCTCTCTCTGTAAGTCTCTGTCTCTCTCTGTCTTTTTTTGTCTCTGTCTCTGTCTTTGTCTCTCTGTCTCCGTCTATCTCTTTTTTTCCTCTGTCTTTGTCTTCCTTTTTCTCCTCCTTTGCCCCTCCACAGAAGAATGTAAGCTTTTTAAGGGTAGGGACTGTGTTCCTTTTTTTAAAAAAATTATTTTTAAATAATATTTTTTTCTCCAGTTACATGTCAAGAAAACTTTTAGCATTCATTTTTACGAGATTTTGAGCTCCAAATTTTTCTTCCTTCCCCCTTCTGAAAATGGTAGGCAGTTTGACATAGTTTATAACTGTGCTATCCTGTAAAAATATTTTCATATTAGTCACAGTTGGCAAAGAAGAAACAGATCAAAAGGAAAAAAAAACACAAGAAAAATAAAGCAAATAAAAATATTCTTTAATCTACATTCAGGGTCCATTAATTCTTTATATGGATATGGATAGCCTTTTCCATCTCGAGTCCTTTGTACTTGTCTTGGATCATTGTAATCCTGAGAATAGTTAAATCATTCATAGTGATCATCATATAATGTTACTGATACTGTGTACAATGTTTTCCTAGTTCTGCTCATTTCACTTTGCATCAGTTCATACAAGTCTTTCTAGTTTTTTTTTCCTGAAAGCCACCTGTTCATCATTTCTTAGTGCACAATAGTATTCCATTACATTCATATACCACAACTTGTTCAGTCATTCCCCATTTGATAGGCATCCTCTCAATTTTCAACATCTCACCACCACAAAAGGGCTGCTATAAATATTTTTTATGATCTCTTTGGGATATAGACCTACAAGTGATATTGCTGGATCAAAGGAATGCATAGTTCCAAATTGTTCTCTGGAATGGTTGGATCAATTTGCAACTCCACCAACAGTGCATCAGTTCCCATTTTTCACACATCCTCTCCAACATTTATCATTTTCCTTTTTGTCATATTAGCCAATCTGATAGGTTTGAGGTGGTACCTCAGAATTGTTTTAATTAGCATTTCTCTAATCAATAGTGATTTAGAGTATGTTTTCATATGCCTATAGATAACTTTGATTTCTTCATAATTCTTTATCTGAAAACTGCCTGTTCATATCCTTTGGCCATTTGTCAATTGGTAAATGGCTTGTATTCTTAGAAATTTGAGTCAGTTCTCCATATGTTTGAGAAATGAGGCCTTTATCAGAGACACTTGCTGTAAGATTGTTTCCCAGCTTTCTGCTTTCCTTCTAATTTTAGTTGCATTGGTTTTGTTTGTACAAAAGTCTTTTAATTTAATATAATCAAAATGA
Source organism: Trichosurus vulpecula (assembly GCF_011100635.1). NCBI lineage: Eukaryota > Metazoa > Chordata > Mammalia > Diprotodontia > Phalangeridae > Trichosurus > Trichosurus vulpecula. Next base: position 103,226,652 of record NC_050577.1, on the reverse strand, counting down.
TCTAGTTTACATTTTGCAATGCTCACTTTCTCTTGTTTGGTCATGAATTCTTATGCTATACCACTTGATGCATATATGTTTAGTATTGATATTGCTTCATTTTCTATGGTACCTTTTAGCAAGATGCAGTTTCTTTCCTTATCTCTTTTAATTAGGTCTACTTTTGCTTTTACTTTGTGTGATATCTGGATTGCTACCCCTGCTTTTTTTTTTTACTGCAGCTGAAGCATAATAGATTCTACTCTAGTCCCTTACTTTTACTCTTGTGTGTGTCTCTCTGTTTTCAGTGTGTTTCTTATAAACAACATATTGTAGGATCCTGGTTTTTGATCTACTTTGCTAATTCCTTTTTATGGGAATGCTCATCCCACTTACATTCACAGTTATGATTACTACCTGCGTATTTCCCTCCATCCTATTCTTCCTTCTGTTTATCCTCTGTCTCCTTTCACTCTTTTCCTCCTTACCAGTGTTTTGCTTCTGTTTACCACCCCCCTGATCTGCCCTCCCTTCTGTCAGTCCATACCCCATGCCCCTCTTTAATTGATCTCCTCCCCTCCTACTTCCCTATTGGGTAAGATAGATTTCTATATTCAACTGATTGTGTATATGATTCCCTCTGTGAGCCAGTGCTGATGAGAGTAAGGTTCAAGCAATGCTCATCACCCACCCTCCGATCTTCCCCTTCTCTATGATAGGTCTTTCATGCCTTTTCATATGAAATAATTTATCTTATTCTACCTTTCACTTCCTTCTGCCCCATTGTACTCCTCTTTCTTATCTTTTAACTTTCTTATGTTATTCCCTCAAAATCACCTTATACTCATACCCTCTGTCTATGTATATTCCTTCTAACTGTACTATTAGTGATACAATTTTTAAGAATTAGAAGTATCACCTTCCTGTGAAGGGATATAAATAGTTTAGCTCTGTTGCATGCCTTATGTTTTCTTTCCCCTTTTCCCCTGTTTATGCTTCTCTTGGGTCTTGATATTGGAGCTCAGATTTTCATTTTAGTTCTGGTCTTCTTATGAAATCTTGAAATCCTTCTATTTTATTGAACAGCCATTTTTTTCTGGTGATGTATTATGCTAACTTTTGCTAGGTAAGTGATTCTTGGTTGTAGTCCTTGCTCCATTGCCCTCTGGAATATCATGTTCTGTGACCTCTGATCCTTTATTGTTGCAGCTACCAAGTTCTGTGTAATCCTGATTGTGACTTGCCAATGTTTGAACTGTTTTTTTCTGGCCACTTGTAGTATTTTTGCCTTGACCTCATAGTTCTGAAATTTGTCTATAATGTTCCTTGGAGTTTTTATTTTGGGATCTCTTTCCTGAGGTGATCAGTGGATTCTTTCAAGGCCTATTTTGCCTTCTGGTTCCAGGGCATCAGGGCAGTTTTCCTTGATAATTTCTTGAAAGATTCTGTCTAGATGTTCCTTTTGATTATTCTTGATTATACTTTCAGGTAGTCCAATGATTCTGATATTATCTCTGCTTAGGACAGTTGTTTTTCCATGTAATATTTTACATTTTTCCATTCTTTTGAATTTGTTTGATTGATTCTTGATGTCTCATAGAGCCGTTAGCTTCCACTTGCCTAATTCTAACTCTTAAGGTGTTGTTTTCCTCAATTAGCTTTGGTACTTTCTTTTTTGTTTTTCCCTCTTTCCTTTTTTTTTTAAATTTCTTTTCTATTTGGCCAATTGTACTCTTTAAGGAGTTGTTTTCTTCCACAGAATTTTGTGACTCCTTTTCCTTTTGGCCAATTCTAGTTTTTAAGCAGTTTTCCAAGCTGACTCTTTTTCCATCGTTCACTTATATCACTCTCCTTTCTTTTCCCAGTTTTTCTTCCACATCTCTTATATGATTTTTAGGCTCCTTTTTGAGCTATTCCATGAGTTCTTTCTGGACTTGAGAATACATCCCTTTTGAGTTTGGGGTTTTGCCCATAGGTGTTTTGATGTTGTTGTCCTCTTCTGAATTTGTATCTTGGTCTTCTTCCATGTCACCATAATAACTTTCTGCAGTCAGATTCTTTTTTTGTTGTTTTTTGCTCATCTTTTTTTTTGGGGGGGTTATTTCTTTTTTAAAATTTTTTTTATTTTAAACTTTATTTCAAAATAATAAAAGAGAAACAAACAAATATTAAACCTAAAATAATACAAAATAAGAAAAGAAAAAAAAGCATTGCCATGTTCACAGCCAAATGTGAGAGGATTCAAAATATACAGCAATCAATTTTCATTTCAAGAAAGCCTATACAATAAATACTATGTGATATGTTAAGAGCTGTCCATCTTTTCTTTGCTTCCTTGTAAGTTTTCTTTTTTGTCTGCTAAGCACTTTTTACTTTGTTCTTTTCACTCTCCCCTTCTTTCCTCCCCCTCCCCAGAAGGTTACAATTAAGCATGGATATATATGTGTGTATGTGTGTGTGTGTATATACACATATACATACACATACATCCATAGAGATATACATGCATATATACATTGGTATATAAATATATACATATATACATAAACACCCATACATAGATACTCTTAGATATACATATACTTAGATATCAATAATCATAGTCATACATAGATGTATATATTCATATGCATCTATGTAAGACCAAACTATACTTATTTATCCTTTGTTTCTCTGAGGATAGATAACCTCTTCCTTCATGAGTCCAAGTCTTCCCATATTTTTCCAAATCCACCAAGTTGTCATATCCTATACCACAGTAATATTTCTACCTTAAGCTGTCTAGTTGTTTTAAATAGTCCAAAACAATGTTGATAAATATGGCTGACACATAGTGTACTTTCCCTATTTTTTCTTTTGATTAAATCTATTTTAGTCTTAACTTTGTCCAAGATCATGATTACCACCCCTGTTCCTTTTTCCCTAACAAATTCTACTGCTAATTTTTCTTTTATGTTTGTGTGTATCTCTTATTTCCTATCTCTCCTGACTCCTCTACTTTACTTCTACCTGCTACCTTGCCCTCCTATTTATTAACCTATTCCCCTCCAAAGATCCCACCCTTATCCTCCCATTCCCATTAATCTAAACACCCTTTTATACTGCCTTTAACCTTCTCCCTCTCTCTCCCCTCTAAACATCCCTCCCTTATCCTCTGCCCCATCCCTCCCCCTTAATATTTAATTTCCTTCTGAATTTAGAAGATTTTTATACTCTTCTAGATATATAGGCATTGTTTGATCTTGAACCCATTTCTGATGAAAGTAGGTTTCCAGAACTAACAGACCTCCTCCCCACATCTAATTCCTCTGAGTTGGTTCACTCTTCCTCTTTTTAGCTGTTCCTAAATGGTCTTACTGTTTAAAATCATATCATATCATAGACCTCTTGCAGCACTCTCATTTATTTTCACAATTTTTCTTCTACATCTCTTATATGATTTTTAATCTCCTTTTTGAGCTCTTCCATGAGTTCTTTCTGGGCTTGAGAGCACTTCCCTTTTGAGTTTAGGATTTTGCCCATAGATGTTTTGACATTGTTATCTTCTTCTGAGTTTATGTTTTGGTCTTCCCTGTCACCATAATAATTTTCTATGGTCAGATTCTTTTCTTGTTGGTTTTTGCTCATCTTTTTGTTTTGACTTTTTTTCCTTTCTTTTAAATTTGAGTTCTCAGCCAGGATGGAAGGGGCACTGCCTCAGGCTTGCTGTGCCAGTGGCTGCAGGCCCTGGCTGTTTACCTGGAGATGCTGCCCTGAAGCCCCTGGCAAAACCCTCCTGTCTGGTGCTGTGCTGAAGGAGAGAGGTGGAGGTATCTGGTGCTGCTAGAGGTCATAGGGCTCTGGTAGCTTACCTGGTGCTGAGCTGGGGCCCTACTGGTGGTGTCTGGTGTGTGTTGAGGTCTGGTGGGATGTTTCTGCATTTTTCCAGGCCTACACAGAAGCATGTGGAGGTATGACCACTGGAGGGTGCCTGTTTGCCAAGGCGTGTGGGGGTTCCTGGTATTGGGATTTGCCTGCTTCACCACACTGGAGCTCAGGATCTCTTCCTGGTTTGCTGAGGTGAAGATTGTTGCTGGCTTACTGTGCTGCTTTTGTATTGGCATCCTCTATTGCTCCCACGGCATTTTACATGTAGCTGGTGATTAGTAGCTTTAGCACCCTTCTTAGGTGGACAGTGCACTGCACCTGGAGTCAGGGAAACCTGATTTTAAATTTAGCCTCAGATATTTACTAGCTATGAGACTCTGGGTAAGTCATTTGACCTCTGTCTGCTTCAGTTTTTTCCTCTATAAAACTGGATAATAGTAGCACCTACTTCCCAAAGTTGTTATGAAGATCAAATAAGATAGATTTGTAAAGCACTTTTCTTGTGAATTAAAATTTCTATTGTTTGGTTTTATGTTATTTTTTTCTCATCATGAAGTATTTTAATTTTTAAAGCAAAGCATTCATTATTACTTACAACTGATAAATAAATGGATTAGTAATCAAGTTTCTAGAATTCTAGTAAAGCACACTTGGGGCGTGTGTATCGGGGTTTGGTGGCAGTAGGAGGGGGTAACTTATGACAATTTCTCCCTTAAGGTTACTTATTGGGATATGCCTATCTACTACCCTCTAGTGGCAGTGAGAAGTATTGAAAAGAAGCAATAAGCCCAGGAGAAAACAAGCAATATACCACCACCGTTCCCAGTTCAGAAGAACTGAGGGCTTGTAAGCAGGGTTTCAAGCCCAGAAACTATGACAGTAAACAATGCTGGCTCCTTTTGCCACTAAGAGCAGGTGGAAGGACTGTGAAGGAGCACAATGACACTATGATGTTTGGTTCTTGGCAATAGCCGATTTCAAGTGGCTCCACTTCCTTGCAATACATGTAGAACTATTCTGTGACAGTGATATGTCTAATGCAAAAGTGCGAGAAAAATTTTCAGCATTTCCTAAACTATGCATCCTCATATTTCTTCACTATAATTTTCTTCAATATCCTCACTTTTCCTTTATCCTTATAGGCTGGTGAAATGAAAAAGAAGTACCCTTTTTCTCTTTAACTCCAAAATGACTCTCTCCCATCTTCCCCATAATCCCACTTTACCTTTTTTCCAATTTTCCTCCTGTGTTCCTTGTTCTCCTTCTTGGGGCAAAGCATAACAGATTTAATCCCTTGTTCAGGAAATAGCCCATTAAAAACCTGAAGCCAGCTCTCATTTCTTCTCTAAGTCTTTTCTTCTTGGAAATGCTCCAACTACCTTCAGCCAATTCTCATGTGGCCTCATCTTGAGGCTCTTCACCATTTTTGTTGCCCTCCTCGAGATACTCTCCAGCTTATCAATGTCCTTCCTAACATCTGACACTTGGAATTAATGCCATGTTCCACATATTTTCTCACCAGGAGAGAAGTATAATAGATTGGCACCAATATGGAGAGTGCACTAATTACTCAATTTATTTCTATAATTCCTTTACACAGTATAATCATATTTGATTCTTACATAAATGTTATTGTATTATATAAATACAACATATGTAAAAATAAATACCATATGTGTAAATATATTAATGTATAAAACCTATTAAATAATTATAAAATAAAATATAGCATAATGTATAAATATATAATATAAAATAATATACAATTCATATATGTGTGTATGTGCATATAGATATCCATGTGTGTGTGTGTGTGTGTGTATTCCTGTAAACTATTTCCCACTACCTCCACTCCTCAGATTCTTCTGTACTGTCTTCATGCTCCCAGGAAAAAGTCATCACCAGGAAACTCATCATGTGATGAATATATGAGCTTTTGTACTTTCTCCTCAACAATATTCTCTGTAGCCTCTGCCCCTCTGATTGGAAGGCTCAAGGTTGGAGTACAAAGTCCTCCCAAACCTCTGTTTAAAGAAGACTCAGAATTCACAGCCAACTTTTCATTTCCTTTCATCTTCTCTTCTTGGTTTGACTCCACCATCATCACACTCTTGGGCATGGCTACCTTCTCCCTGCCCCTCCTCCCCTTTTAGCTTCCTATTGTATATTATTTTCCCCCATTACTATGGGGGACTGGGCCATTGCCAGTCATCCTGATCTTGCCACTGACTCTGATAACTCTGCAGGATGACTTTGCAAAGGTCTGCCTCAAATCCAATTCACTTGCAAGTCAAGACATCACCCACCTTATGTCATTGATCCTCTTTGAGAACAAAGGAAGAGCAACAACAATCCCTCACTTGGGGAGGGGACGGGAGAAAAGGAAGAAGTAGTTGGGGACAAGGAATGGGTTTTGTGCATCAGTTGTTAGGGTTCAGAATTGTATGGATAAGATTATGAAGAAGCTATATTATGCAATTATTGAGGAATAATTTCAGGCAGAGTATCTGTGGTTTTAAAGCAGTCTATTAAGAGGCAGGTGATTAGACTATTCAAAATCCTCCCTCAAGATTCAATCTCATGGCATGTGGTGATATTTAGGTCCTATAAGGAGCAGTCAGGACTGGGAAAAGTTATGGCCTGATGGAGCCTGGTCAGGAGTCAGGAGATGGCTTTTGAAGATGTTTCTAGGCAAGGATGATCTATGGAGCCCTGAAAAAGGTCTTAGGAATTGAAGATTTGATCTTGGGCTGATGTAGGGATTATTAGGAAGGTCTTAGAGGATAGACAGCATCTAGAGGTTGGTTGTAGGATCCCAAGCTGTAATGACTTAAAGATTTGAGAGACATAGTTTATGGGTAATCATTTTGTTAATAAGACTAGCAGGTTATTACTAAAAGGATGTTAATTTGTCTGTCTCTTTGAGCAAAGACCCCTAAATTCAGTAGTGCCACCATTTATATGCCTTTCAAAGAAGAGATGTTCCTGAGGCTTGCCTACTCAACTACGACTGGTTAATCAAATGGAAGGAGTGCTATCTTGGGTTGAGTGACTTAGGTCACTCAAATCTTGGCCAAAGAGATATCAATATCCATATCACCTGTCTTGATAATAGGGAGAATCAACATTTCCTGGGACCTGTCTGAGCAAACACAAACAAAATGAGCAGGCATACATCCATTAGCCTAAACTTAGAATTTCTTTTACTGTCTGATTAAATCTTGAACTGGGTAAATCTCTAAGAGAGATTTCCAACACTGGTTGATTTCTGGATGGGCAAGTAGAAAAGGGGAAAAAACCTTGGTCTTAATCCAATAATTAGTTTTTAGATCCCAAAGAGAAATATTCATTTCTCACAGAACTGATAGAGGCCTCACAGAGGTCATCATGAAGGCCTTGGATAAAAGACACGATGTGGATGTCCAGAGGTGGGACAGGTGGTACCAGATTCTGGACTGAAAAATGGTTAGGCTCTGGAGGTAAAACAGAACATCCAGAGCTGGGGGCCAGATCCCAGGGTGACTTAGGGATCACCAGAAGGTCCTGGAAGGAAAGGATATTTCTAAACTCAAATGAGATAATAGCTTAGGGTCATGGAATGGCAGATGAGGAAGAAATAGGTTGATTTAAAACACAGGCTTAAATTCCTAAGGACTTCTCTGGCTAGGTGTAGCTAACTAGAGTCTAGTCACAAAAGAATTGTAATAGTCCTCGGGCTATGAACTAAAGAATTGGGGAAAAGCTGAAGACCTTTGGATAGTATCTCACTGGCAGCAATTTAGTAGAGCCCCTTTACAGAGATCAAGATGGAACGGATAGATTCACAGGGAACCTCAGTTCAGTGGAGGAAGCATCTCCCCGATGATATTGGTTGCTCTGTAGGGGAACAAACACCAGCATTAGAAACATGAATTACCCTGATGGTGTATTTTGTGCATCCTTTCTCTCAGTGGAGATATGGCAGCCCTGCATATAGGAGAATCTTTCTTGTCACTTATTTTGCTGTGCTATCTAATTAAATATCCTTTGGTTTGGATAAATGTAATCTCTTGTTGGTTGGTAATGTCATGAGATGAGATTTTGACTGGATACTGACCCACAATGTGCCTAGAAACTGGCTTAGCTTTCAGGACATACATATGTGAGTAGAGATGCAAGTATTCCCATTTGTCTCCTCTTTAGTTCCCTTTTATCTTTCTTCTTTTTAAAATTTGTCCTTCATTCTCCCTTAACTCTTTTTCATAGGTGTACATAGAGTGGGCTGTTTGTGCTGACAGACCCTCTTCCACTTTGCTCTCTTGAGGTCCTCTCACTACTCCTGTCATAACAAGCCCTATCTATCTTTTCTCCCAATTCCTGAATTGGCTTATCTGAAGTATTATCATAGAACCCTAATGGGACAGAACCATTGATATAAAATTGGAGGGACCCTCAGAGATCAGATAGTCCAACCCCCTCATTGTACAGGTGAGAAAACTGAGGCCCATAGATGTTGAGAAGCAGAGTTACTGGCAGAGCCAAAATTTGAATCCAGACCTTCTGATTTCACATCCACTATGCTTTCATTTGTATTGCATTGCTTCTCATTTTACTTATAGAGCAGAGTTGTCCCTGGGTAAAATGAAGTAGGGGAAGTCTGTGCCTTCATTCCATGCCACCCCACCTCCCCCTTCTCCCTTTTAGCTACTTAAAATGTTCACAGTTATTTATCCCCAGTTTCTCAGAGTACCTCCCCTCCCTACTCCTGTACTTAACCTTATAGGATAGTTGTTCTCTAAGTAGAACACTATCCCATATCTCTCCTTTTCCCTTCATAGAAACTCACCTGTCCTGTTTTGCATTCCGCCAGGGCCTTGCTACTGACTGGAATCAGGAACAATTTAATGCCAAGGTGTTAACTAATGCTATCCTTGTGGAGAGATGTGGGTTGAGTAATTGTGCAATTCCAGAGATTCAGAACTGGCTGAATGGTGGGGCTCAAAAAGATGCAATAAGTGGTTCAATGTCAACCTGACACCTACAAAGTGAGATTTGATACACTAGTCACAGAGAGCAAAATAGATGCATGAATCCAGGGCATGAATGGAAAGCTAAGTATTTACATTATAGACAGGAGGATTTTTAATAGTGTGGGGGGAGGGTGGTAGATAAGGGCATCACTACAAGAACAAGAGAGGGCGAAGATCTGGGAGAGCCTAATAGCTAGACTTAAGGGAAGGAAGCAGGATGGGCAGGGAACAAGTCTGCATTTTTGGGGGAGGTACTTGAAAGGTACCAGGATCATTAGCCTATATCCAGATATTTCCTTGGCATTGGCTCTGGTCAGGGACAGGCAAATCTGGGATAAACAAATAGAGACTAGGTTCAGTGAGTGATCTATGTCAGATTTGCATCCATAGAGGTGGTTTCTAATCCACATTAGGCACACATAGTGTCCTGCTCTGGGCTCCTGCTTAAAGGAAAGAGTTGCTGAATCCTTGGGGAATCTGGTCTGCTACCAGATCTCTTCTGGGTAAGGTGTGCTGGAGCATCTGAGTCTCAGCAGACACTCAGCAGAGAAAGAATGCCCAGCCTACTCATTCTCTTCTTCATGATCTTCTTTCTCCTGGAGTCTATGGCAGGAATCATAGAAAATGGTTTCATCATCATAGTGCTGGCCAGGGAGTGGGTGCGATGTTGGACCCTGCCTCCTGGGGACATGATCCTGGTCAGCCTGGGCATTTCTCGCTTCTTTCTACAGTGGGCAACAGTTCTTAGCAACTTTTATAGATATTTCTTCCCAAATAACAGAAGGTTATACATGATCATGTTCTGGAATTTTACTAGTGTGACCACATTCTGGTTCACCACCTGGCTTGCTGTTTTCTACTGTGTGAAAATTTCTTTCTTCACTCACCCAATCTTCCTCTGGCTGAAGTGGAGAATTTCCCGATATGTCCCCTGGCTACTGTTGTGGTCCCTACTGATATCCACATTGATATTGATCCCATCTTTTCTAAAGATCTATCAACTGCCAGTCACTGGGAATTACTCAGAAAAGACCACTTTGGATAATATAAGAGCATTACATATGAATTTTTACCTGCCCCTAATAATGTTGTTTTTGTTAGTTCCTTTCCTCTTCTTCCTTGTCTCCACTATCTTACTCATTTCCTCCCTGTGCCTACACTTTAGGAACATGCAGCACCATAGTGCTGGTCCTCAGGATCCAAGTATGCAGGTCCACATTACAACCCTGAAGTCACTCTTCTTCTTTCTCATCCTCTATACATCGTTCGTTCTATCTCTGATCACTGCCATTGTAGCACCTATTTCAATTTGCAGTCCTGGGTTTTGGGTATGGGAGGTAGTGACTTATGCTGGCATCTCCATCCATCCTGCCTTCCTGATCCTAAACAGCGCAAAACTGAGAAGGGCTCTGAAGAAGATGCTGCATGACCCAGAGGCTGCCTGAGGGGAATCCAGCTCTGAAGTGATCAATATCAGTAATCAATATTGAACATTATCAATATTGCTGTTTGTGACATGGATCCTTAAGAATTAGCAAGGAAGGAAGAAAAGAAGGTGTGAAGGAAAGAAGGAAGAAAGGAAGAAAAAAGATTTAATTATGTATTTATAATATTTTGGCATTGTAATAACTCTGGGGATACAAATACAATCATTTTGGCCCTGACTTTGCATGTTCTCCATTCTCTCCTCCCCCACTACCTAGTTCATTCATCCCTAAGGACTATTAATTTCCCCTCTATAATGTTTCATAGTTAATTGAATGGTATTTTGCAGACTGACTTCCTCATTTTACAGATGGAGTACTAAGGCCATGAGAGGTCAAGTGACTTGTCCACGATCAAACAAGGCAGAATTTGAACCCAGCTCTTCCTGATTCCAACTCCAGAAGTCAATTTATTTCACCATGATTTTACGTTTCCTTGTCTTTTGTTCTCATACTCACATCCACAGCCACAGGAATAGCCCCTGTCCTGGGCTCTAAATTCCTTGTGTCCACATGGTGGAACAATCCTTTTTATTGGCCTCTGTGTCTATCCTGCAAAGAATCTTCAGATAGATCTCAATTACTGGCAAGACTTACTATGCGCTTAGCTCTCTAAGCCTTGAATTTCTTTAGCTAGGAAAAAAAAATGTGCAGTGTATGTACATGTGTCTGTGTGTGTGTGTGTGTGTGTGTGTGTGTATGAAATGTATACTTTATAAATATGTGCAATGTGTATATGTATATGTTCACACAGATACAAATACATATATACATATACACATACACACACCATAGGCATAATAGTGTTTTCTCTGCCTACCTCAGGAGGTTACCTAGGGCAAAGACCTTTGTCAACTTCAAAGTGACAGAGAAACAAGATTTCTTTCTATTCCATCTTCACCCTCTTCAGAAACCTAGAGTGGCTGTCCATTGCTTCTCACAGTCCAGCTTAAATGCATCCTGGGCTCCAGCTGAACACAACCCTGTCCCCATTGACAGACACTAGATTGTTCTCATTGGATCAACCTCACATGATTATACTTAAAAGGCTTTTTCAGTCATGGCTTGACTTTTTTTTGCTTTCTCATTCCTTTCAAAACTCAGCTGGAAACATACCTAATCCTAGCACAATGTCAGTTCCTTGAAGGCACAAGTTTGTGTCTTTGGACTCCTATAAGAATGGCATAGCAGAGTAGGACCCAGTCTCTTTGTCAGGAAGAGCTGGGTTCAAGTCTTACCCAAGACATGTGCTGGCCGGGTGACTCAGAGAATTGACTTAAGCTCTCAGAGCCCAAGACAGTTCTTTAAGATTATAGGTTGCTAAGCAGGTGCTGATCTGCAGTAGAATATTCCTACACTAATGAAATCCCAGGTCTACTCTCCTTGCTCCACCCCACCCCTTAATAAAAATAAAGCAATACTCTATGACCTAAAACATGCCTTCAGTCAATAAATATTTACCAAGCCTCTATTATGTACCACCAATGACCAGTATTTATAGAGTACCTTAAAGTGTGCAGAGTGGTTTACAAATATCATCTTATTTTATCTCACAATAACCCTGGGAGGTTGGTGCTATTATTATCATCCCTGTTATATAGAGGAAGAAAGTGAGACAGGGAGAGATAATAGGTGCGTGAGGCTGGATTTGAACTCAGGTCTTCCTGACTTCGGGTCCAATACTTGATCCATTGTGCCACATAGCTGTTGTAGGTATATGAAGAAAAGAAATGAACCAGTCCTTGTTCTCATGGAGGTTACATTCAGTTGGGGGGCTGACACATAGTAGGTGCTTAATAAATGCTTGCTGAAAAAATGAATTAAAAAATAAGACACATTCACCTTAAGCATAATGACATTGTTCCAGAGGATGTAACTACTTACCCCAATCACTCTAGAAATGTTCTACCTGCTACTATCCTCATTTTGTGTGCTCCCCAATAGAAAAAATCTTCAGGGGTAAGAATGGTGGAAGGACCTTGTCCATTGCTGTGGCATAACAGAGAAAACCAGTCTTGAGAATATGAAGAGAGAGAAGAAACACGGTACCCTGTGGGCAGAGATGGCATCTTTCTAAAGCTGTCTGGACAGGACTTTGTTGCCCAGTTCATGGTAGGAAATTCCGAATTGGGTTCAATGGAACCAATAAGTGGCATGTGGAGCAGTGGCTGTCTGGAGCTGAAACCTGAGAGGGAATTTGTTTGTGCACAATCCCTCCCTCCCACCTCCATTTCTTGAGAGAGGAGGAGGTTTCAGTGGTCTGAACACCGATCTACTTGAGAGGAGTTATTGTGAATGAAAACCTAGGACAAATGTCTTTGTCAGCTCCTGGTGGGGAGAGGCTCAACTAAACTGACCTCCTGACTTTTGGCCTAGCTGGGGGTTGGGGGAAGGGGGTGTAATGGAGGCAGGGGAGCTCAGGAACATTCTTTCTGGGTATATCACTGTTGTTTGTTTAATTCATTTCTAACACTCAGGTAAAGTCATTCTTAATCACTATATCTCAAGAAGAGGAAAGTAGCAATATGGGAATTTCAGGCTATTTATCCAATTGGATAATCCACATGACAAATCATAAAGTAATATGAGTCTGGGTTAGCACCCACAAAGGGGTGGCGTCCAGAGGAGTGTGATAGCTGGCTCCCTATAGGCCCCACTATAGGCCCTATAGATGCCTAAGGAACTGGGATGACTCTGGGCACCCTCTGTTGCTGGGTGGTTCATATGACGTGTGGGGAAAATAGTTGATTGATAGCAAATATAGCATGGACCTCATTACCAAACAGTCTAAGGCACTGGACACAGTGCCCAACTTGGTATCACATTAGTTATTGAGCATTTACTTGTTAGAATTTATCTGTTATTGTTCATTGAATATAATAATGTCTGTAGGACTCATAAAAATTCGAATAGTTCAGCGATCTTAACTATTTGGTAGTTCCCTCCAGTGTTGCAGGCCATATTTTATACATGCCTATGTATCTCCTGTGATCTTGTCAGTGTACTGTCATAAATTCTTTATAGGGAGTATGCCCAATGTGATGAAGGAAGACCTTCTTCTTCACCTTCTCCCAACATCTTGAAGAGACTATGGAGCACACTGCCTGTTTATATGTTTTTCTTTTTATTCATCATGTTCTCATAGGACTAGAATTTTAATGACTCAGTTTCTAGGAAACCTAAGCAGTACTAGCCTCCCTGACATAGCTTCCTGTTCTGGTGTAATGAACTTGAAATCTTATGGAAGTCAATGTTGAAAACTAGAAATAAATAAGTCAATATTTTTCTTAAAAATTAAAAAATAGTCTTTGTCAGCTCCCAGTGGGTAGTGGCTCAATTGAACTGAACTTCTGACTTTTGGTCCTAGCTGGGGGTTGGGGGGAAGGGGATATAATGGAGGTAGTGCAGCTCAGGAACATTCTTGCTAGGCACATCACTGTTGTTTGTTTACTTCATTTCTAATAGTCAGGTTAAAGTTGTCAGTAAACGACTATGCGTTGAGAAGGGGAATCTAGCAGTATGGGAACTTCAAGCTATTTATCCAATTGATAATCCACATGGCTAATCATAAAGTAACATGAGTCTGGGATAGCATCCACAAAGGGGTGGGGTCCAGAGAAAGGTGGTAGCTGTCTCCCTAAAGGTCTGAGAGATGCCCAAGGAGCTGAGATGGCTCTGGGCACCCTCTGCTATTGGGTGGTTCATATGATATGTGTAGAAAGCATTTGATTGATAGTAGATAGAGCATGGGTTTTATTACCAAACAATCTAAGACACTGTCCGTCACAGTGTCCAGCTTGGTGTCATATTAGTTACTGAGGACTTGCCTGTTTGAATTTATCTGTTATTGTTCCTTGAATATTATAATGTCTGTATGGCTTATGAATATGCAAATAGTTTGGTGATCTTACCCATTTGGGAATTCTCTCCAGTGTTGCAGATTACATTTTATACATGCTTATATACCTCCTGTGATCTTGTCAATGTACTCTCATAGGGGATGTGACCAACGTGATAAATGAAGACCTTCTCTCCCAACATCTTGGAGATACCATAGAGCACACTACCTGTTTATGTTTTCCTTTTCATTTGTCATGTTATGATAGGACCAGAATTTTAATGATTCAGCTTATAGAACTTCCCTCTTCCGCTTGGAAACCTGAGCAGTCCTAGCTACCCTGACATAGCTTCCTGGTCTGAGTGCATGAAAAGGTCCCAGCCCAGCGGGATTGGAGCCTCTTAGGTCTGGTGGCTGCTTGTGACCATGTAAGTCTCCATACCCATATGACTTAATGACCAGATGAAGTTTCCAGATGGCGAGGAGGAGGACCATGTCCAGAGAAGCTAATATCCATGTTGTATATTCTTACACTCTTAGGGCGAGGTAAACCTCCTCCTTTATTAAATGTTTAGTGATTTGAGAGTATCTCTTTTTGTCCTAACACTGAACTTGCACCAAGTGGGTATAGGCTTTAGAGCCATGTCTGCAAAACCTGTGACCAGCCTATCTTCTGTTCCTAAAATGCAATTCCTTAATAACATCCTTTACTCCTGTTCTTTTTTGCAATTTCTCATCATCTCTATGTTGAAGTTTGCTCACACTCACCACGTACTTTTCATTGTCCACTGCATTTACTCATTTTTGTTCTTCAGAGACAATGGTGTTTCATTGCCACATAGCAACACTGTTAATATGTAAGCATTGGAAAGATGGCTCTTTCCTATCGGGGGAAATGCATGAAACAAAAGATGTTTTATTGAAGAGGAAAATGTTTCCCTTAGGTTTGGACAAATAGGAGATGGCAATAGAAAGGATATGCCCCTTTCTCCATTTCCCCCACCCTTCTCCTTTTTAAAAAAAATCTGTTAGTTTATTATCTAGAAGATATTGGTAAATCTGAGTTTATCACTATTGAATGAGGGAACCCAAATGTCTGAAATAATAAAAATAGAAATAAAATCATCAACCTAAGAGGAACCCAGCCATCATTTACTATTGCCACTTGGGGTAATACAATCCTACAGGGCTAAATGACTTGCCCAAAATAATACAGTTATTCAGTTGGTGGTAGGTCCAGCTCAGAGAAAAAGAGGAAGGAGTCAAGAAGACCAATACAAAGGAGACAAGAGCTGCAAAATGAAAAGTAGAAAGAAAAGAACCCTGAGAGTCTTGGAAGAGAGGCCTGAACCAAGAACAGGAATGGTCCTTGAACAGCTGAAGAGAAATGCCTTGCTCAGTTGAGCAGATGTGTATTCTACAGACCTTGGTTATCTAACTTGTAAATAGACCTTCTTCTCTATCTATGTCTATTTATCACAGTGGTCTGAGTTCAGAACAGTACAGTGCCTGGCCCATAACTGGTACTTATAAATAAATACTTGTTGATTGATTTAGACACAGGTGCCCCACCAAAATCTGGCTCGCAGAATGTGGCCTATGATTTGTGTTTTAGTTAAGACTAAATATGGTGAAGATAAAGAGAGCTGTCATGATAAAAATGAATGAAATGTATTTGAAGGGAAAGATATTTCTGTGTTGTTATTTTCAATATATACATGACAGGTAGATGTACACATAGGTTTACGTACATACACACTCACACACACACACACACACACACACACACACTCAGCCTATATTCTAGGTAATTCTCATTGTTAGGAATGAAGTAGTCATGATGCACTCAAGAAAGCTAGTCTAAATTTGTAGGTGGCCAGCCCAAAGACTCTATAGGCAGGGGGCCAGGAAATAGAGGAGCTCTGCTTTTATTTTTTTTTCCTTGCACATGTGTGGAAATTTTCTCTTCCCTTTATATTGCAAGCAATTAGAAGACAGAGGCTACCTTTTGTCTGTAAGGCAACTTAAGTATGTAGTAAATATTTTGTTGAGAATGCTGAGGATGGTGATGACTGCCACCCTTGTGACAGAGACAATCCCCTAACATAATGACCCCGGGTATTCTCCGGATGTTTTTCTTACTCTCCTAACTCACAGTCCCCACCCAGGACAGCTGGTGAAATGCACACATTGTAACCCCCATTGCCTAGAAACCAAATATTCACTTGCAAGTATCTAGTTTATAGTGTTACATTATTGTTGTTACTGCTGTTATCATTTTTTTACTAAGAAAGAACACAATAAAAATCTTAGAATGATTCACCATTTGTTCCAAAGATATCTTTCTCTCTTTCTCTCTCTGTCTCTTTCTCCCTCTTCCTCCCTCCCACTCCCCCATCCCCCTATGCCAATGCTATACCTGTACCTGTATCTATATCTAAAGCTATTCCTGTATCCATACCAATATTGTTATCTATACTGATACCTGTACCCATATCTGCATCTATATTTATATTCATCTCTGTCTGCCCCTATCTCTAATCTCTATATATCTACAAGCAAAGGGTCCACACATTGTTCTTTCTTGACAGTTTTCCCATGGTTCTATAGCATAGACCATTGTCCACATTGTTGGGCCAGGCCAGAATGTTTCCAAAGAATCCTCTGGTCTTTCTATACCATTTGCTTAGTACGACAAGAGGGCAAAAAGAAAAATCCTCTTGAGTCCTTTTCTCTTCTCCCTGAAGGTCCTTCTTTTCCTCTCTAAGTCACTAATTGCACTAATTACCATGAATATCCCTGGGGCAGGCACACTTTATTTCTTCCAGTTACTCAAAAGCAAAAAGGAGGAGCAAGAAATATACAAAGAGTCCAGCAATTTCTGTATAATAATATAATTTGTGAATTAGCCATGGTCTACACCATGATTCTCATGCCTACCAGGCATACTGCAAAGTTTGACAATGAGTTCTTGTTTTCCTAGTAGCCTCTTTACAATCTGTGGGTCAGATAGCTTCAAAAACTTAATAGCTTATAGTGCCCTAACCAGGCTTCCCCTGAGTGCCTCCCCCACCATCCCCGCTGCAAAAATAGTCACAGGGAAGGGGTAGGAAGTTGTGCAGAGGACACTGAGTCATGGAAGCTGTTGTGCAAGGAGGGGGGAAGCCTGTTTTCCAGAGAGTCTGGCATAGCTTAGCAGGAGTTGGGAGATGAAAGTGGACCCGAAGAAAGGTGGGCCCTAGTAATAGGACAGTGGTAGTGGTGGCCTGGGGGTGGCCCCAGCAACATGAGACAGCATAGATCTTCAAGGTAATTTGTGGGGTGGGGAGGGTGAAGGGGAAGAACTCTGTTCTCAGGAGGTAGCATGCCCCCCTGGATATTGGCACACTGGGATAAAGCCCTCTTCATTCCATGCCAGTTAACTTCTGATGGCTTTCCTTTTCCTGTGGGATGAAATCTAAACTCCTTAGATTTCAAGCATTCAAGGCCCTCCATAATTTAGTCCATCCTAAACTCTTCAACTTTATCTTTCTCTCCACAAATTATTCCCTAAAATAGTGGTCAAAATGTCCCATTCTTTGTTCCTTGAACATGGTGGCCTGCCTCCAATTTTTCCCTCTTTCTAGCGTGTCCTTCAACTTACCTAGGTCCTACATTTCCTTCAAGAACAAGCTCTATCTTCTCAATGAATACTTTCCTGACTTCCCTGGGCCCCTGTGCATCCTGCAGCCTATTTGGAAAGCCTGGAAGTAACATTCAGCTTTGATATATCCTGTTCACTCTCCCTAGCAGCTACAAGTAGCCGTAGTCCCAGCCTCAGCAGCACCTGCAGCTGTGGGGAGAGAGGGAAGGGGGATAGGTCAAGGCGGTACTGGGTAAGAAGTCAGCCAGCCTGTGCACTTGGTAAGACCACTCTTTTAAAGTTGGAGTTTCATTATGTTAATGATGAGATGGATGGTTTTTTGTACAAAGTAATTTGGAAATGGTGGTTCATCCATTCAACAAGATTGAAGTCACCCAATTGGCAATTTTTTTTTCAAATTTCAAATACATAATACAGTTTCAACTTGCTAAACTTTTGTATTAGTTCCAGAAAGTATGTGTTTTACATCAGTCCAGAGGAAAATATCATGGAGAGGACAGGCAGATCAACCCCTTGGTCCCTGTCAATTCCATGTATTTCATAAGCTTGCCAGATCCTTCTATCGAGTTGTGAGGTTAAAGTCAAAAACCTCTTTTGTTTTTGATTTAAGGAATAGGATTTTGGTACAGTTATGATTAGTGAAGAGTAGTAACTCATAGGCTATCTTGTATTATCTTAATGGGAAATCTGATTCTACTTATGTTTCTTATTTAATCTGGAATTAGAACAGGAGAAAGAATGTATGCAAACAACTCAAAACTCATCATTAAAATGTTCCCATTGTATAAAGGGATTCTGAAAGCAGTGGTCTGTATTTATGTCCATTTGAACATGGTTAATAACCGAACAAGTTGTACTATAGACAACATTTCTTGAAATCTGTTCTCTATATAGAATTTGGGATTATTATATTTACACATTACAAGTGTTTTATTGTTAGTTATTAAGCGTATTAAAGCAAAATCATTTGTATAATGTTGAATTTAGGAAGAGAAAAAAAATCTACTTAGCATGAGTACTAGTTAAATCAAGTTGTGATGAATCTTTGTTATCAATGTAAGATTTTAGTCAATACTTATTATCTAGAATATGTGATGCTTGAGAGCTGAACCTAACTGAAGCTCTGATTATTGGAACTTGCTTTTCAAGACCTTATAGGACTGTTACCTGATATTATTGAGTGTGACTCCAGGTACAATCATCAAGGAATGATATTGAGCCAATGATTCATGGTGCCAGCAATCCTGTGGGCTTTTACATCCATGAACTGCAGGGAGGTATTCTCATGGGAAAGGCTAGGAGAATGCCTATTTGAAGAGCTGAGATAGGATTCTCCTGAATCAGTTTTCCCACTATGAATATCCCACCTGGCTCACCTTAAGCTTGGCCCAATGTAATTGGCTATCTACAAAACTTTTGCCTAGATTGACATGAAGTTAAGGAAGCCTTATTCCCTTAGTGTACAGTTATGTCCCTATTCTTCTTTTATAGAAAAATTCTATATTCAAGGAATTTTGTAAGCACAATACTACATGTATTAAATAATAGATTGATACTGGAACACCCATGAGTTACCATAGCTCATTATGCTGGTCAGCCCCCACCCAAGCTTGCAAGTAATTTAAATCTAAAGTAGGGAAGACCATTGTGTTCTACTCAAGCTTGGGTGGAGACAGATTATTTTGTGTAGATAACCCAAGGCTGGGAGAAGTCTGGTATTTTTCCACAAATTTCTTCCTATATTGAGACTAGGAACAGACAGTGCAGGTTTATGCAGATTAATGAGGAGAATCCCCTGGATTGAAATCAACTCTATAACTTGGGTAAATAGGGTTTTAATGAGACATTGGTTTAACAATAGTAGGTATAGTCTGGGGTGTGGTTGAAATGTAAAGGAAAATTGAGTAGTCTGAGTAAGGAGTTTGAAAGATTTAGAAAGACAAAGACTTGCTTTAAAATATGGAAGGCAGGTAAGATTTAGGGACAAATGGGGAACATCCAAGCCCCTCCTGTCCCAGTATAGTTGCTCTGGGTACCCTTGTGCCAGCTTCAGCTAGTTGAAGCATGTTGAGAGGGTGTGAGGAAGTTTATTTGGAGAAGAAAGGTTGAGAATGAAAATTATGTAGCTTGATTTAAAAATCAATAGGCAAAGGTACCTAGGAGGAATCAAAATGGAAGGCACCATGTGTTTCAATCTCCTCCTGTTCAGTTATAAAGGGGGAGTCTGCCCACTTGTCAACACATCATACTGATAATGTCAGAGTTGGGAGAGCTGGTTCAAATGCGAAAGAATTCACTTAGACCTTTTTTGTAGCCGTTGAGAGCTTTATTGCAAAAGCAGCAGGCCAGCCCTGGAAGAAGGACTAACAATTTACAGAAGGACTGAGGCTTGTTTTCATAAAGACAGGATAAGGGAGACAAAGGGAATTTTTTATAACCCAGGGTGGGGGAAGATAAGGAATTCCATGGTCCAGGGTAAGGGGAAGTTTGGTGGTATTTCAAGATAAGGGGAGGAGACTTTAGGGTTCCAGGGAAAGAGCAACTCAACCTTTAGGGCACCTTTGTATCAAGAGACTTTAGGGCATCTTCAGGTTAGAGGATAAACCAGGGAAAGGGCAACTCAACCCTTAGGGCACCTTTGTATTCACACCAATATTGTGTTTATATCAATAATTCAAAGTAAGATGATACAAAGTTGCTAACATTTGGGAAAATGCCCAGTGGATGAAGGAAATACACAGCTGGCTCTTCCCCTCTAGATCACCAAGCTGGCTTTCCTGATTTTTAACTCTCCTGAACCTCCACCCCCTTTTTTTCATTGTCTTCTTGCTTTTGATGTTCAGACCTTGCCTTCTGACCTTCTAACCAAGTTTGTGTCCTACAGGCTAACCTCAATCAAATTTCAGAAGGCCCTGTCCAAAGGTTATCAGCCCACATGTACCCCCTCATCCCCTGGACATGGCCTATGCTAGGTTCCAGTCAATCTCCTCCCCAATCCACCTCGGGCCCAGGGAAGCAGGGATAGCTCTACCCTCCCTGATCAACCTGAAGTAGTTCAAGAAGATGACACCTCTACCCATATCCCCAAATGAATTTGCCACCCCCCCCTTGAAGGGGGATTGATGAGGAATGCATGACCTTTACCCTTTTTCCCAAATGAATTTGGGTGCCTACTTCTTGAGAAGGGAGATGATGAGATTCAAAAAGACTGGTCAATGGGAAGTCCATTATCTCAAGTACCACTTAAAGCCACTTTAGGAGATAAAAAGATTCAAGTAGGCTGGTCAATCTAATGGGGGCCCCCCTCTTTCACTCAGGGCTGAACAATGGAATAATGATGTGCCTAGCTATGTTTGAAACTCTGAACTATACCTTCCCCCTTACCTATTTGTCCCTGGTTACCTCATCTCCCCACCTATTTCAGATTTTCCTCTATAAATTTCCCAGCTTCTCCTGGCTAGTGGGTGTCTCCCTTGAATCCACTGTCTCTCTTAGGTGTGGTCTCCTCTCTCATGGAGGGGGATTGTCGTCCTTGGAGGGGTTTGTCTTCTTTGGCGGGCTCTCTCTCTCTTAAGGAGCTGCTGTCTCCATTAAGGATCAGCTGTCTCCACTAAAGAGTTGTACCCTTCCCCCACTTAAGTTAGGGTCTCCCTTAAGCTACTGTCCCTTTTCCATATAAGCTTTAGCATTACCCCTGTTAACTTTCAAGTTCCCTAAGGAACTTCTCCTTCCTCTATTCCTCTCTGTCCTCACAATAAACTTTGCCTCTTGACTGGAAGACAGTTTGAATGCCTAAATTCATTCCAGGACATGCTGCCCTATACCCTAACATCTTAGGGTTCCCCAAAACACTAAACCTTGTCATAATTACTCAAGGTAATGTGGTATTGACCTGAAAGTTTGGTTAAAAGAGGCAAACAGACTAGGTGATATATATTTATATTATTTATTCCCTTAAAGCTAGCAGAATACAGACATGTATGGGGCCAGATAAAATCTGACTGCCTGACAAAAGGAATAAGATACGTTTTAGAACCATTCCCATTCAGGGTGGCTGTGTCACTCAAATTTATGATCTCCATATATGTTTAATCACAGTATGAGAAAGGAATTGTCTTACCTGAATAGGTTAAGATAAGATAAGATACAATAAGATAAGATAGTTGACAAAGTGTCAATTAAAATTAGGACTCAGGACATCTGTGTTTTCTTTACCATTAACATACCAACACATAGTATATGTCCTTAAGATATTAAGATAAGAAAAAAATCCCATTTTTCAAGATAGTGTCTTGGTTAAGGGTCTCATCCTTAGTGGCCATAGACAGAGGAAACAATGCTCTTAAGTCAGCCCCATCTGACCTTGTTGACATAGAAAGAGGTATTCTCTGAGAAAACTCAGAGAACAAAGAAGGAAATATCTGTTAGGCTGAGGGGCTTCTTCTTCTGGTTGATTAGTTCAGGATCTGGCCCTTATTGGGATTCAAATATTAAATGATTGTCAATGGTTTTGAGTATAAGACTGCCAACATTTCACTCAACTGAAAATGCAGAAGCTGTAGGGGACTGGGAGGAATTCAAATGCAGAAAACATAAAGGGATTCTCAATGACTCATCAACAATATCCAAAATTCTCTTCATTCTCCAGGGGCTTCCACTTTTCCACAGGGTCTTGCAGACTTACTCAGCACTACCCTGTGGTTTAAATTTCCCTGCAAGGTAAACTGAACTTGGGGTTACCATCAGGGCACATTCTAATAACATTCTAAAATTCTAACAGGGACATTCTAATAACTCCTCTCCCTGAGCATCCTACACAGACTCCTAAAAAGTTGTATTGTTATCTCATGATTTTTATTTCCCTGGAAGTAAGACATGGTTTGGACAGATAATCCCTTTCCTATTAGTCCTATTTGGATTGTCCAAGTGAAGCCAAAATATTTCATTTTTCCCATTGATGCGGTATAGGAGAGGTCCCTGGTGCAACTCTGGGTGGGGGTGCAAGTCCTTCTGATTGAGGCACAGCCTGTGGACAGTGTGAGGCTGGTAGTGGCCCTCCAAGTTCTGGGATGGAGTCTTCTCGGAGTTGAGTTGCTTGGGAATGCAGCCCAAAGTGGTGATAAACGCCATCTAAGGCTAAATACTGACAAGAGACCTATAGTCAACAAGTACCATAAGGGAAAATTGAAAAGAAGTTTCAAGGAGAGTTCAAGGGGGCTCACAGAGCCTATACCCCATCACCCATGTCTTGGCTTTAGTTCATTACTGCTCCTCCACCTGGGGGCAAGGGACACCTGGGTAAGCCTATTATCTCTTCAAGAGGTACATTGCTCAGATAGTTTCTCTTCCCAGGATAAGCCATAGTCCTGAGAAGCAACCTTCAAGTCTTGCACTGCTCAAGACATCTTCTTTCCTTGACTAGAAGGCTAAACTCTGGGAATTAGACTGCCCAGGAAATACCATTCCTCTAATGAGGGGACAGATATTGAGGAATGGCAGTATCCATCAACTCTTCTCTCAGGCCATGTGAGCAGCCACAAAAGGGACTATGTGTAGTAGACTCATAGTATTTTTTATGTTCTGGTACTCCACATTCTGGAGATCCACTGCCCACAGCTCCAGTAAGGATCAGGCAAATGCTAGCTAGGTGAATGAGGACTGGAGAAGGGAGCTATAGAAACTCCATCCAAGGGGCATTTGCATCTTCAAATGAAGGGAAAGTTAAATGACTCACCTCTTTGCATCTATTCTCCTTTACCCGGATATTCAGATAAAGAACACAGCTTTCCTTATGTACATATGGAGGCATCTGAAAAGGGAGCAACCCTTTTAACTATTTTGTTTTGGAGTGATGGAAAATGATGATATTTTGTATTGTCTTCATCATCTTCTTTGTGCTATCTATGGAGTTGATAGGGACCAATTTTTTACATCATGATGTCAAGGAGTCAAACTATCAGATTTTCCCTCATATTCTCATTTAATCAACCCACATTAATTATGTGCCTACCAAGTGCAAAATATTGTTCTAGCTACTGACACTTTGATATCTTAGAGATATATTTTTTTTATTACCTCTAGTCTACACTCCTGACTTTCCAGGACTTTAACTAAAATGCCCCAGAAACATCTTCATTATAGAATCCTCACATTGGAAACACCTTCTGCCACTGTGGACTCTGTCTCTGATTGGCTAGTTCCTTCCAGTACTTCAGTTTTAAGGAGGAGGCACAGACCAGCCACATCTTCATTCCTTTCTAGATTGTACTACTGACTCTCCTGGAATTTGTCTACCATTCCACCCCACCTTCAGCTCCCTTTTATATGTCTTCCCCTATTGGAATATAAGCTAGATTATAAACTCCTTGAGGGGAGGATCTGTCTTTGTTTCTGCTTTTATTTGTATCCCCAATGCTTAGCGTAGTTCTTGGCATATTATAAGCATTTAATAAAAAACTTGTTGATTTGACTTAATATGGATCCTCCCTCCACATTTAAGTCTTCAAGCTCTTTTGTCTTCTGCTAATTTTACCCCTGTTTTCACATACATCATCCTCAGAGTATGCAGGAGATCACACATAGATAGCATAAGGCAGAGTCAGAATTTGAACTCAGGTCTCCCAACATTTCAAGTACCATATTGTCTCCTAAGAGTCCTTCCCCATCCTGTGTTAATGGAGTCCAACTCCAAAGGGCTGGCCATTTTGTTTGAATGCCAAATGTTTATTTGCCTAAAAGACTATTTTGCAGAGAATTCACACAAAGCAAGTGCTCACATGGAGGTCAGAAGAGGCATTCCAAAGACACTCTCATGGACTCACTAGAGAACTTTGGAATCAATTGTGTGACAAGAGAAATACTGGCAAAGGACTGCTCAGCATGTTATGCTTGTATCAAAGAGGGCATTTTGCTCTGTGAGCAAAGTAGAATTGAAGTAGCTTAAAAGATGTGAGATGTTCGAATTTAGAGATATCAGTGGAGATATCCTGTGGGCTGTTAATGCCTATAGGAGACCCTTCCAGAGCTTGTGTTGGTTTGATGGGCCACTGACTCAAACATAGTGAAGTCATTTTGCTCCTCTTAAAGAATGAAGGAGACCAACCAACAAACCAACCAACCAACCAACCAACCAACAATGGAAGATGAATGTTGATATGTACCAATTTCCAGAGGACCCTCTCCTCCTCTAGATTTTCTTTCTGGGTTCCTCTTTGGTGATTCAGAACCCTAGTAGAAATGGACAGGAAGATATGTGATTGCAAGCCAAGGACAATTCATCTTGAAAGAAATGGATGCAAATCGCCCACAGGCTCAATTACTGCTGTTCCCTTTGCATCCCTTTGATTTACATTGTATTTGACTAATTTTTAACAAAGCTAGAATGAGTTGAAATGCTCTTCTGCCTCTGCTCTAAATCCATCCACCCTTCCTCTTCTGTAGATGCCCTGATTTTTTCTTATATTTTCCTCATTTAACTCTCCTTCACGTTGTTCTCCATACACCTCAGATCTCTTTTGTTCAGCTAATTAAATCTTCCTTGCCTTTAACTATGGCCCTAGAATTTACTTCCATAAATTCTTTCAGGGTTTAACTGATTACTTGAAGGAATCTGGAGACAGCTATTTCAAACACTTAACTACCTAACCTTACTCCTCAATAAAGTACAACCAAAAGGATGCTATGGAAGCCATAGTAAAACCTCATGAGTTTGATTGGATTTGCACGTCAATGGGTAGTCATCCTATAAGTGGTGGTGGGACTGATGTTTCTAGATGCCTCTTGCTTGGACAGCTATGTCCATTATTTTGTTGATAATTGAACTTACTGAATCTTCCAGGAGCATCTGTCTGCCTGCCTGGAATGCACTGTTTCTTCCTTTCTACTTATTCTTACGCAGATCAAAGCCCAGAATCCTGGTCTGGGCTGGACAGTGTGAGGTCCCACCTAAGAGGACAGAGGTCTCTGTCTTGTGTGGAGAAAGGATCCTAGTTCTGCACTGCATTCTTTAGGAAGACACAGAGATAATAAGGTAACTAAGCCATAGAACACAATAACCTTCAGAGCTAGGTGCATGGAGAGTCTCTCTGGAGAGGTCGGATGAAGATAATGCTTTAGGACTAAATCTTGTGGGTAAGACTATAATGACTCAGCGGTGAGTTCAGTGAGGAAGAATGTAGGCCTTGTTAACAAATTAGGAAATGTCCCTGTTATGGGTATGAGACATTTTCTTGCTGCAGATAAAGAACAGGATGGAACCCCGTCTCAATATCCATGGACCTCAGTCCCCATGATGGGGGATTGTGCAGGAATCCAGGGGACATAAACCTAGAGGGATGGCTGCCTGTCCTTGCTACTTGGCAGGTATTAGAGAGTGTTAACAGCACACAAGAGAAGGCCTCCTTTCCAAGGTGGGCAGGCTTACATGAAGCTTATTTTACAATCCGGCTTCTTTTTAGTACAGTTAAACTTTCAGCCTGGTTTCTACCTGCCACTCCATGAACTTCCCTCTTCTCGCTGTCAATGGGTGTGTATCCTGGGAATGTAATTCCATTTTAATAAAAAACATTTCTCTCCTTTTCCCAGCATTTAGGTTCTATGTTTCTTGCTTCTGTCAGCACTTCTTAACTGATTCTTCTTGAAGTTTAGAGGATCCTCCCTTTCTTTTTCCAACTGCCTTTCTATATTCTATGAAATGGAAGCAAAGGAAAGAATACTGGTTTTGGAGTCAAATGAACTGGGTTCAAATCCTTTCCCAGATGTCTATTACCTATGTGACTTTGGATGAATCACTTAACCTTTGCAGGCCTCAGTCTTTCTTTAAAGTGAATGGATTTGACTAGGTCAGGGGTTCTTAACCTGGGAACTTTCAAAATATGTATATATATATATATACATATATATATATATACATATATTTATAACTATTTGAATATAAGTAGTTTCCTTTGCAACAACACCATGTATTTTATTTTATTCATTTAAAACATTATTATGAGAAGAGGTCCATTGGCTTTGCCAGAATGCCAAGGGAACTGGGACCCAAAGAAGGTTAGAAAAGGTGGTTTCTAAACCTTCCTAGCTGTATATTCCTATGAACCCCCTGTGACAGCTGGGCTAGAACATGAAAATTACCTGAAGGTGTTTCTTACAATCTTCCATCAAGAAACAGTTAAAATTAACTGCTAAAGCAGGGGTTCTTAATCTTTTTTGGGTCACAGACCCAATTGGCTTTCTAGTTAAGTCCATATTCCCTGTCTCAGAATAAAGTTTTTAAATGCACAAAATGAAATACATAATATTACAAGGAAAGGTACTTAAGTTGAAATACAATTATACAAAAACCAAAACTACCACATATTTTTAAGAGAATTCAGGTTAAGAAATCATGTGAAGGGAAATGGAAGGCCCAATTCCTTTAGTAATTGGGGCCTGTGCTAAGACCTGCCCTGATGGTAGGTGTGCTTTTCTTTTTCTTTTCTTTTTGAGTTTTTTTTTAGACAAATACTAAAACTTAAATACATGATAAGAAAAGAAAAAGAAACATTATAAATTTAAATTTAAAATAAGAAAAGAAAAAAATGTCACGCATAGCAGAACATAGGAGAGGATTCAGAATATATAGCAATAACTTCATTTCAAGAAAGCCTATATATTAAATGCTGTGTGTTATGCTGAAAGGCGTCCATCTTTTTTTGCTTCCTTGTAGGTTTTCTTTTGTTCTCTCATTCTCTGCAGTTCACTTTTTACATTGTTCTTCCCCTGCCAACCCCTGTCCCAAGGCTACAATTGAGCATGGATATATTTATATATATGTATTGATATATACATAAAACACATACATACACACCCACCCACCCCCACATATATATGTACATATATAAATGTATACTTTCCCTAAGACCGTCTACTCCTAATCTTTGTTTTTGTGGTTGTGCAGATCTTTTTTTCCCCCTATCTCTCTTTACTCCTCTACTTTGCTTCTACTTGCTACCTTACCCTCCTATTATTTAACTTACCCCCACACCAGCCATCCCTCCCTTATCCTTCCATTCCCCTAAATCTAAACACCCTTCTATATCCCTTTTAACTTATTCCCTCACTCTCCCCTCTAAAGATCCCTCCTTTATCCTCTCCCCTCTCCCTATCCCCTTAGAGTTTTATTTCTTTCTAAATTTAGAAGACTTTTATACTCTTCTAGACATATGTGTATTTTCCCCTCTTAAGCTCATTCCAGATGAAAGTAGGTTTCCAGAACTAAGAGCCCCCTTCCCCTCTGTATTGGTTCTTCCTCTTGCACCTCATTGCTATAAGATAATTACTCTTTTAACTGTTCCTGAATGATTTTACTTTTTGAAGTCATATCATACTCAGGTCTATCCCAATCTTTCTTATAAGCTACCTAATTATTAGTAACAATCTTAGACATAGATTTTCCATTTTCCATACAAAAAAGGTAAAAATTCTATCCTTATTTAGTTCCTTGTAATTGGTTATTGGAATGTACCTTAAATTTCTCTTGGCTCTTCTATGTAAAATCTTCTACTGAGTAAAGGGTGTTTTTTTTTAAAACAAAATCCTAAAAGTCTGACAGTTGATCAAATGTCCTTTTTTTTCCACTCAGAATTATGCCTAGCTTTGCTGGGTATGATATTTTCGGCTGGATGTCCAGTTCTTTTGCTTTTCTATATGTAATGTTCCAAGACTTGTGATCTTTTAGTGTCACCAACACTAGGTCTTGTGTGATTCTAATTGTGGTCATATGTAAATTGTTTTTTCTTGTTGCTTGTAATATTTTGTCCTTGATCTGGGGGTTTTGGAATTTGACTATAATATTCCTCTGAGCTTTCCTCATAGGATCTCTTTCAAATGGTGATAGGTGAATTTTTTCTATTTCTACTTTCTCCTCTTGTTCTAATGCTTCAGACAGTTTTCTTTAATTATTAATTGTATTATTGTATCAAGATTATTTTTTTGATCAGATCTTTCGGGTAGTCCAGTTATTCTTATGTTTTCTTCCCTTGATCTGTTCTCTAGATCCATTGTTTTTCTTATGGGATGTTTTACATTCTCTTCTATTTTTTGTTCTCTCTCTCTCTGTCTCTCTGTATATATATATATATACATACATATATATATATGTAAATATAAATTTCTTCATCTCTTATAACTTTACTGGTTTCCCCTTGCCCAATTCTGATTTTTTTCATAAATTTCTTTTTTTGTTTTAGTATACAACACTCAGTTCCACAAGTTTTTGGGTTCCAAATTTTCTCTCCCTCCCTCTCCTCCCTCCTATCCCCCAAGATGGCACATAATCCAAAGTAGGGTCTAGATATACCTTCACATTGAACTTATTTACATAATAGTCCAGCTGTAAAAAAAGAATTATAACCAATGGAACGAATCATGAAAAAGAAGAAACAAAACCAAAAAAGGAGAAAAAAAGAGAGCAAATAGTTTGCCTCAATCTGCATTCAGCCTTCATAATTCTTTCTATGTGCATAGCTTTTTCCATCATGAGTCTTTTGGAGCTGTCTTTGATCCTTGCATTGCTGAGAGGAGTCAAATCTATCAAAGTTAGTCCTAACAGAGACCATGTGTCTGTAATCATGTATAATGATCTCCTGGTTCTGCTCCCCTCACTCAGTATCAGTTCACATAAGTCTTTCCAGGTTATAATGAAGTCCATCTGCTCCTCTTTTCTTAGAGCACAATAGTATTCCATTACCTTCATATACGACAATTTGTTTAGCCATTCCCCAATTGATGGGCATCCCCTTGATTTCCAATTCTTTGCCACCACAAAAAGAGCTGCTCCAATTCTGACTTTTAAGGAATCATTTTCTTCCTTAAAATTCTGTATCTCCTGGCTAAATGGTTGACTTTTTTTGTCACAATCTTCTGTTTTTCTTGTATTATTTTTTATTTTTCTTTTTAATTTTTCCTCAATCTCTCTCATTTGATTTTTAAAATCTTTTTTAAGTTCTTTAATGAATTCTTTTTGGGCAGGGGGCCATTTGCCATTACTCTTTGGGGTAGAAGAGGGTTTCTTTGCTTCAGTATCCTCCACTGAAGAGGAACCCTGGTCTTCTCTATTCCCATAGTATAGCTCAATTCTTTCTCCTTTGCCTGTTTTTATAATCACTTCTAGTCCAGGGGTATGGGAGATGGTGCCTCTGGCCTCTGATCCTCTTCAATTCTCCCCTCTGACCTTGAATTCAAACTAAGACCTCCAGCCTCTCATAGGTGTCCACAGTCAGTGGCACCCACCCCACCGCTTTTGCACTCACCTTGCATGTGTTGGTTCCTTCTTAGCCTGGCTGCTGTACTCAGTATAGTTGGGTCTGGCTTTCCTGGTCAGCAGGGGTTCCCTAGATCTTCTCCAGGTCAGAGGCCAACTCCCCTCACTGTCCCAGGGGTATAAGTTCCTGTGGCTGGGGCAGAGGCAGCCTCCCAACACTGCTAACCCTAGGGCTTGCTCTTTGTTGTATAAGCAGCTTGCCCCAAGTGGTTAAAGCAGACCCTAGCCTGGAGGTGTTTACTCTTCACCTGGAGGAAATCTAGTCCTGGGATTTTTCTTCAGATCTTCATTGACTATCCCCAGAGGACCCCTGCTCTGCCCTTACTCTTATTTGTTTTCACTGCTCTATGTTTGCCCAGAGGTGCTATTTTATCTCTTTTGTGGAGGAAAATCTTGAGAGCTTGACATTTTCTGACCTACTCTGCCATCTTCCCAGAATCCTCCTGGTAAATGTACTTTTCAGCAATTTCTGCTGCCCTTCTTTCTTAATCTAAGAGAGTAGGGTTGGGGTGGGGCAAATGTTGGAAGCCTTATTCCCCTCTTGGCCCCATATATCCATCCCCACATGTCCTAGCCAGTAAATTTGTACTTGGGATAGGACTGCCTCCATTTTCTTGCTCTTCCTTTTCCCACCTAGGTGACTAAGCAGTAACCTTGCGATGGATAAGTCCAGGCAACCTAGTGAGTTTCAGAAGGTCCTGGGGTCCTGAGAGACCAATGGGGTTGTGAGCTCAGTATCCAGTATAGTGGATGATTGTAGTTGTTGATTGTGGTCTTAATAACAATAGCTGGAGTGTTCTGGTGCCAAGGAAAGAATCAGCACCAGAGTGAGGGAGGCCACAAGAAAAGAAGAACGTTCTTGGATCACCCTTGGCATTTGATTGGACCATGCTCAGTAGAAGTAAAATGTGAAAATCTAATTAGCAGAATTGCCAAATTGTTTATTCTTGATGAGGCTTACTACCAGACTCCCAGTATATTGTAATATCCTTAAAAATTGAATTTCTGAATCCTGTTTAAAATGTTCTGTCAAGGAACGCTATGAGTCACTTTATCCTTGCTTTCTGTATGGGAATAAAATGCCCTGTCTTGTCCTCAGTTCTCCTGATGCATTGGGTACCACTTTTATCTCTTCTTCCTTTTTGGGAAATCTTAGACTAGAGCCAAAAAGAGATTTGCGGATGTGATGAATGAAATGAATCTGAGAGATGGGGAACCTATTTCTCCCACTGAGAAGTCAGGGTTTCTCCAGAGCTAAACCCTGGGCAAACCCTGACATTAGGTAAAGCGGAGGAAAAGGGGAAAGAAGTATTTATATAGCACCTACTATGCGCTAGGCACTGTGCTAAGCACTTTTTCAAATAGAATCTCATTGCATCCTCACAACAACTCTGCAAAGAAGGTGCTATTATTATTCCCATTTTTACAGTTGAGGAAACTGAGGCAAACAGCGGTTAAGTGACTGCCCAGGGTCACATAGCTAGTAAGTGTCTAAAGTTGGATTTGAATTCAGGTCTTCCTGACTGCAGACCCAGCACTCTATTGTGCTACCAGCTGCCTCTTAAGGACAGAGTTTGGCTCAGGTCAGTAATTCCTGTGGCCTAAGAGGAGCAGAGCAACACCTAGCTAGTCATTATGATAGAGTGGCTTTGAAGTTTCTTAGCTTTTCTGTCCCTCATTTCCTAGACTTAGTTGTGAGTGTTGGCATCCAGCCTTGAGACAGGTGTTTCCCATTCTGGTCCCAAAGGTTACTAGAATCATAGAAGTTTGGAGTTTGAAGGGATCTCAGTGGCTGCCCATGACCACTTACCCCTGAGTAGGAACCCCCACTAAAATATACCTGACAAGCGATATTCTAGCCTGCATCTTTAGACCTTCAGTTCTTTGGAACTCATGACCTCTTAAGACAGTCCATCTCATTTTAGGAAATTTTTCTTTACATCAAACCAAAATCTGCCCCTTTTCCATTTCTGTCTATTGCTCATATTTCTGCCCTTTCAGGACAAGTTCAAAACAAAAGTAATTCCTCTTCAAGTATTTAAAAACTGGTATTATTCTTTTTTCTTTTTCCCAGGCTAAACAAACCCAATTTCTTGAGCTAACTCCCAAATAGAATGGTTTCCTGTCTCTTCACCATGCTGATGACCCTTCTCTTTTCAGCATTCTTTCTAAGACATAGCCACTAAGACTGAACATAATACTTAAAAATGCTCTGACTAGGTCAGAGAACAATGGAACTGTAATTCTCTCTGGACATCATATTTCTATTAATGCATCATCAGGTCATACTAGCTCTTTTGGCTGCCACTTCATCTATTGACTCATACCGAGTTTGCTTCACACTAACAACTCACCCACCCTGCCTTTTTCATACAAATTATTCTGGTCATTCCTTTTCTAAGCTTCAGGCCATTTTTAATTAATATATTATTACTACTTCCACCCTCCTGGCTGTTTGGTGGCTCTGACATGTGGGATATTTAAAATACCTTTCACACTTTTATCTCTATTCTGGTTTTCCTGAAGGAAATTTACTAGCTTGTTGTTATGCCTGGTTCTGTTCTGGGCTTCAATCCTCCAGGGGTCTACTGAAGGGATGCCTGGCTTCTCCATATTATTCTCTGTAAGGATCTCTGGCAAACTCTAATTGTCTTCCTGTTAGAAGCTTGCCCTCATTTCCTGGGCACCCCCTTTCCAAGCTTCTTCTTTCTGGGTCAACTTGGATTAATAATTCATTTTCAAAACTGAGATTACTGACAGGTTTACCATTTGTACTCATTTCCCTGTTGTTTATTATTAGGTAAAGGCCCCTCCTGGATGGGTTCATCTTTGAAAAAGAACATTTTGCACATGTAGTCACAAAAAGGTAATTCTTCTTTCTCTTACCCTTACCTATCACAAGCCCTATACTCCAAGTGTTGACGTGTGATCTGGAGGAATGGCTGTGTTTTCATGAAGGCAGCCTGGTACAGTGAAAGGAGCACTAGCTCTCAAGTTGAAGGACATGGGTTCAAATCCCACCTCCAATGCTTAATACCTGTGTGACCTTGGGCAAGTCACAGCCTTGCTGGCCCTCAATTTTTTCATTCATAGTACTTGGGGATGTGACTAAATGGCCCCCAAAGACACTTCTAGCTCTTCTTCTATGATATTATGAGAGAAAAGCTCAGTTTCCATGACAGGAGCTCAGAGAAATTATTTTTACTAGTCCAGGCAAGGAATGCAAATCACATGTATTTGAAAAGAACACTGGTAACTGAGGCTGGTGAGATTTGCCTCCACACAGAGCTGCATAGGCCTTTCCCCCGCAACCTCACAGGGTTGTCTAATTATACTGTGGTTTGGAGAGAAAGGGTAGAGCATTCTCCCTGCATGTCTCATCAAGCAAAGCAGGAGCTCTGCAAATCAGAGGCTAGGAGAGACCTAAGCAAGAGGTGTTATTGTAGGAGTGACCAAAATGATGGGACTATTCACGACCTTTGCCATGGTTCTCTATGTCCTGTTTTGCTTCCTGGGGATCCTGGCTAATGGCTTCATTGTTGTGGTACTGGGAAGGGAATGGGTTCGATGCTACCGGCTGTCTCCCTGTGACATGATCCTGATCAGTTTGGGTGCTGCCCGTTTCTGCCTGCTGTGGCTTGGAATGATACACAGCTTTTACTATTTTCTTCACCACCTGCAATATTCCGAGGAGCCTATCCACCCACACTTTGGGATTTACTTTGATTTTCTGCATTCGGTCACATTCTTGTTTGCCACTGGGCTTAGCATCCTCTTCTGTGTGAAGATTGCCAATTTCACTCATCCCATTTTCCTTTGGCTGAAGTGGAGAGTCAAGGAACTAGTACCCTGGTTCCTACTGGTCTCCTTACTCATATCTTTCATTGTCACCATGCTGTTTTTTGTGAAGAACAATGCTTTGTACCAGGCATTCTTGCAGGGGACATTCTCTGGGAACATAACCTTATGTAGCCTCAGTAGAAAACTAGAAATCTGCTATTTTCTCCCTTTGAAACTCATTATTTTTTCTATCCCCTGTTCTATGTTTATAGTCTCAATAGTTCTGTTGATTACTTCTCTGCAGAGACACTCCTGGAGAATGCAACACAGTGCCAACAGTGCCCAGGATCCTAGGACTCAGGCTCACACCAGAGCTCTGAAATTACTGATCTCCTTCCTAGTCCTTTATATTCTTTCTTTTACGTCTTTTGTCATTGATGCTACTTTTTTTGGCTTTGAGAGTACCTGGTACTGGCCATGGCAAATTGTGATTTTCCTGTCCACATATGTTCATCCTTTCATCCTTATCCTTGGCAATTCCCAGCTAGGAGGGGCCCTCATGAAACTTCTTCTTCTGCTTAAAACCTTCTGGAATGACAAGGGGGCATCATCTTCCACCTAAGATATGTGCCTCTCTCTCCTGTATCAAAGAAAAGACTTCACTGAGGACTGGAGCAGAGCATATCCTTTGACTAAAGTTTTCATCCTATTTTCCTCATTCATTGTTCCTGTACTCATAGATTCAAATGAATCTGTGACATCATGGATTTAGGAGTGTCTGACTTCCAGTGAGGCCTTATTGATGCCTGCCTATGCCTGCCCATCCTGCTTCACTCTTGTCCTTCCATAAGGGGTCTCCAGCCTGCATGTTGGAGGCCTCCCTTTCTCCTGACCTTTGGAGAGTGCCAGTGGAATACTCTGGTTGTCCTGTTGTCATCTTTCACCTTTGTCACTGTGTCTTCTTCTTCTAAGAAAAGAAGAAACCATCATGCATTTTTCAAAGAACATTTTCTTTCTTTTTTAAATAACCACAGTGACTTTCTTCAAATGACCCTCATAAAGGTCACCTTTGGGCTGTCATTCCTAAAGCTAGATGTTCAAGAACATCACAGATGCTTCTTCTATCACAATATCCATGTGATGAAATGACTTTATTTTTCCATTTTAAGAAACTGTAAAATATTCTATTTAAATGTTGTTTTAAAGCCATTTGTTCTTGCTAAGATAGAGGCTATTTGAAAAATCAATGTGAGGAAATCTTGGTTAGAACATTAGTTGTGGAAGACAGGCTGTAAGAAGCTCAAGATTGTTAGAGTCAATGCCAGATATTAGAGGAAACCACTGTAAGTAAATTTTTAGGAACAGTTTTTTTACTGGGAGAGCAAAGTTTATAGAATCTTCTTTGGTTCAGAGCTGAAGGAACCTTAGAAGCCATTTATATGGGAAGAAAAATCAAACCTAGAGAAATGATATTACTCCAGAATCACACAGGTAACTTGAATTCATGTGTTTTGAGTTCAATTCAGGGCTCTTTTCACTAGACCAGTAGTTTCAATTTTTTGTCTTTTGACCTTCTTTAAACACCACCACTACCACCACCACCCAATGCATTATGAATCCCCAAGGTAATATCATATTATTACTACCTGTAATAACTAAAATGATAACTTTTGTTCTCAAAAGCTCAAAATTAAAATTTATACTATAAAATTTAAAAATATACAATTGAACACTAAATGTAAAATTATAAAGCTGTGATTATAGAACAGGTAAAATAATTTATGTTGGATATTCTCTAAGAATTAAAAGAAGTAATTCAGTAAGACTTTGTATGCTTACTCTGATCGGCCAGACTTTGGAATGAATTTCTTCGTATTTTTTGTTGAATAAAAATAACCTTTTAAATGAACTAAGTGACAGCTTGAAAGTTGTTTAGCACAATGTAACAGTCATATACAAACTTGATTTGGATTTTGGAGTTTCTTTATTGAACAAAGATTTGTAATGTTTGGCTTATTGCCCTGATAAACACAATTTACTTTTTTTGGCAGGGCAGTTGGGGTTAAGTGACTTGCCCAAGGTCACACAGCTAGTACATGTGTCAAGTGTCTGAGGCCGGATTTGAACTCAGGTCCTCCTGACTCCAGGGCCGGTGCTCTACTGACTGCGCCACCTAGCTGCCCCGATAAACACAATTTAAAGTCTGGTTCTACACTGATTTTATTTCTGTGTTTTGAATTACAACAAGAAAATGGTAGAACATGGTCAGATAATTTTAAAAGCTCTGTTGCCAATTGATGAAAATTCATTTTTATTTCAGAAAAATATTTATAAGATAATCAGTTTTAAATATTTGTAATCTAAAATGCATTGTTAGGTCTGCACAGTATTTTTGTTTTATCCTTTATCTATTCATTAACCAGAGACAAAAAACCAAATAGGTTTCAAATCCAATTTATCTTTTTAGAAATTTTAGGAAAATTTTTAATTGAAAGTCATTTTTAAAAATTTCAGATGATGACTGATATCTTTTTCATTAGGCTGATGCAAAGGCAGTTCATTTTCTATTAAGAAATTATGGGGAGAGGATTCTGGGAAGATGGCAGAGTAGGTCAGAAAACTTTTGTCTCTCCAAATTTTCTCCACAGCAAAAGACAGAGTATTGCCTCAGAGGGAATGGAGAGCAGTAGAAATAAGGAAAACTTAGGGTAAAGCTCCTAAGACAATCTAAGAAGATCCCAGGAAAGACCTGACCTCCAGGGGTAGAGGTTTAGCCTGAGTGAAGTGCCAGCTCCTCCAGGCCAACTCTGCAGAATCAACAAACAACAAGCCCTGGGCTCAGCTGGGGTTGGGAGGCAACCTCAGTCTTAGAAACTTTCATCTCACAGACAGTGTTGGGGTCTGATGGCTGAGTAGGAGAAGGTTGAAGGACCTTCCTCTATTGGGGGATACCAAGCACAGCTGTGCTGATCAGACACTCTTGGGTGGAGGCTCTGGGCAGGAGGATCTAGCATACCCCTGGTGATTGCCATAGCAGAGAGGTGGGGAACCCGCTGGCTGTGGGCACTTGTAGGAGAGCGGAGTCTCTGGTTTCAGTTCCAGGGCAGAGAGGACAGGTGTAGTTTGAAGCCACCTGAGGGACAGCAGGGAGCACGATAATTTGTGGGACAGTATCACTTGGGGCTCTAACTAGAGAAGAGCCCAAGGTTGAGCCATGGGACAGACCTCAGAAAATAACAGAAATACCTGAGGTTGCTCTCTCCTTCTTAGTGCCATCTTGTTGACTTCCATTGCACCATGAGAACCAAGTGGAAGAAGAAGCAAATGTTTAGGCTGAAACGCAAGAGGAGAAAGATGAGGCAGAGGTCCAAGTAACCAGACTGTGCTAGCCATGGAGGCCACAGGAGCAGAGATGGAATGACTTTTGGTGACATTCTCAGGAAAGCAGAAACCATCAGGAGACATCACCCACCCAACGAAAGATCCTACCATCTGAAAAAAAGACTCTTACCACCTCCCTGACTGAAGGACATGCCATCATTTAATGAAAATTCCACCAGCCTGACTCTTGACTTTGTGCCATGGGACTTTTGTCATTCTGGACTGATTGTTTGCTTTGTGGCTAAGTGTAGCACACCTGTATAATAAGTCCTCAGTACTTTCTTGAGTGAAAAAAATACTTGAGGTTTGGGGTATTATTTCCCATGCCTCAGGACTAGAACTTGATCATACACATGGTTGCTACAAATAAAATAAAATGAAAAAAAAAAAGATGAGCATAGGAGAAGGAACTCAGCCACAGATAGCTGCTGTGGGGATAGAGAAGGATCTGGGTTCATATTCAGAGGAAGATAATGGAACTCAAAAAGCCCCTCCTTTGTCAATGAAAAACACCAAATAATCCCAAACACAAAAAGAGTTCTTGGAAGAACTTACAAAGGACTCTTAGAATCAAATAAGAGAGATCAAGGAAAAATGAGAAAAGTAAAAGAGCAATCTAAAAATAATTCCTTGAAACTTAGAACTGGGCAAAGGGAAGGTAATGACATTTTAAAACACAAAGAAATAATAAAACAAAATCAAAAGAATGAAAAATAGAATAGAATGTGAAACATCTTATCAGAGAAATGACTGATATGGAGAAAAGATCAAGGAGAAATAATATAAAAATAGTCAGACTACCTGAAAAATCTTGACACAATATTGCAAGAAATTATCGAGGAAAATTGCCTTGAAGATCTAGGACAAAAAGGCAAAGCAGAAATAGAAAAAAATCCACCAATGACCACCTGAAAGTGATCCCAGGAGGACAACTTACAGGAGTATCACAGTGACATCTCAAAACTCCCAGGTTACGGAAAAAATATTAGAAGCAACAAGAAAAAAACAACCAATTTAGATATCATGGAGCTATAATAAGGATTATAGAAGACCTGCTACTTTGTTGAAAGACTGTAGGTTTTGGAATAGTATATTTCATAGAACAAAAGGTTCTATAGAACAAGAGTAACTTACCCAGCAAAGTTAAGCATAATCCTGAATGAAAAAAAAGGACATTTAATGAACTGAAAGACTTTGGATATTTGTGACAAAACAGCAAAGCTTGAGGGAAAATTCAACATATAACACCCAGGAGAAATATAAGGTAAACATTAGGGACCAATTATAAGGGACTCAATAAGGTCAAATTGTTTACTTCTCACATATGAAAATATTAATACTTTTATGACAGGTGGAGCTGAGTATAATGGAGTAATTCTAAAAAAATAAAAATGTGCAGGAAGAGATAAAAAGGAGCCATTATCTCATATGAGTGAAGCAAAAAGGAAAAATTGATACAGAATAAGCTAGTGGGGGGTGGGGTGTAATAGCAAGCTAAGTGTGAATATTTACTGTCTTTTGTTTTGGGGTGCTTCTCAGCCCTAAGGTAATTAAATACCTTTGATGAGTCTTGCCTTTGTTTGAATCAAGAGTCATTGATTGGAAACAATGTGTATGGTGTGGTGCTACTTGTGATTAAAGATCTTTTCCACAACCTTTTACTAAGTAGGCACTAAGCCCCAGGGCACTAAATAGGGAATATATTCTCTGAGGTTAACATTTTGCATTTGGGGTTCACTTATTAGAAGAGTGTTTATGTGGAGACTCTATGTAGCAGTTAAGGAGCCTTGCAGCTTTTAAAACCCAGATGTTGGTTCTTCTCTCTCTGGTAACTATGTATGTATTGCTATGGTCAGGCAGAAGCCTGTCTGTTGATTTGTGTTTATTTGCTCTGTTTATATATTTTCTGCTTGTAGTTTCTGTTTGTATTTTCTCTGAAGCTTAGGGTGCCTGACTTTTCCCCCTGAACTAAGTGAATGATATATGTATGTTTAATTACAGTGAGATTGTAAACCCCTTAAAGTTGCTTTCCTTAGAAAAGCAGTTCAAAGAACCTGTTTTGCAGCCCACCTGTGTGCTGATGTTATTAGTCTTACATCCCCATAGCAGCTGCTAGCAAATGGGATAGTCAGCAGGATATGCAAACTAAAAGGAAAGTGTGGGGTTTTGGGGGACTGGGATAGTGGTTGGATGTTTCTCAGTTATTGGGTTGATCTTTACACTTGTGGTGGCTATGGTTCTGTGGAGCCCCAGGAGCAGCAGTGGCCTGAGGGAAAACAGGCAAGTAACAGTGATGGGAGTGGTTTCCCAGGTGCCCAGAGAAGGGCTGCTGGAAGATAACCTCTCCATCCCCCTCCCTACCCCACTAGCACTCTGGAGGAGACAGGTCAGAGCATAGACTGTGGGAGGAAAGCAAGTACAGGCTTGGAGGAGGTGGGGGTGGCCAGAGCTAGGACTTGAGCGGATTAGCCTGGCTCCAGACTGTGCTGGAGGGGTGAATGTCCTGAGACTGTATTATATGTAGAGCCATGGAGCAGGAGCAGAGAAGTGCCTTCATACAGACTCAACAGAAGCAGTTGGTGAGGTGAGAGAAGAGTGAAGAACTGACTGCATAGGGATTCAGGGAGAAGCCAGGAGTGGCTGGCTCCTGCTGGAGGACAAGGAACCCTGGAGCTTGGAATTCAGCCCCGGGGCAAGATAAAAAATTTTGCAGCAAGGTTCTGAGTGTGCTTTTTTGCTGCATTCTCCTGGGATGGTTTGGAAACCAGAGGGTGGTGTAGTTGTCTATGGTGAGTGGGGGAAGTGCCTTGGACCCCTGAGGACCCACCCTGTTGGCTTTGTTGCCCAGCTGCCCCTCAGGACCTGAAAGTGGGGACGGGAGCAGTGTGGGGAGAACAAGTCCCCAAGAGAACTCTATTTAGACTTTTTTATTTGTGTTGGGACTTTGTTAATTAAAGCATTCCAGTACCTGAGGGGGCCAGGAGGAAGCCTGCAATGGAAGTGTGGGGAGAAGGACACACCCCAAGAAGGACTTTACTTGGATGCTGTTTATTAACTGAGGAGATTGTAACTTGCTGCGACATAGGGGTGGATGGTGTTTGTATTTTCTGCCACCCCTTAAGCATGATATGTTGTGCTAGGGAAGACCCTGGCCTGGGACCCCTTGCTTGTGTAAACATGTATTTTGGGGAATGATAATGATATGTTTTGTTATGTTGTGAAAGTTATGCTTTAGTTCCTTGA
The DNA here is from genome assembly GCF_011100635.1 of Trichosurus vulpecula. Classification (NCBI taxonomy): domain Eukaryota; kingdom Metazoa; phylum Chordata; class Mammalia; order Diprotodontia; family Phalangeridae; genus Trichosurus; species Trichosurus vulpecula. Next base: position 103,186,127 of record NC_050577.1, on the reverse strand, counting down.
AAAGAGGCAAAGTATATTGCCTCTATTTATTTCAGTGTCCATGGCCATTTAGATTGTAAGGCCAAGGATCCTGGAAGGGTGGATTGTAATGGCAAGCAGGGTGGGACTTTTTGTTGTCTTTTGTTGTGGAGTGCTTTTCAGCAATAAGGCGATCAAGTGCCTTTGAGTCTTGCCCTTGTTTCAATCATGAGTCTTTGATTGAATTGAGAGTCTTTGATGACCTGCTTATGGAAGGCTTAGGTCACATGGGTTTGAGTTGCATGGTTGTGAAGCCCTCTGACCCTGAAGAAGTGTATATATACTCTGAGGTTAGCATTTTGATTGGGGCTCATTCACTGGAAGAGTGTCATGTGATTTGACCAGATGAGACTCTGGGTAGCTGTTGTTAAGGAGCTCCCCAGCTTTGAAAAACCCAGATGTTGGTGCTTCTCTCTCTGGTAACTATGTATATATTGCTATGATCAGACAGTTAGAAGTTTGTCTGCTAATTTGTGTTATTTTGCTCTGTTTATAATTTCTGTTGTATTTGTTCTGAAGTTCAGGGTGCTGACTTTTTGCCCTGAACCAAGTGAATGATATATATGTCATATATATGTATGTTTAATTAAAGTGAGATTGTAAACCCCTTAAAGTTGCTTTCCTTAGGAAAGCAGATGAAAGAACCTATGCTAGTAGCCCTCCTGTGTGCTGGTATTATTGGCCTTACACAGCCACAGTAGCAGCAAGTAGCATTGTTGTTACACACACACACACACACACACACACACACACACACACACACCCCTTCCCTCCCCCCACACCTATTTGTGTCTAATGATAGCCATCTCTAGGGTGGGGGGGTAGGGGAGGGCAGGAAAAAAGAAATTTACATGATAATTTTGTTGTATATTTGAAAGGATTATCAAGTTTTGCATCGTAGATTTATAGTTTCATGTGCAATCATCTTTTTCAGTGTACTATGTTGTGGAAATGCTTGTTTTATTTCATAAATTAAAAATAAAATTCAAATAAAAATTCAGCCTCAGACATTTACTAGCTGTGTGACCTGGGCAAGTCATTTAACCTCTGTGTGTTTCAGTTTCCTCCTTTATAAAATGTGGTAATAATACCACCTACTGCATTTCACTGCATATTTATTTTAAATTTTAGGCCAAATTTTTGCAAAAAAGTGGGGTGTGACCATTATGTGAAGTTTTTTTTTCAAATTGTGTTGGTAATACTTAAAAATCACTTATTACTAAACTGTCTTTGATGTGAGATTAGGCTGTATAGAATACATGAATGTATGTTAAAATTGGGAAGATGCAAGTCTTTCTCCGTATCATGTGATTTATTCAAGGCAGCTTTGCCTGCCTGCCCATTGGCTTTGTGCTTAATACTCTTCACTGGCGTGAATGACAATACCATTAGTACTACAGTGTTCTAAACAAACTACTCAAGTCCATTTTTGGAAATATACTGACAATGCTTGTGTGCTGAGAACTCTAGGCTCTCAGCTCACAATGCATGAGAGATAAATGCATATCCATATGCTACTGCTGAATACATTGCTGCTCTGTTTGTCTTTTAAGTGGCATGATGAACAGAATTATACCATGTGATGATTATGCAATGAAAGGTTATAAACCAATTTTTGGACTGTGGAAAAAAGCAGGGTGTGTCAATTAGGAGGTGAAATACAATACTTCTCAAGTTTTTTATGAGGATAAAATGAGATAATATTTGTAAAGCACATTGAAAACCTAAACACTCTCTATAAATGCTAGTTATTGTATTTATCAGTGCAGGAAGAAGTTGGTAGAGCTGACTGGCATCTGGGGAGTGATATTATAATAATGTTAAATCCCAACAGTTATAGTATATAATGCCCAAATTTGATTTCACAATTTCATTGACTCCCATCTACAGCATTTTCTCAGTGTCCATATCCAACAATTTGCATAGGTTGCTCACCACCTGGGCCATTAGTACCTTACCCATAGCTCATTGTCTGTAGCTCCTGGGTTTCTGAAAATAATAGATCAGATTTAGATTGTCTTTTATTGCCCATAAACTCAGTAACACAAAAGAGAACATAAGTATGTTATGAGGAGGAATAACCAAATACCTTGCTCTTAGGTAGTAGACAGCAAGTATTGTTGGCTGGAGCTGGTCAGAAGCATAGTTTTTGGCAAGAACTGACGTTAGAGGAGAAGATTAGGTGTGGAGTGACCATAAATGAGTCACTTAATGCCTTTGAGCCTCAGTTTCCTCATCTATAAAATGAGGATAATGATAGCCATAGTACTTTTCTTACAGTGTTGTTCTGCAAGTAAAATGAGATAATCTACATTAATGTCAACTATTTAAAAAAGGAAAACCTTTGCTATGGAAACCAGCTGATGCCTAGACCCAGACCAGGTATTGGGAGTGGGGTTGGGGAGTTGTCTCCTTTCTTTCCTTCCTTCCTTCTTTTCTTCCTTCTTTTCTTCCTTCCTCTTTCTTTCTTTCTTTCTTTCTTTGTTTCTTTCTTTCTTTCTTTCTTCCTTCCTTCCTTCCTTCCTTCCTTCCTTCCTTCCTTCCTTCCTTCCTTCCTTCCTTTCCTTCTTCCTTCCTTCCTTTCTTCCTTTCTTTCTTTCTTTCTTTCTTTCTTTCTTTCTTTCTTTCTTTCTTTCTTTCTTTCTTTTTTCCTTTCTTCCTTCCTTCCTTCCCTCCTTCCTTCCTTCCTTTCTTTTTCTTTTCAAGTAGGGATAGAAGTGACTTTGCTACTGACTACATAATAGAACAAAGGTTATCAGATCCACTCAGCCTTTTCAGTTTATCTCTTAGGTGTGAAATTTATATGGAACAAGGTTATGTTTGCAGTGGGAAGGAGCTAGTCAGTCATTTGGTACTGGGGATACAAAGAAAGGTAAAAATATGGTCCCTGTTCTCAAGGATCTCACATTCTAATGAGGAAGAGATTGTATAAATAACTATGTGCATACAAGATACATACAGTGTAAATGGAAGGCAGTTTTACTAGGCAGGGCAGGGTATGCATATGGGAAACACCAAGAAAATCCCCTTGCAGAAGACAGGATTTGGGCTGAGTCTTAAAGGAAGTCAAGAAGATGTGGCGAGTGGGAGAGCATATCAAATATGACAGACAGCTATTGCAGAGACATGGGGACAGGAGATGGTATGTTGTTTGTGAGAAACATTAAGTGGGTCAGAGTAGCAGGATTATAGAGTATGTGGAAAAGGATAAAGTGTAAGAAAGGTAGGAAGAACTAGGTTATGATGCACTTGAAATGCCAAATAGAACATTTCATATTTTATCATGTGAGTAATAAATAACCACTGGAGTTTATTAAATAGTGGGGTGGCATGGTAAGACCTTCACTTTATGAAAATCACTGGAATGGACTAAGGAGAAACCTGAGGCAGGCAGACCACCCTGGAGGCACCTGCTATCTTGTCTCATCTTGAGGTAATGAGAGCCTGAACAAGGGTGGTCAGCTAAGTGGATTGAATAGGACATAGACAAGAGACATAAAGGTAGAAATGACAAAATTGACAACATACTGAATATGTGGGGTGAGTGTATACAGCAGTTGAGAATGATACCAAGGTTTCGAGCCTGCATGATTTGGAGAATGGTGCTTCTCTCCAGAGCAAGAGAAAAGTTGGGGAAAAGGAGTGAGTTCTGTTTGGAACATCTAGAGTTTAAGATGCCTAAAAGATATTCCATCTGAGATGTCCAAAAGGCAGTTAGTGATGTTTGATTGGAGCTCAGGAAAGAGTTTATGGCTGTATATACAGATCTGGGAAGAATCTGTATAGAGCTAATAATTCAGCCTATGTAAGCTGTTGAGATCATCAAAGGATATAGTATAGATGTAGATGAAAAGAAGGTTGAAGGTAGAGCCTTGGGGGACACCCAGGATTGATAGGTGGGATGTAGATGGAGATCTAGCAAGGAGAACTGAAAAAATGTTTTCATACAGGCAAGAGAAGAACCAGGACAGAATAGTATCAAAAAACTCTATAGAGGAGAAAATATGCAGGTGCAGAAGGAAACCGACAGTTTCAACAGTTCCAGAGAATTCAAGAAGAATGAGGCCCAAGAGAAGGGTATTAGATTTGGTGATTAAAAGGTCATTGGTAACTTTGGAGAGAACAGTTTTAGTCAAATGATGTTATCAGAAGTCAGATTATGGGGGTTTTGAATGGAGTGAGAGTAGAGGATGTGGAAGCACCTTATACAGATGACATTCTAAAGGAATTTAGCCAAGAAGAGAAAGAGAGATCTAGAGTGTTAGCTACCAGGGATGGTCAGATTAAGTGAGAGGTAAGGATGGGTGGTACATTGGCATGTTTGTAGGCAGCATGGGAAAAGCTAGGAGATGAGAAGACAGATCGAAAAGGAGAAAGGGAGAGATGATAGGGAGGCAATCTGCTTGAGAAGATGAGAGATGATAGGATCAAGGGTACATGTTAAGGGATTCACTTTGGCAAGGAAAAAGGCCACCTCTTTATGAGAGATGGGTGGAAAAAATAGTGAAAGAATACATCTAAGTGATGAGACATGGGAAGAGAGAAGAAGAAATTCTTAGTGAAGAACCTCAATTTTTTCTGTGAAGTATGGGCTGAGGTTTTCAAATTAGTGGTATTGGGAAGAGAAACTTTAGAAGGCATAAGGAGAAATGAGAGTGTTTATAGCAACCATTGTGGTGAATGGGATAACAAATTGATTAAGAGGATGCAAAATGATTGCCTAGCTGCAGCAAAGGCCCAATTGAGATAATGTATCATACTTTTGTAGTGGACCAAATTAGCATGGTTTCATCATGATCATCTCCAGCTTTATTTGGTAGCATGTAAATAGAAGACAAAGAGAAAGGTATGAGTAAAGTCTACCACTACTGGAAAGGGTGTCCAGGGGGTGAAAGTTATCAGGTGGAAACTAGGGCTCAGTGAGAGCCAGAAGAAGGAAAGAGTGAGAAACAAAAAAGTTTAAGGTGAAAATCAATTTGTTAATTATGGAACAGGTATTTGTTTCAACAATCCGGCCAGCAGCTTTTGTGGGGGTATAAGATCCACTCACAGCCAGCACCCAGAAAGCTGCCAACAGCACAGGTTCTTTTGATCTGCTTAACTAAGGAAAGCAAGGTGAAGGGGTTGGCAAGCTTACTTTAATTCAGCACACAAATATTATTCACTTAGTTCAGGGGAAAAAGCCAGCACACTGAACTTCAGAGCAAAATACAATCAAATTACAAACATCAACAGACAGACCAAATACAGATTCATTGTTACCAACATCTAGGTTCAGCCCGGGAGCTCAGAACAAGGGCTGGCCCAGAGTCACGCACCACCACTGCTGTAGAGAGGAGCTCCAAGGAAGAGGAGGCCAAGCCCTGGTTTTACATCTTTTTCGGTGTCAGGGGTGAGTCACACATGCGACTCACCCATGTGACCTAAAATCATCACAAAGAGGTGACTTAAACCCACGTGGTCTAAGAGCATCTTCTGTCCCAGGCATGTAAACTAGGCCCTCCCTGGAGTAGGCCCCACCTTGGGCCCCACCTTAGTTGCCAATCCACACCCACATAGGTTTTACATCTAATAGGGGTTTGGGCCTGGGGCTTAGCACTTAGTAAGACTCAATGAAATACACTGAATTACTCAAAGCAAACAAAAGCCAAACTCTTCAAGGGCACTTGTTGAACTAAGTGCTAAGGAGCCCATTTTGCTTACCAACACAGTATTTCATAGACCATATGGGTGAGACAGGTAGCTCTGGAGTGGAATACTTGGGGAATAGAGATAACAGGGACAGCAGTAACGGAGCAAGAAGTTGGAGATGGGGAATGGGTTTGCACATCAGGTGTTGGTGTTCAGAACTGTATGGATAAGAGTATGAAGAAACTGGATTATGCCAATTATTGAGGAATAATTCCAGATAGAGTTCTGTGGTTGCAAAGCATTCTATTAAGAAGCAGGTGGTTAGACTGACTATTCAAAGCTTTCCTTCAAGATCTAACCTCATGGCAAGTGGTGATATTTGGGTCCTGTAGAATCTACCTTGGGGCAGTGAGGACCAGGGAAAGGTATAGCCTGGTTGAACCTGGTCAGGAGTCAGGAGATGGCTTTTGAAGATGTTTCTAGGCAAGGATGACCTCTGGAGCCCTGAAGAAGGCCTTAGGGATTGAAGATTTGATCTTGGGCTGATGTAGGGATTGTTTGGAAGGTCTTAGAGGGAGGAAAGAATCTAGAGGTTGATAGTAGTATCCTGAACTGTGATGATTTAAAGTTTTGAGAAACATAGTTTCTGGGTAATTGAATAATTTTATTAATAAGACCAGCAAGTTATTACTGAAAGGATATTTTGTCTGTCTCCCTAAGACCAAAGACCCCACCCAAATGGTGCTGGAGTCATGGTTTATATGCTGTTTGAAAAGGAGGTGCTCCTGAGGGGTGCCTACTCAACCCTGATTGGTATTCAAATGGGAGGTTGGATATCTTGGGGTGGGTGACTTAGGTCACTCAAATCTTGGTCAAAGAGATGTTAATTTCCATATCACCTGTCTTCATAATAGGGAGACTCTACATTTCCTCAGACCTGGCTAAGGAAACACAATGAGCAGGAATACTCCCATTAGTCTAAACTTAGAATTTCTTTTACTGTCTGAATAGATCTTGAACTGGGTAAATCTCTAAGAGAGATTCCCCATATTGCTTGGTTTCTGGATGAGGAAGTAAAACCTTGTTCCTAATAATATAATTACTTATTAGATATGAGAAAGAAATATTCATTTCTCACAGAATTGATATAGGCCTCATAGAAATCATTATGAAGCACTTGGAGAAAAGACATGATGTGGGTGTGGGGAGGTTGGATGGGTTGTGACAAAGTATAGGTCCTGGAAACTGGCCCCTCCCCCTCAACTTTCCCTGAACTCTCCAATATGGCCCTGCCATATGCCTGTGGCTTATTTCAGTATAAACCTTGCATTGTGACTTTGACCCTGTCCCAATCTCCAGTTCTTTGTTACCTCTAACCTAGACTTGCTCTTCATTGTTTGTTACTTCCAGATCACCTACAGCCACTTCCTCCACTGAATTCCACCTAGACCCCTTCTCCCAGTCACTGAAGACTACTTGGCCACTCCTAGATCACATCCAGATCTTCCCATGGTCTTTCTGTATATAAGGTCTATCTTGCCCCCCATTATTTGCTCAGATTCTTAAAATCTCACGTATCCCAACCCGTGTTTTAATAAACCCTGTCTCTCATGGAAAGAAAGCTTGAGTCAAATTCTTTGTTTGCCCTTGAATTTTAGATTCCCAGGACATCTAAACCTCAACAGCGGTAGCCAGATCCTGGACTGAGAAATGGTTAGGTTCTGGAGGGAAAACAGAGCATCCAGATCCAGGTGGCCAGACCCCCAGGTGACTTGGAGATCACTAGGAAGGTCCTGGAAGGAAAGGAAATTTCTAAACTCAAATGAGATAGTAGCTTGGGATCGTGGAATGGCAGATGAGGAAGAAATAGGTTGATTTAAAAAACAGGCTTAAATTCCTAAGGACTTCTGTTGTTAGCAGGCTAGGGATAGTTGACTAGGGAGTCTAGTCACAAAAGAGTTGTAATAGTCCTGGGGAGATGAACTAAAGAATTGGGGAGAAGACCAGTAAATGGCAACTCAGTGACAGCCATTCAGTAGAGCTCCTTAGCAGAGATCAAGATGGAATGACAATAGATTCACAAGGAACCTCAGCTCAGTGAAGAAAGCACCTCCCCTGATGATACAACCAAATGATATTGGTTGCTCTGTAGGGCAACAAGCATTAGAAACATGAGTTACCCTGATGATGAACTTTTTGCATCCTTTCCCTCATTGGAAATATGGCAGCCCTGTGTATATGAAAATTTTTCTTGTCACTTATTTTGCTGTGCTAAGTAAATGTTCTTTGGTTTAGATAAATGTAATCTCTGGTTGGTTGGTAATGTCATGAGATGTGATTTTGACTGGATACTGACCCACAATGTGCCTAGGCTTAGCTTTCAGAACATACATATGTGGGTAGAGATGCAAGTATTCCCATTTGTCTCCTCTTTAGTTCCCCTTTGTCCTTGTTTGTTTTGAAATTTGTCCTTCATCCTCCCTTAACTCTCTTTCATAGGCATATATAGAGTGGGCTGTTTGTGCTGACAGACCCTCTTCCACTTTGCTCTCTTGATGTCCTCTCACTACTGCTGTCATACCATCCCTTATCTCAATTCCTGAATTGGCTGATCTGAACTATTATAATAGAACCCTAAGGGAACAGAACCATTGATTTAAAGTTGGAAGGGCCCTCAGAGATCAGGTAGTACAACCCCCTCATTTTACAGGTGAGAAAACTGAGGCCCAGAGATGTTGAGAAGTTACTGGTAGAGTCAGGATTTGAATACAGACCTTCCAATTTTATATCCAGCGTGCTTTCCATTGTATTGCATTGCTTCTCATTTTACTAATAGGACAGAGTTGTCCCTGGGTGAAATGAAGTAGAGGAAGTCTGTGCCTTCATTCCATGCCACCCCACCACCCCATTCTCCCTTTAAGTTACTCAAAACATTCACACTCCTATACTTAACCTCTTGGGATAGTTTTTCTCTGAACAGAAACCTATCCTATCTCTTTGCTTTTCTCTTCACAGAAACTCACTGGTCCTGTTTTACATTGCCCTAGGGCCTTGCTACTGACTGGAATCAGGAACAAATTAATGCCCAGGTGTTAATACTATTCTGGTGGAAAAGATGGAGAGAGGTGGGTTGAGTGATTGTGCAATTAGGCAGATTGTGAACTGGTTGAATGGCAGGGCTCAAAAAGATGCAATAAGTGGTTCAATGTCAACCTGACACCTACAAAATAAGACTTGATACACTAGTCACAGAGAGCAAAATAGATGCACGAATCCAGGGCATGAATGGACAACCAAGTATTTACACTATAGACAGGAGGATGTTTAATAGTGGGGGTGGTGGGAGGGTGGTAGATGAGGGCGTTACCACAAGAACATGAGAAGTGGAAGATCTGGGGGAGCCTTTTAGCTAGACAAGGGAGGGAAGCAGGATGGGCAGAGAACAAGTATGCATTTTTAGGAGTTCTTGAAAGGTGCCAAAATCAGTAGCTTATATTCAGATATTTCCTTGGCACTGGCTCTGGTCAGGGACAGGCAAATCTAGGATAAACAAATAGAGAGTGGGTTCAGTGAGTGATCTATTTCAGATTTGCATCCATAGAATGGCAGGATTCTTTTCTAATCCACATTAGGCACACATAGTGTCCTCCTGCTCCTCTTCTGTTTCTTCTTGCTGTGCTTCTGCATAAAGCAAAGGTTCCTGCTGAACCCTTGGGGAGTCTTGCCTGCTATCCGATCTCTTCTGGGTAAGGTTTCCTGGAGCATCAGAGTACCAGCAGATACTCAGCAGAGAAAGAATGCCCAGCCTACTCATTCTCTTCTTCATGATCTTCTTTCTCTTGGAGTCTATGGCAGGAATCATAGAAAATGGTTTCATCATCATAGTACTGGGCAGGGAGTGGGTGCAATATTGGAGCCTGCCCCCTGGGGACATGATCTTGGCCAGCCTGGGTATCTCCCGGTTCTTTCTACAGTGGACAGCAGTTCTTAGCAACTTCTACACATATTTCTTCTCAATTAATGGCACTATATACACTAGCATTTTTTGGAATTTTACTAATGCGACCACATTCTGGTTCACCACCTGGCTTGCTGTTTTCTACTGTGTGAAGATTTCTTCCTTCACTCACCCCATCTTCCTCTGGCTGAAGTGGAGAATTTCCCGATTTGTCCCCTGGCTACTGTTGTGGTCCCTACTGATATCCACATCGATATTGATCCCGTCTTTGGTAAAGACCTATCTTGTTTTCCAACTGCCAGTTGGTGGGAATTACTCAGGAAAGATCACTTTGGATGATAGGGCACTTGCATTCCATATGAAATTTTTCCTACCATTGCAAATGTTTATTTTGTTAATTCCTTTTTTCTTCTTCCTTGCCTCCACCATCTTGCTCATTTCCTCCCTGTGCCGACACTTGAGAAACATGCAGCACCATAGTGCTGGTCCTTGGGATTCGAGTATGCAGGTCCACATCACAACCCTGAAGTCACTCTTCTTCTTTCTCATTGTCTGTATGTCATATGTTATGCCTGTTATCTTCCACATTACTGTACCTTTTTCGGTTTGCAGCTCTCAGTATTGGATCTGGGAGGTAGTGACCTATGCTGGCATCTCCATCCATCCTGCCTTCCTGATCCTGAACAGCTCAAAACTGAGAATGGCTCTGAAGAAGATGCTGCATTATCATGAGGCTGCATGAGGAGAATTCAGCTCTGAAGCGAATAATATCAGTAAATGATACTGAGCATTACCAATATTGCTGTTTGTGATATAGACACATAAGACTTAGAAAGGAAGAAAGAAAAGAAGGAATGAAGGAAGGAAGAAAGGAAGTAAAAAGATATTTCATTATGTACTTATACTATTTTGGCACTGTTATAAGCACTGACTTTTCATCTTCTCATTTTCTCTTCCCCTACTACCTACCTAGTTCATTCATGCATAAGCCTTTTCATATTTTCCTCTATAATATTTCATAGTTAATTGAATGGTATTCTGCAGACTGACTTCTTCATTTTACAGATGAGGTACTAAAGCCATGCGAAATCAAGTGACTTGTCCAGGATCGAACAACTGGTATGTGTCTGAGGCAGAATTTGAACTTAGCTCTTCTCAATTCCAAGTCCAACATTCACTCAGTATAATTTTACCTTTCCTTGTCTTTTGTTTTCATACTCACACCCATGGCCACAAGAATAGCCCCTGTCTTGGGCTCTAAACTCCTTGTTGCAACCCTTTTTACTGGCCTCCGTGTCCATCCTGCAAAGAATAGTTAGATACACCTCAGTTATTGACAAGGGTGACTATGGCAAAGTCGGTTACCTCTCTTAACCTTGCTTTCTTCATCTAGGAAAAAGGTGCAATGTTTGTGTGTGTGTGTGTGTGTGTGTGTGTGTGTGTGTGTGTGTGTGTGTATGCAGTATATACTTAATAAATACGTGCAGTGTGTATATGTACATATACATGCACACACACATAAATACAACGGAGATAATAGTATTTTCTCTGCCGACCTCAGGAGGTTACCAAGGGAAAAGCACTTTGTCACCTTCGAAGTGATGGAGAAACAGGGTTACTTGCTATTCCATCTTCACCCTCTTCAGAAACCTAGAGTGGCTGCCTCTCACAGTCCAGCTGAAATGCATCATGGGCTTTAGCTGACCACAACTCTGTCCCCATTGACAGACTCACTGGATTCACCTCAGATGATTATATTCAAAAGGCTTTTTCAGTCATGGCCTGACTTTTTTTTCTTGCTTTTCCATTCCTTTCAAAACTCAGCTCGAGACACATTTTCTATTCCCAGTTCGATGTCAGATCATTGAAGGCACAAATTTGCATCTTTGTACCCCTAGAAAAATGGCGTAGTAGATTAGGACCCAGACTCTTTGTCAGGAGCACCTGGGCTCAAGTTTTACTCAAGACATATGCTGGCTGGGTGACTCAGAGAATTGACTTAAGGTCTCAGGACTGAAGACAGTTCTTTAAGATTATAGGTTGCTGAGCAGGTGCTGCTTTGCACTAGGATTTTCCTACATGAATGAAATCACAGGTCTACTTTTCTTGCTCCGCCCCACCCCCAATAAAAACAAAGCAATACCCAATCACCTAAAACATGCCTTCAATAAATAAATATTTATTAAGCCTCTATTATGTGCCAAGAACTGCTGGCATTTATAGAGTGCCTCAAAGTGTGCAGAGTGCTTTACATATATCCTCCTATTTTAACCGCACAGTAGCCCTGGGAGGTAGGTGCTATGGTTATCATCCCTATATTACAGAGGAAGAAACTGAGGTAGGCAGAGGTGAAGTGAGTTGCCTAGGGTCACACGGATAATAGGTATATGAGGGTGGATTTGAACTCAAGTCTTCCTGACTCCAGGTCCAACACTTGATCCACTGTGCCACATAGCTATTGTAGAGACACGAAGAAAATTAATGAAACGACTCTTGTTCTCATGGAGGTTTCATTGAAATGGGGGCCTGACAGATAGTAGGTACTTAATAGATGCCTCCTGAATGAATGAATTAAAAAAAGACACATTCAGTTTAAGTATAATGACATTGTTCCAGAGGATGTTCCATTTACCCCAATCACTCTAGTAATGTTCTGTCCTGGTTCTATCTTCCATTAGTGCCCTCCCTGACAAGAAAAAGCTTCAGGGGTGAGAATGGTGGAAGGACCTCATCCATTGCTGCGGCATGACAGAGAAAACCAGCCTTGAGAATATGAAGTGAGAGAGAAGAAACATGGTCCCCTGCTAGCAGAGATGGCATCTTCTTTCTAAAGCTATCTGGGCAGGACTTTGATACCCAGATCTGGTAGGAAATTCCTCCTCTCCTTTGCTTGGTTTGAGAGGATCAGGGACAGGAATGAATTGAGTTCAATGGAACCCATAACTGGGATGTATGTGGAGCAGTGGTTGTCTGGAGCTGAGGCCCGAGGGGCATATGATTTGTTTGTGCACAAACAGTGGTCTATACACTGATCTACATAAGAGGGGTTACTATGAGTGAAAACCTAGGACAAATGTCTTCATCAGCTCCTGATGGGGAGAGGCTCAACTGAACTGACCTTCTGACTTTTGGCCTAGCTGGGGGTGGGGGAAGGGGAATAATGGAGGTGGGATGACTCAGGAACATTCTTTTTCTTAAAATTTATTTATTTATTTTTAGTTCACAACATTCAGTTCCACAAGCTTTTGAGTTCCAAATTTTCATCCTCTCTCTTCCCCCTGCCCAAGACAGCATGCAATCCAATATAGGTTCAACATATACATTCACATTAAACATATTTTCACATTAGTCATGTTGCAAAGAAGAATTAGAACCAGTGGAATGAACTATGAGAAAGAAGAAACAAAATAAAAAAGAGAAAAAGCAAATAGTATGCTTCGATCTGCATTAAGATTCCGTAATTCTTTCTCTGGATGTGGACAGCATTTTCCGTCATGAGTCTTTTGGAGTTGTCTTAGAGCCTTGCGTTGCTGAGAAGAGCCAAGTCTGTCAAAGTTAGTCATCACACAAAGCTGCTGTAACTGTGTACAATGTTCTCCTGGTTCTGCTTCCCTCACTCAGCATCAGTTCATAGGAGTCTTTCCAGGTTTTTCTGAAGTCCACCAGCTCATCATTTCTTATAGCACAATAGTATTCCATTACATTCTTGTTCAGCCATTCCCCAATTGACGAGCATCCCCTTAATTTCCAATTCTTGGCCACCACAAAAAGAGATGCTATAAATATTTTTGTACATGTGGATCCCTTTCCCATTTATATGATCTCTTTGGGATATGGCCCTAGAAATGGTGTTTCTGGGTCAAAGGGTATGTGCAGCTTTATAACCCTTTGGGCATAGTTCCAAATTGCTCTCCAAAATGATTGGATCAGTTCACAACTACACTAACAATGCATTAGTGTTTCAATTTTCCCACATCTTCTCCAGCATTTATCATTTTCCTGTTTTGTCTCGTTAGCCAATCTGACAGCATAGATGTGGACCTAAGAGTTGTTTTGATTTGCATCTCTCTAATCAATAGTGATTTAGAGCATTTTTTTCATATGACTGTATATATCTCTAATTTCTTCCTCTGAAAAATGCCTGTTCATATCCTTTGACCATTTATCAAATGGGGAATGACTGGTATTCTTATAAATTTGACTCAGTTCTCTATATTTTAGAAATGAAGCATTTATAAGATACACTGGCTGTAAAAATTATTTCCCAGTTTTCTGCTTCCCTCCTAATCTTGGTTGCATGCTCAGGAACATTCTTGTTGAGTCTATTACTGTTGTTTGTTTAATTCATTTCTAATAGTCTGGTTAAAGTCATCAATAAACCACTATGCCTGACGAAGGAAATCTAGCAGTATGGGACCTTCAAGCTATTTATCCAATTGTATAATCCACATGATGAATCATAAACTAATATGAGTTTGGGATAGCATCCACAAAAGGGTGGGGTCCAGGGGAGGATGGTAGCTAGTTCCCTAAAGGCCTCAGAGATGCCCAAGTTGCTGGGATGACTGTGGGCACCCTCGTTCACATGGCATGTGGGGAAAGTAATTGATTGACAGCAAATATAGCATGGACCTTACTACCAAACAGTCTAAGCCACTGTTCACGGTGTTGGTGTCATATTAGTTACTGAGCATTTACTTGTTCAAATTTATCTGTTATTGTTTTTCGAATATAATAATGTTTGTATATCTTGTACATACTGAAATAATTCTGTGATCTTATCCATTTGGGAATTCCCTCCAGCGTTGTAGGTCCCATTTTATACATGCCTATGTATCTCCTGTGATCTCGTCAATGTACTCTCATAAGTTCTTTATAGGGGGTATGCTCAGTGTGATGAAGGAAGACCTTCTTCACCTTTTCTCAACATATTGAAGGTACTATTGTGCATATTGCCTGTTTATATGTTATACTTTTCTCTTGCCATGTTATGATAGGATGAGAATTTTAATGACACAGCTTCCAGAATTTCCCTCTCCCCCTTGGAAACTTGATAGTCCTGCCATCCCTGACATAGCCTCCTGGTTTGATGGAATGAAAAGGTCCCAGGCCAGTGGAATCAGAGCCTCTTGGAATTGGTGGGTGCTTGAGATCATATGAGTCACCATACCCACATGACTTATTGACTAGATGGTTTCCAGGTGGAGAGGAGGGGGACCATGCCTAGAGAAGCTAATATCTGTGTTGTAGATTCTTACTCTGTTAGGGCAAGGTAAATCTCCTCCTTTATTAAATGTCCAATGACTTGAGAGTGCATCATTTAGTCCCAACATTGAACTTGCACCAAGAGGTAATTGCTTTAGAGCTGTGTTTGGACACATGTGACCAGCCTATCTTCTCTTCCTGAGATGCAACTCCTTGATAACATCATTTACTCCTGTTCTTTTTTTGCAATTTCTCATTGACTCTATGTTGAAGTTTGCTCAAACTCACCATGTACTTTTCCATTGTTCACTGCATTATACTCATTTGTAGTTCTTCAGAGACAATGGTATTTCATTGCCATATAGTAACACTGCTAATATGTCAGTAACGGAAAGATTGCTCTTTCTTTTTATGGGAAACCAATGAAACAACGATGCCTTATAGAAGAGGAAAATATTTCTCTTAGTTTCGGACATATAAGAAATGGAGATAGAAAGAAAATATCCCTTCCTCCATTCTCCTCCCCCTGTCTTTCTCCTTTTCTGAAAATCTATTAGTTTATAAATCTGAGTTTATCACTAAGGAGTGAGGGGATCCAAATATGTGGAATAGTAAAAATAGAAATAAAATCATAGACCTTGGAGGAACCTAGCCAGCAGTTAGTATTACCACTAGGGGAAATGTGGCCCTACGGGGCTAGGGTAACACAGTTACTCAGTTAGTGGTAGGTCTGGCTCACAGAAAAAGAGGAAGGAGTCAAGAAGAGTAATAAAAGGTGATAAGAGTTGCAAAGACCCATGAGAGGCTGGGAGGAGAAGCCTGACCCAAGAACAGGAATGGTCCTTGGACAGAAACTTCCTGCTCAGCTAAGCATAAATGTATTCTACACACTTGGGTTATCTAACCTGTAAATAGTCTTTCATCACTATCTATGTCCATTTATCATAGTCATCTGAGTTCAGAGCTTAGTACAGTGCCTGGCCCATAGCTGGTGCTTAATATATAAATGGTTGTTGATTGACTTAGATACAATTCCCCCACACTAAATCCGGCTTGCGGAATATGGCTTATTATTTGTCTTTTACTTAACATTGAATAGGATGAAGATAAAGATAGCTGTGATGATAAGAAATGAATGAAATGTATTTAAAGGAAGGATATTTCTGTCTAGTTATTTTCTATATAGACACAATAGAGAGGTATATACATAGGTTTACACCAGAGGTTCCCAAACTGATTTGGCCTGTGACCCCCTTTACAAAAAAAAAAAAAAGTTACTCAGTGCTTCACCACTCCCCTGCCAAAATCTTTAATCCTCTACCTTTTTTTAAAAAAATTTGCAACATTTCCAAAAAATATGACATTTTAAGAAAAGATGACACATTTAAAATTTAATAATTAATTGTAAATTTCTGGGTTTTTTCCTGCATTGACATTTTGATGATGTAATACTGCATCATATAACCATATAGTACATTGTAAACAAGTCATTGCATGCACATATGACCAAGGATGCATGCTGGACTTCCCAACAATACGTGACACACTTGCCTGCCAACACTTGCTTATTAAGACCTCTCGGTGAACTTGACCACTGATCAGTTTTAACTTGCATTTTGTGTGTTTATTTGGCAAATAATACAATCACTACGACTTTAACTCTGTTCCACAACAGATGAAACATACCAATGGTTTTTCAAAATTTTCTTATTTCCTTTCCTTATGCTTTCACTGCCCCCTTATTTTTATTCAACACTCCCCAGTTGTACCCTAGGCTACTACCACCCCTCTGGATCATTCCAGTGTCCCCCAGGGGGGCAATATCACCCACTTTGGGAACCTCTGGTTTACACACACACGTGCGCGCGTACACACACACGCCTACCTTTCAAAGTGCTTTCATTTTAGGGGTGGTGTCTATATTCTAGGTTAGGGGTGGAGACCTGTGGCCATGAGGCCATATGTGGCCTTCTAGGTCCTTGGGATCAGCATTTTGACTGAGTCCAGATTTTACAGAACAAATCCTTTTATTGAGGGGATTTGTTCTGTGAAGTTTAGATTCAGTCAAAGGGCCACACACAGGTTCTCCACCCCTGTTCTTGATAATCTTCATTGTTTGTAATGAAATAGTCCTGATGCACCAAAGCAGGCTAATCTAAATTTGTAGAGGGCCAGTCCAGTGACTCACTCTGGGCAGGGGGACATGGAAAGAGAGGAGCTGTGCTTTTTGTTTTTGTTTTTTTTTGCATTGCACATGTGTGGAAATTTTCTCTTCTCATTGGATTGCAAGCAACTAGAAGACAGAGGCTACCTTTAGTCTGTATAGCAACTTATGTATGTAGTAAATACTTTGTTGAGAATGCTGAGGTTGGTGATGACTGTCACCCTTGTGACAGAGACAATCCCCCTAACATAAAGATCCTAGCTATAGTCTGGGTATTTTTCTTACTCTTCTAGGTAACATTCCCCACCCAGGAAAGCTGGAGAAATTTATGCATTGCAATTCCCTTTGCCTAGAAACAAAATATTCACTTGCACGCATCTAGTTTATAGTATTATATTATTATTGTTGTTTTTGTGGTTATTATTATTATTGCTAAGGAGGAAAACAATTGAAATCTTAAAATGAATCACCATTTGTTCCAGATAGCTTTTTCTCTCACACTGCCTCCTTTGCTCCCTACTTCCCTCTATACCAATGCCATACCTATACCTGTACCTATGTCTAAACCTATTCCTGTATCTATACTAATACCTGTACCCATATCTGCATCTGTATTTGTATACATACCCATCTCTATCTCCATGTCCATCTTTATATCTGTCTCTAATCTCTATATATCTACAAGTAAAGGGTATACACATTACTTCTTCTTGCCAATTTTCTCATGGTTTTATAGCACGGACCATTGTCCACATTGTTGGGCCAGGTTAAAATGTTTCCAAAGAATTCTCTGGTTTTTCTATACAATTTGCCGAGTACAACAAGAGGGCAAAAAGATACATCTTTTTGAATCCTTTTCTTTTCTCCCTGAGGGTCCTTCCTTTTTCTCCAAGTTACCAATTTTACTAATCACTATGAATGTCCCTGGGGCCAGCACACTTTATTTCTTCCAGTTACTCAAAAGCAAAAAGGAGGAACAAGAAATGTACAGAGTCCAGCAATTGTTCATAACAATACACTTTGTGAATTAGCTGTGGTCTACAGCATGAATCTTTTGCCTACCAGGCACACTGCAAAATTTGATAAGGAGTTCTTGTTTTCCTAGCATCCTCTTTACAATCTGTGGGTCAGAAAGCTTCAGAAATTTAAGAGCTTCTAGTGCCCTAACTAGGCTTCCCCCCACTTCCTGGGCAAAAAACAGTCACAGGGAAAGGGTAGGAAGTTGTGCAGTCATGGAAGCAGTTGTGCAAGGAGAGGGGGAAGTCTGTTTTCCAGAGAGTCTGGCATACCCAAGCAGAAGTTGGGAGGGAAAGTGGGCCTGGGGAAAGGTGGGCCCTAAGTAATAGGACAGTGGTAGTGGTGGCCTGGGTGTGGCACCAGCAGCATGAGATAGCAGAGGACTTCAAGGGGATTTGTGGGATGGGGAGGGTGAAGTGGAAGAACTCTGTTCTCAGGAGGTAGCGTGCCCCACTGGATGTTGGCACACTAGGATAAAACCCTCTTCATCCCATGCCAGTTAACCTCTAATGGCTTTCCATTTCCTTTAGGAGAAAATCTAAACTCCTTAGATTTCAAGCATTCAAGGCCCTCTGTAATTTGGTCCCTCTCAACTTCTTCAATCTTATCTCTCCCTCCACAAATTATTCCCTAAAATGGTGGTCAAAATGTCCTACTCATTATTCCTTGAACATGGTGGCCTGCCTCCAGTTGTTCCCTCTGCCTGGCATGCCCTTCTCTCTTCTTTCAACTTATCTAAGTCTTAGATTTCCTTCAAGGGCAAGCTCTAAGTGCTACCTTCTCTATGAAAACTTTTCTGACTTCCCTAGTTTTCAGTGATTGCTCCCTCCTGGAAACTCACATAGAACTTATTACCTATACATTTACTTGTCACATAAAATGTTCTGTCTTGTATTGTTAATTATTTTTGTTAAGTATTTTATAATAATAATTACATATTACATAAATTAATTATTTAATATCTTGTTAATTACAATGAACAACATTAAATAGTGTTAATAAATTATTCTTATGTTCTTCTCTGCAAAGAGACTGTAGGCTCCTTGAAGGAAGAGGACATAGAGGAAGCCTCTTTAGAGTCCTTTGGACCTGGTGTAATGCCCTCCCCACAGTGGATACTTAGAAAAATACTTGATAGTGATTGAGAAGCAGTCTATGTTCAATCTCTTTTTGTATCCTCAGTAATTAGCATTGGACTTTGCCCAAAGAAAATGCTTAATAAATGCTTGTTGAATAAAGCTGAACAGTGATAGTGATGGGTGATAGTGACCATACTAGAGTTTGGAATATGAGGAACATCAGAGATGGGAATTAGGGGAAAGAGGAACAGCAACATCCTTCTTATCCAGTCAAAAAATGGGGGACAAGAGGCTCACTGTATCTTATCCTTGTGAGTCAGGCTTAGGTTGCTCAGATTGACTCTCCTTTCCACTCAAGAGTCAGGAGGGCATAAATATAGTATGAACTGTGGACAGAGGCCCTATCTGACACTGGGTCAAATAGAGTGAGATTGATCTTGAACTCCAAAGTTTCACTAACTATTTTTTCCACATAGAATTTATTATGGGAAATTTCCAAGTATAGTTTGTGTATAGCTTATGTCTAGGTTTCTATAAATGTGGGTGAAACTAGCCCTTTTGTAACTACTCAAGGTAATATGTGGCTTTGAGTACAAGACTGCCTATATTTCACCCTACTGAAAATGCAGAAGCTGCAGGGGACTGGAAGGAATTCAGATGTAGAGATCACAAAGGGATTCTCAATGACTCATCAACAATATATACAATTCTCTTCATTTTCCAGGGAGTTCCACTTTTCCACATGGTCCTATAGACTGACTCAACACTACCCTGTGATTTGAATTTCCCTACAAGGTAAACCGAACTTGGGGTTACCATCAGGGCAATACCTTGACATTCTAGTGACTCCTCCCTGAGAGTCCTATACAGACTCCTGCAAATTCATATCGCTATTCCATGATTTTTACTTCTCTGGAAGTGAAACATGGTATGGACAGATAATCCCTTTCCTATTAGACCTACTTGGATTGTCCAAGGCAGGCCAAAATATTTTGTTCTCCCCATGTCTTAGATTTAGCCACTTTATGACTTCTCCATTTGGGGTAGGTGACTCATGAATAATCCTATTCTCTCTT
This sequence comes from Trichosurus vulpecula, assembly GCF_011100635.1. Lineage (NCBI taxonomy): Eukaryota > Metazoa > Chordata > Mammalia > Diprotodontia > Phalangeridae > Trichosurus > Trichosurus vulpecula. The sequence continues at coordinate 103,165,979 of NC_050577.1, read as the reverse complement.
CAAGATGTACACTGCTCAGGAAGTTTCACTACCTAGGATATATCGTAGTTCTGAGAAGCAACCTTCAAGTCTTGCACTGCTCAAAACATCTCCCGTCTTTGAACAGAAGGCTAAACTCTGGCATTAGACTGCCCAAGAATTACTCCTCTTCTAATGAGGAGGCAGGTAATGAGGACTGGCAGTGTCCATCAACTCTGCTTTCAGTGCATGTGAACAACCACTTACAGTAGACTTACAGTGTTTTTTATGTTCTGGTGCTTCACACTCTGGAGATCCACTGCCCACAGCTCCAGTAAGGATCAGGCAAATGCTAGCTAGGTGAACAAGGACTGGAGAAGGGAGCTATAGGAACTCTATCCAAGGGGCATTTGCATTTCCAAATGAAGGGAGAGTTAAATGACTCACCTCTTTGCTTCTATTCTCCTTTACCTAGATATACAGATAAAGAACACAATTTTCCTTATGTACATATGGAGACATCTGAAAAGGGAGCAACCCTATTATTAATTACTCTGTTTTGGGTGACATAGAAGATGCTGATACTATGTATTCTCTTCATCATCCTCTTTGTGCTATCTGTGGAGTTAGTAGGGACCAGTTTTTTTTCCATCATGATGTCAAGGAGTCGGGTTATCAGAGTCTTCCCTCATGTTCTCATCTAATCAAGCCACATTCATTACGTGCCTACCAAGTACAAGGTGCTGATACTTTGATGTCTTAGTGATACATTTTTAAAATTTTTTCTAGTCTACACTCCTGACTCTCCAGGACTTTCACTAAAATGCCTCAGAAACATCTTCATCCTAGAATCCACACATTGGAAATACCTTCTGCCACTGTGGACTCTATGTCTGATTGGCTAGTTCCTTCCAGTACCTGTATTTTAAGGAGGAGGCCCCTGCCAGTCACACCCTCATCCCTTTCCACACTGTAGTCCAACTCTCCTGGACTTTGTCTACAATACCACCCCACCTTCAGCTCCCTTTTATATGTCTTCCCTTACTAGAATATAAGCTAGAGTATAAGCTCCTTGAGGGGAGGGTCTGTCTTTCTTTCTGATGTTCTTTGTATTCCCAATGCTTAGCATAGTGCTTAGCATACTGTAACCATTTAATAAAATCTTGTTGATTTGATTTAACATGGATCCTTCCTACACCAATGTCTATTTAAATCTCTCTAAGCTTTCTTGTCCTTGAAAATTTTACCATGTTTTCCCATTATATCATCCTTAGAGAATGTAGCAGATCACATACAGCACAAGACAGAGCCAGAATTTTAAGGTTTATCAAAGTTTATCAACATTTCTATTGTACCATATTGCCTTCTATTTGATTTATAAGAGTTCTTCCCCACTCTGTAATAACGGAGTGCAACTCCAATGGCCTGGCCATGTTATTTTCATGGCAAACATATGTTTGCCTAAAAGACTATTTTAGAGAGAATTCACACAAGGCAAATGCTCATATGGAGGTCAGAAGAAGCATTGTCAGGACATTCTAAAGGTCTCCCCGAAGAACTTTGAAATTGATTGTGACCTAAGAGACACTGGCATGGTAGGCCCACACTAAAGAAGACTTTGTACTCTGTGAGCAAAGCAGAATTGAAGTCTCTCAAAAGAAACATGAGATGCACAATTTTAGAGATATCTCCACTCCAAATGTTCCTGTGGGTTATTTGTGCCTGATCTGTAGTGAAGCCTACCAGAGCTCCTATCGGTCTGATAGGCCGCAGTCAGACACACTGTACCTTGAATCCAACATAGTGATATTATTTTGGTCCTCTTCAAGAGCAAGGGAGAACACCCAACCAATCAATAATGGAGTGTGGATATATACAAATTTCTAGAGGACCCTCTCCTCTTCTAGGCTCTCCTTCTGGGTTCTTTTTTGGTGATTCAGAACCCTAGTAGAACTAGACAGGAAGATACATGATTGCAAGCCAAGGACAATTAATCTTGAAAGAAATGGATGCAAATCTCCCACAGGCTCAATTACTGTTGTTCCCTTTGCACCCTTTGATTTACATTGCATTTGAATAACTTTTAACAAAGCTAGAATGAGTTGAAATGCTGTTCTGCCTCTGCTCTAAATCCATCCACCCTTCCTCTTCTGTAGATGCCCTGCTTTTTTCTTATATTTTCCTCACTTAACTCCCCTTCACATTGTTCTCCATATGCCTCAGATCTCTATTGTTCAGTTAGTTAAAAATCTTCCTTGCTGTCAACTATGGCCCTACAATTTATTTTCATAAATTCTATCAGAGTTTAACTGATTACTTTAAGGAATCTGGAGATAGCTATCTCAAACACGTAACAACCTAACATTATTCTTCAAGAAATAATACCCCAAAATGATGCTGTGCAAGCCATAGTAAAATCTCAGGAGTTTGATTGGATTTACAACTGAATGGTAGTCACCCCAGTTTACTAGAGGCTCTGTAAATGGTGGTGGGACTAATATTTTGAGATGCCTCTTGCTTGGACAACTATATCCATTATTTTGCTGACAAATGAACCAGGTGAATCTTTCAGGAGCATCTGTCTGCCTGCCTGGAATTCTCTTTCTTCCTTTCTACTTATTCCAACCCAGTTCAAGGCCCAGAATCCTGGTCTAGACTGGACAGTATGAGGTCCCACCTAAGAGGACAGAGGCCTTTGCCTTGTGCAGGGAGAAGAGGTCCTAATTCTGCACTCCATTCTTTAGGAAGACAGAAATAATAAGTTAACTATCCCATAGAACAAAGTAACCTTCAGAGCTAGGTGCATGGAGAGTTACTCTGCAGAGGTTGGATGAAGGCATTGCTTTAGGACTAAATCTTGTGGGTGAGGCTATAGTGACTCAGTGGTGAGCTCAGTGAGAAAGAACGTAGGCCCTGTTCATGAATTAGGAAATGTCGCTAGTATGGATACAAGACATTTTCTCACTGTAGATAAACAGCAGGATGGAACCCCATCTCAATATCCATGTACTTCAATCCCCAGAATGAGGGATTGTGCAGAAATTCAGGTGACATAAAGTCAGAGGGATGGCAGCCTGTCCTTAGAAGGACAACATAGTTACTTGGCAGGTATTAGAAAGTGTTAACAGCACACAAGGGAAGGCTTCCTTTCCAGGGTGGGCAGGCTTAAGTGAAGCTTATTTCACAATCCCTGCTTCTTTTTAGTACAGTTAAACTTTCAGCCTGGTTTTTACCTGCCACTCCATGAACTTCCCTCTTCCTACTCTCAATGGGTGTGTATTCTGGGAATGCAATTCCAATTTAATAAGAACCATTTTTCTCCTTTTCTCAGCAATTAGGTTCCACGTTTCTTGCTTCTTTCAGCACTTCCTGAATGATTTTTGAAGTTTAGAGGGATCCTCCCTTTCTTTCTCCAACTGCCTTTCTATATTCTATGAAAAGGAGGCAAAGGAAAGAATACTGGTTTTGGAGTCAGATGACCTGTATCCAAATCCTTTCCCAGAGGCCTATTACCTATATGACCTTGGATCAATCACTTAACTTTTCCAGGCTTCAGTCTTTCTTAAGAAGTGAATGGGTTTGAATAGGTCAGGGCTTCTTAATTTTGGGTCTATGAACTTTAGAAGTATGTATTTTTTGATAACCTATTTCAATATAAGTTGTTTCCTTTGTAATTCTGCATATTTTATTTTATTCATTTAAAATGTTATTTTGAAAAGAGATCCATATACTTCACCAGACTCCAAGTGTGACGATGACCCAAAGAAGGCTAAAAAGGATGGTTTCTGAACTTCTTTCTAGCTATATATTTTTTTGACCCCTCCGTTTTAGCTGATCAGGAACATGAAAATGACCTGAGGCTGTTTCTTACAATCCTCCATCAAGAAGCAGTTAAAATTAACTGCTAAAGCAGGGATTCTTGACCTTTTTCGGGTCACAGACCCAATTGGCTTTCCAGTTAAGGCTATATTCCCTGTCTCAGAATAACATTTTTAGATGCAGAAAATGAAGCACACATGATTACAATGGAAGCAACTTACGTTGAAATAAAATTACCAAAGAAACCCCAATACCAAACCCATAATAAAACATCATATATTTTTAAAAGAACTTAAGAACCCATGTGAAAGGAAAGGGAAAATCGAACTTCTTTAGAAACTGAGGCCTGTGCCAAGGGAGAAAGACCTGCACTGAAGGTAAGTGCACTTCCAAACAATTTCTGCTGCCCTTCTTTCTTAGTCTAAAAGAGTAGGGTTGGGGAGGGGGGAATGTTGGAAGCCTTATTCCTCTCTTGGCCTCATATATCCATCCCCACATGTCCTAGCCAGCAAATTTGTACTTGGGATAGGGCTGCCTCTGTTTTCTTGTTCTTCCTTTTCCCACCTAGGCGACTAAACAGTAACCTTGAGATGGATAAATCCAGGCAACCTAGTGAGTTTCAGAAGGTACTGAGGTCCTGAGAGACCAGTGGGGTTGTAAGTTCAGTATCTATTGTAGTGGGTGATTTTATTCATGAATTGTGGACATAATAACAGTAGTTGGAGTGATCTGGTGCCAAGAGAAGAATCAGCACCAGAGAGAAAGAGAGAGGCCACCAGAAAAGAAGAATATTCTTGGATCACACTTGGCATTTGATTGGACCATGCTCAGTAGAGATAAAATGTGAAAATCTAAGTAGCAGAATTGTCAGACTGCATTTTGCCTTGATAAGGCTTGCTAACAGACCCCCTGCATATTGTAATGTCCTTAAATTTGAATTTCTGAATCCTGTTGAAAGCGTTCTGTCAATGAACACTGTGAGTCTCTGTATCCTTGTGTTCTCTATGGGAATAAAATGCCCTGTCTTATACTCAGTTCTCCTGACGCATTGGGTACCCCTTTTAACTTCCCCCCTTTTGGGGAAAACTAAGACTAGAGCCAAAAATAGATTTGTAGATGCAATGAATGAAATCAATCTGAGAAAAGGGGAACCTATTTCTCCTGTTGAGAAGTCAGGGTTTCTCCAGAGCTAAGCCCTGGGCAAACCCTGACATTAGGCTAAGGGGAGGAAAAGAGGAAAGAAGCATTTATGTAGCACCTACTATATGCCAGGCACTGTTCTAAGCACTTTTTCAAATATACTCTCATTGCATCCTCACAATGCTGCAAAGCTGGTGCTATTATTATTCCCATTTTTACAGTTGAGGAAACTGAGGCAAACAGAGGTTAAGTGACTGCCCAGGGTCACACAGCTAGTAAGTGTCTAAAGTTGGATTTGAATTCAGGTCTTCCTGACTACAGACCCAGCACTCTATTGTGCTACCAGCTACCTCTTAAGGACAGAGTTTGGCTCAGATCAGCAATTCCTGTGGCCTAAGAGGAGCAGAGCAACACCTAGCTAGTCATTATGATAGAGTGGCTTTGAAGTTTCTTAGCTTTTCTGTCCCTCATTTCCTAGCCTCAGTTGTGAGTGTTGGCATCCAGCCTTGAGACAGGTGTTTCCCATTCTGGTCCCAAAGGTTCCTAGAATCATAGAAGTTTGGAGTTTGAAGGGATCTCAGTGGCTGCCCATGACAACTTACCCCTGAGTAGGAACCCCCACTAAAATATAACTGAAAATTGATCTTGTAGCCTGTTTTTTTTTTTTAAAGAACAGTTGTTTAGAACTCAGACCTCCTAAGGTAGTCCGTTTCATTTTGAGGTACCTTTAATTTTCAAGAAACTTTTCTTTACATCAAACCAAAATCTGTCCCTTTTCAGTTTTTATTTGTTGCTCATATTTCTGCCCTTTTAGGACAAGTTAAAAAAAAACCACAACCAAATTTCGCTTCAAATATTTAAGAACTGTCATTATTCCTTTTTTTCTTTTTTCTAGGCTAAACAAAACCAGTTTCTTTAGCCAACATCCAAATGGAAAGGTTTCCTGTCTCTTCACTATCCGCATGGTCCTTCTCTTTTTAGCCTTCTTTTTTGAGAACTCATGACCTCTTAAGGCAGATCATTTCGTCTACCAATATCCGTTCCTTTTCAGTTTCTATCCATTGTTCATAATTCTGCTCTTTGTGGACAGGTAAAAAACAAAAGAAAACAAAACAAATTCTTCTTCAAACATTTGAGAGCTGCTATTATTCCTCCCTACTCTCCCACTGTTTTCTTTTTTAAAGGCTAAAGAAACCTAGTTCCTTAAACTAACCTTCAAATGCAATGGTCTCCTGCCTCTTCATCATGCTGATGACCCTTCTTTTTTCAGCATTCTTCCTAAGACATAGCCACTAAAATCTGAACATGATACTTAAACATGCTCTGACTAGGTCAGAGAACAATAGAACTATAATTCTCCCTGATTCCGGACATCATATTTCTATTAATGCACCTTCAGGTCTTACTAGCTCTTTGGGTGCCACTTCATCTGTTGACTCATACTGAGTTTGCTTGCACTAACACCCCAACCACCCCGCCTTTTTCATACAAATTATTCTGGTCATTCCTTTTCTAAGTTTCAGGCCATCTTTAGTTAATATATTATTACTTCCTTCATCCTCCTGAATGACACCTGGAATATTTAAAATACCTTTCACACATTTATCTCTATTCTGGTTTTCCTGATGCAAATTTAGTAGTTGGTTGTTATGGCTGGTTCTGTTCTTGTCTTCAATCCTCCAGGGGTCTACTGAAGGGTTGCCTCATTTCTTCATGCTATTCTCTCTAAGGGTCTCTGGCAAACTCCAATAGTCTTCCTGTTAGAAGCTTGCCCTCCTTTTTCCCTTTCCATGCTTCTTCTTTCTGGGTCAGCTTGGATTCCTAGTTCATTTTCAAAACTGAGATTATTGACAAGTTTACCATTTGTACTCACATTTCTCTTTTTATTCATCATTAGGTAAAGGCCCCTCTTGGAGGAGTGTTCATCTTTGAAAAAGAACATTTTGTACATAATAGTCACAAAAATGTAATTCATCTTTCTCTTATCCTTACCTATCACAAGCCCTAGACTCCAAGTGTTGGCAGGTGATAGAAGAATAGGCATATTTTCAGAGAGTAGGTTTGGGATGTAGCTTTCTGCAGTAGAAGGAGTACTAGCTCTCAAAATACAGGACATGGGTTCAAATCCCACCTCTGATATTTAATACCTGTGTGACCTTGGGCAAGTCACAGCCTTGCTGGCCCTCAAGTTTTTCATTCACAAAATTTAGGGATGGGACTAGACAGCCCCCAAAGACCCTTCCAGCTCTTGATCTATGATATGACAGAAAGGCTCAGTTTCCAAGACAGGAGCCCAGAGAAATTATTTTCACTGATCCAGGTAAGGAATGCAAATCACATGCATTTGAGTAGTGGTAAAGTGAGGCTGGTGGAGATTTGCATCCATACAGACCTGCATAGAACTGTCCTCCCCAACCTCACAGGGTTTTCTAATTACACTGTGACTTGGAGAGAAAGGGTAGAGCATTCTCCCTGCACATCTCATCAAGCAAAGCAGGAGCTCTATAAATCAGAAGCTAAGAGAGACTTAAGCAAGAGGTGTCATTGTAGGAGTGACCAAAATGATGGGACTATTCACAACCTTTGCCATGGTTCTCTATATCCTGTTTTGCTTCCTGGGGATCCTGGCTAATGGCTTCATTGTTGTGGTACTGGGAAGGGAGTGGGGTCGATGCCACCGGCTGTCTCCATGTGACATGATCCTGATCAGTTTGGGTGCTGCCCGTTTCTGCCTGCTGTGGCTTGGAATGATACACAGTTTTTACTATTTTCTTCACCACCTGCAATATTCCAAGGAGCCTACCCACCCACACTTTGGGATTTACTTTGATTTTTTGCATTCGGTCACATTCTTGTTTGTCGCTGGGCTTAGCATCCTCTTCTGTGTGAAGATTGCAAATTTCACTCATCCCATTTTCCTTTGGCTGAAGTGGAGAGTCAAGGAACTAGTACCCTGGTTCCTACTAGTCTCCTTACTAATCTCTTTCATTGTCACCGGGCTGTTGTTTGTGAAGAACAATGCTTTGTACCAGGCATTCTTGCAGGGGACATTCTCTGGGAACATAACCTTATGTAGCCTCAGTAGAAAACTAGAAATCTGCTATTTTCTCCCTTTGAAACTCATTATTTTTTCTATCCCCTGTTCTATGTTTGTAGTCTCAATAGTTCTGTTGATTACTTCTCTGCAGAGACACTCCTGGAGAATGCAACATAGTGCCAACAGTGCCCAGGATCCTAGGACTCAGGCTCACACCAGAGCTCTGAAATTACTGATCTCCTTCCTAGTCCTTTATATTCTTTCTTTTACATCTTTTGTCATTGATGCTACTTTTTTTGGCTTTGGAGGTACCTGGTATTGGCCACGGCAAATTGTGATTTACCTGTCCACATATGTTCATCCCTTCATTCTTATCCTTGGCAATTCCCAGCTAGGAGGGGCCCTCATGAAGCTTCTTCTTCTCCTTAAAACCTTCTGGAATGACAAGAGGCTGCAATCTCCTATCTGAAATAAGCACTTCTGTCTTCGAGACCGAAGAAAAGACTCTAATGAGGACTGGAGCAGAGCACATCCTTTGACCTCAAAATTTTCATCCTATTGAAGTCTGGATAGAAATTAAACATTTTCTGCATTCACTATTCTCATACTCAGATATTCAAATGAGTCTGTGACATCATGGATTTAGGAGTGTCTGACTTCCAGTGAGGCCTTATTGATGCCTGTCTATGCCTGCCCATCCTGCTTCACTCTTGTCCCTCCTTGAGTTCACCATAAGGGGTGTCCAGCTTTCATATTGGAGGCCTCCCTTTCTCCTGACCTTTGGAGAGTGCCAGTGGAATACTCTGGTTGTTTTCCTGTCTTCTTCCACCTGTGTCCTCTTCTTCTAAGAAAATAAAAACCATCATGCAGCTTTGAAAGGACATTTTCTTTTTGAAATAACCACAGTGACTTTTTACAAATGACCCTTGGAAAGGTCAGCTCTGAGTTTTCATAACAAAAACTAAATATTCAAAGATGTCACTGATGCTTTGTTTATCACAATATCCATGTGCTGAAACAACTTTATTTTTCTAATTAAAAAAACCTTTAAATTTCTATTTAAATGTTATTTTAAAGCCTTTAGTTCTGACCAGGATAGAAGGTGTTTGGAAAATCAATGTGAGGAAATCTTGATTAGAATATTAATTGTGGGTGGCAGGCTATAAGAAGCTGAGGTTGCTAGAGTCAATGCCAGATATTAGAAGAGGCCACTGTAAGTAAATTTCAAGGAACAGTTTTTTTTTTTACTGGAAAGGAGGAAGTTTATAGAATCTTCTTTGATTTAGAGCTGAAGGGACCTTAGAAGACATTTACATGGCAAGAAAATGAAACCTAGAGAAATGAAATTACTCTAAAGTCATAGAGGTAACTTGAATTCAGGTCTTTTGAGTCCAAATCAAGGCTCCTTTCCCTAACCAGTGGTTTCAACTTTTTTGTTTTTTGGCCTTCTTTCAACAACAATAACATAAACAAAAACAACAACACAAATATATTATGAATCCCCAAGGTAATTCAATATTATTACTACTTATAATAACTAAAATGATAACTTTTGTCCCCAAAGGCTCAAAATTAAAATGTAAATTATATAATTTAAAATATACAATTGAATACTAAATATAAAATTATATAACTGTGATTATAAACCCGTTAAAATATTTTATGTTTGATATTCTCTAAGAATTAAAAGAAGTAATTCATTAAGGCTTCATGTGCTTACATATGATCTGCAGCACTTCAGATTAAATTTCTTTATATTTTTGTTGAATAAAAATAACACTTTAAATGAAGTGACAACTTGGATGATGCTAGTATACTTTAATAATGATATATAAATTTGATTTGGAATTTGGATTCTCCTTATTTGAACAAAGGTTTGCAATATTTTGCTCAACACCAGACAAACACAGTTTTAAGTCTGGTTCTTCGTGAATTTTATTTCTTTTGAATTATAACAAGAATGAAGTGAAAATGCTTGCTTACACAAATATATGGTAGAAAATTATAGGATATTGCTTATTCATCGATGAAGTCAGTGTTGTGAGAAATTCTAAGCCTTTAGGAGTTATAATAGACCAGTATTTCTGGACTTTCAGTGTGAAGATCATTGCTCTTACTGTTAACACCTGCGGGCCATTAGATAGAATACCTCTCTCTTTGTTTTTCACTTTACTGACCAAGCCCTCTACAAAAAAAAATCATATCTATCTATGACACCAGCATTTCGTTTTGGCCTTGTAATTGTACTGCTCTAATCAAACACAAAATTTTAGGGTTCTATAAAAATTACTCAATTGGTTGGTAAGTCATTATTACATAATGGAAAGATCATTGGTGTTGGAGTCAGAAACCATGGGTTTTAATCTTGACTCTGCCAGTAACAGGTTATGTATAATTTACCTTTTGGCATCTCATAGCCTTCATTGGTAAAGCAAGAACATTAGACTCAGGGATTCTTAACCTTTTTTTGGTGTCGTGGACCCTTTTGGAACTCTGGTGATGCCTATAGATCCCTTCTTAGAGTAATATTTTAAGTTGTATAAACATAAAGTACATATGAATGTAAAGGAAATAAATTGTATCATAATGCAAGCATTAAAATTAAATGAAATAAATTCATAGGTTGAGAAACCCTAGTGCTGTTATTTACTACTCTTATTTTGTTCAATTCTAATGTACTACACAGCCCTGACCTCCTTCTCTCCTGTTTCTTACCTTCCTATTTTTGTCCAGCCCAGAAAAAACAAACAGTCATTAGTCATTATTTGGCTGGATATTGCAAAGAGTAAAGTCAAAATAAGGACAGTAGCAGCATTATTTGGGACATCAGAGAAGTATGCAAAGGGACCCCAGAGGTCATCTATGTAGGCCAGCTCATGACTGAACAGGAATTCCCTCTAAAACATACTTGACAAGTGACCATTCCACCTTTACTCAATGACTTCAAATCAAGCCTTCTCAAATGAGAGGGCAACCGAAGCCTCCTAAGATAGATCATTCCTCTTTTGGGTAGCTTAAGGCTTTTGTCTTTCAACAGCTCTTAAAATACCTGAGAACAGCTATAACTGCTATGTTTTCCCCACTAAGTCTCCTGGAGGCTAAACTCTCTCACTTTCTTTATCTAGTCCTTCCCACTTCTGACACCAGCTTGTCAGTGTTATTTGTGTGACCTTGAGTAATATCACTTATCCTTCCTCTGAAGTTTCCTCATTTGTATATAAAATGAGAGGTTGGACTAGAGGTCTCTGAGATCTCTCCCTGCTCTGAATCTATGACCCTGTGACCCTTTGCCATCAGACTTCTCCTCCATTGAATGTTTTCTAGCTTCTCCTTCCTAAAATGTTGGCACCTAGGACTGAATACAGTCCTTGAGCTGTGATCTGACCATTACAAAGGGACAGTCCTATAGTCAGGAAGGCCTGAATTCAAGTCCTTCCTCTGATGTATACTAAATGTGTGACTATGGATAAATCATGTATAATTTCATTGCTCCAGGTAATTAATTTTCTAAGATTCTGAGTTTTTGACCAATTGTCCTGTTTGTGTCCTTGAAGGGAATTTCCACAGTAGGCATTCTCCATTCTCCATTGTCCTACGATGAAATCATAGGCTTGGGTTTTATTTAAAAAACAAATAAACAATTAGCATTCCTGGTGCTTTGGGGCCTGGTACAATGTCTCGTGCTTAATAATTGCTTAATCAATGCTTATTGAATTGTAATGATAATCAAGGTTACAAAATGATGTTGTCCAGTCTGATGCAGTGAAGGAGAGTGGCTCTGAGGTATTTAATTCTCATATTTTGGCTTCCTCAATTTTTTTTGTAAGATTTTACAGTTTTGAATCAGAGACATTTTTTGATCTATCTTGAAACTAGATAAAATAAATAGGCAAAACTGATGATTTATAGAAGTCACAGAACCATATCAAACTGAAATAAAAAATAATTCAACAGAATACAATTTGAGTAATGGTGTGTGTGTGTGTGTGTGTGTGTGTGTGTGTGTGTGTGTGTGTGTGAAGAATGGAGTTAGTGGTGGAGAGGAGGCATACAGGAACTCTGAGCAACTTACTCAGAGACTCACCTAGGTTTCCCAGGGTTGAGGTAGAGATGCTAAAATGCTTGATGATTGCTTGTTGATTTGAATTGAATGGAATTGAATTGTGGGGCTGTCTTCATTCTTTAGCTGAGAGGGAGATGTAGCATACTCTAGCCAGGCCCATCTTACTCAGCATCTTTGTTCAACTGTCAGTTTCTTTGGGACAGAGATCTTATTTTTTGTAATGTTCATTCCTGGTACTTTCTAGAAGACTCTACACCCCTTAGGAACTCTGTCAGTGAGGGTGTTGACTAATTGGTCTGGTCTGGTTCAGAGGAGAAACCTGAAGAGAAATTGTATCCAAGCAGTGATTTATGTCACATATTTACATCCCTTTATGGGCAGTGAGAAATTCTAGGGCAGCTCCTGCTACTCCTAGGTGGGTCAGTAACCATCCTCTTCTCACCTTCATCCATCTTTCCCTTTCCCTCAGTATTTCACCTGGTCTCAGTGATTAACCTTGGGCAGCAGACAGGCTGTCACAGGAGGGGCAGTATTTTATCCAAGGAGGATTTGAAATGGATGTCTTCTTCTTCATTCCCTGAATTGTGTGTGTGTGTGTGTGTGTGTGTGTGTGTGTGTGTGTGTGTGTTGGGGGCATGGGGAATGGGTGTAGGGTTGTGCCATTCATGGCGTTAAAGGTTACTAGAGATACAGGAACCCCAAGACTGGAGGTCCCAGACAGGGTCGGGGCCATCTGGAATGAATTCAGGGATTCAAACATTCTTTAAATCGTGGTGGCAAAGATTTATAATTAAGTTTTTCAGTGGGCAAGAGTTCTTAGGGAACCTGCAATCTTAGAGGGGTACAGTTATTGTTTATATAGGTTAAACTATAGTAAAACATATGTCAAATATGCTAACTAAGTGATTCAGGGCAGGATTAGAGAGTAGTTAAGGAGTGGTCAGTTCTTAAAGGAGCATACACTTTTGGTATCTACTTTGTAGGTATTTTACCCAGAATTCACTGGGAAATAGCCCAAGGTGGGGACATGGAGGTGTGGTTTTAGGCCTGAAACATCATTAAGTCAACTAAAGGTCAGGGCTGACTGGGAAATACCCAGGCTGCTGTCATCAATGTCTTGTCGGACATTAGAGTTAGGTTGTAAGGCCCATCTTTAAGTGAAAGATCTTTCCTGCCCATTGAATAGGCCTCAGGTGGAGCCAACAAAGGGAGGCCTGATTAGAGGTAGGCCCACACCCTTTCACTAACTAGATGTGAGGCCCTGAGTGGGCTCTGAGCCCTCATGGTCCTGAACAGGGTATAAGAGCTCTGAGGTTGGCATTTTGTCTTTGGGGGGCATACTCATTGAAAGAGTGCTGGTGATGAGCCTCTGCGTAAGCCTGAAGCAGCCGCCCAGGCTTTGAAAACCCAGATGTTGGTGCTTCTCTGATAACTGTATATTATGATTTGGTTAGACAGAAATGTTGATCTGTTTATGTTGTCTCTGTTTGTGGTTTCTGTTTGTATTTGCTCTGAAGTTCACGGTGCTGGATTTTCCCCCTTGAATTAAGTGAATGGTATATATGTGTTTAATTAAAGTAAGATTACTAACCTAATAAAGTTGCTTTCCTTAGAAAATCAGATCAAAAAATCCATGCTAGCAGCCCTCCTGTGTGGTAGTGTTATTGGTGTTACACAGCCATAGTAGTGGCAAGCAGCATTGTTGTTTCAAGTATACATCTATCTAAGTCTAGGATACATATGATAGGTCAGTGAGTAATGGATATCTCTATGAGCCAGTACACAGCCGGTTCAAACTAATAAATTCTACAGGTGAAGCTGGCCACTGTATCAGGAAGAGAGATAAATGTTTTGCTAGGGCGTGCTGTCCTTGGGCTGGAGAGAAACTGCCAGGGACACTGTCTTGAGGCTAGGGAGAGATGTGATTTGAGAATTGGGGTCCAAGCATAGGCACCCAAACAGCTCATCATTGCAGGTAGCTAATACAGGGCTAGAAGTCCCTTGAAGTTGGTTATTCTCTCCTGATCCCTTCTTCTTCCTCTTCCCCCTCCCTCAGTTTTCCCAAACAGCTACTTTTCTATACCCACAGTTCCAATCCTCTAAATTCCTACTGGAATAAACAATTTGAAAATATTTTATCTAAACTTTCAATTGTGCTCCAGATTCCTGGTCCAACAAACCTTTTTTCTATGTCAGCTTTTCCTCATATGGTCCCACTCTTGTAGAAGCCCTTTGAGCATTAAAGAAAGAAACTTGTCCCTATTACTCCACCTGGGAGTGGGTAATGGACAGTCTTAAAGTAATGGATGGTTAGAATGCAGGGTTAGAATAGACTGGGCCTCTATGGCTCAGTTATGCTCTATAATTCTTACGGTCATACTCATGTAAAATGAGTATAGAGTTGGTGTCGATTAAGGGAGAAGGCAGAGCATATGTTTATAACACTTAACTCTTGGAACTCTGAATGCTGTAAGAACAACAAGAAACAGGAACAACAGTGACAGTCAACATTTATAGAGTCCTTTTAGCTCTTAGCACTTAACTCTAGGAGGTGGAGCCAATGTGGAGGAGAAAAGGCAGGAACTTGCCTTGGCTCTCCCCAATTTCTGTCCAAAGAACTTTAAATCAAGTTTCAAAATGAATTCTGGAGCAACAGAACCCACAAAATGATAGGGTGAAACAATTTTCTATCCCAAGATAACTTTGAAAGACTTCAGGAAAGATCTATCTCCCTTTGGTAAAAGGATAGTGCAGCCCAGCACAGCTGCTGTCTGGGTAAGTGAAGGGATACTGCTAGCCCCAGCTCAGATCAGCAAACTATGCCTTACATCGTGGTTCATCAGGCCAGAGGCAGAGTGGGCTGGCTGTGAGGCCTCCAGTCAAGATTCAGCAGGCTTGTGGTCAGGTCTGGCAGGCCTAGAGGCCCCAGCACAGTTGGCTAGACTAGGCTGGGTGACACCAGCACAGCATCTGAGTAGCCCCAGAGATCCTGGCACAAAAAAACAGTGACCAGCAGCCTGGCCCTTAGTTCCAGAAACTTGTGACAGTGCCCTTTGTACCCCAGAAGCAGATCTCAACTTTAAAAGTCATGAAATAGGCTAGAAAAGGAGCAAAAAACAAACAAACAAACAAAAAAACTATAGTGACAGGAAGATCAAAACACAAACTCAGAAGAGGAAGATGATGTCAAAATGCCTACATGTGAAGTATCAAAGAGGAGTATGGATTGGTCTCAGGCCCCAAAAGTCCTCATGGAATTGCTGAGAAAGGATTTTAAAAATCAAATAACAGAGGTAGAAGAAAAATTGAAAAAAAGAAATGAGAGTTACGCAAGAGAATCACGAAAAAAGAGTCAATAGCTGGGCAAAAGAAAAGAAGTCCTTAAAAAGTAGAATTGGCCAAATGCGAAAGGAGGTACAAAAATTCACTGAAGAAAACAACTTCTTACAAAGCAGAACTTGCCAAGTGGAAAAGCAGTTACAAAAGCAAAGTTTACTAAATAATTCCTTAAAAATTAGAATTGGAAGACTTGCTTGGGTTGATGCAAAGTGAAATATACTGTGTACAAAATAACAGCAGTATTGTAAGATGATTAACTGTGAATGACTTGGCTATTCTCAGCAATACAATGATCCAAGACAACTCTGAAAAACTTACTATGAAAAATGCTATCCATACCCAAAGAAAGAACTGATAGTGTCTGTATACAGATTGAAGCATACTTTTATTCCCGTCTTTATGTTTCCTGATTTTTTTGCCTATGTTTTCTTTCACAACATGACTATTATGGATATATTTTGTATGACTACACATGAATAATGTAAATCAAACTGCTTGCCTTCTCAGTGAGGGGGGTTGTGGGGAGAGGAATGGAGACAATTTGGAACTCAAAGTTTTAAAAACAAATGTTAAAAGTTGTTTTTATATGTAACGGGAAAAATGAAAAAAAAAATCAAACAAAAAGATAAGATTGGGCAAGTGGAGGCTAATGACTCCATGTCACATCAAGAATCAATCAAACAAAAAGAAAAGAATGAAAAAAATAGAAGAAAATGTAAACTGGAATTCAAATATCAAGGAGTTATAGTCAGGATTACACAGGATTTAGCAACTTTTACTTTAAAGGATTGGAGAATTTATAATATCATATCCCAGAAGGCAAAGGAACTTGGATTACAACCAAAAATCAACTACCAAGCAAAAGTGAATATAATCTAACAGGGGAGAAAGTAATCATTCAATGAAATAGGGACTATCAAACATTTTGATGAAAAGATCAGATCAAAACAGAAAATTCAGTATTCAAAAACGACTCAAGAGGAGGGAAGAAAAAAAACATAAGTTATTCAATATGTTTAAACTTTTTACATTCCTACATGGGAAGTGAAACTTGTAACTCTTAAGAACTGTATCTCTGTTAGGTCAGTTAGAAGGGATGTGCATAGAGGATACAGGTAAGTTTTGACTTTGAGGGGTGAGAAAGAAGAATGCACTGGGAGAAAAGTAAAGGGAGGGGCAGAAAGGGGTAAATTATATCACATGAAGAGGCATGAAAGACCTATTACAATGGAGGGAAAAAATGGAGAGGGACAGTAAACATTGTTTGAACCTTACTCTTGTTGGATTTGGCTCAAAGAAGGAATAACATACACACTCAGTATGGAATAAAAATCCATCTTACCTTATAGGGAAGTAGGAGGGGAAGGGTTCAACGAAAGAGTGAGGGACTGATAGAAGGGAGGGCAGTTTGAGGGAGGAGGTGGTCAGAAGTCAAATACTGGGGAGGAGGGACAGTGTGAAAGTAGAGAGAGAGAAAAGTATTAACAGGAAAAGTAGGATGGAGGGAAATACACAGTTAGTAATCATAACTATGAATGGGAATGGGATGAACTCTCTCAAAAAATGAAGCTGATAGCAGAGTAGATTAAATACCAGAATTTTATAATGTGTTGTTTAAATGAAACACATCTGAAGCAGAAAGACACACAAAGTAAATGTAAAAGGCTGGAGAAGAATGTATTATGCTTCAGCTGAAGTAAAAAAGGCAGAGGTTGCAATCTCAGACAAAGCAAAAGTGAAAATAGATCTAATTAAAAGAGATGAGGAAGGAAACTCTATCTTGCTAAAGGTACCATAGGCAATGAAGTAATATCAATACTAAACATCTATGCACCAAATGGTATAGCATTCAAATTTCTAAAGAAGTTATATGAATTATAGGAGGAAATGGACAGTAAACTATACTAGTCGGAAAACTCAACTTCCCCCTCTCAGGATTAGGTAAATCTAGCCACAAAATAAACAAGAAATAAGTTAAGGAGGTGAAGTTGAAAAGTTGAGGAATTTTAGAAAAGTTAGAAATGACAGACTTCTGGTGAAAACTGGATGGAGATAGAAAAGAAAATACCTTTTTCTTAGTGGTACATGGCACCTATACAAAAATTGCCATATATTGAGTACCTTAAAATCCTCACAATCAAATGTATAAAGGCAGAAATATTAAATGTATCCTTTTCAGATCATGATGCACTAAAAATTACATTCCATAAAGGCAGTGGAAAGATAGATTAAAAATTAATTGGAAACTAAATAATTTAATCCTAAAGAATAAGTGGGTCAAAGAACAAATCCTAGAAACAATGAATAATTTCATCAAATAAAATGACCCCAATGAGACAATATAGAAAATTTATGGGATACAGCCAAAGCAGTACTTGAGGGAAAATTTATGTCTCTAAATTCTTATGTTAATAAAAGAGAGAAAGAATAGTTTAGTGAGTTGGGCATACAGAAAAAAAAGCTAGAAAAAGCACAAATTAAAAATCTTCAGTTAGATAAAAAATTAGAAATCCTGAAAGTCAAAGGAGAGATTCAAAAAATTGAAAGTAAGAAAACCATTGAACTAATAAATAAAACTAAGAGCTAGTTTTATGAAAAAAAAAAAGAATAGATAAACCAGTGGTTAATTTAATTAAAAAAAAAGAAAGAAGGAAACCCAATATTCAGTATCAAAAATGAAAAGGGTAAATTCACCACCAATGAGGAAGAAATTAAAGCAATAATTAGGGAATACTTTGCCCAATTATATGCCAATAAATCTGGCAATCTAAGTGAAACAGATGAATATTTACAAAATATATATATTGCCCACATTATCAGAAGAAGAAATAAAATATTCAACCCCCTTTTAGAAAAAGAAATTGAAAAACTATCAATGAACTCACTAAGAAATAATCCCTATTGCCAGATGGGTTCACAAATGAATTCTATCAAACATTTAAAAACAATTCCAACAGTATATAAAGTATTTGGGAAAATAGGCAAAGGAGGAGTCCTATCAAATTCCTTTTATGACCCAAATATGGTGCTGATACCTAAACCAGGAAGAGCCAAGACAGAGCAAGAAAATTACAGATCAATTTCCCTAATTAATATTGATGCAAAAATTTTAAATAAAATGCTAGCAAGGAGATTACATAAATACATTACCAAGGTCATACACTATAACCAGGTAGGAGATTATATATATATGTATATATATTATATGTATATATACACACATATATTAATATATACACACATACATATATACACATATGTACATGTATACATGTATACATACATATACATATATTATATGTACATATGTGTGTGTGTATACATATACATATATATGTATATATATATATATATATATATATATATACACACCATGAATATAGGGCTCGTTCAATATTAGGAAAGCTATCAGCATAATTGACTATATCAATAACAAAACCAACAGAAACCACATGGTCATCCCAATAGATGCTGAAAAAGCTTTTGACAAAATACACCACCAATTCCTATTAAAAATATTAGAAAGCATAGAAATTAATAGAGTATTCCTTAAAATGATAAATAGTATTTATCTAAAACCACTAACAAGGGTCACATGTAATGGGGATAAGCTAGAAACCTTCCCAGTAAGATTGGAGTTGAAATAGAGATGACTATCATCATCATTAATATTCAATATTGTACTGGAAATTAGTTTTAGCAATAAGATAAGTAAATGAAATTGAAGGAATTAGAATAGATAATGAGGAAACAAAACTGTCAGTCTTTGCAGATGATATGATGGTATACATAAAGAATCTTAGTGAATCAACTAAAAAACAACTTGAAATAATTTACAATTTAAGTAAAGTTGCAGGATATAAAATAAACTCACATATTAGCATTTCTATATATTACCAAGAAAAATTAGCAGCAAAAGATAGAAAGAGAAATGCCCTTTTAAATCACCATAGACAATAACAAAATACTTGGCAGTCTACCTGTCAGGACAAATCCAGGAACTATGTGAACACAATTACAGAACAGTTTTCACACAAATAAATTTGAATCTAAACAACTGGAAAAATTGCCCATGGGTAGGCCAATATAATAAAAATGACAGTTCTACCTAATTAATTTGCTTATTCACTCAGTTCACTTAATTTATTTATACCACTCAAATTACCCCCAAAATTATTTTATAGAGATTAAAAAAATAGCAAAGTTCATCAGGAAGAACAAAAGGTCAAGAATCTAAAGGGAATTAATGAAAAAAAAATGCAAAGGAAGGAGGCCTAGCAATACCAGATCTCAAACTATACTATAAAGTGGCAATCCTCAAAATTAACTACTACTGGCTATGAAATGGAGTGGTAGATTAGTGGAATAGATTAGGTATACAAGACACAGTCATAAATAAATGACTATAGTAATCCACTGTGTGATAAACCCAAAGACCCCCAGCTTCTGGGATAAGAACCCACAATTTGACAAAAACTTCTTGGAAAACTGGAAAACAGTGTAGTAGAAACTAGAAAATGACCAACATCTTATACTGTATACCAAGAAAAGTTCAAAATGGGTACAAGACTTAGACATTTTGGGTGATGCCATAAACAAGTTAGGAGAGCAAGGAATAATTTGCCCATCAGATCTATGGAGAAGGGAAGAATTATGAGGAAAGAAGAGATACAGAACACTATGAGAGGTAAAATGGATAATTTTGATCATACTATTTAAAAAAGTTTTTGCACATGCAACAAAGATTAGAAGGAAAAAAAGGTGGGGAAACAATCTTTACAGCAAGCATCTCTGATAAAGGCCTCATTTCTCAAATATGTAGAAAACTGAGTCAAATTTATAAGAATACAAGTCATTCCCCAATTGATAATTGGTCAGAGTATATGAACAGGAAATTGTTTGATAAAGAAATCAAAGCTATCTATAGTTGTACGGGAAAAATGCTCTAAGTGACGATTAATAAGAGAAATGCAAATTAAATAAACTGAGTTACCACCTCATACCTATCAGATTGGCTAACATGACAGAAAAAGAAAATGTGTGTGAATTTATCCTATTTCTATCCTATTTGTACTGAGTTGTTTACATGCTATCTTTCCCATCAGAATGTGAGCTCCTTGAAAACAGAACTGTCCTTTGCCTTTCTTTGTGTCCTCAGCACTTAGCATAGTGACTGCTACAATATTGGGTGATTAATAAATGCTTGTTGTAGTTAGCTCTCATGGCTCTCTTAAGTTTTCTCTTTTCTAAACTAAACATCACCAGTTCATCAAATAGTCATGGCATCAACCTGAGGCCCTTCACCATCCTTGTTCTCCTATGGATGCTCTCAGCTTATCAATATCCTCCCTAAAATGGGCCACATAAAAGTGAAAGGATGAAACCATCCCTTCTTATTTTTCTATCACAAAACCAACTGATTTTTGACTGATGAGTCAATGAGTTCCATGCCCTCTCTCACTTCTATCAGTCCAAACTATGGTTTTTATTAGGAGGCTCCATTCCACTCAAAATCCAACTCATTCTCCCTACTGTTCTGGCCCCCAAATCACCACCAAAACTTTTATTAATTGCCTAGTACATGCAAAGCAGTATGCTAGCTACTGAGGGAGCTATAAAGCCTAGATAAGAAAGGATTCCTGCTCTCCTGGAATATATCTGTTTAAAAGGAGCAAACAACTTATCCTTAAATTAATATGATTTGATACTTCAAATGATGATTTTTGAGAGTAGGTGCTAATGTCCCTGATGAAGACAGAACACAACTCATCTTGGCCTTAGTAGAGATAAAGATTTCTTTGTTTTAAATATAATAATAACATGACAAGTACATTAGCAAAGCTTAGAAAAAAAGAAATGCCCTGTGGTAATGGGGCACAGGGAAAAAAGTCTTTACTGCTTGGGGATTCTAGGAAAACTTTCTGGAGGAAGTGGACATTTAATTGTTCCTTAAAGGTAGGTAGGATTGCAATGGGCAAAAACAACATACTAGGTGGACTATTCCTGGCAGATGCAATAGTCTGTGCAAAATCACAGAGGAAGGAAAGCATAATTTGTCTTCAGAGAGGAGTCCAGTTTGACAGGTCCACTGAGAGAATGTGGAGGTGGAATGAAAAAATCTGAAAGATCTGGTGGTTCCCAATTGTAGAACATCTTGAATGTCAGATTACTTAGAGGTTCTTTTTTCTTTTCTATCAAAATGTTTTATTGATTCTCTTTTCCTTTTTAGGATTTGTTTTTCATTACTGCCTTTTCCCAATGATTTATCTACCCCACAGAGAAATCCTCTCTTTTTAACAAATAACTGCAGTTAGGCAAAACAAATAAACATATTGGTCTTTCCTGAAAATGTTGGCTTCATTTGGCCCCTGTAGTCCACCACCTGTCTGCTAACATTAGGGAGATATAATTCACCATCAGTCTTTTAAAGTCAGGATTTGACACTGAATTAACTAAAGAATTGATTTTGGAGTCTTTCATGGTACTTTTTCTTTACATTATTATGACCACCTTTTCTTTTTTCTAAGAGTAGAACTTCTGAAGTATCTTCTACTTTTTCCTACGGGAAAGCCAGATGGAATTCAAAATTTCTTATCCTCTTTCCCATGAGCAGACATGTATGTTTTAAACTGACCACAGCCTCCCTGACAGCCTCTCAAGTGAGATAAAAAATCACTCAATTCCCTAATGTTTCACCTTTTCTCCTTTTAAGAACTCAACTTTGCTATGATCCCTTCTCTACTCTCAAGGAGAAAGTTTCAATTTCAAACCCACACCTTAGTCATGGATTTTTAGTAGTTATCTACTTCTTACCCAACCAGAAACTAGTAGAAGGGAAAATTATTTTCTTCCTCTTAAACCTTTATGGCTTGTTGTCAAGGCTTCTGCACTAGGCAGCGTAGTGGATAGAGCTTTGGACTTGGAGTGAAGAAGTGCTGAGTTCAAAATCAAGGTCAGAAGCTTTCTAGTTCTGTGACCCTGAGACAGGTCATTTAAGCTCTCTTTTCCTCAGTTTTCTCACCTGTAAAATGGGGACAGTAATGACACTTACCTTCCAGGGTAATTGTGAGGATAAAATGAAGTAATATTTGTATTGTTGTAATTATTACTCATAAATACATTTTTTGTTTCTGTAAAGACTTCTGAAAATTTGGATTCAAGACCTCACATTCCTGTATTCTGGAAGTAGGACAGTAGTCATAGCTACACTAAGTCTTTCAAGTTTTTCTGTGTCTCAGGTCCCACACCTGTATAATGGAAACAATTATATGATGTTTGTAAGGGTCAATGAGGTCATATATTTGAAATGCTTTCCGTTCATTAAAGAGAACCATTTAAGGTATTATGAACTAATTTTTTTCTACATTCACTCCCACACACTTATGGAAGCTCAATAATTCCCTTTGTTATAGAAAGGCAATTATAAATTTTTTTTGTTGTTTCTTTGAATATTGTTACTTACTCCCCTTCTTTTGTGCTTCACCAGTAACACCTATCCCTTCATTTCTCCCAGGTTCTGTCCATTCAATTCCATCCATTAAAACAAACGTATTTTGCCTTTTCCCCTCTTTTAAGAATTATGGCAGAGTTGGTTACTATCTTCTCTTTAAAAGTCCCTATTAACTTGTTTAGTGTTTTCTGGATTTCCAGTGAAAGTGATAGTTATCACTTACTCTTCTAATGCTTCCTTGGATAGCATTGAGTTATTTTTTAATGGTGTGTATTTGAGTTATTTTTAAACTGGAGTTATTTTTCAATAGTTTATATTTGAGTTATTTTTCAATTTGAGTTATTTTTCAATGCTGTGTATTTGCTCTAATCCTGATCAAAGTTATGAATAAATTGAGAAGGTAGGAGAAAATGTAAATGTTATATTAGAAAGAGAAAGCAATCAGAAAACCTGAATTTAAGTTTAGGCTTCACCTGGGGGGCAAATTACTCTTTGGGTTTCAGTTTTCATATCTGCAAGGTGAGACTATTGTAATAAATGACTTCTAGAGTCCCTTCTAGCTGTGAATCTCTGATTTGTGTAAATGTGGGAGAAATAATTTAATTTCTCTCAATCTCATTTCCCTCATTTCTAAGATGAGGAATTTGGAATAGTTGATATCTGTAATCCCTTCCACCTTTAAATTGTATAGCTGAAGTGGAGAGATGATGGAGGTAATTTCTTAACTCTAAAAGTAATTTTCAGTGGGTGAAATAGCATCCCCAAAGCAAGAATTAGAAAATATGAATAATTTTTTTGAGCTAATGATTTTGACAGTGGAATTCTGGGAAGATGGCGGCATAAGGCTGGACATTACCTGGCTTTCCTAAATTCTCCCCCAAACAAAATTTCAAATAATGCCTCAAAGTGAACTTTGAGTGGCAGAAATAATGAAAAGTCAGAGAAAAGCAATTGTCCAGCCTAAGAATATTTAAGAAGATAGATAAGACCTGACTGCCTGGGATGATGGTCTTGCTCTGATTGCAGTGTACATACCTCCAGTTAGACACAGCTGAATCAACAAACAACAAGTTCTGGAGGCAGCTGGGTTGGCAGCATCAGGGGAAGATTGCTAGGCCCTCCACTGGTGCTGGACACAAGTTCCAGGTGTGCTGATCAGAAGAGCTCCAAGCTGTGGCTGTGGATAAGCCAAAGTGAGCACAAACTGGAGAGTGTGGTTGAGAAGGGTTAAGGGCACTCCTGGCTCTGGTTACTTAGAGGAGAGCAGAGTCCCTGGTTTTGGTTTCAGGGCAGAGGGGTGAACTGAAGCTTGCAGCTGTGGGAGGGATTGCAAAGAGTGAGAGTACTGGTGGTAATAGCACTGCAGGGGCCTTGCCCTGGTCACAGCTCAGGGGCACTGAAGAGTACCTGAGGTCAGGCCAAAGACAGAGCTCAGAAAACAGCAAGCACAAGAATATCTGAATCCTGAGATATCATTCCTGACACGTCTGACTAGAACCAGACTCTAATGCAAGGTTAACAGCAAAGAAATCAGACTCTTAAAAAAATCGAGTAAGGGAAAAAGAAAAAACCCAACCCTAGTTAGTTACTATAACGACAGAGAAGATCTGGGTTCAAACTCAGAAGATAGTGAAATTAACACAGCTGTATCTACTTAAAAAAAGTAAAATGGTCACAAACCAAAAAGGAGTTCTTGGAAGAGCTTTAAAAGGACTTTAAAAAGCAAATAAGAGAGGTTGAATAAAAATTAGGAAAAAATTAGAGTAATGCAAGAAAATTATGAAAAGAAAATCAACCAACTGGAAAATGTGATCCACAAACTTACAGAAGAAAATAACTCCTAAAAAAATCAGAATTGGGCAAGGAGAAACTAATGATTTCATAAGATACCAAAAAGTAATAAAATGAAATCAAAAGAATGAATAAAATAAAAGAGAATGTGAAACATTTCATTATGAAAACAAGTGAACTGGAGAACAGATTGAAGAGAGACAATATAAAAATTGTAGGACTACCTGAAAGTTATGATCAAAATGAGTCTAGACATGATACTTCAAGAGACTATTGAGCTGAATGGCTCTGGTTTTAGAAGTATAGGGTAAAATAGAGATTGAAAGAAATTGAAGGAATTAGAATAGGAAAAGAAGAAACTAAATTATCACTTTTTGCAGATGATATGATGATTTATCTAGAGAATCCTAGAGAATCAAGTAAAAAACTACTTGAAATAATAAACAACTTTAGCAAAGTTGCAGGATATAAAATAAACCCACATAAATCCTCAGCATTCCTATACATTACGGACAAAGCCCAACAGCAAGAGATAGAAAGAGAAATTCCATTCAAAGTTGCTGAAGGCACTATAAAATATTTGGGAGTCTATTTGCCAAGACAAACCCAGGGCCTATATGAACATAACTATGAAACACTTTTCACGCAAATAAAGTCAGATCTAAATAAATGGAAAAATATCAGTTGCTCATGGTTAGGCCAAGCTAATATAATAAAAATGACAATTTTACCTAAATTAATCTATCTATTCAGTGCCATACCAATCGAACTACCAAAAATTATTTTACTGAGCTGGACAAAATAATAACAAAATTCATTTGGAAAAACAAGAGGTCTAGAGTATCTAGGGTATTAATGAAAAGACATGCTAGAGAAGGTGGCTTAGCCACACCAGATATTAAACTGTACTACACAGCAGCAGTCATCAAAACTGCCTGGTACTGGTTAAGAAACAGGGGTGTGGATCAGTGGAATAGGATAGGTACACAAGTAGGAGAAATCAACAAGTTTAGCAATCTGCTCTTTGATAAACCCAAAGAGGCCAGCTTCTGGGCTAATAATTCACTATTTCACAAAAACTGTTGGGAAAATTGGAAAATGGTAGGGCAAAAACTGGGCATAGACCAATATCTTACACCATATACCAAAATAAAGTCAAAATGGGTTCATGATTTAGGAGTAAAAGCTGATACTATAAGCAATTTGGGAAAGCAAAGAATAGTTTACTTATCAGATTTATGGAAAAGTAAAGAATTCATGACCCAACAAGAGATAGAGAGCATTACAAAATGCAAAATGGATAATTTTGATTATGTCAAATTGAAATGGTTTTGTACAAAAAAAGCCAATGCAACAAGAATTAGGAGGGAAGCAGAAAATTGGGAGAAAATCTTTGCAACTAGTATCTCTGATAAAGGCCTCATTTCTAAAATATACAGGGAACTGAGCCAAATATATAGGAATACAAGCCATTCCCCAATTGAGAAATGGTCAAAGGATATGAACAGGCAGTTTTCAGAGGAAGAAATTAAAGCTATCTATAGGCATATGAAAAAATGCTCTGGATCACTACTGATTAGAGAAATGCAAATCAAAACAACTCTTAGATACCACATCTCTCCTGTCAGATTGGCTAAAATAACAAAACAGGAAAATGAGAAATGCTGGAAAGGATGTGGGGAAATTGGAACATTGTTGCATTGCTGGTGGAGTTGTGAGCTGATCCAGCCATTTTGGAGAGCAGTTTGGAACTATGCCCAAAGGGCTATAGAAATGTTCATACCCTTTGACCCAGCAATACCACTTCTAGGGTTGTATCCCAAAGAAATCACACAAGCGGGAAAAGGACCCATATGTACAAGGATATTTATAGCGGCTCTTTTTGTGCTAGCCAAGAATTGGAAATCAAAGGGATGCCCATCAATTGGGGAATGGCTGAACAAGCTGTGGTATATGAAGGTAATGGAATACTACTGTGCCATAAGAAATGGGGATGATGCAGACTTCGTAACAACCTGGAAAAACCTACACGACATAATGCTGAGTGAGCGGAGCAGAGCCAGGAGAAAGTTGTGCACAGCCACAGATATATGGATTCCGTGAGGACCAACCCTGACATACTGCGCTCTTCTCAGCAACCTAAGGTGCAAGGACAACTCCAGGGGACTCACGATGGAGAATGCTATCTTCATCCAGAGAAAGAACTGTGTAGTTTCAATACAGATCGAGGTGCACTACATGCTCGCCTTTTTTGCTTCTCTTTTGTTTTTGTTTTTGGGTTGTTTTTTTTTTTTTTGGTTCTGTTTCTTCTTTCTCATTATTCATTCCATTGGTCAAAATTCTTCTCCACAACTTGAATAGTGCATAAATTAATTCAATGCGAAGTTATACATGACAGTTATATGAGATTCCATGCCGTCTTTGGGAGGGAGTGGGGAGGGAGGGGAGGAAATCTGGAACTCAAAACTATGTAGAACCGTGTGTGGTAAACTAAAAATAAATAAATTAAAAAAAAAAGAAAAAAAATAGAGATTGAAAAAATCACCAATCATCACCTGAAAGATCCCAAGATTCAAACTCACAGGAAGATTATACCTAAGTTTTGAAGCAATCAGGGCAAGGAGAAAATACTATAAGCAATTAGAAAAAAGAACAATTTAAATACTGTGGAGCTATTATCAGGATAATACAAGATTTAGTAGCTTCTACATTAAAAGAGAAGTGGACATGGAACATTATATTCTTTAAAGCAAAAGAACTGGGTTTGTAACCTAGAATAATTTACCCAGCAAAGCTGAGTATAATGATGCATGGAAAAAGGACTTTTAGGTAGGAAAAGACCAGAACTGAACAGAAAATCTGACCCATAAAAATTAGGAGAAAAACAAGAAGGTAAACATAAAAGACCAGTTACAAGGGCTTTAATAAGTTCAAACTCTTTACTTATATGGGAAAATGCTATTGGTAACTAATGAATGTCATCATTGCTTGGGTAATTCGTAAAAGCACACATGATAGATTGCTTGGAGTTAAGTTGTGTGTGATGTGATGATCCTAAAAAATAAAACTGGGTAGGAAGAGTAAAATGCAGTGATTATCTCACACAAAGGAGGCATGAATGGAAGAACTGGTACAGTGAGGTCTCATAGCCACTTTAAAATGAAGGGGTTGGACCAAGATAGTTTTTGAGGCCCTTATTTGCTCTGTATCTATGGTCCTCCTATCATCTCCTGAAGGTCACACAGCTAATATATGACAGGGCTTGAACTTTGGTTCCAAATCCAGTATTCTTTCCATTGTATTTTTTTTGAGGGGAAAGGCAGGGCAATTAGGGTTAAGTGACTTGGCCAAGGTCACACAGCTAGTAAGTGTATCAAGTGTCTGAGGTCACATTTGAACTCAGATCCTTCTGACTCCAGGGCTGGTGCTCTACTCACTGCACCACCTAGCTGCCCCCTTTCCATTGTATTAGTAATCCTGATTTTTAAAAAAGGTGTTTAGTAACTTCCTATTTGGTCCAGGGAAAATATAAAATACTTAGTCTGGCAATTTTAATGCTCTTTGCAATCTGGCTCCCATTTAGCTTTCCCATTTTACCTAATATTCTTCCTTTCATGTACAAGCAGTTACTCTGGCCTACTAATTATCCCCTGTACACACCAATTCATCCTGTGCCTCCTAGGCTTTCCCTAGGTAGTCCCTCAATGCAACTTCTCTGTCACCTCTGTCTGTTGGAATCCTTACCTTCTTTCAAGGTTCATCTCAGGTATTCCCTCTCACAAAAGGACTTTTCGGATCCTCTTCCTCTTTCTCTGTCTCTGTGTTTCTGTCTCTCTCTCTCTCTCTGTCTCTGCCTCTTTCTGTCTTTTTCTCTGTCTCTCTTTCTGTGTTTCTGTCTGCCTTTCTCTCTCTGTGTGTGTCTATCTGTCTATCCCACCCTTCCTCCCGTCCCCCAGAGGAATGTAAGCTCTTTAAGGGTAGGGACTGTGTTGATTTTGTATTTGCTCCCATGGTATTTTACATGTAGCTGGTGATTAGCAGCTTTAGCACCTGGTCAGAAAGACATGATTTTAAATTCAGCCTCAGACATTTGTTAGCTATGTGACCCTGGGCAAGTCACTTAACCTCTGCCTGCCTCAGTTTTTTTCCTCTATAAAATGGGATAATAATAGCACCTACTTCCCAAAATTGTTGTGAGGATCAAATAAGATACTATTTGTAAAGTACTTTGCATTATGAATTGAATCACAATTTCTGTTGTTTGGTTCTATATGTTATTTTTTCTTATTATAATGTATTTTAATTTTTAAAGCAAGGCATTCGTTATTACTTACAATTGATAATAAATGAATTAGTAATCAAGTTTTGAGAATTCTAGTAAAGCACAGTTGGGGGTTGTGTGTGGTGGGGTTGATGGGATTGGGTAGGGTAATTTACGACAAGTTCTCCCTTGTTACTTATTGGGACATGCTTAACTACCACCATCTAGTGGTAGTTAAGTGAGAAGTGAGAAGTACTGAAAAGAAGAAATAAGCCCAGGTGAAAACAAGCAATATACCACCAGCCTTCCCACTTCAGAAGAATGAACTGAGGACTTGGAAGCAGAGTTGCACAGCCCAGAAACTATGACAGTAAACAATGCTGGTTCCTTTCAGCACCATTAAGCAAGTAGAAGGACTTCGAAGGAAGAGAATGACATTACGATGCTGAATTCTTGGCAATAGCAGATTTCAAGAGGCTCCATTTCCTTTCTGGGCTTTTCTGAGATCACTGCAGCAACACAGGTGGAATTCGCAGGTGAGAGTGATATGTCTAAAGCAAAAGTGAGAAAATTTTTCAGCATTTCCTAAATTATGGGTCTTCATATTTGTTTAATATAATTTTCTTCAATATCCCCACTTTTCCTTTATCCTCATAGGCTGGTGAATTGAAAAAGAAGTACCATTTCCCTCTTTAATTCTAAAATGACTCCTTCCCATCCTTATACCAGCTTACTTTTTGGAATTTTCACCCAGTGTTCCTTATTTTTCTCCTCAGGGAAAAGCAGGAAAATTTAATCCCCATTAAAAACTTGAAGCCAGCTATCATGTCTTCCCTGTCTTCTCTTCTTCAGGAAATACTTAAACTACCTTCAACCAATCCTCATATTATATCGTTTCGAGGCTCTTCACCATTCTGGAAATAAGTAATAGGATCAAGGGTACATGTTGAGGGGTTTGCCTTGGCAAGGAAAAGGGCCACTTCTTTATGAGATGTGGGTGGAAAAGATAGTGAAGGAAGGCATCTGAGTGATGTGACATGGAAGGAGAGAAGAAGAAACTCTTAGTGAATAGCCTCAATATTTTCTGTGAAGTATGGTGAGGTTCTCAAATGAGAGAGTAGTGGGAAGGGATGCTTTAGAGGGCATGAGGAGAGATGAGAATATTTAGAACAATCATTGTGGTAAATGGGATAACAAATTGATTAAGGGGGTGTAAAAGGACTGCCTAACTGCAGCAAAGGCCCAATTGGGATTATGAACTTTTATTTTGTAGTGGCCAAAATCAGCATGATTTCATGATTATCTCCAGCTTCATTTGATAGCCTGTGAATAGGAGAGAAGGAGATGAGTATGAGTAAAATGCATCACTTACTGGAAAAGGTGGCCAAGGATGAGTGTTATCTGGGGGGAACTAGGGCCTAGTGAGAGCCAGAAGAAGGAAAGAGGTGGGGCAGGTAGCTTTGGAATGGAACATTTAGGGAGAATAGTTAGGGGGAACAGGAGTAAAAGAGCAAGTAATTGGGGGTATGGAGTGATTTTTGCAAATCAATTGTTGGGATCCAGAAATGTACAGATAAGATTATGAATAGACTAGGTTATGCCAATTAGTGAAGAACAGTTCTAGGCAGAGTTTCTGTGGTTGTGAAGCAGTCTATTAAGTGGCAGGTGCTTCAAAGTCCTCCTTAGGGGCTGAAAATTTGACCTTGGGCTGATGTAAGGATTGTTGGGAAAGTCTTAGGGGGAAGACAGAATATAGAGGTTGGTAGAAGGATCCTGAACTTTACAATTTAAAAATTCAACTGACATAGTTTCTGGATAATTGAATAATTTTATTAATAAGACCGGCAGGTTATTACTAAAAGAATGGTCATTTGGCCATCTCTCTCAAACTAAAGACCCCTAATTGTGATGGGGTCCCAGATTCTACACCTCTTGAAGTGGAGGTATTCCCAAGGTGTGCCGACTCAACTCTAATTGGTTAATCAAATGGGAGGTGGGCTATCTTGGGGGCAGTGATTTAGGTCACTCAACTCGTGGTCAAAGAGACATCAATTTCCATATCTTGATAATAGGGAGAATCAACATTTCTGAGCAGGCATACACCCATTAGCTTAAACTTAGAATTTCTGTTACTGTCTGATTAGATCTTGAGCTGGGTAAATCTCTAAGAGGGATTCCCCACACTAGTTGGTTTCTTGGTGAGGAAGTAGAGAAAGGGGAAAAAAAACATGTTCCTAATACAACAATTAGTTATTAAATATGAGAGAAATATTCATTTCTCCCAGAACTGATGTAGGCCTCATAAAGGTCATTATGAAGGCCTTGAAGGAAAGACATGATGTGGGTGTGGGGAGGTTGGACAGGTGGTAGCCCAATCCTGGATTGAAAATTTATTAGGCTCTGGAAGGGAAAGAGAGCATCCAGGGCCAGGTGAACAGATCCCAAGGTGACTTGGGGATCACTGGGAAGGTCCCGGAAGGAAAGGAAATTTCTAAACTCAAATGAGATAGTAGCCTAGGGTCATGGAGTGGCAGATGAGGAAGAAATAGGTTGATTGATTTAAAACACAGACTTAAATTCCTAAGGGTTTTTCTTGTTAGCTAGCTGGGTATAGCTGACTAGGGAGTCTAGTCATAAAACAATTGTGATAGTCTGGGGCTATGAACTAAAGAATTGGGGAGAAGAAGTTGAAGATCAGTAGAAGGCAGCTCAGTGGCAGCAATTAAGCAAAGCCCCTTATCAGAGATCAAGATGGAAATGATAATAGATTCACAAGGAACCTCAGCTCCAGAGGAAGCATTGGTTGCTCTGTAGGAGAACAAGCATCAGCATTAGAAACATGAGTTACCCTGATGATGCATTTTGCACATCCTTTCTGTCAGTGGAGATATGGCAGCACTGTGTA
Organism: Trichosurus vulpecula; assembly: GCF_011100635.1. Taxonomy (NCBI): domain Eukaryota; kingdom Metazoa; phylum Chordata; class Mammalia; order Diprotodontia; family Phalangeridae; genus Trichosurus; species Trichosurus vulpecula. The sequence continues at coordinate 103,134,216 of NC_050577.1, read as the reverse complement.
TATGAGAATCCTTCCTGTCACTTATTTTGCTGTGCTATCCAAGTAAATGTCCTTTGATTTGGATGAATATAGTCTCTGGTTGGTTGGTAATGTCATGATATATAATTTTGACTGGATACTGACTCAGAATGTGCCTAGAACCTGGCTTAGCTTTTAGGACATACATATGTGAGTATAGACACAAGTATTCCCATTAGACTCCTTCTCCTAAATTCTACTTTATCCCTGTTCTTTTTAAAATTTGTCCTTTATTCTCCCTTGACTCTCTTTCATAGGCATATATAGACTGGGCTGTTTGTGTTGACAGATGCTCTTCCACTTTATTTTCTTGATGTCCTCCCACTACTCTTCTGCTATACCAGGCCTTCTCATGACCCATTCATCCCTTCTATCAATTCCTGAATTGGCTGATCTGAACTATTATCATAGAACCCTAAGGGGACAGAACCATTGATTTAAAATTGGAAGGGCCCTCAGAGATCAGAAGAGTCCAACCCCCTCATTTTACAAGTCAGGAAACTGAGGTGCAGAGATGTTGAGAAATGTTGTTACTGGCAGAGCCTGGAGTTGAATCTAGAACTTTGGATTTCACATCCTGTATACTTTCCATTGTATTGCATTGCTTCTCATTTTACTTATAGGGTAGAGTTGTGCCTGGGTAAAATGAAGTAGGGGAAGTATATGCCTTCACTCCATGCCACCCCACCTCCCCCTTTTCCCTTTCTGTTGCTCAAAACCTTCACAGTTTCTGATCCCTAGCTTCTCAGAGTACCTATCCTCCCTACTCCTGCACTTAACCTCTTGGGATATTTTTTTTCTCTGAGTAGAAACCTATCATATCTCTTTCTTTTCTCTTTCATAGAAGCTCAACTGTCCTGTTTTACATTCCCCTGGGGCCTGGCTACTGACTGGAATCCAGAACAAATTAGTGCCAAGGTATTAATTAATATGATTCTTGTGGAAAAGATGGAGAGATGTAAGGTTGAGTGATTGTGCAATTAGGCACACTCTGAACTGGTTAAATGGTAGGGCTCAGAAAAATGTAATAAGAGGTGCAATGTTAACCTGATACGTACAAAGGGGGACATGATACACTAGTCACAGAGAGCAAAATAGATGTGTGAATGCAGGGCATGAATGGAAAACCAAGTGTTTACATCATAAACAGGAGGATGTTTAATAGTGGGGTGGGGAGGAGGGTGGTAGATAAGGGCATCACCACAAGAACAGGAGTGGGGGAAGATCTAGGGGAGCCTTATAGCTAGACTTAAAGGAGGGAAGCAGGATGGGCAGGGAACAAATGTAGTTTGGGGTGTTCTTGAAAGGTACCCAGATCAGTATCCCATATCTTGACATTTCCTTGTCACTGGCTCTGGCAAGGGACAAACAAGTAGGATAAGCAAATAGAGATTGGGTTCAGTGAGTGATCTATGTCAGATTTGCATCCATAGAGGTGGTATGATTCTTTTCTAATCCACATGTTGCAACAATTCAGCTAGAGCTATTGTGGGGGTGAAAGACCAACACAAGCCCAACAACAGGAACACTGCTAGCACAGATTCTTTTGATCTGCTTTACCAAGGAAAGCAACATTAAGGGGTTAACAACTTTGCTTTAATCCAACATATACATATAAACTCGCTTAGTTCAGGAGGAAAAGCCAGCAACCTGAACTTCAGAGCAAATACAAACAAGTTACAAACATACACAATATAAACAGACCAGATCATAATTCATAGTTACCAAGAAACAATCAATATCTGGGTTGACAAGCCAGGAGGCTCTTAGACCGGCTGCCCAGAGTCCCATGCCAACACTCCTACAGGAGTGAGAGCCTCAAGCAAATAGCTCTGTTCTCTCATTTTATACAGTCTTTGGATGTCGTCAAACGTCATCTGAGGGAACAGAATTTAGGTGCACACTATTGGCTCTGGTTTTAGCAACTCCCCTTAGGGCTCTGGGTGCTTCACACCCACATCTGCTTAGCACCTAGTAATTAGGGCTTTGGGCCTGGGGCTTTGCACCTAGTAAGACTCAATCAAAGACACTTAATTAGTTTAGCATTCTAAAACAGTCAAAAAAGTCCCAACTTAATTAATGTTACACCACATTAGGTGCACATAGTGTCCTCCTGCTCTTTCACTTTCTCTTCCAGCTGGGCTCCTGCATAAAGCAAAGATTGCTGCTGGATACTTGGAGAATCTGGCCTGCTATTAGATCTCTTCTGGGTAAGGTGTCCTGGAGCATCTGAGTCTCAGCGGATGCTCAGTAGAGAAAGACTGCCCAGCCTACTCATTCTCTTCTTAATGATCTTCTTTCTCCTGGAGTCTATAGCAGGAATCATAGAAAATGGTTTCATCATCAAAGTGCTGGGCAGGGAGTGGGTGCAATGTTGGAGCTTGTCCCCTGGTGACTTGATCTTGGCCAGCCTGGGCATCTCCTGCTTCTTTCTACAGTGGGCTGCAATTCTTAACAACTTCTACGCATATTTCTCCCCAACTAAGAGAAGTCTATACCTTGGCATTTTCTGGAATTTACTAATGTGACCACATTCTGGTTCATCACCTGGCATGCTGTTTTCTTCTGTGTGAGAATTTATTCCTTCACTCACCCAATTTTCCTCTAGCTGAAAGAGAGTTTCCCATTTTGTCTCCTGGCTACTGTTGTGAATAGAAAGTATAAGTAGGAAAAAAGAGGATAGAGGGAAATACACAGTTAGTAATCACAAATATGAATGTGAACAGGATGAACTCTCTCATAAAATGGTAGCTGATAGGGGAATAGATGAAATACCAGAATTCTACAATATGTTATTTGCAAGAAACACATCTGAAGCAGAGAGAGAGACACACACAGAGTAAATGTGAAAAACTGGAGCAGAATATATTATTTTTCAGCTGAGGGGTTGTAATCATGATCTCAGACCAAACAAAATCAAAAATAGATCTAATTAAAAGAAATAAGAAAGGAAACTCTATTTTGCTAAAGTGTAAAATAGACAAATGAAGTAATATCAATGCTAAACATCTATGCAACAAATTTCTAAAGGATAAATTGAATGAGTTACAGGAGGAAACAGAGAGCAAAACTATACTAGTGGGTGATCTCAACTTTCCCCTCTCAGAATTAGATAAATCTAACCACAAAACAAATAAGAACGAAGTTAAGGACGTTAAGTTAAGAAGTTAAGGGATTTTAGAAAAGATAGAAATGACAGACTTCTGGCAAAAATGAATGAGGATAGAAGAGAAAATGTCTTTTTCTCGGTGTTACATGGCACCTACACAAAAATTGACCACATATTTGGACATTTGAAATCTCATAATCAAATGCAGAAAGGCAGAAATATTAAATGCATCATTTTCAAGATCATGGTGCACAAAAATTACATTCCATGAAAGGACAGGTTAAAAATTAATTTGAAACTAAATAACATAATCCTAAAGAAGTAGATCAAAGAACAAATTCTAGAAGCAACCAAAAATTTCATCAAATAGAATGACTGTAATGATAAAACAGCAAAATTGGCAAAATTGGCAATCATCAAAACTTTCTACTACTGGCTAACAAATAGAGTGGAGATCAATGGAATAGATTAGGTACACAAGACATAGTAATAAATGACCATAGTAACCCACTGTTTGAACCTATACGTACAAAAATATTTGTAGCTGCTTTTTTTGTAGTAGCAAAGAATTGGAAATTGAAGGGATGCCCCTTAATTGGGGAATGACTAAACAAGCTGTGGCATTAGAATGTAGTGGAATATTGTTGTGTTATAAGAAACAATGAGCAGGCAGATTTTAGAAAACCCAAAGACCCCAGCTTCTGGGATAAGGACTCACAATTTGACAAAAATTACTAGGAAAACTGGTATGGCAAAAACTAAATATAGATCAATATCTTACACTGTATACCAAGATAAGGTCAAAATGGGTACAAATGTAGACTTCATGGGTGATGCCACAAACAAAGTAGAAGAGTAAGAAATAGTTTATCTGCCAGATCTATGGAGATGGGAAGAATTTATCAGCAAAGAAGACATATAGAGCATTATGAGATGTAAAATGGATAATTTTGAATATATGAATTCAAAAAGTTTTTGCAAGTACAAAAAAGATTAGAAGAGAAGCATAAAGGTTGGAAACAATGTTTACAGCAAGCATCTCTGATAAAGGCTTCATTTTGTAGAAAACTGAGTCAAATTTATAAGAATACAAGTCATTCCCTAATTGATAATTGGTCAAAGGATATGAACAGGCAACTGTTAGATGAAGAAATTAAAGTTACCTATAGTTGTATGAAAAAATGCTATGAATGATGATTAATTAGAGAGATGCAAATTAAACTTCACACCTATCAGATTGGCTAACATGACAGGAAAGGAAAAATGATAAATATTGGAGAGGATTTGGGAAATTTGGGACATTAAAGCACTCTTGGTAGAGTTGTGAACTGATCCGACCATTCTGGAGTGGAATTTCTAACCCTGCCCAAAGCATAGGCATACCCTTTGAACCAGCAATACCACTACTAGGTCTGTAACCTGAAGAGATCATGAAAAAAGAGGAAAGGACCTACATGTACAAAAATATTTGTAGCTACTGTTTTTGTAGTAGCAAAGAATTGGAAATTGAAGGGATGCCCCTTAATTGGGGAATGGCTAAACAAGCTGTGGCATTAGAATGTAGTGGAATATTGTTGTGTTTTAAGAAACAATGAGCAGGCAGATTTTAGAAAAACCTGGAAAGACATTAACCAATGCAGTAAAATTAGCAGAACCAAGGAAACATTGTACACCGTGACAGCAACATTTTGAGATAATCAACTATGATTGACTCAGCTTTTCTCAGCAATACAACGATCCAAGATAATTGCAGAAGATTCATGACGGAAAATGATATCCACAGCTAGAGAAAGAACTGATGGAATCTGAATGCAGATTCAAGCATACTATTTTCACTTTCTTTTTTTTATGGGTTTTTTCCTCTGCAAACTATATATTTTTTCAAACTGTTTCTTCTTTCCCAACATGACTAATATGGAAATAGGTTTTTACATGATTGCACATATTATATAACCTATGTCAAATTGTTTACCATCTTATGGAGCGGGGAGGGAAGGGAAGGAGAGAGAAAATTCGGAACTCAAAATTTTATTTAAAAATGATGTTAAAAATGTCTTTACATATAATTGGAAAAAATAAAATACTATTAAAAAAAGAAAAAATACACTTAACTAACCAATTGGTATGCTGGTATTTTGTATGTAAGCATGGGTACATCCCACTGGAAAGCCAGGAAAACAGAGAACGGTGTTTCTATTGCTTGTCTAACCTGGAGTTTCTCTTGGAGCCTGAAATAGAATCTCAGAATCTCAGAGCTGGAAGAGAGCTCAGAGGCTATTTAGTCTAACCCATGCTCCCACAAGAATCCCCTTTACCACTACTCTGATCAATGGTTATCCAGATTTTCTTTGTATGCCTCCAGTGAAAGGGAGCTTACTGCCCCCTCTGGTAGTCCATTTCACTTTTAGACAGCTCAAAGTATTAGGAGGAGACAGCTAGGTGGTTCTGTGGATAGAGTAATGGGCTTGGAGTCAGGAAGACCTGAGTTCAAAACTGGCCTCAGATGCTTACTAGCTGTGTGCCTCTGGACAAGTCACTTAACCTCCACTGGAGAAGGAAATGGCAAACCATTTCAATATATTTGCCAAGGAAGTTCCACTGACAGCAATGATGTCCATGAGGACCATACAACTAAAGAATAACAAAAACAAAATTGTTAGGGAATTTATCTTTACTTTAAGCTTGAATTCGTCTTTTTACCAATTCCCCCCACCCCCAAGTATTCTGCCTTCTGGGTTGAGAGGAACAAATCTAATTGGGCTCCTCTGGTACTTTCAGCTTATCAATGTCCTCCCTAAAATGGGCTATATAAAACTGAAAGGATGAAACCATCTCTTCCTACTTTTCTATCACTAAAACGAACTGATTTTTGACTGATGAGTCAATGAGTACCATGCTCCCCTTCACGTGAATCAATCCCATCTTCTGGTTTTTATTAGGGGACTTCATTCCACTCAAAATCCCATTCATTCTCTCTCCTACCACTGTTCTAGCTCCCAAATCACCACCATTTATTAATTGCCTAGTATGTACAAAGCAGTATGCTAGCTTCTAGAAGAGCTATAAAGCCTAGATAAGAAAAGGTTCCTGCTCTCCTGGAACATATTTGTTTAAAAAGGCACCTATGATTTTGAAAGTGAGTGCTAATGTTTAGTAGAAATAAAGACTTCTTTGTTTTTAATACAGCAATACATGACAAGTACATTAGAAAAGCTCAGAAAAACAAGGCCCTGTGGTAATGAAGTACAGGTAAAAAGGTCTTTACCACTTGGGGATTCTGGAAAAACTTTCTGGAGGAAGTGGACATTTAATTGCTCCTTAAAGGTGGGTTGGATTGCAGTGGCTAAAATCAATAGAGTAGACAGACTATTCTGGCCAGAGGCAACAGTCTGTGCAAAGTCACAGAGGAAGAAACGCATAATGTGTTTTCAGAGAGGAGTCCAATTTGGCAGGTCCACCGAGAGAATGTGGAAGGGGAAAAATATGAGATAAGGAAAGGTTGGGTGGCTCCCAATTGTACAGCATCTTGAATGTCAAGTAATCTAATGATTTTTATATTTCTTACATTTTCTTTTCTATTTAAATGTTTTATTGGTTCTCTTGTCCCTTTTATTCTTATTTTTCCATTACTGGCTTTTCCCAATGACTCATCTACCCCACAGAGGAATCCTCTCTTTTTAACAAATAATTGTAGCTAGGCAAAACAAATAAAGGTACTATTCTTTTCTGAAAGTGTTTTCGCCTCATTTGGGCCCTGTAGTCCACCATCTCTCTGCTAACATTAGGGAGACATAATTCACCACCAGTCTTTTGAAGTCAGGATTTGACACTTTATTAATTAGAAAATTGATTTTTTAGTCTTTCATGGTACTTTTTCTTTATATTATTATGATCATATTTTCTCTTCTCTTAAGAGTAGAACTTCTAAAATATTTCCTTTTTCCTAGGGGAAAACCAGATGGAATTCACAATTTCTTATCCCTTTTCCCATGAGCAGACATGTATATCTTAAACTGACCACAACTTCCCTGATAGCCTCTTAAGCAAGATAAAAAGTAACCCAATTCCCTAATTTTTCACCTTTTCTCCATTTAAAGAACTCAACTTTGCTGTGATCCCTTCTCTACTCTCAAGGAGGAAATTTTAATTTCAAACCCACACCCTAGTCATGGATTTTCAGTAATTGTCTACTTCTTACCCAACCAGAAACTAGTAGGAGGGAAAATTATTTTCTTCCTCTTAAGCCTTTATGGCTTGTTGTTGGGGCTTCTGCACTAGATAGCACAGTGGATAAAGCTTTGGACTTGGAGTGAAGAAGTGCTGAGTTCAAAATCAAGCTCAGATGCTTTCTAGTTCTGCGACCCTGAGACAGGTCATTTAAACTCTCTTTTCCTCAGTTTTCTCACCTGTAAAATGGGGATAATAATGGCAGGGTAATTGTGAGGATAAAAAGAAGTAATATTTGTATTGTTGTTATTATTACTCATAAATACATTCTCTTGTTTCTGTAAAGACCTCTGAAAATTTGGTTTCAAGGCCTTGTATCCCTGTTTTCCAGAAGCAGGACTATAGTCATAGCTATACTAAGTCTTTCAAGTTTTTCGGTGTCTCAGGCCCCATACTTGTATAATGGATATAATTATACTGGGTAACCTATGATGTTTGTAAAGGCCAATGAGATTATATATTTGAAATGCCTTCTGTTCTTTGAAAAGAACCATTTAAGATATGAACAAACAAGAAACTAATTTCTACATTCACTCTCATCCTCTTATGGAAATCCAATGATTCCCTTTGCTATAGACAGGTAATTATTACATTTTTTGTTGTTTCTTTGAATATTGCTACTTTCTCCCCTTCTTTTGTGCTATATCATTAACTCCTATCCCTCATTTTCTTCCAGGATCTGTCCATTCGACTCCATCCATTAAAACAAATGTATTTGGGAAAGTTGGTCGCGACCTTCTCTTTAAAAGTCCCTACCAACTTGATTAGTGTTTTCTGGATTTCAAATGAAAGGGAGAGCTGTCATTGACTGCTGAAATGTTTCCTCAATTAGGATTGAGTTATATTCTAATTGAGTGTATTTGCTCTAATGTTCATCAGAAGTTTGAATAAATTGAGAAGGTAGGAGACAGTGTCAATGTTATATTAGAAAGAGCAAGGAGTCAGAAACGCTGAATTTAAGCTTGGGCTTCACCTTGGGGGCAAATTACTCTCTGGGTTTCAGTTTCCTTATGTGCAAAAAGAGACTATTGTAATAAATGACTTCTAGAATCACTTCTAGATCTGAATCTATGATTGTTTCATTTGTGTAGACTTGGGGAAAATAATCTAATTTCTCTCAAACTCATTTTCCTCATTTCTAAGATGAGGAATTTGGAGTAGGAGATATCTGTAGTCCTTTCCAACTTTAAAATTGTATAGGTGAAGAGGAGAGATGATGGAGGTAATTTCTTAACTCTAAAAGTAATTTTCAGTGGGTGAAATGGCATCCCAAAAGCAAGAATTAGAAGATAAGAATACTTTTTTTTGAGCTAATGGTTTTGACAGAGGATTCTGGGAAGATGGTGGAATGAGATTGGAGATTACCTGACTTTCCCAAATACCCCCCTGAAACAAAATTTCAAATAATGCCTCAAAGTGAACTTTGAGTTGCAAAAATAATGAAAAGTCAGGGTAAAGCAATTATGCAGCCTAAGACTATTTGAGAAGAAGATAGATAAGACCTGACTGCCTAGGATGATGGTCTTGCTCTGATTGCAGTGTAAATACCTCCAGTTAGACACAGATGAATCAACAAACAACAAGTTCTGGAGGCATCTGGGTTGGCAGCAGACTCAGCTTCATGAACTTTCAACTGGACAGTGTTGGGTTCAGAAGGCTGATCAAAGGAAGATTGCTAGGCCCTCCACTGGTGCTGGACACAAGGCCTAGGTGTGCTGACCAGATGAGCTCCAGGCTTTGGCTCTGGGTAAGCAGAAGTGAGCACAGGCTGGAGAGTGTGGTTGAGGAGGGGTGGAGTTAAGGAGAAAATACTATAAACAATTAGAAAAAAACAATTTAAATACTTTTGAGATATGGTCAGGATTACACAAAATGCAGCTTCTGCATTAAAAGACCAAAGGACATTGAACATTATATTCTTTGGAGCAAAAGATTTGCAACCTAGAATAATTTACCCAGCAAAGCTAAGTGTAATGATGTATTGAAAAAAGAATTTCAGGTATTCTTGAATAAAAGACCAGAACTAAACAGAAAATTTGACCCACAAGAATCAGTAGAAAAATAAGAAGGTAAACATTAAAGACCAACTATAAGGGCTTTAATAAGCTTAAATTCTTTATTTCTTATATGGGAAAAAGCTTTTGGTAACTTATGAATGTCATAATTACTTGGGTAATTTGAAAAAACACATAATAGAAGGCTTGGAGTTGAGTTGTGTATGATGTGATGATCCTAAAAAATAAAACTGGGTTGGGAGAGGTAAAATGCAGTAATAATCTCATACAAAGGAGGCGTGAATGGAAGAACTGTTACAGTGAGGTCTCATATCCACTTTAAAATGAAGGGATTGGGCCACATGGTTTCTGAGACCCTCATTTACTCTATATCTATGATCCTCCTTTCATCTGCTGAAGGTCACACAGCTAATAAATGACAGGGCTTGAACTCTGTTTCCAAATCCAGTATCCTTTCCATAGTATTAGTAATCCCGATTTAAAAAAAAAAAAGTTTAGTGGCTCCCTGTTTGGTTCCGGGAAAATATAAAATACTTAGTCTGTCAATTTAAGCCCCCTGCAATCTGGCTCCCACCTACCATTCACATTTCACCTTTGATTCTTTCTTTCATGTAAAAGCAGTTAATCTGCACTACTTATTATCCCCTGAGCACACCAGTTCATCCTGTGCCTCCTAGGCTTTCCCTAGGCAGTCCGTCTATGCAACTTCTCTGTCAGCTCTGTCTCTAGGAATCCTTACCCTCTTTCAAGGTTCATCTCAGGTGTTCCCTCTTACAAAAGGACTTTTCAGAACCTCCTCCTGTCTCTCTGTCTCTGTCTCTCTGTTTGTCTCTCTCTTTCTTTGTCTCAGTCTTTGTCTCTGTCTCTCTTTCTCTGTATGTCTCTGTATGCTTCTCTCTTTCTTCCTCTATGCCTGTCTGCCCATCTCACCCTTGGTCCCCCTCTACACCTACAGAAGATTGTAAGCTCTTTAAGGGTAGGGACTATGTTGATTTTGTATTTGTATTCTCCTTTGCTCCCATGGTATTTTAAATGTTGCGGTGATTAGCAGCTGTAGCACCCCTCCTACATGGACAGCACATGCACCTGGAGTCAGGAAGACCTGATTTTAAATTCATCCTCAGATATTTATTAGTTGTGTGACCCTGGGCAAGTTGCTTAACGTCTGCCTGCCTCAGTTTTATCCTCTATAAAAATGGATAAAAATAGCACCTACTTCCCAAAGCTGTGGTGAGTATCAAATAAGATACTATTTGTAAAGGACTTTGCTTGATGAATTGAATTACAATTTGTATTGTTTGGTTCTATATGTTCTTTTTTCTTATGATCAAGTATTTTAATTTTTAAAGCAAAACATTCTTTATTACTTACAATTGACATTAAATGAATTAGTAATCAAATTTCTGGAATTCTAGTAAAGCATACTTGGGGTGTATGAATGCAGGCTTTAATGGGATGCGGAAGGAGGGAAGAGAGCTGAAGGAGTCAGTGCAGGAGTCTTAACAAAGTAGAAGATGAAGTTATATCTGCTGAAATGGGTTGGTTAGGGTCTTGAAGAAGAGAGTAAAGGATGAAAAACTGATTTCCTGAGCAGCAGTGATGGATGGTCCATGTGAATTGGGCATAAATTTATGATGGATAAGGCTAGCACAATATTGTTACTCATTCTTTAGCACCTCTCCAAAGTGGACAGAGTACTGGACAAGTCAGGAAAACCTGAGTTTAAATTCAGCCTCAGACATTTACTAGGTATGTGACCTGAGCAAGTTACTTAACCTCTGTCTGTCTCAGTTTCCTCCTCTATAAAATGGGATAATAATAGCACCTACTTCTTAAGATTATGAGGATAAAATAAGATAATATTTGTAAAGCAGTTTGCAAATCTTAAAACTCTATACAAATGCCATCTATTGTTGTTGTTACCAGAGCAGGAAAAAGTTGGTAGAGCTGATTAGTATTTGGGGAATGACACTAGAATAATGTTAGGTCCCTGCAGTTATAGTATATAATGCTCAAATTTGATTTCACAATTTCACTGAGTCCCATCTACAGCATTTTCTCAGTGCCCGAATCCAACAATTTGCATAGGATGCTCACCACCTGGGACTTTAGCTCCTTACCCATGGCTCATTGTCTGTAGCTCCTGGGCTTCTGAAAGTAATAGATCAGATTTTCAGTCTATAAACCCACTAACACAAAAGAGAACGGAAGTATGTTACAAGGAGGAATAACCAAAGACCTTTGTCTTAGGCAGTAGACAGCAAGTATTGTTGGGGTAGAGCTGGTTAGAAGCATAGTGTTTGGCAAGAGCTGCCACTAGAAGAGAAGATTGGGTGTGGAGTGACCATAAATGAGTCACTTAATGCCTTTGAGCCTCATTTTACTCACCTGTAAAGTGCAGATAATGATAGCCATAGTAATTTTCTTATATGTTTGTTCAGCAGGGCAAATGAGGTAATCTATGTAAAATTCTATGTAAATGTAAGTTATTTAAAAAAGAAAGATCTTTGTTGTGGAAACCAGCTGATACCTAGAGCCTGACCAGGTATTGGGAGTGGGAGTTGGGAGTTGTCTCCTGTCTTTTCTTTTCTTTCTCTTTCTTTGTTTCATTCTATTCTCCTTCCTTCCTTCCTTCCTTCCTTCCTTCCTTCCTTCCTTCCTTCCTTCTTTCCTTCCTTCCTTCCTTCCTTCCTTCCTTCCTTCCTTCTTTCCTTCCTTCCTTCCTTCCTTCCTTCCTTCCTTCCTCCCTCCCTCCCTTCCTTCCTTCCTTTCTTCCCATGTAAGGATAGAAATGACTTTGTTACTGGCTACATAATGGAACAAATGTCAGATTCACTCAGCCCTTTTCAGTTTATCTCTTAGGAGTGAAATTTATGTGGGAGAAAGTTTGTATGATGGCAGTAGAAATGAGTCAGTCAGTTGTCCATCACTGGGGATACAAAGAAAGGTAAAAACATGTTCTCTCTTCTCAAAGATCTCACACTCTAATGAGGAAGATAACTTGTAAATAACTATATGCATACAGAATACATAAAGTGTAAATGAAGGCAGTTTTACTAGGCAGGGCAGGGTATGTGTATGGGGAGAAACACCAAGAAAGGTCTCTTGCAGAGGGTGAGATTTGAGCTGAGTCTTAAAGGAAGGCAGGAAGTGGTGGTGAGTGGGAGAGCACATCAAGTATGACAGACAGCTATTGTAAAGTCAGGGAGGCAGGAGATGGTTTGTTGTTTGTGAGGAACATCAAGTGGGTCAGAGTAGCAGAATTGTAGAGTATGTGGCAAAGGATAAAGTAGAAAAAGGTAGGAATTAGGTTATAATGGACTTGAAATGCCAAATAGAGCATTTCATATTTTACCATGTGATTAATAGACGATGACTGGAGTTTATTAATTAGTGGGGTTACATGATGAGACCTTCACTTTAAGGAAATCATTGGAATGGACTAGGGAGAAGGTAGGTAGAACAGCTAGAAGGCAATTGTTATATTTTCTCATCCTGACATAATGGAGCCTGAATGAGTGTGTTGAGCTAAGTGGATTGACCAGGACATAGGCAAGAGACATAAAGGTGGAAATGACAAATTTGACAACATACTGGTTATGTGGGGTGAGTGCGTATGAGGTATTGAGAATGATACCAAGGTTATGAGCCTGCATGATTTGGAGAATGGCTGTCTTCTTCAGAGTAAGAGAAAAGTTGGGAAGAGGAGTGGGTTCTGTTTGGAACATATTGAGTTAAAGATGCGTAAAATATATCCCATCTGAGACATCCAAAAGGCAGTTGGTGATGTTTGATTGGAGCTCAGGAAAGAGGATATGACTATATATATAGCTCCATGAAAATCCTGCAAAGAGGTAATAATTTAGCATATATAAGCTGTTGAGATTATCAAAGGACATAGTATAGATGGAGATGAAAAGATGGTTGAGAATAGAGCCTTGGGGGACACCCAGGGTAGATAGGTGGGATTTAGATGGAGATCTACCAAAGAGGATTGAGAAAGAGTTTTCAAACAGGTGAAAGGAGAACCAGAAAAGAATAGTATTGCAAAAATCTAGAGAGGAGAAAATATCCAGGAACAGAAGGCACCTGACAGTTTCAAAGGCTTCAGAGAGTTCTAGAAGGGTGAAGCTTGAGAAAAGCCTATTAGATTTGGCAATTAAAAGGTCACCAGTAACTTTGGTGAGAGCATTTTCAGTCAAATGAGGAGATCAGAGGTCAGATTGCAGGGGGTTTTGAATGCAGTGAGAGTAGAGTATGTGGAAGCACCTAGTATAGATGACTATCTTAAGGAGTTTAGCCAATAAATAAAAGAGAGATCTAGAATGGTAGCTAGCAGGGATGTCCTGATTAAATGAGAGGCAACGGGTGGTACATGGGCAGGTTTATAGGTAGCAGGGAAGGAACTAGCAGATGGAAGAGAGAATGAAAATGTGACAAGGAGAGATGATAGGGAGGCAATCAGCTTGAGAATATGAGGCGATAGGACCAAGGGTACATGTCAAGATGCTTGCCTTGGCAAGGAAAAGGGCCACTTCTTTATGAGACATAGGTGGAAAAGATAGTGAAGCAAGGCATCTAAGTGATGAGACATGGGAGGAGAGAAGAAGAAATTTTTAGTGAATAGCTTCATTTTTTTCTGTGAAGTGTGGCCTGAGGTTCTCAAATTAGAAGACAGTGGGAAGGGATGCTTTAGAGGGCTTTAGGAGAGATGAAAATGTTGATAACAACTATTATGGTTAATGGGATAGCAAATGATTAAGTGGATGCAAAAGGATTGCCTAGGTGCAATGAGGGCCCAATTGACATATTGTGTTATAATTTTGTAGTGGACCAAGTCAGCATGGTTTCATGATTATCTCCAACTTTATTTGTTAGCATGTGAATAGAAGACAAGAAGAGGGGTATGAGTAAATTGTGCCATTACTGGAAAGGGTGGCCAGGAATGCAGCATTATCAGGTGGAAACTAGGGCTTAGTGAGAGTCAGAAGAAGGAAAGAGTGAGAAAGGAAAAAGTTTAAGGTGAAAATAAATTTGTTAATTATGGAGCAGGCATTCCACAGAGCACAGTGGGTGGGGCAGGTAGATCTGGAGTGGAACATTTGGGGAGTAAACTGAGGGGGGACAGGAGTAAAGGAGCAAGAAGTTGGGGATGTGGAGTAGGTTTTACACATCAATTATCATGGTTCAAAACTGTACATATAAGAGTAAGAAGCTGGCTTATGTCAATTATTGAAGAATAATTCCAGGCAGAGTTTCTGTGGTGGTTAAGCAGTCTATCAAGAGGCAGGTGATTAGACTGACTATTCAAAGTCCTCCCTCAAGATCCAACCTCATGACATGTGGTGATATTTGGGTCCTGCAGGATCTACCCTGGGTCAGTGAGGACCAGGGAAAGGTGTGGCCTGATGGAGCTTGTTCAGGAGTCAGGAGATGGCTTTTGAAGATGTTTCTAGGCAAGGATGACTTCTGGAGTACTTAAGAAGGCCTTAGGGATTGAAGATTTGACCATGAGCTGATGTAAGGATTGTTGGGAAGATCTAAGAGGGAAAAGAGAGATTAGCAGGATCCTGAGCTGTGACAGTTTCTGGGTAATTTAATCATTTATTAATAAGACCAGCAGGTTATTACTGAAAGAATGGTCATTTGGCCATCTCTCTCAGACCAAAGATGCCTAACTGCAGTGTGTTCATTGTTTATATGTCCTTAAAAGCAGTATTCCTGAAGGGTTCTTACTCAACTCTAATTGGTTAGCAAATGGGAGGTGGACTGTCTGGGAGTACTTGACCTAGGTAACTCAAGTCTTGGTCAAAGAGATATCAATTTTCATATCATCTCTCTTGAAAATGGGGAGACTCAACATTTCCCCAATATGTTTGAGCAAACACAACGAGCAGGAATACCCTTATTAGCCTACACCAAGGGTGAGGAACCTGGAAGCTCAAGGCCATGTGTGGCCCTCTAGGTCCTTGGGTGTGACCCTTTGACTGAGTCCAAGTTTTACAGAACAAATCCTTTTATTAAGGGAAGTTGTTCTGTGAAGTTTGGATTTGGTCAAAAGGCCTCACTTGAGGACCTAGAGGGCCACATGTGGTTTTGAGGCTGCAGGTTCCCTACCCCTGGTCTAAACTTAGAATTTCTTTTACTGCCTGATTAGATCTTGAGCTAGGCAAATCTCTAAGAGAGATTTCCCATACTGGTTGATTTCTGGATGAAGAAGTATAAAAGGGAAAAACTTCTGTCCTAATACAATAATTAGTTATTAAATGTAAGAGAGACATATTCATTTCTCACAGAACTGGTATAGGCCTCACACCATGAAGGCCTTGGCAGGAAAGACATGATGTGGGTGTGGGGAGGTTGTACACATGGTTGCCAAATTCTGGACTGAAAAATTGCTAGGCTCTGGAGAGAAAACAGAGTATCCAGAGCCAGGTGACCAGATCCCAAGGTGACTTGGGGATCAGTGAGAAGGTCCTGGAAGGAAAGGGAATTTCTAAACTCAAATGAGATAGTAGCTTAAGGTCATATAGTAGCAGGTGAGGAAGAAATAGATTGATTTAAAACATGGGCTTGAATTCCTAAGAACTTCTCTTGTGAGCTGGCTAGGAGTAGTTGACTAGAGTCTAGTCACAAAAGAGTTGTAATAGTCCTGGGGTTATGAACTAAAGAATTGGGTAGAAGTTGAAGACCATTGGATGACAACTCATTGGCAGCAATTCAGCAGAGCCCCTTATCAGAGATCAAGATGGAACTGATAATAGATTCACAAGGAACCTCAGCTCCAGAGGAAGCATCACTCCTGATGATACCACCAAAGGATCTTGATGCTTGGTTGCATCAGCAGTATAAACATGAGTTGCCCTGATGATGCATTTTGTGTATCTTTTCTCTTAGTGGAGATATAGCAGTCTTGTGTATATGAAACCTTTCTTGTCACTTGTTTTACTGTGTTATCTAATGTCCTTTGCTTTGGATGAATGTAATCTCTGGTTGGTTGGTAATGTCATGAGATGTGATTTGGCTGGTTACTGCCCCACATTGTGCCTATAAACTGGCTTAGCTTTCAGGACATACATATGTGAGTGGAAACACAAGTGCTTCCATTTGTCTCCTTCTCCTAAGTTCCACTTTATCCCTGTTCTTTTTAAAATTTGTCCTTTATTCTCCCTTAACTCTCTTTCATAGGCATATATAGAGTCAGCTGTTTGTGCTGACAGACCCTCTTCCACTTTGCTCTTTTGATGTCCTCTGTTATATTAGGCCTTCCCCTGGTCCATCCATCCCTTTACTCAATATCTGAATTGGCTGATAACAAATATTATCATAGAACCTTAAGGGGACAGAAGCATTGATTTAAAATTGGAAGGAAGGGCCCTCAGAGATCAGATAGTCCAACCCCCTCATTGTACAGGTGAGAAAACTGATGCCCAGAGATGTTGAGAAGTAGAGTTTTTTGCAGAGCCAGGATTTGAATCCAGACCTGATTTTATAGCCAGTATGTTTTTCACTGTATTGCATTGCTTCTCATTCTACTTATAAGGAAGAGTTGTCCCTGGGTAAAATGAAGTAGGGCAAGTCTGTGCCTTCATTCCATGCCACCCCACCACTGCTTTCTCCCCTTCAGTTACTCAAAACATTCACAGTTATTTATCCTCAGCTTCTCAGAGTACCTCCCCTCCCTACTCTTGTACTTCATCTCATGGGATATATTTTGTCTGAATAAAACCTATCCTGTCTCTTTTCTTTTCTCTTCATAGAAACTCAACTATCCTGTTTTACCTTTCCGCAGAGCCTTGCTACTGACTGGAATCAGGAACAATTTAATGCAAGGTGTTAATTAATATAATTCTTGTTGAAAAGATGGAGAGATGTGGGTTGAGTGATTGTGCAATTAGGCTGATTCAGAACTGGTTAAATGGTGGGGCTCAAAAAGATGCAATAAGTGGTTCAATGTCAGCCTGACATGTACAAATTGGGACTTCATACACTAGTCACAGAGAGCAAAATAGATGTACGAATCCAGGGCATGAATGGAAAACTAAGTGTTAATATGCTAAAAAGGAGTATTTTAATAGTGGAGGGCAGGAAGGGTGGTAGATGAGGGCATCACTACAAGAACAGGAGAGGGCGAAGATCTGGGGGAGCCTTATAGCTAGACTTAAGGTAGGTAGGCAGGACAGTCAGGGAACAAACATGCATTTTAGGGGTTCTTGAAAGGTGCCAGGAGCAGTAGCCTATTTACTTGGCCCTGGCTCTGGTCAAGGACAGGCAAATCTAGGAAAAACAAATAGATGCTGGGTTCAGTGAGTGATCTATGTCAGATTTGCATCCATAAAAGTGGTAGGATTCTTTTCTAATCCACATTAGGCACAGCTAGTCTCCTCCTGATCCTCCACGGTCTCTTCCAGCTGGGCTCTTACGTAAAGCAGAGAGCTCCTGAATCTTTGGAGAGTCTTGCGTGCTATCAGATCTCTTCTGGGTAAGGTTTCCTGGAGCATCAGAGTACCAGCAGATACTCAGCAGAGAAAGAATGCCCAGCCTACTCATTCTCCTCTTTATGATCTTCTTTCTCCTGGAGTCTGGGGTAGGAATCATAGGAAATGGTTTCATCATCATAGTGCTGGGCAGGGAGTGGGTACGATATTGGACCCTGCCCACTGGTGCCATGATCCTGGCCAGCCTGGGCATCTCCCGTTTCTTTCTACATTGGGTGACAATTATTAGCGACTTCTATGCATATTTCTCCCCAACTAACAGTAGTCTATACATTGGCAGTTTCTGGACTTTTATGAACATGATCACACTCTGGTTTACCTCCTGGCTTGCT
Organism: Trichosurus vulpecula; assembly: GCF_011100635.1. Classification (NCBI taxonomy): domain Eukaryota; kingdom Metazoa; phylum Chordata; class Mammalia; order Diprotodontia; family Phalangeridae; genus Trichosurus; species Trichosurus vulpecula. The sequence goes on along the minus strand of NC_050577.1, from coordinate 103,116,017 downwards.
GTTTTCTACTGTGTGAAAATTTCTTCCTTCACTCACCCAATCTTCCTTTGGCTGAAATGGAGAATTTCCCGATTTGTACCCTGGCTACTGTTGTGGTCCCTACTGATATCCACATTGATATTTATCCCAAATTTTGTAAAGATTTATGACATATCACATCTACCAGTCACTGGGAATTACTCAGAAAAGACCACTTGGAATAATAGGACACGTGCATATCAGAGGCATTTTTTCATGCCACTGCAAATCTTCATTTTGTTAATTAATTTCCTTTTCTTCCTGGTCTCCACCATCTCCCTCATTTCCTCCCTGTGCCAACACTTGGGGAACATGCAGCACCACAGTGTTGCTCCTCAGGATCCAAGTATGCAGGTCCACATCACAACCCTGAAGTCACTCTTCTTCTTTCTAATCCTCTATACATCAATGATATTGCCTCTGATCGTCGCTGCCACGGACACTATTTCAGTTTGCAGCTCTCGGTTTTGGGTTTGGGAGGTAGTGACCTATGCTGGCATCTCCATCCACCCTGCCTTTCTGATCCTGAACAACTCAAAACTGAGAAGGGCTCTGAAGAAGATGCTGCATGACCCAGAGGCCGCCTGAGGGGAATTCAGCTCTGAAATGATCAATATCAGTAATTAATATTGAGCATTACCAATATTGCCATTTGTGACATAGATGCATGAGACAAAAAGGAAGGATGAAAGGAAGGCGTGAAGGAAGGAAGAAAGAAAAGAAGGAAAAAGATATTTAATTATGTACTTGTAATACTTTGGCACTGTTATAAGCACTTGGGATACAAATACTTTCACTTAGGCAGTGACTTTCATCTTCTCAATTCTCTTTTCCCTCACTACCTAGTTCATTCATCCCTAAGCCCTGTCAACTTTTCTTCTGTAGTATTTCATAGTTAATTGAGTGGTATTTTGGATGCCTACTTCCTTGTTTTATAGATGGTGTACTAAGGTCATGAGAGATTAAATGACTTGTCCAGGGTTTAACAACTGGTAAATGTCTAAGGCAGAATTTGAACCCAGTTTTTCCTGATTCCAAGTCCAGCATTCCATTCACTTTGCTATGGTTTTACCTTTCCTTGTCTTTTGTTCTCATACTCATCCCCACAGACACAGGAATAGCCCCTGTCCTGTGTTTTACACTCCTTGTGCCCACATGATGGTACAATACTTTTTACTAGCCTCTGTGTCTATTCTACAAAGAACAGTTAGATACAACTCAATTTCTGCCAAGGGTGACTATGGGCAAGTCACTTAGCTTTCTTAGCCTTGCTTTCTTTATCTAGGGAAAAAATATGCAATGTTTGTGTGTGTGTGTGTGTGTGTGTGTGTGTGTGTGTGTGTGTGTGTATGTGTGTGTATTTATGCAAAGGTATATTTTATAAATATGTGCAATGCATATGTGTCTGCATGTACACCTGTACATAATACATGTACATGCATATACACACAAACAATGCAGATAATAGTATTTTCTCTTCTTAACTCAGGAGGTTTCCCAGAGCAAAGCACTTTGTCAACCTCAGAGTTATAGAGAAACAGGATTTCTTGCTATTCCATCTTCACCCTCTTCAGAAACCTAGAGTGGCTGCCCATTGCTTCTCACAGTCCAGCTGAAATGCATCATGGGCTCCAGCTGACCACAACTCTGTCCTTATTGGCCGACACTAGACTCTTCTCATCTGATTCAGCTCAGATCATTATACTGGAAAAGCTTTTCAATTATGGCTTGACTTTCTGTAAGGGCAAGTGAAGTGGGACTTTTTACTGTTTTTTCTTTTGGAGGGCTTCTCAGCACTAAGGCAATCAAATGCCTTTGATTAGTTTTGCCTTTGTAGGAAGACCCACACCTTTTTGCTAGTTAGGTCAGGAGAGGTGTGAAACCCTTGAAAGGTGTGAAGCACTCTGATCCTGAAGAAGTGTATATATACACTGAGATTAGCATTTTGTTTGGGACTCACTCGTTGGAAGAGTGTTGGTGTGGAGACTCTAGGAAGCCCTTAAGGAGCCCCCTGGCTTTGAAAATCCAGATGTCGGTGCCTCTCCCTCTGGTAACTATGTAATTCCCTGGTCAGACATCTAGAGGCCTGTCTGTTGATTTCTGTGTGTGTTTGCTCTGTTTACATGATGTATGCCTGTAATTTCTGTTTGTATACTCTCTGAAGTTCAGGGTGCTGGCTTTTCCCCTTGAACTAAGTGAATGATATATGTGTGTCTAATTAAAATGAGAGTGTTACCCCCTCAAAGTTGCTTTCCTTAGAAAAGTGGATCAAAGAGCCTGTGCTAGTAGCCTTCCTGTGTGCTTTTGTTGTTCATCTTTCACCCCCACATTGTTGTTACTGCTAGCAACACTGTTGTTACACTTTTTTTTTTGCTTTTCCATTCCTTTCAAAACTCAGCTAGAAACTCAACTTCTCTTCCCAGTACAATGTCAATTCCTTGAAAGCACTGGTTTGTATCTTTGGACCCCAGAAGAATGGCATAGCAGGTAACGGACCAAGTCACTTTGTCAGAAAGACCTAGGTTCAAATCTTATCCAGTACATATATTGGCTGGGTGATTCAGAAAATTGAATTAAGCTCTCAGCCCCAAGACAGTTCTTTAAGATTATAGGTTGATGAGCAGGAGCTGATCTGCACTAAGATTTCTCTATCCTAATATAATCAGGTCTACTCTCTTTGGTCCACCCCACCCTTTAATAAAAACAAAACAATACTGTGTCACATAAAACAATGCCTTCAATCAATTAACATTTATTAAGCCTCCATTATATCCCCCAAATGCCAGCATTTATAGAGTACCTTAAAGTATTCATAGTGTTTTACAAATATCATCTTATTTTATTCTCACAATAACCCTGGGAAGTAGGTGCTATTATTATCATCCCTATTTTATAGAGGAAGAAACAGAGGAAGGCAGAGGTTAAGTGACTTGCCCAGTGTCACATAGATAATAGATCTGTGGGGCTGGTTTTGAACTCGGTTCTTTCTGACTGCAGGTCCAACACTTGATCCACTGTGCCACATAGCTGTCGTAGGGATATGAAGACAAGAAATGAATCAATCTTTGTTCTCATGGAGGTTTAATTCAAATGGGGAGGGGGTCTGACACATAGTAGGTGCTTAATAAATGCTTGCCGAATGAATGAATTAAAAATAAGATATGTTTAATTTAAGCATAATGACATTGTACCAGACTATCTTACTGCTTACCCTAATCACTCTGGTGATGATGTCCTGCCCTGGTCCTATCCGCCTTTAGCGCCCTCCCCAACAGCAAAAAGCTTCAGGGGTGAGGGAGGTGAAAGGATCTTATCCATTGCTGTGGCATGTCAGAAAAATCAGCCTTAGAATATGAAGAGAGAGAGAAGAAACATGATACCTTGCTAGCAGAGGTGGCATCTTCCTCTTTAAGCTATGTAGGCAATTCATGGTAGGAAATTCCTCTTCTCATTTGCTATATTTGAGAAGATTAGGAATATAAATGAACTGAGTTAATGGAACCAATAACTGGGACATGGAGCTGTGGCTGTCTGGAGCTGAGTCCCTAGGGGGATATAATTTATTTGTGCACAATCTCTCCATCCTGACCCCATTTATGGAGAGATGAGAAGGTTTTGGTGATCTGAACACTAATCTACATAATAAGAGGGGTTACTGTGAGTGGAATCCTAGGACAAATGCCTCACAAGACATAGTAGTTAATGACTATAGCAATCTACTGCTTGATAATCCCAAAGATTCCAGCTTCTGAGATAAGAACTCTCTATTTAACAAAAACTGTTGGGATAACTGGAAAATACCATGGCAGAAACTAAGCATAGGCCAACATCTTACACCATATATCAAGATAAAATCAAAATGGTTACACGATTTGATACTATAAAGCAAACTAGAAGAGCAAGGCATAGTTTATTTGTCATATTTATGGAGAAGGGAAGAATTTATGACCAAACAAGAAATAGAGAACATTATGAAGTGCAAAATGTGTGATTTCAATTACATTAAATTGAAAAGTTTTCGCACAAGCCAATGTAACCAAGATTAGAAGGGAAGCAGAATGCTGGGAAACAATCTTTACAATCAGTGTTTCTGTAAAGGCCTCATTTCTAAAATATATAGAGAAGTGAGTCAAATTTATAAGAATACAAGTCATCCCCCAATTGATGAATGGTCAAAGGATATGAACAGGCAGTTTTCAGAGGAAGAAATTAAAGCTATCTATAGCCATAGGAAAAAATGCTCTAAATCACTACTGATTAGGAAAATGCAAATCAAAAGAACTCTGAGGTGCCACATCACACCCATCAGATTGGCTAACATGACAAAATGGGAAAATGGTAAATGTTGGAAAATATATGGGAAAATCGGAACACTAATGCAATATTGGTGGAGTCGTGAACCATTCTGGAGAACATTTTGGAATTATGCCCAAAGGGTTATAAAAAGGATTATCAAACTGTTCATACTCTTTGGCCCAGCAATACCACTTCTAGGACTGCACCCTAAAGATAATCATAAAAATGGGAAAAGGATGCACATGCACAAAAATATTTGTAGCAGTGCTTTTTGTGGTGGCCAAGAAATGGAAATTGACGGGATGCCCATCAATTGGGGAATGGCTGAACAAGTTGTGGTATATGAATGTAATGGGATTCTATTGTTCTATAAGGAATGATGAGCAGGCAGACTTCAGAAAAACCTCAAGAGACTTACAGGAACTGATGCTGAGTGAAGTAATCAGGACCAGGGGAAAATTGTACACAGTAACAGCAACATTGTGTGATGAATAACTTTGATAGACTTAGCTCTACTTAGCAATGCAAGTATCTTAGACAACTCCAGAAGACTCATGATGGAAAATGCTATACACATCCAGAAAAAGAACTATGGAAACTGAATGCAGATTGAAGCATGCTATTCTGTCTGTCTGTCTGTCTCCCTCTCTCTCAGCTTCTTCTTTCTCATGGTTCCTCCCATTGGTTCTAATTCTTTCCAATATGACTTATGTGAAGATATGTTTAATATGAATATATGTAGAGAGAACCTATATCAGATAGCACTACATCTTGGGGTGGGGGGAGGGAGAGAAAATTTGGAACTCAAAATCTCATGGAAGTGAATGCTGAAAACTAAAAATTAATTAATATTTTTTAAAAAGTAAAAAAAAGTCTTTATCAGCTCCTGGTGTGTAGTGACTCAATTGAATTGAACTTCTGACTTTTGCGCCTAGCTGGGACTTGGGGGAAAGAGATATAACGGAGGTGGTGCAGCTCAGGAACATTCTTGTTGGACGTATCACTGTTGTTTGTTTAATTCATTTCTAATAGTCAGGTTAAAGTTATCAATAAACCACTATGCCTTAAGAAGAGAAATCTAGCAGTATGGGAACTTCAAGCTATTTATCCAATTGATAATCCACATGGCTAATCATAAACTAATATGAGTCTGGGATAGCACCCACAAAGGGGTAGGGTCCAGAGGAAGGTGGTAGCTGTCTTCCTAAAGGTCTGAGAGATGCCCAAGGTGCTGAGATGACTCTGGGCACCCTCTGCTATTGGGTGGTTCATATGATATGTATGGAAAGCATTTGATTGATGATAGATGGAGCATGGACTTTATTACCAAACAGTCTAAGACACTGTTCATCACAGTGCCCAACTTGGTATCATATTAGTTGCTGAAAATTTGCCTGTTTGAATTTATCTGTTATTATTCCTTGATATAGTAATGTCTGTATGGCTTATGATTATGCAAATAATTCTGTGATTTTATCCATTTGGGAATTCCCTCTAGTGTTGCAGATTACATTTTATACATGCCTATATATCTTCTGTGATCTTGTCAATATATTCTCATAAGTTCTTTATAGGGAGTAAGGCCAATGGGATAAATAAAGACCCTCTTCTTCAACTTCTTCCAAAATCTTGGAGATACCATGGAGAGCACTACCTGTTTATATGTTTTCCTTTTCATTTGTGATGTTATGATAGGACCACAATTTTAATGATTCAGCTTCTAGGACTTCTGTCTTCTGCTTGGAAACTGGAGCAGTCCTAACTACCCTGACGTAGCTTTCTGGTCTGGTTGCATGAAAGGGTCCCAGCCCAGTGGGACTGGAGCCTCTTCGATCTGGTGGTTGCTTGTGACCATGTAAATCTCCATACCCACATGACTTATTGACCAGATGAAGTTTCCAGATGGAGAGGAGGAGGACCATATCCATAGAAGCTAATATCCATGTTGTACATTCTTACTCTGTTAGGGCAAGGTAAACCTCCTTCTTTATTAAATGTTCAGTGACTTGAGAATGCCTCATTTTGTCCTAACACTGAACTTGCATGTCTGCAAAACCTGTGACTGGTCTATCTTCTCTTCCTGACACGCAATTACTTGATAACATCCTTTACTCCTGTTCCTTTTTGCAATTTCTCATTGGCTCTATGTTGAAGCTTGCTTACACTCACCATGTACTTTTCATTGTCCACTACATTATACTCATTTTTGTTCTTCAGAGACAATGGTGTTTCATTGCCATATAGCAACACTGCTAATATGTTAAGTATTGGAAAGATGGCTTTTTCTTATCATGGGGGACCCATGAAACAAAAGATACCTTATAGAAGAGGAAGATATTTCCCTTAGGTTTAGACAAATAAGAGATGGCGATAGAAAGGAAATGTCCCTTTCTCCATCCCCCCCCCTTTTTCCTTTTTTGAATATCTGTTAGTTTATTATCTAGAAGATATTGGTAAATCTGAGTTTATCATTATTGAATGAATAAATCAAAATATCTGAAATAGTAAAAATAGAAATAAAATCACCAACCTAAGAGGAACTAAGCCATCATTTACTATTGCCCACTTGGGGTAAATGTAATCCTACGGGGCTAAATGACTTGCCCAAAATAACACAGTTATTCAGTTGGTGGTAGGTCTGACTCAGGGGAAAAGAGGAAGGAGTCAAGAAGATTAATACAAAGGAGACAAGAGCTGCAGTGTGAAAAGTAGAAAGAAAAGATGGCTGAGAGGCTTGGAAGAGAGGCCTGAACCAAGAACAGGAATGGTTCTTGGAAAGCTGAAGAGAAATGCCTTGCTCAGTTGAGCAGATGTATATTCTACAGACCTTGGTTATCTAACCTGTAAATAGAGTGTCTTCTCTATCTATGTCTATTTATCATAGTGGTCTGAGTTCAGAACTTAGTACAGTGCCTGGCCCATAACTGGTACTTATAAATAAATACTTGTTGATTGATTTAGAAAAAGGTTCCCCACTCAAAATCTGGCTCGCAGAATGTGGCCTATGATTTGTGTTTTAGTTAAGACTAAATGTAGAGAAGATAAAGAGAGCTGTCATGATAAAAATGAATGAAATGTATTTGAAGGGAAAGATATTTCTGTGTAGTTATTTTCCATATATATATATATATGTGTACATGTGTGTGTGTGTGTGTATATATATATATATATATGAAACAAGTAGCTGTAGATATAGGTTTACACATACACACACACGTACATATATCACAACACACACACACCTACCTTTCAACGAGCTCTCATTTTAGAGATGGTGTCTATATTCTAGGTAATCCTTATTGTTAGTAATGAAGTAGTCATGATGAAGTCAAGAAGACTAGTCTAAATTTGAAGGGTGCCAGCCCAATGACTCACTTTAGGCAGGGGGCCAGGAAATAGAGGAGCTCTGCTTTTATTTTTGGGTTTTTTTTTTTTTTGCCTTACACATGTGTGGAAATTTTCTCTTCACATTGGATTGCAAGCAACTAGAAGACAGAGGCTACCTTTTTTGTCTATGGCAACTTATATATGTAGTAAATATTTTGTTGAGAATGCTGAGGACGGTGATGACCTTCACCATTGTGACAGAGACAATCCCTTAACAAAATGACCCCAGGTATATTATGGATATTTTTCTTATTCCCCTAGCTCCCAGTCAGCATAGCTGGAGAAATGCGCATATTGTAACCCCAATTGCCTAGAAACCAGTCACTTGCAAGCATCTAGTTTATGGCATTATGTTATTACTATTATTATTATTGGTAAGTAGGATAACAATAGAAATCTTAGAATGAATCACCATTTGTTCCAAAGATAACTCTCTCTGTCTCTCTGTCTCTTTCTCTCTCCCCTTTCTCCCTCCCTCCTTCTTTCTCCTTCCTTCTCTCTCCCTCCCTCCCTCCCCTTATAACTGTACTATGCTCATACCTGTATCTATCTAAACCCATTCTTGTACCTATACCAATATCTATACTAATACCTGTACCCATATCTGTATCTGGATATATTTATATCCATAACCATAGCCATCTTCATCTTTATCTCCAATCTCCATATATCTACAAGGAAAAGTTCTATACACTATCCCTTCCTGCCAATTTTCCAACAGTTCTATAGCATGGACCGTTGTCCACATTGTTGGGCCAGGCTAGAATGTTCCCACAGCATCCTCTGGTCTTTCTATACCATTTGCCTAGTACAACAAGAGGGCAAAAAGAGAAATCCTCTTGAATCCTTTTCTTTTCTCCCTGAAGGTCCTTCTTTTCCTCTCTAAGTTATCAATTCAACTAATCATCATGAATATCCATGGAGCCAGTACACTTTATTTCTTCCAGTTACTCAAAAGTGAAAAGAAGGAGCAAGAAATGTGCAGAGTCCAGCAATTGCTATAGGAGAGATATTTTCTACTTTTCTGGCCTGTGAGCAACCACAGGCACTCTTCTTTGCCCTGTGGAACTTGTGAGGATGATCTTCTGTCCACTGATGCCACAAGCTCTGCTATTCTAGTACTCCACCTTGCCCTGGGACTGCCACCTAATGTTCAGGTTTAGGGGTACTGGGACCCCAAATTAGCGACACATGGGTCCTGTCGGAATGAATTTGACCCAAGCCTTATTTCAGCCAAAGAAAAACAAGGTTTATTAAAGATCTGCCATATTGGTCAGACTCAAGTCCAGATTGAATCTAAGCACTTTTATGGAAACAAGAGGAATCTTATATACAAAAAGACTGTGGGAGGGATCTAAGGTTGCCTAAGTAGTCTGAGGTGATTGGAGGAGGGATCTAGGGAGGATCTTGATGGGGGTGGCCAGTGGTCTGGAGTGACTGGAGGTCAAGGCCAGGAACTAAGATAATGATCAAGGGTGAGAAGTAGCAGGAGGCAATCTGGAGGTAACAGACAAGGAAGGCCAGGGCTAGGTAACAGAGAATTGGGTTTAGTGATAATGAAAGGCCAGTTGAGGGGATTATAGCCTCAGGCAATCCAGATCAAGTAGGAAGATTCAAGGAGAGTTCAAGGGATTTTCCAGAGCCGGTACCCTGTCATCAAGACAGGGACTTGAATCTGAGTGTGCGCAAAGCAACAGAGTCTTGCCTCAGTGCTAGCAAAGAGACTCCTACAATCTCCTTCTAGCCAGTTGTTCTACCCCCTTAGCTCTTGTGGAGTGGGAGCCCCAGAGGCAGCCACTCCTACTGCCGCTGCTACTCCTGCTTCAGTCACTCCCATGGCTAGTTCCTGGCCTGCTGGTGCCAGGCTGTGCTAGTAGGGCCTGTGCTGAATTTTGCTCCACTCCCACCCAGGCACGACAGACCCTTCCTATCTGTGGGCCAAGAGGTCCAGATATTCCCACGGCTGCCAGCAACTCAGTGGCCCTGAGGCCTGTTTCCAGTTTGCTGGGGCCCAGTCTACACTGACTGCACTCCATTCTCAGCCTGGTGCAACAGACCTTTCTTGCTGACCTTGTAAGTTGTCTTGGGCTGGAAATTCATTTCACTCTGCCTTTTTCTGGGTTCTGCTGCTCTAGAATTTGTTTAGAGTCATTTTTAAAGGGTTTTGGAGGGTTTGAGAGGAAAGCTCAGGTGAGTCCCTGCGTTTACTCTGCCATCTGGGCTCCACCCAGCATTTGCAATATAACAATACATTTTGTGAATTAGCCATAGTCTACACCATAACTCTTATGCCTACCAGGCATACTGCAAAATTTGATAATTAGTTCTTGTTTTCCTGGTGTCCTCTTTACAACCAGTGGATTAGATAGCCTCAAAAACTTAATTGCTTCTAGGGCCATAACTAGATGTCCCCGGCCCTTCAAAACCACCAAAAATATTCACAGGGAAGGGGAAGAAATTTGTGCAGAGGACAGTCCAGTCATGGAAGCAGCTGTGCAAGGAGAGGGGGAAGCCTGTTTTCCAGAGAGTCTGGCATAGCCTAACAGAAGTTGGGAGGGAAAGTGGGCCTGGGGAAAGGTGGGCCCTAGTAATAGGACAGTGGTAGTGGTGGCCTGGGTGTGGCACCAGCAGCATGGGACAGCAGAGGACTTTACGGGGATTTGTTGGAGGGTGGAGGTGAAGTGGAAGAACTGTGTTCTCAGGAGGTAGCGTGCACCACTGGATGCTGGCACTCTGGGATAAAGCCCTTTTCATTGGATGCCAGTTAACCTCTGATGGCTTTCATTTCCAATAGGATAAAACTTAAAATCCTTAGATTTCAAGCATTCAAGACTCTCCATAATTTGTTCCCTCCCAAACTCTTCAATCTTCTCCCTCCATCCACAAATTATTCCATAAAATAGCGGTCAATATGTCTTACTCATTATTCCTTGAACATGGTGGCCTGCCTCCAGTTGTTCCTTCTGCCTGGCATGCCCTTATCTCTTCTTTCTACTCATCTAAGTCCTACATTTCCTTCAAGGACATACTTTAACTCTCATCGTCTCCATGAAAACTTTACTTACTTAGTTTTCAGTAATTGCTCCTTCCTGGGGACTTCTGAAGGATTTATTGAATATACCATTTAAATGTTTTGTTTTATATTAATTATTTTTGTAAGTATATGTTCATGTCTCTGATGAGCTTGTAGGCTCCTTGAAGGAAGAGAGCATATAGGAAGCCTCTTCTGAGTCCTTTTGGACCTGGTGTAATGCCCTCCCCACAGTGGATACTTAGGAAAACACTTGATGGTGGTGATCAAGAAGCAGTCTATAGTGAATCTCTTTTTGTATCCTCAGTGACTAGCATTGGACTTTGTTCACAGTAAATACTTAATAAAGGCTTGTTGAACAAAGCTGAACAGTGATAAAAATGGGTGATATTGACCATACTAGAGTTTGGAATATGAGGAACATCAGATATGGGACTAAATCTGGAGTAGAATTGGGGAAAGGAGGAGCAGCAAATCCCTTTTACTCAGTCCAAATTGGAGGACAAGAGGCTGACTGTATCTTATCCTTGTGAGTCAGGCTTAGGTTGCTCAGATTGGCTCTCCTTTCCACTCAGGAGTCAGGAGTGAGTAATTATACTATGAACTGTGGTGCAGAGGCTCCTGACTCTGGGTCACATAGAGTGAAATTGATCTTGAACTCCAAAGTTATTGTTTCATTAACTATTATTTCCGCATAGAATTTATTATAGGAAATTTCCAAGTAGTTTGTGTATAGCTTATGAATAGGTTTTTATAAATGTGGGTAAAACTAGATTTTGTATAATTACTGAGTGTAACATGTGGTTTTGAGTACAAGACTGCCTACATTTCACCCTACTGAAAATGCAGAAGCTGCAGGGGACTTGAAGGAGCTCAAATGTGGAAATCAGAAAGGGGTTCTCAAAGACTCATCAACAATATACACAATTCTCTTCCTTTGCTAGGGGGTTCCACTTTTCCACAGGGTCCTGTAGACTGACTCAGCACTACCCTGTTATTTGAATTTCCCTACAAGGTAAACCAAACTTGGGGGTCCATCAGGGCAACACCCTGACATTGTAGTGACTCCTCTCCCTGAAAGTCCTATACAGACCCCTGCAAAGTTATATTGTTAGCCCATGATTTTTATTTCCCTGGAAGTGAAACATGGTATGGACAGATAATCCCTTTCCTATTAGTTCTACTTGGATTGTCCAAGTCAAGCCAAAATTTTATTCTCCTCCTGTCTTGGCTTTAGCTCCTTATTGCATCTCCATTTATGGGCAAGTGACATAATTCTGTTCTCACTGCAAGAGATACACAGTTCAGGATGTTTCTCTTCTCAGGATTTGTATAGTCCTGAGAAGCAACCTTTAAGGTTGTCAGTGCTCAAGACATTTGCCTTTGTTGACTAGAAGGCTAAACTCTGGAATTGGGTTGCCCAGGAAATAGCCCTCCTCTAATGAGAAGGCAGGCATTGAGGAATAGCAGTGTCCATCAACTCTGCTCTCAGGCCATGTGAACAACCACAGAAGGGACCATATGTAGTAGACTCATAAAATTTTTTATCATCTCTTGCTCCACGTTCTGGAGATCCGCTGCCTACAGCTTCAGTAAGGTTTAGGCAAATGCTAGCTTGGTGAACAAGGATTGGAAAGGGGAGCTATAGGAATTCCATCCAAGGGGCATTTGCATCTCCAAATGAAAAGGGAGAGATAAAAGACTCATCTCTTTGCATCTATTCTCCTTTACCTAGATATACAGATAAAGAACACAGCTTTCCTTATCTTTACATGGAGACATCTGAAAAGGGAGCAACCCTATTAACTACTCTGTTTTGAAGTGACATGGAAAATGATGATACTATGTTTTCTCTTCGTCATCTTCTTTGTGCTATCAGTAGTTAGTAAGGACCAGTTTTTTTTCCATCCTAATGTCAAGGAGTCAAACTACCAGACTCTTTCCTCATTTTCTCAGTTAATCAACTCACATTAATTATATGCTTACTAAGTGCAAAATATTGTTCTAAGAACTGGTACTTTGATATCTTAGTGATATATATTTTTATTTTCTCTAGTCTATACTCCTGACTCTCCAGGACTTTCACTAACATGCCCCAGAAACATCTTCATCTTAGAATCCACACATTGGAAATACTTTTTGGCATTGTGGACTCTATCTCTGATTGGCTACTTCCTTCTAGCACCTGTATTTTTAAGGAGGAAGCTCAGGCCAGCCACATCTTCATCCCTCTCCAGATTGTAGCCTGACTCTCCTGGACTTTGTCTACAATCCCACCCCACCTTCAGCTCATTTTTATATTAGAATATAAGCTCCAGTATAAGTTCCTTGAGGCAAGAGTCTGTCTGTCTTTCTGCTTTTATTTGTATTCCCAAAGCTTAGCATAGTGATAGGCATATTGTAACCATTTAATAAGAGCTTGTTGATTTGTCTTAATATGGATCCTCCCTACACCAATGTACAGTTAAATCTCTTCAAGCTTTCTTCTCTTCTGTAAATTTCATCCCTGTTTTTTCATACATCATCCTTAGAGTATGTATCAGATCACACACAAATAGCATAAGATAGAGCTAGAATTTGAACCCAGGTCTATCAACATTTCAGTTGGACCATATTGCCTCCTATTTGATTTATAAGAGTTCTTCCCCACCCTGTAATAATGGAGTGCAACTCCAATGGGCTGCCCATGTTATTTGCATGCCAAGTGTAAGTTTGCATAAAAGACTATTTTACAGAGAACTCACACAAGGCAAGTGCTTACATGAAGGTAAGAAGAAGCAAAACAAAGACACTCTCAAGGTCTCACTAAAGAACTTTGGAATTGATTATGTGGCATGAGTCACTAGCAAAGGACTGCTTGGCATGGTGGGCCCACATCAAAGAAGACTTCGTGCTCTCTGAGCAAAGCAGAATTGCAGTAGCTCAAAAGAAACATGAGAGTTTAGAGATATCCCCACTCCAAATGTTTCTGTGGGTTATTTGTGCTGGACCTGTAGTAGAGCCTTCTAAAGCTCATACTGGTCTGATAGGCCACAGTCAGACACACTGTACCTTGAATACAACATAGAAATAGCATTTTGGTCTTCTTCCAAAATGAAGGAGAACCATCAACTAACCCAATAATGGAGTGTGGATGTTGATATATACAAATTTCTAGAGGACCATCTCCTCTTCTAGGTTTTCTTTCAGGATTCTTCTTTGGTGATTCAGAACCCTAGTAGAACTACAGGAAAATACATGATTGCAAGCTGATGCCAATTCATCTTGAAAGAAATGGATGCAAATCTCCCACAGGCTCAATTACTGTTGTTCCCTTTGCATCCATGTGATTTACATTGCATTTGACTAACTTTTAACAAAATAAGAATGAGTTGAAATGCTCTTCTGACTCTGCTCTGAATCCATCCACCCCTCCACTTTTGTACATGCCCTGCTTTTTTCTTATATTTTTTCCTCATTTAACTCCCCTTCACATTGTTCTTCATATGACTCAGATCTCTATTGTTTAGTAAATTAAAAAATCTTGTCTTTAACTATGGACCTAGAACTTATTCCATATGTTCTTTCAGGGTTTAACTGATTATTTACAGTAATCTGGAAAAAGCTGTTTCAAACACTTAACAAGATAACCTTAGTCCAAAATAAAGTAGACCCAAAAAGATGGTGTGGAAGCCATAGTAAAATCTCAGGAGTTTGATTAGATTTATACTTGAATGGCAGTTAACCTATTTTTCTAGAGGGCCTGTAAATGGTGGTGGGACTAAATGTTTCTAGATGCCTCTTGCTTGAACAACTATGTACATTATTTTGTTGATTAGAGGAACCAACTGAATCTTTCAGGAGCATCTGTCTTCATGCCTAGAATGCCCTGTTTCTTCCTTTCTACTTATTCTAATCCAGATCAAGGCCCAGAATCCTGGCCTGGGCTGGACAGTGTGAGGTTCCACTTAAGAAGACAGAGGCCTCTGCCTTGTGCAGGGAATAGAGGCCCTAATTCTGCAATCCATTCTTTAGGAAGACACAGAGATAATAAGATAACTAACCCATAGAACAAAGTAAATTTAAAAGCTAGGTACATGGAGAGTCACTTTAGATATGTTCAATGAAGCCATTGCTTTAGGACTAAATCTTGTGGGCGAGAGTGTAGTGAATCAGTGGTTAGCAAACTGAGGAAGAATGTAGACCTTGGTAATGAATTAGCAATTGTCCCTAGCATGGATGTAAGACATGTTCTTACTTCAGACAAAGAGTAGGATGGAACCCCATCTCAACGTCCACGGACTTCAGTCCCCAGAATGGGGGATTGTGCAGGAATCCAGGGGATGTAAAGCCAGAGGGATGGCTGCCTGTCCTTGGAAGGGCAACACAGCTACTTGGCAGGTATTAGAAAGTGTTAATAACACATAAGCAAAGACCTCCTTTCCAGGGTGGATAGGCTTTCATGAAGCTTATTTCACAATCCCTGCTTCTTTTTAGTACAGTTAAGCTTTCAGCCTGGTTTCTCCCTGCCACTCCATGTACTTCTTTCTTCTCACTTCCAATGGGTGTGTATTCTGGGGAATGTAATTCTGTATTAATAAAAACTATTTCTCTCCTTTTCCCAGAATTCAGGTTCTATGTTTCTTGCTTCTGTCAGCACTTCCCAACTGATTCTTGGAGTTTAGAGGAATTTGTCCCTTTTTTTCTCCAACTGCCTTTCTATATTCTAAGAAAAGGTGAAGCAATGGAAAGAACACTGGTTCTGGTGTCAGATGACCTGGGATCAAATCCTTCCTCAAATGTCTATTACCTTTTTGACCTTAGACGAATCACTTAACTTTTCCAGTCCCCAGTTTTTCTTAAGAAGTGAATGGGTTTGACTAGGTTAGAGGTTCTTAACTTGAAGTCTACGAACTTCAAAATGTACATTGTCTGATAACTATTTCAATCTAAATGATTCCCTTTGTAATTATATATATTATTTTATTCATTTAAAATATTATTCTGAGAAGAGGCCCATAAACTTCACTGGACTCCAAAGGGGACCAGAACCCAAAGAAGGTTTAAAAAGATGGTTTCTGAACTCATTTCTAGCTGTGTATTCTTATGAACTTCCATGGCAGCTGGGCTGGAACACAAAAATTACCTGAGGCTCTTTCTTAAAATTCTCCATCAAGAAGCAGTTAAAAATAACTTGGAAAGCAGGGGTCCTTGACCAGTTTTTGGTCAGAGACCCCTCTGGCTGTACAGTTAAAGTTTATATTTCCTGTCTCAGAACAATGTTTTTAAATGCAGAAAATGAAACACACATGATTACAAAGAAAACCACTTACATTGAAATACAATTATAGAAACAAACACCATATATTTTTATAGGAACTCAGGTTAAGAATCCATGTGAAGGAAAAGGGAAGAACCAATTCCTTGAGAAGCTATGGCCTGTACAAAGGGAAAAAGACCTGCACTGAGGGTAAGCATGCTTTTAAACAATTTTTGCTATCCTTCTTTCTTACTCTAAGTCTCCTTCTCCCAGCGAGATCCCAATGTCTCTAATTGATGACTCTGTGGGGCTATCTTTGAGGCTACGCTTAAAAACCTTTTTTTCACACAGCAGTGTAAGGGTAGTTTCTACAGGTCTGGAACCACTGAGGCCTCTAGTGAAAACAAAAAAAATATTTCTACCATTCTTTCAGGACACACTGATTCAAAGAAAAAGGTGAGATAAGTATACAGCTTTTGAAACTCACAAGGTCAATTCACTTAAGATCAGGAAAGAAGAAATACCAAGATACAAAAGAAACAGAGGTACCATGTATTCATAGCCTCATGGTGACCAGGTGGAGAGACAGGCAGGGGAAATGGTCAGGGCTACCTCTCTTCCCACCATCTGAAGGCAGTGGATGACCTTGGCATCTTAAATGTCTAACCAAGCTCTAAGTGCTGCACAGTGCCTGCCTCAGCTGCTTTCATGGACATTGGAACAGATTGTTCTCATCTGCTCATTTTACCACATGTTTGGGGTAGATACCCCTCCCCCAACTCACCAACAACACCAACACCAACCCTCCCTTACTCTCAACCTAGTTTAGCCCATCTGCTGAAACAGTTTACTGGGGTGTGGCCACTGCACATGCTATAGCTTCTTGGAGCCACAGGTGAGAGTTAGGTGAAACAAGTGGACACCAAAGGTGGAAAGTAGCCCTGAAAAGGGCTTGACAGCTGTCACACCAGAGGTACTAGTCTTCCCTGCATACACCCTACATCAGGGATTGGACTAGATGTTTCCTGAAAACCATAGCTCCTAATCTATGATATTTTGATAGAAATGCTTAGTTTCCATGATAGGAGCCCAGAGAAATAATTTTTACTGATCCAGGCAAGGTATGTAAATCACATGCAGCTGAAAAGAGGCTGGTAGAGATTTGCATCCACACGGAGCTGCATAGACCTTTCCTCCCCAACCCCACGGGGCTCTCTAAATATACTGTAGCTTGGAGACAAAGAGTAGAGTATTCTCCCTGCTCATCTCATCAAGCAAAACAGGGGCTCCATGAGTCAGAAGCCAGCAGAGAACTGAGCAAGAACAGTCATCAGAGGAGGGACTGAAATGGTGGGACCATTCACAATCTTTGCCATGGTTCTTTTAGTCCTGTTGTGCTCCCTGGGGATCCTGGCTAATGGCTTCATTATTGTGGTACTGGGAAGGGAGTGGGCTCGATGCCACCAGCTGTCTCCCTGTGACATGATCCTGATCAGTTTGGGTGCCTCCCGCTTCTTCATGCTATGGGTTGGAACGATACACAACTTCTACTATTTTCTTCACCCCCTACAATATTCCAAGGAGCCTGCCCGCCAGTACTTTGGGATTTACTGGGATTTTCTGAATTCGGCCACATTCTGGTTTGGTACTTGGCTTAGCGTCCTCTTCTGTGTGAAGATTGCAAATTTCACTCATCCCATTTTCCTTTGGCTGAAGTGGAGAGTCAAGGGACTAGTACCCTGGTTCCTACTATTCTCCCTGCTAATCTCTTTCATTGTCACTATGCTGTATCTTGGGGGAAACATTGCTTTGTACCAGGCATTCTTGCTGAGGACATTCTCTAGGAACATAACCTTATATGGCTTCAGTAGGAAATTAGAAATCCACTATTTTTTCCCTTTGAAATTCATCACTTTGTCTATCCCCTTTTCTATGTTTGTAGTCTCAATAGTTCTGCTGATTACCTCTCTGTGGAGACACTCCTGGAGAATGCAACACAGTGCCAACAATGCCCATGATTCTAGTATTCAGGCTCACAACAGAGCTCTGAAGTCTCTGATTTCCTTTTTAGTTCTTTATGCTCTTTCTTTTCTTTCTTTGATTATTGATGTTGCTGCCTTTTGTACCTTTGAGTGTACCTGGTACTGGCCATGGCAAATTGTGATTTACCTGTGCTCATCTGTTCATCCCTTCATTCTTATCCTTGGCAGCTCTCAGCTAGGAGGGGCACTAAGGAAGCTTCTTCTTCTGCCTAAAACCTTCTGGAATGGCAAGGGGACATCATCTCCTGCCTAAGATATGCACCTCTATCTCCCATACCAAAGAAAAGACTCCACTGAGGACTGGAGCAGAGCATATCCTTTGACCTCAAAGTTTTCATCCTATTGGAGTCCAGATAGAAATTATACATTTTCCTCATTCATTATTCCTGTACTCATAGATTCACATGAATCTGTGATCTCGTGGATTTAGGAGTGTCTGACTTCCAATAAGGCCTTATTGATGCCTGTCTATGCCTGCCCATCCTGCTTCACTTTTGACCTCCCTTGAGTTCACCATAAGGGGTCTCCAGCCTGTATGTTGGAGGCCTTCCTTTCTCCTGACCTTTGGAGAATGCCAGTGAAATACTCTGGTTGTCCTCTTGTCATCTTTCACCTTTGTCACTGTGTCCTCTTCTTCTAAGAAAAGAAAAACAATCAAGCAACTTTCAAAGGACATTGTTTTTTTTTCTTTTTGAAATAACCACAGTGACTTTCTTCAAATGACCCCCAAAAAGATCACCTCTGGGTTGTCATTCCAAAAACTAAATATTCAAGGATATCACTGAAGCTTTTTCTCTCACAATATCCAGGTGATGAAACAACTTTTTCTATAAAAAAGCTTAAAATTTCTACTTAAACGTTATTTTAAAGCTTTTAGTTCTGACCAGTACAGAAGCTGTTTGTAAAAGCAACGTGAGGAAATCTTGGTTAGAATATTAATTGTGGGGGGCAGGCTGTAAGAAGCTTAGGCTGCTAGAGTCAATGCCAGGTATTAGAAGAGGCCATTGTAAGTAAATTTCAAGGAAGAGTTGTTGTTGTGGTTTTTTTTTTTTTTTTTACTGGGAGGGAGGAAGTTTATAGAATCGTCTTTGATTTAGAGCTGAAAGGACCTTAGAAGCCATTTACATGGGAGGAAAATGAAACAGAGAAATGAAATTACTCCAGAGTTACACAGGTAACTTGAATTCAGGTGTTTTCAGTCCCAATCAAGGCTGTTTTCTCTAGACCAGTTCCAAATTTTTTGGTTTTTGACCTTCTTTCAACAACAGCAACAACAAATGTATTAAGAATCCCCAAGGTAATTTAATATTATTACTTATAATAACTAAAATTATAATGTGTCCTCAAAAGCCTAAAATTAAAATTAATTTATGTAATTTGAAAATATACAATTGAACAGTAAATGTAAAAGTATAAACCATAATTATAAAACAGTTAAAATATTTTGTGTTGGATATACTCTAAGAATTAAAAGTAATTCAGTGGAATTTGATATGCTTACTATGATCTGCAAGACTTCAAATTAAATTTCTTTATATTTTGTTGAGTAAAAGAACATTTTAAATGTCATAAATGACAACTTGGAAGATGTTTAGCATAATGTAACAATCATATGTAAACTTGATTTAAATTTTGGATTTCCTTTATTTGAACAAAGGTTTGTAATATTTGGCTCACTCCCAGACAACTACAATTTTAAATCTGGTTCTGCATTGATTTTATTTCTGTATTTTGAAGTATAACAAGAATGAAGTAAAAATGCTTGCTCACAAAAATATGTGGTAGAAAATGGTAGGATAATTTTGCAAATTGTATTGCTGAGTGATGAAAATTTATTTTGTTTTTAGCCCAATATTTTTTAAGACAATCAATTTGAAATGATTGTTGTCTAAAATCCATTGTTATGTCAATACAATTTTCCTTTCCCTTCATTATCAATTCATTAGCCAGAGATATATTGCATAGGTTGCTAATCCAATTTAGTTTACTGGAATAATTAGGAAAATTTTTATTGAAAGTAATTTTTTTTTCAAATCTGAGATGATCACTGATGTCTTTTTTGATAGGCTGATGCAAAGGCAGCTTATTTTCCAATTAGAAATTATGTAATGTCACAAAGCGCTCAGTGTATCTCTCCATTTTGTGGCTCCAAAATTTTTGTTTCTCCATCACACTTTTTATTTTATCTTGAATACTGAACATATTTGTATTCTTACCCTGTATTGATGAATTGAGTTCATTAGTTTTTGAAGCTATGTCTGCTAAATACTGCAACTCTTTTCTCCATTCAATTAGATGAGGAAACACTTCCCCATAGGAAATCCATCTAATATCTGTGTGTTTGAAGTGTATCGTGCTTGTGTTTGTCCCTCATTCTCGAAGAGGACCATGACGTCAGGGAAATGATGACATGACTTGCAGTTGACTTCGATTTGAGTGAGGGAGGGTTGTGCAAAGTCACCAGCCTCACTTTCTTCTCCAGAGCCATCATATCATGCTTGATGCACATCTCACAATTAAGAGTTAGTCTTATGTTGCAGTGTGTCCATGGTATATTCACGTTAATTTTTTTAACATGCCAAACAAAATCCTCAGGTTTCCCAGTCATTAATTTTGTTCCATATGTGTAAATTCCACAAGAGGACCTTTTGATTTGTTTTCCTTCAAATTCATCATTATGAATTAATTAGGTTAAAATATACCTTCCCCTGTTGCATGTCAAGTTAAACGATGACAAAATAGCATATCTCTCATACTTTACCATCTTGCAGCTATCTGACTAATACAGCATGTCTGTTGCTGTTATTAATAGTTTCTCTTTCTTGACATAGTTGCAAAAACACTTATTTGACAAACCATAAATAAACATGAATGTTTAAAAGGGAAATTGTTCCTAAAACAAAAAAAATTGAGAACTTTATTTGATAAATATTTATTAAGTGCTTACTGTGTGTCAGACACTGTGGTAAGGTCTTGAAAGAAAGGCAAAAGGCAATCCTTGCTTTTAAGGAACTCTCAGTCTAATGAGAGAGACAACATGAAAAAAAACTATGTACAAATAAGCTGTATACAAGAAAAATTGGAAATAATCAACAGAGGATTGGCTCTAGAATTGAGGGAGATCTGGAAAGATTTCCTGTAGATAGTAAGATTTTAGCTGGTCTTAAACAAAGCCAGGGAAACCAGGAAGTGGAGATGAGGAGAATGAATGAGGCAAGTGGAGCAGCCAGTGAAAATATCTGGAGTCTGGATATGGATTGTCTTATTCAAGAAACACTAGCAAGAAGGCTAGTGTCCCTGTATTACAGAGTATGTGGTAAAGTGTGAGGTATAAGAAATTTGGCAAAATGTGTATATATTTGGAACAGGTTATAAAAGGCTTTGAATGCCAAAGAGATAATTATATTTGATCCTGGAGGCTCTAGAGAGGCACTAGGGTTTACTGAGGTGTGTGTGTGTGTGTGTGTGTGTGTGTGTGTGTGTGTGACACATGGTCATACCTGAGCTTCAGGAAGATGACTTTGACAGATGAGTGGATGATGGACTGGAATAGGGAGAGAGTTGTAGCAAGGAGCCCATCCAGCATGGTGTTCCTATAGCCCAAGCAGAAGGAGATGAAGGCCTGCCCCAGGGTGGTGGCTATGTCAACGCAGAGATGAAGACATATGAGAAAGATATAACAGTGGTAAAATCAATAGCCCTTATCAATAGACTGGATATGGGAGAGGTAAAAGAAAGATTGAGGAATTGAGGATTACAACTAAGTTACATGCCTGGGTGACTGGAAGAATGTCGGTAGCCCCAACAATGATAGAGAAGTTGGGAATAGGGGAATAATTATCAGGAAAAATAAGTTCCATTTTGAACATGTTGAGTTAAAGATGTCTATAGGACATCCAGTGTGAGATGTTTAGTAGATAATTGGAAATGGGATTCTGAAGTTAAGGAAAGCAATTAAGTGGGAAAAGGAGATAAGATTTTCACTAGCACAGGGATGATATTTGAAACCAGGAAAGCTAATGAGATCATCTAGTGAAATACAGAGATAAGAAAAGAAGGTGCCCAGGACAGAGTCCTGTGAGACACTTGTATTTAGTGGGTATGATCTGGAAGAAGATCCAGCAAAGGAGACTAAGAAGGAATGATCAGATAAGTAGGAGAACCAGGACAGAGTAGTGTTGGGAAAACCTAGAGACAAGAAAATATCAAGGAAAAGAGACTGATTGACAGCGTCAAAGGCTGCAGAGAGGTGAAAAAGAGGAAGATTAAGAAAAGGCCATTGTATTTGGCAATTAAGAGATCATTAGTGACTTTGGAGAGAATAGTTTTGCTTGAATGATGAGGATGCAAGCCAGACTGTAGAAAATTAAGAAAAGAGTGAGAAGATTGAAATAGAGGCACCTATTGTAGATGGTCTTCTGGAGCAGTGTAGCCACAAAAGAGAGAAGTGTGATGATAGCTAGAGGGAATGGTTGGATTAATTGAGTTTTTTGGGAAAATATATGTATAGATCTTGTGTTTATGTAGTTATTGTTATGTTAGCATTACTAGAATGTGAGCTCTTTGGGAGCATGGTCTATGGTTTTTTTTTTTTTGCATTATTTGTGTCTCCAGAGCTTAATGAGTGCGAGGCACATAATAAATATTTAATAAAAGCTCATTTAGTGACTGACTTGATAACGAACTCCATTATCCATCCTGTTAGCTATCTCCCAACACTGTATTTTCTGCAAATTTTCTAAGCATGCCATCACTGATAAAAAATGTTAGATAAACAGAACCAGGTATGGACACATGAGGGGCTCTACTGGACATCTCTGATTACATTGACATTGAATCATCATGTAGCCATTTAACCTTTTCTGAATCCACATAATTGTAGTATTGCCTTGTCCAAATTTCTCCATGTTTTCCATAAGCACAGTAAAGATACTTTATCCCATTCTCTGCCAAAATTTAGGAAGACGATATCTATAGCATTACTATCATCTACCAGTTTGGTAAATCTGTCAAAAAAGGAAATAGCTTAACTTGGAAAAGTTTGTTCTTGAAGTTATGCTGGCTCTTGGTTGGATTAGATCAGTGGTGTCAAGCTCAAATAGAAATGGGGGCACTAAACTGTACATTGGGATCCTTGTAAAATCACATATTAATGTTATCTATGCTTTATTGTGTTTTTATTTGTTTTATTAAACATTAACCAATTATATTTTAGTCTGTTTGGGTGGCACTCAGGAGTGTTGTGGGCTGCATGGGTAGCTTCATCTTGGCTAGGGTCTCAGGCCACTTGGTTCAAGGTATTCTGATCACATGTGGGATCTTCATTGTGACTGCTATCTCCACTGCTGAATTGGCCAAGCAAATAAACCAGGAGGCTATGCCTAGGTCCACATACATAGATTTTAGGGTGCATGACCGTGACATATTGCAGGGCATTATGGATTGTCACATAGTGGTCATAATCCATTGCTACCAACAGTAGAAACTTGATTCTATCAAAGCTAAAAAGAAGAGCTGGGATGTGTATTGGGGGTAGGAGATGGCTTTTTTTTCTCCATGAGATGCTATCCATGCTAGCATCTTTGGGACCCCTCTGATTGCGTAGCAGATGTAAATGACTGAGAAATTGCAGAGGTAGAGAGTGCATAGTTGAGCATCCAGCCAGATTGGAAGGATGATCAGCCCATTGCCCCGTAAGGTCAGCAGATAAGGTGGCTACAAACAGCACAAAGAGTCCAACTTGAGTCTGCTGCTCAGTGGAGAGTCCCAATAAGATAAACTCTTTGACCTATGTCATGTTATCATCTTTGATGGAGTAGGGAAGGCCAGGCAAAATGCCATTCGGGATAGGATTTTGGGCTTCTGCTTGATTCTAAGAAGTTGAATAGGACTCTATTCTGGTCACTAACTTGAGATTCTTGACCTGTGTTTTTGAAGGGTAAGCTCTTGGTTGACCCCACCAGTGTTAATCCTTGAGTGATGAAAATGTCCCCACTTTGAGGCTGCTAACTGTAGTTATATTTCTAGTTCTTTAAACTGTGCTATTAGCAAAATATTGACATTAATTTGACTACTTAAAGAAGAAATTAATAAAAGACTAATGCACCACTTGTACTGTACACATGTGGACTGCTTATTCACCGATGAAGTCAGTGATGTGAAATGGTTTAAGTTTTTAGGAGTTATAATAACGCAGTCTTACTAGCCTTCCAGTGTGAGGGTCATTCCTCTCACTGCTAAGACCTGGGGGCCACTAGATTAATACCTCTATCTTTGCTTTTCTCCTTGCTGACCAGGCTCCCTAGGGAAAAACAAAAAAAACTAAATATTTAACTATGACCTCAGAATTTCTTTTTGATGCTGCAATTGTACTGATCTGCTCCAACCTAACATTTTAGGATTCTGTAAAAATTGCTCCACTAGATACCAAGTCATTATGACATAATGGAAAATACATTGGTGTTGGAATCAGAAACCATGGATTTTAATCCTGACTCTGCCAGTAACAGGTTATGCATAATTTACCTTTTGGCATCTCATGTCCTTCATTGGTAAAGTGAGAATATTAGACTCATATTCTTAACCTTTTTTTTGGACTTTTTTGGCACTCTGGTGATGCTTATAGACCCCTTCTCAAAATAATGTTTTAAGATGTATAAATATAACATGCATATGAATGCAAAAGAAATAAATTATATTATGATGCAAATACTAAAATTTTAAAAAATAAATTCACAGGTTAAGAAACCCTAGTGATGTTATTTCCCTCTCTAGTCTTTAATTCTAATGTGCTAGTACACAGCCCTGACCTCCTTCTCCCCATCTCTTACCTTCCTATCTTTGTCCAGTCCAGAAAGAACAAACATTGTTATTGATCGTTATTTGGCTGGAGACGTGGAGTAAAGTCAAATTGATGACAATAGCAGCAAGACTTGGGGCATCAGAGAAGTGTTCAAAGGGACCCCATAGAAGTCATCTGGGCAGGCCAGCCCATGACTGAACAGGAATTCTTTCTAAAACATACTTGACCAGTGACCATTCCTCCTTTACTTGACCTCAAATGAGGCCTTCTCAAATGAGAGGGAACCCAGGACTCCCAAGATAGATCATTCCTCTTTTGGATAGCCTTCATTGTTAGGAAACTTCCTCTGACAACCAGCAACTTCTACTCATTGCTCTTGGTACTACTCTCTTGGATTAAGAAGAACAATTTTAAGGCCTTTGTCTTTCAACAGCATATCAGTAAGGCAGTAATAACAGTGTAGATGATACTTGTCAAAATGCCTATTTAGTTCTGTATCACAAAGTATACAAGACTCTCCACATAGAAGGTAGAAGTAAACCATTTATTCAGACACCAGAGAATCATATCCCATAAGCCATTTATCCAGTCTATCACAGCAGTAAAACATTCCATACACAATATTACAACCTGGAGCCTCATCATCCCAAAAACTCTCTGCCCCCCTGGTGGGGTCTTCGCCAAAACAAACTCACAGTACAGTTAAGTAAGCCTGTTCAGTTCTAACAATCATGAGGGTGGCCATTAGCAGCCATTAGCAACCATAACTGCTCTCTCTATTTCTGTCTCTCTCTCAGCATTTCCTGTGACATAATTTCCTTTTCCTGTCAGGAAGCTCCTCAAACCACATGTGTCTTAGGCGTCCGGTGACATAAGCAGGTCACATGGCCTATTAATGAATAGGAAAGATCTTCAAATCTAAATTACTATTATTTTTGGCCTCAAGATCTTTCTTATCCATTACATAAGGCAACAGGAATTCTGGGACAACTGGTGTCAACAGAACTTTACACAACAATATAATAGGGATAACATAAGATAAGCAAATAAAACAATGTCATCATTTTCCCCCTTGAACAAATGGGGCTCAAAATCTTGGGGTAAGGGGCAAAGGTCTCATCCTCCAAAACTTCATCTTGCTGAAGTTGGACGTAGAGCTGTTCCTGCCCCAGGAGATTAAGAGTCCTATTCCAGAGGTCAGTTCTTTAGCAAGCTGGCATCTGGAACTCAGTTGATGCCAGGTCCAGGGATAACACATCACAGTCACGAACAGGTCCAGAGATGACACATCCGAACATCTGGCTTAAGCAATCAGGCATCTGCAGGTGGATGGTACTAAGCCTGCAGGAAACAAATCCCACAAACAAATTTAACAGACAAAAACCAAAAGGAAACAAAGAGACTATCATAGCCTCATTCATGATAGAATACATGAGTCAAGGGTACAATTTCATAATTATTTTCTGCTGGGTAAACCACTGTTACAGTATTGTCTTTACGATGTGCTATAATTTCTGCAGCCTTTGGAACGTCATCCAGCTTCCATTTTACCCATACTTTAGTTCCCAATTTTATTCTATCAGTAGAACCAAATCCTTCCTTTCATCTGATAGGAGGGTTGGTTTTCATAAGAGCTATTATTTCACAAGGAATAATAATCAATTGAACTATTCTATCATTTTTTACACAACTGTATGGGTTCCTCATCCAAATTCTGGAGTGTCACAATAATTTCTCCTTGATAACTAGAATCTATCACTCCAGCCAACACATGTATTCCTTGAGCTGCTAATCCTGGTTTAGGTAATATCTGTCCAAAATGATTCTTAGGGATTCTCATACGTATCCCAGTAGAGATTTTTCTTATCTCTTTTCTATCCAACCAAAAGTTCTCCAAACAATGTAAATCATATCCTGCCGAACCAGGTATTTCTGGATATGGTGGTGGGACATCCTCCCTCACAGTCCAATACTCAATATTTTGGATCTTATGTGCCTGATGTTTTCTAATTTGCAGATTCGGGGTCATCATTCTGGCTTAAGGTATACTTCCCCCTAATGGTCTATCATTCAAATTACATTGAGCAGTGAACAAATTATCTTTCCAATGTTGATACAAATTATTAGAACTTAACTTTCTTAACTGTTCTTTCAACAATCCATCCATTCTTTCTATTAATCTGGATGCTTGTGGATAATATGGAATATGATATCCACTCTATATTGTTCAATACACAGTATCTCTTCATCTCATTACCTTTGAAATGTGACCTATTATCACTTTGAATCTGCATTGGGGTTCCATAATATAGACTTATAATATCTAGAATTTTACAGGTGTTTTTCTGGGTTGCACTCTTATAAAGACATGCCACTAGTATGCCTGAATAGGTGTTAACACAAGTACATATAAATTTGCATCCTTTATCTTGGGGTAGTGGTCCAATATAATCTATCTGCCAAACCTGGGCTGGAACTTTTCCCCTTGCTACTTTTCCAGTTACTACCTGAGGAACAGTTCATTCCTTTTCCAATTGACCTATATGACATTCCTTTGTTACTTTAACAACGAATAATAGACACTAATACCTCAATCTTGTGCCCACCAGTGTGTGGCCTGGACCCCTGAACAGCCGGCCGTTTGGTGGATCCATTTTGCTAGTACCGGATCATCAGTTGGTGTCAAAGTAGGGACATTATGTTCAGTAGCAATCTTTGCTAGTCAATCAGTATGTGCATTGTACTCATATTTTGGCATAGTGAGGGGCACATGAGTGTCTACATGAATAACTGACAAATTAGTAACCAAACACATGTCCCATATATCTTCCCATAGTTCTTTGCCCCAAACTTGTTTACCATAAATTTCTCAATTTTGATTTTTCCACATTGGCATCCATGTAGCTAACCTATTAGCTACTGCCCACGAATCAGTGAAGATGTGACGCTGTCCTCCTTTCTCTGTTTTAATAGCTTGATGTACTGCCATAAGTTCAGCATATTGACTACTTCCACCTATCCCAGTACTTTCCAAAGTCCTCTAAGTACATGGGTTATAGGCTACTGCTTTCCAATGTCTTTTATGGCCCAAATATTTTGCTGCCCCATCAGTAAACCATGAATGTTTCTTCTGTTCTTCAGTCAATCCATCATGTCCGTCATTCCATTTTACCAAGGATTGTACTAACTGTTGCCTTGGTTCAGAACATTTGTCATTTCCATCAATGTCAGTGCTTGCTATGGATTCATGTAGAGCAGAAACTCCACTTTTACCTGTTTTCAATCTATTCTGAATATACTATTTCCATTTAATTATGCTAGCCTCTTGAGCATGTCCAATTCTGTGAGATGCTGGTGTACTCATTACCCAAGTCATAATCAGGATTCCAGACCTTAATATCACTTCATGGCCCAGAGTCAGTTGTTCAGTCTCTACCAAAGTCCAATATGCAGCTGACAACGGCTTTTCTAAAGGTGTATATTGTAATGCAGATGAAGGTAGTTTCCTTGACCAAAATCCTAAGGATACGTTTCAGTTTTGTTGTTTCTGCCATAAACTCCAACTCACATAGTCATCTTGTATAGTCACTTGTAATTCCACCAGTGCACTTTGCATAGGCCATAAATACCAAGCCAATTGTGTAGCAGCTTTAGCTTCTTCAAAAGCTTTACTCTGTTCAAGTCCCCCAATCAAATTCATGTTTTTTTCCTGGTAATTTTATATAAGGGTTTCAAAATTTGTCCAAGATGTGGAATGTGATGCCTCCAATATCCAAACAGTCCTAAAAAACTTTTGGTCCTCCTTCTTATTGGTGGGGATAGGAAAAATCTTGAATCTTTTGTTGAGCTTGTGGGAGAATTTCATGGAGTCCTTCATTCCATTGTATAGCCCAAAATTTCACAGTTTGAGCTGGTCCTTGAATCTTTGCAGGGTTAATTTCCCATCCTTTGCTTTTCATATGCTCAATCAAAAGTGTCAAATGCTTCTCCACTTCTTTTACAGTTCCTCCTTGTATCAAAATATCATCTATGTAGTGGGTAAATTGTACACCAGGTAACTTCAATTCATCCAAATGTTCAGCCACAATCCTATGACAAGTAGTTCGGCTATGCAAATATCCCTGTGGCAATCGGGTAAAAGTATGTTGTCAGCCCTGCCACATGAAAGCAAACTGGTCCCATTGTTTGGAGTCTATTGGGATCGTAAAGAAAGCATTGGCCAAATCGATAACTGCCTACCAAGTCCCATCATATTTCTGGATCCTTTCTATTAAGGTTACAGTATCTGGAACAGCAGCATACAAGGGTGGAGTCACTTTATTCAATTGTCTATAATCCATTGTCATTCTCCATGTTCCATCTGACTTTTGTGCCGGCCATACAGGATTATTCCAACAAGAGGTTGTAGGGACTAACACTCCTGTTTCAACATATTCCTTTGTAGTATTGGCAATTTCATCTTGCCCACCTGGCACACGATAATGCTTCAAAGAAATTACTTTAGAAGGTTCAGGTAAAGTGATTGGATCTATCTTTACTTTTCCCACTAAAACTGTATAAATTCCTATCTTCCTTACTGCAAATTGATATCTCCCTTCAGGCAAATTCAGAGTCATACCTTTCAATATATCTATTCCAATGGTGTATTCAAGAACGGGTACAATGACCATGGCATATTCTTTCTTAGGTAATTGTCCAATTTTCATCATCAGTTTCACTTGTCTGGCTGATATTTCAGCTCCTCCTAGTCCTGTGATGGTAATAAGAGTTCCATGCTTAAATTTGCCAGGATTTCCATAAATCAAGCTGGCCTTTGCTCCAGTGTCTATCAGTGCCCTGGTTCTATTATTTCATCCGTTCTTCCAATATGTAGTCAGATCATTGTGGGGTCTGTAATCCCATCTATGTGTTTCTTTAATCTGAGCTGGGGCTTGGCCTATTCTCTAGTCTCCTTGACTCACTTGGATACAAGGGGCAGTTCTTACTTCTCTATTCCATTTGCAATTAAGCCCCTTACCTTGGTACATTTTGTATAGCTCATTAGTTGGAATACCATCTATTCTTCTAAAATCTACCCCTGCTTTCAATAGAGCAGTGAACATCTCTTTCTTTGTCATTCCACTCATTGCACATTGAATCCATTGGCTATGTACCTTTCTCTCCCGAGGAACCTTATTCTTTCCCCAGTCTCCTAAGTCACTTAGCTGTGAAATCTTATCCAGTACCTCTGAAAGAGGGTTCGCTACTTCTGCAATCAGCAAAGTCAGAATCACATGTTTATAAGTGGGGGGTGCCATCTTAATGATCAAATTCCTGTGAGAGACTCCCAAAGGAGTTTCATAATAAACTTCAGCATTCCTCAACATAATAGCAGTCTTTATTACCTCCTGTTTTAACTTTCTTGTACAGTCCCTAATTGAATACCAGGGTCTATCTGCAGTAGGCCACAGAATATCAGCGGGATATTCCTCTTTACAGCCTGTTGCAGCCAAAGCCAGCAAATTGATTGTTTGGTTAGTTCTTTCCGAATGATAATCCCTAAAAGCTTGCTGCACAAAATAATTCAGACTAATACTTATGAATCTCATACAATCCACAGAATCTACTGATACTTCTGTGGCCCCTTTGTCACTGATTCTCACAATCCAAGATAGTAATGATTCTCCCATTCTCTGGGTGAACCTACTCAAGATATCTGTGATTTCCTGCTGTGCAAAATCTTCCACAATCTCCCTAAACTGAGTATGATGATCTTGTGTTTCCTGTCTCCTTCACTGTATGGGGTGCATTTCTGTTTGAGAGTGTAACAATGTTTCACTCTCTCTGTGAGAAGCACCAGGTGACAAAGTATCAACTTGTGCCTGAGGTTCTGACATTGTATCCTCCTGTCTAGATTCTCTGCCCCTGTTACCATGGTAGCCAGACCACCTGCTGGGCTCGAGCTTGGCTGAACCGAGGTGCACTCTTGACCTCCTTGACTCGCTCTGCCTTCGAACTGAGTTGTAAATTATATTCAGTTCTGAGTGCCATATTTTAGGAAGGACATTAAGAAGCTAGAAAATATTCAGCAGAGGAGAATCTGAATGGCAAAGGGTCAGAGGGTCATAGATTCAGAGCAGGGAGAGATCTCAGAGACCTCTAGTCCAGCGTCCTCATTTTACGTGAATATAATCCTTAAGCTGTGATCTGACCATAACAAGGGGACAGTGCTATAGTCAGGAAGGCTTGGATTCAAGTCCTTCCTCTGATGTACACCAAATGTGTGACTGTGGATAAGTAACTCATGATTTCATTGCTCCAAGCAATTCATTTACTAAGATTCCAAGTTTTAGGCCAATTGCCTATTTACATTCTTGGAGGGAATTTTCCACAATAATGAAATCACAGGCCTGTGTTTTATTTAAAAAACAAAACAAAGCAAAACAAAAAGGTGCCCCCAGTGCTTTAGGGGTAATTGCTTAATCAGTGCTTATTGAATTGTAGTGATAAGCGAAGTCACTCAGTGATCTTGTCTAGTATGATGCAGTAAATGACAGTGCTCTGAGGTATTTAATTCTCATATTTTGGCTTTTACTTTCTTTTCTTTTTAGCTTTCCTAGGTTTCAATCAGAAATTTGTTTTGATTTATCTTGAAACTAGCTAAAATAAAATAGTCATAATGGTTGATTTATAGAAGTCACAGAATCAACTCAAACTGAAATAAAAATAATTCAACAGAATACAATTTGAGTAATGGTGTGTGTGTGTGTGTGTGTGTGTGTGTGTGTGTGAAGAAGGAAAATAGTGGTGGAGAAGAGGCATACAGGAACTCTTAGCAACTTACTCAGAGACTCACCTAGGTGCCCCAAGGTTGAGGTTGAGATACTGAAATATTTAATGAATGCTTATTGAGTTAAATTAAATGGAATTGAACTGTGTGGCCCTCTTCACTCTGTAGCCAAGAGGCAGAAGTACCATACTCTAGCCAGGCCTGATCTTACCTGACATCTTTGTTAAAATACAAGTTTCTTTGAGACAGAGTTCTTATTTTCTGTAATGTTTTTTCCTGTTACTTTCTAGGAGACTCTATACCCCTTAGGAACTCTGTCAGTGGGAGTGTTAATTGTTTGGTTGACTGATTGGTCTGATTTTGTTCAGAGTAGTTATTTATGTCATTTATTTATATCCCCTTATAGGCAGTGAGAAATGCCAGGGCAACTCCTGCTACTCCTAGATGGGCCAGTATCTGATTCCTCTTCTCTTCTTCGTTCATCTTTCCTTTTCCCTCAGTATGTTGCCTGGTCTCAGTGACTCACCTTGGGCACCAGACAGGCTTTCACAGGACGGGTAGCACTTTATCTAAGGTAGATTTTACAGCAAATGTCTTTTCCTTCAGTCCCTGAAGTATGTGTTTGTATGTGTGTGTGTGTGTGTGTGTGTGTGTGTGTGTGTGTGTGTGTTTGTGCCATTAAGGGCAGATAACTAATACAGGGCTAAGAGCCCCTTGAGGGCAATTGCCCTCTCCTGATGCCTTCTTCTTCCTCTTTTTGTCCTCCAGTCTTCCCAAACTGTTACTTCTCTGTGCCCACAGCTTCCCCTCCTCTTAATTTCCATTGGAATAAAAAATTTGAAAACATCTTATCTAATTTTTAATTGTGCTTCAGATTCCTGGCCCAGCAAATACTTTTCTATGTCTTGTTTTTCATCACATGGCTCTACTTTTGTAGGAGCCCCTTGAGTATTAGGAAAAGAAAAAAACTTGTCCCTTTTACTCCACCTGGGAGTGGGTGATGACAACACTGGATTGAGGGGAAGAGGAGACTGGGCCTCTATGATTGGGTTGTCATCTATAAGACAAGGCTTGGAAGGAAATTCTTGTGGTCATACTCATGGGTAATAACTATAAAGTTTTGGGTGGTTTTGGGAGAAGGGAGAGAATATATTTATTATAATACTTAACTCTTGGGCCTCTGAATGCTATAACAACAATGACAGCTAGCATTTTAACTCTCAACACTTAACTCTAGGAGGTGGAGTCAAGATGGAGGAAAAAAGGCAGGAACTTCCCTGAGCTCTCCCTAATTTCCATTCAAACAACACAAATCATTTTTCAAAGTGAATTCTGGAGCAACCAAACCCACAAAAGGATGGGATAAAACAGTTTTCCATCCCAGGCTCCAACACAGTTGGCTAGACTAGGCTGGGTGACACCAGCACAGCAGGTGAGTTGTTAGCCATGGAGGCCTTGACGCAGAAAGCCAGTGGCCAGCAGCCTGGCTCCTATTGTAAGAAACTTGGGACAGTGCCCCCTGTACCCCAGGAGAAGAGCTCAACTTTAAAAATCATCAAATAGACTAGAAAATGAGCATACATACATACATACATACATACATATATATAATATACATATATATTATACATATATGTATATATAAAATATGTGAAATATGTAAAATATGTGAAGAAAAGCCCTGACCACAGAAAGCTACTATGGTGACAGGAAAATGAAAACACAAACTTGAAGAGGATGACAATGTCAAAATGCCTACATGAGAAGCATTGAAGAGTAATATGAATTGGCCTCAGGTCTCAAAAGTCTTCATGGAAGAGCTCAAAAAAGATTTTAAAAATCAAAGAAGAGAGGTCGAAGAAAAATTTGAAAAAGAAATGAGAGTTATGCAAGAGAATCATGAAAAAAAGAGTTAACAGCTGGGCAAAAGAAAACAAGCCCTTAAAAAGTAGAATTGGCCAAATGGAAAAGGAGGTACAAAAATTCACTGAAGAAAACAACTTCTTACAAAGCAGAACTGCACAAATGGAAAAATAGTTACAAAAGTTAACTGAAGAAAACAATTCCTTTAAAATTAGAATCGGGCAAGTGGAGGCCTGTGATCTTATGACATATCAAGAGTCAATCAAACAAAATCAAGAGAATGAAAAAAATAGAAGAAAATGCAAACTACCTCAGTGGGAAAACAACTGACCTGGAATATAGATCCAGGAGAGATAACTTAAGAATTACTAGACTACCTGAAAGCCATAATTTAAAAAAAAGAGCCTGGACCACATCTTTCAAGAAATTATCATGGAAAACTGCCCTGATATCCTAAAGCCAGAGGGTAAAATAGTCATTAAAAGAATCTACTGATCTCCCCCTGAAAGAGTTGCCAAAAGCAAACTTCCAGGAATATTATAGCCACCTTCCAGATCTTTCAGGTCAAGGAGAAAATGATGCAAGTAGCTAGAAAGAAACAATTCAGATATTGAGGAGTCATATTCAGGATTACACAGGATTTAGGTGCTTCTACATTAAAAGATGGGAGGGCTTGTAATATGATATTCTGGAAGACAAAGGACTTTGGGTTACGACATAGAATCAGCCACCCAGCAAAACAAAACATAATCTTACAGGGCAAAAAAGTGGTCATTCAATGAAATAGGGGCCTTTTAAACATTTCTGATAAAAAGACCAGAGCTAAACAGAAAACTCAGTTTTCAAATACAAGACTCAAGAGAAGCATAAAAAAGTAAAGGGAAAGAAAAAAAAAACATAAGTTATTCAATTAAAATTTTCACATCCCCACATGGGAAGATAAGACTTGTAATTCTTAAGAACTGTATCTCTATTAGGGCAATTAGAAGTGGCACACATAGACAGAGGATACAGGTAATTTTGACTTTGAGGGGATGATATTAAAAAAATTAAGGGGTGAGAAAGGAATACACTGGGAGAAAAGGGAAGGGACAGGCAGAAAAGGGTAAATTATATCACATGAGGAGGCATGAAAGCTCTATTATAGTGGAGGGAAAAAAGGGGGAGGGGCGGTAAGCCTTGTTTGAATCTAACTCATCATATTTGGCTCAAAGAAGGAATGACACACACCCTCAGTTTGGTATAAACTTTTGTCTTACGCTATAGGGAAGAAGGAAGGTAAGGGACCAACAAAAGAGCAAAAAAGGGAGGACAGATTGAGGGAGGAGGTGGTTAGAAGCAAAATGCTGGGGAGGAGTGACATGGAAAGAGAAGAAAGTATGAGCAGGGTAAAAATAGGATGGAGGAAAATACACAGTAATCATAACTGTGAATGTGAATGAAATGAACTCTCACAAAACTGAGGTTGATAGTGCATTAGATTACATACCAGAATTCTACAATATGTTGTTTACCAGAAACACATCTGAAGCAGAGAGAGACCCACAGAGTAAAAGTAAAAGGGTGGAGTAGAATATATTATGCTTCAGCTGAAGTAGAAAAGGCAAGGGTTGCAATCATGCTTTCAGCCAAAGCAAAAGCAAAAATAGATCTAATTAAAAGAGATAAGGAAGGAAACTATATCTTGCTAAAAGGTGCCATAGACAATGAAGGAATATCAATAGTAAACATCTGTGCACCAAATGATGCAGCATCTAAATTTCTAAAGGAGAAGGTAAATGGGTTACAGGAGGAAACAGTAAAACTATACTAGTGGGGGAACTCAACTTTCTCCTCTCAGAATTAGATAAATCTAACCATAAAATAAACAAGAAAGAAGTTAAGGGGATGGATAGAATTTTATAAAATTATAAATTACAGTGTACTGGAGAGAATGGAATGGGGATAGACAGGAAAATATCTTTTTCTCAGTGTTACATGGCACCTACACAAAAATTGACCATTTATTTGGACATTAAAAACCTCACAATCAGATTTATAAAAGCAGAAATATTAAATGAATCCTTTTCACATCATGATGCAATAAAAATTATATTCCATAAAGGGCAGCTGAAAGAATGATTAAAAAATAATTGGAAATGAAATAGTGTAATCCTAAAGAATATATAGGTCAAAGAAAAAAAATTATAGAAACAATAAATAATTTCATCAAAGAGAATGATCACAATGAGACCACCTACCAAAATTTATGGAATGTAGCCAAAGCAGTACTTAGGGGAAAATTTATATGTTCAAAATTCTTACATCAATAAAATAGAGAATGAGCAGTTCAATGAATTGGGCTTGCAGCTAAAAAAAGAAGCTAAAAAAAATAACGAATTAAAATTACCCAATTAAACAACAAGTTGCAAATTCTGAAAATCAAAGGAGAGATTAATAAAATTGAAAGTAAGAAAACACTGAACTAAAAAATAAAACTAAGAGCTGGTTTTCTGAAAAAAAAAAGATAAATCATTCATTAATTTGATTAAAAAAGAGAAGAAAACCCAATATAAAGTATCAAAAATGAAAAGGGTAAATTCACAACCAATGAGGAGGAAATTAGAGCAATAATTAGGAACTATTTTGCCCTATTTTATGCCAATAAATCTGACAACCTAGGTAAAATGAATGAATATATATACAAAAAATTAAATTGCCCAGATTAAGAGAAGAGGAAATAGAATATTTAAATAACCCCATTTTAGAGAAAGAAATTGAACAAGCTATCAATGAACTCTCTAATAAAAAATCCCTAGATGGATTCGCAAGTGAATTCATTTAAAGCACTATTAATTTCAATACAATATAAACTACTTAGGAAAATAGGCAAAGAAAGATTCCTACCAATTTCCTTTTATGACACAAATATAGTACATATACTAAACCAGGAAGATCCAAAACAAAGAAAGAAAACTACAGACCAATTTCCCTAATTAATATTTATGGAAAAATTTTAAATAAAATGCTGGCAAGGAGACTACAGCGATACTTCACCAGGATTATTATACTACTACAGGTGGGATATATACCAAGAATGCAGGGCTGGTTCAGTATTAGGAAAAATATCAGCATAATTAACCATATCAATAACAAAACCAACAGAAACCATATGATTATATCGATAGATCCTAAAAATACTTTTGACAAAATACAGCTCTTATTCCTATTAAAAACGCTAGAGAACATAGAAATGAATGGATCTTTCCTTAAAATGATATGTAGTATCTATCTAAAATCATTAGCAGGTATCATCTGTAATGAGGATAAGCTAAAAGCTTCCCAATAAGATCAGGGGTGAAACAAAGATGACCATTATCATCATTAATATTTAATGTTGTACTGGAAATGTAAGCTTCAGCAATAAGGGAAGGAAATGAAATTGAAGGAATTAGAATAGGCAATGAGGAAACAAAACTGTTGTGCTTTGCAGATGATATGATGGTATACTTAAAGAATCCTAGAGAATCAACTAAAAACCATTTGAAATGATTAACAACTTTAGTAAAGTTGCAAGATATAAAATAAACCCACACAAATGATCAACATTTCTGTATATTACCACCAAAACTTAGCTGCAAAAGGTAGAAAGAGAAATACCCCTTAAAATCAATGTGGACAACATAGAATACTTTGGGAGTCTAACTGCCAAGTCAAATGCAGGAACTATATGAACACAATTACAAAATGCTTTTCACACAAATAAAGTCTGTTCCAAACAACAGGAAAATAGTAATTGTTGCTGGGTAGGCCAAACCAATATAATAAAAATGACAATGCTCCCTAATTAATTTATGTATTCACTCAGTTCAATTAATTCATTTATAACACTCAAACTACCAAAAATTATTTTGTAGAGATAGAAAAATTATAAAAAATTCATCAGGAAGAACAGAAATTCAAGAAAATAGAGGGAATTAATGACAAAAAAATGCAAAGGAAGGTGACCTATCAATACCGGACCTCAAACTGTATTATAAACTGGCAATCATCAAGCCATCTACTACTGGCTAAGAAATAGAGTAGTAGATCAGTGAAATAGATTAGACACGTAAGACAGTTATAAATGACCACACTAATCTACTGTTTCATAAAGCCAAAGACCCTGGCTTCAGAGATAAAAACTATCTGACTGCTGGGAGAACTGGAAAACAGTATGGCAGAAACTAGACATAGACCAACATCTTACGCTGTTATACTAAGGTAAAGACAAAATGGTACATGATTTAGACATAAAGGATGATACCATAAGCCAATTAAGAGAGCAAGGAATAGTTTATCTGTCAGACCTATGGAGAAAGAAAGAATTTATGAGGAAAGAAAAGAGTAAAATGGATAATTTTATTTATACTAATTCAAAAAGTTTTTGAACAACCAAAAGCAATGCAATCAAGATGAGAAGGAAAGCAGAAAGCTGGGCAATGTTGTTTATAACAAGTGTCTCTGATAAAGGCTTTATTTCTCAAATATGTACATAACTGAGTCAAATTTACAAGAACACAAACCATTCCCCAGTTGAGAAATGGTGAAAGGATATGAACAAGAAATTTTCAGGTTGGACCAGATGGCTTCTGAGGTTCTTGTTTGCTCTGCATCAATAATCCTCCTATCATCTGCTGAAGGTCACACAGCTAATATTTGATAGGGCTTGAACTTTGGTTCCAAATTCAATATTCTTTCCTTTGTATTAGTAATCTTGATTAAAAAAATATTTAGTAGCTCCCCGTTTGATCCAGGGGAAAATATAAAATACATCTGGGAAATTTAAGGCCCCCTGCAGTCTGGTTCTCACCTACCATTCCCAGTTCACCTAATATTCTTCATTTCACATACAAGCAGTTAATCTGGCCCCTGAACATACCAATTCATCGTGTGCTTCCTAGGCTTTCCCTAGGTAGTCCCTCACTATACCTTCTCTGTCCCCCCCTGTCTCTTGGAATCCTTATCTTCTTTCAAGGTACAGCTCAGGCAATTCCCTCTTACACAAGGATTTTTCAGATCCTCCTCCTCTCTCTCTGTCTCTGTCTTTCTCTGTCCCTGTTTCTGTCTGTCTCTTTCTTTGTCTGTCTGTCTCTGTCCTTATCTCTGTCTTTGTCTCTACCTCTCTGTCTGTTTGTCTGTCCTGTCCTTTCTCCCTCACCCCTCTCCTGCTGAAGAATGTAAGCTCTTTACCAGTAGCGTCTGTGTTGACTTTTGTATTGGCATCCTCCATGCACCTATGGTATTTTACATTTAGCTGCTGATTAGCAGTTTTAGCACCCTTCCTAAGTGGACAGTACACTGCAACTGGAGTCAGGACGACCAGGTTTTAAATTCAGCCTCAGATATTTACTAGCCCTGTGCCCCTGGGTAAATCACTAAACCTCTTCCTGCCTTAGTTTCCTCCACTATAAAATGGGATAATAATAGCACCCACTTCCCCAAAATCTCAAATAAGATATGATTTATAAAGTGCTTTGCTTTTTGAATTGAATTACAATTTCTGTTGTTTGGTCATTTGTGCTATTTTTTCTTATGAAAAAAATATTTTAATTTTTGAAGCAAAGCAGTCATTATTACTGACAATCGATAATAAATGAATTAGTAATCAAATTTCGAGGATTCTAGTAAAGCACATCTAGGTTGTGTGTTTGGGAGGGGTTTTGGTGGGGGTGAGGTGGGGTAACTTACAACAAGTCCTCCCCTAATGTTACTTACTGGGATATACTTAACTACTACCATCTAGTGGTAATGAGAAGTGCTGAAAAGAAGAAATGAGCCCAGGTGAAAACAAGAACACATATACCACCGCCATTCCCATTGCGGAAGAACCAACTAAGGGGTTGTAAGCAGGGTTGCATAGCCCAGAAACTATGACGGTAAACAATGCTGGCTCCTTTAATAACTAAGAAGCAAGTGGGAGGACTGTGAAGGAGCAGAATGACGTTACGATGTTGGATTCTTGGCAATAGTACATCGCAAGTAGCTTCATTTCATTTCTGGGTTTTTCTGAGATCACTGCAGCAACACAGGTAGAATTCTTGGGTGAGAGGGATATGTCTAATGCACAAATATGAGAAATGTTTTCAGCATTTCCTAAATTATGGGTTTTCATACTTCTTTAATATTATTTTCTTCAATATCCCCACATTTCCTTTATCCTCAAAGGCTGGTGAAATTTTAATTCTAAAATGAGTCCCTCCCATCTTCCCTGTAATTCTGCTTTATCTTTTTGCAGTTTTCACCCAGTGCTCCTTATTCTCCTCCTTGGGGAAAAGCAGGACAGATTTCATCCATTGTCCAGGAAACAACCCATTAAAAACTTCCCTAAGTCTTCTCTTCTTCAGTAATTGCTCCAACTACCTTCAACCAATTCTCATATGGCTTCATATTGAGGCTCTTCACCATTCTTGTTGCCTTCCTCAAGATACTCTCCAGTTTATTGATGTCCTTCCTAATATTTGATACTTGGAATTGAATTGGAATTGATGCCATGCTCCACATGTGTTCTTTTTTTTATTTTTAGTTTACAACACTACATAATTTTGAATTCCAGATTTTCTTCCCTCCCTCCCCTGCTCCCTCCCCAAGACAGCATGGAATCCCATATAACTTCCACACATAACTTTGCATTGAATTAATTTACACACTAGTCAAGTTGTGGAGAAGAATTATGACCAGTGGAATGAATCATGAGAAAGAAGAAACAGAACCAAAAAAAAAAAAACCAAAACCTAAAAACAAAAACAAAAGAGACAAAAAAAAAGGAAAAAAAGGCGAGCATGAAATGTGCCTCAATCTGCATTCATACTTCATAGTTCTTTCTCTGGATGTAGATAGTATTCTCCATCGTGAGTCCTTTGGAGTTGTCTTTGCACCTTGTATTGCTGAGAAGAGCAAAGTCTGTCAGGGTTGGTCCTCACAGAATCCATATATCTGTGGTTGTGTATAATGTTCTCCTGGCTCCGCTCCGCTCACTCAGCATTGTGTCGTGTAGGTTTTTCCAGGTTGTTATGAAGTCTGTATCGTCCCCATTTCTTATAGCACAATAGTATTCCATTACCTTCATATACCACAGCTTGTTCAGCCATTCCCCAATTGATGGGCATCCTTTTGATTTCCAATTCTTAGCTAGCACAAAAAGAGCTGCTATAAATATTTTTGTACATATGGGTCCTTTTCCCACTTGTATGATCTCTTTGGGACACAACCCTAGAAGTGGTATTGCTGGGTCAAAGGGTATGAACATTTTTATAGCCCTTTGGGCATAGTTCCAAATTGCTCTCCAGAATGGCTGGATCAGTTCACAACTCCACCAGCAGTGTAACAATGTTCCAATTTTCCCACATCCTCTCCAGCATTTCTCATTTTCCTGTTTTGTTATTTTAGCCAATCTGACAGGAGAGATGTGGTATCTAAGAGTTGTTTTGATTTGCATTTCTCTAATCAGTAGTCATTTTGAGCATTTTTTCATATGCCTATAGATATCTTTAATTTCTTCCTCTGAAAACTGCCTGTTCATAACCTTTGACCATTTCTCAATTGGGGAATGACTTGTATTCCTATATATTTGGCTCAGTTCCCTGTATATTTTAGAAATGAGGCCTTTATCAGTGACACCAGTTGTAAAGATTTTCTCCCAATTTTCTGCTTCCCTCCTAATCTACGTTGCATTAGCTTTTTTGTACAAAAACATTTCAATTTAACATAACCAAAATTATCCATTTTTCATTTTGTAATGTTCTCTATCTCTTGTTGTGTCATGAATTCTTTGCTTTTCCATAAATCTGATAGGTAAACTATTCCTTTCTCTCCCAAGTTGCTTATACTATCAGCCTTTATTACTTAATCATGAACCCATTTTGACTTTATTTTGGTATATGGTGTAAGATATTGGCCCATGCCCAGTTTCTGCCCTACCATTTTCCAATTTTCCCAGCAGTTTTTGTGAACTAGTGAATTCTTAGCCCAGAAGCTGGCCTCTTTGGGTTTATCAAAGAGTAGATTTCTATACTCGTTGACTTCTCCATCTTGTGTACCTATCCTATTCCACTGATCCACAAGTCTGTTTCTTAGCCAGTACCAAGTATTTTTGATGACTGCTGCTCTATAGTACAGTTTAATATCTGGTATGGCTAGGCCACCTGCTCTAACATTTCTTTTCATTAATTCCCTAGGTGTTCTAGACCTTTTGTTCTTCCAGATGAATTTTGTTATTATTTTTTCCAGCTCTGTAAAATAATTTTTTGGTAGTTCAATTGGTATGGCACTGTCCACATGTGTTCTTACTAGGAGAGAAGTATAGTAGATAGGCGTCAATATAGAGATTGTGCCAATTACTCAATATGTTAATATAATTCCTATATATAATATAATTATATTTAACATAATATAATTGTATTAAAAGTAAAATAAATTATATAAATATAATATATTTAAATATGCTACATTAATATACAATGCATATTAAATAGATATAATATAAAAGAAAATATAACATAATATATGAATATATGCTATGTGTGTATATATATATATATATCCACATATGTATATGGATATGTATATATTCCTGTAAACCATTTCCCACCACCTCTAATACTCAGGTTCTTCTCCAGCACCATTATGCTCTCAGAGAAAGGTCATCACCAGGAAACTCATCATCTGGAGACTATATCAGCTTTGGTACTCACTCCTCAGCAATATCCTCTATAGTCTCTGCCCCTCTGATTGGGAGTCTAGAGAGTGGAATATAAGCTCCTCCCAAAACCTCCATTTAAAGAAGACTCAGAACTCCCAGCCAGCTCATCATTTCCTTCCCTCTGCACTGGTTGGTTTGACTCCATTATCATCACACTCCTGGGCATGGCTATCTACTCCTGACCCCTCCTACCCTTTTAACTTCTGTTGGCAGATTGGTTTTCCCCATCACCATGGGAGACTGGGCCATTGACAGTCATACTGATCTTGCCACTGGACTCTGATGACTTTGGAGGAGCGAGTGGGTCTGATGACTTTGCATAGCTCTACCTCACTTAAATCCAATTCACTTGCAAGTCAAGACATTACCATCCTGAAGTCATTGGTACTCTTTGAGAACAAAGGATAAACAACAATTGCCCATAAGATTATAAATTCCTTTCATTAAGGCAGGGACTATCTTTTTCTTATTTATATCCCCAGTGCTTAGCACAGTGCCTGGCACATAGTAAGTGCTTAACAAAGGTTTATTGAATTAAATTAATTCCTTCAGAGAGAAATGAGACCTCTCTAGGGTATAATTTAGGGCATACTTCTCCCAGGGTAAGGTATATCTTCACCATCTTTCCTTCATTTACCTGCCCCTCTTTTCCATAGGTTCCTGACTGAAAAAGGGTTGTCCAACTCACAGTGTTTCAGGGACACCTCATTTTCATGATTCTAGGTCTCAGGCTAATAGTACTCAGGGCTGGAAGAGATCATATAGTTGATGCCCTTTATTTTTACAGATTAAGAAAATGAGACTCAGAAAAGCACAAATTCTTACCAAAGGTCATTCAATAGATGCAGGAGAAGGAAATGGCAAGCCACGCCAGTGTCTTTGTCAAGAAAACCCCAAATGGAGTCATAAAGAGTTGGACACACCTGAAAATGACTGAACAACAATAAAAGCAGAGGCAGAATTTAAACCCAAATTCTCTGGTCCCAAGGCTAGTGATCTTTATGCTACCCAATGTGGCATTAAAAAATGAGCTAACTTTTGAAAGACTAGAGAAAATAGTTGAAAACCTGATTAGTCTGGGCAAATCTTCAGGTTTCAGAAGTTTGGGAAGAAGATAAAATTAAATATTGGATGAAGCAGAAACTGATTTTAGTGACTGCTAATAACTGATTCATTAGACAAAATGTGGCAAAGTTTTTATTACTTTTTTCCCTTCTTTTATATTCTTAGCTTTGTTGTGAAAATAAACTTCTGTGACTGCTAGAATTCTCAGAGAGAAAGACCCAAAATCAAAATCCATCCATTCTTTTGTTTTCAGTTTCAAAAGCTCAATTTGACAACCATTGGTAAGTGCTTTCTATGTGTAAACCACAGTGGGAGACCTTAGGCTTTCAAAGACAAAAATAGAAGTCCCTACCCTACAGCATGTATATATTTAAGTGTGATTAGAAGTGATTTCAGTAGGGACCAAGTAGTAGCAATTGGAGATATGAAGGAAGATAAAGACTATGACAGAAAGATAAGGCTGGAGTTATCCTAGGCATGAAGACTGAATACACCAACTGAGGTGGGAGCTGGAATGCCAAATTTAGGGAATGGCTAGTTGGCCAGTTAGTATGAAACAAAGACATCCTTAAAGTCCAGCCCCTTAGAGCTACAATTTGTTATAAAACAGAAACTTCTGATAAGTTCAAGGAGTAATTTGTTAATTATCATCTTAAACTTATAAGAAAATGTAATAGATCAAATTAAACATTTTATGAACAAACCAAGCTATATACAATATTTTTATATTCCTAAACTAACAAAATGACCTTAAATCTGAAAATATGTTATAATTGCTTGGATTTATCTCAGTATTTCCACTTCCCTCTCAAATAAGAGAAAAATATAATTTATTTCTTGCATGGTTTCAAAATGTTTTATCTTTAGAAGGTATAAGAGATGGGGGTTTTGTTTCTGCAGAGTTGAAGGTGTCCTTCTACCCCTCCCGCACCCCAGCTTTAGCAGAATGTAAGTCAGGTGACTGATTGAAACTACTTCCAATCAGAGCTCTGATCTAGCAGAAACCAGGCCTCAGGTTGGTAGGGTGAAAGGTCAGATGTTTGTAGGCATGATTAAATGAGCCATTTGAGGACGGCATAATGTAGGCAGTCAGGGGGTTGTATCTGGCCAATGAAGAGCCTGGCAGGAGATTCGAAGGGAAAGTCAATAAAAGGACTGGCCTCCATCTGAGTCCTTTGTACTCTCCTGTACTCTGTTCAGGGGATTTTACCATTTATTCAGACCGAATAAATGTAAAACATAATTAAAATGCCCCCACTTGGGTGGCATCCTTTCTCATGAGAAAGCAATCAAGTTCCTTTCTACTTTCTACCTTGAGAAGCCTCTGAATTTAATTTGGGGAAGCATGGCTGTCCCATACAAAGGGAAAGAGATACTGAAGTAGGGAAGAGGAAACTGAAGGAGTCTCTGCTTCGTTGTTTCACTTGTCTTAACAAAGTAGAAGATGAGGTCATATGTACTGAAAGAGAGGGAAGAGGTTGAATTAGGGACTTGAACAAAAGGGAAATTTTAGAATAGCCATTGTGGGGAATGTGCTGAGGGATCAGCAAAGGATGAAAAGTAGTTTTTCTGAG
Organism: Trichosurus vulpecula; assembly: GCF_011100635.1. Lineage (NCBI taxonomy): Eukaryota > Metazoa > Chordata > Mammalia > Diprotodontia > Phalangeridae > Trichosurus > Trichosurus vulpecula. The sequence goes on along the minus strand of NC_050577.1, from coordinate 103,071,212 downwards.
CAGCAGTGATGGATGGCCCATGTGAATTGGGTATGATTGGGCTAACACAATGTTGTTGATCATTCTTTAGCACCTCGGGAAAACTTTAATTTCAGCCTCAGACAATTTTTCACCTACCTTATTTGCTAAAATGATAGAGGAAAGTGACAAATGTTGGAAGGGATGTGGAAAAATTGGGACATTAATTCATTTTTGGTGGAATTGTGAACTGATCCAACCATTTTGGAGAGCAATCTGGAGTTGTGCCCAAAGAGGTATTAAACTATCTATGCCCTTTGACCTCCCAATATCACTACTTTGTTTATTTCTGAAGATAAGGAAAATGGAAAGGAATTTAGATGTTCCAAAATGTTTATAGCAGCTCTCCTTGTGGTGGCAAAGAACTAGAAATTGCAGGGATGTCCATCAATTGGGGAATGGCTGGACAAGTTGAAGTGTATGATTATGATGGAATACTACTTTGCTATGAGAAATGATGAGCTCAGTGATTTTAGAAAAACATGGAAAGACTTGGACAAAATAATGAAGAATGAAATGAGCAGAACCAAGATAACATTGTATACAGGAATAATAATATTGTTTTAAGAATGACTTTGAGTGAATAAGTTATTTTGACTATTGTAAATACCCAAATTAATTGTAAAATTGAAAAAAGGTGGTGTCTGTATCCAGAGATAGAAGTGTGTATAGAATAATTTTACACACATACAGATGCACAGACGCACACGCACACCCCTATTTGAGTCTAATGGTAGTCATCTATAGGGTGGGGAGTGGGAGGAGGGAAGAAAAAAAGAAATTTACATGATAATTTTGCTGTATATTTGAAAGGAATAGCAAGTTATATATAGAAGGTTTGCAGTTTCATGAGCAATAATGTCTTTTTTTAAACTATACTTTATGTTTGTTTTATTCCATAAATTAAAGCATTTTTTTCAGTGCCCAGAACCAACAATTTACATAAAATGTTCATCACCTGGGACTTCAGTTGGCAGCTCCTGGGCTTCTGAAAGTAAAAGATCAGATTTGGACAGTCTTGTATTACCCATAAACTCAATAACATAAAAGAACTATAGGTATGTTACAAAGAGGAACAACCAGAGACCTTGCTTTCTGGTAGTAGTCAGCAGGGATCATTGGGGTGGACCTGATTAGAAGCATAGTTTTCAGCAAGAGTTGACATTAGTGGAGAAGACTAGGTGTGGAGTGACCATAAATGAGTCACTTAGTGTCTTTGAGTCTCAGTTTCCTCATCTGTAAAATGGGGATAATAATCGCTATAGTAATTGTCTTACAATGTTGTTCTGCAAAGAAAATGGATAATCAATGTAAAATTCTATGTAAATGTCAGTTATTTGAAAAAAGAAAATCTTTGCTGTGGAAATGAACTAATACCTAGACCACGATCAGGTATTGGGAGTGGGGGTTGAGGGTTGTCTCCTCTCCTCTCCCTTCCTCCCTCCCTCTCTCTCTCTTTCCCTTCCTCTTTCCTTCCTTCTTTCCTTCCTTCCTTCATCTCTCCCTCACTCCTTTCCTTCTCTCTCTCTGTCTCTGTCTGTCTCTCTGTCTCTCTCTGTCTCTCTGTCTCTCTCTCTCTTTTTTTCTTTTCCACGTAGGGATGGAACTGACTTTGTTACTGACTAGATAATAGGACAAAGGTTGTCAGAGCCACTCAGACCTTTTCAGTTTGTTTTAGGGGTGAGATTTATATGGTGCCAACAAGGTTGGCATGATTGCAGTGAAAGGGTTCAATCAGTCATTTAGCACTGGGGATACAAAGAAAGGTAAAAACACGGTCCCTGTCATCGAGGATCTTATATTCTAATGGGGAAGACAGTGTGTAAATAATTATATACATACAAGATACATACAGTGTTGATGGAAGGCAGGCAAAGTATGTGCATGTGGGAAATACCAAGAAAGGCCTTTAGCCATGGGTGGGATTTGAGCTGAGTCTTAAGGGAAGCCAGGAAGTGGTGGTGAGTGGAAGAACATATCAAGTATGGCAGAGAGCTGTTGTAAAGTCATGGGGACAGTAGATGGTGCGTAGTTTGTGAGTAACATCAAGTAGGTCAGAGTAGCAGAATTGCAGAGTGTGTGGAAAAGGATAAAGTGTAAGAAACATAGAAATTAGGTTGTGATGCGTTTGAAATGCCCAATAAAGCATTTCATATTTTATCATGTGAGTAATAGAAAGCCACTGGAGTATATTAAGTAGTGGGGTGATGTGGTGAGACCTACCCTTTAAGGAAATCACTGGAATGGATTAAGAAGAAACCTGAGGCACAGAGACCAGCCAGAAGGTGATTGCTGTACTGTCTTATCCTGAGGGCATGAGAGCCTAAAAAAGGCTGGCCGAAGTGGAAAAAACAGGACATAGACAGGAGACATGAAGGTAGAAATTTCAAAATTCACAACATACTGGATATGTGGGGTGAGTGTATGTGAGGAGTTTAGAATAACATTAAGTTTATGAGCCTGCATAATTTGGAGGATGCTGATTCCCTCCAAAGTAAGAGAAAATTTGGAAAGAGGAATGGATTCTGCTTGGAACATCTTGAGTTTAAGGTCCCTAAAATACATCCCATTTGAAATGTCCAAAAGGCAGTTGGTGATGTTTGATTGGAGCTCAGGAAACAAGTTATGCCTGGATATATAGATCTAGGAAGAATCTGCATAGAAATGATAATGTCTATGTAATGTCTACGCAAGCTATTGAGATCACCAAAGGATATAGTTGGATAGAGACGAAAAGAGGGTTGTGAATAGAGCCTTCGGGCATACCCAGGGTTGATAGGTGTGATTTAAATGGAAGTCTAGCAGAGAGAATTGAGAAAGAGTTTTCATACAAGTGAAAGGAGAACCAGGAGATAATAGTATCACAAAAATCTAGACAGGAGAAAATATCCAGGAGCAGAAGCCACTTGACAGTTTCAAAGACTTCAGAGAGTTCAAGAAGGATGAGACTTGAGAAAAGCCTATTAGATTTGGCAGTTAAAACATCATTGGTAACTTTGGAGAAAGCAGTTTTAGCTGAATGATGAGATCAGAGGTCAGATTGCAGGGGGTTTTGAATGGAGTAAGAGTAGAGGATGTGGAAGCCCCTAATACAGATGACATTCTTAAGGTGTTTAGCCAAGAATGGAATGAGAGATCTAGGATGGTAGCTATCAGGGATGGGCAGATTAAGGATGGGTGGTACATTGGTATGTTAGTAGGTATAGCATGGAAGGAGCCAAGAGCTGGGAAGACAGATTGAAAATGAGAGAGGGAGAGCTGATAGAGAGGTAATCAGCTTGAGAAGATAAGAGGTGATAGGATCAAGGGTAAATGTTGTGAATTTGCCTTGACAAGTAAAAGAGCCAGCTCTTTATGACAGATGGGTAGAAAAGATAGTGAAGGAAGACATCTAAGTGATGAGACATGGGAGGAGAGAAGAAGAAATTCTTAGTGAACAGCTTCAATTTTTTTTCTGTGAAGTATGGGCAGAAGTTCTCAACTTAGATGGTAGTGGGAAGAGAAGCTTTAGAGGGCATAAGGAGAGAGAAGAATGTTTATAGCAACCACTGTGGTGAATGGGATAACAAATTGATTAAGAGGATGCAAAATGATTGCCTAGTTGTAGTGAAGGCCCAGTTGAGATAATGTATTATAATTTTGTAGTGGACCAAGTCAGCATGATTTCATGGTTATCTCCAGCTTTATTTGTGCATGTAAATAGAAGACCAGGAGAGGGGTATGAGTAGAGTGCACCAGTACTGGAAAGGGTGTTATAAAATGGAAACTAGGGCTTAGTGAGAGTCAGAAGAAGGAAAGAGTGAGAAAGGAAAAAGTTTAAGGTGAAAATCAATTTGTTAATTATGGAGCATGTATTCCATAGAGCACAGTGGGTGGGGTGGGTAGATATGGAATGGAACATTTGAGGAGCAGAGTTAAAGGGGACAGGAGTAAGGGATCAAGAAATTAGGGATGGGAAATGGGTTTTGCACATCAATTGTTGGGGTTCAGAGCTTTACAGGTAACAATATGAAGGGGTTGTATTATGTAATTGTTAAGAAATAATTCCAGGAAAAGTGTCTGTGGTTGTAAAGCAGTCTATAAAGAGGCAAGTGATTAGATTGACTATTCAAAGTGCCCCCTCAAAATCCAACCTCATGGTGAGTGGTGATATTTGGGTTCTGCATGATCTACCTTGGGGCAGTCAGGACCAAGCAAAAGTATGACCTCATGGAGTCTGGTCAGGAGTCACGAGATGGCTTTTGAAGATGTTTCTAGGTAAGGATTGTCTCTGGACTGAAGAAGGCCTTAAGGGTTGAAAATTTGATCTTGGACTGATAGAACAATTGTTTGGAAGGTCTTAGAGAGAAGACAGAGTCTAGAGGTTGGTATCAAGATCCTGAACTGTGACAATTTAAAAATTCAAGAGACATAGTTTCTGGGAAATTTAATCATTTTATTAATAAGGCTATCAGGTTATTAATAGAAGGATGGTCATTTGGCCAGCTCACTCAGACCAAAGAGCCCAAATGGCAGCAGGGACATGGTTTATATGCCCTTCAAAGAGGAGGTGTTCCTCAGGGGTGCCTACTCAACTCTGATTGGTTAATCAAATTGGAGGTGGGTTATCTTGGTGTGTATGACTTAGGTGACTCAAATCTTGTTCAAAGAGATATTAATTATTAAATCACGTGTCTTTATGATAGGGATGATGAGGGTACAGTCTCTGGGAACCCTCTTGAACCTGGAGTACAGTCTCTGGGAACCCACTTGAACAACTCTCCTTGAATCTTCCCACTTGATCTGATCTTGGCCTGAGGCTATAACCTTACTGGTTATAGATACTGGTTATCGATAGGCCAAAATCTTTACCTAGCCTTGCCCTTTATTGTCCAGCTACTTCCCACCCTTAATCCTGATCAAAATATCTATACCCTAGCCCTGTTACCCTAGCCTTCTGTAGTCTTTCATCTCCAGGTAGCCTCCAGCTATTTCCCACCCTGGAGTCTGACCTTATCCTAGAGTCTGACCTCATCCCAGTCCCGTCAAGCTCCTCCTTAGACTCCTCCTCAAGACACTCCCTAAACCTCTCCTCTAATCACCCCAGACCACCCCTCAATGGCTCCCACAATCTTTGTGTATATAATCTCCATCTTGCCTCCATGAAAGGGGTTCAGATTCAATCTAGCTCAGTAGATTGAATCTGGCCTGCCTGTGAAAACAGGCACCACAAATGGTGGGATTTCTTAAGACAACCCATTATAGCAAACGCTTAATAAACTTTGTCTTTTTCCTTGGCTGAGAAGACTTGAGTCGAATTCTTTCAGCAGGACCCAGCATGTCGGTATTTTGGGGTCTCGAGCACCCCTTAACCCCAAACCTCTTCAGGGAGAATCAACATTGAGCAAACACAACAAGCAGGAATACACTTATTAGCCCAAACTTAGAAATTCTTTTACTGTCTGATTAGATCTTGAGCTGGGTAAATCTCTTAAGACAGATTTCCCACAGTAGTTGATTTCTAGATGAGGAAGTAGAAAAGGGGAAAAACTTTGGTCTTAATACAGTAATTAGTTATTAAATACAAGAGAGAAACATTCATTTCTCACAGAACTGATATAAGCCTCACAGAGGTCATCAAGAAGGCCTTGGATGAAAGACACGATGTCCCCCTGAACTAAGTGAATGATTTATGTATGTTTAGTTAAACTGAGATTGTTAACCCCTTAAAGTTGCTTTCTTTAGAAAAGCAGATCAAAGAACCTCTGTTGGCAGCTTTCTGTGTGCTGGTTGTTGCTGGTCTTACACAGCCACAGTAGCTGCTAGCCACGTTGTGGTTACAGGAGAACAAGCATCAGCAACAGAAATGAGTTATCATGATTTTGTGCATCCTTTTTCTCAGTGAAGATAGGGCAGCTCTGAAGAGGTCTAAGCTAAATGATGATTGTAGGTTTCTAGGGGTACTTGAGACCCCAAAATACCTACACGCCAGGTCCTGCTGAAAGAATTCGACTCAAGCCTTCTCAGCCAAGGGAAAAGACAAAGTTTATTAGGGATTCACCATAATGGGTTGTCTTAAGAAATCCCACCCTTTGTGAGGCCTGTTTTCACAAGCGGCCAGATTCAATCTACTGAGCTAGATTGAATCTGAGCCCCTTCATGGAGGCAAGATGGAGATTATATACACAAAGATTGTAGGAGGGATTGAGGGGTGGTCTGGGGTGACTGGAGGAGGGTTTTAGGGAGGGTCTCGAGGAGGAGTCTAAGGAGGAGGAGATGAGGTCAGACTCCAGGAACCAAGAGAATGGGATTAAGGGTGGGAAGTAGCTGAAGGCATGGATATTGACAGTATCAAGGGTGGGAAGTAGCAGGACAATAAAGGGCAAGGCTTGGTAGAGATTTGGGCCTAATCATAATGTAAGGCTTATGGCCTTAGGGGAAGGCCAGATCTAGTTGGAAGATTCAAGGAGAGTTCAAGGGGGCTCCCAGAGACTGTATTCCAGATTCAAGGGGGTTCCCAGAGACTGTGCCCTCATCAGCTCTGTGTATAGGGGAATCTTTCTTGTCACTTAATTTGCTGTGCTCTCTTATTAAATGTCCTTTGCTTTGGATGAAAGTAATCTTTGGTTGGTTGGTAATTTCATAAGATGTGATTTTGACTGGAGACTGACCCACAATGTGCCTAGAATCTGGCTTAGCTTTCAGGACATACCTATGTGAATAGAAACCGAAGTACTCCAATTTGTCTCATTCTTCTCAGTTCCCCTTTATCTACTCTATCATTTTGAATTTGTCCTTCATCCTCCCTTAACTCTTTTTCATAGGCATACGTAGAGGGGACTGTTTGTGCTGACAGACCTTCTTCCCCTTAGTTCTCTTGACATCCATCCTCTTACTATTCTTGTTCTACCAGGCATTCCCCTGGCCCATCCATCGCTGCTCTCACTTCCTGATCTGATCTGGTCTGAATATTATCACAGAACCATTGATTTCAAGTTGGAAGGGCCCTCAGAGATCAGATAGTCCAACCCCCTCGTTGTACAGGTTGAAGCAGAGTTACTGGTAGAATCAGGATTTGAATCCAGACCTTCTATTTTCACATCCAATATGCTTTCCATTTCTTCTCATTTTACGTATAAGGTAGAGTTGTCCCTGGGTAAAATGAAGTAGGGGAAGTCTGTGCCTTCTTTCCATGCCACCTGTATTATGAAGGCAGAATTTATAATTTCAAAGAGAATCATATACATGTATGAACGGTTCAGAACCACAGGATACAAGGAATTCCCTAAGTAGAAGGCAGAAGAATTAAAGCATTTATTCAAGCTCCAAAGTAGCAGACCCACGAACCAGCATCCCCATTTTGATATCCTGGTCAAAAGCTTCCAGGCCCAATAAGTCCGCCTCACAAGAGTAACCAGGAGGCCACAGAAAAACATGATGGCATTAAACCAAATCATATTCATGCTTCCCCCCACTCCGGTAAGATTACCCACTGGCCTCAAGCCCTTCTCAGCACTCCTTGGTCTACACGTGGGTCAGCCCTGCTACCAGCAGCTCCTGTGTCTTCAGCTCCTTTGGCTTCAGCTTTATCTTCAGCTTCGGCTGTAGCTGTCTCTGGCTGCAACAAGTCTCAATCTCCAAGCTGTTTCTCTCCTCTTATAGAGTTTTTGACATCATCAAGCATTGTCTGAATGACCAGAACTTAGGCTCCGGTGATTGGTTCTTGAGTTAGCCCCTCCCCTTAGGACCCTGGGAGGTTCACATCCACATAGATTAGGTTAACACCTAATAGAGGTTAGCACCTGGGGCTTAGCACTTAGCAAGACTCAAGCGCTTGGCTCTGGAGTTAGCACCTCCCCTTAGCCAGCCCCACCTTGGGCCCCACCCCAGTCACCAATCCACACCCACATAGATTCCACACCTAATAGGGGTTTGGACCTGGGGCTTAGCACCTAGTAAGGCTCAATAAAATATACTGAATTACTCAAAGAAAACAAAGGCCATTTTGCTTACCAACACACCACCTCACTGCCCTCTTCTCCCCTTCAGTTACTCAAAGCCTTCACAGTTACTTATCCCCAGGTCCTCAGAGTTCCTCCCCTCCCTACAGCTGTATTTAACCTCATTGGATACTTTTTCTCTGAGTAGCAACCTATCCTGTCTCTTCCTTTTTCCCTTCATAGAAACTCACTTGTCCTATTTTACATTCTCCCAGGACCTTGCCACTGACTGGAATCAGGAACAATTTAATGCCAAGGTGTTAATTAATATGATTCTTGTGGAAAAGATTGAGAGATGTGGGTTGAATGATTGTGCAATTGGGCAGATTCAGAACTGGTTGAATGGTGGGGCTCAAAAAGATGTAATAAATGTTTCAATGTCATCCTGACATGTACAAAGTGGGACATGATACACTAGTCCCAGAGAGCAAAATAGATGTGTAAATCCAGCTCATGAATTTTGGAAAACCAAGTGTTTACATTATAGACAGGAGGATGTTTAATAATGGAGGAGAATGGTAGATAAGGGCATCACTACAAGAAAAGGAGTGTGGGAAGATCTTGGAGAGCCTTATAGCTAGACTTAAGGGAGGGAAGCAGTATGGGCAGAGAACAAGAATGCACTTTTTTGAGAGGTCTTTGAAAGGTTCCAGGATCAGTAGCACATATTCAGATATTTCCTTGGGCTTGGCTCTGGTCAGGTACAAACAAATAGGATAAACAAATAGCAATTGAGTTCAGTGAGTGATCCATGTCAGATTTGCATCCATAGAGGTGGCAGGATTCTTTTCTAATCCACATTAGGCACACATAGAGGCACACACTCTATTCCTAATCTTCTACTTTTTCTTCCAGCTGGGCTCCTGTGTAAAGCAAAGAAGGCTGCTGAATCCTTGGGGAGTCTGGGCTGCTATCAGATCTCTTCTGGGTAAAGTAGCCTGGAACATCAGAGTACTAGCAGATGCTCAGTAGAGAAAGTATGCCCAGCTTACTCATTCTCTTCTTAATGATCTTATTTCTCCTGGAGTCTATGGCAGCAATGATAGGAAATGGTTTCATCATCATAGTGCTGGGCAGGGAGTGGGTGCAATGTTGGAGCCTGCCCCCTCGGGATATGATCTTGGCCAGCCTGGGCATCTCCCGTTTCTTTCTACAGTGGGCAGCAGTTCTTAGCAATTTCCATACATATTTCTACCCAGCTAACAGAAGTTTCATCCTTGACATTATCTGGAATTTTACTAACATGGCTACATTCTGGTTCACCACCTGCATTGCCTTTTTCTACTGTGTGAAAATTTCTTCCTTCACTCACCCAATCTTTCTCTGGCTGAAGTGGAGAATTTCTCGATTTGTCCGCTGGCTACTCTTGTGGTCCCTACTGATATCCACTTTGATATGCATCTCATTTTTTCTGAAGACCTATCTTGTTTTCCAACTGCAAGTCACTGGCAATTACTCAGAAAAGACCACTTTGGAGGATTTGAGAAGTATGTTATTACACAGTCATTTTTTCCTGCCTCTGCAAACATTTACTTTGTTAATTCCTTTCCTCTTCTTCTTGGTCTGCATCATCTTGATCATTTCCTCCCTGTGCCGACACTTGGGGAACATGCAGCACCGTATTGCTGGGCCTTGGAATCCAAATATGCAGGTCCATGTTACAACCCTGAAGTCATTTCTCTTCTTTCTCATCCTCTATACATCATATGTTCTGCCTCTGATGATTTCCCTCTCAAGACCTCGCAGTCTTTCAGTTTGCAGCTCTCAGTTTTGGGTATGGGAGGTAGTGATCTATGCTGGCATCTCCATCCATCCTGCCTTCCTGATCCTGAACAGCTCAAAGCTGAGGAGGGCTCTGAAGAAGATGCTGCATGACCCAGAGGCCGCCTGAGGGGAATCCAGCTCCGAAGTGACCAATATGAGTGATCATTAATAAGCATTACCAATATTGCTCTTTGTGACATGGATGCATGGAAGGAAGAATGAAAGCATAAAGGAAGGAAAAAGATATTTAATTGTGTCCTTGTGATATTTTTACATTCTAGTAAGCACTGGAGATACAAATACAATCGTTTAGGTACTGATTTTTCATCTTCTCCATTCTCTCTTGTCCCACAACCTAGATCATTCATCCCTATGCCCTGTCAATTTTTCCTCTGTAACATTTAATAGTTAATTAAAACATATTTTGGAGGCCAACTTCCTCATTTTACAGTTGGCATACTAAGGACATGAAAGATCAATTGATGTGTCCAATGACTCTGAGGCTATATTTGAACCCAGCTCTTCCTGATTCCAAGTATAGCATTCACTTCACTATGATTTTACCTTTCCTTGTCTTTGGTTCTCATACTCACCCCCATAGCCACAGGAACAGCCCCTGTCTTGGGCTCTAAACTCCTTGTGCCCACATGGTGGTGCCATCCTTTTTCCTGGCCTCCGTGTCCATCCTGCAAAGAATAGTTAGATATACCATAATTACTGGCAAGGGTGACTATGAGAAAGTGACTTAGCTGTCTAAGCCTTGAATTTCTTTGGCTAGGGAAAAAAAGTGCAGTGTGTGTGTGTGTGTGTGTGTATGCAGTGTACATTTTATAAATACGTGCAAAGTGTATATGCATATGTGTATGCACATATATATATATACACACACAATTAAATACATGTATACACACATATGTACTGTGGAGACAATAGTATTTTCTCTTCCTATCCCAGAAGGTTAACCAGAGCAAAGCACTTTGCCCACCTCAGAGTGGTAGAGAAACAAGACTTTTTGCTAGACCATCTTCACCCTTTTCAGAAACCTAGAGTAGTTGCCCATTGCCTCTCACAGTCCAGCTGAAATGCATCATGGGCTTCAGCTGACCACAACTCTATCCCTGTCAACAGACACTAGACTGTTCTCATTGCATTCATCTCACATGATTAAACTCCAAATGCTTTTTCTGTCATGGTCTGACTTTATTTTTTTTTTTTGCTTTCCCATTCCTTTCAAAACTCAGCTGGAAATAAACTTTCTATTCCCAGTATAATGTCAGTTCCTTAAAGGCACTAGTTTGTGTCTTTGGACCCCTAGAAGAGTTGCATAGGACCCAGACTCTTTGTCAGAAAGACCTGGGTTCAAGTTGCACTCAAGACATATGTTGGCTGGATGACTCAGAAAATTGACTTAACCTCTCAGGTCCCACAACAGTCCTTTAAGATCATAGGTTGCTGAACAGGTACTGATCTGTACTGGAATTTCACTTTACTAGTGAAACTGCTGGTCTACTCTTTTTGCTCCCCCCTCCCCACCAATAAAAACAAAACAAAACAAAACTATCACCCAAAACAGTTCCTTCAACCAATAAACATTTATTAAGCCTCTATTATGTGCCAAGAACCACTAGCATTTATAAAGCGCTTTAAATTTTGCAGAGTGCTTTACAAATATCATCTTATTTTCACTCTCAAAGTAATCCTGGGAGATAGGTGCTATTATAATCACGCCTGTTTTAGAGAGAAATAAACAGAGGTGGACAAGAGGTAGAGTGACTTGCCCAGGGTCACACAGATAATAGGTGTGTGAGGCTGTATTTGAACTCAGGTCTTCCTGATTCCAGGTCCAGCAGTTGATCCACTGTACCACATAGCCATTGTAAAAATGTGAAGAAAGAAATGAAACAATCCTTGTTCTCGTAGAGGTTACATTCAACTGGGAGCCTGCCACATAGTAGTTGCTCAATAAATGCTTGCTGAATGAATGAATTAATAAATAAGACATGTTCAATTTAATCATAATGACATTTTTCTAGACTATCTAACCCAGGGATGGGAAACTTGTGGCCTTCAGGCCGTATGTGGCCTTCTAGATCCTTAAGTGGGCCTTTTGACTGAATCCAAATTTTGCAGAACAAACTCACAATTCTATAACATTTGGATTCAGCCAAAAGGCTGCATTTAAGGATCTAGATGGCCACATGTGGCCTGGAGGCCACAGGTTCCCCACCCCTCATAACCACTTACCCCAATCACACTGGCGATGACCTACCCTGGTCCTATCCTCCTTTAGTGTCCTCCCTGACAGGACAAATGTTAAGGGGTGAGAATGGTGGAAGGACCTCCTCCATTGCTGTGGCATGACAGAGAAAACTAGCCTTGAGAATATGCAGAGAGAAGAAACATGATCCCCTGCTAGCAGAGATGGCATCTTCTTTCTAAAGTTTTCTGGGCAAGACTTTGATACTCAGCTCATGGCAGGAAATTCCTCTTCTCATTTGTTTGGTTTGAGAGGATCAGAGATAGAAATGAATTGAGTTCAATAAAACCAATAACTGAGATGTGGGGAAGTGGCTGTCTAGAGCTGAGACCAGAGTGTACAATCCCTCCCTCCCACCCCCATTCGTGGAGAGAGAGGAGAAGGTTTCAGTGTCTGAACACTGATCCACATAAGAGAAGTTACTCTGAGTGAAAACCTAGGACAAATGTCTTTGTCAGCTCCTGATGGGGAGTGGCTCAGTTGAACTGAACTGACTTTTGGCCTAGCTGGTGATGGGGCAGCTTAGGAACATTCTTGCTGGGTAAATCACTGTTTGTTTAATTCATTTCTAATAGTCAGGTTAAAGTCATCAGTATACCACTATGCCTTGAGAAGGGAAATCTAGCAGTATGGGAATTTCCAGCTATTTATCTAATTGGATAATCCACATGACAAATCATAAACTAATATGAATCTGGGATAGCTCCTACAAAGTGTTGGGGTCTAGAAGAAAGTGGTACTTGGCTCCCTAAAGGCCTGAGAGATGCCCAAGGAGCTGGGATGACTCTGGACACCCTCTGCTGCTAGGTGGTTCATATGAAATCAGGGAAAATTATTTGATTGACGGCAGATAGATCATGGACCTTACTACCAAATAATCTAAGGTAGTGGACGTAGCGCCCAACTTGGTATCATATCAGTTACTGAGCATTTACCTGTTTGAATTTATCTATTATCATTCCTTGAATACAATAATGTCTGTATGACTTATAAATACTCAAAGAGTTCAGTGGCAGTTCCCTCCAGTGTTGCAGGTTACATTTTATACATGCCTATGTATCTCCTGTGATCTTGTCAATGTACTCTCATGAGTTCGGGCATATGCCCGATAGGATAAAGGCAGACCTTCTTCACCTTCTTCCAACATCTTGAAGACACAATGGAGCACACAGCCTTTTTATGCTTTCCTTTTCTTTTGCCAGGTTATGATAGGACCAGAATTTTAATGACTAAGCTTCCAGGAAACCCAATCAGTCATAGCTTCCCTGACATAGTTTCCTGGTCTGGTGGCATGTAAAGGTCCCAGTCCAGTGGAACCAGAGCATTTCAGACTTAGTGAGTGCTTGTGACCATATGAGTTGCCATGCCCACATGACATATTGACCAGATGAAGTTTTGGGATGGAGAGGAGAATGACCACAACCAGAGAAGCTAATGTCCATTTTATATATTCTTGCTCTGTTAGGGCAAGGTAAACCTCCTCTTTTATTAAGTGTCCAGTGACTTGAGAGTGCATCATTTAGTACTAACTGAACTTGCACCAAGAGGGTACCGGCCTTAGAGCCATGTCGGCAACATACATGACCAGCCTATCTTCTCTTCTGACATGCGATTCCTTGATAACATCCTTTACTCCTGTTCTTTTTTTGCAATTTCTCATTGACTCTATGTCGAAGCTTGCTCACATTCACCATGTAATTTTCCATTGTCTTCTACATTATACTCATTTCTCGTTCTTCAGAGGCAATGGTGTTGCATTGCCATATAGCAACACTGGTAATATGTTACTATTGGGAAGATGGCTCCTTCCTTTCATAGGAAACCCATGAGACAAAGATGTGTTATAGAAGAGGAAAATATTTCCCTTAGATCTGGGCAAATAAGAGATGGAGAAAGAAAGGCAATGTCCCTTTCTTCATTCCTCCCCACCCTCCTCCCCCATCTCCTTTTCTGAAAAACATGTTAGTTTATCACCTAGAAGATATAGGTAAGTCTAAATTGATCACCACGAAGTGAAGAAATGCAAATACCTGAAATAGTAAAAATAGTTATAGACCTAGGAGGAACCCAGCCATCATTTAGTATTACCACTTCAGGAAATGTGGCCCTACAGGACTAAATGACTTGCCCAAAGTAACACAGTTATTTGGTTTGTGGTAAGTCTGTCTCAGAGGAAAAGAGGAAGGAGTCAAGAAGAGTAATAAAAAGGAGACAAGACTTGTACAGTTAAAAGTAGAAAGAAACAACCCTTGAGAGGCTTGGAGGAGAGGCCTGAATCAAGAGCAGGGATGGTCCTTGGACAGCTGCAGATAAACGCCTTCCTAAGCTAAGCACAAATGTGTTCTACACACCTGGGTTATCTAATCTAATAAATAGTATTTCATCTCTATCTATGCCTATTTATCATAGTGGACTGAGGTCAGACAGTGCCTGGACTACAGCTGATACTTAATAAATAAGTGTTTGTTGTTTGATTTAGACACAGTCCCTTACTCTAAATCTGGCTTTCAGAATGTGGCTTATGGTGTGTTAGTTAATGCTGAATATGATGAAGACAAAGATAGCTGTGATGATAAAAATGAATGAAATGTGTTTGAAAGGGAAGATATTCCGGTGTAGTTATTTTCCATATATACACAACAGATAGATATATACAGAGGTATACACACACATAGACACACAGAAACATATCCATATCTTCCCAAGAGCTCTCATTTCAGGATTGGTGTCTATATTCTAGGTAATACAGCATGTTTGTAATGAAGTAGTCATGATGCACTCAAGAAGGCTAGTCCAAATTTGTAGGGGCCAGCCCAATGACTCACTTTAGACAGGGGACTGGGAAATAGAGGAGCTGTGTTTTTGCTTTTTTACCTTGCCCATGTGTTGAAATTTTCTCTTCCCATTGGGTTGCAAGCAACTAGAAGACAGAGGCTGTTTTTTAGACCAAATATTCACTTGCAAGTATCTAGTTTATGCTATTATATTAACAATATATTATTAACATTATTATTAGTAGTAGTAGTAAGGAGGAAAACAATAGAAACCCCTTAGATTTCAAGCATTCAAGGCCCTTCATAATTTGGTCCTTCCCAAACTCTTCAAACTTATCTCTCCCTCCACAAATTATTCTCTAAAATGGTGATCAAAATGTCCTATTCTTTGTTTCTTGAACATGGTGGCCTGCCTCCAGTTGTTCCTTCTGCCTGGCATGCTCTTCTCTCTTCTTTCAACTCATCTACATCCTACATTTCTTTCAAGGACAAACTCTATGAAAACTTTCTTTACTTACTTAGTTTTCAGTGATTGCTCCTTCCTGGGGACTCCTGAAGGACTTACTGAATATCCCATTTACTTGCCACTTAAAATGTTTTGTCTTATATTGTTAATTATTTTTGTAAGTATATGTTCATGTCTCTGATGAGATTGTAGGCTCCTTGAAGAAAAAGGATGTATTGGAAGCCTCTTTTGAGTCCTTTGGACTTAGTGTAATGCCCTCTCCACAGTGGATACTTAGGAAAACACTTGATGGTGGTGATTGAGAAGCAGAATCTATGTTGAATCTCTTTTTGTATCCTCAGTGACTAGCACTGGACTTTGCCCAAAGTAAATGCTTAATAAATGTTTGTTGAATAAAGCTGAACAGTGTTAATGATGGATGATATTGACTGTATTAGAGTTCATAACATGAGGAACATCAGAGTTGGGACTAAATCTAGAGTAGAATTGGGGAACACAAAATCCCTTTTACCCAGTCAAAAGTGGAGGGCAAGAGGCTGACTGTATCTTATCCTTGTGACTTAGGTTTAGGTTGATTAGACTGGCTCTCCTTTCCACTCAGGAGTCAGGAGTGTGTAATTATACCATAAACTGTAGTCCAGAGGCCTCGAACACTGGGTCAAATAGAGTGAAATTCATCTTGACCTCTGAAGTTATTATTTTGTTAACTATTATTTCCACATAGAATTTATTATGGGAAGTTTCCAAGTATAGTTTGTGTATAGCTTATGTCTAGGTTTCTATAAATGTGGGTGAAACTAGCTCTTGTGTAACTATTCAAGGTAACGTGGTTTTCAATATGACTGCCTGTATTTCACTGTACTGAAAATGCGGGAGCTGTAGGGGACTGGAAGGAATTCAAATGTAGAAATCACAAAAGGATTCTCAATGACTCATCCAAAATATACACAATTCCCTTCACTCTCCAGGGGGTTCCGCTTTTCCCCAGGGTTCTGTAGACCAACTCAGTACTACACTATAGTTTGGATTTTCCTACAACATAAACTGAACTTAAGGTTACCATCAGGTCAACACCCTGACATTCTAATGACTCTTCTTCCTGAGAGTCCTCCTATACAGACTCCTGCAATGTTGTTACCCGATGACTTTTATTTCCTTGGAAGTTAAACATGGTATGGACAGATAATCCCTTTCCTATTACACCTACTTGGAATGTCCAAGTCAAGCCAAAATGTTTTGTTCTCCCTCTGTCTTGGCTTTAGCCCCTTTTTGGCTCCTCCATCTGGGAGAGGGCACAGTTGGATAATCCTGTCTCATTTCAAGAGGTACATTGCTCAGGATGCTCTTCTCAGGGTTTGTCACAGTCCTGAGAATCAACCCTCGAGTCTGCACTTCTCAAAACATCTGCATTTTTGACTAGAAGGCTAAACTCTGGAATTGGGCTGCCAAGGAAATAACCCTCCTTTAATGAACATGCAGGTATTGAGGAATGGTGGTATCCATCAACTCTGCTCCCAGGCCATGTGAACATGGGACCACGTGTAGTAGACTGATAGTATTTTTTTATGTTCTGGTGCTCCACTTTCTGGATATCCACTGCTGACAGCTCCAGTAAGGATTAGGCAAATGCTAGCTAGGTGAAAAAGGACCGGAGAAGGGAGCCATAGAAACTCTATCCAAGGGGCATTTGCATCTCCAAATGAAGGGAGGGTTAAATGACTCACCTCTTTGCATCTGTTCTCTTTTACCTAGATATACAGATAAACAACACTGTTTTCCTTATCTGCTTATGGAGACTTCTGAAAAGGGAGCAACCCTATTAACTACTGTGTTTTGAGGTGACATGGAAAATGATACTAAGTATTTTCTTCGTTGTCTTCTTTGTGCTGTCTGTGAAGCTAATAGGGACCAGTTTTTCCCATCATGATGTTGTCAAAGAGTCAAGCTACCAGATTCTTCTCTCATTTTCTCATTTAATCAACCCACATTAATTATGTGCCTACTAAGTACAAAACATTGTCCTAGGTACTGGTACTTTGATGTCTTAGAGAGATATTTTTTATTATCTCTAGTCTACACCCCTGACTCTCCAGGACTTTCACTAACATGCCCCAGAAACATCTTCCTCCTAGAATTCTTACATTGGAAATACTTTCTGCCACTGTGTACTATATCTCTGATTGGCTGCTTCCTTCTAGCACCTCTATTTTAAGGAAGAGGCTCAGGCCAGTCACATATTCATCCCTTTCCAGACTTTAGTCCAACTCTCCTGGACTTTGTCTACAATCCCACCCCACCTTCAGCTCACTTTTATATGTCTTCCCCTATTAGAATATAACCTAGAATATAAGATCCTTGAGGGAAGGGTTTGTCTTTCTGCTTTTATTTGTATTCCCAGAGCTTAACATAGTGCTTGGCATATTATAACCATTCAATGAAAACATATTGATTTGACTTAATATGAATCCTCCCTACTCCAATGTATAGTTAAATCTCTTCAAGCTTTCTTGTCCTCTGCAGATTTCATCCCTATTTTCTCACATCATCCTTAGAGTTTGCAGCAGATCACACACAGACAGCACAAGACAGAGCCATGATTTGACCCCAAGTCCATCAACATTTCAACTGTGACATACTGCTTCCTATTTGATTTATAAAAGAGTTCTTCTATAATCCATAATAATGGAGTCCAACTCCAATGGGCTGGGCCATGTCATTTGAGTGACAAATGTATGTTTGCCTAAAATACTATTTTTCAGAGAACTAACACAAGGAAAGTGCTTACATGGAGGTCAGAAGAAGTGATACAAGGACACTCTCAAGTCTTGCTGAAGTACTTTGTAATCAATTGTGTGACCTGAAAGACACTGGCAATGAACTGTGAGGCATGGAGTCCTGCATCGAAGAAAACAGAATGGCAGCAGCTATACAGAAATGTGCGATGCACAAATTTAGTGATGTCCCCACTACAAATGTTCCTGTGGGTTATTTGTGCCATATCCTATGGTAGAGCCTTCCAGAGCTTGCGTTGGTTTAATAGGCCACAGTCAGAAATGCTGTACCCTGACTGGGACATAGCGATGTCATTTTGGTCCTCTTCAAATCAAAGGAGAACAACCAACAAACCAACCAACCAACCAACCAACGATGGAGTATGGATGTTGATATTGACAATCATTTCAGATTATTTGAACCCCAATGAGATCCAAAGCCTGAATTAATCATCCAAACTGCTTTGCTCTACTCTAACGATGCCCTTTTCTGTGTTGGCAACTTCAAAGATGAGATAAGATTGACAGGGGGTATCTTCCTATTGGTGACAGGATGTCTGCAACCAGAACAGTGGGATTTCTCTTATCTTGATATTCTAGAGACATTTGCACCTTGGGATCATAATCTCTAAGTGACATTGCCTTGTCAATTGTCTTGTCTTACTGTATTTATGACCTATTCAACTAAGAAACTTCCTTTCTTACGATATGGAGACCATAAACTAGAGTTGGAACTGTTACTTAAACCTTGTCTTTCTTCTTTCAGTCAATCAGAAGTTTACTTCTGATTCCATGATCATGTCTCTGCTAGCTTTAAGAGAATAAACAATACGAACTTATATATCACCTAGCCTGTTTGCCTCCTTTAACCAAACTTTCAGGTTGACAATATGTACAAATTTCTAGAGAAACCTCTCCTCCTCTAGACTCTCTGGGTTCTTCTTTGGTGATTCAGAACCCCAGTAGAACTGAACAGGAAGATACGTGATTGCAAGCCAAGGACAATTCATCTTGAAAGAAATAGATGCAAATCTCCCACAGGCTCAATTACTGTCGTTCCCTTTGCATCCCTTTGATTTACATTGCATTTGACTAATTTTTTTTGAAAGTTAGGATGAGTTGAAATGCTCTTCTGTCTCTGCTCTGAATCCATACACTCCTCCACTTCTGTAGATGCTCTGTTTTTATTTTTTTCATTTAACTCCCCTTTACATCATTCTTTATATGCCTCAGATCTCTATTGTTCAGTAAATTAAAATTATTCCTTGCTTTCAACTATGGCCCTAGATTTTACTTTCATAAATTCATTCAGGGTTTAACTGATTACTCAAAGTAATCTGGAGGTAGATATTTCAAACACTTAACAAGGTAACCTTAGTCCAAAATAAAGTGAACCAAAGAAAGATTGTGTGGAAGCCATGGTAAAATTTCAGTTATCTGATTGGATTTACAGTTGAATGGTAGTCATCCTATTTTTTTTAGAGGCCCTATGAATGGTGGTGGAGCTAACATTTTAGATGCCTCTTGCTTGGAAAGTTATCTCCACTATTTTATTGATAATTGACCCTACTGAATCTTTCCAGGAGCATCTGTCTATCTGCCTGGAATGTTCTGTTTCTTCCTTTCTAATTATTCTTACCCAGATCAAGGCCCAGAATCCTGGCCTGGGCTGGACAATGTGAGGTCCCACCTAAGAGAACAGAAGCTGCTGTCTTATGGATGGAGAAGAGACCTTAATTTGGCACTCCATTCCTTGGGAAGACATAGAGATAATAAGATAACTATCCCATAGAACAAAATAATCTTCAGAGCTAGGTGCATGGAGAGTCAGTCTGCAGAGGTTGGATGAAGACAGTGCTTTAGGATTAAATCTTGTGCATGAGACTATAGTGACTCAGTGGTGAGCAGAGTGAGGAAGAATGTAGGCCTTGTTCATGAATTAAGAAATGTCCCTAGTATGGATATAAGACTTTTTCTCACTGCAGATAAAGAGCAAGATGGAACCCCATCTCAACATCTATGGACTTCAATCCCCAGGATGGGGGATTGTGCAGGAATCCAGGTGACATAAAGCCAGAGGGATGGCTGCCTGTCCTTGCAAGGGCAACACTGTTACTTGGCCTCTAATAAGAAAGTGTTAACAGCATAGAAGGAAAGGCCTCTTTTCCAGGGTGGGCAGGCTTACATGAAGCCTTTTTGACAATCCCTGCTTCTTTTCAGTACAGTTAAACTTTCAGTGTGCTTTCTACCTGCCACTCAGTGCACTTCCCTCTTCTTACTGTCAATGGGTGTGTATTCTGGGAATGCAATTCCATATTAATAAAAACCATTTCTCTCCTTTTCCCAGCATTTAGGTACTATGTTTCTTGCTTCCGTCAGTGCTCCCAACTGATTCTTGAAGTTTAGAGAATCCTCCCTTTCTTTCTCCAGCTGCCTTTCTATGTTCTGTAAAAGGGAGAGGCAATGAAAAGTACACTGGTTCTGGACTCAGATGACCTGGGTTCAAATCTTTCTCCAGATGTCTATTACTTCTGTGACCTTGGATGAATCACTTAACTTTTCCAGGTCTCAGTCTTCCTTTAAAATGAATGGGTTTGACTAGGTCAGGGGTTCTTAACTTGGGTCTATGCACTTAAAAATATGTACATATTTCTTGATATCTATTTTAATGTCAGTTGTTTGCTTTTTAATTCTATATATTTTATTCACTTAAAACATTATTCTGAGAAGAGGTTCATTGGCTTTACCAGAATTCCAAGGGGCCTGGGACCCAAATAGTTTAAAAAAGATAGTTTCTGAACTTTTTTCAAGTTTTATATACCTATGACTCCTCTGTGGCAGCTGGGCTGGAACATGAAAATTACCTGAGGACATTTCATTTAATCATCCATCAAGAAGTAGTTAAAATTAATGGCTAAAGCAGGGGTTCTTAACTTATTTTGGGTCACAGACCCCATTGACTATCCAGTTAAGTCTATATTCCCTGTCTTAGAATAATCTTTTTAAATTCACAAAATAAAATACATGATTACAAAGAAAGCCACTTCCTTTTTCCTTTTTTTCTGGGCTAACCAAACTAGTTATTTAAGCCAACCCCCAAATGGAATGGTTTCCTATCTCTTCACCATTCTAATGGCCCTTCTCTTTTTAGCATTCTTCCTAAGATATATCAACTAAAACAAAACATGATACTTGACATATGCTCTGACTAGGGTAGAGACCAATGGAACTATACATCTCCCTGATTCTGGATACCATGTTTCTATTAAGGGACCCTAAAGTCCTACTAGTTCTTTTGGCTGCCACATGATATATTAACTCATGTAGAGTTTGCATCTACTAACACCACACTGACCTACTGTGCAATTTTCACACAAATTGTTCTCTGGCCATTCCTTTTCTAGGCTTCAGGCCACCTTTAATTAATATACTATTACTTTTTTCATCCTCCTGGGTGTTTGGTATCTCATACCTGGAATATTTGAAATACCTTTCACACATTTTTCTCTATTTTGGTTTACCTGAAGGAAATTTACTAGCTGGTTGTTGTGGCTGGTTCTGTTCTTGGCTTCAAGCCTCCAGGGGTCGACTGAAGGGGTGCCTGGCTTCTCTACATGATTCTCTGTACGATTCTCTGGCACGCTCCAATTGTCTTCCTGTTAGAAACTTTCCCTCCTTTCCAGGGCACCCCCTTTCCATGCTTCTTCTCTCTGGGTCAACTTGGATTCCTAGTTCATTTTCAAAACTGAGATTGTAGGCAGGCTTACTATTTGTAATCATTTCCCTGTTTATTTATCATTAGGTAAAGGCCCCTCCGAGAGGAGTGTTCATCTTTGAAAAAGAACATTTTGTATATATTGTCACAAAATATTAATTCTTCTTTCTCTTACACTTACCTATAATGAAAGGGCAACACACACTCTATACTGTAAGTGTTGGCAGGTCATCTGGAAGAATAGTCCTGTTTTTAGGGAGTAGGGTTGGGGGCGCAGCATGGTACGGTGAAAGGAGTACTAGCTCTCAAACTGGAAGATGTAGGTTCAAATCCCACCCCTGCTGCTTAATACTTGTGTTTCCTTGGGCAAGTCACAGTCTTGCTGGCCCTCAATTTTATCATTCACAAAATTTGGGATTGGTACTAGATGGCAACTGAAGATACTTCAAGCTCTTGATTTAATATTTTATGTTATAAATATTCAATTTCCATGACAGGAGCCCAGAGAAATTATTTTCACTGATCCAGGCAAGACATCACATGCATTTGACAAGAGCAGTTGAAACTAAGGTTGATGGAGATTAGCATCCACATTGTGCTGTAAGGCCCTTTTCTCCCCAACCTCACAAGACTCTCTAATTATGCTGTGAGTTGGAGAGAAGGTAGAACATTCTCCCTACACATCTCATCAAGCAAAGCGGGAGCTCCATGAGTTCAAGGCCAGCAGAGAACTAAGCAAGAAGTGTCATTAGACGAATGACTGAATTGGTGGGAACATTCATGATGTTCACCATGGTTCTTTATATCACGTTGTGCTCCCTAGGGATCATGGCTAATGGCTTCATTGTTGTGGTATTGGGAAGGGAGTGGGTTCAATTCCACTGGCTGTCTCCCTGTGACATGATCCTGATCAGTTTGGGTGCCTTCTGCTTCTGCCTGCAGTGGCTTGGAATGATATACAACTTTTACTATTTTCTTCACCACCGGCAGTATTCCAAGGAGCCTTCCCTCCAGTACTTTGGAATTTCCTGGGATTTTCTGAATATGGCCACATTCTAGTTTGGTACTTGGCTTAGTGTCCTCTTCTGTGTGAAGACTGCAAACTTCACTCACCCCATTTTCCTTTGGCTGAAGTGGAGAGTCAAGGAACTAGTACCTTGGTTCCTACTAGCCTCCCTGCTAATCTCTTTCATTGTCACTATGCTGTTTATTGCTTTGTACTAGGCATTTTTGCAGGGGACATTCTCTGGGAACATAACCTTATTTGGCTTCACTAGGAAACTAAAAATCCTCTATTTTTTCTCTTTGAAACTCATTACTTATTCTATCCTCTCTTCTATGTTTGCAGTCTCAATAGCTCTGCTGATTTCCTCTCTGTGGAAACACTACTGGAGGGGGGGGAACATCGTGCCCATAGTACCCGCACCAGAGCTCTGAAGTCTCTGGTCTCTTTCCTAGTTATTTATGCTCTTTCTTTTATGTCTTTTATCATTGATTCTGCCTTTTCAGGCTTTGAGGATAGCTGGTACTGGCCATGGCAAATTGTGCTTTGCCTGTGCACGACTGTTCATCCCTTCATCCTTATCCTTGGCAACTCCCAGCTTCTTCTTCTGCCTAAAACCTTCTGGAATGGCAAGGGGATACCATCTCCTACATAAGATATGCACCTCTCTCTACCATACCAAAGAAATGACTCCACTGAGGCCTGGAGCAGAGCACATCCTTTGACTTAAAAAATTTCATCGTATTGAAGTCTTGATAGAAATTGAACATTTTCCTCATTCATTATTCCTCTACTCATAGATTCAAATGCATCTGTGATCTCATGGATTTAGGAGTGTCTGACTTCCAGTGAGGCCTTATTGATGCCTGTCTAGGTCTGCCCATCCTGCTTCACTCTTGTCTTCCCTTGAGCTCGCTGTAAGGGGTCTCCAGCCTGCATGCTGGAGGCCTTCCTTTCTCCTTATATTTGGATAGTGCCAGTGGAATACTCTCATTGGTTTCCTGTTATTTTTCACCTTTATCTCTGTGTCCTAGTCTTCTAAGAAAAGAAAAAAAATCATGTAGCTTTCAAAGGACATTTTTTTCTTTTTGAAATAACCACAGTTACCTTCTTACAAATGACCCTCAGGATAGGTGAACTTTGGTTGACATTCCAAAAACTAAATATTTATGTCTGTCACCAATACTTTTTTTGTCACAACATTCATTCAGTGAAAATACTTTATTTTTCTATTACAAAACTTAAAATTTCTGTTTACATGTTATTTTAATGTCTTTTGTTCTGGCTAGGACAGAAACTGTTTGAAAAAAACAATGTGAGGAAATCTTGGTTAGAACATTAATTATGGAAAGCAGGCTGTGTAACAACAATCCTGCTTGCTGCTACTGTGGCTGTATAAGGCCAATAACACCAGCACACAGGAAGGCTGGTAGCACAGGTTCTTTGATCTGCTTTTCTAAGGAAAGCAACTTTAAGGGATTTACAATCTCACTTTAATTAAACATACGTATATAATTCACTTAGTTCAGGGGAAGATATCAGCACCCTGAACTTCAGAAAAAACACAAAAAGAAATTGTAAGCAGAAATTATATAAATGGAGCAAATAACACAAATCAGCAGACAAGCTTCCAACTGTCTGACCAAGATATTACATACATAGTTACCAGAGTGAGGAGCACTAACATCTGGGTTTCTCAAAGCTGAGGGGTTCCTTAGTAATGGCAACCCAGAGTCTTCTCTGGTCAAATCACACAACACTCTTGCAGTGAGTGAGCCCCAAGCAAAATGCTAACCTCAGAGTATATATGCACTTCTTCAGGGTCAGAGGGCATTACAACCATGTGACTCAAATCCGTGTGACCTAGGCCTTCCTGTGACTTAAGTGAGTCATCAAAGACTCCCAATTCAATCAAACGCTCTTGATTGAAACAAAGGCAAGACTGAATCAAAGCCACTGCATTGCTTTAGTGCTGAGAAACACTCAAACAAAAAACAACAAAATGTCCTACTATGCTTGCCATTATAGGCTGTAAGAAGCTCAGGTTGCTAGAGTCAATGCCAGATATTAGAAGATGCCATTGTAAGTAAATTTTGTGGAACAGTTTTTTACTGGGAAGAAGTTAATGGAATCTTCTTTGATTCAGAGCTGAAAGGCCCTTAAAAGCCATTTACATGAGAGGAAAATGAAACCTAGAGAAATGAAGTTACTCCAAAGTCACACAGGTAACTTAAATTCAGGTCTTTTGAGTTCAAATCAAGACCCTTGACCAGTGGTTCTAACTCTTTTGTTTTTTTTTACCTTCTTACTACAACAACAACAACAACAACAACAAATGTATTACGACTTCCCAAGCGAAATTAATATTATTACTACTTATAATAACTAAAATGATAACTTTTGTCCTCAAAAGCACAAAATTAAAATGTAAATTATATAATTTAAAAATATACAGTTGAGTACTAAATGTAAAATTATAAAACACTTAAATATTTTATATTGGATATTCTCTAAGAATTAAATGAAGTAATTCAGTAAGACTTCATATGCTTACATATGACCTGCAAGACTTCAGATTAAATTTCTTTATATTTTTGTTGAATAAAAATAACATTTTAGATAAAATAAGTGACAACTTGGATGCTATTCAGCATACTATAATAATGGTATATAAATTTGATTTGGATTTTTGATTTTCTTTATTTGAATAAAGATTTGTAATATTTTGATCAATATCAGTCCACCACAAATTTTTACATCTGATTCTGCATTGATTTTATTTCTGCATTTTGAATTACAGCAAGAATAAAATGAAAATGCTTGACCACTGAAGGATGTGGTAGAAAATGGTAGGATAATTTTAAAGCTCTGTTGCTGAGTGATGAAAATTTAATTTTTTCTAGCCAAACATTTACAAGACGATCAGTTTTGAATGACTGTAGTCTAAAATCCATTGTTATATCAATACAATTTTTGTTTTTCATCCATTATCAATTCATTAGCTAGAGACATAAAAGACATGTCATATAAATTGCAAATCCAATGTAATTTATTGGAATATTCAGGGAGATTTTTTATTGAAAGTCATTTTAAAAAATTTCAGAGATCACTGATATCTTTTTTAATAGGCAGTTCACTTTCTCATAGGAAATAATGTAATGTCACAAAACAGTCAGTATTGTTATCAATTTTGCGGCTCCAAATCATACTTTGTGGCTCTCAATCATACTTTCTATTTTTGTTTTCTTACCCTGCAATAGTATATTAAGTTCATTAGTTTTTGAAGCAATGTCTGCTAAATATTGCAACAAATTCTTTTCCATATTCAATTAGATGAGTAAAAACTTCCCCCCAGGAAAGCCATCTAACAATCACATGGACACACACACAGACACAGACACAGACACACACACACCCCTATTTGTTCTAATTGTAGCCATATCTATGGTGGGGGGGGGGAAGAGGGAAGTAAAAAAAGAAATTGATATGATAATTTTGTTTTATATTTGAAAGGAAAACCAGTTGTGCATAGCAGAGATGCAGTTTCATGTGCAATCGTCTTTTTAAAAATTGTACTATGTTATGGAAATGCTTGTTTTCTTTTATAAATTAAAAAAAACAAAAAAAAAATAAATTCAGCCTCAGACATTTGTTAGCTGTGTAACCTGGGCAAGTCATTTAACCTCTGCTTCAGTTTCCTCCTTTACAACATGGGATAATAACAGCACCTCCTTCTCAAGTTTGTTATGAGGATAAAATAAGATAATATTTTTAAAGCATTTGCGAACCTGCAAACTCTATACAAGTGCTAGCTGTTGTTGTTGTTGTTGTTACTGTTACCAGAGCAAGTAGTTGGTAGAGCTGATTGGTGTCTGGGGAGTGGCACTACAATAATGCTAAGTCTCAGCTGTCATAGTCTATAACGCCCAAATTGGATTTCACAATTTCACTGAGCACTTTCTACAGCACTTTTTTTCAGTGCCCATAACCAACAATTTGCATAGGATGCTCACCACCTGGGACTTCAGCCTGAGCTCCTGGATTTCTGAAAGTAATAGATCATATTTGGATTGTCTTTTACTGCCCATAAGCACAGTAACACAAAAGAGAACATAAGTATGTGACAAGGAGGAATAACCAGAGACCTTGCTCTTAGGGAGTAGGCAGCAACGATTATTGGAGTAAAGCTGGTTAGAAGCATAGCTTTTGGTGAGAGCTGATATTAGAGCAGAAGATTAGGTGTAGAGTGACAACACATGAGTCACTTAATGCCTTTGAGTCTCAGTTTCCTCATTTGTAAAATGGGGATAATGATAGCCATAGCCATTTTCTTACAAGGTTGCTCTGCAAGGCAAATGAGGTCATCTATGCAAAAATCTATTTAAATTTCAGTTATTTAAAAAAGAAAAAGCTTTGCTGTGGAAACCAACTAATACCCAGACCATGTCCAGGTATTGAAAAAGGGAGTTAAGGAAGGTCTCTCTTCCTCTCTTCCTCCCTCCCTCCCTCCCTTCCTCCCTTCCTTCCTTCCTTCCTTCCTTCCTTCTTTCCTCCATCCTTTTTTCCTTAATTTCTTTCTTTCCTTTCTTCTCCTTCTCCTCCTCCTCCTCCTCCTCCTCCTCCTCCTCCTCCTCCTCCTTCTTCTTCTCCTTCTTCTTCTCCTTCTCCTTCTCCTTCTCCTTCTCCTTCTCCTTCTCCTTCTCCTTCTCCTTCTCCTTCTCCTTCTTCTCCTTCTCCTTCTCCTCTCTCTTTCTTCTGATTTTGTTACTGACTAGGTAATAGTACAAAGATTGTCAGACACATTCAGCCCTTTTCAATTTATCTCATAAGGGTAAGATTTTCTTGCAACAAGGTTGGTATGATGACAGTAGAAAGGAGTCAGTCAGTCATTTAGCACTGTGGATACAAAGAAAGATAAAACCATGGTCCCTGTCATCAAGAATCTCCCATTCTAATGAGGAAGACAATGTGTAAATAACTATTTACATACAAGATACATACAGTGTTAATGGAAGGCAGTTTTAGTAGGCAGCGAAAGGCCTCTTCTCGAGGGTGGAATTTGAGCTGAGTCTTTTTCTTTTAACTTTATTTATTTTTAGTTATCAACATTCATTTTCATAAGATTTTGATGTCCAAATTTTCTCTCCATCTCTCCCCTACCCCCACCCGAAGAGAGCATTCATTCTGATTGCCCTTTCCCCCAGTCTGCCCTCACTTTAATCACCCCCTTCCCACCCTTATTCCCTTCCCCCTTACTTTCTTGTAGGGAAAGATAGATTTCTATATCCCATTGCCTGTATATCTTATTTCCCAGTTGCATGTGAAAACAATTTTTAACATTTGTTTTTAAAACTTTGAGTTCCAGATTATCTCCCTTCTTCCCTCCCCACCCACCCTCATTTAGAAGGCAAGCAATTCAATATAAACTATACATGTGTACTTATGCAAAGCATTTCCATAATAGTCATATTGTGAAAGACTAACTATATTTCCCTTCATCCTATCCTGCCTCCCATTTATTTTATTTTCTCCTTTTACCCTGTCCCTTTTCATTCCCCTCCCCATTGTGCACTTCCCCCCTACTTTCCTGTAGGGTCAGATACCCAATTAAGCATGTATGTTATTCCCTCCTTAAGCCAAATCTGATGAGAGTAAGTTTGACTCATACCCTTTCACTTTCCACCTCTTCCCCTCCATTGTAACAGCTTTTTCTTACTTTTTTAATGTGAGATAATTTATGCTATTCTATCATTTCCTTTCTCCTCCCAATATATTCTTCTCTCACCCCTTAATTTTATTTTTTAGATATCATCCCTTCATATTCAACTCACCCTATGCCCCCTGTCTATATATACATATACATATATATGTATGTGTGTATGTATGTATATATGTGTGTGTGTATATATATGTATATATGCATATACATATATATATATATATATATTCCCTTCAACTACCCTAATACTCAAGTTACAATGAGTTACAGTGAGTTACAAATATCATTTTTCCAGGTAGGGATCTAAACAGTTCAACTTTAATAAGTCCCTTATTATTTCCCTTTCCTGTTTACCTTTGCATGCTTCTCTTGATTCTTTTATTTGAAAGTCAAATTTTCTGTTCAGCCTTGGTCTTTTCATCGAGAATCCTTGAAAGTCCTCTATTTCATTGAAAATCCATTTTTTCCCCCTGAAGTATTATAATCAGTTTTGCTGGGTAGGTAATTCTTGGTTTTAATGCTAGCTCCTTTGACTTCTAGAATATCATATTACAACCCCTTTGATCCCTTAAAGTAGAAGCTGCAAGATCTTGTGTTATCCTGATTATGTTTCCACAATACTCAGATGGTTTCTTTCTGGCTGCTTGCAATATTTTCTCCTTGACCTGGGAACTCTGGAATTTGGCTTCAATAGTCCTAGGAGTTTTCCTTTTGGGATCTTTTTCAAGAGGTGATTGGTGGATTCTTTCAATTTCTACTTTACCCTCTGGTTCTAGAATATCAGGGAAGTTTTCCTTGATAATTTCTTGAAAGATGATGTCTAGGCTCTTTTTTTTTGATTATGGCTTTCAGGTAGTCCAATAATTTTAAAATTATCTCTCCTGGATCTATTTTCCAGGTCACTGGTTTTTCCAATGAGATATTTTACATTGTCTTCTATTTTTTCATTCATTTGGTTCTGTTTTATCATTTCTTGATTTTTTATAAAGTCATTAACTTCAATTTGCTCCATTCTAATTTTTAAGGAATTATTTTCTTCAGTGATCTTTTGGACCTCCTTTTTCCATTTGGTCAATTCTACTTTTTAAGGCATTCTTCTCCTCATTGTTTTTTTGGAGCTCTTTTGCCATTTGGGTTAGTATATTTTTTAAGGTGTTATTTTCTTCAGTATTTTTGGGGTCTGCTTTGGCAAGCTGTTGACTCATTTTTCACAATTTTCTTTCATCACTCACATTTCTCTTCCCAATTTTTCCTCTACTTCTCTTACCTGATTTTCAAACTCCTTTTTGAATGCTTCCATGGCCTGTGACCAATTCACATTTTTCTTGGAGGCTTTGGATATAAGAGGTTTGACTTTGTTGTCTTCTGGTTGTATATTTTGATCTTCTTTGTCCCCAAAGTAAGATTCTATAGTCTGATTTTTTTACATTGTTTGCTCATTTTCCCAGTCAGTTACTTGACTTTTGAGCTTTTTGTCAAGGTAGGACTCTGCTTCCAGAGTGAATAGTGCTCTGTTCCAAGTTTCAAGGTTTTTGCGCAACTGTTGTCAGAGATACTTCTAGTCACCTGTAAATTTTCAGTTCTTCCATGGTGGTATGATCAAAGGAGAGGTGTTACTTCTCTCTTGGCCTGTGCTCTGGTCTGTGAGTGATCACAAGCACTCTTTTCTACCTTGGAACTGTGAGGAGAATTCCCTCTCCACAGCTGCCACAAACTCTGTCATGCTAGTGTCCCTCCTCACCCCAGGACTGCCACCCAGGACTATGACCCAGATCTAAGCAGTGCACCAGCAAAGTGATCCCTGCAGTCCTCCTCTGATCAGCTGCTTGATCCCCCACCATCTGTGGGCCTGGAGCTCCAGAAGCACCTGCTGCTGCTGCTACCACCACCGCCACTTCTGCCACCTCAGGGCTGGTGCCAGACTGTGCTCTTCTCTCACCGAGGTCTGACAGAGTTTCCCCACTAACCTTCTACTTTGGTGTTTGTGGGTTGAGAAGTCTGGAAACCACCACAGATGCCAGTGATTCAATCCCTTGAGGCCTGCTCTGGCCCAGTCTGTGCCTGCAAGGCTCACATTGGACTGTGCTCCACTCCCAGCCCGGTGTGATAGATCCCTTCTGGTTGTCTTAGGTTGGAGATTTGCTTCACGCTGTCATTTTGTGGGTTCTGTAGCTCTAGAATTTGTGTAAAGTTATTTTTGCAGGTATTTGGAGGGGTTTGGAAGAGAGCTTAAGCACATCCCTACTTTTACTCTGACATCTTAGCTCTGCCCCACCCCCTATCTCCTGAGCTCAGTTTTAAGAGAAGTCAGGAAGTGGTGGTGAGTGGGAGGACATATCAAGCATGGCAGATAGCTGTTGTAAAGTCATGGGACAGGAGATGGTGTGTAGTTTGTGAGGAATATCAAGTGGGTCAGAGCAGCATGATTGTAGAGTGTGTGGAAAAGAATAAAGTGTAAGAAAGGTAGGAATTAGATTACGAAAGCCTTGAAATGCCCAATAAAGCATGTTATATTTTATCATATGAGTAATAGAAAACCATTGGAATATATTAAGTAGTGGGGTGATATTGTGGGACTATGACTTTAAGAAAATCAGAGAAAACTGAGGTATGGATACCAGTCAGAAGGCTATTGCGATATTGTCTTATACTGAGTCAATGAGAGACTGAACAAGGTTGGCCTAAGTGGATCAAACAGGACAAAGACAAGAGACATGAAGGTACAAATGATAACAACATATTGGATATGTGGGATGAGTATGTGTGAGGAGTTGAGATTGACACCTAAGTTATGAGCCTGCAAGATTTGGAGGATGCCAATTCTCTCCAGAATAAGAGAAAATGTGGGAAGAGGAGTGGATTTTGTTTGGAACATCTTAAAATGGCTAAAAGACATCCCATTTGAGATGTCCAAAAGGCAGTTGATGATATTTGATTGGAGTTCAGGAAAGACGTTATGGCTGGATATATAGCTCTGGGAAGGATCTACATAGAGATGATAATTTAGTCTATGTAAGCTGTTGAGATCAGCAAAGGACATAGCATAGATGGAGATGAAAAGAAGGTTGTGGATAGAGCCTTGGGAGACATACAGGATTTAATTGATGTCAGTTTCAAAGGCTTCAGAGAGTTCAGGAAGGATGAGGCTCAGGAAAAGACTATTAGATTTGGCAATTAAAAGACCATTTATAACTTTGGAGAAAACAGTTTCAGTTGAATGATGAGATCAGAAGTCAGATTGCAGGGAGTTTTTAGTGAAGTGAGAGTAGAGGATATGGGAGCAGGTGTATAGATGATTATCTTAAGAAGTTTAGCTAAGATGGAGAAGAGACATCTAGAATGGTAGCTAGCAAGGATGATCAGATTGAGAGGCAATGGGTGATACATGGGCATGTTTGTAGGAAGAAAAGGAGCTAAGAGATGGGAAAAGACATTGAAAATGGGAGAGAGAAAGATTGTAGAGAGGCAATCTACTTGAGAAGATAAAAGGGGGTAGGATCAAGAGTACACATTGAGAGTTTGCCTTGGCAAGGAAAATGGAGGAGAGAAGAAGAATTTCTTAGTGAATAGCCTCAATGTTTTTTTCTATGAAGTATGGAGTGAGGTTCTCAAATTGGATGGTAGTGGGAAGAGATACTTTAGAGGGCACAAAGAGCAATGAGAATGTTTATAACAACCATTGTGGTCAATGGGATAGCAAATTGATTAAGGAAATACAAAAAGAGTGTCTAGCTCTAGCAGAGGCCCAGTTGAGATAATGTATTATAATTTTGTAGAGGACCAAGTCAGCATGATTTCATGATTATCTCCAACTTTATTTGGTAGCATATGAATAGAAGACAAGGAGAGGGATATGAGTAAATTTCACTATTACCGGAAAGGGTGGCCAGGAGTATTATCAGGTGGAAACTAGAGCTCAGTGAGAGCCAGAAGAAGTAAAGAATGAGAAAGGAAAAAGTTTAAGGCGAAAATCTATTAGTTAATTATGGAACAGGCATTTCATAGAGCACAGTGGGTGGTGAACATAGCTCTGGAGAGGAACACTTAGGGAGTAGAGATAACAGTGATAAGAGTAAAGGAGCAAGTAACTGGGGATGGGGAATAGATTTTGCACATCAATTGTTGATGTTCAAAATTGTAGGGATCTGAAGAAGCTGGCTTATGCCAATTACTGAGGAGTAATTCCAGGCAGAATTTCTGTGGCTGTAAAGCAGTCTATTAAGTGGCAAGTGATTCGATTGACTATTCAAAGTCCTCCTTCAATATTCAACCTCATGGTAAGTGGTGATATTTGGGTCCTGCATAATCTACCTTGGGGTAGTCAAGACGAAACAAAGATGTGGCCTGATGGAGTCTGCTCAGGAGTCAGTACATGGCTTTTGATGATGTTTCTAGACAAGGATTGTTTCTGGAGCACTGAAGAAGGTCTTAGGGGTTGAAGATTCGATGTTGGGCTGATGTAGGGATGGCTGGGAAGGTTTTAGAGGGAAGAGAGACTAGAGGTTGGTAGTAGGATCCTGAACTGTGACAATTTAAAGATTCAAGAGACATAGTTTCTGGGTAATTTAATAATTTTATTAATAAAGCCAGCAGGTTATTAATAAAAGGATGGTCATTTGGCCATCTCTCTCAGACCAAAGCCCCCTAATGGTGGTGGGGGTCATGGTTTATATGTTCTTCTAAGAGGAGATATTCCCAAGGGGTGCCTACTCAACTCTGATTGGTTAATCAACATTTCCCCAGACCTGTTTGAGAAAACACAAACTAAATGAGCAGAAATACACCCATTATCCTAAATTTATAATTTCTTTTACTGTCTGATTAGATCTTGAGTTGGGTAAATCTCTAAGACAGATTTCCCTCACTGGTTGATTTCTATATGAGGAAGTAGAAAAAGGGGAAAAACTTTGTTCCTAATGCAATAATCAGTTATTAAATATAAGAGAGAAACATTCATTTCTCATAGAACTGATATAGACCTCACAGAGGTCATCATGAAGACCTCGGAGGAAAGACATGATATGGGTGTGCAGAGGTTGGACAAATGGTAGCCATATTCTGGACTGAAAAATTGTTAGTCTCTGGAGAGAAAACAGAGCATCCAAAGTCAGGTGGCCAGATCCCAGGGTGACTTAGGGATCAATGGGAAGGTTCTGGAAGAAAAGGATATTTCTAAACTCAAATGACATAGTAGCATAGGGTCATGGGTGGCAGGTGAGGAAGACATAGGTCGATTTAAAAAACAGGCTTAAATTTCTAAGAACTTCTGTTGTTAGCTGGCTAGATGTAGCTGACTAGAGAGTATAGTCACAAAGGAATTGTAATGGTCCTGGGGCTATGAACTAAAGAATTGGGAAAAAGTAGCTGAAGACCACTGGATCGCAACTCAGCGGCAACAATTCAGTAGAGCGCCTTAGCAGAGATCAAGATGGAACTGATAAAAGATTCACTGGAGGAAGCAGCTCCCCTGATGATACCACCAAAGGATACTGGTTGCTCTGTGGAGAGACAAGCATCAGTATTAGAAACACGAGTTACCTTGATTATGCACTTTGTGCATCCTTTCTCTCAGTGGAGATATGGCAGCACCGTGTATAGGAGAATCTTTCTTGTCACTTGTTTTGCTATGCTATCACACTAAATGTCCTTTGCTTTGGATGAATGTAATCTCTGGTTGGTTGGTAATTTCGTGAGATGTAATTTTTACTGGACACTGACCCATGATGTGTCTAGAACCTGGCTTAGCTTTCAGGACATACATATGTGAGTAGAGATCCAAGTACTCCCTTTGACTCTTTCACCTTAGTTCCTCTTTATCCCTGTTCTTTTAAAAATTTGTCCTTCATGCTCCCTTAACTCTCTTTCATTGGCATACATAGGCTGGGCTTTTTGTGCTGACAGACCCTCTTCCACTTTGTTCTCTTGATGCCCTCTCACTACTCCTGTTATAAGAGGCCTTCCCCTAGCCCATCCTTCCGTTCTCCCAATTCTGAATTGGCTCATCTGAACTACTATCACAGGACCCAATGGGAAAAAACATTGATTTAAATTTGAAAGGGACCTCAGAGATCAGATAGTCCAACCCCTCAATGTACAGGTGAGAAAACTGAGCTCCAGAGATGGTGAGAAAGTGTAGTTATTGGCAGAGCCAGGATTTGAATCCAGACCTTTTGATTTCACATCCAGTATGATTTCTACTGTGTTGAATTGCTTCTCACTTTACTTATAGAGCAAAGTTGGCCCAAGGTAAAATGAAGTAGGCTAAGTCTGTGCCTTCATTCCATACAGATTCAGAAGTGGTTGAATGGTGAGGCTCAAAAAGATGCAATAAGTGGTTCAATGTCAACTTGACATCTACAAAGTGGGAGAGCAAAATAGATGTGTGAATCCAGGGCATGAATGGAACACTAAGTGTTTACGTTATAGACAGGAGGATGTTTAATAGTGGAGTGGGGAGGGTGGTAGATAAGGGCATCACTAAAACAACTGGAGTTGGGGAAGATCTGGGGGAGCCTTGTAGCTAGACTTAAGGGAGGGAAGCAGGATAGACAGGGAACAAGTTTGCATTTTGAAGGGGTTCTTGAAAGATGACAGGATCAGTAGCCCAGATCCGGATATTTCCTTGGCCCTGGCTCTGGTAAAGGACATGCAAATCTAAAGACTGTGTTCAGAGAGTGATCTATGTCAGATTTGCATTCATAGAGGCGGTAGGATTCTTTCCCAATCCACACGAGGCACACATAGTCTCCTCCTGCTCCCCCACTTTCTCTTCCAGCTGGGCTCCTGCTGAACCCTTGGAGAGTCTGGCTTGCTATTAGATCTCTTTTGGGTAAGGTGTCCTCATACATCAGAGCCTCAGCAGATGCTCAGTGGAGAAAGAATGCCCAGCCCACTCATTCTCTTCTTAATGATCTTTTTTCTCCTGGAGTGTACCATAGGAATCATAGAAAATAGTTTCATCATCATTGTGCTGGGCAGGGAGTGGGTGCAATGTTGGACCCTGCTTCCTGGTGACATGATACTGGCCAGCCTGAGCATCTCCCGCTTCTTTCTACAGGGAGCAGCAGTTTTTAGCAACTTCTTCTCATATTTCTTCCTAACTAGCAGAAAGCTATACATTGACATTTTCTGGAATTTTGCTAACACGGTCTCATTCTGGTTCACCACCTGGCTTGCTGTTTTCTACTGTGTGAAAATTTCATCCTTCACTCACCCCATCTTTCTCTGGCTGAAGTGGAGAATTTCTGGATTTGTCCCCTGGCTACTGTTGTGGTCCTTAGTGATATGCATTTTGATATTTATCTTATCTTTTGTAAAGACCTCTCTTGTTTTCCAACTGCCAGTCACTGGGAATTACTCAGAAAAGACCACTTTTGATGATGTCATAAGAGCATTCCAGAGTCATTTTTTATTGCCACTGCAAATGTTTATTTTGTTAATTCCTTTCCTCTTCTTCCTTGCCTCCACCATCTTGCTAATTTCCTCCCTGTGCCGACACTTGAGAAACATGCAGCACCGTAGTGCTGGTCCTCAGCATCCAAGTATGCAGGTCCATGTTACAACTGTGAAGTCACTTTTTTTCTTTCTCATTCTCTATGCGTTATACGTTCTGCCTATTATCATCTCCCTCGCAGCACCTATTTCAGTTTGCAGCTCTCACTATTGGGTATGGGAGATAGTGATCTATTCTGGCATCTCCATCCATTCTGCCTTCCTGATTCTGAACAGCTCGAAACTAAGAAGGGCTCTGAAGAAGATGCTGCATTATCGTGAGGCTGCATGAGGGGAATTCAGCTCTGAAGTGATTAATATGAGTAACCAATATTGAATGTTACCAATATTGCTGTTTGTGACATGGATGCATGAGACTTAGAAAGGAAGAAAGGAAGGTGTGAAGGAAGGAAGAAAGGAAGTAAAAAGATATTTAATTATATACTTATAATATTTTGGCATTGTAATAAGAACTGGGGATACCAATACAGTCACTTAGGTACTGATTTTTCATCTTCTCTATTCTCTCTTCCCCTACTACCTAGTTCATTCACCCCTAAGCCCTGTCAATTTTTCTTTTCTAATATTTCATGGATAATTGAAAGGTATTTTGGAGGCTGACTTCCTCATTTTACAGTTGGCGTACTAAGGACATGAAAGATCAATTGATTTGTCCAATGTCTCTGAGGCTATATTTGAACCCAGCTCTTCCTGATTCCAAGTATAGCATTCACTTCACTATGATTTTATCTTTCCTTGTCTTTTGTTCTCATACTTACACACACAACCACAAGAACAGCCCCTGTCCTGAATTCTAAACTCCTTGTGCCCATGTGGAGTTGCAATCCTTTCTAATGGCCTCTGTGTCCATCCTGCAAAAAACAGTTAGATACATCTCAATTATTGAAAAAGGTGACTATGGTCAAGTCACTTAGCTTTCTTAGCCTTGCTTTCTTCATCTAGGAAAAAAATGAAGTGCAGTATGTGAGTGTATGTGTGTGTGTGTGTGTGTGTATGCAATGTATACTTTATAAATACGTGCAATGCGTATATGTATATGTATATGCACACACATATATACATACCCTGGTTGGCTGTTGTTCTTCATTCTCAAAGAGGACCAAAATGACATCACTATGCTAGAGTCAAGTTTCAGTGTGTCTGACTCTGGCTGATCAGACCAATATGAGCTCTGGATGCTCTACCATAGGTTGGGCATAAGCAGTCTGTGTGAATACATATATATACACACATATATGTTATACACACATACACATACATATATAATGGAGATTATGGTATTTTCTCTACCTACCCCAGGAGGTTACCCAGAGCAAAGCACTTGTCAACTTCAAAGTGATAGAGAAACAAGATTTCTTGCTAGTTCATCTTCACCCTCTTCAGAAACCTAGAGTGGCTGCCAATTGCCAATTGCATCACGGGCTTCAGCTGACCACACCTCTGTCCCCATTGACAGACAGTAAACTCTTATTGCATTCACTCAACTATACTTGAGAGGTTTTTTCAGTCATGGCCTGACTTTTTGTTTCTTTTCCATTCCTTTGAAAACTCAGCTGGAAACACACCTTCTATTCCAACTTCAATGTCAGATCCTTGAAGGCACAAGTTTGTGTCTTTGTACCCCTGGAAGAATGGAACTGCAGATAAGGACCCAACCTCTTTGTCAGCAATGCCTGGATTCAAGTCTTATCCAAGACATATGCTGCCTGGATGACTCAGAGAATTGACTTAAGCTCTCAGGACCCAAAACAGTTCTTTAAGATTATAGGCTGGCTGCTTGTGGTTGCGATTACCAACTTTGATAGACTTAGTTCTTCTCATCAATGAAATAATTTAAGATAATTCCAAGGGACTCATGATGGAAAATGCTTTTCATATCCAGAGAAAGAACTACAGAGTCTGAATGAAGATTGAAGCATACTATTTTTTTCTTTGTCTTTGTTTTTTCTTTCTCATGGTTTTTCCCTTTTGTTCTGATTCTTCTTTCACAACATGACCAACGTGTAATTATGTTTAATATGATTGTACATGTATAGCCTTTATCAAATTGCATGCTGTCTTTGGAAGGGGGGATGGGAGGGTGGTAGATAAAAATTTGGAGCTCACAATCTTTTAGAAGTGAATGTTTAATAGTATCTTTGCACATAATTGGAAAAATCAAATACTTTTAAATGGGAAAAAAGAAATAAAAAAAAGACTATAGGTTGCTGAGCAGGTGCTGATTTGCATGGAGATTAACCTATACTCATGAAATTGTAGGCCTACTTTCCTTGTTCCATGTCACCCTCCTCAATAAAAACAAAACAAAACTCTATCACCTAAAACAATGCCTTCAATCAATAAACACATATTAAACCTCTATTATGTGCCAAGAACTGGTAGCATTTATAGAGCACCTTAAGGTTTGCAAAGTGCTTTATGAATATCATCTCATTTTATCCCCACAATAACCCTGGGAGGTGGGTGCTATTTTTATCATCCCTATTTTGCAGAGGAAGAAACAGAGGCAGGCAGAGGTGAAATGACTTCTGCTGGCTCACACAGATAATGGGTGTTTGAGGCTGGATTTGAACTCAGGTCTTCCCAACTCCTGGTCTACCACTTGATCCACTGTGCCATATAGCTGTGGTACAAATATGAAGAAAAGAAATGAAATAATCTTTCTTCTCACGGAGGTTACATTCTGTTGGCGGGGAGGGACCTGACAAATAGTAGGTACTTAGTAAATGTTTTCTGAATTAATGAATTAGTAAATAAGACATATTCAGTGAAAGCATAGTGACATTGTTCTAGACTACCTAACCACTTA
Organism: Trichosurus vulpecula; assembly: GCF_011100635.1. Classification (NCBI taxonomy): domain Eukaryota; kingdom Metazoa; phylum Chordata; class Mammalia; order Diprotodontia; family Phalangeridae; genus Trichosurus; species Trichosurus vulpecula. Next base: position 103,032,425 of record NC_050577.1, on the reverse strand, counting down.
CCCCAATCACTCTGACAATGTCCTACCTTGGTTCTATCCTCCTGTACACTGCTCTTCCTGAAAGGAAAATGTTCAGGGGTGAGAATGGTGGAAGGACTTTGTCCGTTGCTGTGGCATGACAGAGAATACTAGCCTTGAGAATATGGAGACAGAAGAAAGATGCTAGCAGAGATGTCATCTTTCTTCCTAAGCTGTCTGGGCAGGGCTTTGATACCCAGCTTGTGGTAGGGAAACCTTTGCTTGGTTTGAGAGGATCAGAGACAGAAATGAACTGAGTTCAATGGAACCAATAACTGGGATGTGGAGCAGTGCCTGTCTGGAGCTGAAACCTGAGGGGGATATAATTTCTTTGTGCATAATCCCTCCCTCTCACCTCTATTCACCAAGATAGGAGAAGAATCAGTGTCTCAACACTGATCTACATAAGTAGAATGGAAACCCAGGACAAATGTCTTTGCCAGTTCCTGGTGGGGGTGGCTCCATTGAACTGAACTTCTGACATTGAGTATGATGAAGACAAAGAGAGCAGTGATGATAAAAATGAAGGAAATGCATTTGAAGGCAAAGATGTTTTCAATGTAGTTATTTTTCATATATGCACAAGAAAAAGATGTATACATAGCTTTACACACACATACATGCACACATATATACATATCTTTCACAGTGCTCTCATTTTAGGGGTGATGTCTATATTCTAGGTAATCCTCCACATTTGTAATAACGTAGCCATGATGCACTCAAGAAGGCTAGTCTAAATTTGCCTGGGGCCCATCATAGGCAGGGGGGCCAGGAAAGAGAGGAGTTGTGGTTTCTTTTTTTTTGCCTTGCACATGCATGGAAATCTCCTCTTCCCATTGGATTGCAGGCAACTAGAAGACAGAAGCTATCTTTTGTCTCTATGGCAATTTATGTATGTAGTAAATATTTTGTTGGGGAAGCTGATGATCATGATGACTGTCACTCTTAACATAAAGACCCCAAGTATGTTTTGGATATTTTCCTGACTTTCCTAGCTTACAGTCCCTGTCCAAGATAGCTGCAGAATGCACACATCATAACCCTGATTGTCTAGAGACCAAATATTCACTTGTGAGCATCCAATTCATGGTATTGCATTATTGTTGTTGTAGTCATTATTATTATTTTTGGTGAGGAAGAAAACAATAGAAATCTTAGAATGAATCAGCATTTGTTCCAAAGGTAATTCTCTTTCTCTCTCTCTCTCTTCCTCTGTGTACCTCCCTGCCTCACTCTCTATCATATCTGTATTATACCTATACCTGCATTTACCTCAAAACCCATTTCTGTGCCTATATCAATATGGGAGTCTATACCTATATCTGTACCCATATCTGTATCTATATTTATATACATACCCATCTTCATCTCCATGTCTGCCTTTATCTTTTCTATGTCTATAAGCAAAAGATATGCCCATAACTCCTTCTTACTCACTTCCCATGGTTCTATAGCATACATGATTGTCCTCATTGTTGGGCAAGATTAGAATATGTTTTCATAGAATTCTCTGGTCTTTCTATACCATTTGCCTAAAACAAGAAGAGGGCAAAAAAGAAAAATCTTCTTGAGTCTTTTTCTTCTCTCTCTGGAGGTCCTTCTTTTCTTCTCCAAGTTACCAATTTCACTAATCACCATGAATATCCCTGGGGCCAGTAAACTTTATTTCTTCCAGTTATTTAAAAGTAAAAAGAAGGAGCAAGAAATGTGCATGGAGTCCAGCAATTGCTATGTAACAGTATACTTTGTGAATCAGCCATGGTCTACACCATGATTCTAATGTCTACTAGGCACACTGTAAAATTTGATCATGAGCTCTTGTTTTCTAGTATCCTCTTTACAATTTGTGGGGCAGATAGCATCAAAAACTTGATAGCTTCTAGCGCCATAACTAGGCTACCCGCCCCCTCCCTCCCAGACAAACACAATTACAGGGAAAGGATAGGAAGCTGTGCGCAGAGGACAGCCCAGTCATGGAAGCAGTTGTGCAAGGAGAGGGGGAATCCTGTTTTCCAGAGAGTCTGGCATAGCCTAGTAGAAGTTGGGAGAGAAAGTGGCCCTGGGAAAAGGTGATCCTTAGCAATAGGACAATAGTACTGGTGGCCTGGGTGTGGCAACAGTACCACAGACAGGAGAGGACTTCAAGTTGATTTGTGGGTTGAGGAGGGTGAAAGGGGTAACATGCCCCACTGGATGTTAGCACACCGGGATAAAGCCCTCTTCATTCCATGCCAGTTAAAGCCCTGATTGCTTTCCATTTCCTATGGGATAAAATCTAAACTCCTTAGCTTAGCATTCAGGGCCCTAAACAATAAGGTACCTCCTAAACTTTTCAAACTTATCTCTCCCTCCACAAATTATTCTCTAAAATAGTGGTCAAAATGTCCTACTCTTTGTTCCTTGAATGTGGTGGCCTGCCTCTAGTTGTTCCTTCTACCTGGCATGCTCTTGTTATGGCAATCAGACTTTTCCCTGTACTTCCCTTTTGGGATGCCAAGACTATCAAGTCTCCCCTTTTTTTTTGAATGGGTGGGAAACTTTTTGTTGTCTTTGTTTGGAGTATTTCTCAGCTATTTCTCAGCACTGAGGGCAATCAGGAGTCATTGACTTGTATATGATATGATGCTGAGGATGGGGAACTTTCACACACCCAGCCTGGGTGAGGTCAGAACCCTCAGGGCTCCAAACAGAATATAACTGAGGGGAGATTGGTGTTTTGACTTTTGAGGCTCACTTATGGACAGAGTGTTGAGACTCAGGGCAAGCCATTGTAACTGCCCCCCAGCTTTTCAATCCCAGACCTGTTGGTTCTTCTCTGGTAACTATGAATTGTGATTTGAATCAGGCAAGGTCTGTCTGTTAATGTTTGTAATTTCTTTTTTTTTTTGGATTTTTTTTCATTTCATTTATTTTTTTAAAATTTACTTATTTAATTTATTTAATATATTTAATTTTCAGCATTGATTTTCACAAGAGTTTGAATTACAAATTTTCTCCCCATTTCTACCCTCCCACCCACTCCAAGATGGCATATATTCTGGTTGCCCCATTCCCCAATCAGCTCTCCCTTCTGTCACCCCACTCCCCTCCCATCCCCTTTCCCCTTATTTTCTTGTAGGGCAAGATAAATTTCTATGCCCCATTGCCTCTGTATCTTATTTCCCAGTTGCATGCAAAAAAATTTTTTTTGAACATCTATTTTTAAAATTTTGAGTTCCAAATTCTCTCCCCTCTTCCCTCCCCACCTACCCTCCCTAAGAAGACAAGCAATTCAACATAGGCCACACATGTATCATTATGTAAAACCCTTCCACAATGTTGTGAAAGACTAACTATATTTTGCTCCTTCCTAACCTATCCCCCTTTATTCAATTTTCTCCCTTGACCCTGTCCCTTTTTGATTACCTCCTCCCCCTGTCTGCCCTCCCTTCTATCATCCCCCCTTTTTTATCTTCTTCCTCCTTCTTTCCTGTGGGGTAAGATACCCAACTGAGTGCGTATGGTATTCCCTCCTCAGGTCAAATCCGATGACAGCAAGATTCATTCATTCCCCCTCACCTGCCCCCTCTTCCCTTCCTACAGAACTGCTTTTTCTTGCCACTTTTATGCGAGATAATTTACCGCATTCTATCTCTCCCTTTCTCCCTCTCTCAATATATTCCTCTCTCATCCCTTAATTTTATTTTATTGTTTTAGATATCATCCCTTCATATTCATTTCACCCTGTGCCCTCTGTGTATATATGTATGTATATACATGTGTGTGTGTGTGTGTGTGTGTGTGTGTGTGTGTGTGTATTCCCTTCAGCTACCCTAATACTGAGGTCTCATGAATTATACACATCATCTTTCCCTGTAGGAATGTAAGCAAAACAGTTCAATTTTAGTAAGTCCCTTGTGATTTCTCTTTCTTGTTTACCTTTTCATGCTTCTCTTGAGTCTTGTGTTTGAAAGTCAAATTTTCTATTCAGCTCTGGTCTTTTCACTGAGAAACCTTGAAAGTTCTCTATTTTATTGAAAGTTCATACTTTGCCTTGGAGGGTGATACTCAGTTTTGCTGGGTAGGTGATTCTTGGTTTTAATCCTAGCTCCATTGACCTCCAGAATATCATATTCTAAGCCCTTTGATCCCTTAATGTAGAAGCTGCAAGATCTTGTGTTATTCTGATTGTGTTTCCACAGTACTCAAATTGTTTCTTTCTGGCTGCTTGAAGTATCTTCTCCTTGATTTGGGAGCTCTGGAATTTGGCGACAATATTCCTAGGAGTTTTCTTTTCAGGATCTTTTTGAGGAGGTAATCTGTGGATTCTTTCAATTTCCATTTTACCCTCTGGTTCTAGAATATCAGGGAAGTTCTCTTTGATAATTTCTTGAAAAATGATATCTAGGCTCTTCTTTTGATCATGGCTTTCAGGTAGTCCAATAATTTTTAAATTATCTCTCCTGGATCTATTTTCCAGGTCAGTGGTTTTTCCAATGAGATATTTCACATTGTCTTCCACTTTTTCATTCCTTTGGTTCTGTTTTAAAATATCTTGATTTCTCATAATCTAATGCTCTAATCTATTTTTTAAGGTAGTATTTTCTTCAGTGGTCTTTTGGACCTCCTTTTCCATTTGTCTAATTCTGCCTTTCAAGCATTCTTCTCCTCATTGGCTTTTTGGAGCTCTTTTGCCATTTGAGTTAGTCTATTTTTTAAGGTATTGTTTACCTCAGCATTTTTTTGGGTCTCCTTTAGCAAGTTATTGACTTGTTTTTCATGGTTTTCTCACATCCTTCTCATTTCTCTTCCCAATTTTCCCTCTACTTCTCTAGCTTGTTTTTCCAAATCCTTTTTGAGTGCTTCCATGGCCTGAGGACAGTTCATGTTTTTCTTGGAGGCTTTTGATGTAGGCTCTTTGACTTTGTTGACTTCTTCTGGCTGTATGTTTTGGTGTTCTTTGTCACCAAAGAAAGATTCCAAAGTCTGAATCTGAATCTGAGTCTGTTTTCACTGACTGTTCATGTTCACAGCCAACTACTTGACCCTTGAGTCTTTCGTTAAGGTATGACTGCTTGTAGAGTAGACAGTACTTTGTTCCAAGTGACAATATTCCTGTTGTTTTCAGAGCTATTTCTATACAACTAGCTTTGCCACACTAGCACTCCTCTTCCCCCAAGAACCACCAACCCAGACTGGACTCAGATATTAAGTAGCCTCTGCACTCCTGCTCTGATCTGCCACTTAATTCCTCCCATCAGATGGGCCTGGGGGCAGAAGCAACCGCAGCTGTAGTTCTGTAGCTGCACCACCTCTGCTGCCCCCAGGGCAGTGGCCTAACTGTGAACTCCTTTCACTCTGTCCCCACAGCTTTTCCCACTAACCTTCTCTGTTGTCTTTGGTGTTTGTGGGTTGAGAAGTCTGGTAACTGCCAGGGATCACTGATTCAGGGTGCTAGGGCCTGTTCCTCCCAGCTTCTGGTCTGGTTGATTGTTCGCCCTCCCCACCCCCCCACTCCCTGCCTTGCTGGGCTCTGCTCCACTCCACTCCCAGCTCCATGAGTGATAGACCTTACCCAGTGACCATCCAGGATATCCTGGGCTCGAGCCCTGCTTCCCTCTACTATTTTGTGGGTTCTGCAGCTGTAGAATTTGTGCAAAGCCATTTTTTATAGGTTATTGGAGGGACCTGGGGGAAAGCTCACGCAAGTCCCTGCTTTGCAGCTGCCATCTTCTAATGTTTGTAATTTCTGTTTGTGTTTGCCTTGAAGTTCAGAGGGCTGATCTTTTCTCCCTGAACTATGTGAATGATATATGTATGTTTAATTAAACTGAGATTGTTAACCCCTTAAAGTTGCTTTCCTTAGAAAAGCAGATCAAAGAACCTGTGTTAGCAGCCATTCTGTGTGCTGGTTGTTGTTGGTTTTACACAGCCACATTAGCTGCTAGCAAATTGTTGCTATAGCCCTTCTCTCTTTTTTCAACTCATCTAGGTCCTACATAAAATAGTGGCCAAAATGTCCTACTCCTTGTTCCTTGAACATGGTGGCCTGCCTCCAGTTGTTCCTTCTGCCTGGCATTCCCTTCTCTCTTCTTTCAGCTCACCTAAGTCCTACATTTCCTTCAAGGATAAACTTTAAGTCCCATCTCCTCTATGAAAAACTTTCCTTACTTAGTTTCCAGTGACTGCTCCTTGCTGGGGACTCCTGAAGGACTTATTGAATATCCCATTTACTTGTCACTTAAAATGTTCCTGTCTTATATTGTTAATATTTTTGTAAGTATATGTTCATGTCTCTGATGAGATTGTAGGCTCCTTGAAGGGAGAAGACATATAGGAAGCTTTTTTTTTTTGAGTCCTTTGATCTTAGTGTAATACCATCTCCACAGTGGAATCTTAGAAAAAATACTTGATGATGGTGATTGAGAAGCAGAGTCTATGTTGAATCTCTTTTTGTATCCTCAGTGATTAGCATTAGACTTCACCCAGAGTAAATGCTTAATAAATACTTAGTGAATAAAGCTGAACAGTGGTAATAATGGATGATATTGACTGTATTAGAGTTTATAATGTGAGGAACATCAGAGCCGGGACTAAATCTAGAGTAGAATTGGGAGGAAGAGGAACAGCAAATCCCTTTTACAAAATCAAAAATGGAAGGCAAGAGGTTGACCGTATCTTGTCCTTGTGAGTTAGGTTTAGGTTGCTTAGACTGGCTCCCCTTTCCACTCAGGAGTCAGGAGTGCATAATTATAGCATGAACACTGACTGGGTCAAATAGAGTGAGATTTATCTTGAACTCCAAAGTTATTGTTTCATTAACTAGAATTGTTTCATTAAGTAGAATATACTATGGGAAGTTTCCAAGTATAGTTTGTATATAGCTTATGTCTAGGTTTCTATAAATGTGAGTAAAACGAGCTCTTGTGTAACCACTCAAGGTAACACGGTTTTGAGTACAAGACTGCCTATATTTCACCCTACTGAAAATGCAGAAGCTGTAGGGGACTGGAAGGAATTCAAATGTAAAAATCACAAAGGGATTCTCAATGACTCATCCACAATATACACAATTCTCTTCTTTCTCCAGGGGGTTCCACTTTCCCATAGGGTCCTGTAGACTGACTCAGCAGTACCCTGTGATTTGAATTTCCCTACAAGGTAAACTGAACTTGGGGTTACCATCAGGGTAACATAATGACATTCTAGTGACTCCTCCCTGAAAGTCGTATACAGACTCCTGAAAAGTATTGCTATTCCACGATTTTTTTTCTCTGTAAGTGAAACATGTTTTCAACAGATAATCCCTTTCCTATTAGAACTACTTGGATTGTCCAAGTCAAGGCAACATTTATTGTTCTCCCCATGTCTTGGCTTTAGCCATTTTATGGCTCCTCCTTCTGGGGGTGGGGGACACATGGATAATCCTGTTCTTTCTTCAAGAGGTACAGTGCTCAAGATGTTTCTCTTCTCAGGGTTTGTCATAGTCCTGAGAAGCAACCTTCAAGTCTTGTACTGCTCAAGACATCTCCCTTCTTTGACCAGAAGGCTAAACTCTGGAATTGGACTGCCCAGGAAATACCCCTTCTCTGATGAGGAGGTGGGCATTGAAGAATGGCAATGTTTCAGGCCGTGTGAACAACTACAAAAAGGACCATGCATATTAGATTCATAGTATTTTTTATCTTCTGGTGCTCCACCTTCCGGAGATCTACTGTCCACAGCTCCAGCAAGGACTGGCAAATGCTAGCTAGGTGAAAAAGGGCTGGAGAAGGGACATCTACTCTCCTTTACCTAGATATACAGATAAAGAACACAGTTTTCCTTATATACAAATGGAGACATCTGAAAAGGGAGCAACCTTATTAACTACTCTCTTTTGGGGTGACATGGAAGATGAGGATACTATGTATTCTCTTCATCATTCTCTTTCTGTTATCTGTAGAGCTAGTAGGGTTGAGCTTTTTTTTTCCATCATGATGTTGTCAAGGAGTCAAGCTACCAGATTCTTCTCTCATTTTCTCATTTAATCAAGAATATTAATTATGTGCCTACTAAGTGCAAAACACTGTTCTAGGAACTGTTACTTTGATGTCTTAGTGATGTGATATATATATATATATATATACATATACATATATATATATATGTATATATCATATATCACTCTCCAGGACTTTCACTAAAATGCCCCAGAAACACCTTCAGACTAGAATCTACACTTTGGAAATAACTTTTGCCACTGTGCACTCTATTTCTGATTGGCATTCTTTCCAATAGCTCTATTTTAAGGAGGAGACCTAGGCTAGCCAAATCCTCATTCCTTTCTAGAATGAACCCCTGATTCTCTTGGACCATCCCATCCCACCTTCAACTCCTTTTTATTTGTCTTCCCCTATTAGAATATAAGTAAAAGCCTTGAGGCCACATGTGGCCTTCTAGATCCTTAAATGTGGCCTTTTTACTGAATCCAAGTTTTACAGAGCAAATCCTGAAGGTGACAGGATTTGTTCTGTAACATTTGGATTCAATCAAAAGGGTTCACTTAAGAATCTAGAAGGTAACATGTGGCCTCAAGGCCACAGGTCCCCCACCTCTGTGCTCCCTTGAGGGGAGGATGGTCTGTCTTTATGCTTTTATGCCCAGTGCTTAGCACAGTGCTGGACATATTGTAAGCATTTAATAAAAGCTTGTTGATTTGACCAATGTATGTTTAAATCTCTCTAGCTTTCTTGTCCTCTGCAAATTTTATCCCTGTTTTTCCATACATCATCCTTAGCAGATCACACAGATAGCACATGGCAGAGTCAGAATTTGCACCTAGGTCCATCAACATTTCAATTGTGCCATATTGCCTCCTATTTGCTTTATAAAAGAGTTCTTCCACAATCCATAATAATAGAGTACAACTCCAATGGGCTGGCCATGTTATTTGAGTGCCGAATGTAAGTTTGCCAAAAAGACTATTTTACAGAGAATTACACTACACAAGTGCTCACATGGAGGTCAGAAGAAGTGATCCAAGGACAATCTCAAGGTCTCACTAAAAATTCAATTATGTGACATGAGAGACACGGGTAAGATAACACTCAGTATGGTATATTTGCATCAATTAAGGTGTTATGTTCTGTGAGCAAAGCAGAATTGCAGTAGTTCTAAAGAAACATGAGATGCACAAATTTAGAAACATCTCCACTCCAAATGTTCCCATGGGCTCTTTGTGCCTGATCCATTGGAGAGCATTCCAGAGCTCATATTGGTCTGATAGGCCACAGTTAGACACACTGTACCTTGAATACAACATAGAAACGGCACTTTGGTCCTCTTCGAAAATGAAGGAGAACAATCAACCAACCAATAATGGAGTGTGGATGTTGATACATACAAATTTCTAGAGAACTCTTTACTCTTCTAGATTCTTTCTGGGTTCTTCTTTGGTGATTCAGAGCCCTAGTAGAACTGGACAGGAAGATACATGATTGCAAGCCAAGGACAATTCATCTTGAAAGAAATGGATGCAAATCTCCCACAGGCTCAATTACTGTTGTTCTCTTTGCATGCTTATGATTTACATTGCATTTGACTAACTTTTAACAAAGTTAGAATTAATCAAAATGCTCTTCTGCCTCTGCTCTAAATCTATCCACCCCTCCATTTCTGTAGATGCCCTGCTTTTTTCTTATCTTTTCCTCATTTAACTTCCCTTCACATTATTCTCCACATGCCTCAGGTCTCTATTATTCAGTAATTAAAAAAAATTCCTTGCCTTTACCTATGACCCTAGAATTTATTTCCATAAATTCTTTCAGGGTTTAACTGATAACTTAAAGGAATCTGGAGATAACTATTTCAAACACTTAACCACCTAACATTACTCCTAAATAAAATAGACCCAAAGGGATAGTATGGAAGCCATTGTATAATCTCATGCGTTTGATTGGATTTATACTTAGTGGTAGTCAACCTGTTTTCCTAGATGCCTTGTAAGTGGTGGTGAGACTAATGCTTCTAGATGCCTCTTGCTTGGACAACTATGTCCATTATTTTGTTGATAATTGAACCAACTGAATCTTTCAGGAGCATCTATCTGCCTGTCTGGAATGTTTTTTCCTTTCTGTTTATTCTAATCCAGACCAAAGCCCAGAATCCTGGCGTGGGCTGGACAGTGTGAGTTCCCACCTAAAAGGACAGAGGCCTCTGCCTTGTGGAAGAAGAAGAGGTCCTAATTCTGCACTGCATTCTTTAGGAAGACACAGAGATAATAAGATAACTATCCCGTAGAACAAAGTCACTTCAAAAGCTAGGTACATGGAGAGTCACTTTAGATATATTCAATGAACACATTACTTCAGAACTAAATCTTGTGGGTGAGAGTATAGTGACTCATGGTGAGCAGAGTGAGGAAGAATGTAGACCTTGTTAATGAATTAGCAATTGTCCCTAGTATGGATGTAAAACTTATTCTCACTGCAGACAAAGAGCAGGATGGAACCCCATCTCAATGTCCATGGACTTCAGTCCCCAGAATGGGGGATTGTGCAGGGATCCAGGTGACGTAAAGTCAGAGGGATGGCTGCCTGTCCTTGGAAGGGCAACACTGCTACTTGGCAGGTATTAGAAAGTGTTAATAGCACACAAGGAAAGGCCTCCTTTCTAAGGTGGGCAGGCTTATATGAACCTTTTTTGACAATCCCTAATTCTTTTTAGTACAATTAAACTTTCAGTCTGGTTTCTACCTGCCACTCCATGCACTTCCCTCTTCCCACTGTCAATGGGTGTATATTCAAGGAATATAATTTCATTTCAGTAAGAACCATTTCTCTCCTTTCCCCAGCACTTAGGTTCTATGTTTCTTGCTTCTTTCAGCATTCTCAACTGATTCTTGAAGTTTAAAGGGATCCTTCCTTTCTTTCTCCAACTGCCTTTCTGTATTCTATGAAAGGGAGAGGCAATGGAAAGAACACTGGTTCGGGAGTCAGATAATTTGTGTTCAAATCTTTCCCCTGATGTATGTTACCTATGTGACCTTGGATGAATCACTTTTTCCAGGCCTCAGTCTTTCTTTAAAATGAATGGGTTTGAGCAAGTCAAGGGTTCTTAACCTGGGGTCTGTGAACTTAAATATATGTATGTACTTTTGATAAGTATTTCAATATGTCATTTCCTTTGTAATTCTATCTATTTTATTTTATTCATTTAAAACATTATTTTGTGAACATGTCCATAAACTTCAGTAGATCCCAAAGGGGACTGGGACCCAGAGAAGATGGTTTCTGAACTCCTTTCTAGCTGTATATTCCTATGACACCTCTGCAGCAGTGGGGCTGGAACATGAAAATTACCTGAGGCTGTTTCTTATAACCCTCCATCAAGAAGTAGTTAAAATTTACTGCTAAATCAGGGGTTCTTAACATTTTTTAGGTCATAGACCCCATTGGATGTCCAGGTGAGTCTATATTCCCAGTCTCAGAATAGTGCTTTTAAATGCACAAAATAAAATACACCTGAATACAAAGGAAGCAACTTATGTTGAAATACAATTATTAATAAAAAAGATACCACATAATTTTAAGAGAACTCAGGTTAAAAATACACATGAAGGGAAACTCCTTTAGAAACTGGGACCTGTGCCAAGGGAGAAAGTCTTGCACTGAGGACAAGTATGTTTTTTAATAATTTCTGCTCCCTTCTTTCTTAGTCTAAGTCTCTTTTTCCCAGTGAGATTGAGATGTCTGTAGTTGAAGACTCTTTGGGGCCATGATTGAAACAAGCTTTTTTTTTCACACAGGGGCCCAAGGGCAAATTCTAAAAGTTTGGAACCATTGAAGCTTCTAGGGAAAGCAAGAAAAATGCTTTTATCATCCTTTCAGGACACTCTGGTTCAAAGAAAAGGGTGTGAAAAATATATAGCTTTTGAAGCTCATGAGGTCAATTCACTTAGGAAAGAAGAAATACAAAGAGAGAAAAGAAACAGAGGTATCATGTATTCATAGCCACATGGTGACCAGGAGGAGTGATAAGGCAGCTAGGGACAATAGTCAGGGCTACCTCTTTCTGTACTACTTGGCAGCTCATGAATTTCTTTTTCCTTATGTACAAATTGCCAAAGAAGAGAAAGAGATTTTGTCCATTCAATCTTTTTGTATGCAAACACAGTTCTGGCTTGCCAGGCAATCAAAAGACTTTTTTTTTGTCAGCACTCATCAAGCCTGTTCAGGTCCTGAGGTGTTTATGGGTAAGGAAAGGGCCCCTCCAGCTCCCATTTCCAGAAGCAACCTCACCACAGCTTCCATATGGATTGTCAAATTGCACTTATGCACTTATGGACTGAAACCTCATGAACCAGTCCTCTCATTATACTAGTGATGTGGAAATGTTACAATTATATATATGTGTGTGTGTGTGTGTGTGTGTGTGTGTGTGTGTGTATGTGTGTGTGTATAAATTTACAATTTAGTATTAATTTTCCATATGAAATTAAAGAAAGATAGGCTTCCATATTGCTTAGATGTCTTCTCTACCTTGTCTTCCTTTCCGCACACTCCGTATCCTGAATCCATTGTCCAAGGTTTGTTTCTGGAGTCAGTTGGGCCAACCTCTTTGGTTTCTAGATAAGTTTTATTCATGAGTAGTGGGTATTCTTCTATTCTTCCTTTTTCTTCCTGGTGACTGTATGAAAACTTGAGCATTGCCTGCTTGCTTCTGGCTATGTATGATTCATCAATGTTTTGAGTTCCCTAGTTAGTTGAGGAGCTAGAACTTTGGGGTTATGCTAAAGGAATGACTTTGTCCCCCAGCATTATTCTTTCTTTCCAAGTTTGAAGGGAAGACTTTTTGGAGCTGTGTCCAGGAGAGTAGGGTTGGGATGGGGGTAATGTTGGAAGCCTTATTCCCCTTTTGGCCCCATATGTCCATCTCCACATGTCCTAGCCAGCAAATTTGTACTTGAGATGGGGCTTCCTCTGTTTTATTGTTCTTCCTTTCCCAAATAGGTGACTAAGCAGTAACCTTGAGATGGATAAGTCCAGGCAACCTAGTGAGTTTCAGAAAGTCCTGAGGTCCTGAGAGAGTGGTGGGACTGAGTTCAGTATCCATTGTAGTGGATGATGTAGTCATTGATTGTGTTCTTAATAATAGTAGCTGGAATGATCTGGTACCAAGGGAAGAATCAGTGTCAGAAGAAAGGAGGGAGGAAGGGGGAGGAGGGAGGGAGGGAGGAAAGGAGGGAGGGAGGGAGAGAGAGAGAGAGAGAGAGAGACAGACAGAGAGACAGAGAGACAGAGAGAGAGAGACAGAGAGACAGAGAGAGAGAGAGAGAGAGAGAGAGAGAGAGAGAGAGAGAGAGAGAGAGAGACAGAGAAGCCACCAGTACACCAGTAAAGAAGATCATTCTTGGATTGTACTTGGCATTTGATTGGACCATGCTCAGTAGAAGTAAAAATATGAAAGTCTAATTAGCAAAATTCTCAGAATGAATTTTGTCTTGCTACCAGACTCCCAGAATATTGTAATGTCCTTAAAATTGAATTTATGAATCCTGTTGAAAACATTCTGTCAATGAAAACTGTGAGTCTCTTTATCCTTGCTTTCTGTAGGGGAATAAAATGGCCTATCTTATATTCAGTTCACATGATGCTTTGTATATCACTTTTAACTTCCCCCTTTTTGGGAAATCTAAGACTAGAGCCAAAAATAGATTTGTGGGTATGATGAACCAAATGAATCTGAGAAATGGGGAACCTACTTCTCCTATTGAGAAGTCAAGTTTTCTCCAGTGCTAAACCCTGGGAAAAACATGACATTAGGTAAAGGGGAGGAAAAGTGGAATGAAGCACTTACATAGCACCAACTATATTCCAGGCACTATGCTAAGCCTTTTCACAAATATAATTTCATTTCATACTCACAACAACTTTGGAAAGCAGGTGCTATTATTATCCCCATTTTTGGAGTTGAGGAAATTGAAGCAAACAGTGGTTAAATGACTTGCCCAGGGTCACACAGCTAGTAAGTATCTAAAGCTGGATTTGACTTCAGTTCTACCTGATTGCACACTCAGCCGTCTATTGTGCTACCGGTTGCCTTGTAAGTACAGACACTTACATAGGTCAGCGGTTCCTGTGACTTCAGAGAAGCAGAGCAATGTTTATCTAGTCATTATATTAGACATGCTTTGAGGTTTCTTAGCTTTTCTGTCCCTCATATCCTAGCCTTATTTGCAAGTGTGGGCACCCAAGCTTGAGATATGTCTTTTCCTTTCAGGTCTCAAAAGGTCAATCGTGGATGTTTGGAACTTAAAGGGATCTCAGTGGCTGCCCATGACAACTTATACCTGAGTAGGAACCTCCACTAAAATATACCTGACAAGTGATCTCCAGCCTGCATTTTAAGATCTTCATTTGTTTAGAACTCATGACCTCTTAAGGGAGTTCATTTCATTTTGAGGTACCTTTAGTTTTTAGGAAATTTTTCTTTATATCAAACCAAAATCTGTCCCTTTTCAGTTTCTGTCATTCGCTCATAATTCTACCATTTCAGGACAAGTGAAAACAAAACAAAACAACAACAAATGTATCTTCAAATATTTAAGAACTGCTATTATTTTGTTTTCTTTTTTCCAGGCTATACAAACCTGGTTCCTTGAGGCAACTCACAAATGGAATGACCTCCTGCCACTTCACCAACCTGATGGCCCTTCTCTTGCCAGCATTCATCCTAATATGTAGCTGCTAAAACTGATCATGATACTTAAAACATGCTCTAATTAGAGAAAAGAACAAGGAAACGAAAAATCTCCCTGATTCTGGACACCATGTTTCTATTAATGGACCTTAAGGTTAAGCTAGCTCTTTGGCTGCCACCTCATCTTTTGACTCATCTCAAGTTTGCATCCACTAACACTGCACCTACCCTGTCTTTTTCACACAAATTGTTCTACGGACATTCCTTTTCTGGGCTTCAGGCCACCTCTAATTAATATATTATAACTTCCTTCATTCTCCTGTATGTTTGGCGGCTCTGGCACTTGGAATATTTAAAATACCTTTCACACTTTTATCTCTATTTTGGTTTTCCTGAAGGAAATTCGCTAGCTGGTTGTTATGGCTGGTTCTGTTCTGGGCTTCAATCCTCCAGTGGTCTACTGAAGGGATGCCTGACTTCTCCATGTTATTCTCTGTAAGGGTCTCTGGCAAACTCCAATTGTCTTCCTATTAGAAGCTTGCTCTCCTTTCCAGGGCAGAACCTTTCCATGCTTCTTCTTTCTGGGTTAACTTGGATTCCTAGTTCATTTTCAAAACTGAGATTATTGACAGGTTTACCATTTTGTCTTCTCTGTTTGTTCATCATTAGGTAAAGGTCCCTTTTGGAGGAGTGTTAATCTATGAAAAAGAAGAATTTGTACATATAGTCACAAAAAGGTAATTTTTCTTTCTCTTCCTCCCACCTATAATGAAAGAACACCACATGCCCTATACTCCAAGTGTTGGCAGATCATCTGGAAGAATAGTCATCTTTTCAGGGAGTAGGGTTGGGAGGCAGCTTGGTACAGTGAAAGGGGCACTAGCTCTCAAATTAAAGGATATGTGTTCAACTCTCACCTCTGATGCTTAATACCTGTGTGACCTTGGGCAAGTCACGATGTTACTGCCCCTCAATTTTTTCATTCACAAAATTTGTGAATGGGACTAGACAGCCTCAGAAGACCCTTCCAACTCTTGATCTATGATATTATGAAAGAAATGCTCAGTTTCCATGACAGGAGCCCAGAGAAATTATTTTCACCGATCCAGGCAAGGAATGCAAATCAAATGCATTTGGAAACAGCATTTGTAACTGAGACTAGTGGAGATTTGCATTCAGGTAGAGCTGCATGGACCTATTCTCCCCAACCTAACAGGATTCTCTAATTATACTGTGGCTAGGAAAGGAGGGGTAGAGCATTCTCCTTGCACATCTCATCAAGCAAAACAGGAACTCTATGAATTAGTGACTAGTAGAGATCTAAGCAAGAGCTTTCATTTCAGGAATGACTGAAATGGTGGGACCATTCACAGTCTTTTCCATGGTTGTCTATGTCCTGTTGTGCTCCCTGGGAATCATGGCTAATGGCTTCATTGTTGTGGTACTGGGAAGGGAGTGGGTTCGATGCCACCGGCTGTCTTCCTGTGACATGATCCTGATCAGTTTGGGTGCTGCCCGCTTCTGCCTGCAGTGGGTTGGAATGATACGCAACTTTTACTATTTTCTTCACCACCTTCAATATTTCAAGGAGCCTGCTCAACACGTCTTTGGGATTTACTGCGATTTTCTGAGTTCAGTCACATTCTGGTTTGCCACTTGGCTTAGTGTCCTCTTCTGTGTGAAGACTGCAAACTTCACTCACCCCATTTTCCTTTGGCTGAAGTGGAGAGTCAAAGGACTAGTACCTTGGTTCCTACTATTCTCTCTGCTAATTTCTTTCATCATCACCATGCTTTTCTTTGCAGGGAACAAGATTTTGTACCAGGCATTCTTGCAGGGGACATTATCTGGGAATATAACCTTATATAGTTTCACTAGGGAACTAGAAATTCACTATTTTTTCCCTTTGAAACTCATTACTTTGTCTATCCCCTCTTCTTTGTTTGTTTTCTCCATAGTTCTCCTGATAGCCTCTCTGCAGAGACACTTCTGGAAAATGCAACATAGTGCCAACAACGCCCAGGATTCTAGTATTCAGGCTCACACCAGAGCTCTGAAATTACTGGTCTCCTTCCTAGCCCTTCATATTCTTTCTTTTATGTCTTTTATCATCAATGATTCCTTTTTTGGCTTTGAGAGTATCTGGTACTGGCCATGGCAAATTGTGATTTACCTGTGCCCATCTGTTCATCCCTTCATCCTTATCCTTGGCAACTCCCAGCTAGACGGGACACTCATGAAGCTTCTTATTCTGCCTAAAATCTTCTGGAATGGCAAGGGGACATTGTCTCCTACCTAAGACATGCACCTCTCTCTACTATACCCAAGGAAACAACTCCACTGAGGACTGGAGCAGAGCACATCCTTTGACTTTAAAGTTTTCATCCCATTGAAATCTTGATAGAAATTAAACATTTTCCTCATTCCTTATTCTTGTACTCAGATATTCAAATGAATCTCTGACGTCATGGATTTAGGAGTGTTGACTTCAAGTGAGGTCCTACCTCACTGCCTGTCTATACCTGCATATCCTACTTCACTCTTGCCTTCCCTTGAGTTCACCATAATGAGTCTCCAGCCTGCATGATGGAAGTCTTCCTTTCTTTGACATTTGGAGAGTGCCAGTGGAATACTCTGCTTGCCCTCTTGTCATCTTTTACCCTTGTCACTGTTTCCTCTTCTAGGAAAAAAAAAAAGTCATGCAGCTTTCAAAGGATGCTGTTTTTTAACCATAGGGTCATTTCAAGAAAGTAACTATGGTTAAAAAACAGCATCCTTTGAAAGCTGCATGACTTCCTTACAATGGCTTGTTCTAATATCTAGCATTAACTCTAGCAACCTGAGCTTCTTACAGCCTGACTTCCATATTTAATGCTCTAACCAAGATTTCCTCACATTTATTTTTCAAATATCTTCTGTCCTAGCCAGAAAAAAGATAATTGCCTCATTTCTAAAATATAGAGAACAGAGTCAAATTTAAAAGAATACAAGTTATTCCCAAATTGATAAATGGTCAAAGGATATGAACAGGCAGTTTTTAGATGAAGAAATTAAAGCCATGTATAATCATACGGAAAAAAATGCTCTAAATCACTATGATTAGAGAAATGAACATTAAAATAACTGTGAGGTACCGCATCACATGTATCAGATTGGCTAACATGACAACAAAGGAAAATGATAAATGTTGGAGAAGATGTAGGAAAATTGGAACACTAATGTATTGTTGGTAGAGTTGTGAATTGACCCAATCATTCTGGAGAGCAATTTGGAGCTATGCCCAAAGGGCTATAAAACTGTGCCTACCCTTTGACCCAGCAATACCACTTCTAGGTCTATATCCCAAAGAGATCATAAAAAAGGGAGAAGGGCCCACACGTACAAAAATATTTATAGCGGATCTTTTTTTTGTGGTAGCAAATAATTGGAAATTAATTGGGGAATGTCTGAATAAGTTGTTGTAAATGAATGTAATGGAATACTATTGTTCATAAGAAATGATGAGCTGATGGATTTCAGAAAACTCTGGTAAGACTTACTCTGGTAAGACAACGGATGCTGAGAGAAGTGAGCAGAACCAGGAGAACATTGTACACAGTAACAATAACATCATACAGTGACCAACTTTGATAGACTCATTTCTTCTGCACAATACAAAAATATAAGACAATTCCAAAAGACTAAAAATGGAAAATGCCATCCACAACAGGAGAAAGAAATATAAAGTCTGAATGCAGATCAAAGCATACTATTTCTCACTCCTTTTTTTTTGTGGTTTTCCCCTTTGATTTGGATTCTTCTTTATGACATGACTAATGTGGAATTATATTTAATATTGTTGTACATGTATAGTTTTTATTAGATTGCATGTTATCTTGGAGAGAGGAGAAGAGAAGGGGAAAATTTAGAACTCAAAATCTTATAAAAGTGAATGTTGAAAACTAGAAATAAATAAATTTTTAAAAAATAAAAGGTATTTGGTGATTAAGAGATCATTAGGAACTTTGGAGAGAATAGTTTTATTTGAATGATGAGGCTGTAATCCAAACTGTAGAGAGTTAAGAAAAGAGTGAGAAGAAGGAAATGGAGGCACCGATTACAGATGGTCTTCTCAAGCAGTTTAGCCACAAAAGAGAGGAGAGAAATAGGATGATAGCTAGGGGGAATGGTTGGATTAATTCAGGGTTTTTTGAGGATGTATGTACAGTTCTTGTATTTATGTAGTTATTATCATATTAGAATTGTTAGAATGTGTGCTCCTTGGCAGCAGAGTCTATGCTTTTCGTATTATTTGTATCCACAGAGCTTAATGGGTGCCTGGAACATAGTGTGTTTAATAAAAGTTCATTTAGTGACTGACTTGCTAATGAACTCTCTTATCCATCCTGTTAGCTATCTCTCCCAACATTGTATTATCTGCAAATTTTCTGAGTGTGCTAACACTGTTAAAATGTTAGACAAACAGGGTGAAGTATGGACCCATGGGGTACTCTAATGGACATCCCTGGTTACATTAACATTGAATCATCATGTGGCTATTCAGTCATTTCTGAATCTAACTAGACTATTTTCCAATCCAAATTTCTCTATTTTCTCCATAAGCACAGTAAAGATACTTTATTACATTCATTTCTAGAATCTGTAGTGTTACTATCATCTACCAGTTTGATAAATCTGTCAAAAAAGAAAGTAGGTTAGTTTGGAAAGGTTTGTTCCTGATCATGCTGGCTCTTGATTGGATTAGATAAGTGGTGTCAAACTCAATAGAAATGGGGGCACTACACTGTAAATAGGGATCCTTACAAAATCACATATTAACATTATCTATGTTTTATTGTATTTTTGTTTTGATAAACATTTCCCAATTATATTTTAATCTATTTTGGTGTCACTCAGCCCACTTTGGTGTGGGCTGCAAGGAGTGGTCTCATAGGGCACTTGGTTCAAGATATTCTGTCCACATGTGGGGTGCTTCATTGTGATTGCTATCACCACTGCTGAATTGGCCGGGCAAATAAACCAGAAAGCTATGGCTAGATCCACATAGATATATTCCATGGCACATGACTGTGACATATTGAAAGGTTTCATATACTGTTACAAAGTGGTCCTAATTCATTGCTGCCAACAGTAGAAACTTGATTCTATCCAGTGCCAAAGAGAAGAAGAGCTGGGGTGCACATTGGGAGTAGGAGATGGCTTTTTTCTCCATGAGATACTATTCTGTGTTTGCATCGTTAGCACCCTTCCAGTTGTGTAGCAGATGTCAATGACTGAGAGGCTGCAGAGGAAGAAGTACATGGATGAGTACAGTTGAATATTCATTCAGATCAGAAGGATGGTCAGCCCATTGTCCAGCAAGGTCAGCAAATAGATGACAACAAATGGCACAAAGAGCCCAACTTGTGTCTGCTGGTCAGTGGAGAGTCCCAACAAGATGAATTCTTTGACCCAGTCATGCTATCCTCTCCCATGGAGTAGGGAAGGCAAGACAAAATGCAGAATAGCATTTGGGGCTTCTGCTTGATAATAACAAATTGAATAAGACTCTCCTCTGGGCATTACCTTGAGATTCTTGACCTAGGTTTGGAGGGTAAGCTCTTCGATGACTCCACCAATGTTAACTTTTGAGTGATTAAAATAGCCCCACTTTGAGGCTGATAACTCTGGTTATCATGCTTGTTCTTCAAACTATGCTATTAGGAAAATATTGACATTCATTTGACAATTTAAAGAAGAAATTAATAAAAGATAAGTGTAGCAATATTTCACGTGTATTGTAAACATTTGGAATGCTTTTTCACAGATGAAGGCACTGATGTGAGAAAGTCTAACCGAGCTTTTAGGTGTTATGATAGCTCAGTTTTTTTAGACTTTCAGTGTGAGAGTCATTCCTCTCATTGCTAAGACCTTTGTTTTTTTCCTTGCTTGCCAGGCCCCCCAGGGGAAAAAATTTAACTATGACACCAGCATTTCATTTTGGTCTTGTAATTGTACTGCTTGAATCCAATGCAACATTTTAAGATCCTATAAAAATTACTCTATTAGACAGCAAGTCATTATGATATAATGGAAAGAACAATTATGTTGGATTCAGTAACCATGGGTTTTAATACTGACTCTGCCAGTAATAAGTTATGTATAATTTACCTTTTGGCATCTCATGTCCTTCCTTGGTAAAGTGAGAATATTAGATTCAGGGATTCTTAACCTTTTTGGTGCCTTTTGGTATTCTGGTGATGCCTGTGTGACCCTTCTCGGCAATATGTTTTAAGAAATATAAACATAAAATAAATATGAATGCAAAGGAAGTAAATTGTATTGTAATACAAGCATTAAAATGAAAGAATTAAATTCATGGGTTATGAAACCCTAGCAATTTTATTTCCCACTCTAATCTTCCTCAATTCTAATGTACCAGTTCATCGCCCTGATCTCTTTCCCCACCATTTTTTTACCATCCTATTTTTGTCCAGCCCAGAAAGAGCAAACATTGTTGTTGGTCATTATTTGGTTGGAGATTAGAAAGAGTAAAGTCAAGTTGATGACAATAGCAGTAAGATTTAGGGCATCAGAGAAGTGTTCAAAGGAACCCCAGAGGTCATCTAGGTAGGCCAGCCGTGACTGAACAGGAATTCTCTCTAAAACATTCTTGAAAAATGACCATTCCTTCTTTACTTGCAGACCTCACATGAGGTGTTCTCAAATAAGAGGAAACCCAGTGCCCCTCAAGATAGATCATTCCTCTTTGGGATAGCTTTCATTGTTGGGAAAATTTCTCTGACAACCATCAACTTCTACTCATTGCTCCAAGTGCTGCTCTCTGGAACTAAGAACAAGTTTATGGTCTTTGTCTTTCTACAGCTCTTAAAACGCCTAAAAACAGTTATCTCTGCTATGTTTTCCCCAATAAGTCTTCTGGAGGCTAATCCCTTTCACTTTAGCTAATCTTCATGATGAGGGATCTTGAAGCCTTCCCATCTGGGACACCAGCTTGTTAGTGTTATTTGTGTGACCTAGAGTAAGATCCCTTAACCTTCCTCTGAAGTTTCCTCATTTGCATGTAGGCTGGACTAGAAGTCTCTGAGATCTCTCCCAGTTCTAAATCTATGACCCTATGGCCCTTTGCCATTCTGCTTCTTCTCTACTGAATATTTTCTAGCTTATTAATGTCTTCCCAAAAATATGGTACCAAGGAATGAATACAATCCATGAGCTGTGATCTGACCATTACAAGGTGAAAGTCCTATACTCAGGAAGACCTGGATTCAAGTCCTTCCTCTGATGTACACCAAATGTGTAACTATGGATAAGTTATGTATGATTTCATTGCTCCACATAATTAATTTTCCAAGATTCAAAGCTTTTGAACAATTCCTTATTTGGATCCTTCAAGGGAGTTTTAACACTAGGAATTCTCCACAATAATGAAATTACAGGCATGGGTTTTATTTAAAAAAAAAGCAAACCAAAAAGGTATCCCCATGCTTTAGAGCCTAGTACAATGACTTGTGCTTAGTAATTACTTAATCAATGCTTGTTGAATTGATAAGCAAAGTCACAGTGATCTTACTCAGTTTTTCACAGTGAATAAGAGTGGCTCTGAGGTATTTAACTCTCAAGGCTTTCCATTTTTTTTCCTTAGCTTTCTTAGATTTAAATCAGAGATATTTTTTGGGCTGATCTTGAAACTAGATAAAATAAAACAGGCAAAATGATTGGATTATAGAAGTCAGAGAACCATATCAAACTAAAAAAAATTCAACAGAATACAATTTGAGTACTGTGTGTCTATGTATGTGTAGGTGTATGCGCAAGTATGTGAATGTGAGTGGTGTGTGTGTGTGTGTGTGTGTGTGTGTGTGTGCGTGTGTGTGTATGCATGTATGAATAACAGAGATAGTGGTGGAGAAGAGGCATACTGGAGCTGAGCAACTTAGGTGCCCTAAGGTTGAGGTGGTGGTGCTGAAATGCTTAATGAATGCTTGTTGAGTTGAATTGGAAGGAATTGAATTAGCCAGGCACCCTCTCACCTGGCATCTTTGTTAAAATATAAGGTTTTTTGGGGGGGTGTGCAGGGGTCTAATTTTCTCCAATGTTCTTTCCTGGTACTTTCTGGAAGACTGTATTTCCTGTAGGATCTCTGTCGGTGAGGCTGTTGTTTGATTGGTTGACTGACTGATCTGTTCTGGTTCAGAGGAGAAACATGAAGAGAAATTGTACCAAAGCATTGATTTATGTCACCTATTTATATTCTTTTATGGGCAGTGAGAAATGACAGGGCAGCTCCTGCTGCTCCTAGGTGGGTCAGTATCCCATCTTTTTCTCACCTTCATCCACCTTTCCCTTTCCCTCAGTATTTCACCTAGTCCAGTGGCTCTCCTTGGACAGCAGAAGGCGCTCACAGGAGGAGCAGTACTTCATCCAAGGCAGATTTTAAAGCATATGTCTTCTCCTTCAGTCCCTGATCCTCTTTCCTCTCCCCACCCCTGCCCCGGGTTTCATAGCAGGTAACTTCTTTTTTTTTCTTTCTTTTCTTTTAATTTTGTTTTATTTTGCCAGAACACAAATACAGAATAGAGAAAAGAAACAAAAACATATCGTAAACTTAAATATTGAAACTTAAATACAAAGTAAGAAAGAAAAAAAGCATGTCATGTTCATAGCAGAACGTAAGAGAGGATTCGAAATATATAACAACAAATTTTCATTTCAAGAAAGCCTATATGATAAATAATGCACCTTATGTTGAGAATTGTCCATCTTTTCTTTGCTTCCTTGTGTTTTCTTTTGTTCTCTGCTGTGTACTATTTAACTTTGTTCTTTTTTCCCTCCTCCCACCCCCAGAAGGCTACAATATAGTTTAGATATGTTTCTCGATATGTACATACACATACAGATATACATATACTTATATATATATATATATACACACATGCATATATAGACATATACTTTCCCACATACTCTACTCCTGCTCTTTGTTTTTGTTTGTACATATCTCTTGTTTCCTATCCCTCCTGCCTCCTCTACTTTACTTCTACCCACTACATCACCCTCCTATTACTTGCCTACCCCCCTCCTCTACCAACCACCCTGCCCTCCTATTACACGCCTTCCCCCCTCCAAAGATCCCTCTTCTATCCTCCCACTCCCATTCATCTAAATACCCTTTACCTATTCCCTCATTCTCCCTCTAAAAATCCCTGGCTTGTCCTAATCCTTCCCTTATCCTCTCCCCCCTCATTAAACCCCTACTATTTTATTTCTTCTAAATTTAGAAGGTTTTTATACTCTTCTGAATATATATGCACTGTTCCCTCCTAAACCCATTCCTGATGAAAGTAGGTTACCATAACTACCAGCCCTCCTTCTCCATCTAAATCCTCTGTATCCTTTCTTCTTCTTGAAACTCTCTTGTATAAAATAGTTACTCTTTTTAGCTGTTTCCAAATGGTTTTACTTTTTAAATTCATATCATAGTCAGGTTTATCCCACTCTTTCTTATAAGCTCAACAATTATTAATAAGAATGTTAGACACACATTTTACATTTTATGTTATATAAAAGGTAAGCAGTCTGTTCTTGTAAATTCCTTATAGTCAGTCTTTGGTATATACCTTATGTTTCTCTTAGTTCTTGTATGTGGAATCTTCTATTAAGTTGAGGATTGTTTTAAACAAAATCTTGAAAGTCTGAGGGTTTGTCAAATGCCCATTTTTTTTCCATTCAAGATAATACTGAAATTTGAAGGGTATGACATTTTTGGCCGGAGGCCCGGGTCTTTTGCTCTTTGATATATTGTGTTCCAAGACCTGAGGGCCTTTAATGTCTCTGCTGCTAGTACTTGTGTAATTCTAATTGTGGCACCATCATATTTAAATTGTTTTAATTTTGATGCTTTTAATATTTTATCCTTGAGCTGGGGGTTTCGAATTTGACTATGATATTCCTGTGAGTTTTCCTCATAGGATCTCTTTTAAGTGGTGTTCGATGGATTTTCTGTGTTTCTACTTCCCTGCCTTGTTCTAATGCTTTGTGACAATTTTCTTTAATTATTCCTTCTATTATTGTATCAAGATTCTTTTTTTGATGATAACTTTAAGTTACTCCAATTATTTTTATATTTTCTTTTCTTGATCTGTTCTCCAAATCTGTTGTTTTTCTTACAAGATATTTTACTTTCTCTTCTATTTTTTCATGATTCATGTTTTGTTTAATTATTTGTTGATCTCTTATAATTTCACTGCCTTTGCTTTGCCCAATTCTAATTTTCATGGTGTCATTTTCCTCCTTGAGATTCTGGATCTCCTTTTCTAATTGGTTGACTTTCCTTTCATAACCTTCTTGTTTTTCTTGGGTTATTTTTATTATTTTTTAGTTTTTCCTCCATTTCTGTCATTTGATTTTAAAAGTCTTTTTTAAGATCTTCTATAAAGTCTTTTTTGGGCAAGTGACCATTTAACCTTACTCTTTGGGGGTTTCTTGACTTCAATATCTTCCTCTGAAGATGAGCCCCAGTCATCTCTATTCCCATAATAGGTTTCTATGGTTGGATTCTTTCTTCTTTGCCTGTGCATTTTTTTTGTGGTAATAACTTGATTTTTATAATCACCTCTAGCCCTGGGGTATGGGAAATGGTACCTCTTGCCCCAGATCTTCAGTTCCTTCTAGCCTGGAACGAAAGTCAAACCTCCAACCTCCTGTAAGTGCCCAGAGCCAGGGGCTTTCTAACCCACTGCTTCTGCACTCACCAGACATATGCCAGTTCCTTTTCACCTCCACCACTCTTCACAGCACAGCTGGGTCTGGCTCGTCAGGGGAGGTTCGTGCAATCTTCCTGGGCTCAAAGGCAAGACTCCCGTCACTATCCTGGGGTAAAAAGTTCCAGTGGCTGGGGCTGAGGCAGCCTCTCCAACCAACTAACCCCAGGGCTTGGAGATTGTTGTTAAAATGGAACCTAGCCTGGAGGTGTTTACTCCTCCTCCGGACCAAACTCAGCCCTGGGTTTTTTCTTCAGATCTTTTCAGACTTTCCCTGGAAGATCCTGGTCTTTCTTCTTCGTCTCCACTCACATTTTGTTTGCACTAAGGTTCTATTTTAACTCTTTTGTGGGGGAAAATCTTGAGAGCTTGGAATTTTTTGACTTACTCTGCCATCTTCCCAGAATCCTCTTCATAGGAAGGAGGTAGCTTCTACAGGTCTAAGAGTTCGTTGAAGGCAAGTACCTTCCCCTGATGCCCTTTTTTTCCTCTTTTTTCCCCCCCACTTTCCCCAAAGAGTTGCTTTTCTACACCCACACCTTCCCCTCCTCTAAATTCTAATTTCAACAGACAATTTGAAAACCTTTTATCTAAACTTTTAATTGTGCTCTTGGCCCCACAAATATTTTTCTATGTCTGCTTTTTCTCACATGCTTTACTCCTGTGGGAGCCCTCAGAATGTCACAGAAGGACCAACTTGTTGCCCTATTACTCCACCTTGGAGTGGGTAATGGCAGATGTTGGTGGAGGGAAGGAGTAGACTGGGTCTCTATGGCTGAGTTGCCTATATAAGACCAGCCCTGGAAGGAAATTCTTGTGGTCATATTCATGTGCAGTAACCATAGAGTTTGTGGTGTTTGTGGGAGAAGGTAGGCATATATTTATAATACTTAACTCTTGGGCCTCTGAATACAACAACAACAACCATAACAGCTAGCATTTATAGAGCCCTTTTAGCTCTCAACACTTAACTCTAGGAAATGGAGCTAAGAAGGAGGAGAAAAGGTAGGAACTTGTCTGAGCGCTCCCCAATTTCTGTCCAGACAATTTTAAATCATGTTGAAAAATGGATTCTGGAGCAACAGAACCCACAAAATGATAGGATGAAACAATTTTCCATTCCAAGATAAACTGAGAAGGACTTCAGGAAAGGTCTGTCTCACTTGGGCAAAAGGAGGGGTGCAGCCCAGTACAGGTGGTATCTGGGCAAGACAGGTGATGCTCTTAGTCCCATCACAGATCAGCAACCTAGGCCTTACCTCCTGGCTAAACAGGCCAGAGGCATAGTAGGTCGGCTGTGAGGCCTCCAGTTCAGATGCAGCAGGCTTGTGGTCAGGTCTGAGAGGCCCAGAAGCCACAGCACAATTGGCTGGACTAAGCCAGGACTAGGACTAGGGTGACACCAGCACAGCAGGTGAGCTGCTAACCTCAGAGGCCCTGGCACAGAAAGCCAAAGACCAGCACCCTGGCCCCTAGTGCAAGAAACTTGAGACAGTTCTCCCTGTACCCCAGAAGCAGAGCTCAACTTTAAAAGTCGTGAAATAGGCAAGAAAAAGGAGCAACAAATAAACAAAAAAACAAAAGCCCTCACCACAGAAAGGTACTATGGTGACAGAAAGATCAAAATACAAACTCAGAGGAGGACAATGATGTCAAAATGTCTACATATGAAGCATCAAAGAGGAATACGAATTGGTTTCATGTCCCAAAATCCTCATGGAAGAGTTGAAGAAGGACTTTAAAAACCAAATAAGAGAGGTAGAAGAAAAATCGGAAAAAAGAAATGAGAGTTATGCAAGAGAATCAGGAAAAAAGAGTCAATAGCTAGGAAAAAGAAAAGAAGCCATTAAAAAGTAGACTAGGCACCTACACAAAAAATTGACTATGTATTGGGATATTAAAAATCTTCCAATCAAATGCAGAAAAACAGAAATATTAAATGCTTCCTTTTCAGATCATGATAAAATAAGATTACATTCTATAACTGGCAGTAGAAAGGCAGATAGATTAAAAATTAATTGGAAACTAAAAAATTCAATTCCAAAGAATAAGTGGGTGAAAGAACAAATCTTAGAAACAATGAATAATTTCACCAAAAAGAATGACCACAATGAGACCACATAGCAAAACTTATGGCATGTATGTCTACATATGAATATGATTATTGATATCTAAGAATATTCATGTTCAAGTGTATGTATATACAGGCATATATGTGTATATGTGTTTATATATGTATGTATATATGTTTATATATGTGTATATATACATACACAAATACATACATACATATACACATACAAACTTAATTGTAACCTTCTAGGGGAGGGGAGAAGGGGTGAAAAGAACAAAGTAAAAAGTACACAGTAGAGAACAAGAGAAAACTTACAAGGAAGCAAAGAACAGATGGACAGCTCTCAACACAATGCATAGTGTTTATTATATAGGCTTTCTTGAAATAGAAATTTATTGCTTTATACTTTAAATTATCTCTCAAGTTCTGCTGTGCACATGGCAATGTTTTTTTTCTTTTCTTATTTTGAATTATTTTAGTACTTAAGCTTGTTTCTTTTTTCTTTTCTTATTTTGTATTTAACATAAAAAATTACAAATAAAAAAGTAAAAAATAATTATGGGATGGAGCCAAAGTAGTACTTAGAGAAAAATTTATATCTGTAAATTCTTACCCCAATAAAATAGAGGAAGAGTAATTCAATGAATTGGACAAGTAGCTAAAGAAAGCTAGAAAAAAGAACAAATTAAAAGTCCCCAATTAAACAAGAGATTAGAAATCCTCAAAATCAAAGGAGAAAGTAATAAAATTAAAAGAAAATCATTAAACTTATACATAAAACTAAGAGCTGGTTTTGTGAAAAAACCAATAAAATTGATAAACCATTGACTGATTTGAGTAAAAAAAAAAGGAAGAAGAAAACCCGATACATAGTGTCAAAATGAAAAGAGTAAATTCAATATCAATGAGGAGGAAATTAAAACAGTAATGAAGAAATACTTTGTCCAATTCTATACCAATAAATCTGGCAATCTAAGTGAAATGGATAAATATTTACTAAAAGAATATAATTTGCCCAGATGATGAGAAGAGGACATAGACTATTCAAAGAATCCCATTTTTGAAAAAAAAGAAATTGAACAAGCTATCAATGAACTGCCTAAGAAAAATTCCCTAAGGTCAGATGGATTTACAAGTGAATTCTGCCATACATTTAAAGAACAATTAATCCCACTATTATATAAACTATTTGGGAAAATAGGAAAAGGAGTCCTACCAAATACCTTTTATGATACAAATAAGGTGCAGATATGTAAACCAGAAAGAGCCAAAACAGAGAAAGAAAACTACAGATCAATTTCCCTAAATAATATTGATGCAAAAATTTTAAATAAAATACTAGCAAAGAAATTACAGCAATACATCACCAGGGTCATACACTATAACCAAGTGGGATCCATAAAAGGAATGCAGGGCTGGTTCAACATTAGGAAAACTGTCAGCATAATTGACCATATCAACAACAAAACCAACAAAAACCATTTGATTACCTGAATAGATGCTGAAAGAGCTTTTGACACTATATACCACTAATTCCTTTTAAAACTCTAGAGAATGTAGAAATAAATGGAGCTTTCCTTAAAAAATGATCTATCTAAAATCATAACCAAGTATCCTTCCTAATAAGATCAGGGATGAAACAAACACAATCATCATCACCATTATTATTCAATATTGTAGTGCAAATGTAAGCTATAGCAATAAGAGAAGAAAATAAAATTGAAGGAATTAGAATAGCAATGAGCAAACAAAATTGTCATTCTTTGCAGATGATATAACGGTATAGTTAAAGAATCTTAGAGAATCAACTAAAAACTACTTGAAATCATTAATAAGTTTAGTAAAGTTGCAGGATATAAAATAAACCCACATAAGTGATTAGCATTTCTATATTAATAGCAAAACTTAGCAGCAAAGGATAGAAAGGGAAATGCCCTTTTAAATCACTGTAGACAATATACCTGCCAAGACAAAGCCCCAACCTATGTGAACACAGTTACAAAATCCTTTTCACACAAATAAACTCAGATCTAAAAAACTGGGAAAACATAGCAAGTGCTTATGGGTAGGCCAAACCAGTATAATAAAAATGACAATTCTGCCTAATTAACTTATTCACTCAATTCACTTAATTTACTTATACCACTCAAACTACCAAAAAATTATTTCAAGAGCTAGAAAAAATAATGAAATTTATCAGGAAGAATCAAAGGTGAAGAATATAAAGGGAATTAATGAAAAATGCAAAGGAAGGTGGCCTATCTATAACAGATTTCAAACTATATTGTAAAGTGGCAATCATCAAAGCTGTCTTCTACTGGCTAAGAAATACAGTGGTGGCTCAGTGGAATAGATTAGGTACACAAGATATAGTCACAAATGACCATAGTAATGTACTGTTTGATAAACCAAAAGTCTCCAGCTTCTGGGATAAGAACTCATTATTTTACAAAAACTGCTGGGAAAACTGGAAAACAGTATGATGGAAACTAGATATAGACTAACATCTTACACTGTATACAAAGAGAAAGTCAGAAAGGATACATGAATTAGACATAAAGGATGATACCATAAGTAAATCAGGAGAGAAAATAATAGTGTACCTGTCAGATATATGGAGAAGGGAAGAATTTATGACCAAATAAGAGCTAGAAAACATTATGATATATAAAATGGATAATTTGGATTATATTCAAAATGTTTTTGCACAAACAAAACTGATACAATCAAGGTCAGAAGGAAATTAAGAAGTTGGGAAACAATATTTATAGCAAGCATCTCCTAATAAAGGCCTCATTCTCATATATGTAGAGAACTGAGTAAAATTTATAAGAATACAAGTCATTACCAGATTGTAAATGGTTAGAGGACATGGACAGGCAGTTTTCAGATGAAGAAATCCAAGCTATTTGTAATCATATGAAAAAAATGCTCTAAATTGCTATTAATTAGAGAAATGTCGATTAAATCAACTTTGAGTTCCTGCCTCATACCTATCAGTTTGGTAAATATGACAGAAAAGGAAAATGCTAAATGTTGGAGAGGATGTAGGAAAATTAGGGCATTAATGCATTGTTGGTGGAGTTGTGAACTGATTCAACCATTCTGGAGAGCACTTTCTAAATATGCCCCCAGGGCAATCAATCTGTGCATACCCTTTTATCCATCAATACCATTACTAGGTCTGTATCCCAAAGAGATAATAAAAAAGGACCTACATGTACAAAAATATTTATAGCAGCTCTTTTTGTAGTGGCAAAGAATTGGAAATTGAAGGAATGCCCATCAATTGGGGAATGACCAAATAAGTAGTGATATATGAATGTAATGGAGTACTAGTATTTTATAAGAAATAATGGGCAGGCAGATTGCATAAAAACCTAGAAAGACTTACATGAATTAAAGCGATAAAGTGAGCAGAACCAGGAAAATGTTGTACCCAGTGACATCAACATTTCAAGATGATAAACTATAACTGACTTATATTTTCTCAGCAATACAGTGATCTAAGACAGTTCCAAAAGACTCATTATGGAAAATGCTATCCATATCCAGAGAAAGAACTGATGGAGTTTGAATGCAGATTCAAGCATACTATTTTCACTTTCTCTTTTTTCATGTTTTTTTTTTCCCATTGCAAACTCTAATTTTTTTTCAAATTGTTTCTTCTTTCACAACATGACTAATATAGAAATAGGTTTTACATGATTACCCATATATAGCCTATGTCAAATTACTTACCATCTTAAGGAGGAGAGAGAAAAGAGAAGGAGGGAGAAAATTTGGAACTAAAATTTTATTACAATGGATGTTAAAATTATCTTTACATGTATTGGAAAAATACTATTAAAAAAGGAAAAATACATTTAATACTTAATAAATGTTTAATAAATACTTAAATACTTAATAATAATTAATAAATAATAAAAATAATAAAATACTTAATAAAAATATACTTAACTCTAACCAATTGGTGTTTTGCATGTAAGCATGGGTACATCCAACTGGAAAGCCAGGAAAACAGAGAAAGCTGTTTCTATTGCTTGTCTAGCCTGGGGTTTCTCTTGGAGCCTGAAATAGAATCCCAGAATCTCAGAGTTGGAAGAGACCTCAGAGGCTATCTAGTCCAACCTATGCTTCCACAAGAAACCCCTCTACAGCTTGTCTGACAAATGGTCATCTAGATTTTGTTTGTATACCTCCACTGAAGGGGATCTTACCACCTCCTCTGGTAGTCCATTCTACTTTTGGATTTCTCTAAATGTTAGGAGGAGGCAGCTATATGGCTCAGTGGATAGAGTGCTGGGCCTTGAGTCACAGAGACCTGAACACAATTCTGGCTTCAGACACTTACTAGCCATGTGACTCTGGGCAAGTCATTTAACCTTTGCTTGCCTTAATCCACTGGAGAAGGAAATGACAAACCATCCCAATGTCTTTGCCAAGAAAACTCCATTGACACCATTGGTGTGCTAAGGTCCATAAGGTCATGAAGAGTTAGACACAACTGAAAAATAAGAAAAACAAAATTGTTAGGAAGCTTATCTTTAAGCTTGAATTGATCATTTTTGCCAATTCCACCCCCCCCCATATTCTGCCTTCTGGGTTGAAAGGTACAAATCTAATTCCTCTTCTATAAGCCAGCTATTCATTCACTTCAAGATAGTTATATTCAAGTGTGCGAATCTATCCTGTTTCAATATTATTTGTACATAGTTGTTTGCATGTTGTCCTTCCCATCAGAATGTGAGCTCTTTGAGTCCAGGAGCATCCTTTGCCTTTCTTTGTGCCCTCAGCACTTAGCAAATTGACTGATATATAGTGGATGATTAATAAATGCTTGTGATAGTTAGCTCTCATGTCTCTCCCAAGTTTTCTCTTTTCTGAGCTAAACATCACCAGTTCATCAAATAGTCATGGCATCAACCTGAGGCCTTCACCATCTGGGTTGCTCTACTTTGGATGCATTCAACTTAAGGCCCCCGATACTGGCCATAGAAAAGTGAAAGGATGAAACCATTCCTTCCTATTTTTCTATCACTAAAACCAAATGAATTTTGACTAATGAGTCAATGAGCATTGTGCTCCCTCTCCCTTGAATCAACAACATCTTATGGTTTTTATTAGGATACTCCATTCCACTCAAAATCCAACTCATTAAAATAAATTAACAATAACTTATTAAAGAGTTCTCAAGCAAAAAGGGGTCATGAGTGGAAAAAGTTTAAGAAGCCCTGAACTGAAGAAGTAGGGAAAAGAAGTGGAAGACCAGTAGATGTCACCTTAGTGGCAGCAATTCAGTAGAGCCAGTGGTGGGATTCAGCAGGTTCCCACCTAATTTTAGGTTGAGTTCTGAGGACCAGTTGTTAGAGGGGCAGGGGTGGGGCCTGAGAACCAGTTGTTAGCGGGGGTGGGTCCTGGGCCCACCACATCCTCTGCAGTGGTGCCTCGGCTGGGTTTGGTGGAGAACCAGCTGTTAATTTATTTGAATCCCACCACTGAATAGAGCCCCTTAGCAGGGATCCAAATGGAACTAATAATAGATTCACGAGGAACCTCAGTTCTGTGGAGGACGCATCTCCCCTGATGATATCAACAAAGGGTATTTGTTGCTCTGTGGGGGAACAAGCATCAGCATTAGAAACGTTAGTTCCCCCGATGATGCACTTTGTGCAGACTTTCAGTGGAGATATGGCATCTCTGTGTATAC
Source organism: Trichosurus vulpecula (assembly GCF_011100635.1). NCBI lineage: Eukaryota > Metazoa > Chordata > Mammalia > Diprotodontia > Phalangeridae > Trichosurus > Trichosurus vulpecula. The sequence continues at coordinate 102,999,196 of NC_050577.1, read as the reverse complement.
GGGAATCTTTCTTGTCACTTTTTTTTGCTGTGTTATCTGATTAAATGTCCTTTGCTTTGGATGAATATAATCTCTGGTTGCTTGGTAATGTCATGAGATGTGACTTTGACTTGATACTGACCCACAATGTGTCTAGAATCTGGCTTAGCTTTCAGGACATACATATGTGAGTAGAGACACAAGTATTCCCATTTGTCTCCTCTTTGGTTCCACGTTATCCCTGTTTTTTTTTAAATTCGTCCCACGTCCTCCCTTAACTCTCTTTCATTGGCATACGTAAAGTAGGCTGTTGGTGCTGACAGACCTTCTTCTACTTAGTTGTCTTGATGTTCTCTCAGTACTCCAGGCCATCCCCTGATCCAACCATTCCTTCTCCAAATTCCTGAATTGGCTGATCTGAACTATTATCGTAGAACCCTAATGGGACAAAACCATCGGTTTAAAATTGGAAGGGCCCTCAGAGATCAGATAGTTCAACCCCCTCATTGTACAGATAAGGCCGTTTTTTTGGAGAGGAGAAGGAGAGGGAGAGGCAGAGGGAGACGGAGAGGACAAGTTGAGTTACCCAACTAGCTGGGTCCCCTTTCAGGGAGCTTGGTCCACTCACAGGTTGTGTTTGTCCATCGTTTTTGAAGAGGACATCAGGGAAATGATGACATGACTTGTGGTTGATTTTGGTTTGAGTGAGGGAGGGCTTTGCAAGGTCACCAGCCTCACTTTGTATTCCAGAGTCATCTGGATCCAGTGACCTGATATTCACCAGGATGACTGGAGATGACCCAGGATGCAATGGGAGACCCTGGCTGTTTTAGGTGAAACCTCTTCATGTACTCAGAGTGAGGTAATGCCCATTTAGTGAATAGGCCTCTTTAAGAAATGAGTCAAGGGATGACCCTTCTAAGTAGAAGAAAGGAAAAAAAATCAAGCTGGGAGGGGAAGACTCTCAGGATTGCTGTTCCAAAGAGAAAAAGTTATCATTGACTCTCCCTCTCCCTCTGCTTCTCCTTCTCCTCTCCAAATGAAGGCAAATTTTGATTTTTAAAATTTTGATGGCCAGAAGCTGCCCACTTAACTTGGGGTTTACTGGATAGATTCCTTTCTTTCTGTCTTCTTTCCTTCCTTCCTTCCTTCCTTCCTTCCTTCCTTCCTTCCTTCCTTCCTTCCTTCCTTCCTTCCTTCCTGCCTTCCTGCCTTCCTTCCTTCCATCCTGCCTTCCTTCTTTCCTTCCTGCCTTCCTTCTTTCCTTCCTGCCTTCCTGCCTTCCACAAAACCTTAAACCCATTACACTCTGAAGCTCGTGAATAGGTCCCTGCCCAAACTCCACTTATTGGCTGCATTTTGAGTCCTCCAGACCTAGAGTGAATGTCAATGGTAACTGTTTCTCTTTGGAACAGAAGCCCTGAGAGTCTTCCCCTCCTAGCTTGAATTTTTTTCCTTTCTTCCACTTAAAGGGGCCATCCCTTGACTCACTTCTTAAAGAGGCCTATTCACTGAATGGGCCTTACCTCACTCTAAGTGAGTACATGAAAAGGCTAGGGTCTCCCATTGCCTCCTGGGTCATCTCCAGTCATCCTGCTGAACATCAGGCAGCTGGACCCAGATGGCTCTGGAGGAGAAAGTGAGGCTGGTGACCTTGCACAGTCCTCCCTCACTCAAATACAAATCAACTGCAACTGTCATCATTTCCCTGATGTCATGATCCTCTTTGAAAATGAAGAACAAACACAACAGATGAGGCCCAGAGATGTTGAGAAGTAGAGTTATTTGCAGAACCACACTTTGAATCCAGTTCTTCTGATTTTACATCCAGTATGCGGTCCATTGTATTTCATTTCTTCTCATATTATATATAGGGTAAAGTTGGCCCTGCATAAATGGAAGTAGGGGAAATCTGTGCCTTCATTCCATGCCAACCTATCCCCCTTTTCCCTTTCAATTACCCAAAACCTTCAAAGTTATTTACCTCCAGCTTCTCAGAGTACCTCCCCTCTCTACTCCTGTACTTAACCTCATGGGGTACTTTTTGCCTGAGTAAAAACCTATCCTATCTCTTTCCTTTTCCCTTCACAGAAACTCACCTGTCCTGTTTTACATTCCCCCAGGGCCTTGCTACTGACTGGAATCAGGAACAACTTAATACCCAGGTGTTAATAATATTCTTGTGGAAAAGATGGAGACGTAGGTTGAGTGATTGTGCAATTTGGCAGAGTCTGAACTGTTTGAATGGTGGTGCTCAAATAGATGTAATAAGAGGTTCAACGTCAACCTGACACCTACAAAGTGGGACTTGATATGCTAATCACAGAAAACAAGATAGATGGGTGAATGAAAGGAATGAATGGACAACTAAGTATTTACCTTATAGACAGGAGGTTATTTAATGGGGGTGGGGGTCCAGAAGGCAGTAGATAAAGGATCACTACAAGAATAGGAGAGGGGGAAGACCTGGGAGATCCTCATAACTAGACTTAAGGTAGGGAGGCAGGATGGGCAGGGAACATGTATGCACTTTTGGGTGGGGTTCATGAAAGGTGCCAGGATTAGTAGGCTCTATACAAATATTTCCTTGTCCCTGGCTCTGGTCAGGGAAAGGCAAATCTAGGATAAACAAATAGAGACTGAGTTCAGTGAGTGATCTGTGTCAGATTTGCATTCATGAAAGTGGTAGGATTCTTTTGGAATCCACATTAAGCACACATAGTATCCTCCTGCTCCTCCCTATTTCTTCCAGCTGGGCTTCTACATAAAGCAAAGAGAGCTGCCAAATCCTTGGGGAGTCTGGCTTGCTCTCAAATCTCTTCTGGGTAGGGTGTCCTCTAGCATCTGAGTCTCAGCAGATGCTCAACAGAGGAAGAATGCCCAGCCTACTCATTCTCTTCTTCATGATCTTCTTTCTTTTGGAGTCTATGGCAGCAATCATAGAAAATGGTTTCATCATCATAGTACTGGGCAGGGAGTGGGTGCGAAGTTGGAGCCTGCCCCCTGGGGACATGATCTTGGCCAGCCTGAGCATCTCCCGGTTCTTTCTACAGTGGACAGCAATTCTTAACGACTTCTACGCATATTTCTCCCCAGCTAATAATAGTACATACCTTGGCATTATCTGGAATTTTACTAATGTGGCCACATTCTGGTTCACCACATGGCTTGCTGTTTTCTACTGTGTGAAAATTTCATCCTTCACTCACCCAGTTTTCCTCTGGCTGAAGTGGAGAATTTCCCGATTTGTCCCCTGGCTACTGTTGTGGTCCCTACTGATATCTGCTTTGATATGCATTTCACCATTTTTAAAGACCTATCTTGTTTTCCAACTGCCAGACACTGGAAATTACTCAGAAAAGACCACTTTGGATGATATGAGATACGCATCACACAGGCATTTTTTCATGCCTCTGCAATTGTTTATTTTGTTAATTCCTTTCTCCTTCTTCCTAGTCTCCACCATCTTGCTCATTTCCTCCCTATGCCGACATATGGGGAATATGCAGCACCATAGTGCTGGGCCTCAGGACCCAAGTATGCAGGTCCACATTACAACCCTGAAGTCACTTTTCTTCTTTCTCATCCTCTATACATCATATGTTCTGCCTCTGATCATTTCCCTCAGAGCACCTATTTTAGTTTGCAGCTCTCAGTTTTGGATATGGGAGGTAGTGATTTATGCTGGCATCTCCATCCATCCTGCCTTCCTGATCCTGAACAGCTCAAAACTGAGAAGAGCTCTAAAGAAGATGCTGCATGACCCAGAGGCTGCATGAGGGGAATTCAGCTCTGAAGTGATTAATATGAGTAACCAATATTGAATGTTACCAATATTGCTGTTTGTAACATGGATGCATAGGACTTAGAAAGGAAGAAAGAAAAAGATATTTAATTATGTACTTATAATATTTTGGCACTGTAATAAGCACTGAGTATACAAATACAGTCACTTAGGCACTCACTTTTTCGTCTTCTCCATTTTCTCTTCTGTTAAATTTTCCTTTGTAAAACTTCATAGTTAATTGAAAGGTATTTTGGAGGCCAACTTCCTCATTTTACAGGTGGGGTACCATGATCGTGAGAAATCAAGTAACTTGCCCAGGGTCAAAGAAGTGGCAAGTGTCTGAGGCAGAATTTGAACCCAGATCTTCCTGATTCCAAGTCCAGCATTCACTTCACAATGATTTTACCTTTCCTTGTCTTTGGTTCTCATACTCACCTCCCCAGCCACAGGAACAGCTGTTGTCCTGGGCTCTAAACTCCTTGTGGCCACACTTTGGTACAATCCTTTTTACTGGCCTCTTTGTCCATCCTACACCTTAATTATTGGCAAGCATGACTATGAGCAAGTCACTCAGCGATTTAAACTTTACTTATTTCATGTAGGAATAAAATGTGCCATGTGTATGTGAGTGTGTTTGTGTATGTGTGTGTATGCAAGCTATACTTTATAAATGTGTGCAACATGTATATGTGTATGCAGACACACATATACATACATATATGTGCATATGTACATACACACAGATACATGCATGCATATATTTATATGTAATAGAGACACACACATATACACATAATGGAGATAATAGTATTTTCTCTACTTCCCTTAGGAGGTGACCCAGAGAAAAGCACTTTGTCCACATCAAAGTGGTAGAGAAACAAAATTTCTTGCTATTCCATCTTCACTCTCTTCAGAAACCTAGAGGGACTGCCTATTGCCTCTCACAGTCCAGCTGAAATGCATCATGGGCTCCAGCTGACCACAACTCCTTCGCCTTTGACACAAACTAGACTGTTCTCATTAGATTCACTTCAGATGATTATACTTGAAAGACTTTCTCAGTCATGGCCTGACTTCTTTTTTTTCTCCTCCTCCTTTTCCTCCTCCTCCTCCTCCTCCTCCTTTTCCTCCTCCTCTTCCTCCTCCTCCTCCTCCTTCTTCTTCACTTTCCCATTCTTTTCAAAACTCAGCTGGAAATACACTTTTTATTCCCAGCACAATATCACATCCTTGAAGACACAAGTGTGGCTATTTCCGGGAGCCAAGATGATGGAATAAGAAATGTCACCTTCACCCTCGATAACTGACTTCTGAAAACCCAGAAAACATCGCCCCAGGAAAAACCCTGGAACAGCTGAGCCAGCAGAAAGACAGAAGTGTAGCACCCTTGTAGCCCAGGAAGCTTTCAGGATTAATGGGAAAGGCCTTGTTCACTCTTGGGAAAAGGGAGTAGTACAGGTTAGGAGGTGTCCCAGCAAACCAGTGTCAAACCCCATCTCAGTAAACCAGGGGGACATCCTGAGCCCTAGGCTGGTGGAGTAGGCAAGTGCCAACACCAGAACCCCCTTCTCCTCCCCTGAAAGATTATACTCAATTTTGCTGGACAGTTGACCCTTGGTTGTAATCCAAGCTCCTTTGCCTTATGGAATATTGTGTTCCATGCCTCTGTAATGGCAAGCAAAGTGGGACTTTTTGGCGTTTTTTCTTTTGGAATGCTTCTCAGCACTAAGACAATCAAGTGCTTTTGATTGAGTCTTGCCTTTGTTTCAATCAAGAGTCTTTGATTGAATCAAGAATCTTCGATGACCTGCTTAAGTCACAAGAAAGCCTAAGTCACATGAGTTTGAGTCACATGTTTGTGATGCCCTCTGACTCCGAAGAAGTGTATATATACTCTGAGGTTAGCATTTTGCTTTTGGGGCTCACTCATTGGAACAGCGTTCCTATGATTCACGAGACAAGACTCTGGGTAGCCATTAAGGGGCCCCCAGCTTTGAAAACCCAGATGTTAGTGCTTCTCTCTCTGGTCACTATGTATGTGTTACTATGGACAGACAGAAGGCCTGTCTACTGATTTGTGTTATTTGCTCTGTTTATATAATTTCTGCTTGTAATTTCTGTTTGTGTTTTCTCTGAAGTTCAGATTGCTGACTTTTCCCTCCGAACCAAGTGATATATGTATGTCTAGTTAAAGTGAAATCATAAACCCCTTAAGGTTGCTTTGCTTAGGAAAAAAAAAGATCAAAGAACCTGTGCTAGCTGCCCTCCTGTGTGCTGGTATTTTTGGTCTTACACCACCACAGCAGTTGTTAGTAGCATTGTTGTTACAACCTCTGATCTTTTTTTTTTTAAAATTTTATTTTATTTATTTATTTAACATATTTTTTAGTTTTCAGCATTGGTTTTCACAAGAGTTTGAATTACAAATTTTCTCCCCATTTCTACCCTCCCACCCACTCTAAGATGGCGTATATTCTGGTTGCCCTGTTCCCCAGTCAGCCCTCCCTTCTGTCACCCCACTCCCCTCCCATTCCCTTTTCCCTTCCCCTCTTGTAGGGCAAGCTAAATTTCTACTCCCCATTGACTGTGTATCTTATTTTCTAGTTGCATGCAAAAAACCTTTTTTTTTCATTTTTGAACGTCTGCTTTTAAAAACTTTGAGTTCCAAATTCTCCCCCCTCCTCCCTTCCCACCCACTCTCCCCAAGAAGTCAAGCAATTCAACATAGGCCACATGTGTATCATTATGTATAACCCTTCCACAATACTCATGTTGTGAAAGACTAACTATATTTTACTCCTTCCCAACCCATCCCCCTTTATTGAATTTTCTCCCTTGACCCTGTCCCCTTTCCAAAGTGTTTGTTTTTGATTACCTCCACCCCGATCTGCCCTCCCCTCCATCATCCCCCCCCCTTTTTATCTTCTTCCCTCTTCTTTCCTGTGGGGTAAGATACCCAATTGGGTATGTATGGTATTCTCTCCTCAGGCCCAATCTGATGAGAGCAGGATTCACTCATTCCCCCCTCACCTGCCCTCTCCCCTCCTCCCACAGAACTGCTTCCTCTTGCCACCTTTATGCGAGATAATCCACCCCATTCTGTCTCTCCCTATTTCCCTCTCTCAATATGTTCCTCTCTCATCCCTTAATTTGATTTTATTTCTTTTAGATATCTTCCCTTCATCTTCAACTCACCCTGTGTCCTCTCTCTCTCTCTCTCTCTCTCTCTCTCTTCATATATATATACACACATACATATATATATATATATACATGTACATTCACTTATATATATATATATATATATATACACACACACACACACATATAAACATATATACATATATGCATATTCCCTTCAGCTACCCTAACACTGAGGTCTCATGAATCATACACATCATCTTTCCATGTAGGAATGTAAACAAAACAGTTCAACTTTAGTAAGTCCCTTGCAATTTCTTTTTCTTATTCTTTTTCTTGATTACCTTTTCATGCTTCTCTTGATTCTTGTGTTTGAAAGTCAAATTTTCTGTTCAGTTCTGGTCTTTTCACTGAGAAAGCTTGAAAGTCCTCTATTTTATTAAAAATCTATATTTTGCCTTGGAACATGATACTCAGTTTTTCTGGGTAGGTGATTCTTGGTTTTAATCCTAGCTCCATTGACCTCCAGAATATCATATTCCAAGCCCTTCAATCTCTTAATGTAGAAGCTGCCAGATCTTGGGTTATTCTGATTGGGTTTCCACAATACTCAAATTGTTTCTTTCTGGTTTCTTGCAGTATTTTCTCCTTGATCTGGGAGCTCTGGAATTTGGCGACAATATTCCTAGGAGATTTCTTTTTGGGATCTATTTGAGGTGGTGATCGATGGATTCTTTCAATTTCTATTTTGCCCTGTGGCTCTAGAATATCAGGGAAGTCCTCCTTGATAATTTCTTGAAAGATGATATCTAGCCTCTTTTTTTGATCATGGCTTTCAGGTAGTCCAATAATTTTTAAATTATCTCTCCTGGATCTATTTTCCAGGTCAGTGGTTTTTCCAAGGAGATATTTCACATTGTCTTCCATTTTTTCATTCCTTTGGTTCTGTCTTATAATATCTTGATTTCTCATAAAGTCACTAGCTTCCACTTGCTCCAATCTAATTTTTAAAGTAGTATTTTCTTCAGTGGTCCGTTTGACCTCCTTTTCCATTTGGCTAATTCTGCCTTTCTAGGTATTCTTCTCCTCATTGGCTTTTTGGAGCTCTTTTGCCATTTGAGTTAGTCTATTTTTTAAGGTGTTGTTTTCTTCAGTGTATTTTTCAGTATTTTTTTGGGTCTCCTTTAGCAAGTCATTGACTTGTTTTTCATGGTTTTCTCACATCCTTCTCATTTCTCTTCCCAATTTTTCCTCTACTTATCTAACTTGCTTTTCCAAATCCTTTTTGAGCTCTTCCATGGCCTGGGACCAGTTCATGTTTTTCTTGGAGGCTTTTGGTGTAGGCTCTTGCACTTTGTTGACTTCTTCTGTTTGTATGTTTTGGTCTTCTTTGTCAGCAAAGAAAGAATCCAAAGTCTGAGACTGAATCTGGGTGTATTTTCGCTGGCTGGCCATATTCCCAACCAACTAACTTGACCCTTGAGTTTTTCAGTGGGGTATGTCTGCTTGTAGACTAAAGAGTTCTATGTTCCATGTTTGGGGGGGATGTGCCAGCTCTGCCACACCAGCACTGCTCCTTCCGCAAGAACCCCCAATCTGGCCTGGGCTTAGATCTTCAGCAGGCTGTGCACTCCTGCTCTGATCCGCCACTTAATTTCTCCCACCACGTATGCCTGGGGCCGGAAGCAACAACAACTGTAGCTGCCCCACCTCCACTGCCCCTGGGGCTGGTAGCTGAACCTCGAATTCCTTCCACTCCCGCAGCTTTTACCACTAACCTTCTCCACTGTCTTTGGTGTTTGTGGGTTGAGAAGTCTGGTAACTGCCGCAGCTCACTAAGTCAGGGTGCTAGGGCACTTTCCACGCAGCTTCTGGTCTGGTTGGTCCACGCAGCTCACGCTGGGCTCGGCTGGGCTTGGCTCCCCACGGCTCCCCTCTGCTCCCAGCTCTGTGTGGGATAGACCTCACCCAGAGACCATCAAGGCTGTCCTAGGCTGGAGCCCTGCTTCCCTCTGCTGTTTTGTGGGTTCTGCTGTTCTAGAATTGGTTCAAAGCCATTTTTTATAGGTTTTTGGAGGGACTCGGCAGGGAGGTCACGCTAGTCCCTGCTTTCCAGCCGCCATCTTGGCTCCACCCCAAGCTCTGATCTTTTAATGTAGAAACTGCAAGTTACTGTGTAATCCTGACTCTAGTTCCATGAAATTTAAACTGTTTCTTTCTGGCTATTTGCAGTATTTTCTCCTTGACCTGGTAATTTTGGAATTTGGTTATAAGATTCTTTGGTGTTTTCAACTTGGGTTCTCTTTCAGGAGGTGACTGGTAGATTCTTTTGATGACTAATTTACTCTCTGGTTCTAGGACCTCATAGCCGTTTTCCTTGACAATTTCCTGAAAGATGCTGTCCAGGCTCTTATCATGGCTTTCAGGCAGACCAATAATTCTTAAATTATCTCTCCTGGATCTATTTTCCAGGTCAGTTGTTTTATCAATGAAGTATTTTACTTTTTCTTCTATTTTTTCTTTCTTTTGATTTTGTTTGACTGATTCTTGATGTCCCAGGGTGTCATGAGCTTCCCAATTCTAATTTTTAATGAGTTGTTTTCTTTTTTTGATTAAGTTATTTTTAGTTTTCAACATTCATTTCTACAAGATTTTGAGTTACAATTTTTTCTCCCTATTTCTCCCCTCCCCCACCCCAAGATGGCATGTATTCTGATTGCTCCTTTCCCCAGTCTACCCTCCTTTATATCACCCCACTTTTCCCTTATCCTATTTCCCCCTTACTTTCTTTCAGGGCAAGATAAATTTCTATACCCCATTGCCTGTATATCTTATTTCCCAGTTGCATGTAAAAACAGTTTTTAACATTTGTTTTTAGAACTTTGAGTTCCAAATTCTCTCCTTTTCCCTCCCCACCCCACCCCCACCTTGAGAAGCAAGCAATTCAATATAGGTTATATGTGTATCATTATGCAAAACACTTCCATAATAGTCATGTTGTGAAAGACTAACTATATTTCCCTCCATCCTATCCTGTCCCCCCATTTATTTTATTTTCTTCTTTGACCCTGTCCCTTCTCAAAAGTGTTTGCTTCCGACTACCCCCCCCCCCAATCTGTCCTCCCTTCTATCATCCTCCTCTTTTATCCCTTTCCCCCATACTTTCCTGTAGGGTAAGATACCCAATTGAGTATGTATGTTATTCCCTTCTTAAGCCAAATCTGGTGAGAATAAGGTTCACTCATTCCCTTTTACCTCCACCCTCTTCCCTTCCATTATAACAGATTTTTCTTGCCTCTTTTATGTGAGATAATTTACCCCATTCTATCTCTCCCTTTCTCCTGCTCCCAATATATTCCTCTCTCAACCCTTAATTTTATTTTTTAGCTATCATCACTCCATATTCAAATCACCCTGTGCTTTCTGTCTATATATGTATATTCCCTTCAACTACCCCAATACTGAGAAAGGTCTCATGAATTACCAATATCATCTTTCCATGTAGGAATGTAAACAGTTCAACTTTCATATGTCTGTTTTGATTTCTCTTTCCTGTTTACCTTTTCATGCTTCTCTTGATTCTTGTATTTGAAAATCAAATTTTCTATTCAGCTCTGGTCTATCATCAAGAGTGCTTGAAAGTCATCCATTTCATTGAAAATCAATTTTCCCTTGAAGTATTGTAATACCCACCCCCCTTCCCCCGCCATTTGAATAGGCTTCAGGTAAGGCTCCAGGTGGGGTCCATGAAGGAAAGGAAAGTCTGATTATATCTTTGCTCCCAAGTAGGACTAAAACCCCTAGCTACTGGGTGCTGGGCCGATGTGGGCATGAGTCCCCCAGGGTCCTGGGGGGAGTTGCTGGGAACAGAGTCAATTGTGGGCGCCTGGGTTCTGGTCTCTCAGATGATGTTCTAGTCGATTGGATGGCATCTAAGGACTGTATAAAAAGAGAGAACACAGATTGGAGATTGAGACATGGTGGAGGCAGGAGAAGGAGAAACAGTGGAAGCAGCAACAACAGCAGCAGCAGAGGAAGCAGTGGCAGCAGAAACTGAAGGAGAAGAAGCTGAAGCAGCAGGCACTGCTGAGAGCAGGACTGATCCACGTGCAGACCAGAGAGTGCTGAGCAAGGGCTTGAGGCCAGTGGATAATCTTCTTACTGGAGGGCCCTAGCATTGGGGGGAAGCACAAATATGATTTGGCTTACTGTCATAATGTTTTTCTGTAACCTCCTGGTTACTATTGTGAGGCAGACTTATTGCGCCTGGAAGCTTTTGGCCAGGATATCGAATTGGGGACATTGGTCCATGGGTCTGCTGCTTTGGAACTTGAATAAATGCTTTAATTCCTCTGCCTTCTGCTTAGAGAAATCCTTATAACCTGTGACTCTGAACCATTCAGGCATATTTATGATTTTCTTTGAAATCATGAATTCTGCCTTCATGTTATAGTAGGCAATTCTTGATTTTAATCCTAGCTCTTTTGACCTCTGGAATATCATATTCCAAGCCCTTTGATCCCTCAAAGTAGAAGCTGCTAGATCTTGTGTTATCCTGATTATGTTTCCACAATACTTGAATTGTTCCTTTCCAACTACTTGCAATATTTTCTCCTTGACTTAGGAACTCTGGAATTTGGCTACAATATTTCTAGGAGTTTTCCTTTTGGGATCTCTTTCAGGAGGTGATCATTGGAGTCTTTCCTTTTCTATTTTACCCTCTGGTTCTAGGATATCAGGGCAATTATCCTCGATAATTTCTTGAAAGGTGATGTCTAAGCTCTTTTTTTGATTATGGCTTTCAGGTAGTCCAAGAATTTTTAAATTATCTCTCCTGGATCTGTTTTCCAGGTCAGTGGTTTTTCCAATGAGATATGTCACATTGCCTTCTATTTTTTTCTTTCTTTTGGTTCTGTTTTATAATTTCTTGATTTCCCATAATGTCATTAGCTTCCATTAACTCCTTTCTAATTTTTAAGGAATTATTTTCTTCAGTGGTCTTTTGGGCCTCCTTTTCAATTTGGCATATTCTGTTTTTTAAAGCATTCTTCTCATTGGCTTTTTGGATCTCTTTTGCCTTTTGGGTTAGTCTATTTTTTAAGGTGTTATCTTATTCAATATTTTTTGGGTCTCCTTTAGCAAGTCATTGACTTGTTTTTCATAGTGTTCTCGCATCATTCTCATTTCTTTTCCCAATTTTTCCTCTACTTCTCTTACTTGATTTTCAGAATCCTTCTTGAGCTCTTCCATAGCCTGGAACCGATTGATATTTTTCTTGTAGGCTTTGGATGTAGGAGCTTTGACTCTGTTGTCTTCTGGTTGTATGTTTTGATCTTTTGTCCCCAAAGTAAGATTCTATATGCTGAGTTTTTTGACACTTTCTACTCATTTTCCCAGCCAATTACCTGACTTTTGAACTCTTTGTCAAGGTATGACTCTGCTTCCAGAGTGGAGGGTGCTCTGTTCCAAGCTTCAGTGGTTTTGCACTGCTGTTTTCCAAGCTATTTGTAGGTATCTGTAAATTTTCAGTTCTTCCAAGGTGATATGATCCAAGGAGAGATATTTATTTCTCTACTGGCCTGTGCTCTGGTCTGTCAGTGACCTCAAGCATACTTTTTGGACTTGGAACTGCTAGGAGGACTGTCTCCACAGCCACCACAAGCTCTGTTACACCAGTGCTCCTCCTTACCCCAGGACTGACACCCAGGACTGCAACCCAGATACAAGGAGGGGAAAGCAAGAGAATCCCGCCTCTGTGCCAGCAAAGAGATCCCTCCACTACCTCTTTGATCAGCTGCTTGATTACCCCAACCAACTGGAGCCACTGCTGCTGCCACTGCTGGTGCCATTGCTGCCACCTCCGCTGCCCCAAGGCTGAGGTCAGACCATGCCCTACTCTCATCGAGGTCCAACAGAGTTTTCTCACTGACCTGCTAAGTTGTCTTTGGCATTTGTGGGTTGAAAAGTCTGGAAAACTGCCAGGTCAGTGATCCAGTACCCTGAGGCCTGCTCCACCTGGTCTGCTCTGGCCTGGTCTATGCTGGTGTGGCCCACACTGGGCTGTGCTCTGCTCCCAGCACAGTGTGATAGAACCCTTCCAGGGACCATCTAGGCTGTCTTGGGCAGAAGACTTATTTCACTCTGTTATTTCATGGGTTCTACAGCTCTAGAATTTGTTTGGAGTTATTTTTTACAGGTTTTTGGAGGGATTTGGGGGAGCAGTCAAGCAAGTCCCTGCTTTTACCCCCATCTTATAGCCATCTTAGCTCCACCCCTGAATTGTTTTTTTCAGTTAGCCTTTGTATCATCTTTTTCATTTGACTAATTATATTTTTTTATTAGTTTATTTATTTATTTTTAGTTTTCAACATTCACTTCCATAAGTTTTAAATTTTCTACCCCTCCGTCTCCCCTCCCTCCCCAAGATAGCCTGTAGTCCGATATAGGCTCTGCAGATACATTCCTATTACACATATTTTCACATTACCCATTTTGTATAGAAGAATTATAATGAATGGGAGAAACATGAGAAAGAAAAAAACAAAACAAAACAAAACACCCTTCACCCTACATTCAGACTCCACAGCTCTTTCTCTGGATGTGGATGGCATTTTCCATCATGAGTCCTTTGGAATTATTTTAGGTCCTTACATTGCTGAGAAGGGCTAAGTCTATCGTAATCAGTCATCACATACTGTGGTGTTACTGTGTGCAATATTCTTCTGGTTCCGCTCACTTCACTCAGCATCAGTTCATATAAGTCTTTCCAGGTTTTTCTGAAGTCTGCCTGTTCGTCATTTCTTATAGCATAATAGTGTTCCATTACACTCATTACCACAACTTGTCCAGCCATTCCCCAATTGTTGAGCATCCCCTCAACTTCACATTCTTGGCCACCACAAAGAGAGCTGCTTTAAATATTTTTGTACATGTGGTTCCTTTTCCCATTTTTATGATCTCTTTGGGATATAGCCCTAGAAATGGTATTGCTGGGTCAAAGGGTATGCACATTTTTATAGCCCTTTGGGTATAGTTCCAAATTGCTCTCCAGAATGGTTGTATCAGCTCACAGCACCAGCAACAATGAATGACTAATTCTACTTTTTATTTTTTTTTTAAATTTATTATTTATTTTCAGTTTACAACACTCAGTTCCACAAATTTGTGAGTTCCAAATTTTCTCATCCCAAGATGGCATGTAATTCGATATAGGTTCTACATATACCTTCTCAAATTCTACTTTTTAAGGAGTCCTCTTCAGTGAGTTTTTGTGCATCCTTTTCCATTTGACCAATTCTGTTTTTTAAGAGTTGTTTTCTTCAGTGTATTTTTTTTTAATTTGGCCAATTGTGTATTTTAAGGAATTGTTTTCTACAATGACTTTTTGTCCTTTTTGAAAACTGTTGACTCTCTCTTGCATACCTCTCATTTCTTTTCCTAGTTTTTTTTTTTCTCCCTCTCTTATTTGACTTTTAAAATCCTTCTTGAGCTCTTCCTAGAAGGTTTTTGGGCTTGACACCAGTTTATATTCCCCTTTGACATTTTGGATGTGGGTATATTGACATTTTGTCCTCTTCCTAATTTGTGCCTTGATCTTCCTTGTCCCCATAATAAGAATCTATGGTCATTGTCCATTTTTGCTTTTTGTTCATGATGTTTGCATATTTCCTGACTTTTAAAGTTTTCTCCTGTTGGAGCACAGGAGGCACAGTTCCAGACTTCTTGTGCTGAGGGCCAGGGACCTTGACCCTGGCTTCATGTGCTGGGGTCCCGGGTACTGGTAGCCAAAGGCTACAGTGATCTGATAGCTAAACCTGGTGCTGAGGTGGTGTCCTAGTGGTGGCGGCTGGTGTGTGCTGAGTCTAGGTGAGGTTTTTCTGCATTTTTGTGGGGCTAGACTGAAACTCTTGGGGTGAGCATGGGTGTCTGGCCTCTGGAGGATGTCTGGTCACCCAAGCTGCACTGAAGCATGGGGAGATTTGGCTGCAGGAGAATGCCAGACCACTGGTGAATGTGGTGATTCTATGAGCTGCAGTCTGCCAGTTGCCTTGGTTGTTCAAAGGCACTTGGGGATGAGGTTGCAGTTCTGGTGTTGGTGCTAGCCTGCTCTACTACCCTGGGCCTCAGGATCTTCAACTAGTTTTCTGAGGTGGGGCTTGCTGGGACACCTTCCATCCTGTATGGCTCCCCTTCCTCCAGAGCAAGAGGGACCTTTCCTGTTAATCCCCCAAGTTTCCAAGGCTGACTGTTGCACTCTGTGTTTTTGCTGGCTCCTCTATTCTGGGCTTTTTCATGGGGGTGATATTTTCTGGGTTTTTAGAGGTCAATACGGGAGAGTGAGAATTGTTTACTGCTTACTCCACCATCTTGGCTCCCAGAAGTTCCTGGCATCTTTCTTCTAGAGCTGTCTGGACAGGACTTTGACACCCAGCTCATGGTAGGAGTTTCTTCCTCTCATTTGCTTGGTTTGAGAAGATCAGAGACATAAGTGAATTGAGCTCAATGGAACCAGTAACTAGGAAGCAGAGCAGAGGCTGTCTGGAGCTGAGACACAAGGTTTATATAATTTGTGCACAATCCCTCAGTCCCACCCCCATTCACTGAGAGAGGAGAAGGTTTCAGTGGTCTGAACACTGATCTACTTAAGAGGGGTTACTGTGAGTGAAAACCAAAGACAAATGTCATTGTCAGCTCCTGGTGGGGAGTGGCTCAATTAAACTGAACTTCTGACTTTCGGCCTAGTTGAGTGTTGGGGGAAAGGTAGGCAATTGAGGTGGGGCAGCTCAGGAACATTCTTGTTGGGTATATCACTGTTATTTTTTCATTCATTTCTAATAGTCTGATTATAAACATCAACAAACCACTATGCCTTGAGAATGGGAATCTAAGAGTATGGGGACTTCAAGCCATTTACCCAATTGGATAATTTACATGACAAATCAAAAACTAATAGGATTCTGGGATAGCACTCACAAAGGGGTGGTATCTAGAGGAGGGTGATAGCTGGCTCCCTAAAGGCCTGAGAGCTGCCCACGGATCGTGGATGGTTCATATGATATGTGTGGAAAGCATTTGATAGCAGATAGAGCATGGACCTTTCTACCAAGCCATCTAAGGTACTGCTCACAGTGCCCAACTTAGTGTCATATTAGTTACTGAGCATTTACTTGTTTGAATTTATCTGTTATTATTCCTTGAATATAATCATGTCTGTATAGCTTATAAATACTCAAATAGTTCTGTGATCTTATCCATTTGGGAGTTCTCTTCAGTGTTGCAGGTCTCATTTTACACATGCCTATGTATCTTCTGTGATCTTGTCAATGTTCTCTGCTAAGTTCTTTATAGGGGGTATGCCCAATGTGATGAAGGAAGACTTTCACCTTCTCCCGATATCTTGAAGATACCACAGAGTATTCTGCCTGTTTATATGTTATATTTTTCTCTTGCCATGTTGTGATAAGACCAGAATTTTCATGACTCAGCTTCTTCCCTCTTCCCCTTGAAAAACCTGATCAGTCATAGTTTCCCTGACATAACTTCCTGGTCTGGTGACATGAAAAGGTCTTAGCCTAGTGGAATTAGAGCCTATCAGACTTGGTGGGTGCTTGAGACCATGTGAGTCATCATAACCACATGACTTATTGACCAGATGAAATTTCCAGATGGAGAGGAGGAGGACCATGTCCAGAAGCTCACATCCATGTTGTGCATTCTTACTCTGTTAGAGCAAGGTAAACTTCTTCTTTTATGTCCAGTGACTTAGGAGTGCCTCATTTAGTCCTAACACTGAACTTGCATCAAGAGGGTACTGGTTTTAGAGCCATGTTGGCAACACACTTGGCCAGCCTATCTTCTCTTCCTGATGTGCAATTCCTTGATAATATCCTTTACTTCTGTTCTTTTTTGTAATTTCTCATTGGTTCTATGTTGAAGCTTGACTACAATCCCCATTTGATTTTCCATTGTGCGCTGCATTATGCTAATTTTTAGTCTTTTAGAGATAACGGTGTTCCATTGCCATATACCAACACTGGTAATATGTTAGTATTGGGAAGATGGCTCTTTCCTTTCATGGGAAACCCATGAAACAAAGATCCTGATAGAAGAGAAAAATATTTACCTTAGGTTTGAACAAATAAGAGATGGAGATAGAAAGGAAATGTCTCTATCTCCATTCTCCCCACCCCACCCCTCCACACCTTTCCCTTTTTCTGAAAAAAATGTTAGGTTATTACCCAGAAGATATTGGTAAACCTCAGTTCATCACTATGGAGTGAGGGAATACAAATATTTGAAATAGTAAAAATAGAAATAAAATCACAGACCTAGGAGGAACCCAGCCATCATTTAGTAGGGGGGAAAGTGGCCCTATAGTACTCAATTACTTGCCCAAAGTAACACAGTTATTCAGTTAGTGGTAGGTCCAATGCAGAGGACAAGAGAAAGGAGTCAAGAAGAGTAATAAAAAGGAGACAAGAGTTTTAAAGTGAAAAGTAGAAACAAAAAAACAAACGCTTGAGTGGCTTTGAGGAGGGACTTGAATTGAGAGCAGGGATGGTTCTTGGACAGCTGAAGAGAAAATCCCTGCTCAGCTAAGTAGTCTATGTTTAGTTATCATGTGGGTCTGAGTTCAGAGGTTAGTATAGTGCCTGGCGCATAGCTGATAATAAATAAATGCTTGTTGATTGATTTAGACAATTTCCCCCTCTAAATTTAGCTTGAGGAGCATGGCTTATGGTTTTTTTTTAGTTAACATTGAATATGATGATGGTAAAGAGAGCAGTGATGATAAAAATAAATGAAATGTATTTGAAGGGAAAGGAGTTTTTGCGAAGCTATTTTCCATATGTACATAACAGATAGATGTTTACACACACATACACACACATACATATTTTTCAAAGCACTCTCATTTTAAGAATGGTATCAAGGGCAGAGCCAAGATGGCGGCTGGAAAGCAGGGACTTGCCTAGGGCTCTCCCCCAGGACCCTCCAAATACCAATAAAAAATGTCTCTGAACAAATTCTAGAACTGCAGAACCCACAAAATAGCAGAGGGAAGCAGGGCTCCAGCCCAGGAAGCCTGGATGGTCACTGGGTAAGGTCTATTGCACACAGAGCTGGGAGCAGAGCAGAGCCCAGCATGGGCTGCACCCGGACCAACCAGACCAGGAGCCAGGCGCAACAGGCCCTAGCGCCCTGAATCAGTGAGCTGTGGCAATTACCAGACTTCTCAACCCACAAATACCAAAGACAACAGAGAATGCTAGTGGGAAAAGCTGCGGGGACTGAATGAAGGAGTTCACGGTTCAGTCGCCACGCCGGGGTCAGCAGGGGTGGTGCAGCTACAGAACTACAGCTGCAGTTGCTTCTGGCCCCAGGCCCACCTGGTGGGAGGAATTAAGTGGCAGATCAGAGCAGGAGTGCAGAGCCTGCTTAAGATCTGAGTCTAGTCCAGGTTGGTGGTTCTTGGGGGAGGAAGAGTGCTGGTGTGGCAGAGCTAGCTGTGTAGAAATAGCTCTGAAAACAACAGGAATATTGTCACTTGGAACAAAGTACTCTCTACTCTACAAGCAGTCATATCCCAACGACGAAAAACTCAAGGGCCAAGTAGTTGGCTGGGAACATGGCCAGGCAGCAAAAATGGACTCAGATTCAGACTGATCACTTTGGAATCTTTCTTTGGTGACGAAGAAGACCAAAACATACAGCCAGAAGAAGTCAACAAAGTCAAACAGCCTACATCAAAAGCCTCCAAGAAAAACATGAACTGGTCTCAGGCCATGGAAGAGCTCAAAAAGGATTTGGAAAAGCAAGTTAGAGAAGTAAAGGAAAAAGTGGAAAGAGAAATAAGAATGATGTGAGAAAACCATGAAAAACAAGGCAATGACTTGCCAAAGGAGACCCAAAAAATACTGAAGAAAACAACACCTTAAAAATAGACTAACTCAAATGGCAAAAGAGCTCCAAAAAGCCAATGAGGAGAAGAATGCCTTGAAAGGCAGAATTAGCCAAATGGAAAAGGAGGTCCAAAAGACCACTGAAGAAAATACTACCTTAATAATGAGATTGGAGCAAGTGGAAGCTAGTGACTTGATGAGAAATCAAGATATTATTAAACAGAACCAAAGGAATGAAAAAATGGAAGACAATGTGAAATATCTCATTAGAAAAACCCTTGACCTGGAAAATAGATCCAGGAGAGATAATTTAAAAATTATTGGACTACCTGAAAGCCATGATCAAAAAAGAGCCTAGATATCACCTTTCAAGAAATTATCAAGGAGAACTGTCCTGATATTCTAGAACCAGAGAGTAAAATAGAAATTGAAAGAATCCACAGATCACCTCCTCGAAAAGATCCCAAAAGGAAAACTCCTAGAAGTATTGTAGCCAAGTTCCAGAGTTCCTAGGTCAAGAAGAAAATACTGCAAGCAGCCAGAAAGAAACAATTTGAGTATTGTGGAAAACACAATCAGAATAACACAAGACTTAGCAGCTTCTACATTAACGAATAGAAGAGCTTGGAATATGATATTCTGGAGGTCAATGGAGCTAGGATTAAAACCAAGAATCACCTACCCAGCAAAACTGAGTATCATGCTCACAGGCAAAATATAGATTTTCAACAAAATAGAGGACTTTTCAGCTTTCTCTTGTCAAAAGACCAGAGTTGAATAGAAAATTTGACTTTCAAGAATCAAGAGAAGCATGAAAAGGTAAACAAGAAAGAGAAATCACAAGGGACTTACTAAAGTTGAACTGTTTTGTTTACATTCCTACATGGAAAGATGATGTGTATAATTCATGGGACCTCAGTATTAGTATCTCCTTCCTTTTTCTACTTCCTTCCCTCTCTTTCTCTCTCCCCCCATACCTATACTATACCTATGCCTGTATCCATATCTAAACCTATACCTCTACTTATACTAATATCGGTATCTATATCTATCCTGTCCCCATATCTGTATCTATATTTAGATACATACCCATCTTCATCTCTATCTCCATGTCCACCTTTATCTCTATGTATCCTACAAGCAAAGGTATGTATGTTACTACTTCTTACTCATTTATCATGGTTCTCTACCATAGGTGATTGTCCTCATTGTTGGGCCAGGCTAGAATATGTATCTATAGACTTCTCTAGTCTTTCTATACCATTTACCTAAGACAAGCAGAGGGCAAAAAGAAAAATCCTCTTGAGTCCTTCTCTTCTTTCCCTGAAGGTCCTTCTTTTCCTCTCCAAATTACCAATTCCAATAATCACCATGAAAAGTCCTGGAGCCAGCACACATTATTTCTTCCAGTTACTCAAAAGTGAAAAAGAGGAGGAAGAAATGTACAAAGAGTACAGCAATGGCTATTAAACAGTACACTCTGTGAATTAGCCATAAACTATACCATGATTTTTATGCCTACCAGGCACACAACAAAGTTGGATAATGAGTTCTTGTTCTCCTAGTGTCCTCTTTACAATCTGTGGGTCTGATAGGCTCAAAAACTTAATAACTTCTAGTGCCATAACAAGGCTTCCCCAACTTTTGGGCAAAAACAGTCACAGGGAAGGGGTAGGAAGTGGAAAGGACAGGACAGTCATGGAAGCAGCTGTGCAAGGAGAGGGGGAATCCTGTTTTCCAGAGTCTGGTATAGTCTAGCAGAAGTTGAGATGTTAAGTGGGTCTGGGAAAAAGTGAGCCATGGTAATAAAACAGTGGTAGTGGTGGCCTGGGGTGGCCCCAGCACCATGGGACAGCAGAGGACTTCAAGGGGATTTGTAGGACGGGGAGGGTGAAAGGGAAGAACTCTTCTCAGGAGGTGGCATGCCCCGCTGGATGTTGGCATACTAGGATAAAGCCCTTTTCATTCCATACCAGTTAACCTTGGATGGCTTTCCATTTCCTATGGGATAAAATCTAAACTCCTTGGATTTCAAGCATTCAAGGGCTTCCATAATTTGGTCCCTCCCAACCTCTTCAACCTTAACTCTCCTTTCAAAAATTATTCCCTAAAATAGTGGTCAAAATATCCTACTCTGTTCCTCGAAACCTCTGCCTGACATGTCTTTTCTTTTCTTTCAACTTATCTAAGTTCTCCTTTTCCTTCAATGACAAGTGTTAATTCCCATCTTCTCTATGAAAACTTTCCTGACTTCCCTAGTTTTCAGTGATTGCTCCCTCCTGGGAACTCCTGTAGACTTATTGCCTACAAAATTTACTTGCACTTAAAATGCTCCGTCATGTATTGTTAATTACTTTTTTTAAGTACATGTTCATATCTCCAGTGAGATTGTAGTTTCATTCTAGGAAGAGGACACACGGGAAGTCTCTTGAGGTGGATCTATTTTTGTATCCTCAGCAGCTAGCATTGGCCTTAACTCAAAGTAAATGCTTCATAAATGCTTGTTGAATGAAGCTGGACAGTGTTAATGATGGATGACATTGACTCTATTAGAGTTCATAATGTGAGGAATATCAGAGCTGGGACTAAATCTAGAGTAGAATTGGGAGAAAGAGGAACAGCTACAACCCTTTTACCCAGTCAGAAATGGAGGGCAAGAGGCTGACTGTATGTTATACTTGTGAGCCTGGCTCAGGGTGCTCAGATTGTCTCTCCTTAGTACTCAGGGGCACATAACTATAGCGTGATCCATGGGCCAGAGGCCCTCTTACTCTAGGTCAAGTGGAGTGAGATTGATCTTGAACTCCAAAGTTACTGTTTCATTAATTATTATTTCCCCATAGAATTTACTATGGGAAATTTCCAAGCAAAATTTGTATATAGCTTATGTCTAGATTTCTATAAAACTAGCTCTTGTGTAAGTACTCAAGGTAACATGCAGTTTCAAATACAAGGCTGCCTATATTTCACTCTACTGAAAATGCAGAAGCTACAGGGGCCTGGAAGGAATTCAAATGTAGAAATCACAAAGGGATTCTCAGGGACTCATCAACAATAAACACAATTCTGTTCATTTTCTAGTGGGTTCCACCTTTCCACAGGGTCCTGTAGACTGACTCAGCATTGCCCTGTGGTTTGGACACCTTGACATTACAGTGACTCCTCTCCCTGAGAGTCCTAAATGGACTCCAGAAAAGTTTTATTTCTGTTCCACTATTTTTATTTCCCTGGAAGTTAAAGATATTTTGGACAAATAATCCCTTCCCTACTACACCTACTTGGAGAGTCCAAGTCAAGCCAGCATGTTTGTTCTCCTCATGTCTTGGCTCTGGAAATACCTTTTGCCACTGTGGGCTCTATCTCTGATTGGCTAGTTCCTTCCCGTACCTCTATTTTAAGGAGGAGACCCTGGCCAGCCACATATTCATTCCTTTCCAGACTCTCCTAGACTTTGTCTATAATCCCACCCCACCTTCAGCTCCCTTTTATATGTCTTCCCCTATTAGTTTAGAAGCTAGTGTATAAGCTCCTTGAGGGGATGGTTTTTCCTTCTGCTTTTATTTGGATTACCAATGCTTATCATAGTGCTTGGTATATAGTAAGAATTTAATAAAAGCTTGTTGATTTGACTTAACATGGATTCTCCCTATACCAATGTATAGTTAAATCTCTTAAGCTTTCTTGTCCTCTCCAAATTTTATCCCTGTTTTTCTATACATCATCCTTAGACGGTGCAGCAGATCACACACAGATAGCACAGGCAGAGCCAGAATTTGAGCCCAGGTCCATCAACATTTCAATTGCACTATATTGCTTCCTATTTGATTTATAAAAGAGTTCCTCCCCACCCTGTAATAATGGAATGCAACTTCAAGGGGTGGACATGTTATTTGCATGGCAAACATAAGTTTGCTTAAAAGACTATTTTAGAGAAAACTTACTCAAGGCAATTGTTCATGTGGAGGTCAGAAGAAGCAATTCAAGGACACTCTCAAGGTCATTGATTATATGACATGAAAGACACTGGTAAAATACCTCTCAGTATGGTGTGCCAACATCAAAGAAGGTGCTGTGCTCTGTGAGCAAAGGAGAAATACAGTAGCTCAAAAGAAATATGAGATGCACAAATTTAGAAACATCTCCACTCCAAATGTTCCTGTGGGCTCTTTGTGCCTGACCTATTGGAGAACATTCCAGAGCTCATATTGGATTTATAGGCTAGAGTCAGATACACTGTACCTTGACTCCAACATAGTGATGTCATTGTGGTCCTCTTCAGGAATGAAGGAGAACAACCAACCAACCAACCAATAATGTAGTGTGGATGCTGATATACGCAAATTTCTAGAAAACGCTCTTCTCTTATAGATTCTGTTTCTGGGTTCTTACTTTGGTGATTCAGAACCCTAGTAGAACTGGACAGGAAGATACTTGATTGCAAGCCAAGGACAACTCACCTTGAAAGAAATGGATGCAAATCTCCCACAGGCTCAATTACCGTTGTTTCCTTTGCACCCTTTTGATTTACATTGCATTTGACTTAACTTTTAACAAACTTAGAATGAATGGAAATGCTCTTCTGCCTCTGCTCTAAATCTATCCACCCCTCCATTTCTGTAGATGCCCTGTTTTCTCATCTATTTGCCTCATTTAACTCCCCTTCATCTTGTTCTAACATATGACTCAGATCTCTTTTGTTCAATTAGTTAAAAATCTTACTTCCCATCAAATACGGCCCTAGAATTTACTTCCATAAATTCTTTCAGAATTTAACTGATTATTTAAAGTAATCGAGAGATAACTATTTCAAACACTTAACAACCTAATCTTATTCCTCAATAAAATAGATCCAAAAGGATGGTGTGGAAGCCACAGTAAAACCTCATGAATTCCACTGGATTTACACTTGAATGGTCTTCATGCTATTTTTTCTTGAGGTCCTATAAGTAGTGATGGGACTAATGTTTCTAGATTCCTCTTGCTTGGAAAACTATGTCCATTATTTTGTTGATAATTGAAAGAACTGAATCTTTCAGGAGCATCTGTCTGCTGCCTGGAATGCTTTGTTTCTTCCTTTCTTCTTATTCTAACCCTGAGCAAGTCCCAGAATCTTGGCCTGGCCTTAACAGTGTGAGGTCCCACCTAAGAGGACAGAGGCTGCAGTCTTGTGGAGGGAGAAGAGGCCCTAATTCTGTACTTCATTCTTTAGGAAGACACAGAGATAATAAGATAACTATCACATAAAAGAAGGTAACCTTCAGAGCTAGGTGCATGGAGAGTCACCGTGGAGAGGTTGGATGAAGACATTGCTTTAGGACTAAATCTTGTGCATGAAACTGTAGCGACTCAGTGGTGAACAGAGTGAGGAAGAATGTAGGCCTTGTTAACGAATTAGGAAATGTCCCTACTGTGGACATAAGACTTTGTCTCACTGCAGACAAAGAGCAGGATGGAACCCCATCTCAAAATCTATGGACCTCAATCCCCAGAATGGGGGATTGGGCAGGAATCCTGGTGAGTCAGCCCTGAGGGATGGCTGCTTGGAAGGGCAACACTGTTACTTGGTCTCTAATGAGAAAGTGTTGACAGCACACAAGGAAAGGCCTGCTTTCTGGGGTGGGCAGGCTTACATGAAGCTTATTTCATAGTCTCTGCTAAACTCTGGGCAAACCCTGACATTAGGAAAAGGGGAGGAAAAGAGGAAATAAGCCTTTATATAGCAACTACTATATGCCAAGTACTATGCTAAGCACTTTTATAAATGTAATCTCATTTTATCCTTACAAAAACTCTGCAAAGCAGGTGCTATTATTATCCCCATTTTTACAGTTGAAGAAA
This sequence comes from Trichosurus vulpecula, assembly GCF_011100635.1. NCBI lineage: Eukaryota > Metazoa > Chordata > Mammalia > Diprotodontia > Phalangeridae > Trichosurus > Trichosurus vulpecula. The sequence continues at coordinate 102,974,548 of NC_050577.1, read as the reverse complement.
CTGAGGCAAACAGAGGTTAAGTGACTTGCCCAGGGTCACAAAGGTAGTAAGTATCCTCTTGAGGACAGAAATTTGTACAGGTCACCAATTCCTGTAGCCTCAGAGGAGCAGAGCAAAGCCTACCTAGTCATTATACAAGACAAGCTTCGAGGTTTCTTAGCTCTTCTGTCCCTCATTTCCTAGACTTAGTTCCAAGTGTGTGCACCCAAACTTGAAACTATTGTTTTCCATTCTGGTCTAAATGTTTAGATATTTAGAGTTTGAAGGGACTGCCCATGACAACTTGTACCTGAGTAGGAACCCCTAGTAAAATTTACCTGACAAATAATCTTCCAGCCTGTGTTTTAAGACTTTCAATTGTTTAGAACTCATGACCTCTCAAGGTAGTCTATTTAATTCCATAATTTTAATTTTAATTCCATAAGAACAAAATCTGCCCCTTTTCAATTTCTGTCCATTGCTCATAATTCTGCCCTTTCAGGACAAGTAAAATAAGAAAACCAAACTAAATTCCTTTTCAAGTGTTTAAGAACTGCTATTATTCCTTTTTTTTTTCCAGGCTAAACAAAGGCAGTTCCTTGAACCAACTGCCAAATGGAATGTTTTCCTGTCTCTTTACCATACTGATGGCCCCCCTCTTTTCAGCATTCTTCCTAAGATGTAGCAACTATTACTTACCATGATACTTAAAATATGCTCTGACCAGGGCAGAGAATAATGGAACTATGAATCTCTCTGATTCTGGACACTGTATTTCTACTAATGCACCTCAAGGTCACACTAGTTCTTTTGGCTGCCCCATCATCTATTGACTCCTATTGAGTTTGCATCCACTAACTCTGTACCCACACTACCTTTTCATACAAATTGTTCTCTGTTCATTCTACTTCTAACCTTCAGGCCACCTCTAATTAATATATTATTACTTCCTTCATCCTCTGGGATGTTTCAGAGCCAATCATGGCTGTGAAACCTGGAATATTTGAACTACCTTTCACACATTTATCTGTATTCTGGTTTTCCTGAAGGAAATTTACTAGCTGGTTGTTATGGCTGGTTCTGTTCTGGGCTTCAATCCTCCAGGGGTCTACTGAAGGGATGCCTGGTTTCTTCATGTTATTCTCTGTAAGGATCTGGGGCAGACTTCATTTGTCTTTCTGTTAGAAAGTTGCCCTCCTTTCCTGGGCACCCCCTTTCCATGTTTCTTCTTTCTATTCTTAGTTCATTTCCAAAACTGAAATTACTGACAGGTTTATCATTTGTATTCTGTTCTCTGTTCGTTCATCATTAGGTAAAGGCCCTTCCTGGAGGAGTTTTCATCTTTGAAAAAGAGCATTTTATAGATATAGTCACAAAAAGGTAATTCTTCTATCTCTCACCCTTACCTATCACAAGCACTGTACTCCAAGTTTTGGCAGGTCATCTGGAGAAATAGGTGTGTTTTCAGGGAGCAGGTTTGTGAGGCACCCTGGTAGAGTTAAAGGAGCACAAACTCTCAAATTAAAGGACATGGGTTCAAGTCCCACCTCTGATACTTAATACCTGTCACCTTGGGCAAGTCACAATCTTGTTGGTCCTCAATTTTTTCACTCACAAAATTTGAGGATTAAATTAGATGGCTCCTTAAGGCCCTTCTAGCTCTTGATCTATGATATTGTGATAGAAATGCTCAATTGCCATGACAAAAGCCCAGAGAAACTATTTTCCCTGATCCAAGCAAGGAATGCAAATCACATACATTTGAATAGAGCAGTGGAAACTGAGACTGGTGGAGATTTGCATCCACACAGAACTGCATGAACCTTTTCTCCCCAACCTCATAGGATTATCTAATTATACTATGGCTTAAAAAGATAGTGCAGAATATTCTCCTTGCACATCTTGTCAAGCAAAGCAGGAGCTCTATGAGTCTGAGGCCAGTAGAAACCTAAGCAAGAGCAATAATTCTAGGAGGGACTGAAATGCTGGGATCATTCACAATCTTTGCCATGGTTGTCTTTGTTCTGTTGTGCTCCCTGGGGATTATGGCTAATGGCTTCATTGTTGTGGTACTGGGAAGGGAATGGGTTCGATGCCACCGGCTGTCTCCCTGTGACATGATCCTAATCAGTTTGGGTGCCGCCCGCTTCTGCCTGCAATGGGTTGGAATGGTGCACAATTTCTACTATTTTCTTGACTACCTTCGATATTCTAAGGAACCTGCCCGCCAGTACTTTGGGATTTACTGGGATTTTCTGAATACAGCCACATTCTGGTTTGCCACTTGGCTTAGTGTCCTCTTCTGTGTGAAGATTGCAAACTTCACTCACCCCATTTTCCTTTGGCTGAAATGGAGAGTCAAGGAACTAGTACCCTGGTTCCTACTAGCCTCCCTGCTAATGTCTTCCATCTTCACTATGCTATTTTTTGCAGGGAACAATATTTTGTTCCAGGCACTCTTGCAGGGGACATTTTTGGGGAACATAACCTTATATGGCTTCACTAGGAAACTAGAAATCTACTACTTTCTCCCTTTGAAGCTCATCACTGTGTCTATCCCCTTTTCTTTGTTTGTAGTGGCAATAGTTCTGCTGATTTCCTCTCTGTGGAGACACTCCTGGAGAATGCGACATAGAGCCAGCAGTGCCCAGGATCCTAGGACTCAGGCTCACACCAGAGCTCTGAAATCACTGGTCTCCTTCCTAGTCCTTTATGCTTTTTCTTTTACGTCTTTTGTCATTGATTCTGCCTCTTCAGATTTTGAGAGTGCTTGGTACTGGCTATGGCAAATTGTGATTTACCTGTGCACATCTGTTCATCCCTTCATTCTTATCTTTAGCAATTCCCAGCTAGGAGCAGCACTCATGAAGCTTCTTCTTTTGCTTAAAAAAAGGTGGGCATCGTCTCCTACTTAAGAAATGCATCTCTCTTTACCATATCAAAGAAAAGTATCTACTGATGACTGGAGTACAGCACATCCTTTGACTTTAAAGTTTTCATCCTATTGAAGTCCAGTTAGATATTAAACATTTTCTGCATTCACTATTCCCATACTCAGAAATTCAAATGAATCTGCGACATCATGGATTTAGGAGTGTCTGACTTCCAGTGAGGCCTTATTGATGCTTGTCTATGCCTGTCCATCCTGCTTCACTCTTGTCCTCCCTTGAGTTCACCATAAGGGGTCTCCAGCCTGCATATTGGAGGCTTTCCTTTCTCCGACATTTGCAGAGTACCAGTGGAATGCCCTGGTTTTCTTCCTGTCATCTTTCACCCTTGTCACTGTGTCCTATTCTTCTAAGAAAAGAAAATAAATCATGCAGTTTTCAAAGGACTTTGTTTTTTCTTTTTGAAATAGCCACAGTGACTTTCTTCAGATGACCCTCAGAATGGTTACCTTTGTTGTCATTCCAAAAATTAAGTGTTCGAGGATGACACAGATAGATTCTTCTATCAAATACCCATGTGATGAAACCACTTCATTTTTGTATTCATAAAACCTTAAAATTTCTGTTTAAATGTTACTTTAAAACCATGTTTTTTCTGGCTAGGATAGAAGCTGTTTTTAAAATCCATGGGAAGAAATCTTGTCTAGAGCATTAATTATGGAAGGCAGGCTGTCAGAAGCTCAGGTTGCTAGTGGCAATACGAGATATTAGAAGAGGCTTTTGTAAGTAAATTTCATTGAACAGTTTTTTTTTCTTGGAGAGAGAAACATAGAATATAGTCTCTTCTTGGATTTAGAGCTGAAAGGACCTTAGAAGCCATTTACATGGGAGGAAAATGAAACCTAGAGAAAAGAAATTACTCTTAAAGTCAGAAAGGTAACTTAAATTTGGGTCATTTTAGTCCAAATCAAAGTTCCTTTTCCTAGACCAGTAGTTCAAACTTTTTTCTTTTTTGACCTTCTTTCAACAACAACAACAAATGTATTATGAACCTCCAGTAATATAATATTGTTACTTCTAATAACTAAAAAGATAACTTTTGCCTTAAATGCTCAAACTTAAAATGTACATTATACAATTTAAAAATATACAATTGAACACTAAATGTAAAATTATATATTTTGTAAATATAAAACTGTGAATATAAAACAATTAAAATATTTTATGTTGGATATTCTCTAAGTATCAAAAGAAGTAATTCAGTAAGACTTCATATGATTCCTATGATCTGCAAGATTACAGATTAATTTTTTTATATTTTTGTTGAATATAAATATGATTTAAAATGAAATAATAAACAACTTAGAAAATGTTTAGCCTAATGTAACAGTCATATGTAAACATGATTTGAACTTTAGATTTTATTTATTTGAACAAAAGTTTGTAATACTTGCCTCAATACCAGACAATTAGAATTTTAAGTCTGCTTCTGCATTGTTTTTATTTCTTTATTTTTAATTCTAACAAGAATAAAGTGAAAATGCTTGCTCACGCAAATATGCAATAGAAAATGGTAGGATAATTTTACAAGTTCTGTTGCTGAGTGATGGAAATTTATTTTTATTTTTAGCCAAATATTTATAAGACAATTAATTTTGAATGATTGTAGCCTAAAACCCATTGTTATGTCAATACAATTTGCTTTTTCATTCATTTTCAATCTGTTAGTCAGAGATATAAAAGACACATCATATGGTTGCAAATCCAACTAAATTTATTGGAATACTCAGGAAAATTTTTTAGTGAAATTAATTTTTAAAAATTTCAGATGATCATTGATGTCTTTTTTTGATAGGTGGATATAAAGGCAGTTCATTTTCTAATAACAAATTATGTGATATCACAAAGCACTCAATATTTTTCTCCATTTTGTGGCTCCAAAATTTTAGTTTCTCAATCATAATTTTTACTTTGTCTTGAACATTGAACATATTTGTATTATTACTCTGTAATGATGTATTAAATTAATTAGTTTTTGAAGCAATATCTGCAAAATATTGCAAGTAATTGTTTTCTAAATTCAATCAGATGAGTAAAAACTTCCCCACAGGAAATCTATCTATCATCTATGTGTGTTTGAAGTATATCATGCTTGATGTACATCTCTCTGCATAAAATGGTGAACATTTAAGAGTTTTGATTTTATAAAAGTAATTATTTTGAAAGCATTGTCCAACACATTTTTAAGTTGTGGCATTCTCTTTGATGCTGAAACATGGTTGTGTATGTTGCAGTGTGTCCATGGCATATTCAAGTTAATTTTTTTAACATGCCAAACAAAATCCTCAAGTTTCTTAGTCATTGATTTTGTACCATCTGTGTAAATTCCACAAGAGGACCTTTTGATTTATTTTCCTTTAAATTCATTATTAAGAATTAATTAGATTAAAATACATTACCCAGTTTTATGTCCTGTTAGGTGATGATAAAATAGCATATTCTCTTATACTTTATTATCTTGTAGCTATCTGACATATACACCATGTTTAGTCCTTTGTAGTCATCAATAGTTTCTCTTTCTTAACACAGTTGCAAAATCACTTAATTGACAACCCTAAATGAACATGAAAGTTTAAAGAAAAATTGTTTCTAAAACAAACAAACACTGAGAAATTTAGTTGATAAACACTGAGTAAGTGCTCACTATGTGTCAGGCACTATGCTAAGAAGTCAAAATACAAAGGAAGCAAAAGACAATCTTTGTTCTCAAGGAACTCACAGTCTAATGAGCTAGACAACATGAAAAAAAATACTATGTACAAACAAGGTATATACAGGAAAAATTGTAAATAATCAACAGAGGAAAGACCCTAGAATTGAGGGGGATCTGGAAAGCTTTCCTATAGATAGTGGGATTTTATTTGAACTTAAAGGAAGTCAGGAGGTAGAGATGAGAAGAGAGAGAATTCCAGCCAAGTAGAGCAGCCTGTGAAAATATCTGAAGTCTGGACATGGACTGTCTTATTCAAGGAACACTAATAAGAAGGCCAGTGTCCCTGTATTAGAGAACATGTGATGAAGTGTGAGGTATAAGAAATTTGGTAAAGTGTAGGTAGATGGACTTTTTTGAGGGGTGTGTGTGTGTGTGTGTGTGTGTGTGTGTGTGTGTGTGTGTGCCATAGTCACACCTGAGCTTCAGGAAGATAACTTTGATAGATGAGTAGATGATCGACTGGAGTGGGGAGAGAGTTGGAGCAAGGAGCCCAATGAGCAGGGTGTTGCTATAGTCCAAGGAGAAGGTGATGAGGACCTGATCCGGGGTGGTGGCACTGTCAAAGCAGAGAAGAAGGCATTTGAGAAAGATCATTGTAAAATCAATAGCCCTCATCAATAGAGTGGATATGGGAGAGTAAAAGAAAGACTGAGGAGTTGAAGATGACAGTTAAGTTACATTCCTGGGTGAGTGGAAGAATGTTGGTAGCCCTAACAGTAATAGAGAAGTTAGAAACAGGGGGAAGAATTCATGGGAAAGTAAGTTCAGTTTTGAACATTTTGATTTAAAATGTCTCTGGGGCAGCCAGTTTATGTCCAGTGGATAATTAGAGATGGGATTCTGGAGGTCAGGAAAGAAGTTAAGTTAGATAAGGAGACAAGATTTTCACCAGCATAAGGATGATACCTGAAACCATGAAATCTAATGAGATTATCTATTGAAATAGTATAGAGAATTAAGAGAAGAGTGCTGTGGAACACTTGCAGTTAGGGGCATGATTTGGATGAAGATGTAGTAAAAGAGACCAAGAAGGAATGGTCAGATCAGTAGAAGAACTAGGAGAGAGTAGTTTCAGCAAAAACTATAAAGAAGAGAGTACCAAGGAGAAGAGACTGATTGACTATCAGTGGCTGCAGAGAGGTCAAAAGGATGAAGATTAAGGAAGGATCATTGTAAATAGGTTAGGTACACAAGACACAGCAGTTAATGACTATAGTAATCTGCTGTTTGATATACCCAAAGATTCCAGGTTCTGGGTTAAGAACTCACTATTTGACAAAAACTGCTTGGAAACCTGGAAAATAGTATGGCAAATACTAGGCAAAGACCAATGACTTCCACTGTATACCAAAATAAAGTCAAAATGGGTACGTGATTTAGACACAAAGGGCAATGCTACAAGCAAATCAGAAGAGCAAAGAATAATTTACCTCTCATATCTATATAGAAGGGAAGAATTTATAACCAAAAAACAGATAGAGAACATTATGCAATACAAAATGGATAATTTTGATTACATTAAATTAAAAAGTTTTTGCATAAACAAAGCCAATGCAATGAAGATTAGAAGGGAAGCAGAAAGCTGGGAAATAATTTTTACAATCAGTATCTCTGACAATGGACTTATTTCTAAAATATATAGAGAACTGAATTAAATTTAAAAGAATACAAGTCATTCCCCAATTGATAAATGGTCAAAGCATATGAACAGGCAGTCTTCAAATAAATAAATCAAAGTTATTTATAGTCATGTGAAAAAATGCTCTAAATCACTATTGATTAGAAAAATGCACATTAAAACAACTGTGAGGTACCATATCACATCCATCATATTGGCTATATATGACAAAACAGGAAAATGATAAATGATGGAAAAGATGTGGAAAATTGGAACACTAATGCATTGTTGGTGGAGTTGTGAACAGATCCAATCATTCTGGAGAGCAATTCAGAACTATGCCCAAAGGGCTATAAAAGTGCATACTCTTTGATCCCAGCAGTACAACTTCTAGGTCTGGTTACCAAAGAGATCATAAAAATGGGAAAAGGATCCACATGTGCAAAAATATTTATAGCAAATCTTTTTGCAGTAGCAAAGAATTGGAATTTGAGGGGATAGCCATCAATTGTGGAACGACTGAACAAATTGTGGTATATGAATATAGCGGAATACTATTGTTCCTCAAAACATGATGAGCAGGGATATTTCAGAAAAAACTTAGAAAGAGTTACATGAACTGATGCTGACTGAAGTGAGCAGAACCAGGAGAACTTTGTACATAGTAACAGTAACATTGCACAGTGACCAGCTTCGATAGACTTAGCTCTTCTCAGCAATACAACAACAACTTGAAAAGACTCATGTTGGAAAATGCCATTCACATCCAGAGAAAGGACTATGAAGTCTGAATGGAGATTGATGTGTACTATTTTCTCACTCTTTTTTTGTTGTTTTTTTCTTTGTTGTGGTTTTCCCCTTTGGTTCAGATTCTTCTTTACAATGTGACTAATGTGGAAGTATATTTAATATGATTATACATGTATAGCCTATATCAGATTGCATGTCATCTTGGGGAGGGGGAAGGGGAAGAGAGGGAGGGGGAAAATTTAGAACTCAAAATCTTATAAAAGTGAATGTTGAAAACTAAAAATGAATAAATAAATTAAAAAAGAAAAGGCCATTGTATTTGGCAATTAAGAGCTAATTAGTAACTTTGGAGAGATTAGTTTTATTTGAATGATGAGGCTACCAGCCAGGCTGTAGAGAGTTGAGAAAAGAGTGAGAAGAAGAAAATGGAGACAACTATTTTAGATGGTCTTCTCAAGTGGTTAGCCACAAAAGAGAGAAGAGAAATAAGATGATAGCTAGAGGGAAAGTTTGGATCAATTGAGGATGTTTTGAGGATATATATATATATATATATATATATATATTTGTATTTTGTAGTTATTGTCATATTAGAATTATTAGAATGTGAGCTCCTTGGGAGCATGGTCTATATTTTTATAATATTTTTATCCCCAGAGTTTAATTGGTGCCTGGCACATAAAAAATGTTTAATAAAAGTTCATTTAGTGACTGTCTTGCTAATGAACTATCTTATCCATCCTGTTAGTTATCTCTCCCAACATTGTATTATCTGAAAATTTTCTGAGTGTGCCATCACTGATAAAAAATGTTAAAAGAATGGGGTGAAGTATGGACCCATTGGGTGCTCTACTGGACATCTCTACTTACATTGATGTTGAATCATCATGTGACCGTTCAACTATTTTTGAATCCATCCAGCTGTACTATCATCTGGTCCAAATTTCTCCATGTTCTCCACAAGCACAATAAAGATACTTTATCCCATTCTCTACTAGAATTTATGAAGATGATATCTGTAGCATTACTATCATCTACAAGTTTGGTAAATCTGTAAAAAAAGGAAATAGCTTAGTTTGCAAAGGTTTGTTGAAGTTATGCTGGGTCTTGGTTGGACTAGATCAGTGGTGTCAAACTCAAATAGAAATGGAGGCCACTAAATTGTACATTGGGATCCCTGCAAAATCATATATTAACATTATCTATTGTTTTCTTTTGTTAGACATTTTCAAATTATATTTTAATCTGGGTGGCATTCAGGAATGTTGTAGGCTGCATGGTGTGGCCTCACCATGGCCAGGGTCTCACGGGCCATTTGGTTCTAGATACTCTGTCCACATGTAGGTAGCTTCATTGTGACTGCTATCACCACTGCTGAATTGGCCAGGCAAATAAACCAGGAGGCTATGGCTAGGTCCACATACTTACATTCCATGGCACATGACCATGTTATATTGAAAGGGTTCATACACTGTCATATAGCAGTCATAATATATTACTGCCAATAGTAGAAACTCAATTCCATCCAATGCCAAAGAGAAGATCTGGGGTGCACCTTGAGGGTGGGAGAAGACTTTTTTGTTTATGAGATGCTATCTATGCGAGAATCTTTGGGACCCCTCTGGTTGTATAGCAGATGTTAACGACTGAGAAGTTGCACAGGAAGAAGCACATGGGTAGTGTAGTTGAGCACTGAGCCAGATCAGAAAGATGATCAGCCCATTGCCCAGCAAGGTCAACAAATAGGTGGTCATAAACACCACAAAGAGCCCAACTTGAGTCTGCTGGTCAGTGGAGAGTCCCAAAAGGATGAACTCTGTGACTCAGGTCATGCTGTCACCTCCAATGGAGTAGGGAAGGCCAGACAAATTGCCATTCAGAATAACATTTGGGGCTTCTGCTTGATACTAACAAATTGAATAAGGCTCTATTCTGGGCATTAACTTGAGATTCTTGACCTGGGTTTTGAAAGGTAGGCTTTTGGATTCAAATGGCCTGACTTTGAGGCTGCTAACTGTAGTCATATCTCTAGTTCTTCAAACTGTGCTATTAGCAAATTATTGACATTAATTCAACTACTTAAAGAGGAGATTAATAAATGATCAATGCACCAATATTTCACTTGTAAACAATTTAATGCTTATTCATAGATGAAGGCACTGATATGAGAAAGTCCAACAAAGCTTTTAGGAGTTATATAGCCCAGTCTTTCTAGACTTTCAGTGTGAGGCTCATTCCTCTCACTGCTAAGACTGGGCGCCACTAGACAGAATACCTTTATCTTTGTTTTTCTCATAGCTTAGTAGGCCCTCTAGGGAAAAAATAACTATGACAGTAGCATTTCATTTTGGTCTTGGAATTGTACTACTCCAATCGAAGACAACATTTTAGGATTCTATAAAAATTACTCCATTAGATAGCAAGTCATTATAACATAACGGAAAGAGCATTTGTGTTTGAATCAGTAACCATGGGTTTTAATCCTGACTGTGCCAGTAATGAGTACAATTTACCTTTTGGCATCTCATGTCCTTCATTGGTAAAGCAAGAACATTAGACTCAGAGATTCTTAATCTCTTTTGGGGACTTTTGGCACTCTGGTGACAGCTGTGTGACCCTCCTCAGCATTATGTTTTAAGAAGTATAAACATAAAATATATATGAACGCTAAGGAAATTAATTCCATTGTAATATAAGTATTAAATTAAAAGAAATAAATTCATAGGTCAAGAAACCTTAGCAATGTTATTTCCCACTCTAATCGTCTTCAATTCTAATGTACTAGTTCATAGCCCTTACTTCTTGCCCCACAATTTTTTACCTTCCTGTCTTTGCCCAGCCCAGAAAGAGCAAACGTTGTTGGTCATCATTTGGTTGGAGATTGGAAAGAGTAAAATCAAATTGATGACAATAGCAGTAAGATTTAGGGCATCAGAAAAGTGTTCAAAGGGACCCTAGAGGTCATCTAGGTAAACCAGCCATGGCTGAACAGGAATTCTCTCTAAAACATTCTTGACAAGTGACCATTCCTTCTCTACTTGCAGATCTCAAATGAGGTGTTCTCAAAAGAGAGGGAACCCAGTGCCCTTGAAGACAGATCATTCCTCTTTTGGATAGCTTTCATTGTTAGGAAAATTTCTCTGACAACCAGTGACTTCTACTCATTGCTCCTAGTGCTGCTGTCTGGAACTAAGAACAAGTTTATGGTCTTTGTCTTTCTACAACTCTTAAAATGCCTAAAAACAGTTATCTCTTCTATGTTTTCCCTACTAAGGCTTCTGGAGGCTAAACCCTCTCAATTTCTTTAGCTAATCTTCATGATGAGTGATCTTGAAGCCTTCCCATCTGGGACACCAGTTTGTTAGTATTATTTGTGTGACCTAGAGTAAGATCCCTTAACCTTCCTCTGAAATTTCCTCATTTGCATATAGGCTGGACTAGAAGTCTCTGAGATCTCTCTCAGTTCTAAATCTTTGATCCTATGGCCCTTTGCCATTCTGCTTCTTCTATACTGAATATTTTCTAGCTTATTAATGTCTTTCCTAAAATATGGTACCAAGGAATGAATACAATCCATGAGCTGTGATCTGACCATTACAAGGTGAAAGTCCTACAGTTAGGAAGACCTGGATTCAAGTCCTTCCTCTAATGTACACCAAATGTGTAACTATAGATAAGTTATGTATTATTTCATTGCTCCACATAATTAATTTTCCAAGAGTAAAAGCTTTCAAACAATTGCCTATTTGCATCCTTGAAGGGAATTTTAACACTAGGAATTCTCCACAACAATGAAATCACAGGCCTGGGTTTTATTAAAAAAAGCAAAGCAAAAAGGTGTCCCCCATGCATTAGGGCCTAGTGCAATGACTTGTGCTTGGTAATTGCTTAATCAGTGCTTGTTGAATTGTAGCGATAAGCAAAATCACAGTGATCTTATTCAGTTTGACACAGTGAATAAGAATGACTCTGAGGTATTTAATTCTCATATTTTAGCTTTCCTTATTTTTTTCTTAGCTTTCTTAGATTTGAATCAGAGATATTTTTGGACAAATCTTGAAACTAGATAAAATAAAATAGGCAAAATCATTGGATTATAGAAGTCAGAGAACCATATCAAATTGAAAAAAAATTCAACAGAATGTAATTTGAGTATTGGGTTGTGTGTGTGTGTGTGTGTGTGTGTGTATGAAGAATGGAGATAGTGATGGAGAGGAGTCATACAGGAGCTAAGGTGCCCCAAGGTTGAGGTGGAGGTACTGAAACACTTAATGAATGCTTGTTGAGTTGAATTGAATGAGATTGAATTAGCCGGGCACCCTCTTACCTGGCATCTTTGTTAAAATATACAGTTTTTTTGGGGGGGGAGTACAGGAGTCTAATTTTATGTAATGTTCTTTCCTAGTACTTTCTAGAAGACACTACTCCCTGTAGGATCTCTGTCAGTGGGGCTGTTGACTGACTTGTCTGTTCTGGTTCAGACAAGAAACATGAAGGGAAATTGTACCAAAGCAGTGATTTGGTACATTATGGGCAGTGAGAAATGCCAGGGCAGCTCCTGCTGCTCCTAGGTGGGTCAGTATCCTATCTTTTTCTCACCTTCATCCACCTTTCCCTTTCTCTCAGTACCTCACCTAATCTCAGTGACTTTCCTTGGGCAACAGAAGGCGCTCACAGGAGGAGCTGCACTTCACCCAAGGCAGATTTTAAAACAGATGCCTTCTCCTTCAGTCCATGATTCTCTCTCTCTCTCTCTCTCTCTCTCTCTCTCTCTCTCTCTCTCTCTCTCTCTCTCTCTCTCTCTCTCTCTCTCTCTCTGTCTATGTGGGTTTCATGGCAGGTAACTTCTACAGGTCTAAGAGTCCCTTGATGGTATGGTGTTAATGTGATTAAAGATCTTCCCCACCCATTCAATAGGGTCTTTACTTACACCCTTTACTTACTACGTGTGAAACCCCAGGCCCACAGGCCCACTAGTCATGAGGCCCCAGGCCCATACCCTTTTGCTAATTAGGTCAGGAGAGGTATGAAGCCATCAGGGCCCTAAGGAGAGGTGCTAAGACCAGAGCCAATTGTATTTGCACTGAGTTCTAGCCGATCAGATGTGCATGAATTCAGCCAATCAGAGAGCTGAGTTCTAGTCAATCAGATGCTGGCCAGAACTGTATATAAGGAGAGCCCAGAGAGTGAGAGAAGCAAAATGGAGAAGCAGACATCAAGAAGACATTGAGGCAGCAGACATCAAGAGGGAGTTGATGAGCGAGAGCCAGCTTTGAGAGAGACTGCAGAGCAGAGAGTGCAGACCAGAGAGTTGTAGAGACCAAAGAGCTAAGAATCCAGAGCATTGAAAGATTGGAGAACTGATAATGCAGAGAATCCAGAAGACTGTAAAGACTCTGAGACCTGCAAGGGCTTTCACAACTGCAGGCAAGCAGACAGTTCAGATTCATGAGTGATTGTTTACGGGAAGGCCCTATCAGGGGGGAAGGTTACAGGATGATTTGGTTCTTTGTTATAATACTGTGTTATAATTTCCTTGTTGCTACAAGGAGGTGGGCTTACTGGTTTTGGAATATAATTACTGCTATATTGAATTGGAGTCATTGGTTTGGGGATTTCATACTCTGGTGTCTATATAAATGTTTTACTTCCTCTGCCTTCTGCCTAGAGAGTTTTTCATACTTTGTGATTCCAACCCATACAGGCATGTTCATGGTCATCCTTGAGGTCATGAATCTTGCCTTACTGATACAGATGGCCATTACCTTCTCCTGATCCCTCTTTTTCCTCTTCCCCCCACCCCAGTTTTCCCAAAGAGTTACTTTTTTGTACCCACAGCTTCCCCTCTTCTAAATTCCAATTGCAACAAACAGGTTGAAAACCTTTTATCTAAACTTTTAATTGTGCTGCTGGCCTAACAAATATTTTTCTACGTCTGCTTTTCCTCACATGGCTCTACTCCTGTAGGAGACCTATGAGCATTACAGAAAGACCAACTTGTTGTCCCTATTACTCCATCTTGGAGTAGGTGATGGCAGCTACTGGTGGAGGACAAGAGTGGACTGAGTCTCTATGGCTGGGTTGCCTATATAAGACAAGGCCTGGAAAGAAATTCTTACGGTTATATTCATGTGCAATAACCATAGGATTGGAGGTGTTTGTAGGAGAAGACAGGGCATATACATATATATATATATATATATATATATATATATATATATATTATATATAAAATACTTAACTCTTGGGCCTCTGAATATAACAACAACCATGACAGCTAGCATTTGTAAAGCCCTTTTAGCTCTCAACACTTAACTCTAGGAAATGGATCTAAGAAGGAGGAAAAGAGGTAGGAACTTGTCTGAGCTCTCCCCAATTTCTGTCCAAACAATTTTAAATCATGTTGCAAAATGGATTCTGGAGCAACAGAACCCACAAAATGATAGGATGAAACAATTTTCCATCCAAAGATAAACTTAGAAGGACTTCAGGAAAGGTCTGACTCATTGGGTAAAAGTGGGGTGCAGCCCAGTACAGATGGTGTCTGGGCAAGACAGGTGATGCTCTTAGCCCTATCACAGATCAGCAACTTAGGCCTCATATTCTGGCTAAACAGGCCAGAGGCATAGTGGGCCAGCTGTGAGACTTCCAGTTCTGATGAAGCAGGCTTATAGTCAGGTCTGACAGGCCCAGAAGCCACAGCACAGTTGGCTAGACTAGACTGGGTGACGTCAGCACAGCAGGTGAGCTGCTCACCCCAGAGGACCTAGTACAGAAAGCCAATGACCAACAACCTGGCCCATAGTGCAAGAAACTTGGGACAGTGCTCCCTGTGCCTCAGGAGCAGAACTCAACTTTAAAAGTCATGAAACAGGCAAGAAAAAGGAGCAACAAATAAACAAACAAAAGCCCTCACCACAGAAAAGTACTATGGTGACAGGAAGATCAAAACACAAACTCATAAGAGGACAATGATGTCAAAATGTCTACATATGAAGCATCAAAGAGGAATATGAGTTGGTTTCATGCCTCAAAAGTCCTCATGTAAGAGCTGAAAAAGGATTTTAAAAATCAAAGAAGAAAGGTAGAAGAAACATTGGAAAAAGAAATGAGAGTTATGCAAGAGAAAAAAGAGTCAACAGCTAGGAAAAAGACAAGAAGCCCTTAAAAAGTAGATGAGACGAAATGCAAAAGGAAGTACAAAAATCCACTGAAGAAAACAATTTCTTAAGAGCAGAAATGGCCAAATTGAAAAGAAGTTACAGAAGCTAACTGAAGAAAATAATTCCTTAGAAATTAGAACTGGGAAAATGGAGGCTAATGATTCTATGACATGTCAAGAGTTAATCGAACAAAAACAAAAGAATGAAAAACAGAAGAAAAAGTAAACTGACCTGGAAAACAGATCTAGGAGAGATAATTTAAGAATTACTAGAGTACCTGAAAGCTATGATAACAAAAGAACCTGGACAGCATCTTTCAAGAAATTATCAAGGAAAACTGCCCTGATATCCTAGAAACAGAGGATATAATAGTCATTGAAAAAGTCCACCAATCACCTCCTGAAAGAGATGCCAAAATCAAAATTTCCATGAACGTTATACCCAAATTCCAGAACTATTAGATCACTGAGAAAATACTGCAAAGAGCCAGGAAGAAACAATTCAAATACCAAAGAGTCATAGTCAGGCCTACACAGGATTTAGCAGCTTCTACATTAAAGGATTTCAGGGCTTGTAATATGATATTCTGGAAGGCAAAGGAGCTTAGATTACAACATAGAAAAAATTTCCCAGCAAAACTGAGCACAATCATAGGGAAAAAGTGGTCATTCAATGAAATGGGAGCCTTTCAACAATTTCTCATGAAAAGATGAGAGCTAAACAGAAAAATCAGTTTTCAAATACAAGACTCAAGAAAAGCATGAAAAGGTAAATGGGAAAGAAAAAAATAAGTTATTCAACAAGTTTAAACTTTTTACATCCCTACATGGGAATATGAGACTTGTAACTCTTAAGAACTATATCTGTGTTAGGGTAGTTAAAAGGGGTATACATACAAGAGGGTAGAGTGTATTTTTGACTTTGAGAGGATGACATAAAAATATGGGTTGAGAAAGAGGAATGTGTTGGGAGAAAAGGGAAGGGAGAGGCAGAAAGTACAAAATTATATCACATGAGGAAGTATGAAAGACCTATTACAGTGGAGGGAAAAAAGGGAGAGGGGCAGTTGGACATTGTTTAAACTTTACTCTCATCAGATTTGACTCGAAGAATGATTAACATACTCATTTGGGTATAAAAATCATTCTTAACCTATCGGGAAGTAGGAGGGGAGGGGGCCAACAAGAGAATGAAGAGTTGATAGAAGGGAGGGCAGATTGAGGGAGGAGGTTGTCAGAATCAAAACACTGGGGAAGAGAGACAGGGTGAAGGGAAAGAGAGAGAAAAGTATAAATAGGCAAAAAATAGGATGGAGGGAAATATACAGTTAGTAATCATAACTATGAATATGAATGGGATGAATTCTCCCATAAAATGGAAGCTGATAGCAGAATAGATTAAATACAAGAATTCTACAATATGTTGTTTATAAGAAACATCTGAAGCAGAGATACACACACAGAGTAAAGGAAAAGGCTGGAGCAGAAGATGCTTCGGCTGAAGTAAAAAAAAAAGGCAGGAGAAGCAATCATGATCTCAGGCAAAGCCAAAACAAAAGTAGATCTAATTGAATAGCAATAGTAAACATCTGTGCACCAAAGGGTGTAGCATCCAAATTTCTAAAGGAGAAAGTAAACTTTCCTCTCTCAGAAATAGATAAATTTAACCACAACATAAATGAGAAAAAAGTTAAGGAGGTGAACAGAATTTTAGAAAATTTAGAAATGACAGACTTCAGGAGAAAACTGAATCAGGACAGACAGGAAAATATCTTTTTCTCTGTTACATGGCACCTACACAAAATTGACTTTACATTGGGATATTGAAAATCTTCCAATCAAATGCAAAAACCCAGAAATATTAAATGGATCCTTTTCAGATCATGATGCAGTAAAAAATTACATTCCAAAATGGGCAGTAGAAAGAATAAAAATTGATTGGAAACTAAAAAATCTAATTCAAAAGAATAAGTGGGTCAAAGAACAAATCATAGAAACAATGAATAATTTCACCAAAAAGATTGACCACAATGAGACCACATAGCAAAACTTATGGGATGTATATCTATATATGACTATGATGATCTGTATCTAATAATATGCATGTTCAAATGTATGTATGCACAGGCATATATGTGTATATATGTATGCATATATATGTTTACATAAACTTATGTGTATGTATGTACATACACAAATGCATGCATATCCATACATACATATACACATACAAACTTAACTGTAGGCTTCTGGGGGAAGGGAGAAGGGGAAAAAAGAACAAAGTAAAAAGTACATAGTAGAGAACAAAAGAAAACTTACAAGGAAGTAAAGAACAGAAGGACAGCTCTCAACACAATGCATAGTATTTATTTTATAGGCTTTCTTGAACTAGAAATTTAGTGATGTATACTTTAAATCATCTCTCAAGTTCTGCTGTGCACATGACAATGCTTTTTTTTTCCTTTTCCTATTTTGAATTATTTTAATTTTAGTATTTAAGTTTTTTTTCTTTTTTCTTATTTTGTATTAAAGTTTAAAATAAAAAAAAATTACAAACAAAAAAAGTGAAAAAATTATGGGATGTAGCCAAAGCAGTACTTAGGGGAAAATGTATATTTGCAAATTCTTTGCTCAATAAAATACAGAAATAGCAGTTCAATGAATTGAACAAGTAGCTTTAAAAAAAGCTAGAAAAAAGAACAAATTGAAAACCCCCAATTAAACAAGAAATTAGAAATCTTGAAAATCAAAGGAGGAAGTAATAAAATTAAAAGAAAACCATTAAAGTAATATATAAAATTAAGAGCTGGTTTTGTGAAAAAGAAAACCCAATAAAATCAATAAACCATTGGCTAATTTGAGTAAAAAAAGGAAGAAGAAAACCAAATATCCAGTATCAAAATGAACAGTGTGAATTGAACATCAGTGAGAAGGAAATTAAAGCAATAATTTGGAACTACTTTGCCCAATTTTATATCAATAAATCTGACAATCTGAGTGAAATGGATAAATATTTACTAAAAATATAATTTACCCAGATGATGAGAAGAGGACATAGAGTCTTTAAAAATGCCATTTTGAGAAAAAAGAGAAATTGAACAAGCTATCAATGAACTGCCTAAGAAAAATTCTCTAGGGCCAGATGGATTTGTAAGTGAATTCTACCAAACATTTAAAGAACAATTAATTCCACTATTATATAAACTATTTGGGAAAATAGGAAAAGGAGTTCTACCAAATACCTTTTATGACACAAATAAGGTGCAGATATGTAAACCAGAAAGAGCCAAAACAGAGAAAGAAAATCACAGATTAATTTCCCTGATTAATATTGATGCAAAAATTTTAAACAAAATACTAGCGAAGAGATTACAGCAATATATCACCAGGTTCACACACTATAACCAAATGGGATCTATAAGAGGAATGCAGGGTTGGTTCAACATTAGGAAAACTATCAGCATATTTGACCATATCAACAACAAAACCAACAAAAACCATTTGATTATCTCAATAGATGCTGAAAAAGCTTTTGACGCTATATACCACTAATTCCTTTTACAAATACTAGAAAATGTAGAAATAAATGGAGCTTTCCTTAAAAAAAGATAAGTAGTATCTATCTAAAATCATAACCAAGTATCCTTCCTAATAAGATCAGGGATGAAACAAAGACAACCATCATCACCATTATTATTCAATATTCTAGTGCAAATGCCAGCTTTAGCAATAAGAGAAGAAAATGAAATTGAAAGAATTAGAATAGTAATGAGGAAACAAAATTGTCATTCTTTGCAGATGATATGATGGTATAGTTAAAGAATCTTAGAGAATCAACTAAAAACTATTTGAAATAATTAACAACTTTAGTAAAGTTGCAGGCTATAAAATAAACCCACATAAGTGATTAGCATTTCTATATTAATAACAAAACTTAGCAGCAAAAGATAGAAAGGGAAATGCCCTTTTAAATCACTGTAGACAACATAAAATACTTGGAAGTCTACCTGCCAAGACAAACCCAGGAACTACATGAACACATTTACAAAACCCTTTTAAAAAATTGGAAGAAATAGTATTTCCTTATGGGCAGGCCAAGCCAATATAATAAAAATGACAATTCTACTTAATTAACTTACTTTTCCCCTCAATTCACTTAATTTACCACTCAAACTACCAAAAATTATTTTAAGAGCTAGAAAAAAAGTAAAATTCATCAGGAAGAAGAAAAGTCAAGAATATAAATGGAATTCATGAAAAAAATGCAAAGGAAGTTGGCCTAGCTATAACAGATCTCAAAATATGTTATAGAGTAGCAATCATCAAAGCTATCTACTACTGGCTAAGACATACAGTGGTGGATCAGTGGAATAGATTATGTACACAAGATACATTCATAAATGACCATAATAATGTACTGTTTGATAAACCAAAAGTCTCCAGCTTCTGGGATAAGAACTCACTATTTTACAAAAACTCCTGGGAAAATTGGAAACCAGTATGGTGGAAACTAGATATAGAATAACATCTGGCACAATATGCCAAGAGAAGGTCAAAATGGGTACATGAATTAGACATAAAGGATGATCCCATAAGCAAATCAGGAGAGAAAGTAATAGTTTATCTGTCAGAAACATGGAGAAGGGAATAATTTATGAACAAACAAGAGCTAGAAAACATTATGAGATATAAAATGGATAATTTGGATTATATTAATTCAAAAAGATTTTGCACAGATAAAACTGATGCAACCAAAATTAGAAGGAAATTAAAAAGCTGGGAAACAATATTTTTAGCAAGTGTCTCTGATAAAGGTCTCATTTCTCAAGTATGTTGAGAACTGAGTCAAATTTATAAGAATACAAGTCATTCCCAGATTAGTAAATGGTCAAAAGATATGAATGAGCAGGTTTCAGATGAAGAAATCCAAGCTATTTGTAATCATATGAAAAAATGCTCTAAATTGCTATTAATTAGTGAAATGTCAATTAAATCAACTCTGCATTACTGCCTCATACCTATAAGTTTGGCAAATATGACAGAAAAGGAAAATGCTAAATGTTGGAGAGGATGTAGGAAAATTGGGGCATTAATGCACTGTTGGTGGAGTTGTGAACTGATCCAACTATTCTGGAGTACACTTTCTAAACATGCCCCAGGGGCAATCAAACTGTTCATACCCTTTTATCCACCAATACCACTACTAGGTCTATATCCCAAAGAGATAATAAAAGGACCTACATGTACAAAAATATTTATATCATCTCTTTTTGTAGTGGCAAAGAATTGGAAATTGAAGGGATGCCCATCACTCCGGGAATGACCAAACAAATTGTGGTATATAGATGTAATGGATTACTGCTATTTTGTATGAAATAATGGGCAGGAAGATTTCATAAAAACCTAGAAAGACTTATATGAACTGAAGCAATGAAGTGAACAGAACCAGGAAAATGTTGTATCCTGTGACATCAACATTTTGAAATGATAAACTATAATTGACTTAACTTTTCTCAGCAATACAGTGATCCAAGACAATTCCAAAAGAGTCATTATGGAAAATGCTATCCATATCCAGAGGAAGAACTGATAGAATTGGAATATAGATTCAAGCATATTATTTTCACTTTTTTCCCATGGTTTATTTTCCCCACTGCAAACTATATATATATTTTTTCAAATTGTTTCTTCTTTTACAACATGACTAATATAGGAATAGGTTTTATGTGACTGCACATATATAACGTACGTCAAATTGCTTACCATCTTAAGGAGGAGAGAGAAAAGAGAAGGAGAGAGAAAATTTGGAATTAAAATTTTATTAAAATGGATGTTAAAATCGTCTTTACATATATTGCAAAAATACTATTAAAAAAAGAAAAATACTATTAAAGCTAACCAATTGGTATGCAGGTATTTTGTATTTAAGCCTGGGTACCTGCCCCTGGAAAGCTAGGAAAACAGAGAAAGCTGTTCCTGTTACTTATCTAGCCTTGAGTTTTTCTTGGAGCCTGAAAGAGAATCCCAGAATCTCAGAGTTGGAAGAGACCTCAGAGACCATCTAGTCCAACCCATGCTTCCACAAGAATCCCCTTTACAACTTCTGTGATAAATGGTCACCCGGATTTTGTTTGTATGCCTCCAGTGAAGGAGAGCTTACTGCCTCCTCTGCCTCCTCCTCAACAACATCAACTCAAAATCCAACTCATTATTCCACTTTTGGACAGCTTTAAATGTTATGAGGGGGGCAGCTTGGTGGCTCAGTGGATAGAGTGCTGGGCCTGGAGTCATAAACACCTGTCAATTCCAGCTTAAGACACTTACTGTAAGCTGTGTGACTCTGGGCAAGTCATTTCACCTCTGTTTGCCTTAATCCACTGGAGAAGGAAATGGCAAACCATTCCAATATCTTTGCCAAGAAAACTCCATTGACACCATTGGTGTGCTAAGATTCAGAAGATCATGAAGAGTTGGACACAATTAAAAAATAAGAAAAACAAAATTGTTAGGAAGTTTATCTTTACTTTATTCTTGAATTGATAATTTTTGCCAATTCCCCACCCCCTCACCCCATATTCTAGCCTCTGGGTTGAGAGGAACTAATCTAATTCCTCCTGTATGTGCTGGCCATTGAATCACTTCAAGACAGTTACATTGAAGTGTGTCAGTTTATCCTATTTCTATCTTATTAGCACATAGTTGTTTGCAAGTTGTCTCCCCCATTAGAATGTGAGCTCTTTGAGGTCAGGAATTGTCCTTTGCTTTTCTTTGTGTCCTCAGCATTTAGCATAGTGACTGCTTACAAAGTGGGTGATTAATAAATGCTTGTGGTAGTTAGCTCTCATGTCTCTCCCAAGTTTTCTCTTTTCTGAGCTAAACATCACCAGTTCATCAAATAGTCATGGCATCAATCTGAGGCCCTTCACCATCTGGGTTGCTCTCCTCTGGATGCATTCAACTTAAGGCCCCCGATACTGGCCATAGAGTGAAAGGATGAAACCATTCCTTCCTATTTTTCTATCACTAAAACCAAATGAATTTTGACTAATGAATCAATGACCATTGTGCTCCCTCTCCCTTGAATCAACAACATCTTATGGGTTTTGCTAGGGTACTCCGCTCCACTCAAAATCCAACTCATTAAAAAAAAAATTAAAAATAAATTATTAAAGATTTCTTAACAAAAAGGGGTCATGAGTGGAAAAAGTTGAAGAAGCCCTGGAATGAAGAATTAGGGAAAAGAAGTGGAAGACCAGTGGATATCAACTTAGTGAAAGCAATTCAGTAGAGCCCCCTGGAAGGGATCCAGATGGAACTAATAATAGACTCCTAAAGAACCTCAGTTCTGTGGAGGAAGCTGCTCCCCTTATCATACCACCAAAGGGTATTGGTTGGTCTGTAGGGAAACAAGTGTCAGCATTAGAAACATGGGTTACCCTGATGATACACTTTGTGCATACTTTCTCTCAGTGGAGATATGGCAGCTCTGTATATATGAGAATCTTTCTTGTCACTTCTTTTTCTGTGCTATCTGATTAAATGTCCTTTAGTTTGGATGAATGTAATCTCTGATTGGTTGGTAATTTCACAAGATATGATTTTTCCTGGACACTGACCCATGATGTGCCTAGACCTGGCTTAGCTATCAAGACATACATATGAGAGTAGAGAGCCAAGTACTCCCTTTGTCTCCTCCTTATTTCCCCTTTATCCCTGTTTTTTTTTTTAAATTCCCATGTCCTCCCTTAACTCTCTTTCATTGGCATACATAGAATAGGCTATTTGTGCTGACAGACCCTCTTCCACTTTGTTCTCTTGATGTCCTCTCACTCCTCCTATTATACCAGGCCATCTCCTGGCCTATCCATCCTTCTCTCAGTTCCTGAATTGACTGATATGAATTATTATCATAGAACCCCGATGGGACAAAACCATTGATTTAAAGTTGGAAGAGTCATCAGAGATCAGCTAGTTCAACCCCTTCATTGCACAGGTGAGAAAACCGAGGCCTAGAGATGTTGAGAAGTGTAGCTACTGGCAAAGCCAGGATTTGAATCCAGTTCTTCTGATTTCACATCTAGTATGCTTTCTTCTCATTTTCTGTATAGGGTAGAGTTGGCCCTGGGTAAAACGAGGTAGGGGAAATCTGTGCCTTCATTCCATGCCATCCCACACTCCTTTTTTCTTTTGATTACTCAAAACCTTTATATTTACTTATCTCCAGTCACTTTTTTCCCTGAGTAAAAACCTATCCTATCTCTTTCCTTTTCCCTTCATAGAAACTCACCAGTCCTATTTTACATTCCTCTAGGGCCTTGCTATGGACTGGAATCAGGAACAATTTAATGCCAGGTGTTAATATTATTCTTGTGGAAATATGGAGAGATGTGGGTTGAACAATTGTGCAATTAGAGAGATCCAGAAGTGGTTGGATGGTGGGGCTCAAAAAGTTCAATAAGTGGTTCAATGTCAACCTGACACCTGCAAAGTGGGATTTGATATGCTAATCACAGAGAACAAAATAGATACATGAACCCAGGGCATGAATGGACAACTAAGTGTTTACTTTCTAGACAGGAGGATGTTTAATAGTGTGTGTGGAGGAAGGTGGTAGATAAGGGAATCACTACAAGAACAGGAGAGGGGGAAGATCTCAGGGATACTTATAGCTAGACTTAAGGTAGGGAAGCAGGATAGGCAGGGAACAAGTGTGCATTTTTGGGTGGGGTTCATGAAAGGTACCAGGATCAATGGTTTATATATAAATATTTCCATGTCCCTGGCTCTGGTCAGGGGCAGGCAAATCTAGGATAAACAAATAGATACTGGGTTCAGTGAGTGATCTGTGTCAGATTTGCATCCATAGAGGTGTTAGGATTCTTTTCTAATCCACATTAGGCACATATAGTATCCTCCTGCTCATCCTCTGTTTCTTCCAGCTGAGCTCCTGAATGAAGCAAAGAGAATTGCTAAATCCTTGGGGAGTCTGGCTTGCTCTCAAATCTCTTCTGGGTAAGGTGTCCTCTAGCATCTGAGTCTCAGCAGATGCTCAACAGAGAAAGAATGCCCAGCCTACTCCTTCTCCTCTTCATGATCTTCTTTCTCCTGGAGTCTATGGCAGCAATCATAGGAAATGGTTTCATCATCATAGTACTGGGCAAGGAGTGGGTGCAATGTTGGACACTGCCTCCTGGTGACATGATCCTGGCCAGCCTGGGCATTTCTCGCTTCTTTCTACAGTGGGCAACAGTTCTTAGCAACTTCTACATGTATTTCTTCCCATCTAACAAAAAATTATACTTTGGAATTTTCTGGAGTTTTACTAATGTGGCCACATTCTGGTTTACCACCTGGCTTGCTGTTTTCTACTGTGTGAAAATTTCTTCTTTCACTCACCCAATCTTTCTCTGGCTGAAGTGGAGAATTTCCCGATATGTCCCCTGGCTACTGTTGTGGTCCTTAGTGATATGCACTTTGATATGCATCTCATCTTTTTTAAAGACCTATCTTGTTTTCCAACTGCCAGTCACTGGGAATCACTCAGAAAAGACCACTTTGGATGATAGGACACGTGCATTACAGATGCATTTTTTCCTACCATTGCAAATGTTTATTTTGTTAATTCCTTTCTTCTTCTTCCTAGTCTCCATCATCTTGCTCATTTCCTCCCTGTACAGACATATGGGGAATATGCAGCACCACAGTGCTGGGCCTCAGGACCTGAGTATGCAGGTGCACACTACAACCCTGAAGTCACTTTTCTTCTTTCTCATCCTCTATACATCATATGTTCTGCCTCTGATCATTTCCCTCAGAGCACGTATTTCAGTTTGCAGCTCTCAGTTTTGGATATCGCAGGTAGTGATTTATGCTGGCATCTCCATCCATCCTGCCTTCCTGATCCTGAACAACTCGAGACTGAGGAGGGCTCTGAAGAAGATGCTGCATGACCCAGAGGCTGCATGAGGGGAATTCAACTCTGAAGAGATCTATATCAATAACCAATATTGAGCATTACAAATATTGCTGTTTGTGACATGGATGCAGAAGTTAAAAAGCAAGAAAGAAAGAAAGGAAGGAAAAAAGTTCTTTAATTCTGTGCTTGTAATATTTTTGCCCTGTAATAAACATTGAGTATACAAATACAATCACGTAGGCACTGACTTTTCATCTGCTTTTCCTCTGTAATATTTCATAGTTAATTGAAAGGTATTTTGGAGGCTGACTTCCTCATTTTACAGATGAGGTACCAAGGTCATGAGAGATTAAGTAACTTGTTGAGGGCCGAAGAAGTGGTACGTGTCTGAGGCAGAATTTGAACTCGGCTCTTCCTGATTCCAAGTCTGGCATGCACTTCACTATGATTTTACGTTGTCTTATCTTTTATTCTCATACTCACCCCCACAGCCACAGGAATAGCTCTTGTCCTGGGCGCTAAACACCTTGTGCCCATATGGTGGTACGGTCTTTTTTACTGGCCTCTGTGCCCATCCTTCAAAGAATAGTTATATACACGTCAGTTATTGCCAAAGACAACTATGAGGTAGTCACTTAGCAATCTAAGCCTTGCTTATTTCATCTAGGAAAAAAATGTGCTGTGTATATGTGAGTGAGTGTGTGTTTGTGTATGTGTGTGTATGCAAGTTATACTTTATAAATATGTGCAACATGCATATGTGTATACAAGCACACATATGCATACATATATATACATATACCTACACACATATAAACATGGATACACCCATATATTCATATACAATACAGACATGCCCATATACACACAATGGAGATAATAGTATTTTGTCTACCTACCTTAGGAGGTTACCCAGAGAAAAATACTTTGTCCACCTCAAAGTGGAAGAGAAACAAGATTTCTTGCTATTCCATTTTCACCCTCTCCAGAAACCTAGAGTGACTGACTATTGCCTCTCACAGTCCAGCTAAAATGCATCATGGGCTCCAGCTGACCACAACTCCTTCCCATTTGACACAAACTAGACTGTTCTCATTGGATTCACCTCAGATGATTATACTTGAAAGACTTTTTTAATCATGGCCTGACTTTTTTTTTGCTTTCCCATCTTTAAAAACTCAGCTGCAGGGTGAGTTGAATATGAAGGGATGATATCTAAAAAAATAAAATAAAATTAAGGGATGAGAGAGGAATATATTGAGAGAGGGAGAGAAAGAGAGATAGAAGGGGGTAAATTATCTCACATAAAAGTGGCAAGAAAAAGCAGTTCTGTTGGAAGGGAAGAGGGGGCAGGTGAGGGGGAATGAGTGAATTTTGCTCTCATTGGATTTGACCTGAGGAAGGAATACCATACGCACTCAATTGGGTATCTTACCCCACAGGAAATGTTGAATTGCTTGCCTTCTTAGGGAGGGTGGGTGGTAAGGGAAGAGGGGAGAGAATTTGGAACTCAAAGTTTTAAAATCAGATGCTCAAAAGAAAAAGTTGTTTTTGCATCCAACTGAGAAATAAGACATATAAGGAATAGGGCATAGAAATCTATCCTGCCCTATGAGAAAGTAAGGGGAAAGGGGATGGAGGGGAGTAGGGTGACAGAAAGGAGGGATGACTGGGGAATGGGGCAATAAGAATATATGCCATCTTGGAGTGGGGCAGGGGAGGGTAGAAATGGGGAGAAAATCTGTAACTCAAAATCTTGTGGAAATCAATGCTGACAAAAAATATTAAATAAATAAAAAATTAAAAAAAAACTCAGCTGGAAACACACCTTTTATTCCCAGTACAATGTTACATCCTTGAAGACAAAATTTTGGTCACTTCCAGGAGTCAAGATGGCAGAGTAAGGAGTGAGTCACTTTCACCCTCCATAATTGACTTCCGAAAGCCTAGAAAACATTGCTCCTGGAAAAATCCTGTAATAACTGAGCCAGCAGAAAGACAAGGTGTGCCACTCTTGTATCCCAGGAAGCTTGGGAGATTAATGAGAAAGACACTTCTTGCTCTGAGGGAGGGGGGAACAGTACAGGATGGGAGGCATCCCAGCAAGCCAGTGGCAAACCCCACCTCAGCAACATGGGGGGAGATCCTGAGCCCCAAGGTGGTAGAGCAGGCAAGCTCCAACACCAGGATCCTCTGAGTGCCTCAGCACAGCAGGGGAACTGGTAGATGTGAGCTCAGGAACCACCATGCACACCTGTGGTCTCCAGCAGCCAAATCTCCTTGTTTCAGCACAACTCCAGGAAGCACAGCTACAGGCTAGCAGACATCATCCAGCAGCCAAACATTGAAGTGCAAGGCCTGGGTGAGCAAGTGTCCCTCAAGGGTCAGAATACCCACACCAACCTCGAGAGCTCCAGTATTAATGACTCCAGCTCAGCACCAGGGAAGCTGCCAAACTTCTACAGACTCCAGCTGCCTGCACTTCAGGCCCCAGCACACAAAGCCATGAACCAAGTCCCTGGCCCCAGCACAAGAAACTTGGGTCAGTGCCCCCTGCACTCCAGCAGGAGAGCTGAACTTTAAAAGCCAGGAATTAAGCAAATACCATAAGCAAAAGGAAAAATGGACAATGACCATAGATTGTTATTATGGGGACACAGAAGATCAAGGCACAGATTCAGAAGAGGATAACACTGTCAATATACCAATATCAAAACCTCAAAGGGGAATATGAACTGGTCTCAAGCCCAAAAACCTTCTTGGAAGAGCTCAAGAAGGATTTTAAAAGTCAAATAAGAGAGGAAGAAGAAAAATTGGAAAGGAAATGAGAGGTATGCAAGAGAAAGTCAACAGCTTGGAAAAGGAAGGACAAAAACTGACTGTAGAAAACAAGTCCTTAAAAAATAGAATTGGCCAATTGGAAAAGGAGGCACAAAAACTCACTGAAGAGAAGAACTCCTTAAAAACTAAAACGGGCCAAATGGAAAAGGAGGTACAAGATCTAATTAAAAAAAAACAATTTCTTAAAAATTAGAATTGGGCAAGTGGAAGCTCTATGGGACATCAAAAATCAGGCAAATGCATACAAAAGAATCAAAAAATAGAAGAAAATGCAAAATACCTCATTGACAAAACAACTGACCTGGAAAATAGATCCAGGAGAGATAATTTAAAAATTATTGGTCTACCTGAAAGCCATGATGAGAAGAGGAGCCTGGACAGCATCTTTCAGGAAATCACCCAAGAAAACTGCCCTGAGGTCCTAGAACCAGAAGGCAGAATAGTCATCAAAAGAATCCACCAATCACCTCCCCAAAGAGATCCCAAATGGAAAACACCAAAGACTATTGTAAGCAAATTCCAAAATTACTAGGTCAAAGAGAAAATACTGCAAGCAGCCAGAAAGAAACAATTTCAATATGTGGAACCACAGTCAGGATTACACAGGACCTCACAGTTTCTACATTAAAAGATCAGAGGTGTGGAATACAGTATTCCATAAAGGAAAGGAGCTTGAATTACAACCAAAGATCAACTACCAGCAAAACTGAGCATAATCTTTCAGGGGACAAGATCGATATTCAATGAGATAGGTGACTTCCAAACCTTCCTAATGAAAAGACCAAAGCTCAACAGAAATTTGATCTTCAAATACAAAACTCAAGAAAGGCATAAAAAGGTAAACAGGAAAGTAAAAACATGTTATTAATAATGGCAAACTGTTTACATCCCTACAAGGGAAGATGACACTTTTAGCTCTTGTCACCTATATTGTTATTACTCCATTTATTTTTTTTTATTTTGTTTTTTGCAGGGGGGAAGGCAGGGCAATTGGGGCTAAGTGACTTGCCCAAGGTAACACAGCCAGTAAGTATGTCAAGTGTCTGAGGCTGGATTTGAACTCAGGTCCTCCTGACTCCAGGGCTGGTGCTCTATTCACTGTGCCACCTAGCTGCCCCTATTATCCCAATTAAAAGGGGTATATATAGATAGAGGGCATGGGTATAAGTTGACTTTGATGTGATAATAAAAAATTCTAATTAAGTAGTGAAAAGGGATTGTACTGGGAGAAGAGGAAAAGAGGTGGCAGAAAAGGGTAAATTACATCACATGAAAAAGGTACAAAAACCTATTAAAGTAGGGGAAAAGAAGGGAGGGAGATGGGCATTATTTGAACCTTATTCTCATGAGATTTGGCTCCAAGAGGGAATGAAATCAGTTAGTTTTAGAAATCCAACTTACCCTATAGGAAGTAGGAAGGGAAAGGGAAAATAAAAGTAGGGATGAATAGAAGGGAAGGAAGAAGTAGTAAGGGTGATGGGGAAGAAGAAGGAGGGGGCTGATAGAAGGGAGGACAGACTGAGGGAGGTGGTGGTCAAAAGAGAAACTCTAGTGAGGAGAGAAAGGGAGAAAGGAGAGAGAAAAGTATAAACACGGGGAAAATAGGATGGAAAGACGTGGAGAGTAATCATAAATGTGAATGTGAATGGGATGAACTCTCTGTGTTAGGAAGGCATTAATGACAATATAGACGATAATTGTCAAAATGCCTATGTGGTTCTGCACCTCAAAATATAAGAGACTCTCCACATAGAAGGTAGAAGAAGTAAATCATTTATTCAGACACCAGAGAACCACATGCCATAACCAATAAGCCCAATTGATCACAGCAAAGAATTAAATACACAACAAGAGAGAAATAAGAATCTTCAAAGCAGAATGTATGGCCTATACAGGAGAAATAATTGACAGAATTGAAAAACTTGAATCTGCCTTAGCAAATCTCTCCAAAGAAGCAAAAGAGAAAAAGCTTTAATTCTATGAGGAACACAGAATAAAGAAGAAATAAAGATGTCTAAAGACCATGAATGAAAGAATAAAAGTTTAAAATAGAAAAGAGAATTGATGAAGATAATGATGAAGATAATAAGAAATCCTTTTTACAAGAAGACAAAATATTTAAAAACTAATAAAATAAGTTAAATGAGAGAAGAGGAAGGGAGGATTTTAGCCAACTAATGGAGAAAGAAAAAAGAATCAAATCATGTAAAGGGAAGAATGAAAAAAGAATGAATAAACTAAAAACTAATGGAAAAGATGAAAAACAGAGGGGGTGGGGAGAATGGAAGAATATTTATTTATTTATTTGTTTGTTTATTTATTTATGTGTAGCATTAATTTTTTTATATTTTGAGTCATCTTGGGATGGAGCTTTACCATCCCAAAACCATCTGCCTCCCTGCTGAGGCCTTCCCACAAATACACACACTTACAGCACAGCTAGCTCACCTGCATCTGCTCTCTCCCTCAGTTCTAACTGCTCTCTCTCTATTTCCTGTAACACATTTTCCTTTTCCTCTCAGCAAACTCCTCCCACCACATGTGACTTAAGCTTCCTGTGATGTAAGCAGTCATGTGGCCTATTAATGGGAAATTAATGGGAAAGATCTTCAAATCAAAATTGTCATTACATTTGGCCCCAAGATCTTTCTTATCCATTACATAGGTCAATGGGGCAATCAACAGGAGTTTTGGGATAACTGGTGTTGACAGAACTTTACAACAATATAACAGGGATAACACAAGATAAGAATATAAAACAATATCATCATTCCACCCTCAGACAAATGGTCCTCCACAGCTTCTTCCTGTTGAAATTGGATTTAGAGGTGTCCCTGCCCAAGAGGCAAAGAGTCCTATTCGAGAGGTCAGTTCTTTTGCAAGCTGGCATCTGGAACTCAGTCAATGCCAGGTCCAGGGATGAAGCATCATAGTTGTGGACAGGTCCAGAGATGACATTTGAACACATCAGAGGGTGACATCTGGCTTAAGCAATCAGGCATCTGCAGGTGGATGATACTAAGCCTGCAGGAAACAAATCTCACAAACAAATTTAACAGACAAAAGCCAAAAAGAAATGAGGAAACAATCATAGCCTCATTCACAATAGAATACATGAGTCAAGGATACAATTTGACAATGATTTTCTCCTGGGTAAACAACAGTTACAGTATTATCCTTCCCATGTACCATAATTTCTGCAGCCTTTGGAACCTCGTTCAGCTTCCATTTTGCCCATACTTTAGCTCCCAATTTTATTCTATCAATAGAACCAAACCCTTCATTGCCTGATAATTATTTCAAGAGGAGGGTCAGTTTTCACAAGGGGTATTGTTTCACAATGAATAATAATCACTTGAAATATTCTTTCATTTTTACAAAACCGTATGGGTTCTTTACTCAAATTCTGGAATGTCACAATAATTTCTCCTTGATAGTTAGAATCTATCACTCCAGCCAATACATATATTCCTCATCACCAAATGTATCAGCAAGGCAATAGTAACAATACAGATGATAATTGTCAAAATTCCTATGTGGTTCTGTATCATAAAATATGAGACTCTTCACATAGAAGGTACAAAAAGTAAACTATTTATTCAGACACAAGAGAACCAGATCCCATAACCAATAAACCCAATCCATCACAGCAGCAAAGAACTCAATATGCAACATCACAGCTTGGAGCTTCACCATCCCAAAATCATCTGCCAACCTGCTGGGGCCTTCCCACAAATACACACACTGACAGCACAGCTAGATCACCTGTATCTGCTCTCGCCCTCAGTTCTAACTGCTCTCTCTCTATTTCCTGAAACACACTTTCCTTTTCCTCTCAGCAAGCTCCTCCCACCACATGTGACATAGGCTTCCTGTGATGTAAGCAGTTAATATGGCCTATTAATGGGAAATTAATGGGAAAGATCTCCAAATCTAAATTGTCATTATACTCTCCCATAAAACAGAAGCAGAAAGCAGAGTGGATTAAGAACCATAATCCTACAATATGTTATTTACAAGAACACATTTGAAGCAGAGGGATATACACAGAGTAAAGGTAAAAGACTGGAGCAGAATATGTTATGCTTCAGTTGAGGTAAGAAAAGCAGGGGTAGCAATCCTGATCTCTGACAAAGCAAAAGCAAAAATAGATCTAATTAAAAGAGATAAGGAAGTAAACTACATCCTGCTAAAAGGTACCATAGACAATGGAGTAATATCATTACTAAACATACAGGCACCAAATGGTGTAACATCCAAATTCTTAGAGGAGGAGTTAAGGGAGTTACAGGAAGAAATAGATAACAAAACTATACTAATGGGGGACCTCCTCCTCCTCCTTTCAGAACTAGATAAATCTAACCACAAAATAAATAAGAAAGAAGTTAAGGAAATGAATAGAATTTTAGAAAAGTTAGATATGGTTGACCTCTAGAGCAAATTGCATGGGGATAGGAAGGAATACACCTTTTTCTCAGCAGTACATGGAACCTACCAAAAAATTGACTATGTATTATGGCATAAAAACCTCACAATCCAATGCAGAAAGGCAGAAATATTAAAGGCATCCTTTTCAGATCGTGATGCAATAAAAATTACATGTAATAAAGGGCCATGGAAAGATAGACTTAAAATTAATTAAAAACTAAATAATCTAATCCTAAAGAATGAGTGGGTGAAACAACAAATCTTAGAAACAATAAATAACTTCATCCAAGAAAATAACAATAATTAGATAACATACCAAAACTTATGGGATGCAGCCAAAGTGGTTCTTAGGGGAAGTTTTATATCTCTAAATGCTTATATGACTAAAATAGAGAAAGAAGAGATCATTGAATTGGGCATGCAATTAAAAATGATAGAATTAAATATCAAATTTGAAATTCTGAAAACCAAAGGAGAGATTAATAAAATTGAAATTAAGAAAACTATTGAACTAATAAATAAAGCTAAGAGCTGATTTTATGAACAAAAATAAATACATAAATCTTTGGTTAATTTGATTAAAAAGAAAGAAGAAAATTAAATTACCAGCATCAAAAATGAAAAGGGTGAATTCACCAACAATGAAGAAGAAATCAAAACAATAATTAGGCTAATTTTGCCCAACTGTATGTCAATAAATTTGACAATCTTAGTGGATGCAGAAAAAGCTTTAGACAAAATAAAACACCTATTCCTATTAAAAACACTAGAGAGTATTAGGAATATACACATGCTTGCTGATGGTTTTGGATAGACACTACATAACATTTTAATGAAGACTCCATTTACTCCTGTGCTAATAAGTCCTAATATTGAACCAGCCCTGCATTCCTAGTATAAATCCTGCCTGGTCATAGCATATTATCCTTATGAAACCTTCCTTAATCTCTTTGTTAATTCTATATTTAATATTTTTTCACCTACATTTGTTAGGGAAGTTGGTCTATAATTGTCTTTCTATGTTTTGGCTCTTCCCAGTTTAGGTACCAGCACCATATTTGTACCATAAAAAGAATTTGGTAGTACTCCTTCATCTATTTTCCCAAATAGTTTATATAATATTGGAGTTAATGGTTCTTTAAATGTTTGATAGAATTCACTTGTAAATCCATCTGGCACTGGTGATTTTTCTTAGAGAGCTCATTAATAGCTTGTCTGATTTCCTTTTTCTGAATGGGGGTTATTTAAATATTTTATTTCCTCTTCTGTTGATCTGGGCAATTTATGTTTTTGTAAATATTCATCTATTTCACTAAGATTGTCAAATTTATTGGCATAGAGTTGGGTAAAATAGCCTCTAATTACTGTTTTGATTTCCTTTTCACTGGTGGTGAATTTACTCTTTACATTTTTGATACTGGTAATTTGGTTTTCTTCTTTCTTCTTTTTAATCAATTTAACCAAAGATTTATATGTTTTATTGTTTTATTTTCATAAAACGAGCTCTTAGTTTTATTTATTAGTTCAATAGTTTTCTTAATTTCAATTTTATTAATCTCCCCTTTGGTTTTCAGAATTTCTAATTGGTATTTAAAGGGGATTTTTAAATTGTTCTGTTTCTGGCTTTTTTAGTTGCATGCTCAGTTCATTGATCTCCTCTTCCTCTATTTTATTCCTGTAAGCATTTAAAGATATAAAACTTTCCCTGAGAACTGCTTTCACTGAATCTCATAAGTTTTGGTATGTTGTCTCATTATTGTCATTCTCTTGGATGAAGTTATTGATTGTTTCTATGATGTGTTTTTACCCACTTATTCTTTAGGATTAGATTATTCAGTTTCCAATTAACTTTTAGTCTATCTTTCCGTGGCCATGTATTACATGCAATTTTTATTGCATCATAATCTGAAAAGGATGCATTAGATTGTGAGATTTTTATGCCATAATACATGCCCTAATACCTTTATGTCCTGATATATATGTATCTAATACATTTTTGTGTAGGTGCCGCGTACTGTTGAGAAAAAGTTATATTCATTTTTATCACTATTCAGTTTTCTCCAAAGGTCTATCATGTTTAAATTTTCTGAAATTGTATTCCCTTTCTTAAATTCTTTCTTGTTTATTACATACTTAGATTTATCTAGTTTTGGGGGGGGGGGGGTTGAGGTTTCCCACTACTATAGTTTTGTTATCTGTTCCTTCCTGTGAATCCCCAAACTTCTCCTCTAAGAGTGTGGATGCTATACCACTTGGTGTATATATGTTTAGTAATGATATAACTTCATTGTCTATGGTATGTTTTAGCAGAATGTAGTTTCCTTCCTTATCTCTTTTAATTAGATCTATTTTTGCTTTTGCTTTGTCTGAGATCAGGATTGCTACTCTTGCTTTTTTTAAAATTTAAGCTGAAGCATAATATACTCTGCTCCAGCCTTTTACCTTTACTCCATGTACTCTGTTTCAAATGTGTTGCTTGTAAAGAATATATTTTAGGATTATGGTTGTTAACTCATTCTGCTTTCCACTTCAATTTTATGGGAGAGTTCATGCCATTCACATTCAGAGCTATGATTACTATCTGTGTCTTTCTCTCCATCTTATTTTTCCCCATGTTTATGCTTTTCTCTCTCCTTTTTCCCTTTCCTTCCTCACTAGAGGGTTGCTTTTGACCACCACCTCCCTTAGTACTGCCCTCCCTTCTATCAGCCCCCTTCCTTTTCATTCCCTTTTCTCCTCCTACTTTTCCCCTCCCTTCTATCCACCCCTCCATTTTCTTTCCCCTTTCCTCTCCTACTTCCTATAGGATAAGTTAAATTTCTATACATGAATATGCTATTCCCTCTTTGAGCCAACTCTGTTGAGAGTAAGGTTCAAACAATGCTCATCTCCCTCCCTTCTTCCCTGTAAAGAGCTGTAATAGTTTTTTGTGCCTTTTCATATGATGCAATTTACCCTTTTCTGCCTCCTCCTTTCCTCTTCTCCCAGAGCAATCCCTTTGCACTCCTTAATTATATTTTTTTATCACATCAAAGTGAACTTATACCTATGCTTCTGTTTATGTATACTCTTTCTAAATGTCATCATAAAGATCCAATTCTCAAGAATTACAAGCATCATCTTCCCATGCAAGGATGCAAACAGTTTGCCCTTATTGAATAACATGGTTTTCCTTTTCTTTTTTCTTTCCTGTTTACCTTTTTATGCCTCCCTTGAGTTTTATATTTGAACATCTAATTTTCTGTTGAGTTCTAGTCTTCTCATCAGGAAGGTTTGGAAGTCACCTATTTAATTGAATATCCATCTTCTCCCCTGAAAGATTATGCTCAATTTTGTGGAGTTGTTGATTCTTGGTTGTAATCAAAACTCCTTTACTTTATGGAATATTGTATGCCATGCATCCAATTTTTTTTTTTAGATAATAATATTTTTTATTTATTTATTTATTTTTTAATTTAAATTTATTTATTTGACATATTTAGTTTTCAGCATTGATTTTCACAATAGTTTGAATTACAAATTTTCTCCCCATTTCTACCCTCCCCCCCACTCCAAGATGGCATATATTCTGGTTGCTCTGTTCCCCAGTCAGCCCTCCCCTCAATCTCCCCCCTCCCCTCTCATCTCCTTTTCCCTTCCTTTCTTGTAGGGTAAGATAAATTTCTACGCCCCATTGCCTGTGTATCTTATTTTTTAATTGCATGCAAAAACTTTTTTTTGTTTGTTTTTGAACATCTGATTTTAAAACTTTGAGTTCCAAATTCTCTCCCCTCTTCCCTTCCCACCCACCCTCCCTAAGAAGTCAAGCAATTCAACCTAGGCCACATGTGTATCATTATGTGTAACCCTTCCATAATACTCATGTTGTGAAAGACTAACTACATTTTGCTCCTTCCCAACCCATCCCGCTTTACTGAATTTTCTCCCTTGACCCTGTCCCCTTTCCAAAGTGTTTGTTTTTGATTACCTTCACCCCCATCTGCCCTCCCCTCCATCATCCCCCCCTTTTATTTTTTTTCTTCCTCCCTCTTCTTTCCTGTGGGGTAAGATACACAACTGAGTATGTATGGTATTCCCTCCTCAGGCCAAATCTGATGAGCGCAAGGTTCACCCATTCCCCCCTCACCTGCCCTCTCCCCTCCTCCCACAGGACTGCTTCCTCTTGCCACCTTTATGTGAGATAATCCACCCCATTCTATCTCTCCCTATCTCCCTCTCTCAGTATGATGCTCTCTCATCCCTTAATTTCATTTTATTTCTTTTAGATATCTTGCCTTCATCTTCAACTCACCCTGTGTCACACATATATATACACATAGATATATACATACATACACATTCATTTATATATATACATAAACATATATATATATATATATATATATGCATATTCCCTTCAGCTACCCTAATACTGAGGTCTCATGAATCATCCATGTCCTCTTTCCATGTAGGAATGTAAACAAAACAGTTCAACTTTAGTAAGTCCCTTGCAATTTCTGTTTCTTGATTACCTTCTCATGCTTCTCTTGATTCTTATGTTTGAAAGTCAAATTTTCTATTCAGTTCTGGTCTTTTCACTGAGAAAGCTTGAAAGTCCTCTATTTTATTGAAAATCCATATTTTGCCTTGGAGCATGATACTCAGTTTTGCTGGGTAGGTGATTCGAGGTTTTAATCCTAGCTCCATTGACCTCCGGAATATCGCATTCCAAGCCCTTCGATCTCTTAATGTAGAAGCTGCCAGATCCTGGGTTATTCTGATTGGGTTTCCACAATACTCAAATTGTTTCTTTCTGGCTGCTTGCAGTATTTTCTCCTTGATCTGGGAGCTCTGGAATTTGGCGACAATATTCCTAGGAGATTTCTTTTTTGGATCTATTTGAGGAGGCGATCGATGGATTCTTTCAATTTCTATTTTGCCCTGTGGCTCTAGAATATCAGGGCAGTTCTCCTTCATAATTTCTTGAAAGATGATATCTAGGCTCTTGTTTTGATCATGGCTTTCAGGTAGTCCAATAATTTTTAAATTATTTCTCCTGGATCTATTTTCCAGGTCAGTGGTTTTTCCAAGGAGATATTTCACATTGTCTTCCATTTTTTCATTCCTTTGGTTCTGTTTTATAATATCCTGGTTTCTCATAAAGTCACTAGCTTCCACTTGCTCCAATCTAATTTTTAAAGTAGTATTTTCTTCAGTGGTCTTTTGGACCTCCTTTTCCATTTCGCTAATTCTGCCTTTCAAGGCATTCTTCTCCTCATTGGCTTTTTGGAGCTCTTTTGCCATTTGAGTTAATCTGTTTTTTAAGGTGTTGTTTTCTTCAGTGTGTTTTTCAGTATTTTTTGGGGTCTCCTTTAGCAAGTCATTGACCTGTTTTTCATGGTTTTCTCGCATCCTTCTCATTTCTCTTCCCAATTTTTCCTCTACTTCTCTAACTTGCTTTTCCAAATCCTTTTTGAGCTCTTCCATGGCCTGGGACCAGTTCATGTTTTTCTTGGAGGTTTCTGTTGTAGGCTCTTTGACTTTATTAATTTCTTCTGTCTGTATGTTTTGGTCTTCTTTGTCAGCAAAGAAAGAATGCAGAGTCTGAGACTGAATCTTGGTGCGTTTTCACTGCCTGGCCATAATCCCAGCCAACTAACTTGACCTTTGAGTTTTTCAGTGGGGTATGACTGCTTGTAGACTACAGAGTTCTATGTTCCACGTTTGGGGGGGAGGTGCCAGCTCTGCCGCACCAGCACTGCTCCTTCCCCAAGGACCCCCAACCTGAACTGGGCTCAGATCTTCGGCAGGCTGTGCACCCCTGCTCTGATCCGCCACTTAATTCCTCCCACCAGGTGGGCCTGGAGCTGGAAGCAGCAGCAGCCGTAGCTGCCCCACCTCCGCTGCCCCCGGGGCTGGAAGCCGAACTGCGAACTCCTTCCACTCCCGCAGCTTTTCCCACTAACCTTCTCAGCAGTCTTTGGTGTTTGTGGTTTGAGAAGTCTCGTAACTGCCGCAGCTCACTGAATCAGGGCGCTAGGGCCCCCTCCGCCCGGCTTCTGGTCTGGATGGTCCAAGTCGCTCAGGCTGGGCTCTGCTCCACTCCGTTCCCAGCTCCCAGCTCTGTGTGGGATAGACCTCACCCAGAGACCATCCAGGCTGCCCTGGGCTGGAGCCCTGCTTCCCTCTGCTGTTCTGTGGGTTCTGCCGTTCTAGAATTGGTTCAGAGCCATTTTTTATAGGTTTTTGGAGGGGCTCGGCAGGGAGCTCAGGCTGGTCCCTGCTTTCCAGCCGCCATCTTGGCTCCGCCCCCCTGCCTCCAATTTTTTAATGTAGAAACTGCAAGGTCCTGCCTAATCCTGAACTATGGTTCCATGACACTGAAATTGTTTCTTTCTGGTTGTTTGCAGTATTTTCTCTTTGACCTCATAATTTTGGAATTTGGTTACAATAGTGCTTTGTGTTTTCGATTTGGGATCTCTTTCAGGAGGTGATTGGGGGATTCTTTCAATGACTAATTTACCCTCTGGTTCTAGGACCTCAGGGAAGTTTTCCTTGATGATTTCCTGAAAGATGCTGTCCAGGCTGTTTTTTCCTCCATGGCTTTCAGGTAAACCAATAATTTTTAAATTACCTCTCCTGGATCTATTTTCCAGGTTAGTTGTTTTGTCAATGAGGTATTTTACTTTTTCTTCTTTTTTTAAATTCTTTTGATTTTGTTTGACTGATTCTTGATGTCTCATAGAATCTTGAATTTCCCAATTCTAATTTTTAATGAATTGTTTTCTTCAGTTAGCTTTTGTACCACATTTTATATTTGACTAATTCTACTTTTTAAGGAGTTCTCTTCAGTGAGTTTTTGTGCCTCCTTTTCCATTTGGCCAATTCTATTTTTTTAAGAAGTTGTTTTCTTCAGTGTACTTTTTTTTTATTTGACCAACTGTGTCTTTTAAGGAATTGTTTTCTACATTCAATTTTTTGTCATTTTTCCAAGCTGTTGACACTCTCTTGTATACCTCTCATTTCTTTTCCCAATTTTTCTTCTACCTCTCTTATTTGACTTTTAAAATCCTTCTTGAGCTCTTCCAAGAAGGCTTTTTGGCCTTGAGGCCAGTTCATATTCCTCTTTGAGGCTGTGGATATGGGCATATTAACAATGTTTTCTTCTTCTGAATTTGTGTTTTAATCTTCCCTGTACCTAGGGAAAGAATCTATGGTCATTGTCCATTTCTGCTTTTTGTTCACAGTATTTGCCTAATTCCTGGCTTTCAAAGTTGAGCTCTCCTGGTGGAGTGCAGGGGGCATTGACCCAAGCTTCTTGTGCTTGGGGCCGGGGACCTGGTCCCTGGCTTTGTGTGCTGGGGCCTCAGATGTTGACAGCTGGAGGCTGTAGCAGTCTGGCAGCTAAACCTGATACTGAACTGGGGTCCTAGTGGTGGTGGCTGGTGTGTGCTGAGTCCAGATAAGGTTTTTCTGTGTTTCCCTGGACTTACATTGAAATTCTCAGGGTAGGCATGAGCATATGCCCTTTCAAGGATGCCTGCTCACTGGGTCTGTGCTGAAGCACAGGAAGGTTTGGCTGCTGGAGGATGCCTGCCTGCCCACCTGGAATTGCACTGAAGCATTCTGAGGTTCATCTGCTGGAGGAGGCCAGACCACTGGCACATGTGGTGATTCTCCAAGCTGTAGTCTGCCAGTGACATTGGCCATTCCAAGGCACTCAGGGGTATGGGTCCTGGTGTTAGCACTACCCTGCTCTACTACCCTGGAGCTCAGGATCTCCCATTAGTTTGCTGAGGTGGGGTTTGACACTGGCTTGCTGGGACACCTCCCATCCCGTATTGCTCCCCTTCCTACAGAGCAAAAGGGGCCTTCCCCGTTAATTCCCTGAGCCTCCAGGGCTAATAGACCGCTATACTCTGTGTTTTTGCTGGTTCTTCTGTTTCAGGTTTTCTTGGGAGCTATATTTTCTGGGTTTTTAGAGGTCAATAAAGGAGAGTGAGAATTGCTTACTGCTTACTCCACCATCTTGGCTCCTAGAAATTCCTGGCATATTTCTTCTAAAGCTTCCTGGGTAGGACTTTGATAACCAGCTCATGGTAGGAAATTCCTCCTCTCACTTGCTTGGTTTGAGAGAATCAGAGACATGAAGGAATTGAGTTCAATGGAATCAATAACTAGGAAGTACAGCAGAGGTTGTCTGGAGCTGAGAGACAAAGTAGACATAATTTGTTTGTGTACAATCCCTTAGTCCCAACCCCATTCACCTAGAGAGGGGAAGGTTTCAGTGGTGTGAACACTGATCTACATAAGAGGGGTTGCTGTGAGTGAAAACCTAGGGCACTATCAGCTCCTAGTGGGGAGTGGCTCAATTGAACTGAACTTCTGACTGTTGGCATAACTGAGGGTTGGGAGAAGGGGAGATAATGGAGATGGGGCAGCTCAGGAACATTCTTTCGGGGTGTATCACTGTTATTTTTTTTTCATTCGTTTCTAATAGTCTGATTACAAACATTAGTAAACCACCATGCTTTGAGAAGGGGAATCCACCAGCATGGGAACTTTAATCTATTTATCCAATTAGATAATCCACATGACAAACCATAAACTAATATGAGTCTGGGATAGCTCCCACAAAAGGGTGGCATCCAGAGGAGGGTGATAGCTGGCTCCTTAAAAGCATGAAAGATGCCCAAGGAGCTGGGATGACTCTGGGCACCTTCAGCTGTTGGGTGGTTCATATGACATGTATTGAAAGGATTTGATAGTATATGGAACATGAACCTTGCTACCAAGCAGTCTAAGGCACTGGTCACAGTACCCAACTTAGTGTCATATTAGTTACCGAGGATTTACCTGTTTGAATTTATCTGTCATTGTTGAATATAATAATGTCTGTATAGCTTATAAATACTCAAATAGTTCTGTGATCTTATCCAAAAGCAAAGGTTAAGTGACTTTCTCAGAGTCACGCAGATAGTAAGTGTCTAAAGCTGTACTTGAATTCAGGTCCACTTGACTGCAGCCCCAGCACTCTATTGTGGTACCAGCTGCCTCTTAAGGACAAAGATGGGCACCAGGGCACCAATTCCTGTGGCCTCAGAGGAGCAGAGCAAAAACCTAGCTAGTCATTATACAAGACAAACTTCAAAGCTTCTTAGCTTTTCTGTCCCTCATTCTGTCCCTTAGTTCCAAGTGTGTGCACCCAAGCTTGAAACTGGTGTTGTCCGTTCTGGTCTAAATGTTTAGATATTTAGAGTTTGAAGGGATCTCAGGGACTGCCCATGACAACTTACACCTGAGTAGGAACGCCTACTAAAATTTACCTGACAAATAATCTTCCAGCCTGTGTTTTAAGACTTTCACTTGTTTAGAACTCATCACCTCTTAAGGCAGTCTATTTAATTTTGAGATATCGTTATTTTTTAGGAAATTGTTCTTTCCATCAAAACAAAATCTGTCCCTTTTCAACTTCTGTCCATTGCTCATAGTTCTGCCTTTTCAGGACAGGTAAAAAAAGAAAACCAAAATAAATTCCACTTCAAGTTTTTAAGAACTGCTATTATTCCTTTTTCTTTTTTTCAAGGCTAACAGAGGCAATTCCTTGAACCAATTGCCAAATGGAATGGTTTCCTGTCTCTTCACCATACTGATGGCCCTTCTCTTTACAGCATTCTTCCTGAGATGTAGCAACTAATACTTATCATAATATTTAAAATATGCTCTGATTAGGGCAGAGAACAATGGAACTATAAATCTCTCTGATTCTGGACACTGTATTTCTACTAATGCACCTTAAGGTCACACTAGTTCTTTTGGCTGCCCCATAATCTATTGACTCAAATTGAGTTTTCATTTACTAACCCTGTACCCACACTGCCTTTTTCATACAACTTGTTCTCTGTTCATTCCACTTCTGGCCTTCAGGTCACCTCTAATTAATATGTTATTACTTTACTTCATTCTCCTGGATGTTTGGTGTCTTTGACACCTGGAATACTTAAAATACCTTTCACACATTTATCTCTATTTTG
This sequence comes from Trichosurus vulpecula, assembly GCF_011100635.1. Classification (NCBI taxonomy): domain Eukaryota; kingdom Metazoa; phylum Chordata; class Mammalia; order Diprotodontia; family Phalangeridae; genus Trichosurus; species Trichosurus vulpecula. The sequence goes on along the minus strand of NC_050577.1, from coordinate 102,932,180 downwards.
GTTTTCCTGAAGGAAATTTACTAGCTGGTTGTTATGGTTGGTTTTGTTCTGGGCTTCAATCTTCCAGGGGTCAACTGAAGGGATGCTTGCCTTCTCCATGTTATTTTCTGTAGGGGTCTCTGGCAAACTCTAATTATTTTCCTGTTAGAAGGTTGCCCTCCTTTCCTGGGCATCCCCTTTCCATGCTTCTTCTTTCTGGGTCAACTTGGATTCCTAGTTCATTTTCAAAACTGAGATTATTGACAGGTTTACCATTTGTACTCTCTTCTCTGTTTGTTCATCATTAGGTAAAGGCCCCTCCTGGAGGGGCCTTTTTTGCTTTTTTTCTCTGAAATAGAACATTTTGCACATGTAGTCTCAAAAAGATAATTGTCCTTTCTCTTACCCTTACTTATCACAAGCCCTTTACTCCAAGTGTTGGCAGGTCATCTGGAGGAATAGTTGTGTTTTCAGGGAGTATGTTTGGGAGGCAGCTTGGTATAGTGAAAGGGGCACTAACTCTCAAATTAAAGGACCTGGGTTCAAATACCACCTCTGATGCTTGATACCTGTCATTTTGGGCAATTCACAACCTTGTTGGCCCTTAATTTTTCATTCACAAAATTTGGGGATTAGATTAGATGGCCCCTCAAGACCCTTCCAGTTCTTGATCTATAATATTATGAAAGAAATGCTCAGTTTCCATGACAGGAGCCCAGAGAAATCCAGGCAAGGAATGCAAATAACATATATTTGAAAGGAATAATGGTAACTGAGACTGGTGGAGATTTGCATCCACACAGAACATCATGGACCTTTTCTCCCCAACCTCACATGATTTTCTAATTATACTTTGGCTTAGAAAGATAGGGCATAATATTCTCCCTGCACATCTTGTCAGGCAAAGCAGGAGCTCTATGAGTCAGAGACCAGCAAAAACCTAAGCAAGAGCAGTAATTCTAGGAAGGACTGAAATGCTGGGATCATTCACAATCTTTGCTATGGTTGCCTATGTCCTGTTGTCCTCCCTGGGGATCATGGTTAATGGCTTCATTGTTGTGTTACTGGGAAGGGAATGGGTTAGATGCCACCAGCTGTCTCCCTGTGACATGATCCTGATCAGTTTGAGTGCCTCCCGTTTATGCCTGTTGTGGCTTGGAATAATATACAACTTTTACAATTTTCTTCACCACCCACAATATTCCAAGGAGTTTACCCACCCATACTATGGGATTTACTTTGATTTTCTGAATATGCTTACAATGTGGCTTGCCACTTGGCTTAGTGTCCTCTTCTGTGTGAAGATCGCAAACTTCACTCACCCCATTTTCCTTTGGCTGAAGTGGAGAATCAAGGGGTTAGTACCCTGGTTCCTACTATTCTCCCTGATAATCTCTTTCATTTTCTCCGTGCTGTTTTTGGTGGCTAACAAATCTTTGTACCAGGCATTTTCTGGGAATGTAACCCTACATGGACTCACTAGGAAACTGGAGATCCAGTATTTTGTCCCTTCAAAACTCATTACTTTGCTTATCCCCTTTTCTTTGTTTGTATTCTCATTGGTTCTGCTGATTACTTCTCTGTGGAGACACTCTTGGAGAATGAAACATATTGCCAATAGTGCCCAGGATCCTAGCTTTCAGGCTCACACCCGAGCTCTGAAATTATTGGTCTCCTTCCTAGTCCTTTATACTCTTTCTTTTATGTTTTTTTTCATTGATGCCACTTTTTCTGGTTTTGGGATCATCTGGTACTGGCCATGGCAAATTGTGATTTACCTATTCACATGTATTCATCCGTTCATTTTTATCCTTGGCAATTCCCAGCTAGGAGGGGCACTCATGGAGTTTCTTCTTCTGCCTAAAACCTTCTGGAATGACAAGTGGACATCATCTCCTTCTTAAGATATGCACCTCTCTCTCCCATACCAAAGAAAAGACTCCACTGATGACTGGAGCAGAGCATATCCTTTGACTTCAAACTTTTCATCCTATTGAAGTCCAGATAGAAATTAAACATCTTTCTCATTCATTATTCCTGTACTTGGATATTCCCATGAACCTGTGATCTCATGGATTTAGGAATGTCTGACTTCCAGTGATGCCTCATTGATGCCTGTCTGTGCCTGCCCATCCTGCTTCACTCTTGTCCTCCCTTTAGTTCATCATACGGGGTCTCCAGCCTGCATGTTGGAATCCTTCCTTTCTCCTGACATTTGGAGAGTGCCAGTGGAATACTCTGGTTGTCTTCTTGTCATCTTTCACCCTTATCACTGTGTCCTCTTCTTCTAAACAAAAAAAAAGAAAAAAAAGAAAAATCAATCATGCAGCTTTGAAAGGACATTTTCTTTCTTTTTGAAATAGCCACAGTGACTTTCTTCATATGACCTTCAGAAAGGTCACCTCTAGGCTGTCCTTCCAAAAACTAAATGTTAAAGGATGTCATAGATGCTTAGTCTATCATAATGTTTATATGATGAAATTGCTTTATTTTTATATTTTATAAAAGTGTTAAATGTTATTTTAAAGCCCTTTTGTTCTAGCTATGACAGAAGCTGTTTGAAAAATTCAATGTGAGGAAATCTTGGTTAGAGCATTAATTGTTGAAGGCAGGCAGTAAGAAGCTCAGATTGATAGAGGCAATGCATGATTTTAGGAGAGCTACTGTAAGTACATTTCAAGGAATTTTTTTTTTCTTTATTGGGAGGGACAAAGTTCATGGAATCTTCTTTGATTTAGAATGCAAGGGAGCTTAGGAGCCATTTGTTGATCTCTTTATTCAACATGGGAGGAAAATGAAACCCACAAAAGTGAAATTACTCCAAAGTCACATAGATGATGAGTTACTGTGCTGCGATTTGAATTCAGGTCTTTTGATTTCAATTCTGCTGTTTTCACTAGACCAGTGGTTTCCAACTTTTTTGTTTCTTTAACTTCTTGCAACAACAACACAAAATGTATTATTAATCCCCTAGGTAATTTAATATTATTATTACTAATAATAATTAAATAACTTTTATCCTCAAAAACTCAAAATGAAAACATACGTTCTATAATTTTAAAGTACACGATTTATTTTTTACTTTTAATTATGAATACTAAATGTACAATTATAAAACTTTAATTATAAAACAGTTAAAATATTCTATTGTGGGAGATTTCGTAAGAATTGAAAGGCGTATTTCAGTAAGACTTCATATGCTTACTATGACCTGGAAGACTTCAGATTATATTTCTTTATTTTTTTTTGAATATAAATAACATTCTAACATGAATGACAACTTTGAAGATGTTTATAATAATGTAACAATCCCATATAAACAATTTGGATGTTGGATTTTTTAAAGAAAATTGAACACATTTTTGCAATATCTGATTCAGTGTGACACAAACGCAGTTTTGAGTGTGGTTTTACATTGATTTTATTTTTTCTTAATTTTGAATTAAAATAGGAATAAAGGGGGGGTGGAGCCAAGATGGCGGCTGGAAAGCAGGGACCAGCCTGAGCTCCCTGCCGAGCCCCTCCAAAAACCTATAAAAAATGGCTCTGACCAATTCTAGAATGGCAGAACCCACAGAACAGCAGAGGGAAGCAGGGCTCCAGCCCAGGACAGCCTGGATGGTCTCTGGGTGAGGTCTTTCCCACACGGAGCTCGGAGCTGGGAGCTGGGAGCTGGGAACGGAGTGGAGCAGAGCCCAGCCTGAGCGGTGTGGACCAACAAGACCAGCAACCGGGCAGAGCATGCCCTAGCGCCCTGATTCAGTGAGCTGCGGCAGTTACGAGACTTCTCAACCCACAAACACCAAAGACTGCTGAGAAGGTTAGTGGGAAAAGCTGCGGGAGTGGAAGGAGTTCGCAGTTCGGCTTCCAGCCCCGGGGGCAGCGGAGGTGGGGCAGCTACGGCTGCTGCTGCTTCCAGCTCCAGGCCCACCTGGTGGGAGGAATTAAGTGGCGGATCAGAGCAGGGGTGCACAGCCTGCCGAAGATCTGAGCCCAGTTCGGGTTGGGGGTTGGGTAAGGAGCAGTGCTGGTGTGGTAGAGCTGGCACCTCCCCCCCAAACGTGGAACATAGAACTCTGTAGTCTACAAGCAGTCATACCCCACTGAAAAACTCAAAGGTCAAGTTAGTTGGCTGGGATTATGGCCAGGCAGCGAAAACACACCGAGATTCAGTCTCAGACTCTGCATTCTTTCTTTGCTGACAAAGAATACCAAAACATACAGACAGAAGAAATTAATAAAGTCAAAGAGCCTACAACAGAAACCTCCAAGAAAAACATGAACTGGTCCCAGGCCATGGAAGAGCTCAAAAAGGATTTGGAAAAGCAAGTTAGAGAAGTAGAGGAAAAATTGGGAAGAGAAATGAGAAGGATGCGAGAAAACCATGAAAAACAAGTCAATGACTTGCTAAAGGAGACCCCAAAAAACACTGAAAAATACACTGAAGAAAACAACACCTTAAAAAATAGATTAACTCAAATGGCAAAAGAGCTCCAAAAAGCCAATGAGGAGAAGAATGCCTTGAAGGCAGAATTAGCCAAATGGAAAAGGAGGTCCAAAAGACCACTGAAGAAAATACTACTTTAAAAATTAGATTGGAGCAAGTGGAAGCTAGTAACTTTATGAGAAATCAGGATATCATAAAACAGAACCAAAGGAATGAAAAAATGGAAGACAATGTGAAATATCTCCTTGGAAAAACCACTGACCTGGAAAATAGATCCAGGAGAAATAATTTAAAAATTATTGGACTACCTGAAAGCCATGATCAAAACAAGAGCCTAGATATCATCTTTCAAGAAATTATCAAGGAGAACTGCCCTGATATTCTAGAGCCACAGGGCAAAATAGAAATTGAAAGACTCCATCGATCTCCTCCTCAAATAGATCCCAAAAAGAAATCTCCCAGGAATATTGTCGCCAAATTCCAGAGCTCCCAGATCAAGGAGAAAATACTGCAAGCAGCCAGAAAGAAACAATTTGAGTATTGTGGAAACCCAATCAGAATAACCCAGGATCTGGCAGCTTCTACATTAAGAGATCGAAGGGCTTGGAATGCGATATTCCGGAGGTCAATGGAGCTAGGATTAAAACCTCGAATCACCTACCCAGCAAAACTGAGTATCATGCTCCAAGGCAAAATATGGATTTTCAATAAAATAGAGGACTTTCAAGCTTTCTCAATGAAAAGACCAGAACTGAATAGAAAATTTGACTTTCAAACATAAGAATCAAGAGAAGCATGAAAAGGTAATCAAGAAACAGAAATTGCAAGGGACTTACTAAAGTTGAACTGTTTTGTTTACATTCCTACATGGAAAGAGGACATGTATGATTCATGAGACCTCAGTATTAGGGTAGCTGAAGGGAATATGCATATATATATATGTTTATGTATATATATAAGTGAATGTGTATGTATGTATATATTTATGTGTATATATATGTGTGACACAGGGTGAGTTGAAGATGAAGGGAAGATATCTAAAAGAAATAAAATCAAATTAAGGGATGAGAGAGCAACATACTGAGAGAGGGAGATAGGGAGAGATAGAATGGGGTGGATTATCTCACATAAGGTGGCAAGAGGAAGCAGTTCTGTGGGAGGAGGGGAGAGGGCAGGTGAGGGGGGAATGGGTGAACCTTGCGCTCATCAGATTTGGCCTGAGGAGGGAATACCATACATACTCAGTTGTGTATCTTACCCCACAGGAAAGAAGAGGGAGGAAGATAAAAAAAAATAAAAGGGGGGGGATGATGGAGGGGAGGGCAGATGGGGGTGGAGGTAATCAAAAACAAACACTTTGGAAAGGGGACAGGGTCAAGGGAGAAAATTCAATAAAGCGGGATGGGTTGGGAAGGAGCAAAATGTAGTTAGTCTTTCACAACATGTGTATTGTGGAAGGGTTATACATAATGATACACATGTGGCCTAGGTTGAATTGCTCGACTTCTTAGGGAGGGTGGGTGGGAAGGGAAGAGGGGAGAGAATTTGGAACTCAAAGGTTTAAAATCAGATGTTCAAAAACAAAAAAAAAAAGTTTTTGCATTCAATTAAAAAATAAGATACACAGGCAATGGGGCGTAGAAATTTATCTTGCCCTACAAGAAAGGAAGGGAAAAGGGGATGAGAGGGGAGGGGGGTGATAGAGGGGAGGGCTGACTGGGGAACAGGGCAACCAGAATATACACCATCTTGGAGTGGGGGGGAGGGTAGAAATGGGGAGAAAATTTGTAATTCAAACTATTGTGAAAATCAATGCTGAAAACAAAATATGTCAAATAAATAAATTTAAACTTAAAAAAAATAGGAATAAAGAATAAAATGCTTGCTCACACCAATATATGTAGCAAACAGTAGGATAATTTTAAAAGCTCTCTTGCTGAGTGATGAACATTTTATTTTATTTTTAGCCAAAAGTTTATAAGACCATCAGTTTTCAATAATTGTGGTCTAAAACCCACTGTTATGTTAATACAATTTTCTTTTTCATCCATTATCAATACATTAGCCAGAGACATAAAAACATATCAAATAGGTTGCAATTCAATTTAATTCATTGGAATATGCAGGAAAATTTTTGTTGAAAGTAATTTTTAAAAATTTAAATTTTTTTTTAAAATAAAATATCATTCACATCATTTTTTTTAAAAATCAGATTTATACCACTCTGTGCATATTAAGAATTATATATGGAAGTCGAAAAAAACACTATGCTAACTGCTTAAGATTAGTTTATACACACACACACACACACACACACAGAGTAAAAAACAAAACAAAGTAGCTCTTAGTTTTTCCATGAAGTTTTGCAAAAGTAGTGCAAACTATTTAAAGTAGAAAGCAAAAAAACAGCTTTGAAAGGACCCATTAAGGCTTAAACATGACAATAGATGCTCAATTTCACAGCCTTAGAGCTTTCTTCACCAGACAATTCCCCTCTCTACTTATTTTGGATTCACTTTTTCTTGGGATGAGGACTTTGGAAACAGAGGACTAAGAAAAGCAGGGGAAGTAAAATGTATTCCTTCAGGACATGAACTGGGGGTTTTGTTTTATTTTGTGTCCCCAGAGTGTAACACAATACTTTGCACATGATAGATGCTTATACTGTTGGTTGAGTTTAATGGAACACAGTTGAAGGAGAAATATGTAGGAAACTACATCTTTAGATTAACTAGGCTGATGAGGCAAGACAGATGTCTTTTTTGATAAACTGATTCAAAGGCAGTTCATTTTCTAATAAGAAATTATGTAATGTCATAAAGTACTCAGTATTGTTCTTAATTTTATGGCTCCAAAATTTTAGGTTCTCAATCATACTTTTTCCTTTATCCTGAACATTAGACATATTTGTACTTTTACCCTGTAATGATGTATTGAGTTCATTAGATTTTGAAACAATGACTGCTCTATATACTAATTCTTGTAGCTGTGTCATACCACTTAATCCCTTGTATACTCCATCAGGGGCAAAAGATGATCAGTAAAGATTGAAACTGTCTTTTTTTTCAGTTCAATTAGATGAGTAATAACTTCCCTACAGGAAAGCCATCAAACATCTGTGTGTGTTTAAAATGTATCATGTTTGATGAACATCTCCTTGCATAAAATAGTAAATAATTAAAAGTTAGTTTTGATTTTATAAAATTAATTATTTTGAAAGCATTATCTAACACATTTTTAGGTTGTGGTATTTTCCTTGATGTTGAAACATGGTTGTGTATGTTGCAGTATATCCATAGTATATTCGTGTTTTTTTTAAACATGACAAACAACATCCTCAGGTTTCCCAGTTGTTGATTTTGTACCATCTGTATAAATTCCACAAGAGGAATTTTTGATTTGTTTTCTGTCAAATTCATTATTAAGAATTAATTAGGTTAAAAATATCTCCCTAGTTGTATGTCCTGTTAAATGATGATAAAATAGCATATTGTCTTATACTTTACACCATGTCTAGTTCTTTGTAGACACTAATAGTTTCACCTTGTTGACAGTTGCAAAAACACTCACTTGACAAACCATAAATGAACATGAATGTTTAAAAGGGAAATTGTTTCTAAAACAAGCAAACATTAAAAAATTTAGTTGATAAACATTTCTTAAGTGCTCACTATGTCTCAGTCACCTTGCTAAGCACTCCAAAGGAAGTCAAAAGACAATCTTTGCTCTCAAGGAACTCACAGTCTGATGAGGTAGACAACATGAAAACAACTATGTACAAACAAGCTATATACAGGAAAAATTGTAAATAATCAACAGAGAAAAAACCCTAGAATTGAGGGGGATCTGGAAAGGTTTCCTGGAGAAAGTGGGATTTTAGTTGGGACTTAAAGGAAGCCAAGTGAAGGAGGTGAGAAGAGAGAGAATTCCAGGCAAGGAGGGGTGGGCAGCCAGTGAAAATATCTGGAGTCTGGATATGGACTGCCTTATTCAAGTAAATTGCTGTAACTCTCCCATGTTCACCTTCAAACAACCATAAAATATCACCTCAAAACAAATCCTGGAAAACCAGAATCAGAAAAAATATGGGGTAAAACAATCTTTTAGTCCAAGAACCTTGGAAGATCAGCAAGAAAGGTCTATCTAATTCAGGTAAAAGAGAAGTGCATGGTAAGACAGGAAGATTCCCAGCAAGCCAGCAGCAAGGTTCACCTCAGCAAACCAGTGAGAGATTCTGATCCCCAGTGTGGTGGAGCAGGCAAACACTAACACCAGGACCACAGAGGGTATGGTTATAAGATGAATTTGAGGGAATAACATTAAAAATTAAGGGATGAGGGCAGAGCCAAGATGGTAGCTGGAAAGCAGGGACTAGCATGAGCTCCCTGCCGAGTCCCTCCAAAAACCTATAAAAATGGCTCTGAACAGTTCTAGAACTGTAGAACCCAGCAGAGGGAAGCAGGGCTCCAGGCCAGGATAGCCTGGATGGTCTCTGGGTGAGGTCTATCCCACACAGAGCTGGGAGCTGGGAGTGGAGCAGAGCCCAGCATGAGCAGCGAGGACCAACCAGACCAGGAGCCAGGTGGAGCGTGCCCTAGCTCCCTGAATCAGTGAGCTGCAGCAGTTACCAGACTTCTCAACCCACAAACACCAAAGACAACAGAGAAAGTTAGTGGAAAAAGCTGCAGGAGTGGAAGGAGTTCGTGGTTCAGCCACCGCCCCTGGGGCAGCAGAGGTGGGGCAGCTACAGCTGCAGTTGCCTCTGGCCCCAGGCTCACCTGGTGTGAGGAATTAAGTGGCAGATCAGAGCAGGAGTGCACAGCCTGCTGAAGATTTAAGCCCAGTCCAGGTTGGGGGTTCTTGGGAAGGAGGAGTGCTGGTGTGGCAGAGCTGGTACATCCCCCCAAAAGTGGAACATAGACCTCTTACTCTACAAGCAGTCATACCTCACTGAAAAACTCAAGGGTCAAGTTAGTTGGTTGGGAATATGGCCAGGCAGCGAAAATGCACCCAGATTCAGTCTCAGACTTTGGATTCTTTCTTTGGTGACAAAGAAGACCAAAACATACAGACAGAAGAAGTTAACAAAGTCAAAGAGCCTACAACAGAAGCCTCCAAGAAAAACATGAACTGGTCCCAGGCCATGGAAGAGCTCAAAAAGGATTTGGAAAAGCAAGTTAGAGAAGTAGAGGAAAAATTGGGAAGAGAAATGAGAAGGATGTGAGAAAACCATGAAAAACAAGTCAATGACTTGCTAAAGGAGACTCAAAAAATAATGAAAAATACACTGAAGAAAACAACACCTTAAAAAATAGACTAACTCAAATGGCAAAGAGCTCCAAAAGCCAATGAGGAGAAGAATGCCTTGAAAGGCAGAATTAGCCAAATGGAAAAGGAGGTCCAATGGACCACTGAAGAAAATAGTACTTTAAAAATTAGATTGGAGCAAGTGGAAGCTAGTGGCTTTATGAGAAATCAAGATATTATAAAACAGAACCAAAGGAATGAAAAAATGGAAGACAATGTGAAATATCTCATTGGAAAAACCACTGACCTGGAAAATAGATCCTGGAGAGATAATTTAAAAATTATTGGACTACCTGAAAGCCATGATCAAAAAAAAGAGCTTAGATATCATCTTTCAAGAAATAATCAAGGAGAATTGCCTCGATATTCTAGAGCCACAGGGCAAAATAGAAATTGAAAGAATCCATCGATTGCCTCCTCAAATAGATCCCAAAAAGAAATCTCCTAGGAATATTGTCACCAAATTCCAGAGCTCCCAGATCAAGGAGAAAATACTGCAAGCAGCCAGAAAGAAAAAATTTGAGTATTGTGGAAACATAATCAGAATAACCAAGATCTGGCAGCTTCTACATTAAGAGATCAAAGGGCTTGGAATACGATATTCCAGAGGTCAATGGAGCTAGGATTAAAACCTAGAATCACCTACCCAGCCAAAACTGAGTATCATGCTCCAAAGCAAAATATGGATTTTCAATAAAATAGAGGACTTTCAACCTTTTCAGTGAAAAGACCAGAGCTGAATAGAAAATTTGACTTTAAAACACAGAATCAAGAGTAGTATGAAAAGGTAATCAAGAAAAAGAAACAAGAAAAGAAATTGCAAGGGACTTACCAAAGTTGAAATCTTTTGTTTACATTCCTACATGGAAAGATGATGTGTATGATTCATGAGGACCTCAGTATTAGGGTAGCTGAAGGAATATGCATATATATGTGTTGTGTATATATATATATATATATATATATATATATTCACACATATGTTTATGTTTATATGTATATATATATAAGTGAATGTGTTGTATGTATGTACATATGTATGTGTGTGTGTGTGTATATATATATATATATATTTATATATATATATATATATATATAGAAAGAGAGAGAGAGAAAGAGAGAGAGAGAGAGAGAGAGGACACAAGGTGAGTTGAAGACGAAGGGAAGATGTCTAAACGAATAAAATCAATTAAGAGATGAGAGAGGGATATATTGAGAGAGGGAGATAGGGAGAGATAGAATGGGGTGGATTATCTTGCATAAAGGTGGCGAGAGGAAGCAGTTCTGTGGGAGTAGGGGAGAGGGCAGGTCAGGGGGGAATGAGTGAATCTTGCTCTCATCAGATTTGGCCTAAGGAGGGAATACCATACTAGTCAATCGGTTATCTTACCCCACGGAAGCAAGAGGGAAGAAGATAAAAAAGGGGGATGATGATGGAGGGGAGGGCAGATGGGGTAGAGGTAATCAAAAACAAACACTTTCAAAAGGGGACAGGGTTAAGGGAGAAAATTCATAAAGGGGGATAGGTTGGGAAGAGCAAAATATAGTTAGTCTTTCACAACATAAGCATTGTGGAAGGTTTATACATAATGATACACATGTGGTGTGTGTTGAATTGCTTGACTTCTTAGGGAGGGTGGGTGAAGGGAGGAGGGGAGAGAATTTGGAACCTCAAAGTTTAAAAACAGATGTTAAAAACAAAAAAATAGTTTTTTGCATGCAATTAGAAAATAAGATACACAGGCAATGGATATAGAATTTATCTGCCCTACAGAAAGGAAGGAAAAGGGGCGGGGAGGGGAGTGGGGTGACAGAAGGGAGGGCTGACTGGGGAACAGGGCAACCCAGAATATATGCCATCTTGGAGTAGGGGGGAGGGTAGAAATGGGGCAGAAAATGTTGTAATTCAAACTCTTGTGACAATCAATGCTGAAAACTAAATATGTTAAATAAATAATTATAAAAGATTGGATTGGAGCAAGTGGAAGCTAGTGGGCTTCATGAGAATATGAGATATTATAAAACAGAACCAAAAGGAATGGAAAAGTGAAAGACAATGTGAAATATCTCATTGGAAAAACCACTGACATGGAAAAATAGATCCAGGAGAGTATTTAAAAATTATGTGGACTGCCTGAAAGCCATGATCAAACAAGAGCCTAGATATCATCTTTCAAGAAAATTATCAAGGAGAACTGCCCTAATATTCAAGAGCCTGAGGGTAAAATAGAAATTGAACAAATCCACCAATCTCCTCCTGAAAAAGATCCCCAAAAGAAAACTCCTAGGAATATTGTCACCAAATTCCAGAGCTCCCAGATCAAGGAGAAAATACTGCAAGCTGCCATAAAGAAACAATTTGAGTATTGTGGAAACACAATAAGGATAACACAAGATCAAGCAACTTCTACATTATGAGGTATTGAAGGAATTGGAATATGATATTCCAGAGGTCAAAGGAGCTAGGATTAAAATGAAGAATCATCTACCTAGCAAAACTGAGCAAAATGCTTCAAGGCAATGTATGGATTTTAAATAAAATAGAGAACTTCCAAAAAAAAATTAGGGATGAGAAAGAGGAGCATAATGAGGCAGAAGGAAGGGAAAGGTAGAATGGTGTAAATTATTTCATAGGAAGAAGCATGAAAAACTTATTACAGTGGAGGGGAAGAGGGAAGTTGGCCGGTGAGCGTTGCTTGAACCTCATTCTCACTAGTATTGGTTCAATGAGGGAATCATACATACAATCAGTCGATATAGAAATCTATCTTACCCAAGAGAGAAGAGAAGAGATCAAATAAAGGGGATGTGGCTTCTGACAGAAAGGAAAGCAGAGTAGGAAAAGTGGGGGACAAAAGCAAGCACTTAGTAATGAGGAAAAGGGTGAAAGGTGAGAGAGGACAAAGGAGGAAGAATAGGATGGAGGAAAATACACAGGTAGTAATCATAATTGTGAATGTGAATGGGATGATCCTCTCCCATGAAACAGAAGTGGATACTGGATAGGAATACCAGATAGATATCTGATAGGATACCCGAGTCCTACAATATGCTTTTTACAAGACACCACATTGAAGCAGAGAGCACACGCTGAGTAAAGGTAAGGGGCTGGAGCAGAATCCTATTATGCTTCAGCTGAAGTAAAAAAAAAACAAAAACTGCAGGGGTAGCAATCCTGATCCTCAGACAAAGTAAAAGCAAAATAGACCTAAGGTAAAAGAGACAAGAAAGGAAACTACATCTTGCTAAAAGGTACTATAGAATATGAAGCAATATTAATACTAAATAAAACATCCAAATTCTTAAAGGATAAATTAAGTGAGTTATAGGAAGAAACAGACAGAGAAACTATACCAGTGGGGGACATCAGCTGTCCTCTCTCAGACTCAATAAATCCAACCAGAAAAACAAACAAAAAAAAAAAACCAAAGATGTAAATAGAATATTAGAAAAGTTAGATATGACAGACCTTTGGAAAGATTTAGACATATAAGGTGAAACTAAAAGCCAAATGGAAGAGCAAAGAATAGTCTACCTGTCAGATTTATGGGGAAGGAAGAATTCATGACCAAATAAGAGATAGATACCATTACAAATGTGAAATAGATAATTTTGATTATATTAAATTAAAAAGCTTTTGAATAAACCGAACAAATGCAACCAAGATTAGAAGGAAAGCAGAAAGTGAGAAGCAATCTTACAGCCAGTGTCTCTGATAAAGGCCTCATTTCTCAAATATGTAGAGAACTGAGTCAAATTTATGAGAAGATAAGCCATTCCCCAATTGATAAATGGTCACAGGATACAAGCAGGCAGTGTTCAGATGATGAAATCAAAGCTATGTATAGGCATATGAAGAAGTGCTCTAAATCACTTTTGATTAGAGAATGCAAATTAATACAACTTGGGAGGTACTACCTCACACCTATAAGATTGGCTAATATGACAAAAAAGGAAAATGATAAATGTTGGCGAGGATGTGGGAAAATTGTGACATTAATGCGTTGTTGGCAGATTTGTGAACTAATCCAACTATTCTGGAGAACAATTTGTACGTATGTTCAAAGGGCAATCAAACTGTACATTTGATCCAACAATAGCACTGCTAGGTCTGTATGCCAAAGAGATCATTAAAAAGTAAAAAAAGGACAAATATTTATAGCATCCCTTTTCATGGTCATAAAATATTGGAAACTGAGGGAATGCCCATTAATTGGGGAATGGCTAAACAAGCTGTGGTATATGAATGTAATGGGATACTATTGTGCAATAAGAAATGATGAATAGGCAGATTTCAGAAAATCCTGCAAAGACTTGAATGAACTGATGCAAAGTGAAATGAGCAGAACCAGGAAAACATTGCACACAGTATCACCAACGTTGTGTGGTTATCAGCTATGAATAACTCAGATCTTCTCAGTAACACAATGATCCAAGATAAGTACAAAGAACTCATGAAGGAAATTGCTTTCCATAATCAATTAAAGAACTGATAGACTCTGAATGCAGATAGAAGCATATTTTTCACTTACTTTATTATTTCTCATGTTTTTCCCTTTTGATCTATTCCTTCTTTCCCAACTGTGACTAATATGGAAATGTTTTGACATGACAGCACATTTATAAACTATATCAAACTGGCTACCTTTTTCAGAAGAGGGGAGGGAAAGAAAAATTTAGAACTCAAAAATCTTATAAAAATGAATGCTAAAATTTCTTGACCTGTACTGGAGAAAAATACTATTAAAAAAAGAAAAAAAAAAAGAAGTGTATAGGGCATCCATTTTGAGATGTCCACTAGATAATTGGAGATGGGATTCTGGTGGTCAGGAAAGAAGTTAAGGTTGGACAAGGAGGTATGATTATTATCAGCATAGGGATGATAGTGAAATAGTAAAGGGAGAATTGCACTCAGTAATTTCACTGTTTGGAGTTCTTAAATTGGTCAAAAATTATATAATATATATATGTATATATATATACAGTATATATTACTGAACTATTGATATTATGTGTGCATGTGTATGTAGTGTGACAGTTCATAGAAATCTTCCATGTTTCTCTAAAACTGTTTCTTTCATCATTTCTTACAGTGAAATAATATACTTTTCTATTCATATATGGTTTTTTGGGGAGCAGGGCAATTGGGGTTAAGTGACTTGCCCAAGGTCACACAACTAGTAAGTGTGTCAAGTGTCCGAGGCCAGATTTGAACTCGGGTCCTCCTGACTCCAGGCTGATGCTCTACTCACTGCACCACCTGGCTGCCCAATAATATGATAAGCTTTGCTGTAGCTCTGCTTTTAAGGTGTGCTGAGCACTTCTCTTCATGAAAATCTTTTTTTTTCTTTGAAGGGGGAAGGCAAGGCAATTGGGGTTAGAGTGACTTGCCCATGGTCACATAGCTAGTAAAGTGTGCCAAGTGTCTGAGGCTGGGTTGAACTCACATCCTCCTGACTCAGGGCTCGTGCTCTACTCACTGCACCACCATATATGTTTTGTTTAGCTTTTCCTCAGTTGATGGGTACTACTTTTGATTCTAGTTCTTCACTACAACAAAAAGAACTGCATGTTTACATACATATGCACATATGTGCATATATATGTGAGTCTATATATGTGTGTATATATGTATATACACATATAAATGTATGTGTGTAAATATAAATATCTCTCTCATATAAACACACACACATATATATGTATATATATATATATGTATGAGTTTTTTCCTTTTGATCTCCTTGAGGTGTAAGTATACTAGAGTGTATAGATGTTTAAAACACATGCATAGTTAAATGACTTTTTGGGCACATTTCTAAATTGCTTTCCAGCATAGTTTGGCCAAGTTTTAGCTCCTCTAAAAATCCACAAGTTTGTTGATTTCACAGTTCCTTCAGCAATTATCATTTTCCTTTTATGTTATCTTTGCCACCTTGATGGGCATGAGGTGGAACTTCAGAGTTGTTTTAATATGTTTTCTCTAATAGCGATTTAGAACATTTTTTTTCATGTAGCTATCAATTGCTTGGTTAATTAACATTTTCAAATTTGCCACTTGCTGTATCATCTCTAGGGAAAGGTTATAGGACTGCATTGGTCATGGATACCATTTCCATCTAGATAAAATTGACTTAGTGTCTTCCTTCCTACACATTTTTATTCCCAGGCCTCTCTTTCCTCCAGGCACTCAGTGCCCTCATTTAGTTGTCTATTCCAACATCCACACTATGGTTCCAATAGTCCCCAAGCCTGTCCTTTTCCTGATGTATCAACTTTCCAAAATTTCCTCTCCTTTTCAATCTTTCTCATTTTGTTCTTCTCTCTGCCCAGTTACCAAAACACCTGATTACTCAGATGTCAGGGGTTATTTGAGAAGTATCAAGAAAGGAAGCCATCCAATGAAACAAATTTATATTGAGGTATAAATTAATGAAAGCTACCCCCCCCAAAAAAAAACACTTCCCAGCGGTTATCTCATTTATAAAGAAAAGCTCATTAACCAAGTGGAATATTTCAGTGGTAAAATTTCAGATAATATGGAGGAAGATACTTTGGGGATAAAATAATCTTTTTTTGATCATTCTATAGGTACAATGCCACTTAGGTCTTGAGGATTATGAAAAATATTCAAAGGAACCTCAGAGCATTGATCTCTCTTTCCATTCTTCTCTCCCCTCTCTTGAAGATGATCTGAGAAATATTTTCTAGATCCAGCAACAATTGTCGTCTCTTCCCAGGAGGAGCTCTTCATCCAATGGAAACGTCACCACTGAAAGTTGTTGTAGATGGATGGGACAATCTTTGTCTTGGATGCTCTGGGATCAGTGAGAGAATTCACATTCGAGGCTTTGTGTGCCCATTTGTTTCACCCATACATATGTGTGTTTGGCCCCCCCCATGAGGCATACCCAAAGAATTTATACATTCTATTTTATTGAAACTTTCTCCCTGCTCCTTAAGCCTTGATGTTTGTTCATCATTGCATTATAATACTTTGCAGTGTGGTGTAGTTGATAATAAATATGGGTGCTGATTTATTGGAGAGGAAGTGTGGTATCATGGAAAGAATACAGGACTTGGATTCATGTCCTGTCTTGGTCCCTTACTAGTTGTATGACGTTAGAAAAGTCACCTGACCTTTTCGAGCTTATTTTCTCGTCTAAAACTGGGGATAATAATACTTCAAAGGATTGTTGTAAGGATAAAAGGAGATTTTTCGTATATATACATAAATGTATTTATGTATATATTTCTACACACACATAAACGTAATATACGTACACATACATCATAATGATATACCACTGGCATAACGCTGTCTATAGGACATGGAAACCGTAGTGAGGTGGGAGGTAGGAGTCTTAAGGCACTGTATCATCTCCGCAAGAAATGGTTGTGAAGGATAGCTGCTATGATGTGGACACAGAAAAGGGAAAAAGTATGTAAATAAATGTGTTTTTACTGATTGGAAAACAGCTTGTGATCATAGGACGTAGGAGCATCCATGTAGAACTGGGGAATGACCTCAGATGTTATTTGGTCCAACTCCCTCACTTTACAGCTGAGGAGTCTGAAGCACAGGGAGGTTAAAGCTGCTTGTTCAAGGTCACACAGGTACATCATTTCCCTAAAGCAAGGTGGGCCCTTTGCCACGATGCCAGGCCACTTAGCAAAGTGTCTAAGGTCATTATTGCCATTCTTCCTCTAAGTACTCACTGTGCAGATCCCCAATACCTTCCCATCCTTCCAGAGGTCACCTTGAGTCCATGCCCTATTGTTCATGGGAAATTCCTCCCTCCTTTGTTTAGCAATAATCTTTCTCCCTTCCTCAAGCTGAGCTCTTTCCTATCACTTTGTTCAGGGCAGCTTTCATATCCTTGTTCCTGAGGCTGTAAATCAGGGGGTTGAGCATGGGGGTTACCACAGCATAGAATAGCACTATCATTTTGTCCTGCTCAGCTGAGGCAGTGGCACGGGGTTGCATATAGGTAAATAGGGCCATCCCATAAGACATGGAAACCACAGTGAGGTGGGAGGTGCATGTCCCAAAAGCTTTGCAACGTCCTTGGGTGGAACGGATACGTAAGATAGCTGTTACAATGTAGACATAGGAGAGGGAAACCAGGCAGCAGGGCACCAGTAGTACTATGATACTAGATATTAAAATGATAATCTGATTAAAGGTGATATCTACACAAGCCAGCCTCACCATGGACAGGGTCTCACAGGCCACATGGTTCAAAACATTTTGCCCACATGTGGGGAGTCTCATTGTGACTGCTGTTTCCACTGCTGAATTGGCCAGGCCAATGAGCCAGGAGACTATGGCTAGGCCCACATACATTCCTCTGCGCATGACCATCACGTATTGCAAGGGGTCACAGACTGCCACATAGCGGTCATAAGCCATTGCTGCCAACAGTAGAAACTCAATTCCACTCATTGCCAAAGAGAAGAAGAGCTGGGTTGCACATCGGGTGTAAGAGATGGTCTTTTTTACCATGAGAAAGTGTGCTAGCATCTGTGGGACCCCACTGGTTGTGTAGCAGATGTCAACAACTGAGAGATTGCAGAGGAAGAAGTACATGGGGGAGTGCAGTCGAGCATCCAGCCAGATCAGAAGGATGATCAACCCATTGCCCAGCAAGGTCATCAAATAGGTGGCCCCAAACACCACAAAGAGCCCAACTTGAGTCTGCTGGTCAGTGGAGAGTCCCAACAAGACGAACTCACTGACCCAGGTGATATTATCACCCCCCATGGAATAGGGAAGGTCAGGCTGCCAGAAAAAGGGAAGCAATAGCAAAATATCACTGAGAATAGCATTTGAGGGCTTCTGCTTAAGTCTACCAAATTGAATAGGACTCTATACTGGGCACTAACTTGAGATCCTTGACCTGGGTTTCAAAGGGGAAACTTTTGGTGGACCCCTGTATTAGGAGGGCAGAGTTTATAATCTCAAAGAGGATCATAAACATGTTTGAAACGTTCGGAACCGCCGGATATAAGAAACTCTCAAAGTAGAAGGCAGAAGAATCAAAACATTTATTTAGGCTCCACAGTAACCAACCCATGAACCAGCAACCCCATTTTGATATATTGATCAAAAGCTTCCAGGCCCAATAAGTACGCCTTGAAAGAGTAACCAGGAGGCTACAGAGAAGCATGATTGCGTAAAGCAAAATCATGTTTCCCCCTCTATGGTAATAAGATTACCCACTGGCCTGAAGTCTTTGTTCAGCTTTCTCCCGTAGGTCAGCTCTGCTACTGGCAGCTCCTGCTTCAGCTGTGGCTGTGGCTGTAACTGTGACTGCAACTGTAACTGTCGCTGTAACTGTCGCTGTAACTGTCGCTGTAACTGTCGCTGTAACTGTCGCTGGCTCCAACCGGAAAAGGAAAAGAGGATCTTCAAGCTGTCCTCTCCCCTCTTATAGAGTTTTTGACATCATCAAGCACCGCCTGAACGACCAGGGCCGATTGGTTCTTGACTTGGCCCCTCCCCCTAGCATAGCCGTTAACACCTCCCCTCAGCCAGCCCCATGACTCATCACACAGGAAGTTGTCTGCTTCCTGGAATGCTCTTTGGGCTTCCTGCCCTGGAAGAGCAAGCCACAGTGTCCAGAGGCTCAATGAGGTAAGCTGAGTCATTCAAAGAAAACAAAGGCCATTCTGGCTACAACCCCCCAATGTTAATCCTTGAGTGATAAAAGTGACCCCACTTTTAGGCTGCTAACTACAATTATCTCTATGGTTCTTCAAACTATTCTATTTTATTAGAAAAACCTCGGCATTTATTTGACTATTTAAACAAGAAATTAATAAAAGATGAGTGCACCAATATTTCACTTGTACTGAAAAGATTTGGCAAGCTTAGTTACAGATGAAATCAGCAATACGAGAAAACCTAAGCTCTTAGGAGTTATAACAGCCCAGTCTTTCTAGACTTTCGGTGTGAGGGTCATTCATCTCACTGGTAAGACCTGGGGCACCTAGACAGAATACCCTTCTTTGTTTTTGTTTTTCCTTGCTGACCAGTTCCCCTAGAAAAAAAATCTCAAAAATGACACCACCATTTCTTTTCAGTCTTATAATTGTATTGATACATTCCAACACAACGTTTAAGGATTCTATAAAAGTCACTCCATTAGAGAATCATTATGACATAATGGAAAGAACATTGATGTTGGAGTCAGAAACCATGTATTTTAATCCCGACTCTGCCAGTAATGAGTTATGTATAATTTACCTTTTGGCATCTCATGTCCTTCGTTGGTAAAGCAAGAACATTAGACTCAGGGATTCTTAACTTTTTTTTTGATGCCATGGATCATTTTGACCCTGTGGTGAAGCCTATAGACCTCTTCTCAGCATAATGTTTTAAGATGTATAAACATAAAATACATATGAATATAAAGGAAATAAATTTTATTTTAATACATGTGTCAAAATTAAAAGAAATAAATTTCTAGGTTAAGAAACCTTAGTAATGTTATTTCCCACTCTAATGTTCTTTAATACCAATGTACTTGTATGTAGCCCTGAACTGCTTCTCTACCATTTCTTACCTCCCTGTCTTTGCCCAACCCAGAAAAAGCAAACATTGTTATTGGTCATTATTTGGCCAGAGACTGGAAAGAGTAAAGTCAAATTGATGACAATAGCAGCAAGATTTGGGTCAGCAGAGAAGAGTTCAAAGGGACCCAAGAGGTCATCCAGATAGGCCGGCCATGATTGAATAGGAATTCTCTCTAAAACACATACCGGACAAGTAACATTTCTCTTTTACCTGAAGTCCTCAAATGAGCCCTTTTCAAATGAGAGAGCACCCATTGCCACCCATTCCTCTTTTGGATAGCTTTTATTGTTGGGAAAATCAAAGCAAACTGAAATAAAAAAAATAATTTGACACAATACAATTTGAGTAAAGGTTTGTGTGTGTGTGTGTGTGTGTGTGACAGAGAGAGAGAAAGAGAGAGAGAGAGAGAGAGAGAGAAAGAGAGAGAGAGAGAGAGAAGGGAGGTAGTAGTGGAGAGGAGGTATACAGGAGCTGAGCAACCTACTAATAGACTCAGGCTACTAAAAGAGCCCTGAGAGTAGCCAAGCTCATTCATTCATTATTTATTCTTTCAATGGTTCAATGGCTAGTTCATTTATTTCTGCATTCAATAAGGATTTATTAATTGCCTATTACGAGTCTAAGATTTTGCTAGGCACTGGATTATAGAAAGTAAAAAACAAATACATCCTTGCTCTAAAGGAGTATATATTCTAGTGGGGTGGGGAGCAATATGTACCAAGAAACATAAATAAAAGGTAATATCATGGAGACAGGAAGACCTTAAAAACTGTAGTGATAAGGCTTGTAAGAGGTAGAGTTTAAGCTATATGTTAAAGAAACCCAGAGTTTCTGAGGCAAAGATGAGGGAATTCTATGAAGGAATGAATTTCTGACGTTTTGAGAAAAACATTTACACATCAAATTCTCCTTTTACTTGCCTTCTTCTGCTCCTTTTATTTCATTTAATTAAATTAAAAATATACTAAGGTTCTACTAGGAAGAAAAAGGAGAGAACCTGGCAGTCAACAAGCAGACCTAGAGAGAAGAGTGCTCTTATAGACATTACAGAGAATAGAATGCTAGAAATGGAAAGAACCTGAGAAATGACCTAATCCAAGACCCCCATTTTATTGATGAGCAAGAATTAGCATCACACTCTCATTGGACTCCCAATTATATAAAGGATAAAAAAACATAACCCCCTTAGCTTGACATTTAAAATTTTTCCACAATATCCTTGGGGCATATCTAGAACTCACATTTCTATCTTTATTTTACATTATTCCCCTTTAGGTACACCATGTTTCAGTTAAATTGCCTCACTAGTGCTTCCTCTAACTTGTCTTATAGTTTTATACTTTTGGCCATTCACATGTGGCTGTTCCCCATGCCTGAAATGAAATTCCTCATCTCTAAAAGTCCTTGTTTTTCTTCAAGGCTTAGGATAGGTGTCACCTCAGCAGTGATAGCTTCCCTAATTCCTTCATTTGAAATGGCTTCTTCCTCCTCAAATTTTCCTTTCTCCTTTGTCCCTATCACCTTGTACCTTATGTTATACATATCTTTGACCATGTCTTTCCCCTTCTTATTGACTGTAACTCTTTAAAGGCAGGAATGTTGTGGTTTTCCTAACATATAACAAATTAGTGTGTGTGTGTGTGTGTGTGTGTGTGTGTGTGTGTGTGTGTGAGTGTATACCCATTAAACACATTTGCTTCCTTGGGTAAACTCGAAACTTGAAAGAGATTTGTAAGATTGCCTAGTGATATGGTCATAGGATCACAGATTTAGAATTGAAATGTACCTTGGGTGTAATCTAGTCCAATCACCTCATTTGTTTCCAGTGAGGAAACTGAGGGTCAGAGAAGTGAATTTGCTAACTCAAAGTCAAATACATTATGGAGCTAATATTTGAACCTAAATCTTTTAATTCCCAATTAAGTGTTTTCTTACAATATCACTCACTATATACCTATTTCCTGCCATTTCTGATCCAGCTTTGAACAATGAAACACGATGAGCTGAAGACTAGGTTCAGCATGAGTTTCTGTTTTCCTCTTCCAAAGTTATTCTCTCTCCAAGGTGATCTATTGCTTTTGTCTGCCTAAAACTATTGAATCATAGAATCTTAGAGTTGGATGCCTTGCCAGATATGATAGTTCTACAAAGATCTTCATAAGCTGGCTCTATCCTACTTTTCTAGCCTTTTGCCATCTTATTCCCTTCCATGTGCTCTATGATCTAGCTACAAAGGCCTACTTGTAGCTACTCAAATGTGACACTCCATCTCTGATCTACATGCCTTTGTAATGGTTATTTCCTATTCCTGGAATACTCTGCCTCCTAATCTTTGCCTCTTAGCTTTTCTTATTTCCTTCAAGAGTCAACACATCTTACCTTCTGCAGGAAGAATTTTGTGGTTCTCACAACTGCTAATGCTTTCTCCTCTCAGACTGTCTTTCATTTATGCTATGTAAATCTTGTATGTCCCTGGATATTTACGTGTCTCACCCCATTAGAATATGAGTTTTTTAAGAGCTGAAATTTTGTATTTACCTTTCTTTGTTTCCCCAATGCTTGGCACGTAGCACTTGGTACATGGTCAGTTCTTAATAAATGCCTGTTGACTGAATGACTACAATACATCCAAGTCATCAGCCAGCCTCTTGATTGAGCACCTCCACTGACAGGTAACTTACCGCTTCTAGTTCACCTAACTTTTGAGTCATTCTAATTGTGAGGAAGCTCTTTCTTATAGCAAACACCATCTGTCTCCCTGCTTGAAACTTGAAGACTGCCCTCATGCTCTTCTGGGTATTCCTAAGGCTTCCTATCTCAAGTTACATCAAACAATCTTCATTCATGTGTAATGGTTTCAAAATCACCCAATACCTTGACTGTAGTCCTTTGAATGTGTTACATCGAGACAATGTTCTTTCTAGAATGTGGCTCCCAGAACTGAACAAGATGCTCTATTGTGCTACAATCATGGAGGAATACAGAGAATGATCACCGTCCCCATTGTGAATGCTCTATTTTTTTCTAGGCTGTATTGTATAGAGATACAAGAGAAAGACTTGACAATGGAAGACTTGAAGTCAAATTCCAGCTTTTCCACTCACTGAGGTAAAAGCTCCCTTTCCAGTGTCTCAGTTTTCTTATCTAGAATATAAAAGTTAGACCAGATGGTCTATTTTTTAAGCCTATTCTAGTTCTAAATTTCATGATTATATTAATATACTCCAAGACAACATTTATGTCTTAAACATTTCACCTCTGAAGTGTCCAGGATACGTGAAAATATCTAAGGATAGAAATTGGTTTTTGGTGACTGGGAAAGAGCCACTGTTTGCAAGAGTCAAAGTTGAGTGTTTGGTGGTTGGGATTTTAACATCTCATTCCTTGCTAGAAGAGTCTACATTATCCATCAGCACAGTAGTTAGTCATTTATTGGGTATGATTTTGGAGTTGTCAGTCTGCCTTATCCTCAAACACCTTATTGATCACTTGAAAATTCAGCCAAAGCAGGTGAAGTTACTGGATGAATCCTTTCATATTAAATCTGTATTCAGAAGCCCATATATAAATGCAAGTATCTTACCCATCAAGACCAATCAGCATGCTTACATAATTTTGCTAGCATCACCTAAGAGAAAGAAAAGTTTTGAATGAACAGGACAAAGAATGGCTGAGTTTTGATGGGGAATGGAAGGAGGTCAGAAAAGGTTTGGAACTTGGGAGAGTGATAAGAACCAAGCCAGAATCCAAGATGGTGAATGACCCCTCTTAATCTGGAATAGTCTTACCCTTAAAAAACTGGTGTAGTGTGGGAAAATGAGCCTTTGTTTGGGAGTTAGAAATCTGGGTTCTATGGCTTTTTCTGTAATTATTCTATTAAAATCAACAAACTTGAGTTAAAGGTTAGGAAGGTAGTTAGTCAAGTGGATAGAGTGAGTGCTGGGCCTGGAGTCAGGAAGACTTGAGTTCAAATCTATCTTCAGACAGTTACTAGCTGTTGGATCTTGGGCAAGTCACTTAAACACTATCTGCTTCAGTTTCCTCATCTGTAAAATGGGAATAATAATAGTACCTTCCTCCCAGGATCAAATGTGATCATATTTCTAAAGCATTTAGAACAGTACCTGGTACATAGGAGGTGCTATATAAATGTTACATGTTATTGTAATTATATTATATATAAATTATTGTAATCATGTTACTTATGAAGAATCATTTTATGTCTTTGGGTTCCAGTTTTCCCATTTACAAAATGAGGAGTTTGGATTAGATGATATCTAAAGTTCCTTCCAGTGCAACCATTCTAGGTTCATAATTAGAGTACTGTAACAGTCAATGTTGAGAAGCAACATTTTATAGTGGAAAGAACACTGAATTCGTAGGCAGAAGAAGTAATTTTTCTTACTTAGCTGTGTGGTGTTGGGGAAGGCACTTTGTCTTTCTAGGCCTCACTTGAAAAATAAAGGGGTTGGACTAGGTGATATTTCAGCTATATGATTCTAGGAGATATCCACATATTTTGTATCCAGATGTTTTATAGTTGTAAAAAAGATAGAAAAAGGGACAAATATTCTCTTGGTCTTTTCTCATTCAAGACTACATACCGGAGACACGGAGCAGTGGAGTTTGGTGCCAAGCAATGCATTTTTGCTACAGGTTGTTTCGGAATTCAATTTATCAAATCAGCAATACGTTGGGTTGGGAGACATCATACCCACAGAGATTGAGCTCACTGGGGTTCTCTGTTCAGAGTGACTGGATCCTGAGGTTCTTCCTATGGGCTCAAAGCTAGCAAAAC
Organism: Trichosurus vulpecula; assembly: GCF_011100635.1. NCBI lineage: Eukaryota > Metazoa > Chordata > Mammalia > Diprotodontia > Phalangeridae > Trichosurus > Trichosurus vulpecula. The sequence goes on along the minus strand of NC_050577.1, from coordinate 102,907,070 downwards.
TAGTGCTGAGGTGTTGCTGTTATTGCTGTTTAGTCATTAGGTAATGCTGTGGCTTTAATAAATGAGATTAATATTGAGGCAAAGCAGCTTCATTCAGCAGAACAGGATAGGAGCGAATAACTCAATGTTGCTGTTCAGTCATTTCTGTCATACCTGTCTCTTCTTGACCCCTTTTGGGATTTCGTTTGTAAAGACACTGGAGTGGTTTGCCATTTCCTTCTTCAGCTCATGTTACTGATGAGGAAACTGAGACAAATAGAGTGAAGTGACTTACCCAGGGTCACATAAGTGTCTAAGGCTGGATTTGAACTCAGAAAGAGGAGTTTTCTGACTCTAAGCCAAGTACTGTATTTACTGTGCCACCTAGATGCCCAAGGTTGAGACTAAGGTAGTGAAATGCCTAACGAATTCTTGTTGAATTGAACTGAGTTGAATTGGCTTCTGGGGCCCTCTTCATTCTGTAGCTGAGAGGGAGAAGTAGCATACTTTAGCCAGAGCCCATCCTGATTTGGTATCTTTGTTAAACTAAGTTTCTTTGGGACAGGGGTCTTATTTTCTGTAGTATTCTTTCCTGGTATTTTCTAGAAGATTCTGTATCCCTTATGCACTCTGTCAATGGGAGTGTTGATTGGTTGACTGATTGGTCTGTTCTGGTTCAGAGGAGAAACCTGAAGAGGAATTGTATCCAAGCAGTAATTTATGTCACCTATTTATATCCCCTTATGGGCAGTGAGAAATGACAGGGCAGCTCCTGCTGCTCCTAGGTGGGTCAGTATCTCATCCCCTTCTCACCTTCATCCATCCCTTTCCCGCAGTATCTCACCTGGTCTCAATGACTTGCCTTGGGCAGCAGACAGGTCTCACAGGAGGGGCAGCAATTCAGCCAAGGCAGATTTTAAAACAGATGTCATCTCCTTCAGTCCCCTAAGAGCTTGTGTGTGTGTGTGTGTGTGTGTGTGTGTGTGTGTGTGTGTGTGTTTTCATGGCAGGTAACTTCACCGGGGCTAAGAGTCCCTTGAGGGCAATTATTCTGTCCTAATGCCTTCTTCTTCCTTTTTCCCTGCATTCTTTTCAAACATTTATTTCTCCGTGCTCACAGCTTCCCCTCCTCTCAATTCCCTTTGGAATAAACACTTTGAAAACATTTTATCTAAACTTTTAATTGTGCTCCAGATTCCTAGCCCAACAAACACTTCTCCATTTCTGCTTCACCCCTACTCCTCTAGGAGCCCTTTGAGCGTTAGAGAAAGAGAAAGTTCTTGTCCCTATTACTCCACCTGGGAGTGAGTGATGGCAGCTCTTGGTGGAGCAGAAGCGATGACTGCGCCTCTATAAGACAAGGCCTTGAAGCAAATTCATACGGTTATACTCATGAACAAGAATCATAGAGTTGGTGATGGCTGTGGGAGAAAGGGGGGCATATATATAATTTTTGACTCTTGGACCTTTGAACGCTATAATGACAACAATAATGATAGTATTCGTAGAGCCCTTTACTCATAATACTTAACTCTAACCATTTGGTCTGCAGGTATTTTACATGTAACGTTCATCCCACTGGAAAGTCAGGAAAACAGAGAAAACTGTTTCTATTGCTTGTCTAGCCTAGAGTTTCTCTTGGAGCCTTAAATAGAATACCAGAATCTCAGAGTTGAAAGAGACCTCAGGCCATCTAGCCCAACACATGCTTCCACAGAAAAAAAACACCTCGACAACTTGTCTGAGAAATGGTCACCTAGATTTTGTTTGTATACTTGTAGTGAAGGAGATCTTATCACCTATGCTGGTAATCCATTCCACTTTTGGAGAACTCTAAAGTTAGGAGGAGGCAGCTATATGACTCAGTGAATAGAGTGCTGGGCCTGGAGTCATAAAGACCTAAGTTCAAATCTGGCTTCAGATGCATATCAGGTATGTGACTCTGGGCAAGTCACTTAACCTCAGTTTTCCTTAATCCCCTGGAGGAGGAAATGGCAAACCATTCCAATATCTTGTCACAACAATTGGACTAGCAGCTGCTGTGGGGTTGAAAGACCAACACAAGCCCAACAACAAGAAGGCTGCCAGCACAGTTTCTTTTGATCTGCTTTACTCAGGAAAGCAATGTTAAGGGGTTAACAATCTTCTTTCAATCCAACATACAAACATCATTCACTTAATTGAGGGGAAAAAGCCTGAACTTCAGAGCAAATAGAAAACAATTACAAACATACATTATAAACAGACCAAATACAAGAAACCATCAACATCTGGGTGAGCCGGGAGGCTCTTAGAGCAGCTGCCCAGAGTCCTGTGCCTCCAGCAGTGAGAGCCCTCAGGGGCAACGCCAACCTCTGGGTTTATATACCTTGTTCAGGGTCAAAGGTGAGTCACACATGTGACTCACCCAGAATGACCTAAAAGCATCACAAAAATGCAACTTAAACCCATGTGGTCTAAAAGCCTCTGATGTCACAAATAAGTCACTCAAACCCATGTAAACTAGGCTTTCCCTTGGGGCAAGGTCATCAAGGACTCCTAATTTAATCAAGGAAACAAAGGCCAAACTCTTCAAGGGCACTTGGTTGAATAAGTGCTAAAAGCCCTCCTTAATTGCCAATACATATCTTTGCCAAGAAAACTCCATTGGCAGCACTAGCGTGCTGTGGTCCATGGGCTCAGGAAGATTTGGACACGACTGAATGAGAAGAAAACCAAAATTGTTAGGAAGTTCATGTTTACTCTAACTTAAACTTTTGCCAGTTCCCCTGCCCTCTCCCCAACTATTCTGCCCTCTGGGTCAAAAGGTACAAATCTAATTCCTCTTCTATAAGCCAGCTATTCATTCACTTCAAGATAATTATATTCAAATGTGCGAATTTATCTTGTTTCAATTTTATTTGTACATAGTTGTTTGCATGTTGTCCCCCCCATCAGAATGTGAGCTCTTTGAGGCCAGGAGCTGACCTTTGCCTTTCTTTGTGTCCTCAGCACTTAGCAAAGTGACTGATATATAGTGGGTGATTAATAAATGCTTGTGGTAGTTAGCTCTCATGTCTCTCCCAAGTTTTCTCTTTTCTGAGCTAAACATCACCAGTTCATCAAATAGTCATGGCATCAACCTGAGGCCCTTCACCATCCTTGTTGTTCTTCTCTGGATGCTCTCAGCTTATTAATATCCTCCCTAAGATAGGCCATATAAAACTGAAAGGATAAAACCATCCCTTCTCATTTTTTTTTATAACTAAAACCAATTGCGTTTTGATTGTTGGTGTCATTGTGACTATTATGTAACTGATGAACCCACTAGATGGTGCTTAGGAACTGCAGTGGCAGTTCCACCCCACCAATACACAATGGTTGTTTTTAGGTTCCTGAAAACGAGTAACATCAGTGTGGCCATCCCTCCATGGAAACCATTCTGACTTGTCAATATAGGTGCAGGTTGGAATGAGTGAGCCCCAGACCAGGAAGAAAGATAGCCTGGAGAGAGTTTGGGTTGATGCTATGCCTGAGACACATTTGAATTTAGAGGTTCTTGGAAGGGGATATAATTTTGGGAGTCTAGCTCTCCTTGATAAGTTTTCTAAGGTTATACGAATTGGTGTCTTCTTTTCCTCTATAAATTTTCCTCTAGCAATCTAAGTCATTCTAATGGTTTTAGGGTTACCTCCATTTGACTGCTTTCTTCTCATTTTAGTACAATCATTTTATTTGTACAGTAGTTTTTCAGTTTCATGTAATCAAAATTATCTATTTTATCTTTTTAATGGTCTCTATCACTTATTTTGTTAATAATACATCTCTTACTCATAGTTGTGAAACTTATTTGATCTATTTGTATTCTATTTTTTTTTGGAGGACAGAAGACAGGGCAACTAGGGTTAAGTGTCTTGCCCTAGGTCACACAGCTAGTAAGTGTGTTGTCTCCTATTTTCTTATAGTATGAGCTTTAATATTAATCAGATGGATGGCAGCTCAGGGTTAATTAACTAAAGAGACTTTTTGCATTTTTAGTAATTTATAAGGAAATAGAATATATTCTTTCATTGCTTTTGAACTTGGTGAGAAAATTAACAAACTAGTAGCAGACTGAGTGGTGGGAATTGGTTGTGTTTGTCCCCAAGGGCACCTGACAGTGATTTGTCAGTGTCCTGCCTTATTAAGATATCCCAGAACTCCATGGGATTGCTACAGTTAGGGGTATCAAAAGTCACAATGCTTCATTGCCTCTTTTCTGGCATCAAGATTGATCTCAGTCACTGAAACACTTTCAAGTTCAGTTTCTCTGTAGTGTTCTTTCATTTACAATATTGTCTACTCGTGTTTGATTTTGGGAGTGAATTTTTTGGTTGGAGTTTTAAAATGCAGTTATTTATTTGGTGGGATTTTTTGGTGCAATTTGAACAGAGAGAAATAAAACTGCCTCTTAAGGCATTAGAAGTTTTCATGTGAGCAGTGATGTGTGGACACTGTGGACCTACTGATGTAGTCATAAATTTATAAACATTTGCAAATGTGTAATCTTTTGGGGAACTGGAAGGGTGGGCAGCATAGTATAGTGGAAAGAATGCTGGACTTGGAGGCAGATGACCTGAGTTTGAGTCCTGGTCCTGTCAGTTACAATCTGTGTGACCTTAGACAAATCATTTTACTTCTCTGGGACTAAGTTTCTGTATTTGTTAAATGAAGGGGGTTGGACGAGATGGTATTTAAATTACCTACCAGCTCTAACATTCTGAGACACATGCCTTAAAAACTGAATCCGCATTGTGATACTAGTGCAAGGCCTCGAACCTGCAAATGAAGCACAGACACCATGATTAAGCATGTTGATATTCTCCTAGACACACCTTAACAATCCAGGAGGGCTATGGAACAAAGTTTGCAAACTTTTCATATTTACAAGGGATAGATATGATGCATACAGAGTCATAAGAAGCAAATGTTATTTTTTCTTTGATATTTATAAACTAAAATATCACAGGAGTTCAGTACTCATGTCCATTTAGTCAACATTTTTATTCACTCATATACATGGACCAAAGATAGCAGACAATCATACACGTAGAGAACTAATTACTTTTTTGGGCAAATGGATTAGAATCACCAGGAAAATATCAGGAGGAATCCATGATTTATATTACTCTTGGATTATATTAATAATCTTTTCACATTATAATTGTCCTTGACTTGTTTATAGCAGGCCCTCCTTGAAAGTCCTCTTTTGGTTTCTTTGACAGGACATCCTGAATGTCATTCTCTTTCTATAATATCTTTGTTTCTTTATTTGTTTCTTCTTTTTTCTATCTCTGAAATGACAGTCTTCCCTAGGGTTCTATCCTTGATAATCTTCTCTTTTTTCTATACCCCTTCTACTCTCCCTGTTTTGATCTCATCCATTTCCATGGCATATTCTTCATCTCCAGCTCTTATTTTTCTCCTGAGCTCCAGTCTCAACACTGCTAACTGCCTGCTAGATGTTTCTGTCTTGGTGTCCCACTGGTAGCTAGAGTTCACCATATCTGAAACTCAATCATTATTTTCTCTCTCTCCTTTAAAACCAATTCTCCTGACCTTCCCATTTTTGTTAGTCACATCATAATTCTCCCAATTCCCTTAATTTCTTCATTCCTTTCTCCTTCTTCCTCTACTACATAAAGACTTTTATTTTCCTTACAATAAGAGTTTAGTGACTTTCCTTTCTACTTGCATTACCAGGTTAGACCTTTCTCTCTAGTCATGGCTAGAGAATCTCCTTAAATTCATTCTTGAACCCTTCAAAAATCTAGATTGAACAAAGATTAATTTTCATAGGACATTACTTTGGCTATGGAACTCCCTCTTTTTAAAACCTTTCATGTCTCCCCATGCTTATTATGTAAAATTAAAACTCTTTAGGCTAACATTCAAGGCCTCTGATATTCATATCCTGTAAAATGAAGGTCCAAATAGGAAGAGACTAACGTTTCCAATTTGCTCTGAATCTCCCTTCCTGAATTCTCACTCTTCATGTACCCAGGCTCTTCTGGGTACACATTCAGAAATCCCTATCTCCTCTTACTGTTACATCCAGTCACAAGGTGACACATTGCTCCCCTTTGTCCATTCCTTATTGAGGTGTGGAATAAAATCTTTTCAATTGGAACAATGTTGGAGCTTTTCAAAAACAATTTTTGCCACTACCATGCCTAGTCACTTGAAGCCACTAATAGCCTTTCTTTTTTGACCTAGTTGCAAAAACACCTATTTCAGAAACACATAAACAACCTGAAAGTTTAAAGGGGTAATTTTTACTAAAACAAGTAAATACTGAGTCATTCTGGTAATAAACATTTACTAAAAACCTACTATGTGCCAGACACTGTGCTGTGCTTTTGGGATACATAGAAAAGCAGAAGAGAGTACTGCTCTCAAGGAGCTTACAATCTAATGGGGGGAGTTACTGTGCAAGTAAATACATACAAACAAGTCATATGGAGGATAAATTGGAAAAATCAAGAAAGGGAAGGCCCTTGAATTGAGGGGGATCTGGAAAGGTTTGTGGTAAAAAGTGGCATTTTATTTGAAACTTAAAGGAATCCTGGGAGGCCAGGAGGCAGAGATGAGGAAAGAGAGCTTTGCAGGCAAGGGGGACAGTCAGAGAAAATGTCTGGTGTCTGGAGATAGAGTGTCTTATTCAACAAACAGGAAGGAGGCCAGTGCCAGTATATCAGAGCATGTGGAGAGGTAAAAGGCATAAGAAAACTGGAAAAGTGTGTGTGGGGGTCAGGTTATGAAGGGCTTTGAATGCCAAATAGTGGATTATATTTGATCCTGGAGGTGATAGCCACTAGAGTTAATTGAGTAAGAGGGACATGGTCAGATCTGTACTTCAGAAAGATCTCTTTGACAAATGAATAAAGGCTGGACTGGCATGGGGGAGAGACTGCAGTGGCAGGGAGACCAAACAGTAGGCTTTTGCTATAGTCCAGGTATGAGATGATGAGGGCCTACACCAGGGTGCTGGTTATTGTCCTTCATTCTTGGAGAAGACTGAAGTGACACTACTTTGTTGGAATCAAGGTACAGTGTGTCTGTCTGTGGCTGATTAGACCAGTATGAGCTCAGAAAGCTCTACCACAGATCAGGAAGAAATGGTCCACATGGACATTTGAAGAAGAAATGTCTCTAAATTTGTACATCTCACATTTCTTTTGAGCTACTGCAACTGTGCTTCACGTATAGAGCACAGCACTTTCTTTGATACAGGCATGCCCTGCTGGATGGTCCTTTGCTAGTGTCTCTCATTTCATGTAATCTATTCCAAAGTTCTTTAGAGAGACCATGAGAGTGCACCACAGCAATGATGGTGTCAAAGGAGAGAAGGAAGTATATTTGAGAAAAGTTACAAAGGTAAAATTGACAGGCCTCAGTAACAGATTGGATATGGGGGTGATGGTGAGATTGAGGAGTAGAGAATAACACCTAAGTTGCAAGCCTAGGTGAATGGGAGGATTCAACATTATAGAGAGGATATCAACAATAATAGCGAAATTAGGAACGGGGGAAGCTTTAGGGGAAAAAGTAATAAGTTCAATTTTGGACATGTTGAATTGAAGTTGTCAAATAGGACATCTGGTTTCAGATGTGCAGTACGCAGTTGGAGATGGGATTCTGGAGGTCTGGAAAGAGGTTAGGGTTGGATAATTAGATTTGAAAATTATTAGCATAGAGATGGTATTTGATACCAGAGGAGCTCATAAGATCACCTAGCAAATGGGGCAGCTAGGTGGCACAGTGATCAAAGCACTGGCCCTGAAGTCAGGAAGACCTGAGTTCATATCCAGGCTCAGACACTTGACACACTTACTAGCTGTGTGACCTTGGGCAAGTCACTTAACCCCAATTGCCCTGCCCTTCCCCCTGCAAAAAAAAAGATCACCTAGTAAAATAATATTAAAAGATAATAGAAGAAGGCAGAAGATAGACTCCTGTGGGGCACTCGTGGTTAGTGGGCATGACCTAAATGAAGATCCAACATGAGAAGGAGGAGTCGTGCTAGACAGCCCAGGGCCAAGCATAGACCTATGGGATACTCTACTGGAGACCTCCTGCCATATTGACTTGAATTAGCATGTGACCATCAACTATTTCTTTATCTAAATGTACTATTGTCCAAATCAAATTAGTCCGTCTTCTTCCTAAGAGTAGTAAACATATTTTCTCTAATAGTCATTTGGATAATTTTTTATGGCTTTTGATTTCTTCATTTTTCCACATTTTCAAATTTATGCTTAGGTGTGAAGTAATGAAACCTAAAAATGGAACAAGCTTGCAATACCTCCTAAGGGTTATCTGCATTTGGAATATTTCAGTGGTAAAATTTCAGGAGGTGTGCAGAAAGATATTTTAGGGATAAAATAGTTCTTTTTTAGCCCTACTAGAAAAGGGGAGAACCTGTACCAATTGGGTCCTGAGGTTTAAGAAAATCCAGAAATGTCCAGAGGATCCTCAGAGCAATATTCAGTCTCTCTAAGTCTCTTTTCCTACTAAGAAATGTTTCCTAAATCTCATGTCCCTCATACTTTTTTATAACGTTTTCTTCTGTTCCCATTTGCTAAATACCCACAAGATACAAACATGACACATGGTATCAGGTATGTGTCCTGGTGGATAGTGTGCCACACTTGGAGTTAGGAAGACTGAGTTTAAATCATGACTCAGATACCTATTCACTATATGATCCTAGGTAACCCTTTCAGCCTGAGTTTACGTATCTGTAAAATGGAGCCAATAATAGTAGCTCCCTTACAGGATTTTTATGAAGATCAAATGAGATGACATATGTAAAGCAGTTTTCAAACCTTAAAGCCTTATGAAAATGCTAGTTTCTATTACTGGACTTGGAATTAGAAGAGTTGAGGTTCTGATTCTACAACTTATAGCTACATGACTTTGAGCAAGTAACATCATTTCACTGAATCTCAGTTTCCCCATTTACCTCCTAGGGTTGTGAGGATCAATGAGATACATAAGTGAAAGCACATTGTGCAATATAAAATACAATACACAGATGAGACACTTTTTAAAACACGCGAGATAAAAGAAAGACTTAGGAGAACTGTAATCCACTTAGTTTGAAGAAATGAACATGGTCTCATTTCAGAGTGGGTTTTAATGGGTTTCATAGATTGGTTTGGATAGTGAAGGTCTTAGATAAAGCTGGAGCCACCAAGAGATATGCTCAAAATCAATTGCCATCTCACAAATAAATCTCAGGTCATCATAGTCATAACACAACTGTAATATAAGGGACAATTCAAACAATGTCATTTGTGCCCACCATTGTGCTCTGACACTTGAGGTAAGGTATAGGACACTCAATAAATATGGGTCCTGATTTATTGTAGAGGCAGAAGAATATCATGGAAAGAATACTGGACTTGGATTCATGGTCTAGCTTGGTCACTTACTAATTATGTGAATTTAGAAAAGCTATCTGTCCTTTGTGAGTCTGTTTCCTTATCTAGTTTTCCTTTATCTATCTCAAAAAGTCATTTAAGGATCAAAAGAGCTAATATGCATAAAGACATTATAATGATAAGTCACTTGTATGAAGCCATCTATAATTGAAGGGAACCATCCTATAGGTCATGGAAACCCTAGTGAGTTGGGAGGTAGGAAGCTCAAGGCACTATATCATCTCTGGGTAAAATGGTTGTAAAGGATAACTGCTATGATGTGGGCACAGAAAAGGGCAAATGTGTGTAAATAAATGTGTTATAACTGACATGAAAGCAGATTGAGATCATAGGACATAGGAGGATTGATGTAGAGCTGGGGAAGGAACCCAGAAGTTATTTGGTCCAACTCCCTCATTTTACAGCTGAGGGGTCTAAACCATAGGGAGGTTAAAGCTGCTTGTTCAATGTCACACAGGTAGATCATATTCTCAAAGAAAGGGGGGCTCTTTGCCGTCATACCAGGCCATTTAGCAAAGTGTCTAAGGTCATTATTGCCATTCTCCCTCTAAGTACCCACACTGCAGATCCTCGGTACCTTTCCATCCTTCCAGAGGTCACTTTGAGTCCATGCCCTATTGTTCATAGGGAATTCTTCCCTCCTTTGTATAGCGATAATTTCTCTCTCTTTCTCAGGCTGAGCTCTTTCTTATCACTTTTTTCAGGGCAGCTTTCATATCCTTGTTTCTGAGGCTGTAAATCAGGGGGTTGAGCATGGGAGTTACTACAGCATAGAATAGCCCTACAATTTTGTCCTGTTCAGCTGAGACACTGCCATGGGGCTGCATATAGGTAAACAGGGCTATCCCATAAGACATGGAAACCACAGTGAGGTGGGAGGTGCATGTCCCAAAGGCTTTGCGACGTCCTTGGGTGGAACGGATACGTAAGATAGCTGTTACAATGTAGACATAGGAGAGGGAAACCAGGCAGCAAGGCATCAGTAGCACTATGATACTAGATATTAAAATGATAATCTGATTAAAGGTGATGTCTACACAAGCCAGCCTCACTATGGCCACGGTCTCACAGACCACATGGTTCAAAACATTTTGCCCACATGTGGGGAGTCTCATTGTGACTGCTGTCTCCACCGCTGAATTGACCAGGCCAATGAGCCAGGAGACTATGGCTAGGCCCACATACATTCCTCTGCGCATGACCATCACATATTGCAAGGGGTCACAGACTGCCACATAGCGGTCATAAGCCATTGCTGCCAACAGTAGAAACTCAATTCCACCCAAAGCCAAAGAGAAGAAGAGCTGGGTTGCACATCGGGTGTAGGAGATGGTCTTTTTCTCCATGAGAAAGTGTGCTAGCATCTGTGGGACCCCACTGGTTGTGTAGCAGATGTCAACAACTGAGAGATTGCAGAGGAAGAAGTACATGGGGGAGTGCAGTCGAGCATCCAGCCAGATCAGAAGGATGATCAACCCATTGCCCAGCAAGGTCATCAAATAGGTGGCCCCAAACACCACAAAGAGCCCAACTTGTGTCTGCTGGTCAGTAGAAAGTCCCAACAAGATGAACTCACTGACCCAGGTCATGTTATCGCCCCCCATGGAATAGCAAAGGCCAGGCTGCCAGAAAAAGGGAAGCAATAGCAAAATACCACTGAGCATATCATTTGAGGGCTTCTGCTTAAGTCTGCCAAATTGAATAGGACTCTATTCTGGGCACTAACTTGAGATTCTTGACCAGGGATTCAAAGGGGAAACTTTTAGTTGACCCCCCCTATGTTAATCCTTGAGTGATAAAAGTGACCCCTCTTTTAGGCTGCTAAATATAATTATCTCTATGGTTCTTCAAACTATTCTTTTTTATTAGAAAATCCTTGGCATTTATTTGACTATTTAAACAAGAAATTGATAAAAGATGAGTGCACCAATATTTCGCTTGTCCTGAAAATGCTTAATCACAGATGAAATCAGCAATATGAGAAAACCTAAGCTCTTAGGAGTTATAACAGCCCAGTCTTTCTAGACTTTCAGCGTGAGGGTCATTCATCTCACTCGTAAGACCTGGGGCCACTAGACAGAATGCCTCTCTTTGTTTTTGTTTTCCCTTGCTGACCAGTCCCCCTGGAAAATAAAATCTCAAAAATGACACCACCGTTTCTTTTCAGTCTTATAATTGTATTGATAAATTCCAACACAACATTTTAGGATTCAACAAAAGTCACTCCATTAGAGAATCATTATGATATAATGAAAAGAACATTGGTGTTGGAGTCAGAAACCATGTATTTTAATCCTGACTCTGCCAGTAATGAATTATTTATAATTTACGTTTTGGCATCTCATGTCCTTCATTGGTAAAGTGAGAACATTAGACTCAGGGATTCTTAACTTTGTTTTTGATGCCATGGATCTTTTTGACCCTGTGGTGAAGCCCATAGAACTTTTCTAAGCATAATGTTTTAAGATGTATAAACATAAAATACATGTGAATATAAAGGAAATAAATTTTATTTTAATACATGTGTCAAAATTAAAAGAAATAAATTTCTAGGTTAAGAAACCCTAGTAATGTTATTTCCCACTCTAATGTTCTTTAATACCAATGTACTAGTACATAGCCCTGAACTGCTTCTCTACCATTTCTTACCTCCCTGTCTTTGCTCAGCCCAGAAAGAGCAAATATTGTTATTGGTCATTATTTGGCTGGAGACTGGAAAGAGTAAAGTCAAATTGATGACAATAGCAGCAAGATTTGGGTTGTCAGAGAAATGTTCAAAGGGACCCCAGAGGTCATCTAGGTAGGCCAGCCCATGATTGAATAGGAGTTCTCTCTAAAACACATACCTGACAAGTAACATTTCTCCTTTACCTGAAGACCTCAAATGAGGCCTTCTCAAATGAGAGGGCACCCATTGCCTCCTAAGAGAGATCATTTCTCTTTTGGATAGCTGTCTTTGTTGGGAAAATTTTTCTGACAGCCAGCAACTTCTACTCATTGCTCCTAGTACTGCCCTCTGGGATTAATAACAAATTTAAGACCTTTGTCTTTCTACAGCTCTTAAAATGCCAGAAAATAGCTATCTCTACTATATTCTCCCCGTTAAGTCTTCTAGACGCTAAAAACTCTGACTTCCTTTAGTTAATGTTCATATTCGAGGATCTTGAGGCCTTCCCACCTCTGACACTAACTTAACAGTGTTATTTGTGTGATCTTGAGTAAGATCCCTTAACCTTCCTCTGCAATTTCCTCATTTGTATGTAAAATGAGGGGGCTGGACTAAAGATCTCTGAGATCTCTCCTAGTTCAAAATCTATAACCCTGTGATCCTTTGCCATTCTGCTTCTCCTCCATTGAATGTTTTCTAGCTTACTAATGTCCTTCCTAAAACATGGCACCCAGAACTGAATACAATCCTTGAGATGTGATCTGACCATTATAATTGGACCCTTGTCCCTAGGCCTGGACACTACGCTTCTCAATACCGATTACCATTTCATGAGCTTTTTGGCCTCCATATCACACTACTGACTTGTATTAAGTTTGCAGACCACGAAAACCTGAGGTTTTTTTCTAAACTGACTCTTGTCTAGCCTTTCCTCTCCTATCTTATACTTGGGAAATTGACTTTTTGAACCCAAGAACAATTTCTTCCTATTAAATTCCTTCTTACTTGATTCTGTCCAGTGTTCTAACCTTATCTTTTTGAATCCTGGTTGTCACCCAGTGTTTTAACTATGTCTTCCTTCTTTCTACATCTGCCAACTTGACAAGCATGCCTTCTATTCCTATATCCAAGTTATTGATAAAAATGTAAGTAGCAAGATGTTAAACATCTTTGAAGCTGACATTGAACCATGAAAAACCAATCATCGGATCCATCCATTTAATCAGCTCTAGACCACCTAACTGGGTATTTTCTGGCCCACATCTCTGTCCTTTCCTCAAGAATAGCATGAGATACTTTGCCAAATATTTTGCTAACATTTAAGCAAACTATCTATAATGAATTTCCTTCATGCATCAGTTGAATAACCATGTCAAAAAAGCGAAAGAAGATAGGCTAGAACAAAGGTTCCCCAAGTTATTTGGGCTACTGCCAGAGTCCTTGGAAATTTACTTTCTTTAACCCTGTAAGGTTTTTAAATTTTTTTTTAATTTCCAAAAAATATATGAATTTCTTTAAAAATGATGCTTCTTAAATTTAATAATTTATTCTAAATTTGTGTTATTTTCTCCATTGAAATTTTGATGACATAATATTATGTCATATAACTGTATAGTATTATACTGTAAACAAGTCATTATATGCACATATTCCTGCCGATGCATGCTGGACTTATGGACAATGCTCGTGTGCCAACTACTTGCTTGTTAAGACTTGTTGGAAGACTTGAACACTAATTGGTTATAACTTTCATTTTGTGTGTTTATTTGGAAAATAATGTTATTACTTTGACCTTAACTCTGTTATACAACAGATGAAACATATACCAATGGTTTTTCAAATTTTTCTTCTCTTCTTTCCTTCTGCTCCCACCACCCCCTCATTTTTATTCAATTGCACTCAAGGTTACTATCACCCTTCCCCCTCCCTGGATTATTCCAGCACCCTGCCAGGGTACCTTTGATCTCAAATGACCTGGACAGGATTTGGTTGTAGCTACTGATAAAGTGGAAAGGGGGGAGGGGTAACTGTTAGAAAATGGCCTATATCCTTAGAGGATGGCTGGGAAATGAAAGGTGGGACTTTCATGGGATCATGAGCTGTAAGTGACTTCAGAAACCATCTAGTGTGGCACCCTTATTCAGGAGGGGACACGGGGATAATCTACTAATTTCTAGGGTGTGTGTGTGTGTGCGTGTGTGAAATACAGAGAGAACATTCATCTCTTGACTTAAATGAAACAAATCATGATGCTTACTCTACTTATTCTTGACCACAGCATTTCTCCGAAATGTATTGTAGTGTGAACAGCTGGTGTAAATTAAGTTACTGGAATAACAGGATTTTTCATCTAGGTGGGACCTTAGTGATCAATTAGTCCAAGTCCCCTTATTTTATAGATGAGGAAACTGACAGGTAGAGAGAGAAGACTCCTCTGACATCTTCTTTTGCCTTCAGATAAAAGGAATTAATCATTTCTCATAATTCTTATAACACTTTGCACAGATACATCTGGAATATGTTTCTCACATTATCCTTGGATTGATTTGTGATTTGTGCATTTATCCTTCCTTCCCATCCTCACTATTATCAGATTTTCCTTGAAAGCAAGCCCTGCATCGTGTGTGTCTTTCTATTCCCATCTTTGACCCCTTTTAGCTGTATGACTATGGGCACTTTTTCTATATCTCATTTCCCTCATCTTTCCACTGTGCCTAGCTCACCAGCTCATTGAGGCTATCAAATGAGATAATTTATGAAAAGACCTCTATAAAATTTAAAGCACTATTGAAATGCTAACTATTATTTCTTGTCTATTTGAGAGGCACCATGGCGTAATGGACAAGGGGCAGTCCTTTAGTCAGGAAAACTTGGATTCAAATCCTTCCGATGTACACTAGATGTATGACTATGGATAAGTCATGTATGATTTCATTGTTCCAGGTAGTTAATTTTCTAAGATTGCAAGTTTTAGACCAATTGCCTATTTGCATCCATGAAGGGAATTTCCACACTAGGAATTCTCCCTAATGATGTAATCACAGGTCTGGGCTTTCTTTAAAAAAAAAGTATTCCTAGCATGTTAGGGCCTAGTACAGTGTCTTGTGGTCAGCAATTGCTTAATCAATGCTTATTGAATTGTAGTGATAACCAAGGTCACACAGCGATCTTGTCCAGTCTGATACAGTGAATGAGAGTGGATTGGAGGTATTTAATTCTCATCTTTAGGCTTTTCCTATTTTCCTAGATTTCTTATGTTTGAATCAGAGATATTTTTGAACATATTTTGAAACAAGATAAAATAAAATAGACAAAAGTTTGATTTATAGAAGTCACAGAACCAAAGCAAACTGAAATAAAAAATAGTTTGACACAATACAATTTGAGTAAAGGTGTATGTGTGTGTGTGTGTGTGTGTGTGTGAGTGTGTGTGAGACAGAGAGAGAAAGAGAGAGAGAGAGAGAGAGAGAGAGAGAGACAGAGAGAGAGAGAGAGAGAGAGAGAGAGAGAGAGAGGGGAGGTAGTAGTGGAGAGGAGGTATACAGGAGCTGAGCAACCTACTAATAGACTCAGACTACTAAAAGAGCCCTGAGAGTAGCCAAGCTCATTCATTCATTATTTATTCTTTCAATGGTTCAATGGCTAGTTCATTTATTTCTGCATTCAACAAGGATTTATTAATTGCCTATTATGAGTCTAAGATTTTGCTAGGCACTGGATTATAGAAAGTAAAAAACAAATACATCCCTGCTCTCAAGGAGTCTACATTGTAGTGGGAGGGGAGCAATATGTACCCAGAAACATACATAGAAGGTAATATCATGGAGACAGGAAGACCTTAAAAGCTGTAGTGATAAGGCTTGTAAGAGGTAGAGTTTAAGCTATACGTTAAAGAAACCCAGAGTTTCTGAGGCAAAGATGAGGGAATTCTACGAAGGAATGAATTTCTGACTTTTTGAGAAAAACATTTACACATCAAATTCTCCTTTTACTCGCCTTCTTCTGCTCCTTTTATTTCATTTAATTAAATTAAAAATATACTAAGGTTCTACTAGGAAGAAAAAGGAGAAAACCTGGCAGTCAACAAGCAGTCCTAGAGAGGAGTGCTGTTATAGCATTACAGAGAATAGAAAGTTAGAAATGGAAAGAACCTGAGAAATGACCTAATCCAAGACCCCCATTTTATTGATGAGCAAGAATTAGCATCATACTCTCATTGGACTCCCAATTATATAAAGGATAACAAATCATAACCCCCTTAGCTTGACATTTAAAATTTTTCCACAATATCCTTGGGGCACATCTAGAACTCACATTTCTATCTTTATTTTACATTATTCCCCTTTAGGTACACCATGTTTTAGTTAAATTGCCTCACTAGTGCTTCCTCTAACTTGTCTTATAGTTTTATACCTTCGGCCATTCACATGTGGCTGTTCCCCATGGCTGAAATGAAATTCCTCATCTCTAAAAGTCCTTGTTTTTCTTCAAGGCTTGGTATAGGTGTCACCTCGGCCGTTATAGCTTCCCCAACTCCTTCATTTGAAATGGCTTCTTCCTCCTCAAATTTTCCTTTCTCCTTTGTCCCTATCACCTTGTACCTTATGTTACACATATCTTTGACCATGTCTTTCCCCTTCTTATTGAAGGTAACTCTTTAAAGGCAGGAATGTTGTGGTTTTCCTAGCATATAACAAATTAGTGTGTGTGTGTGTGTGTGTGTGTGTGTGTGTGTGTGTGTACACCCATTAAACACATTTACTTCCTTGGGTAAACTCGAAAGTTGAAAGAGATTTGTAAGATTGCCTAATGATATGGTCATAGGATCACAGATTTAGAATTGAAATGTACTCTGGGTGTAATCTAGTCCAATCCTCTCACTTGTTTCCAGTGACGAAACCGAGGGTCAGAGAAGTGAATTTGCTAACTCAGTCAAACACATTATGGAGTTAGTATTTGAACCTAAATCTTTTAATTCCCAATCCAGTGTTTTCTTACAATATCGTTCACTATATACCTATTTCCGGCCATTTCTGATCCAGCTTTGAACAATGAAACTCTTAAAGCGAAACACGATGAGCTGAAGAGTAGGTCCCCATTAGGATGGAGAAGTGCTTCAGCCTGAGTTTCTGTTTTCCTCTTCCAAAGTTATTCTCTCTCCAAGGTGATCTATTGCTTTTGTCTGCCTAAAACTATTGAATCATAGAATCTTAGAGTTGGATGCCTTGCCAGATATGATAGTTCTACAAAGTTCTTCATAAGCTGGCTCTATCCTACTTTTCTAGCCTTTTGCTATCTTATTCCCTTCCATGTACTCTATGATCTAGCTGCAAAGGCCTACTTGTAGCTACTCAAACGTGACACTCCATCTCTCATCTACATGCCTTTGTAATGGTTATTTCCTATTCCTGGAATACTCTGCCTCCGTATTGTTGCCTCTTAGCTTTTTTTATTTCCTTCAAGAGTCAACACATCTTACCTTCTGCAGGAAGAATTTTGTGGTTCTCACAACTGCTAATGCTTTCTCCTCTCAGACTGTCTTTCATTTATGCTATGTAAATCTTGTATGTCCCTGGATATTTACGTGTCTCACCCCATTAGAATATGAGTTTTTTAAGAGCAGAAATTTTGTATTTACCTTTCTTTGTTTCCCCAATGCTTGGCACATAGCACTCGGTACATGGTCAGTTCTTAATAAATGCCTGTTGACTGAATGACTACAATACATCCAAGTCATCAGCCAGCCTCTTGATTGAGCACCTCCACTGACAGGTAACTTACCGCTTCTAGTTCACCTAACTTTTGAGTCATTCTAATTGTGAGGAAGCTCTTTCTTATAGCAAACACCATCTGTCTCCCTGCTTGAAACTTGAAGACTGCCCTCATGCTCTTCTGGGTATTCCTAAGGCTTCCTATCTCAAGTTACATCAAACAATCTTCATTCATGTGTAATGGTTTCAAAATCACCCAATACCTTGACTGTCATCTTTTGAACGTGTTACATCGAGCCAATGTTCTCTCTAGAATGTGTCTCCCAGAACTGAACAAGATGCTCTATTGTGCTACAATCATGGAGGAATACAGAGAATGATCACCATCCCCACTGTGAATGCTCTATTTTTTTCTAGGCTGTATTGTATAGAGATACAAGAGATAGATTTGACAATGGAAGACTTGAAGTCAAATTCCAGCTTTCCCACTCACTGAGGTGAAAGCTCCCTTTCCAGAGTCTCAGTTTTCTTATCTAGAATATAAAAGTTAGACCAGATGGTCTATCTTTTAAGCATATTCTAGTTCTAAATTTCATGATTATATTAATATAGCCCAAGACAACATTTATGCCTTAAACATTTCACCTCTGAAGTGTCCAGGATACGTGAAAATATCTAAGGATAGAAATTGGTTTTTGGTGACTGGGAAAGAGCCACTGTTTGCAAGAGTCAAAGTTGAGTGTTTGGTGGTTGGGATTTTAACATCTCATTCCTTGCTAGAAGAGTCTACATTATCCATCAGCACAGTAGTTAGTCATTTATTGGGTATGATTTTGGAGTTGTCAGTCTGCCTTATCCTCAAACACCTTATTGATCACTTGAAAATTCAGCCAAAGCAGGTGAAGTTACTGGATGAATCCTTTCATATTAAATCTGTATTCAGAAGCCCATATATAAATGCAAGTATCTTACCCATCAAGACCAATCAGCATGCTTACATAATTTTGCTAGCATCACCTAAGAGAAAGAAAAGTTTTGAATGAACAGGACAAAGAATGGCTGAGTTTTGATGGGGAATGGAAGGAGGTCAGAAAAGGTTTGGAACTTGGGAGAGTGATAAGAACCAAGCCAGAATCCAAGATGGTGAATGACCCCTCTTAATCTGGAATAGTCTTACCCTTAAAAAACTGGTGTAGTGTGGGAAAATGAGCCTTTGCTTGGGAGTTAGAGATCTGGGTTCTATTGCTTTTTCTGTGATTATTCTATTAAAATCAACAGACATGAGTTAAAGGTTAGGAAGGTAGGTAGTCAAGTGGATAGAGTGAGTGCTGGGCCTGGAGTCAGGAAGACTTGAGTTCAAATCTATCTTCAGACAGTTACTAGCTGTTGGATCTTGGGCAAGTCACTTAAGCACTTTCTGCCTCAATTTCCTCATCTGTAAAATGGGAATAATAATAGTACCTTCCTCCCAGGATCAAATGTGATCATACTTGTAAAGCATTTAAAACAGTACCTGGTACATAGGAGATGCTATATAAATGTTAGATGTTATTGTCATTATATTATATGAAAATTATTGTAATCAATTGTGTTATTTATGAAGAATCATTTTATGTCTTTGGGTTTCAGTTTTCCCATTTATAAAATTTGGAATTTGGATTACATTATATCTAAAGTTCCTTCCAGTGCAACCATTCTAGGTTCATAACTATAGTACTGTAACAGTCAATGTTGAGAAGCAACATTTTATAGTGGAAAGAACACTGAATTCGTAGGCAGAAGAAGTAACTTTTATTACTTAACTATGTGGTCTTGGGGAAGGCACTTTGTCCTTCTATGCCTTATGTAAAAAATAAAGGGGTTGGACTAGGTGATGTTTCAGCTCTATGATCCTAGGAGATATCCACATATTTTGTATTCAGATATTTTATAGTTGTGAAAAAGATAGAAAAAGGGACAAATATTCCCTTGGTCTTTGCTCATTCAAGAGCACATACCGGAGACATGGAGCAGTGGAGTTTGGTGCCAAGAAATGGATTTTTGCTACAGGTGCCTGTGTTTCAGAACCGAATTTAGTCACGTCAGCAATATGTTGGGTTAGGAGACATCATATCAATAGAGATAAAGCTCATTGGCGTTCTCTGTTCAAAATGACTGGATCCTGAGGTTCCCCCTATTGGCTCAAAGCTAGCAAAACTAGTGCTGAGGTGTTGCTGTTATTGCTGTTTAGTCATTAGGTAATGCTGTGGCCTTAATAAATGAGATTAATATAGAGGCAAAGCAGCTCCATTCAGCAGAGCAGGATAGGAGCGAATAACTCAATGTTGCTGTTCAGTCATTTCTGTCATACCTGTCTCTTCTTGACCCCTTTTGGGATTTCGTTTGTAAAGACACTGGAGTGGTTTGCCATTTCCTTCTTCAGCTCATGTTACTGATGAGGAAACTGAGACAAATAGAGTGAAGTGACTTACCCAGGGTCACATAAGTGTCTAAGGCTGGATTTGAACTCAGAAAGAGGAGTTTTCTGACTCTAAGCCAAGTACTGTATTTACTATGCCACCTAGATGCCCAAGGTTGAGACTAAGGTAGTGAAATCCCTAATGAATTCTTGTTGAATTGAACTAAGTTGAATTGAATTCTGGGGCCCTCTTCATTCTGTAACTGAGAGGGAGAAGTAGCATACTTTAGCCAGAGCCCATCCTGATTTGGTATCTTTGTTAAACTAAGTTTCTTTGGGACAGAAGTCTTATTTTCTGTAGTATTCTTT
Organism: Trichosurus vulpecula; assembly: GCF_011100635.1. Lineage (NCBI taxonomy): Eukaryota > Metazoa > Chordata > Mammalia > Diprotodontia > Phalangeridae > Trichosurus > Trichosurus vulpecula. The sequence goes on along the minus strand of NC_050577.1, from coordinate 102,886,481 downwards.
CCCAGTATTTTCTAGAAGATTCTGCATCCCTTATGCACTCTGTCAATGGGAGTGTTGATTGATTGGTTGACTGATCAGTCTGTTCTGATTCAGAGGAGAAACCTGAAGAGGAATTGCATCCAAGCAGTGATTTATGTTGCGTATTTATATCCCCTTATGGGCAGTGAGAAATGACAGGGCAGCTCCTGCTGCTCCTAGGTGGGTCAGTATCTCATCCCCTTCTCACCTTCATCCATCCCTTTCCCGCAGTATCTCACCTGGTCTCAATGACTTGCCTTGGGCAGCAGACAGGTCTCACAGGAGGGGCAGCAATTCAGCCAAGGCAGATTTTAAAACAGATGTCTTCTCTTTCAGTCCCCTAAGAGCTTGTGTGTGTGTGTGTATGTGTGTGTGTGTGTGTGTGTGTGTGTGTCTGTGTGTTTTTCATGGCAGGTAACTTCACTAGGGCTGAGTCCCTTGAGGGCAATTATTCTATTCTAACGCCTTCTTCTTCCTTTTTCCCTCCATTCTTTTCAAACATTTATTTCTCCGTGCTCACAGCTTCCCCTCCTCTCAATTCCCTTTGGAATAAACACTTTGAAAACATTTTATCTAAACTTTTAATTGTGCTCCAGATTCCTAGCCCAACAAACACTTCTCCATTTCTGCTTCACCCCTACTCCTCTAGGAGCCCTTTGAGCGTTAGAGAAAGAGAAAGTTCTTGTCCCTATTACTCCACCTGGGACTGAGTGATGGCAGCTCTTGGTGGAGCAGAAGCGATGACTGCGCCTCTATAAGACAAGGCCTTGAAGCAAATTCATATGGTCATACTCATGAACAATAATAATAGAGTTGGTGATGGCTGTGGGAGAAAGGAGGGTGCATATATATATATAATATATATATAATGTGTATTATATATATATAATGTGTATATCTATATAATGTGTATATATGTGTGTATATATATACGTATATATATATATGTGTGTATATATATATAATCTTTAACTCTTGGACCTTTGAACGCTATAATGACAACAGTAATGATAGTATTCGTAGAGCCCTTTACTGATAATATTTAACTCTAACCATTTGGTCTGCAGGTATTTTACATGTAAAGTTCATCCCACTGGAAAGTCAGGAAAACAGAGAAAACTGTTTCTATTGCTTGTCTAGCCTAGAGTTTTTCTTGGAGCCTGAAATAAAATACCAGAATCTCAGAGTTGAAAGAGACCTCAGAGGCCATCTAGCCCAACACATGCTTCCACAAAAACACACCTCTACAACTTGTCTGAGAAATGGTCACCTAGATTTTGTTTGTATACTTGTAGTGAAGGAGATCTTATCACCTACCCTGGTAATCCATTCCACTTTTGGAGAACTCTAAAATTAGGAGAAGGCAGCTATATGGCTCAGTTGATAGAGTGCTGGGCATGGTGTCATAAAGACCTAAGTTCAAATCTGGCTTCAGACATGTCCCAGCTATGTGACTCTGGACAAGTCACTTAATCTCTGCTTGCCTTAATCCCCTGGAGGAGGAAATGGCAAACCATTCCAATATCTTGCTGCAACAATTCAGCATCTGCTGTGGGGGTGAAAGACCAACACAAGCCCAACAGCAAGAAGGCTGCCAGCACAGTTTCTTTTGATCTGCTTTACTCAGGAAAGCAATGTTAAGGGGTTAACAATCTTATTTCAATCCAACATACAAATATCATTCACTTAATTGAGGGGAAAAAGCCAGCACCCTGAACTTCAGAGCAAATACAAAGCAATTACAAACATACGTTATAAACAGACTAAATACAATTCATAGTTAGCAAGAAACCATCCACATCTGGGTGAGTCGGGAGGCTGTTAGAGCGGCTGCCCAGAGCTCTGTGCCTCCAGGAATGAGAGCCTCCAGGGAGAATGCCAACCTCTGGGTTTATATACCTTGTTCAGGGTCAAAGGTGAGACACACATGCGACTCACCCATGTGACTTAAAAGCCTCACAAAAATGCAACTTAAACCCATGGTGGTCTAAAAGCCTCTGATGTCACAAATGTCACTCAAACCCAGGTAAACTAGGCTTTCCCTTGGGGCAAGGAGGTCATCAAGGACTCCTAATTTAATCAAGGAAAGAAAGGCCAAAGTGTTTAGGGCACTTGGTTGAATAAGTGCTAAAAGCCCTCCTTAATTGCCAATACATATCTTTGCCAAGAAAACTCCATTGGCAGCACTGGCGTGCTATGGTTTATGGGGTCGGGAAGATTTGGACATGACTGAATGAGAAGAAAACCAAAGTTGTTAGGAAGTTTGTCTTTAAACTTAAACTTTTGCCAGTTCCCCTGCACTCTCCCCAACTATTCTGCCCTCTGGGTTGAAAGGTACAAATCTTATTCCTCTTCTATAAGCCAGCTATTCAATCACTTCAAGACAGTTATATTCAAATGTGTGAATTTATCTTGTTTCAATTTTATTTGTACATAGTTGTTTGCATGTTGTCTCCCCCATCTGAATGTGAGCTCTTTGAGGCCAAGAACTGACCTTTGCCTTTCTTTGTGTCCTCAGCACTTAGCAAAGTGACTGATACATAGTGGGTGATTAATGAATGCTTGTGGTAGTTAGCTCTCATGTCTCTCCCAAGTTTTCTCTTTTCTGAGCTAAACATCACCAGTTCATCAAATAGTCATGGCATCAACCTGAGGCCCTTCACCATCCTTTTTGTTCTCCTCTGGATGCTCTCAGCTTATTAATATCCTCCCTAAGATGGGCCATATAAAACTGAAAGGATGAAACTATCCCTTCTCATTTTTCTATCACTAAAAACAATTGATTTTTGATTGATGTGTCAATGAACACTGTGAACAAGTTGTGAAGGGACAGTGTAAATGTTATATTAAAAAAAAAGAGACAACCTGAATTTAAGTTGTGGCTTTACCATGTGGGTAAAGTATTTAATTTCTCTGGTTCTCAGTTTCCTTATCTGCAAAATGTGACTGTTGTAATAAATGACTTCTACAGTCACTTCTAGCTCTGAATCTATGATTGTATGATTTGTGTGAACTTGGGAGAAATAATTTAATTTCTTTAACCTCATTTTCCTCATTTATAAGATGAGGAATTTGGAGATGACATCTGTGGTCCCTTCTAGCTATAAAATTGTTTAACTGAAGAGGAGAGATTATGGGGATCATTTCTTAACTCTAAAAGTATTTTTTAGTGGGAGAAATAGCATTGTCAAAAGCAAGAAATAGAAGAAATTAATAGAAGCTTTTTTTTTAAAGAGCTGATGGTTTTGACGGAGGATTCTGTGAAGATGGTGGAATGAACTGGAAATTTGGAAATTCCACTGCAGAAAATTTAAAATAATGTCTCGAAGTGAACTTTGAGTATCAGAAATAATGAAAAGTAAGTGTTAAGCAGTTGACTAGCCTAAGACAGCTTGGGAAGATATTAGCAAAGACCTGACCTACTGGGGTGGTGGTCCAGTGGGATTGAAGTGCAGGACATATCTCCAGGCATAGCGAACTGAATCAACTAACAACATGGGAAATGGGGGGGGGGCGGCGTGGCAGGGTGGGGAGTGTTGGGGCCCAGGCAGCTGGGTTTTCAGCAGCTTCAGCTTCAGGAAATTTCCCTGGGACAGTGGGGGTGGGGGATGGGGGGGGGAGGTCACAGACAGCTGAACTGGGGAAGATTGGAAGGCCTTCCAAGAAGCTGAACTTTGGGCCCAAGTGTACTGACCAGAGGTGAGGAGGAGTGAGCACACATCCATAAGCGTGGTCACAGAGGGCAGGACCTGCTGGTTGTGGTCACTTGTAGGAGAGAAGAGTCCCTTGTTTTAGTTCCAGGTCAGGGGGGTGAGTTGAAGCTTGTAGCCCAGGGAGAGACTACAGAGAGTAAGAGTAAGAGTGTTTGTGGTGACAACATTGCTAGGAGCCCTGGTTATAGCTCGGGGCACAGAGGTCACCTGAGGTCAGGCTCCAAGATACAGCTCAGAAAACAACAGGATAAAAAAGAAGCCTAAGACATTATCCCCCACACTTTGGACTAGAGTCAACTCTAATACATGGTTAACAGCCAAGAAATAAGGCTCTAAAAAAATTGAGTAAGCAAAAGTTAGTAACTATGGTGATAGAGAAGATCTGGGTTCGAACTTAGAGGAAGATAGTGAAATTAGAAAAGCTACTTCTACTTAAAAAATATGTAAAATAGTCACAAACTCAAAAAGAGCTCTTGGAAGAGTGTAAAAATGTCTTTAAAAGTCAAATAAGTGAGGCTGAGGAACAAATAGGAAAAAAATAAGAGTAATGCAAGAATATTATGAAAAGAAAGTCAACCAATTGGAAAAAGAGATACAGAAGAAAATAACTCCTTAAAAATCCGAATTAGGCAAGAGGAAACTAATGACATCACAAGACACTAAGAAATAATAAAACAAAATGAAAAGAATGAAAAAATAGAAGAAAATGTGAAACATCTCAGTATAAAAACAGCTAACCTGGAGAACTGGAGAAATGGAGAACAGATTGAAGAGAGATAATATGGGAAGTGTTAGACTACCTGAAAGTCACAATGAAAAAAAGATTCTAGACACTTTACTTCAAGAGAGTTATGATAGGAAAAAAAAGGTCTTCAAGAAGTTATCGAGCAAAATCACCCTAGTTTTAGACCTAGAGGGTAAAATAGACGTTGAAAAAATCCACCAATTGCCACCTAAAAGAGATCCCAAGGTAAAAACTCACAGGAACAGTATGGTTAAGTTTTGAAGCTCCCAGGTCAAGGAAAAAGTAAGCGATAAGAAAAAAAATTAAATACTATGGGACTATTGTCAGGATAATACAAGATTGATCAGCTTCTACTTTAAAAGACTGAAGGTATGGAACATTATATTCTGAAGACCAAAGGATCTAGGTTTGGAACCAAAAATAACTTACCCAGTAAAGCTAAGTGTAATCCTGCATGGGTAAAGGAATTCCAGGACTTCATGAGGAAAATACCAGAATTGAATGGAAAATTTGACTTATAAGAATCAGGATAAACATAAGGTAAACAAAAAAGACCAATTATAAGGGATTTACTAAGCTTAAACTGTTTGTTTCTTATATGTGGAAAATGTTATTGATAATTCTTATGAATGTCATCATTTGGGTAGTTTGAAAGAGCACATACATGGATGGAAGATATGGGTTAAGTTGAATATGATGGGATGATGCTAAAAAATAAAACTGGGTAGGGAGAGGTAAAATGGAACAATTATCTCATACAAAGAAGGCATGAACAGAGAAGAGCTATTACAGTTGAGACAGGAGGGTATAGAGGGCTGATAGTGTTAGAATCTTATTCTCAGCAGAACAAGGTTAAAGAGGGAATAACGTACTTGTAGAAGGGTATGAAAGTCTTCTTAACTTACAAAGAAATAGAATGGTGAGGGATAGAGTAAGGGAGGGACTCAGAAGATTGTGCAGATCAGGAAACAGAAGGGTAAGGGGAGAGGATATCAGAGGGGCTCAGCAAATTACTAATTGCTAGTACTAAAAATGAAAAGGGTGAATATACCACTAAGGAAGGTGAAATCAAAGCAACCATAAGGAGTTATTTTGCTCAATTATATGCTAATAAATGAACAATTTAAGTGAAATGGAAGAATATTTACAAAAATATAAATTGCCTAGATTTACAGAAGGGTAATAGAATATGTGGGGTCATTGTGACTAGTGTGTAACTGATGAACCCACTAGACAGTGCTTAGGAGCTACAGTGGTAAGAAGGAGGAGTGTATCCTCCTTCTCACCCCACCCATACACAATGGTGGTTTTTAGGTTCCTGAAAATGAGTAACATCAGTGTGGCCATCCCTCCATGGAAACCATTCTGACCTGTCAATATAGGTGCAGGTTGGAATGACTGAGCCCCAGACCAGGAAGAAAGATAGCCTGGAGAGAGTTTGGGCTGATGCTATGCCTGAGATGCATTTGAATTTAGAGGTTCTTGGAAGGGGATATAATTTTGGGAGTCTAGCTCTCCTTGATAAGTTTTCTAAGGTTATACAAATTGATGTCTTCTTTTCCTCAATAAATTTTCCTCTAGCAATCTGAGGCACTGATCCTAATAGAAACAATGAATAATTCTAATGGTCTTGGGGTTACCTCCATTTGACTGCTTTCTTCTCATTTTAGTACGTTCATTTTACTTGTACAGTAGTTTTTCAGTTTCACGTAATCAAAATTATCTATTTTATCTTTTTAATGGTCTCTATCTCTTCTTCTGTTAATAATATATCTCCTACTCATAGTTGTGAAAGTTATTTGATCTACTTGTCTTCTATTTTTTTTGGAGGAAAGAAGACAGGGCAATTGGGGTTAAGTGTCTTGCCCAAGGTCACACAGCTAGTCAGTGTGTTGTCTCCTATTTTTTTTATGGTATGAGCTTTAATATTAACATAATCAGATGGATGGGAGCTCAGGATTAATTAAAGAGACTTTTTGCATTTTTAATAATTTATAGGGAAATAGAATATATTCTTTCATTGCTTTTGAACTTGGTGAGAAAATTAACAAACTAGTAGCAGACTGAGTGGTGGGAATTGGTTGTGTTTGTCCCCAAGGGCACCTGACAGTGATCTGTCAGCATCCTAACATTATTAAGATATCCCAGAACTCCATGGGATTGCTATGGTTAGGGTTATCAAAAGTCACAATGCTTCATTGCCTCTTTTCTGGCATCAAGATTGATCTCAGTCACTGAAAAACTTTCAAGTTCAGTTTCTCTGTAGTGTTCTTTCATTTACAATATTGTCTACTTGTGTTTGATTTTGGGAATGAGTTTTTTGGTTGGAGTTTTAAAATGCAGTTATTTATTTGGTGGGATTTTTTTGGTGCAATTTGAACAGAGAGAAATAAAACTGCCTCTTAAGGCATTAGAAGTTTCTGTGTAAGCAATGATGTGTGGACCTACTGATGTAGGTCATTAATTTATAAACATTTGCAAATGTGTAATCTTTTGGGGAGCTGGAAGGGTGGGCAGCATAGTATAGTGTAAAGAATGCTGGACTTGGAGGCAGATGACCTGAGTTTGAGTCCTGGTCCTGTCAGTTACAATCTGTGTGACCTTAGACAAATCATTTTACTTCTCTGGGACTCAGTTTCTGTATTTGTTAAGTGAAAGGGGTTGGACGAGATGGTATTTAAATTACCTACCAGCTCTAACATTCTGAGACACATGCCCTAAAAACTGAATCCACGTTGTGATACTAGTGCAAGGCCTTGAACCTGCAAATGAAGCACAGACACCATGATTAAGCATGTTGATGTTCTCCTAGACACACCTTAACAAACCAGGAGAGCTATGGAACAAAGTTCGCAAACATTTCATATTTACAAGGGATAGATATGATGCACACAGAGTGGTAAGAAGCAAAAGTTATTGTTTTCTTTGATATTTACAAACTAAAATATCACAGGAGTTCAGTACTCATGTCCATTTAGTCAATATTTTTATTCACTCATATACATGGACCAAAGATAGCAGACAATCATACACATAGGGAACTAATTATTTTTTGCGCAAATGGATTATAATCACCAGAAAAATATCAGGAGGAATCCATGACTTACAATAATCATGGATTATATTAATAACCTTTTCACATTATAATTGTGCTTGACTTGTTTATAGCAGGCCCTCCTTGAAAGTCTTCTTTTGGTTTCTTAGACAGGACATCCTGAATGTCATTCTCTTTCTATAATATCTTTGTTTCTTTATTTGTTTCTTCTTTTTCCTAACTCTGAAATGACAGTCTTCCCTAGGGTTCTATCCTTGATACTCTTCTCTTTTTTCTGTACCCTTTCTACTCTCCCTGTTTTGATCTCATCCATTTCCATGGCATATTCTTTTCCCCCTTCATCTCCAGCCCTGATTTTTCTCCTGAGCTCCAGTCTCAACACCGCTAACTGCCTACTAGATGTTTCTATTTTGGTGTCCCACTGGTAACTAGAGTTCACCATATCTGAAACTCAATCTTTATCTTCTCTCTTTACTTTAAAACCAATTCTCCTGACCTCCCCTTTTTGTTAGTCACATCATAATTCTTCCAATTCCCTAAATTTCTTCATTCCTTTCTCCTTCTTTCTCTTCTACATAAAGACTTTTTCTTTCCTTGCAATAAGAGTTTAGTGTCTTTCCTTTCTACTTGCATTACCATGTTAGACCTTTCTCTCTAGTCATGGCTACAGAATCTCCTTAAATTCATTCTTGAACCCTTCAAAAATCTAGATTAAACAAAGATAAATTTTCATAAGGCATTACTTTGGCTATGGAATTCCCTTTTTTAAAAACCTTTCATGTCTCCCCATGCTTATTATGTAAAATTAAAACTCTTTAGCCTAACATTCAAGGCCTGTGATGTTCACATCCTCTGACATTCACATCCTTCCAATTTGCTCTGAATCTCCCTTCCTGAATTCTCACTGTTCATGTACCCAGGCTCTTCTGGGTACACATTCAGAAATCCCTATCTCCTCATACTGTTACATCCAGTCACAAGGTGACACATTGCTCCCCTTTGTCCATTCATTATTGAGTTGTGGAATAAAATCTTTTCAATTGGAACAATGTTGGAGCTTTTCAAAAACAATTTTTGCCACTACCATGCCTAGTCGCTTGAAGCTACTAATAGCCTTTCTTTTTTGACCTAGTTGAAAAACACCAATTTCACAAACACATAAATAACCTGAAAGTTTAAAAGGGTAATTTTTACTAAAACAAACAAATAGTCAGTCATTCTGGAAATAAAAATTTACTAAATACCTACTATGTGCCAGACACTGTGCTTTGCTTTTGGGATAAATAGAAAAGCAGAAGACAGTCCTGCTCTCAAGGAGCTTACAGTCTAATGGGGGGAGTCACTGTGCAAATACATACGTACAAACAAGTCATATAGAGGATAAATTGAAAAATTAATAAAGGAAAGGCCCTCAAATTGAGTGGGATCTGGAAAGGTTTCTGGTAAAAAGTGGCATTTTATTTGGAACTTAAAGGAATCCTGGGAGGCCAGGAGGTAGAGATGAGGAGAGAGAGCTTTGCAGGCAAGGGGGACAGTCAGAGAAAATGTCTGGTGTCTGGAGATAGAGTATCTTATTCAACAAACAGGAAGGAGGCCAGTGCCACTATATCAGAGCATAAAGGTAAAAGGTATAAGAAAACTGGAAAAGTGTGTGTGGGGGTCAGGTTATGAAGGGCTTTGAATGCCAAATAGTGGATTATATTTGATCCTGGAGGTGATAGCCACTAGAGTTAATTGAGTAAGAGGGACATGGTCAGATCTTTGCTTCAGAAAGATCTCTTTGACAAATGAATAAAGGCTGGACTGGCATGGGGGAGAGACTGCAGTGGCAGGGAGGCCAACCAGCAGGCTTTTGCTATAGTCTAGGTATGAGATGATGAGGGCCTACACCAGGGTGGTGGTTATTGTCCTTCATTCTTAGAGAAGAGTGAAGTGACACTACTGTGTTGGAGTCAAGGTACAGTGTGGCTGATTAGGCCAATATGAGCTCAGAAAGCTCTACCACAGGTCAGGAAGAAATGGTCCATATGTACATTTGAAGCAGAAATGTCTCTAAATTTGTACATCTCACATTTCTTTTGAGCTACTGCAACTCTGCTTCACTTATAGAGCACAGCACTTTCTTTGATACAGGCATGCCCTGCTGGATGGTCCTTTGCTAGTGTCTCTCATTTCATGTAATCTATTCCAAAGTTCGTTAGAGAGACCATGAGAGTGCACCACAGCAATGATGGGGTCAAAGGAGAGAAGGAAGTATATTTGAGAAAAGTTACAAAGGTAAAATTGACAGGCCTTGGCAACAGATTGGATATGGGGGTGATGGTGAGATTGAGGAGTAGAGAATAACACCTAAGTTGCAAGCCTAGGTGAATGGGAGGATTCAACATTATAGAGAGGATATCAATAATAGTAGGGAAATTAGGAAGGGGGGAAGCTTTAGGGGAAAAAGTAATAAGTTCAATTTTGGACATGTTGAATTGAAGTTGTCAACAGGACATCTGGTTTCAGATGTTCAGTAGGCAGTTGGAGATGGGATTCTGGAGGTCTGGAAAGAGGTTAGGGTTGGATAATTAGATTTGAAAATTATTAGCATAGAAATGGTATTTGATACCAGAGGAGCTCATAAGATCACCTAGTAAAATAATATTAAATGATAATAGAAGAAGGCAGAAGATAGACTCCTGTGGGGCACTTGTGGTTAGTGGGCACAACCTAAATGAAGATCCAACATGAGAAGGAGGAGCCATGCTAGACAGCCCAGGGCCAAGCATAGACCAATGGGATACTCTCCTGGAGACGTTCTGCCATAGTGACTTGAATTAGCATGTGACCATCAACTATTTCTTTATCTAACTGTACTATTGTCCAAATCAAATTAGTCCGTCTTCTTCCTAAGAGTAGTAAACATATTTTCTCTAATAGTCATTTGGATAATTTTTTATGGCTTTTGATTTCTTCATTTTTCCACATTTTCAAATTTATTTTTAGATGTGAAGTAATGAAACCTAGAAATGGAACAAGCTTTCAAAACCTCCTAAGGGTTATCTGCATTTGGAATATTTCAGTGGTAAAATTTTAGGAGATGTGCAGAAAGATATTTTAGGGATAAAATAGTTCTTTTTTAGCCCTACTAGAAAAAGGGAGAACCTGTAGCAATTGGGTCCTGAGGTTTAAGAAAATCCAGAAATGTCCAGAGGATCCTCAGAGCAATATTCAGTTTCTCTAAGTCTCTTTTCCTACTAAGAAATGTTTCCTAAATCTCATGTCCCTCATACTTTTTTATAACGTTTTCTTCTGTTCCCATTTGCTAAATACCCACAAGATACAAACATGACACATGGTATCAGGTATGTGTCCTGGTGGATAGTGTGCCACACTTGGAGTTAGGAAGACCGAGTTTAAATCATGACTCAGATACCTATTCGCTATATGATCCTAGGTAAACCTCTCAGCCTGAGTTTATGTATCTGTAAAATGGAGCCAATAATAGTAGCTCCCTTACAGGATTTTTATGAAGATCAAATGAGATGACATATATAAAGCAGTTTTCAAACCTTAAAGCCTTATGAAAATGCTAGTTTCTATCACTGGACTTGGAATTAGAAGAGTTGAGGTTCTGATTCTACAACTTATAGCTACATGACTTTGAGCAAGTAACATCATTTCACTGAATCTCAGTTTCCCCATTTACCTCCTAGGGTTGTGAGGATCAATGAGATACATAAGTGAAAGCACATTGTGCATTATAAAATACAATACACAGATGAGACATTTTTTAAAACATGCGAGATAAAAGAAAGACTTAGGAGAACTGGAATCCACTTAGTTTGAAGAAATGAACATGGTCTCATTTCAGAGAGGGTTTTAATGGGTTTCATAGATTGGTTTGGATAGTGAAGGTCTTAGATAAAGCCGGAGCCACCAAGAGATATGTTCAAAATCAATTGCTGTCTCACAAATAAATCTCAGCTCATCATAGTCATAACACAACTGTAACATAAGGGACAATTCACACAATGTCATCTGTGCCCACCATTGTGCTCTGACACTTGAGGTAAGGTATAGGATACTTAATAAATATGGGTCCTGATTTGTTGTAGAGGCAGAAGAATATCATGGAAAGAATACTGAACTTGGATTCATGGTCTAGCTTGGTCACTTACTAGTTGTGTGAACCTAGAAAAGCTATCTGTCCTTTGTGGGTCTGTTTCCTTATCTAGCTTTCCTTTATCTATCTCAAAAAGTCATTTAAGTATCAAAAGAGCTAATATGTATAAAGACATTATAATTATATGTCACTTGTATGAAGCTGTCTGCAGTCAAAGAGAACCATCCTATAGGACATGGAAACCCTAGTGAATTGGGAGGTAGGAGTCTTAAGGCACTGTATCATCTCCGCAAGAAATGGTTGTGAAGGATAGCTGCTATGATGTGGACACAGAAAAGGGAAAAATTATGTAAATAAATGTGTTATTACTGATTGGAAAACAGTTTGAGATCATACGATGTAGGAGCATCCATGTAGAACTGGGGAATGACCTCAGATGTTATTTGGTCCAACTCCCTCACTTTACAGCTGAGGAGTCTGAAGCACAGGGAGGTTAAAGCTGCTTGTTCAAGGTCACGCAGGTACATCATTTCCCTAAACCAAGGTAGGCTCTTTGCCACGATGCCAGGCCACTTAGCAAAGTGTCTAAGGTCATTATTGCCATTCTCCCTCTAAGTACTCACTGTGCAGATCCCCAATACCTTCCCATCCTTCCAGAGGTCACCTTGAGTCCATGCCCTATTGTTCATGGGAAATTCCTCCCTCCTTTGTTTAGCAACAATCTTCCTCCCTTCCTCAAGCTGAGCTCTTTCCTATCACTTTTTTCAGGGCAGCTTTCATATCCTTGTTCCTGAGGCTGTAAATCAGGGGGTTGAGCATGGGGGTTACCACAGCATAGAATAGCACTATCATTTTGTCCTGCTCAGCTGAGGCAGTGGCATGGGGCTGCATATAGGTAAATAGGGCCATCCCATAAGACATGGAAACCACAGTGAGGTGGGAGGTGCATGTCCCAAAGGCTTTGCGACGTCCTTGGGTGGAACGGATACGTAAGATAGCTGTTACAATGTGGGCATAGGAGAGGGAAACCAGGCAGCAGGGCACCAGTAGCACTATGATACTAGATATTAAAATGATAATCTGATTAAAGGTGATATCTATACAAGCCAGTCTCACTATGGCCAGGATCTCACAGGCCACATGGTTCAAAACATTTTGTCCACATGTGGGGAGTCTCATTGTGACTGCTGTCTCCACTGCTGCATTGGCCAGGCCAATGAGCCAGGAGACTATGGCTAGGCCCACGTACATTCCTCGGTGCATAACTATCACATATTGCAGTGGGTCACAGACTGCCACATAGCGGTCATAAGCCATTGCTGCCAACAGTAGAAACTCAGTTCCACCCAAAGTGAAAGAGAAGAAGATCTGGGTTGCACATCGGGTGTAGGAGATGGTCTTTTTCGCCATGAGAAAGTGTGCTAGCATCTGTGGGACCCCACTGGTTGTGTAGCAGATGTCAACGACTGAGAGATTGCAGAGGAAGAAGTACATGGGGGAGTGCAGTCGAGCATCCAGCCATATCAGAACGATGATCAGCCCATTGCCCAGCAAGGTCATCAAATAGGTGGCCCCAAATACCACAAAGAGCCCAACTTGAGTCTGCTGGTCAGTAGAAAGTCCCAACAAGATGAACTCACTCACCCAGGTGACATTATCACCCCCCATGGAATAGCAAAGGCCAGGCTGCCAGAAAAAGGGAAGCAATAGCAAAATATCACTGAGGATAGAATCTGAAGGCTTCTGCTCAAGTCTACCAATTTCAATAGGACTCTATTCTGGGCACTAACTTGAGATTTCTTCACCAGGATTTTGAAGGGGAAGATCTTGGTTGACCCTACCAATGTTATCTTTGATGAAAGTAGACCCTTTTTGAGATTGGTAACTATAACTCTAATTTTTTGAATTATGCTACTTAATTAGCAAAAGCTCATATTTGTTTGATTATTCAAAGAAATTAATAAAGGTCAATGCCCTAGTATTTCACTTGTACTGAAAACATTTGGGATAAGCATTCACAGATGAAGTTAGTGATATGAGAAAGTTGAAGCTCTTAGGAGTAATGGCAGCCCAGCCTTTCTTGACTTTCATTGTGAGGATCAATCCTCTCACTCCTAAAACTTGGGGCCACTGGATAGAATACATCTATGTTTGTTTTAATTTTTTGCTGACTTGCTCCCCTAGAATAAAGAGCTCTAAGCAGCACATAAGTATTTATTAGATTTGTAGTTGTACTGATACCTTTCGACAAAAATATTTTATGATTTTATAACAGTTGCTACTTTAGAGAGAGAGGCATAGTACTAGTATATAACCTTGATTTCCTTTTCTACTATTTTTTTTGCCTTCCTACGTGGTTAGCATCAAAGAAGTAGATACAATTAATTCTCATGATTTGGGTGGAGATTGAAAAAAGAAAAGTGACATTGATGACATCAGCAGTAGCAGCAAGATTTTGGGAATCACAGAAATGTTCAAAGGGACCCCCCAGGTCATCTTAGTCTACAACTGAACAGGAATTCCCTCTAAACCATTCTTGACAGCTGACCATTCCTCCATTCCTCCTTTACTTGAAGATGTCAAATGAGAGGGAATCCAATGCCTCCCAATCTAGAGCATTCCTCTTTTGGATAGCTTTTATGGTTAGGAAAATTTCTCTGACAACCGTGACTTCTACTCACTCTTCCTAGTACTGCCTTCTGGGATCAAAAAGAACAAGTTTAAGCTCTTTGTTTTTCAACAACTCTTAAAATACCTGAAAACAGCTATCTTTGCTAAGTTTTCTCCATTCAGTCTTGTCTTCTGGAGACTAAACACTCTCATTTCTTTTAGGCAATCTTCATATTGGATGATCTTGAGGCCTTCCCACCTCTGACACTAATTTGTTAGTGTTATTTGTGTGACCTTGAGTGAGATCCCTTAACCTTCCTCTGCGATTTCCTCATTTGTATGTAAATTGAGGGGGCTAGACTAGAAGTCTCTGAGATGTCTCCCAGTTCTAAATCTATGACCCTGTGTTCCTTTGCCTTTCTGCTTCTCCTCCATTAAATGTTTTCTAGCTTATTAATGTCCTTCCTAAAACATGGCACCCAGAACTGAATATAGTCCTTGAGATGTGATCTGACCATTATGGACTCTTGTCCTTAGACCTGGACACTATGCTTCTCAATATAGTTTAAAACTGCATGAGCTTTTTGACTGCCATATCACATTGGTGATTTGTATTAGATCTGTAGGCCACTAAAAATCCCAGATATTTTTCAAACTAACTGTTGTCTAGTCTACCCTCCCCCTATCTTATACTCAGGAAATTGACCTTTTGAACCTAAGAATAACTTATACCAATTAAATTCCTTTTTACTTGATTCTGTCCAGTGTTCTATCCTTATCTTTTTGAATAGTGGTGGTCACCCACTGTTTTACGTATGTCTTCTTTTACGTCATCTGTCAATTTAGTAAGCGTGCCCACTATTCCTATATCCAAGTCACTGGTAAAAATATAAATAGCAAGATGTTAATCATTGACCACCTATGAAGCTGACATTGAACTGTGAAATACTTACTACTCATTGGGTCCATCCGTTCAACAAGCACCAGATCACCTACCTGGATAATGCCTTTCCCATATCTGTCTTTTCCCTAAGAATAGCATGAGACACTTTGCCAAATGTTATGCTAACATTTAAGCAAACAATGTATAACATTTCTCTCATCTATTAGTCTAACAAACCTGTCAAGAAGCATATGAGGTTAGTCTGGAACGAATTATAAAGCTTCTTTTCGTAGTCAGTGGCAACGGGATGGGGGATCACCTATCATTAGAGTATGGCTAGGGAATGAGCAGTGAAACTAGATGATATTTGAGCTGTATTATCCTACATTAACATATTTTGTAGTTGTGAAAAAGGTAGAAAATAGGCAAGTAACTCCTTGGCCTTTGTACATTCAGGAATACATTACCTGAGACAAGGAACTGTGGAATTCAGTGACAAACAATGAATCTTGCAACATGTGTCTATGTTTCAGAATTGAAACTAATCCCATCAGCTACATTTTGGATTGTTTTTCTTTTGTAAAGTTGTGTCTGACTATAGATGACCCTATGGACTTTGTCTGTGGGCTTTACTTCACAAAGATACTGTATTGGCTTGCCATTTTCTTTTCCAGTGTGACCCCATTTTAAAGATGAGGAACTGAGGTAAATGGCATTAAATGACTTGTCCAGGATCCCATAGCCAGTAAGTGTCTGAGGTCAGATTGGACCTCAGATCTTCCTGACTCCAGGTCCAGTGCCCTATCTACCCCACCACCTACCTGTCCAGATATTTTGGATTAGGAGACATCATATTCATAGCAATAAAGCTCATTGGGGTTCTCCCTATTGGCTGAAACCTAGTGGAACTCAGACTGGACTGAGATGCTTAATGAATTTTGAGATGAGTTGAGTTGAATTGAATTATGGGGCCCAATTCATTCTGTAATGTAATTCTGTAGGAAAAATTTATTCATTCTGTAATAAGAGGGAGAAGTGGCATACTCTAGCCAGGTCCCATCCTTACCTGGCATCTTAATAAACTATAAGTTTCTTTGGGACAGGGATCTTATTTTCTGTACTATTCCTTTCTGATTCTTTCCTGTGCTCCTTAGGTACTCCGTCAATGGTTTATAGATTGGTCGACTGGTCTGATCTGGCTCAGGGTAGAAACCTGAAGAGACATTGTTTCCAACCAGTGATGAAAGGGGGGTGTGCAATGTTAGGGTGGCTCCTGCTGCTCTTAGGTGGGCCATCCTCTTCTCACCTTCATCCATCTTTCCCTTTCCCTCAGCATCTTACCTGGTCTCAGCAACTAACCTTGGGCAGCAGACAGATTCTCACAGGAGGGGCAGCACTTCTTCCAGGGCAGTTCTTAAAGTAAATGTCTTCTTCTTCAGTTCCTGAAGTTTTTTGTGTGTTTGTGCCATTCATGATAGTTAACTTCTCCAGGGCTGAATCCCTTGAGGGCAATTATTTTGTCTTGATTCCTTCTTTTTCTTTTTTCTCTTCTATTCTTCCCCAACAGTTATTTCTCTGCACTCATAGCTTCCCCTCCTCCAAATTCTCTGTGGAATAACAAGTTGAAAACATTTTATCTAAACTTTTAATTGTGCTCCAGATTCCCAGCCCAACCATCATATTACTCTGTCTCTTTTTCCCCTCATGGCATTGCCTCTTTAGGAGCCCTTTGAGCATTAGGGAAAGAGAAAATTCTTGTCCTTATTAATCTACCTGGGAGTGGGTGATGGCAGCTCTTGGTGGAGGGGAAGAGGAGACTGGGTCTCTATGTCTGGGTTGTCCTCTATAAGACGAGACCTAGAAGCAAGTTCTTATAGTCATAGTCATGTGCAGTAACCATGGAATTGGTGGTGGTTGTAGGAGAAGGCAGGGCACACATTTGTAATACTTAACTCATGGGCCTCTGAATGTTGTTATCAACGATAGCTAGTATTTTTAGAACTCTTTCAGCTTTGCCAAGTGCTTTGCACTGATATGTTACCTTATTTGGAGCTACAGGACCAAGGTTTGAATACTGACTTTCCAATTATTAGTCATTTTATCCTTCTAGGTCTCAGTTAACTTATCTGTAAAATGGTGGGTTGGCCTAGATGACCCATGTGCTTTTCTCCTCTTAGTTCTATGAACCATTTAAAAATGTTAAAAAGGGAAGGGACCTTCACAGCCATCTGAAGAAAAGTCTATAAAGTAGGGAAGATTTTGACAGCCTGAAATTGCCTCAATTCATACTTCTTGAAAAGATGGAAGAATAAAGTATAAAAGCAGAGGAACTCTTCATATTTTCCCTCACTCTACCAAGATTCTAGCCCAGGCTTCAAGCTTATAGACAGCTAATTGACACAATGGATAGAATTCTGGATTCACAGTCCAAGAGACTGGGGCTCAAGTCCTGCCTTACCCTTACTGGTTGTGTGATCCTGGACAAGTCAACCAATCTTTGCAAACCTCATTTTCTTCATCTATAAAATGGAGACAACAGTATCACTTATGTCATAGAGTTATTTTGTGGACCAAATGAGATAAAATATCCATATAAAGCACTTCACAGAACTTACAGTGCTCTGCAAATGCTGGCTATTATTGTCATCATCAGCATTATTTTATTAGAGTATTAAGAGGCCAAAGGGATAAGAATTATAGATATGTTCTCTGCCTTTCCCACTCCACCCCCTCTAATTCCATGGTTACTGTACATGAATATGACTATGAGAGCTTCCTTCCAGGCTCTATCTTATAAAGTATAACCCAGGCATAGAGACCCAGTCTTCTCTTCTTCTCCACTGATAGCTACCATCACCCACTCCTAGGTGGAGTAACAGGGACAAGTTTCTCTTTCCTTGATGCTCAAAGGACTCCTAAGCATCCCAGGAGTATGAATGATTCTTTAGGCCCTAACCTGGTTTTGGCTGATTTTTGAGGTAATGAATTCCCTTTTATAGGAAGTATTCAAGTGGAGACTGGCTGCTGGCTTGTCTGAATCATTTTAGAGGTTCCTGACCAGACAGGGATTGGATTAAATGAAACTGAGATTCTTTCTAGCTCTGGGGCTCTATAACAACAATAGCTAACTTTTACTTTACTGTTTATAAAGCACTTTATGTATAGTGTCTCAAATGATCATCAGAAAACCTTGTGAAGGAGATGCTATTGTTATCCTCTTTTTATGAATGAGGTAATTGAGGCTGAGAGAAATTGAGTGATTTGTCTGCATTACATGACTAGTAAGTGTCTTAGCCAGGATTTGAACTCAGGTCTTCCACACTCCAAGTCTAGAATGCTATCCACAACTCCCTAGTTCACTCAGATGCAGATCTTTCTTGGTTCTTACCTTCCACAGAACTCTGATCCTAATCCCTATGTGACTCACTGTTTTTCTTTTTACTATATTGTTCTATCTAGGCACTTGGGCTCCCCCAAGACATGATATACCTAATACTGTATGGGATGTTCAAGGAGGACTAACACCTACGGTGTGAGGGCCCTTTCCAGGGCTGCTCATCCACTTTTGGTGTCTACCTAGCACTCAACTTTCACCTGTGTTTCCAAGAAGCTGTAGCATACTCAGTGACAACACCCAGTAAATCATCTCAATAGACAGGCTAAACCTGATTGAGAACAACCGAGGGGTTTCAAACATATTGGTGATTGGGGGGGTGTCTACCCCAAGTATGTGAAAACTTGTCCTGGAAGAACGGGCAGATGAGAACAATTTGTTCCAATGGCCATGACGGTGGTTGAAGCAGGTGCTGTGGAGTGTGTTGAGCTTGGTCAGACATTGAAGAAATGTTAAGGTCATCCACTGCATCCTGGGCCATTGCCAGTCATCCTGCCTTTTGTCTTACCACTAGACTTTGATGATTCTTCCTCACTTAAATCCAATTCAAACATGAGTCAAAACATCATCTCATGATGTCATTGATTTCCTTTGAAAATGAAGGACAAATGACAGAACAACCTGATACTAGCTTAAAAAGAATAGACTTTACTCAATTCTCTGTTTCACATTTTCTCCAGTTACAAACTCAACGTTGCTACAATCCATTCTCCACCTCAAAGAAAAGGTTTTTAATTTCATGTACATACGTCAGTCAATGGTTGTCAACTTTCTGCTCAACCTGAGGCTAGCAGTAGACGAAGTGTTTTCCCTCTTGACCTTTTGTCTCTTCTTGACTGATCCGCATTAGGTGGTCCTGTAGATAAAATGTTGGACTTGGAATCAGGAAGTTCTGAGTTCAATTTCTGCCTCAGACTTTTTGAAGCTTTGTGATGTTAGCCAGTCACTTAACCTTGCTTTGCTTTGGTTTCGCCATCCATAAAACGGAAATAAAAATGGCATGGACCCCCAGGGTTAATGTAAAAAAATGAGATAATATTTGTAAAATGCTTTTGAAACCTTAAAACACTGTATAATTGCTAGTTATTATTGTTGTGTCACTGCTTAAAGCTACATCCTCTTCTTTTTACAAGCATTTCTGAAAATTTGATTTCAAGGTGAAGAAAACTCAGATCTATTGGTTCTGTTGCATCAAGTCTTTCACATTTTTCTGTCTCAGGCTCCATACCTGTATAATGGAGATAATTATACCTAGTGACCTACCATGTTTGTTTACAATGACGAGATCATATATTTAAAATGCTTTCAACTCTGTAAGTAAAGGTGCCATCTAAGGTATTATTCTGAACAAATAAGAATTTAATTTCTCTTCTACATCCACTCTCAACCTGTTTTGGAACCCCAATAATCCTCTACTTTACTACTTTACTATAGATAGGTAATTATAACTGTTTTGCCTCTTTGCATATTGCTACGTATTCTTCTTTTTGTGTTGCCTCGTTAATATACATCCCCCATTTCTCTTAGCATTTGTCCATTCAATTCTATCCATCAGAACAAAAGTAACAACTGGCATTATCCATTTCCACAGATATTGTCTTATTGTCTCTTTTAGGAATTATGTGAGAATTGCTTGCAAGCTCCTTTTAAAAAGTCCCCTCTAAGCTGGTTATTGTTTTTTATGGATTTCCAGCAAACTGATAGATGTCATTTATTGTTCAAATACTAATGGTATCAGATTATACCCCAATGTTCTTTATTTGCTCAAATGTTGATTATGGCTTGAATAATTAGAAGTAGAAAAGGATATCAATAAGTTATATCAGAAAAAAATGGAGTCAGAACCTGAGTTTGAGTCTTGGGCGAGTTATGCAATCTCTCTGGGTATTAGATTCTCATTTTAAAAATCAGAGTATTGGAATAAATGATTTCTAGAAACACTTCCATCACTCAACCCATGATTGTATGAGCATGTAAACTTGAGCCAAATAATTTAATTTCTTTGAACTACATTTTCCTCATTTGTAAGATGAGGGAATCAGACTAGATGATGTCTAAGGTCCTTTCCAGCTTTACAGTTGTATAGGTGAAAAAAAAGAAATTTTGGGTCACTTCTTAACTCTAAAAGTACTTTTCAGTGGGAGAAATAGCATTACCAAAAGCAAGAAATAGAAGACATAAACAAAATCTAGTAATAAAAAAGAGCTAATGGTGTCATTGTGACCTTTGTTACTACTAGGGGCTCAGGAGCTACAGCAGTAGGAATCTACCTTCCTTATACCACAGCTGTCCCTATTGCTCTGAGTGAATAATAGCAACATGGCTGCTGCTATGAGAAAATTATGTTGACTTGTCAGTGTTGGGATGAGTGAGCCAATCCGAGACCAGGAAGAATGAGAGCCTGGAGAAAATTAGGGTAGTGTCCTACCTGAGGCACATTAGAATTTAGAAGAACTTGGAAGGGGATAAATTTGGGGGGATCAAATAATCCTTAAACATCTAAGATGATATATAAATTGATGTCTTCTTTTTCTCTCAGTAAATTTCCTTGTAGTATTTATTCTGAAGCACCGTAGATAATTCTAATAATTTTAGGGTTACCTCCATTTGACTGCTTGCCTTTTTATCCTAGGCACATTAATTTTGTTTGTGCAGAGACTTTCAGTTTCACACAATCAGAGTTATCTATTTTATTTTTGTAATTGATTCTGTCCTTTGGTTAAATATATATCCTACCCGTAGTTATGAGAGACATATGGTCTGTTTCTCTTGTAATTTTTTATGACATAATCTTTAATATTAAGGTCATGAACTTAGACTGCATCATAGAATATGGTGTAAAGCACTGATTTAAGCCTAATTTCTGTATGATTGCTTCCTAGTTTCTCAGCATTAAAGGAAATAGGTAGTTCTTTCTGCTTTGTCAAACACTGAATTTTTTTAGTTTCATTGTTTCTGATTCTCCCTTGTCTAGTCTGTTCCTTTCTTTTCCATCTCTATTTTTAAACCAGTATCTTATGGTTTTAATGATTGCTACCTTATAACATATTTTGGAGTCTGAAAGCTCTATTTCTCCTTTATCTCTACCTCTTTTCATTATTTTCCTTGATATTCTAGAGCTTTTATTTTTCAGACATGAATTTTATCACTACTCTATCAAATTCTATAAAGTATCCCTTTTTGATAGGTATAACATTAAAACTATAAACCAACTTTAATATTTTTTCTATTTTTATTATATTAATATGCCCCAGGCATTAGACTGAATATTCTTCTAGCAATTTCATTTGTTCCTTGTTTCTTTAAGGAGCAGTTTGTAATTGAGTCTGTACTTCAGTAGATTGATCTAAATATGCCTTATGAATTTTGTGCTTATTTGGAATGGGATGTCCATGTTATTCCCTTTGGGATTTTGTTGTTATTGTTATTATTAATATGATTATTATCATCATATAGAAATGCTGCTGATTTTTGAGAATTTGTTATGTAGCCTGCTATTTGGTAAAACTATTAATTGTCTCAATTTTGTCATTGCTGATTAGGATTTTCTAAGTAAGCGATCATATCATCAACAATTGGGTATAGTTTTATTTCCTCTTCACCTATCTTTAACCATTTTATGTCTTTCTCTGTTTCATTGCTATTGCTATTATTTCTAAAATGAATCAAATAATAGTGGGAAGTGTGGGCATCTTTGTTTTACTCCTGTATTTATTGGGAAGGCTTCTAGTATATCCCCCTTGCATATGATATTTGATTTTGGTTTTAGATAGATGCTTTCTACAATATTAAAAATGTTCCTCTATTGAAATACTTTGTAGAATTTTTTAAAGTATAAGTGAATGTTGTATTTTCTCAAAGGCTTCTCCACTGAGTCAATCAGGTAGCTTTGGATGTTTTTGTTATTAATATATTTAATCATGTTGATTGTGATACCATTAACCTTTAAAAGAGAAGACAAAAGGAATAATAGGACTAATATACCACTAATTTAATAGGAGGCAAAAAATCAGGAATAATAAAAATAATAGTCTACACATAGACATGGTTCGCATTCTCCCACCAATGCACACATTGTTCATGGAGGAGGGTGAAGACACTATTAGGAAACCTAATAGCAAGACATATGAGTAAGGAAACTCTTGTTCTTATGGCAACTTGCAGCTCTGGATGACCGGCTTGGATGCTGGTGGTCATTTTAAGGCATAGGTGGTAAAGTATGATAGAGTGCTGGGCCTGCAGTCAGAAAGCCTCATCTTCCTCACTTCAAATCTGGCCTCAGACACTTTCTAGCTATGTGATCCTGAGCAAGTCACTTAACTCTTTTTGCCTCACTTTCCTCATCTGTAAAATGAGCTGGAGACTTAGGGCTTAGTGCTAAGTGGTGATTATATTTGACCCATTTAACAAATAACTATTTTCAAGAACAATTGAATTTTTATTCTAGGTTTATATCAATGATGGTGGCCCAGCTTGGATTTCAGCAGTTTTATCAAAGAGAATGCATTTTTGCGGACTTACATTAACTCATACATTTCTCTGAGCTTGGTCACATAGTCTGAAATGTTGGGTGGCTAGACTATGAATTAATTTGTATTAATACAACAAATTTTTCTTTACTTAGAATCTCATATGGGTAACACAGGGCATTTGATTCTAGAACCATGCTTTGGATGTTCAGGATTTTGAGCATATTTTTACTATTTGTAAATGATTATTGAACTTTATCTTTGGTATAGTAAGTCAACTAATATTTATTTATGACTTATTATATACCAAGTACTGTGCTAATCATTGATACAAAACACTGGCATTAAAGTCAGAGCACCTAGGTTTGAATTACGCCTCTAATGTTTAGTACCTGGGTGATCTTGTTCAAGTCATTTAAACTTTATGGGTCTTAGATTACTCATCTATCAAATAGCTGGGATCTCAGGTCTCTCTAGATTTTTGTTCCTCTGACATAGGCAATAGACATTCTTCTTTCTTTCAGTTAACCTGTGTGCATGGACAAGCCAAACAATATTGAGTGATTATCAAGCTCTTCCAGGGGGCCCTACATTATCCTGGGACTTGTTGAATCATCATAATGCCATACAGAAACAGTATCATCCCCAGGGAATCCCTTTTTCACCTGGCCTGTGCTCTGGATCTCCTCCAATAAAATGGTGAATGCCTTTGATAAACCTTGATTTCCCCTTTTAATGCCTTGTTTGATATTCATTACCAGAAGGTCATTGAACAAGATTATTTATGTTGCTCCATCTAAGAAATCCTGAATGAATTTAATATATGGTTAGGAGACATCTTGTTGAAAACAAACAAGATGTGGCAGGAATACTACTATCTCTGAAGAACTAAAGATGAGTATCACCCAGAGGGCAGTGTAGAGTGCATGGGAGAGGTATGCTGCTTCTCATAATCAACAAAGAACTCTGAAAAAGTAAAAGATATCACTTAGACACTGTATGACAGGTAGACAAGATGGGCTGGCCATATGGTGATAGTAAGAGGCAACAGGTAGGGAACTAGAGTATTCTACTGATATCTTCATGATGTCAAAGGTAAAGAAGGCCTTCAGAACACTGAGTGGATAAACTTTTGGGAGAAAATGGACAAGGATCCCATGAGATGGGGAGGCATAGCTGGGTGGCAATATGCATCATTGATGGGACCTCCTAATGTATGAATAAGTGATCTGTTTGAGTTCATGCTTCTGGGGGCTTTGCCCTGATGACATACTGTTGGTCTTATCTTGCAGTTATCTGGATGCATGGCCCTTGGTCAGTAATAGAATTTTTCATCAAAACACATTTTTCCTTTGGGGAAATAAACCATGCTTTTTTACAAATGACTTAATAATGATGCAATTTCCTGGAGTACCCTGCTATGAAAAGTGAGATTTGCCTGTGTTTATTTTTTAAAAAAATATTTTATTGATGCTTTTTTATGCAATAGTACACATTAGTTTTATACATTTTATGCCATAGAATACATAGTCATTTCTAGAATGCAACCAATCTCCCAAACCCATCCTGGAATAAACTCCTCTTTGTCACAGAGAAAAATAGTTAAGTATAAACAAGAAGTGAACTAACCGTATATGACAATATATGTGATTTGCTACCTCTACAGTTTCCTTGCTTTTCTGCCTAGAGAAATAAGTATTTTTCTTCAATACATACCGCATTAGGCCCTCTCACAGAGACTGTTCTATATTTAACAAAAAGGGAAATGAATATTGGAAAGAGACAGTTAACTGTATCCGGGGAAACTTGTGCGAGGCACTGAAAAGGAAATAACAATGTTTTTCCTGAGGAGACCTGGAGTGTTAATTGTTATGGAGAAAGAATCTCCAAAATACTACAGATACCTGCCATGGAAAAATGAATCTGTGCAGGACTTGGAGTGTTAACTGTAATCTCTGAGAAAATCTGAAGTCACTTTAAGGGAAGTGAGTTTATTTGCCATTTTGGAGGGAGAGAATTGAACTGTATTTCATTCTTGATGAGAACTGAGCTGAATTAACATTTATTTTCTGGAAAAGAAACAAGACAAAACAAACTTCTGTGAAGAAGACATTCTGAAGAGAGTTCCTGAGAGACTTTAACTGGCATTCCAGAGAGTACTGAATAGTAGGCCTGTTTTCAATGTTTTAGAGGCAGTGGTTGCAGCTGTTTGTGGGAAGTGACGCTGGTTGTGACTTTCCTCAAAGCCAATGCATTGTGTAAATGTCTATAACCCATTGTAGATTCTGGAGATCCTTTTCTCAGTTCCCAGTTATAGGTAGAGTCCTCCAAAGCAAGGAAAGCTCTTGGTTGGAGGGTTCTCTTGGGAGCTTATAAGGGACTTTCCAATGATATTGGCTTGAGGCCCCATTCCAGTCTGTTTGCCTCAGTAGCAATTGACAATTACAGTTAGTGCTTTATATCATTTGTTGATCCAGTCATTAGCATCCCAGTATTATTTAATTAATTAACATCAATTATCTTTTTACAAAAGGTATATTTATTGAATATATATAGCAAGAACAGAACTAGCGGGAAAGGACAAGAATTTATTAAGTGACCATTATATGCCAGGCCCTGTGCTAAGAGCTGTATAAATATTATCTCATTTGATCCTCACAAAAATCTGGGGCTATAAGTGCTATCATTATCCCAGTTTTATAGATGGGGAAAGCCACAAAGTTACCTTCCAAATGCAGTACAGCTGATGGTTGAAGTTACTCTTACTTATAGGCAATGGTGTGTTGGCTGCCAGGTCTATTCACTGGTGCATTGGGTCAGGCAGGTCACTCCTAGGAGCTGTGCTATTGTACTGGATTCAGTTGCTGGCAAACTTGGGACTCCCCTTAATGGAGCTGTGGTCCTTTGACCTTTCATATCCCACGAGGTCACTCTGTCTCTAATACTTTACCTAAGAACAGGAAAGAGTGTATATAATAAGGACAGAACTAATATAGGTCTCATGTGGCTTTGAAGGTGGGGGAATGCTTATAGCTTTTCATCTTTCCTCCACAAAGTTGATTAGACAGAGATTAAGTTTCCCTGTCAAAGTCTTTTGTATATACTCTCATTTCTGCCTCAGAGACCAAATGGCTTTTTCTTCACCATGCAATAAGTGAACAGGAAATGGTTATAGAATACATATATGTGTCCCGAGTCCATGTATTGCTGAATCCATGCACAGAATGTTGTGTATTCACAAGGACTGAGTTCTCATTGACCAATTCCCACTTACATATTTATCTGTGTTTTTGCATTGTTACTATTCATAAATATATATGGCCAGTAATATTGATGTTTGGCTGAGTCTAGCAGTTTAGAGTTGGAGAATAAGAGAAGAAAAACAACTTATAGAAAATAGTTTTTTTCATGTTTTTATACACTGAAGTGGGGGCTTGATGCTAATTTACAAAACTTTTGGCAGAGAGTCCACATTCCCTTCTGTATGATTACATTCAGCATTGTAGGGCAAGTTATTTTTGGTTGTAAACCTTTATCATTTGCCCTTTGGGATATTATATTTCAGGATCTCTTCCAGTTTTAGAAGAATTTTCCAGGTCAGTTGTGATCTTGCTAACAGTCCCTTGGTACATAAAACACTGCTTTTTGGGTGCTTGCATTATTTTTTCTTTTATGTAAGAGCTCTGGATTTTAGTTATGACATTCCTGGGACTTTTCCTTTTTGGGTTTCTTTCAAGAGGTGAATAATAAATTCTACATCTTGTTCTATTGCTCTAATTGAACTGGGCAGTTTTAATTTATGATTTCTTGAAATCTAGGCTTAAAAAATCATTGTTTACAGGAACTCTAGTGAATTCCTAAATCATCTCTCCTTGATCTGTTTTCTAGTTAGTTTTTTTAATTTCGGATTTCTTACATCATCTTCTATTCAAGTTTTTTTTTTTATTTTGTTGTAATATTTCTTACCATCTCAAGGATTCATTGACTTCTGTTTATTTTATTCTAATTTTTAGGAAATCTGTTACTTGGATAAGTTTTACCACTTTCTCTTCAAAGATATTTATTCTCCCTCTAATTCTTTCCTCACAGCTTTTATTTAATATGTTTTTAATCTCATGCTTCATTTATTTTATGTATTCATGTGGTTCTTGTAGAAAATTCTTTTTTCCCTTTCAGAATTTTGCGATTATTTGGGATTATCTCTTTCTTTTGGGGTAATGTCTAGATTTATAATACATATCATATATACATATATATACACATATGTATACATATTTAAACTTTTGGTGGATATCTTCTTCAGTTTACTCATCTTTCTACCTTTAATTCCTGAACTGGGGCTTTGCACCAGGGCTGACCTTTGTCCCCTGTTGCAATTTTGGGTGGGTGATTAGCCTTGCTTGGTTTTGACCTGGGTCATCTGAACTCTTGTGCGGACCTTTTCCTCTTGGGGTCAGTCTCCCATGGATCTTTGAGGTTCATAGTGCTGGATCTTCAGTGCCCTTTATGATATCTCAGGACAGGGTGCTAGGAACCTCAGATCCTTGTGAAGCTCTGCTCCAAGCTACATTCGCATCGGTTGTGGATGCTCCCTGGGTTTCCAAAGGCCCCGATATAATTTTATAACCATTCTGAAGCTTTACTTGGGGAGACTCCCCTACTATTTTGGTGCTCTTTATGGAGAGTCCTGAACATTTTTTTGGCCCTTCTCTGGTCTTGGTCTGAGGTTAAAGGATTGTTTGATAAGATTGGTCCTGGCTTTGCAGGCAGTCCCCTACTGTATTGCCTGTGGGCTGTTGGCTGACTTTTTGTGTAGTTCAGGATTTCAAGAAGTCACTGTAGTTTCTCACTGGATTTCTTGACAATTATTCAGTCTGGTACAAATTTGAGATTTTTTTAGTTGGGGAGTTTGGCAGCTTGCCTCTGTTCAGACAGCGACGGTGGTCAGAAATCGCTTTTGTAGGAATCATAAGCATCCCAGTCCAACTAGAGCTCTGGATGCCCTTTGGTGGAGTGATCATAGACAGTAAGGTCAGATAGTATGTATTCCTTTATCAATTAATTCATTCACCAGATATAAAGTATCTACTATAGGAAGTGGACTGTGCTAGTCTATGTAAGAGATACAAAGTTTATATAAAATACAATCTCTGCCCTTGTAAAATTTAATTCTCTGGGGCAGCTAGGTGGCACAGTGGATAGAGTGTTGGGCCTGGAGTCAGAAAGACTAATTTTTGTGAGTTCAAATCTGGCTTCAGAAACTTACTAGCTGTGTGACCCTGGGTAAGTCACTTAACCTTGTTTGTCTTGGTTTCTTTATCTATAAAATGAGAAGGAAAGGGCAAATTACTCTAATATGTTTGGCAAGAAAACCCCAAATGGGATGATCAAGAGTTGGACATGACTGAAAAATGACTGAACAACAACAGAAACAACAAAATAAAAACATATTCTGATGAAAATGATATCATGAGATTGTAGTATTTAGAACTGGAAGGGATGGGACTGATTATCTCATCTTTTATTTTAAAAAATTATTGACAGCTCTTGTTTTTCCCTTTCCAACTACAGTTATGCCTTCCACATCATGACTTTCCCCATTGCAGTTTTGATATATATCGAGTTGGGATAAGAAAGAAAGTGGGAAATTTTGGGGAGTTTTGAGGAAGCCTCAGATGATATGTGAAGGCTAGCAGATGGCACGGAAAACATTTAGAAACTCAGAAGTACATAAAATTTATGTATAGTATTGTATAACATCAAACTAAATTCTACAAGGTATTATAAACATAAAAAGAAAAAAATTCAGATGTCTTTTTTGATATGAAGGGAGGGGCAAAAAATTTTACACAGATTTTCCAGATCACCAGGGCACTATATCCCCAGAAGGGATAACTGTATACTCCTCTCCTACTCAGGGAGTCATTCTTTGTGATGAAGATACAAAAGAAAGAGGCAAGAAAAACAAAATGAAATAATTCAGCAAAACTAAGCTGTATATTAACTGAGCCAGATAATGTGTATAATATTCCACTCTCCTAGTCCTCCACCTCTGCAAAGACCAGAGGGAGATGCATTTCCTCAACAGTTTTCTAGGGCCAATATTCTTGATCATTATAATGAAATAGAATTCAGTTTAATCTTACTCATGTTCTTGTCCAGAAGAAACCATCTAGTTGTGCTCCCCACTTAACAGATGATGAAACTGAGGCCTAAGAAAGTGAAATGGTTTTCCTGAGGTCACACTGGTGATAAGAAGCAGGGCTGAAATTCAAACTCAGGTCTTCCAATTCCAAATTCCATGAATCTTTTGTTTGCAATGAAGTTGGCTGTTTAAAAGCAAGCCTTTCTTTCAAAGTCTACCTGGACTCCTTCCCCTCCCCAACCATGGAGGCCTTTTAAAAACTCTGTAAGACAGGACTTTTTTTTTTTTCAATGCAACCTAAATAGTAAGTCAAATAGATAATTATTAAATACATACTATGAGTCAGATACTGTACTAGGTTCTGGGATTAAAAAAGAGGCAAAAGACAGTACCTGCCCTCAAGAAGCTCACAATCTAATTGAAATTCATACTCTCTAAAGGCCTTTCAACACCACAGTTCAAACATCTGTAGAGGAAATTAAAAGATCATTTTGCAGATCAAATCAGAAAATGTTTGTTTTTTTAAGTCAAAACTAGTTTTCCAATAGCATTTAATTTTCAACATCTAGTCTTATGATATGAGACTATTTTCAAGTTGATATCTCATTGTCCTTTTAGTTCTATTTGCAACTTTAAAAAAATTTGTGGGTTTCTTTTTTTTTTACTTGTTGTAGTTGTCACATGCATTTGGGATTTGAAAACACTCTTTAAGCACCCCCTCCCAAACTCAACCTGTCCTTATATCATATTTTATCCATAAGTTAGAAAATGAAAGCTTATTGCAAGTGCTTTTTACATTTTACATGGTTAAATCCACCTCAACTAGCAAGATTTTCGCCTATTATAAGCATGCGCAATTTTTGTTTTATTTAGTTTAATCTTCTAATGAACAGATTCATAGGAGGCCAGATTTAAAGCCAGAAAGGACCTTTGAGGTCAACCTAGTCCAGCTGCTCATTGCATAGATGAAGAAATGAGAAATAAAAGGAGCTTTATTTCCTTCTGCTGGTTTCCATGGTTATTGGATAGCTCTTGCCCAAAACAGCTGTGAAATTCCTCTCTCAGAGCTTCAATCACCGTAGGTGTCTTCATGAGCAACCTGCTGTCTGGCTTTCATAAAGTTCTGAAGGTATGGAGCTCTGTCTGGTTCAAAATTTGAAGGCAAAAACATCAAGAGTGATCTACAGACTAGAGATTTTCTGAGTCTTTTGGGGGAAAACTATTTCTACAATGTTCTGTTCAACTCATTGTCTAACATATGCACTGGGGTAGTCTAATATAATGTGAAAAAATCATCATGTAACTCAGGTTAATTATTAGATATGGTTTCTGTAATTCCATGGGGAGCTGAGATACCCAGGACCATTCCTTGGACTTTATCTGCATAGCACTCCTGTGCCTTATGGGAGAGAAAATAAAGAGGCATTCGGGTCTACTGCTAAATTCTTCGCATGTCTGAATCTAGACTCTGCCAAGAGGGAATGATGGGTTCTCCTTTTGGGTAGTATAAACTGTCAATCTAAGCTGAAGGAAGATATCCTGAACTTTGGCATACAAGAAAATAAAACTCAAGGGTAATTGGGAGTAATATCATGCAAGATTGCTTTCTTACTGAAAGTCTAGAGGGCAGTAAGCCAGTTTGTGGAAAGAACTGTTTGCTTAAAGATGTGTATAATGCCATAGCTGCCCCCAAAGGCCATTTCAGAACATTATTCCACATTGCTCTCTAATGGTTCTGAGAGAATATCAATCCTTGTGATGTCTAAATATGATAGATTGAGGATATTGGGAGTTATCCTAGCCAAACAATTCACCACCAAGCATCTATTAAGTTCCTATTATATACTGATCCATGTATTAGGAGCTAGAGCTATGAGTACAAAGAATAATAAAATGACCCCTATTCTCAAGGAGCATAGAATTCTATCAAAATATGAGGAACTTCCAGAAAGTAAAAACAAACAAACAAACCATTCAGAGTAGACAAAGTAGATTGGCAGTTATTGATGGAGGTGACCAACTAGTTCTGTATAAGGAGCAAATGAAAGGCTCAGCTATGAGAATTTATTTGGGAAGGTGTCAAGTCTATAATATTAAGAGCTTTGCAAGGAGAGCAGAGAGACCTTAGGCATGGAAAGAAACTAGGAACGGTCTAAGGAAATTATAGCATGGTGTTGGGCAAAGAAAGGTTTTGCAAATTGGACGTCTACATCTTCTACTCAATTTCAACCCCATCTTTCACTCCCTCTACCCTACAAAAAGGGCACCCTTTATCCTCTTCCTTACAAAAGGGAAAAAGACTTTATCCTACTGCTTTATAAGCCTTTGCTCTCTGGCTCCCTGTCTTTCTGGACTTGGACCTTGTTATTTTTCACTGTGCCTTGGAATCACTCTCCAAGTTTTTGGTAGTTCGTTATTTTGGGCCTTCTGAGTTTGAGCAGATAACCTTTAAGTTGATAGAAGGTTGGACTTGGAGTCAAGAAGATACAAGTTCATATTCTTTGATACTGGCTAGTTTTGAGACCATAGGCATACTACTTCCTGAGCTTCAATTTCCTCATCTCTAAAATGGCGATAATAATACTGATAGTTCCCATCTCATTTAGGTTTTACAAGGCTTAAATGGGATAATGTATGTGAAGTGTCTGGCTAACTTTAAACCATTCTATGAATGTCAATTCTGTCTTTGTGGTTCAGTTCCCGTTGCTCTTTAAGCAGGAGGTTTGGGCATGGCCTGACCCTGAGTCACACTGGCAATTGCTGTTTTGAATTTTTTCTTTCATGTCTTTGAGCTTAATAGATCACACATGATAACCTTGTCTAACCATGGTCACAGTCCTTACTCCCAAAATTCATTCTCTCTGGGCATTTCTCCGTAGTGTTGTGTACAATCATTCTCCTTTTTTTTAACTTTTCAATCACTTGTAGGCAAAACTTCTTTGGTGAATTCCTTGGGTCTGATTCTTAAAGTTGGCATAGGTAGCTTCTCTCAGGCTCCTCCATGCTTCACTTGGAGTCAATCAGTTGCTAAGGTGAGGGACAGGGGAAGGAATGCTTCATCAGGAGTGTCAGGCAATAGGTCTGATATGGAGGGGAGAAGGGTAGAGAGTTTGCCATGTGCTCCACAGAGGAGGTGCCAGTATTTGAAAGGAGATATTTGTTATCTCTTCATATCTCTTCAAGGGGTCCATGAACTCAGATAGGAAAAAATTACATCTTTATTTTCCCTAAACCTTGGCTTCATTTGTAATATGACATGTTTTATTTTATATAATAAAAACATTTTTTTCTGAGAAAAGCCCATAGGCTTCACCAAATTTTAAATTGGTCCAAGAGCTGACACTTCCCTAAGGTACTAGCTGAACTTCCTTCATAGAATCTCAGAATTAGAAGGGAGCTCAGAAGATATCTAATCTACCTTATCTATTTGTAGGGATCCCTTCCACCAAAGAGGGTAACCCATCTGAACCTCAACATCCTCTATAATACTCATTTAAATCCTTCCCTCTGATCATAACTCAAAATTATTAAAATTATTAGTCTTTTCTTGGGAAGGGGGACTGAATTTCCTTATTTCACCCAGGCTGCAAATGAAGAAGCCATTTAAAGACCCAATCCTAGTACTGATCAGCACAGAAGCTTTGGCCTTTTTGATCTGGGTCACTTTTCACCTCATCTCATGGGATCTTGGAGCTGACTTTAGCACGGGCACCATTTACCCTATTGTAGCTCAAAGCTCCCAAGCTCAAGTTATCCGTGAGCCTCAGCCTCTTTGTAAGTAGGGCTTACACCACTGTACTCACCTACCTATTTTTTTTAAAATCTAAATCACCCTGAAACATATATGCTTTAAAGTTCTTTTGGTTGTTTCACTAAAACCTAACACATTTAGCATTTCCTTGTTGTTGTAACTTCTTGAACAAACATTCCCCTGCTCTGAAACATAGGCTGTGACAGTGAGGATACCTGAATGAATGAATTAATTTCTTTATCCTTCACTTCTATCACTATTAGCACATCATTCCAGGGCAGGGGTTCATGGAAATTTGTTTTGGTAAATATTGTTTACTATAGTTCATCAAACGGAAATTCATGTTTCAATTCACATCCTGCCATATATATATATATATATATATATATATATATATATATATATATATATATATATATATATATATATATGGCAGGATGTGAATATATATACACATACACACACACACATACCTACATGCATATACATACACATACATATATACATACATATATATATATATATATATATATATTTCAATAAGGCCAAGTAAAGGTAGATATTATCCAATTTTTTGTCTTTGGATGCCTAACACCTAGCGCTGTTCCTTGAATGTAGTAGGTGCTGGTTGAACAGGTCTCTTAACTGGTTTTTTTTGTTTGCATTTTTTCTCCATTCCATTTCCTCTATTGTAAGATTAATATTCCAAAAACAACACTTTGCACACAACAGGACCTTACTCAAAAACCTTCAATAGCTCCCAGTTACCTATAGAATAAAACTCAACCTTTTCATTGTAGCTTTAAAAGACCTCTACAGCTTGTCAAATTGAATTGAATCTGCATATTTCACAATGCACTTGCTATGTAACTTGGATAAACAGTGTGAAGAGCACTGGTTCTGGAGTCAGTAATACCTGGGTTCAAATTCCGCTCCACCTCGTGATCTTAGGCAAGTTATTTTTTAAATTAATTTATTTTAACCTTAAATACTAAAATAGAAAATAAGAAAAAAAAGCATTGGCATGTGCACAGCAGAACATAAAGAAGATTCAAAATATACAGCAATAAATTTCCATTTCAAGAAAGTCTACATAATGAACACTACACATTGTTTTCTGAACTGTCTATCTTTTCTTTGCTTCCTTGTAAATTTTCTTTTGTCCTCTGCTGTGTACTTTTTACTTTGTTCTTTTTTCCCTTTTCCTCTCCACTCCCCCAAGAAGGCTACAATTAATTTTATATGTGTGCGTGTGTGTGTATGCATGTATACATACACTCATACCTATACACACAAACACATATTTATGTATACATACATATATGTACCCTTACATACCCACATATTTAGATATCTATAATCATACTCATATATAGACATATATATTCATATGCAACTATATAAGACAGTACTATACTTGTTTGTTTCTCTGAAAGGAGATAATATCTTCCTTCATAGGTTCAAGTTGTTCCATATTTTTCTAAGTGCAACTCATCATTTCCTATGCCACAGCAATATTCCAACCTTGTACTGTCTAGTTATTTTAAACAATCTAAAACAGTGTTGATCAATATGGCTGAAAAATAGTGTAGTTTCCCTGATTTTTCTCTTTTGATTAAATCTATTTTAGCTTTAACTTTGAGATCATGATTACTACTCCTGCTTTTTTCCCTAATAAATTCTACTTCTGATCTCTATTTTATGCTTCTGTGTATATTTTGTTTCCCACTGACTTCTCTACTTTACTTCTCCCCACTACCTTGTCCAACTATTCCTTAACCTACACCCCCACCAAAGATCCCTCCCTTACCCTCTCCTCCCTCTCTAAAATTCCTCCTTTATCCTCTCCCCATCCCCTTCCCCTTAGCCTTTTATTTTTTACTGAATTTGGAAGACTTGTATGCCCTTCTAAATATATATATGCATTGTTCCCTTTTTAACCCATTTCCACTGAGAGTAGGGTTATAGAACTACCAGCCCTCCTCCCCCATTCTAATTCCTGTGTATCAGTTCTTCCTCCTGCACCTCATTTGTATGAGATAATTGCTCTTTCTCTCTTTTCCTAGACAGTTTACTTTTTAGTATATTATACTGAGCTTTATTCCAGTCTTTCTTTTGAACTACCCAATTACTAATAAAAATCTTAGACATATGATTTACATTTCCTTGCATAAAATATAAACAGTCTGTCCTTATTGAGTCCTTTGTTAGAAGTTTTAGATGTTTATCTTATATTTCTCTTGGACATTGAATATCAAATTTTCTATTGATTTCAGGTCTTTTGCAACAAATTCCTGAAAGTCTGGCAATTCATTGAATATTCATTTTTTTTTTGTTCAGGATTCTGCTTAACTTTGCAGGTTATGATATTTTTTGGTTGCAATGCCAGTTCTTTTGCTCCTTGATATATAGTGTTCCAAGACCTGCATTCTTGTAGTGTAGCTGCTACTAGGTCTTGTGTGATTCTAATTGCGGCTCTGACATATTTGAATTGTTTTTTTTTTCTTGTTGCTGATAATATTTTCTCCTTGAGCTGGAGTTCTCTGAATCTAACTATGATATTCCTGTAGGTTTTGCTTGTAGAATCTCTTTCAGGTGGTGATTGGTGGATTTTTTTTTCTACTTGTGTTATCCCCCCATATTCTAACACTTAAGAATGTTTTCTTTATTTCTTGTATTATTGTACCAATATTCTTTTTTTTTGTTCATAGCTTTCAGGTAGTTTGATTGTTATGTTTTCTCTTTTTGATCTGTTCTCCAGATATTTCAATTTCTATTTTATCATTCTTTATACTTTGTATTGTTATTTCTTAGTCTCTTATAACTTCATTGGCTTCCCCTTGCCCAATTCTAATTTTCAAGGAGTCGTTTTCTTCCTTAAGAGTCTGAATCTCCTTTTCTAGTTGGTTCACTTTTTTTGGTAACCTTGTTTTTCTTGGATTGTTATTTTTTAAAAAAATTTCCTCAAACTCTCTCAAAAATTAAAAAAAATGATTTTAAAAGTCTTTTTAAAGCTTTTCTATGAATTCTTTTTGGGCGAGTAATCATTTAATGTTACTCTTTGGAGTAGGAGAGGCTTTTTTATTTTGCTTCCATAACCTCATCTGAAGATAAACCTCAGTCCTGTCTATTCCCATGTTAACTTTCTATGGCTGGGTTCTTTCTCCTTTACCTGTTCTTTCTTTATTTAAAAAAATTATAGTAGCTTGTTATTGTAATCACCTCTAGACCTGGGTTATGGGGAATGTCTCTGACCTTAGATGCTCCTTTTGTTTTCCCCTCTGGCCTAGAACTGAAGCAAGAACTCTGCCCTCCTATAACTGCCCATAGCCAGCAGAGTCCCCACCCAACTGCTTCTGCACTCACTGAGCATGTGCTGGTTCCTTCTCACCCAGGGCTGCATCTGGCATCCATTATCAGCAGAGGTTCCCTCAGTCTTCCATCACTCAGACTCTTTTTTTTAATTGTCTTATATTTCTATTTATTTTGTTAAATATTTCCCAATTATATTTTCCCCCAATGGTGCTGTTTTTTTAAATAAATTTATTTATTTAACATCTTTAGTTTTCAGCATTGATTTTCACAAGAGTTTGAATTACAAATTTTCTCCCCATTTCTACCCTCTCCCCCACTCCAAGATGGCGTATATTCTGGTTGCCCTGTTCCCCAGTCAGCCCTCCCTTCTGTCACCCCACTCCCCTCCCATCCCCTTTTCCCTTCCTTTCTTGTAGGGCAAGATAAATTTCTACGCCCCATTGCCTGTGTATCTTATTTTCTAGTTGCATGCAAAAACTTTTTTTTTTGTTTTTGAACATCTGTTTTTAAAAACTTTGAGTTCCAAATTGCCTCCCCTCTTCCCTTCCCACCCACTCTCCCTAAGAAGTCAAGCAATTCAACATAGGCCACATGTGTATCATTATGTATAACATTTCCACAATACTCATGTTGTGAAAGACTAACTATATTTTGCTCCTTCCCAACCCATCCCCCTTTATTGAATTTTCTCCCTTGACCCTGTCCCCTTTCCAAAGTGTTTGTTTTTGATTACCTCCACCCCCATCTGCCCTCCCCTCCATCATCCCTCCCCTTTTTTATCTTCTTCCCTCTTCTTTCCTGTGGGGTAAGATACCCAATTGACTATGTATGGTATTCCCTCCTCAGGCCAAATCTGATGAGAGCAAGATTCACTCATTCCCCCCTCACCTGCCCACTCCCCTCCTCCCACAGAACTGCTTCCTCTTGCCCCCTTTATGCGAGATAATCCACCCCAGTCTATCTCTCCCTATCTCCCTCTCTCAATATATTCCTCTCTCATTCCTTAATTTGATTTTATTTCTTTTAGATATCTTCCCTTCATCTTCAACTCACCCTATGTCCGCTCTCTCTCTCTCTCTCTCTCTCTGTATATATATATATATATATATATATATATATATATATATATATATATATAAACACACACACACATAGATATATACATACATACACATTCACTTATATATATATATACATATACCCTAATACTGAGGTCTCATGAATCATAAACGTCATCTTTCCATGTAGGAATGTAAACAAAACAGTTTAACTTTGGGAAGTCCCTTGCAATTTCTTTTTCTTGTTCTTTTTC
The DNA here is from genome assembly GCF_011100635.1 of Trichosurus vulpecula. NCBI lineage: Eukaryota > Metazoa > Chordata > Mammalia > Diprotodontia > Phalangeridae > Trichosurus > Trichosurus vulpecula. The sequence goes on along the minus strand of NC_050577.1, from coordinate 102,848,963 downwards.
TTGATTATCTTTTCATGCTTCTATTGATTCTTGTGTTTGAAAGTCAAATTTTCTATTCAGCTCTGGTCTTTTCACTGAGAAACTTGAAAGTCCTCTATTTTATTGAAAATCCATATTTGCTTTGAAGCATGATAATCAGTTTTGCTGGGTAGGTGATTCTAGGTTTTAATCCTAGCTCCATTGACCTCTGGAATATCGTATTCCAAGCCCTTTGATCTCTTAATGTAGAAGCTGCCAGATCTTAGGTTATTCTGATTGTGTTTCCACAATACTCAAATTGTTTCTTTCTGGCTGCTTGCAATGTTTTCCCTTTGATCTGGGAGCTCCGGAATTTGGCGACAATATTCCTAGGAGATTTCTTTTTGGGATCTATTTGAGGAGGCGATCGATGGATTCTTTCAATTTCTATTTTGCCCTGTGGCTCTAGAATATCAGGGCAGTTCTCCTTGATAATTTCTTGAAAAATGACATCTAGGCTCTTTTTTTGATCATGGCTTTCAGGTAGTCCAATAATTTTTAAATTATGTCTCCTGGATCTATTTTCCAGGTCAGTGGTTTTTCCAAGAAGATATTTCACATTGTCTTCCATTTTTCCATTCCTTTGGAATGGAAATTTATAATATCTTGATTTCTCATCAAGTCACTGTCTTCCACTTGCTCCAATCTCATTTTTAAGGTAGTATTTTCTTCAGCGGTCCGTTGGACCTCCTTTTCCATTTGGCTAATTCTGCCTTTCAAGGCATTCTTCTCCTCACTGGCTTTTTTGAGCTCTTTTGCCTTTTGAGTTAGTCTATTTTTTAAGGTGTTGTTTTCTTCAGTGTATTTTTCAGTATTTTTTTGGGTGTCCTTTAGCAAGTAATTGACTTGTTTTCATGGTTTTCTCGCATCCTTCTCATTTCTCTTCCCAATTTTTCCTCTACTTCTCTAACTTGCTTTTCCAAATCCTTTTTGAGCTCTTCCATGGCCTGGGACCAGTTCATGTTTTTCTTGGAGGCTTCTGTTGTAGGCTCTTTGAATTTATTAACTTCTTCTGTCCGTATGTTTTGGTCTTCTTTGTCACCAAAGAAAGAATCCGAAGTCTGAGACTGAATCTGGGTGCATTTTCACTGCCTGGCCATATTTCCAAGCAACTAACTTGACCCTTGAGTTTTTCAGTGGGGTATGATGTCTTGTAGACTGAAGAGTTCTATGTTCCACGTTTGGGGGGATGTGCCAGCTCTGCCACGCCAGCACTCCTCCTTCCCCAAGAACCCCCAAACCAGACCGGGCTTAGATCTTCAGCAGGCTGTGCACTCCTGCTCTGATCCACCACTTAATTCCTCCCACCAGGTGGGCCTGGGGCCGGAAGCAACTGGAGCTGTAGCTGCCCCACCTCTGCTGCCCCGGGAGTGGTGGCCAAACCGTGAACTCCTTCCACTCCCGCAGCTTTTCCCACTAACCTTCTCTGCTGTCTTTGGTGTTTGTGGGTTGAGAAGTCTGGTAACTGCTGCAGCTCACTGATTCAGGACTCTAGGGCCTGCTCCACCTGTCTCCTGTTCTGGTTGGTCCGTGCGGCTCATGCTGGGCTCTGCTCTGCTCCCAGCTCCCAGCTCCCAGCTCCTAGCTCCATGTGGGATAGACCTCACCCAGAGACCATCCAGGCTGTCCTGGGCTGGAGCCCTGCTTTCCTCTGCTGTTTTGTGGGTTCTGCAGTTCTAGAATTGGTTCAGAGCCATTTTTTATAGGTTTTTCGAGGGACTCCGCGAGGAGCTCACGCTAGTCCCTGCTTTCCAACCGCCATCTTGGCCCTGCCCCCCCCTTCTATCCATCACTCAGATTCTTGACTCCCCACACTGTTGTAGGGTGAAAATTCCTTTGGCTGGGGCAAGGCTACCATCTAGCACATAATGGTAACAGCTTTGTGCAAAATCTCTGGGGACCAAGTTACATATGAGGAACTCTTGGAAAGGTTGGGTTGACAGATATATTGGAGGCCAATTATCATATGAAAAATATTGGGGGAGGAATGCAGCCAAGATGATGAGAACAGAAAGGACCACTTGACTAAGAAATTACATCCCACACAATTAGAAACAACCATTTAAGAGCCTGGAAATAAAGTGAGATGAACTATTTGGAAGAAAATATCAAGAGGAAAGATCTTAATGCTGACAATTAATGGATCCATGCTTGCATTATGATTAGAAAATTCAGGTATTAAATCATATTAATATATTACATATATGTGTAAATGTATATGTATGTATGTGTGTATATGTGTATCTACACATAGATAAACACTTTTGACTTGATCTTTATAACAGCTTGATCTTCTGTTGCGGTAGGCAAGACATGTGTTATTATTTGCAATTGAAAGAAAGGTAAACTGGGACCTGGAATGATTTTATAACTTGCCCAATATAATTTAGCTGCTAAGTAGAGTAGTTGGACTGTTGCTATTTAGCACGGACTATTTCAGTAATCTCCTAATTGGTTTTCCTGCTCCCCCTTTCTCTCCTTTCCATTCCCTCCTAAATACTGTTGTCACATTAATCTTCTGAAAATAACATTTTGCAAACAGCAGAGGCTTGCTCAAAACCCTTCTATACTCCCAGATGCCTATGGAATAAAGCCCAACCTTTTCCTTCTAACTTTAAAGGCCCTGTACAATCTTGCCTCTTCCTGTCTCTCTAGTCTTACTTCCTACCATTCCTGTACATGAACTCTCTGCTCCAGCTCACCTACTTAAAGCATCTTTCTTAAAGCCCTGTACACATTTTCATCTTCATCCACTGCTCTTCCCCTCAATAGTTTAAGTCCTCCTAATCCTTTGAGTATTTGTGTAGGTCCTACCTTCTCTAAAAAGCTTTTTCTAAGTTTACCAATCCCCAAAGAATTCTCTTCTGTGAAGTGCTATAACATTATTTCTAATCCACCCTGCACCTCCTCCCCCAATTTGGCACTTACTCCGTACTCCCTTGTATTATTATTGAATCTGTATGTATTTTATCAGTATATCATATATGCTCTAATTTCTCAATTGGTTCTCAATTTTTCTCAATTAGAGAGTCAAGTTATGTGAACCCCTGAAGAGAAATAACTTTGTCATATCCCTTTATGCCCTTGATACTCAGAAAACTCCTTACCCTTATTATCTGTTTAATAAATATTTGTTTTTTCTGTTGTTGATGATGATATGCCTTGGTAATCTGCTTTGTTAGACTTTTACCTATGGCGTTGTGGATGAGACCTCAGGACCTATACACTGGGTACTCATGTTGCAGCGGGAAATGGATTCATCTTAATGTGGGAGTTATTTTGGGGTATAGGTTTGACTAGGTGGCCACTGAGATCCCTTCCACCTCTGAATTATGTGCTTCTGTGATCATTGGTGCTGGGCATTTCTTCTTAACTGAAAATTTTCCATAACTCCATAACTGCATGGATACCAATTTATGAAAATGTCATCTAACCAGTTATTTCGTAGTCTCTCAAAACTGGCCACAAGAACATACTGTTGCTATGAAAAATGATTTTTTAATCTCTTTAGAGTTATCTTGCTTTTCATTGGGGCTAATGTGAGGTTTCATCTCCACAGAAATATTAACCTATAAAAAAGCTACAAAGAAATCTCCAATAATGTAATTCAACAATTTTTAAAGTATTACTGATGTATTCTACTAGTAGCCTAAGCTTATGTTCAGAGGTCATATTCTATCACAGAATTCCTCATCTTAGTGTTCAATTGATTTCTGGGCAATTCATGACTTTTCATAACGAAAAACTAGACCAGAGTTGGCGACCTGTCAGAGGTGGCTTGTCAAGTGTTCACCTATTTGTTCTTTCACTGTAGGGATACAGTCACAATGTTAGCTCCTCTTCCCAGAGGGCACCTTTACGTGCCTGCTGTCTACTTCAGGACCTCTCATCTGACTGTTGGGAAGCTCTATTATTTAGGTAGTTTTCCTTTACATTAATGTGAAATTTACCTCTCTTCAACTTCCACCTATATTGCTGCTGGTTCTGCCCTCTGGAGCCATGAAGAGCCAATCACTTTGGGGATGATGGTAGAAGAACCTTCATCTTAACATGATCTATTCAATCCATGGAGACAGAGGGAGGACAAGCAGAGGAAGAAGTGTAAGAGTATAAGTCCCTTAAAGATAGGCATGATATTTTAAAAACTTCATACCCGTTGTAGCATCTGACATGGAACTTTGTACCTAGTGACTTCTCTCTCAGTTGAACTGAAGAGATAGGTTTCTTATGATCTACCAGCAGTCTGAAAAATCTCCTGTTTCATAGGCTACAAACCTCATACTAGCCTACACCAAGGTCTCCCACCCTTTAAGACTGGACATGCAGCATAAGATACCCTTAACTTCCTTTCCTGGGGACTTTGGGAAAAATAAATGGTGTTTCTGGGTCAAGTTACCCACAGGCTCAATTTTACTTGTAAGATACACCTTTTGATATCAGGTAACTCCTTAGAAGTACCTTAGATGTGTTGCAAAATCATATTATACAATATTTTGAGTCCATAATATGTGAGAATTCAGAGATGGACTCCCATATATAAAATATCAATCTATTCTAAAGTTATTTTCCAAATGGAAAATAATGGGGTCCACAGGGACTCCAGTAGTGATAACAGCAAATACTCCAAAATGTTATGGCTCAATGCAATAATGCTCTTTGAAAATTATAAAGCATTCTATAACTATAAGATGCAAGTACTAATTATTATAATTCCAGTTCCTGAGGGATGACTGTCAATCGAATGAAATAATGCATAGAAACTCTTTTATAAATAAGTTAACACATGTAGATCATTTTGCAAACCACAGAGTACTATATAAAATACTAGCTATGTTATTATAGTAGTTGTTGCTATAAACCTTAAGGAGCTATATAAATATAATGGTTGTTAAGTTGATGACAAGTAAACACGCTAACTGAATGTTCTGGATAGAGAGAGATCACTGAGAAATTGCTCTGTTAAAGAGGAAGGAACTGTGTGCCCAGGACCCTTCGTTGTTACTGAGTCACATCTGACTCTTTGTGACCCCATTTGGGGTTTTCTCGGGCAAAGATACTGGAGTGGTTTGCCATTTCCTTCTCCAGCTTGTTATACAGATGAGGAAACTGAGGCAAATGAAAATTAAGTGACTTGCCCAGGGTCACCTAACTAGTAAGTGTCTGAGGCCAAATTTGAACTCAGGAAGATGTCTTCCTAACCCCAGGCCAAGCAATCTATCTACTACACCAGGGCTTCTTAAACTTTTCCCACTCGCAACCCCTTTTCACCTGTTTTTACACAACCCCTGGCGCATAGGTATATAAAATAGGTATACGAATCAGACATTTACTGAAAATAAATCATAAATAAATTTATTTTAGAACAATTATTTGTTATACATATAATTTTGCCATTTATTAAAGACAAAAGCAAATTTGCACGCTAATGAGATGGATGTGCTTGTTTATTTTTATATAAAGAATTAAATCTTACTGGAATATTTGACACTGTAGGATGTAGAGCATCTTCAACATTTTTCAGAGTTGATTGATATTTTGATTTTATAATCGTCAGCGCTGAGAATGCCACTTTGCATAAATACGAGTACAAAATGGCAGAAGTATGTTTAGGACCATTTCAGAAACTGTTGGAAATTCTGTCCTAATCCCAAGTCAAAATTCATTTAGTGCTTTTGCGTGTACAGTAAAAATGCTGCCATTCTTAAAATTATAGTTTTGAGTCTGAACAGTGGTGTTTTTGGCAGCATTTTTTCACATTGAATGGCGTGAGGACATGTGCAGTGCAAAGTGTGCCTGTTGTATGTTCAGAATCAAGGCCGCAGTGAAGTTGCACAATGCAACGTTGGCAAGCACTGCCAAAAACACCTTGGATTCATTATGTGTTTGATTTTGAATTAATTTTTGGTCATTGCACATCCAGAAACCTTTTGCTGTTGCTAAATTTTTTGTGATCCCCACATTCAGTTATTTGACCCCATATGGTATGGTGACCCACAGTTTAAGTGCTGTAGGGGCAGCTAGGTGGCACAGTGAATAAAGTACCCGCCCTGGGGTCAGGAGGACCTGAGTTCAAATTCGGCCTCAGACACTTGACACACTTACTAGCTGTATGACCTTGGGCAAGTCATTCAACCCCACTTGCCCTGCCTTCCCCTCTCCAAAGGAAAAAAAAAAGGAAAAAAAGTGCTGTACCACCTAGCTGCCCTTAAGGGAAGGGATGTGTGCCTAGGACACTTTAAGACTTAAGATTTCCAAGATAATATTGCATATTTTCCTCAATGGTTGGGGGAGGGGCTGGAGGTAGAGAGATAATGTGGAACTCAAAATTAAAAAAAGAAATGTTCCAAAATTGTTACATGTAATTGGGAAATATTTAATGAAATAAGTAAAATATATTTTTAGAAGACTTTATATTTCTCACCGTCACTGAGGTTATGTGACTTACACAAAGGTTATTTTATTATTTAGCTAAGTAAACCTTAGATGTTATTTTATTTGTGTCTTTGAGGTCTACTCTCCTGTCTCCCAAGGGTCTTGATTTTGAGTTGCACTTAAAGTCAGCAAAAATAATCAAGATCACAGAATATTGCTTGGAAGCAACCTCTGGTTGAGGCCACCTAATCTAACATTCTTAGCCAGTGATTGGTCATCTAGCCTCTACCTGGAAAAGCTCTACTGATGAAGATCCTGCTTACTTCCAAGACAGTCCATTCCTCTCTGGGAACAGATCTAGTTATTAAAAAGATTCATTGTTTTCTGTTCTCCCACCAAACAACTTAACATTCCCAGTTCTTCCAGCCTATTCCCATGTGCCAGAGTTACTGGTCCTAGCAGCCTCCTGATCACTCTTCTCTGGCAGCTCTCCAGCTTGCCAAAGCCTTATTTGAGATTACTCCCAGAATTGAACACAGCCCTCCAGATGTTGTCTGAGTAGGAGGTGTGTGTGTGTGTGTGTGTGGCTACTAACAAATTTCACGTTTCTGAGTGTTATTGCACCAAATACTGCTTTTGCACCCAGAGGATAACTTTTTCTTTAATGAGTGGCTCTTGTTACCCTATTCAGATTCAGAAGAGAGCATTTGAAGAGAATTTGAAGAGCTCTGACTAGTAATGAATTAGCCAATCAACATTTATAATGATAATGAAGAACTGACAGCCTTCTGAAACCTATAGCCTAAGTGAATTAGCAGGATCCGTTAAGAGCTATTTGCCTGAAATACTTCCCTCTAGGTGTCTCTCTGTCACTCTTGTGTGTGTGTGTCTCTCTCTCTCTGCCTCTGTCTTTCTCCATGTCTCTCTCTCTGTCTCTGTGTCTCTGTCTCTCTCTTTCTCCCTCTCTCCCATATACATGTGTATGTATATCATAGCAATATAACAGTCTATTATTATTTAATAATATATATTTATATTACATATGTAATCTCTCTCATCTGTTTCCTTGCTGAATACTTTGAAACATTTTTCTTTTCCTCTTCATTAGCTTATGTTTTTACCCTGTGTGTCTCATTGTTCCCACTTTTCCTTTCCTTCTTTTCCCCCTTCCTTTCTCATTCCCAATGTTCCCTCCAAAAAAACCGACACTAAACCAACATACCTGATCTTTAATGGGCCAAAATACAGACCCGAATTCTAATTGAAAATGTTTATATTTATTTTATACAGCTTTGGATTCTGTTCTAATTCCTTGCCTATATAAATTATATGTAACATTCAAGGTATAGCTTGGGTTTTCCTTGTTCAGAAAACCTATCTTAATTATTTTGGCCAATATTCATCTCTTCTCTGACATATGAAACTATCATCTGATTTTTTTTTTCTGAACCTCGCTCCCTCGGTAGCCCTAAATTAAAAAAAAAGGTACCTTATGTTGGAAAGTAGAATACCTTAAAACACCTGTTAATCTTTGCATTGGCATTTCTGGACATGTGTATTTTGGTGTCCTATGGCACCGGACTTTTTTTTAAACTCCATTATAGCTAAATATAATATGATCAGATGCAGAATTTGAAAGTGTTTTTTCTTTCACTAGAGCACACTGAAAACACATCTTAGACTCTTCCCTGTCCCTTTCTCTTCACCTCCTGTTGATTTAGTTTTGATCTATGGTAGCAGTTTGTGAACTTTCAAGCAATATTAAATTAAAACCAGTCAGCACGCTGAAGAATTTGTAGCTTATTTCTATGCCTACACTTGCTACTTAATTAAACAATGTGCATATCTTTTCTGCATTTTCCCCTGAAGATTTTTTGAAATTATGTAAAACTTCTTCCTCTATTGCTGAGTCTGTTGTTGAGTCTAGCTTCCAGACTACTCTTGCAAGCCATCAGAAGCTAGCAGAAGGGCAGCTATGGTAAAGAGATAAAGTCTTGGGTAGAAGAAGGTATAAGTAGATAGAAGTTTGGTTACATTGGATTAGATTAATTTTTTTTTTACCTGGCTGGCAAGTATTGAGGGTAGCTGTTATCTGTAGTTGGAACAGTGGTTACAGTGGAGTTCTGCTATATCTGATATTCCTTATTATAATGACATTATAGATTAGAATGTGCTGGTAACCCTTTCTTGTTCACTTTGAAATATTTAAGACCTTATTAGAAAATATCAACCTTGCTAAGAAAATACATTACCTCAATATGCCCTTTATTTTCCCAGAAATCTAAATTAGTTTGTACAGATCTGATTGTAGGCTCAACCCCATTGGTTATTGATTTCTTTTTGGTATTTATTAGGACTCCATGTTAACCCTTGAACTGTGTAACTTTGGGTCTAAATACAATAAAGAAGTACCAGTGTTTATTGACAAGTGATCTGGGCCAAGAAATTCCTAAGATTTTGAAGAAAACTCATTTAAAATCTAAGGATGACAAACATCAGTTTGTGGAATGGTAACAGTTTGGTGTATTTTTCTGCAAAATTTTGACTTATCTCATTCTAATTCTTGAAACGTTCACTGGATATACTGCTTGCATATCTCCTTAGGAGCACAATCTGGGGTCCATAATGGGTAACACAAGGCTGGAGAGCTGCATGCCTGAAACAATATTCTTAAACCAATGATGTAGCATATAACATTTTCTAATCAATTCTTTTGAATAAACAGAATAATTACATTTTTTTAAAAGGTTCCCTGATTCTTATCCTCATTGTTTAGCCTCAGCACATATCTCTGGAGCCTTTCTGACCCAGTTACTTTATTTCTGTGTATTCATAGTTTCTGGCTTCAAGTTTGTGTGTTGAACCTATTCCTTGGCAAGCTGAAATTGAACCTGTCAATATTGTCAGATAAAGAGAGATACTGTGAGATTCACGGTCCTCAGAAAATGGACTAATTCCAAGGCCTCTTTTGCTGTGGCCTCAGGAGCAAGGGATCACAGATTAAAAACTGGAAGGGACCTGAGAAATCATTCAGCCCAGCTCACTCATTTTATAGACATTTTTACAGAGAGACTGACTTATCCAAGGTCACACAACTAGCATGTGGATATGAACCTGGGTGCTCTCACTTCAAATCCAGTCTTCTTTCCTTTAGACTATTCTGCTCTTCTGGGCTACTTTCCCTCATCATAGACCCAGAGCCTTGTAATCAGGACCAAGCAAAATATGTGGTCAGAGTAGAATTCAACTCAGGATCACCTGTTAAGAATTTAGCCCTGTTAGGCATTTTCAGTAGGGGATCAAAGGCAGCTGGCTGAAACAGAGAGAGTAGCACTAAGGAACTCAGTGCTATCCTGGGCTCAGTCCATTCCTCTCTGTCCCTAGCAGAATCCAACTTTGGCATATATCTGGAAGGACCAATTCCTCCCTCTACCATTAGGTAAATATAGCAAATGTGCATAAGCCGTGGGGAATGAAATCTCAGAACAATTGGATTCAGTCCCTTTCAGCTCCAGGATGAAGGGGACAGAACTCCAAGCAAGGGAAAATGAACAGGACAGAGAGGTCTTCTCACATTGACAGTTTTCAGCTTTAAACAGCAAATACCAAATAAAGTGCATCTTTCGTTCAGTTCCAAGGTAAGGCTTTAATGACCTCAATACCGGCTCATATCCATCAGTTTCAAATCAAAAATCTAACTCAGAAAACTTACCTCCTCCAGGAAAGCCGTGCTCAGTGACCTCACCCCACCTCAAAGCTGTGCTCACTCATCTCACTTCATTCTGTCCATCCTAATCTTCCTTCACTCTCAAACCCTGTGCCCCTCCCCCCACATTGCCTTAGCAGAAGGGCAGTGAGTCTGAGGTAATTCATTTGCACATTTTGGACTTTGTAAGGATGTCTTGTGTATAAGGTACATTTGTGTCCTATTTCTTTGATGTGATGAGATATCTGTAGTCAGGGCTTGGGTCTGTCCATTAGCATGAGGGGGTTAGGACAGAGGATGCAGAGAAGAATTGAATCATTCCTTTCTCAGTCCTGAACACTAGATGCTGGTGCCTAAATGACAGAACAAGATGGGAAGAAGGATAACATCTTGCTTTGTATTGAACCTAGGGTTGGAGGAGGTGGGTCACCCAGTAACCAGGGAATGACTGTCTCCTTTCAACCTCAGTACCCTGTGTATGGCTGTGGTGACTTCCCGATTACGGAAACTGTAGATGAGTGGGTAAAGTAGGGGTGTCACATTGGTATAGACAAGTGCCAGTGTCCGGTCCTGCTTTGGGGCATAACTGGTCTTGGGTCGTGCATACATGAAAGTGGCACAGCCATAGTGCAGCAGAGTAACTGCCAGGTGGGAGGCACAAGTGGATGCAGCCTTCCTGCGGCCCCCAGATGAATGCAGGCATCTCAGGGCACCCACAATGGCACCATAGGAAGTCAGGATCAGGAAAGAGGGCACCAATAACAGCACAATGCAGGCCACAAGTAGGGGCAGTTCCTCCACATAGCTGTGGGTACAGGCAAGGTGTAGCACAGCAGTGATGTCACAGAAGAAGTGAACCAACAGGTGAGAACCACAAAAGGGCAATTGGAAGACAGCCACTGTGAGAAACAGGGAGACTGCCAGTCCCCCAAGGCAGCAGCTTATAGCCAGCCTCCCACAGAGTCCTGGAGTCATCATGGCTGGATAGCGCAGAGGGTGGCAGATGGCCACATAGCGGTCGTAGGCCATGGCTGCTAGTAGGAAACACTCGGCTCCTCCAAGGGCCACAAACATCTGCATTTGCACTGCACAGCCCACAAACGAGATGGGGCTGCCTCGGTTTTGGCCCCTGGCTAGGTCAGCTAGGCAGCGGGGCACTACTACCAATGTATAGCAGAGCTCAATAGCTGACAGCTGGCACAGGAAGAGTAACATTGGGGGGCGACTGGCAACTGAGGCCACAGACACAAGGATGACCAGGTTTCCACTCAGGGTGGCCAGATGTACGACTAACAGGAGCACAAAGAGGAAAGGCTGTAGGTGAGGGAATTCAGAGAAGCCTTGTAGAAAGAAGTCAGGAGGCATCTCTGTTTCATTCCATGCACCTTCCATGTACTGCAGCTGATAGCCGTGATGCCTATGGGAAAAGAGGGAGATGCCAGTTTGGAGAAATGATCTGTTGGGTAAACAGCATTGGACTTGGAGTCAAATGACTTTGGCTTGAATCCTGGTTCTTCAACTGAAAAGCTATGGGACATTGGACAAGTTACTTGTCTCTGGGCCTCAGTTTCCACAGCTCTAAATCTAAGGACTCTATAGTTGCTATCAAAGGGGAACAGGGGTGGGAGAAGGGAAGAAAAATGGCGGAGAATCTATAAGAAGAATTTCCTGAGAGAGAAACACTTGAATATATGACAATTTAATGAGAGGAAGTATGGTGTAGTGGCAAAAGCCTCCTGAACCTAAAGTCTGACCCTTACTGGCTATGTGACCATGGGAAAATCATGTAACTTTTCTGATTCTTAGTTCATTTGTAAAATAGCGATAATGATTAATAGCTAACACAAAGCACTTTATATAATATCTGATCCTTGCAACAACTTTGTTGAGATAGATGATATACTTATTCCCATTTTATGGGAACTTGAAGTTGAGAAAGGTTATATGACTTACCCAGGGTCTCAGAAGTAGTAAGTGTCTGAGTCAGGATTTAACCTGACTCCAACTCCAGCACTTTATGCAACAGCTACTTGGCTGACTACTAATATATATACCACTTATCTCAAAAGATGGTCGAGCATCAAGTTCTATGGAAAGTGTGCCTCTCTTATGAAGCCTTTCTGAATTGCAGGAGCATTGCATTTGAATTCAGAGGACTTAGTTTTAAGCCCCCCAATAATGCTTATTAGCTGTGTGATCCCTTCCAAGTGTAGATCTCTGAGTCTTCATTCCCTTCTATTTAAACATTTCCTTAACCCACTCCCCTTTTGCCCCTTTCCATCACCTTAACCCTTTCCCATAAAACATGCTTCTGATTTGTGCAAATATTTCATGATCTATTCATGTTCTGGCTTAACATTTCTGCTTGTTTTTCCTACATTCTTGTGGTCATGTCAGCAATTAAGAGATCAGGGGTCGTATTTTTGTCCTTCTTTACGCCTTCTAATTAATATCCTGTTTGATCTGGGACTGAGCTATTCTTTTTATTTCTTTTTCTAAGCACAGAATCACAGAAATCTAGGGCTATGGGAGATCTTAGATCACCTAATTTGATCACTCCCCCCCCCCCCCCACCAATTTCACAGATGAAAAATAGTAGACTCATGTCACATGCTACTTAAGAGTCAAGCCAAGATTAAAACCCAGGCCTTCTGCTTAATTACTAGTCCAGTGTTTTTTCTATGCCAAGACATTGTCTGCCTTCGTGTATCAGGGATATTATCAATGTTCCTGACATTTTAATTTAGAACCAAATGATATATATTGCTTTACAAACATTAAATTGTTTTATATTTGTTAGATACTATTTAATTAAAACAATTAATAATTTAACAGTGTTTCAAGCAACTCTGACAAGAGAGTAGATGATGTATACATTGGGATATACCTTTCAAATTCATCAGTGGATTCCAAATTTTAGAAAAGAATATATTATCTTTGTATATAGTATCTTTGAATATTATACATATCCCAGAATATCAGAAGTAGAAGGTATCTTTGACACCACCTCCTCCAAACTATGCATGAGCAACCATGTCCTTGATAATGTTATTGACAAGTGATTCTGTATCCCCCACTAAAGACTCCCAGTGACAAGGAAATCATTACATATTCATTCTATTTTCATGTCGCATTTGGATAGCCCTGATAATATTATAGACAGGCTTGATGGAGTAAAATGCTGTATTGTGAAAGGTAATACACACCTGCCCTGGCCATTGGAAAAATGGATTTTAAAAATTTGTTTGATGATGGAGGTAGTGATGGGGAGGGCCAGAATGGCAACTTGTGCGTGTTCAGTCATTGGTCTTTGTACTAAGAGACCAATAACCTCCTTCCCCTTATCCATTTAATTGAACTTACACTGAGTTTATTAATTTTGCTACTTCTTATTATGAACTATTAGTATATCAAAGCAATGTGAAAAATGTAGTTTGCCAATTGAGTGAACCATGCCAATCATAGAACCCTTGAATGTTAGATTTGGAAGAGGCCTTACAATTCTCTACCTAATGCAGAGAATCTCTTCCTGTGGCACACCTGACAGATGATTATCATATCTCTGCCTGAAGACTTCTAAGAATGACTATCTTACTACTTAACTGTGCAGCTGATATAACTTTCAGATAGTTCTAATTGTTAAGATTTTTTTTCTTCCATTGAATTGAAATCTGCCTGTCTCTAATTTCTACCCATTGTTCCTAGGTTTTCTCTCTAGGACAAAGTAACACAAATACAATCTCTCTTCCTTGTGTCTTTCTTTCATATACTGAAGACAGTTATTGTGCCTACTCTGTTTTCTCTTATGCAGGCAAACCATCACTAGTCCCTTCAACTGATCCCCATGTGGTATGATCCTAGGCACTTCAACATGTTGGAAACCCTCCTATACCCTCACTTAGCCATCTTTCTGCCTTGTCAATATTTGCCCTAAAATTTCCTGCTCCACCCTGAATGCATTATGCAAGATGTAGTCTGACCAGAACAGAGCTTAGCAAGACTATAACCTCCATTTCCATACACAGAAGGCACTAGTGATCAGTGAGAGCAAGAGATGGTATTAATAATATGAATAATAATATAAAATAATTTGATGATCGAAAGAGAAGGTTAGTGAGTCCAATAAATTTTTAGAGCTGCATAAAACCATATAACAAGGAAAACAACAATATAATTGCATTATCTAAACAATGGGAGAGAAGACTGTCTCCCCCTTCCTATTTATATATTTTATCTGTAAAAGGATGGCAGTGGTTATTAATAACTAAAACAATTAACTAATTCATAGTTCAAAAGGAAAGAAAGAGTGAGCTCACCTTTTCTCCCATATCCCAATCAGGGAATAGGTCATTTTCTTTTCATTATTTGGCATAAATTTAGGGGGTAATCCTCTACAACTTCCAATTGTTCCCTATGCCTGCTCTTTCATACCCCCTATTTTCATATGACATTCTACCATAATTCACTCTCTCCTCATTTGCAAAACCCTCATATATGAGCCCAGAAATACTCTGAGGGGTACATAATGTTGTTCAATTTTTACCTTATTTGGGGTTTTTTTGGCAAAGATACTGGAGTAGTTTTCCATTTCCTTCTCCAGATAATTTTATAGTTGAGGAAACTGAGGCAAACAGGGTTAGGTACCTTGGCCAGAGTCACACAGCCAGTAAGTGTCTGAGGTCAGATTCGAACTCAGGAAGGTAAGTCTTCCCGACTCTAGGCCTGGCACTCTATCCATTGCACCACCTAGCTGCCCCAACAATATTTAGAACAAAATATGGAAAATAATAATAATAATGATGAGAGCCAGCATGGGTGTGATGACTAGAGGCCTTCCCTGGGAGTCAAGAAGACTTAAGTTCAAGAAAAACCTTTGACACATACTGGTCATGTAGGTGACCCTGGGCCAGTCACTTTAACTCTCGGTGTCCCTAAAAGGGTAAGTTGTAAATCAGGTATGTTGGTAGAGGAAGTTCCTCATTGGAAGCTCCACACACAGATTTGGTATAATAAATGACAACAGCAACAACAACATATAATAATGTTACATTTATATAGGACTTAAGCGACACTGAGCACTTTCCTCATATCTACCTTTGAGGTAGATAGTACAAGTATTTTTTATCCCTGTCTTGGAGGTGGGAAACCTGAAGCTCTGAGGGTAAAGTGCTCTTTATTAGTGTCAGAGCTAGGCCTCAAACTCAAGTTTTCTAATTTCAACACCAACGAATGCCCTTTCCACACAGAGTCCTCATGGAAACTTGGTCCTTTGTGGTCACCCAGGACATATACCCAGTCCTGTCCATCACACTATGCCCTACGAGCCCATCCACACTGTCCTCTGGTCATCTCTCTGTTCTTTCCCATACTCTTCTGCTCATGTATTCCTCCTTTTTCTCTTATTAGGTATGGAAAGACAGTATACAGCTTTCCTTTATGCTTAAGAGTTCAGACAGTTTCCTCTTTTTTATAAGTTCTCAGAAACTCCCTACAGAACCTCTTTTTTTTCTGAATGGAGGTAGAAGTGACCATTGATAATCTGGTGCTTGGGCATTTGTAGTGAGAAAGTTTGTCACTGAGGCCAACAATTTCATCCTCAAGTTTCTTTAACACTCAGAAACACTTGTCCTGATGATTTATTGACAACTTACTTGTTAATTGTTGCTAAGAATACCGGGTACTTTTATCACCATTTCATCTAGCTTTTCCAAAAGACACCTTGGGAATGGGAATCCAAGTGAAGAGGGAAACAAACATTCAGTCATAGTCTCCACTCTCTTTTTCTCTTCCTAGAGGGGATGTTTTGCTCCTGATTCTCCAGCTGGATTTCTGCCTTTGGTATATTTTAAGACTCTTTCCAAACGAAGGAATGAACCAGCAGGGCCTTAAAAACACATTTTCCAACCATCACTCACAGAAGAGGAGGAGAATTAACTTCAAAGAAAATATAAAACCCAACATTAGAAGTTTCTGGCAGGAAGATTGTTTCTGTTCTAAAAACCAAAAGGCTAACCTCATTGCTTTTAAGTGCATAATCACTGCCCTGTCACATTTTGATAGGTATTCTAGATGCTAGCTCTCCTGCACTGCAAAATGTCAGCATCTTTTCTATAAAGAACACTTCACGTCAATTGACCAAACATTTATTAAACCTCATTCCAAAGATGAAAAACTGCATAGTCCCTTCCCTCAAGGAGGTTACAATCCAACAGAAATATTTTATTCTCAAACTGCCTTTGAAGTAACCTTTTGTTTTCCTTGCATTGATTTTTTTCAGTAAGAATTTGTGCTAGAAGGGGCCAGTTCATATCCCTCTTAGTCTTAAAGGTCCTCCTTCATAGTGATAATGACTGAACATTTTTAGGTTTTTGGTGCATCTGAGTGCAGTGGGTACTAGGTGCTAGAAACATGGCAGGTAAGTAGGCAGCCAAGAGGGGTGAAGAAACTCAGAACATCATTATGCCATCAGAGCATCTTTATGGTAATCAAACTTGCCAGTCACTGATTAGGCTATTGGGCTTCAATATACTTGTGCCCCAAGCTGGATCTCAAAGAGAAGCAGCATTAGACTCTGGGAACAACGTGTTCCTCTGGGACTGCATTTCTTTAATCCAGGGAGAGTTAGGGAGGAGTGCCTTTTAGTTCAAGAGTCCTGTGGAGAGGCTTCTTTCTGCCCTACTCCATTGCTTCTCCCACTGATGGGAAATAGGATAGATGTGATGAAATTCAAGGTAATGAATAGCCTGAAATAACACCATTCATTGGAAAGAACACTACACTGTGTATAGAGATCTGGGTTCTAGTTTTACTTCTGACAGTTACCAGTGGGGTCACTTGGACAAATTTCACTTCTCTGGATCTCATCTAATACTAATATCTCTACTCAGTCTCTACTCATTCACTCCTCACCCCCTTCCAATATGGCTTCTAACCATACCTCTCTACTGAAGTAACTCTCTCCAAGGTCAGCATGATCTCTTAATCACTATGTCCAATAGTGGTTGACAGGTCTCATTCTCATTGAGCCTTCAGAAGCATTTAAACTAGTGAACCACCCATTTTTTTTCTCATATTCTTACTTTGGATTCTAGTCTTTTCTGGGTTTTTGTCTCTCTTTTTTTGTTTGCTCCTTAATGGTCTTAGTTTTATTTTTCCCTTCTTCTATACCCCAAGTGCAGGATCTACTCCAGTCTTCTCCTCCTCTCTTTCTAACACTAACTCACTAATTCACTCCTGTGATATCATTGCTCATCTCTAAGCACAAAATTTGCAGATCTATATATTCAGTACAGATTTCCCCCCTATATTCTAGTCCCACATCAACTGTTTGATGGACATCTCTTCTACCAGTACCTAAAATCCTATTTGTCCTAAACTAAACTTACCAATTACTATCCTCAATCTGCCTCTCCTAAAATAGTTTCCTTGTTGCTATTAAATTCACCACTATCCTTCCATTTGCCCATGCTCAAAACTGTGAGTTCATCTCCATTCTCACATCTAATTCAATCACAAAATCCTGTCAAGTCTGTCACCTCAATAACTGACCTCTCACCTGAGCTCACATGATCATCACCATAATTCAGGCCCTTATGACATAGAATTTTTAGGATCCTCCTACCTGATTTCCTGGACTTTGGTTTCTCCCCTCTCTAATCCAGACTACACAAAACTGCTAAAATAAATTTCCTAATGAATAGGTTTCACCATGTTACTTTTCCCCTAAAAGACCCTTCATTGGGTCCTTTCTGCTTTTAAGATTAAGTATTGACTCCTTAGCCTGGCTTTTAAGGCCCTTCATGGTCTGATCCCAGCTTATCTTTGTAGTTTTATTTCACACTACTCAATTTCTTGCCCATCGTTGCCTAGCTAAAATGGAACTAGCAGCTCTTTCCTTTTTTATCCTGTGACCATATCTTTACTCAGTTATCTGCATATAGAGAATGCAGAGTCAATTTTTTTTCTCCATTTGTTGAAATACTTTTCCCCTTAAGCACCTAGGTCCTGAAAAAAGTTTGCTCTGATCTTGTCAGTTGAAAGTAAGATTTTGCTCCTTCAATTTTCTTAGAATATTTTGTTGGAATCTCTCCTTTGCCTCCATCACCTTCTACCTTATATCATAATCTCTTATGTTTCATATTCCTCCTATTATACTGCCGTCTCTTTAAGGCAGATATTGTGTCATTTTTCATCCTTATACCCCCAGCAGATAGCAAGCTGCCTTGCACTTTGATTGTAGTGCTTTAAAATTCTTGTTGACTTGAGTTAGATTGAATTTCTAACATCCTTTGTAGTTAAATGATTTTGTAGTAATTGAATGAAAAACCAGCTTTTTTAAGATAGAAACTTCCATGGATTAATGTGGGAAGGGAAGAATCCAGCTATTATTTTAGGAGCAAATTGAAGATCTCGTCCCTCTCCACCCCATTTCAAATCCCCAGCATCCTCAGTGGGAACATTTTTGCACCTTATGGAACTGGAAGGGCAAAATGAGGAATCACATTTTTTTATCACCATATATATCCTGCAACAAGGGCTTAAAGGAACATTATTACTCAAACTGCTTTCTTACTAATGAAGGAGAATAGCCTTCAGATATGTCCTTGTTTTTTGAAGGTATTTATGTACCTTAAACAGAAATACCACTGTCCCCACTTTTCAGATGGGCTTGCTGAAGCAGAAGGATGTAGCTGGGCAGAGCTCCCCAGGAAAAAAATAGGATCAGAGCCCAGGAGTCCTTGTGTCCATAGCCAGCACTTTTATTTCTTCTTCATCTACTTCCTCCATCCACCCCCCTCCCCTGCCTATAACCTATTTAGAATTATAAACTTTTGGAGGTGAAAGAGACCTTAGAGACAATTTAGTGCAAGCCTTCTCGTTTTACAGTTAAAGAAACTGAGATCTTAAAGGTCAAACACATAGACATAGGCATACATGGAACTAGACTCCAATCCTCCTGATCCCCAGGCCAATGTTCTTTCAATTCAACACATTGTACATTGTGAAGATATGTCTCCGTTTTGTGGGGCAAGGGGCTATGACTGAGAGTAGGTTAACTAGATAGGCATTACTGCCTTAGATTCCCTCTTTTCTGGAAAGGGAAATGCGTGTTTGTAGGGTGACTCAATTTCCCTGCACTGCAATGCAACCCTCTTTCCTCTACCTCTGTTCTCCTAAACCGAGAGCCCTCCTTACCTGTGCTTAGGGCTAGGAATGTCTCGGTGATGGATCCAGAGAAGGCTTAGATCATTGTGGTAAAAGAATGGGGAGAACACAGTAACAATGAAAAACCATGAATTACAAAAGTAAAGAGAATAAGGGAAAGAGACATAGAGAAAGGGAGACATATAGAGACAGAGGCAAAGAAAGTATGAGCGGGAGGAGTGCCTTAAGGTGATTTTCATTGTAACCCCATAGAGCAGATGGCTGGATAGGGCCTTAACTTGATTTATATCCCTTGGGGATAGGGCAGGAGGGAAAAGGAAGAGGATGATTGTCACTTTTTACATGGCATCCAGAGGGAGGGCAAAGGAAAAATAGCTGGTGATTAATTTCCTCTCTTAACAAAGACTTTTTCTTTCTTTGAGTAAAGACATTAGGGGGAGATTTGGTCCTTACAATCATAGTACATAGACTGCTAGAACTGGAAAGGACCTTAGAGACCATTTATTTTATCCCCCACCTACATTTTACACGTAGGACACTAAGACCCAAAGAGTTAGAGAGACTTGCCCAAGGACACTCAGCTTGTTAGTGACTGAGGAGGGACTAGAATCTCCTGACTGAACACTTATCTCTATCCCATGGTTAGCCTCATCCTCCAGGGCTACAAACCCTGTGACTGCTGTACCGAAGTGCTACCTCAGCTGGTACCACTGTGCCCATCTTCAGATGACTGCTTTTAAACTCTGCAGTAATGTCCTAGACCATGATTGAGATCATCCATTTTGGGGGATATCTGAAATTCAACTAACATGAAATACCTACTCTCTTCAAGACAGTCTGCTAGGATACAAATGAAGCCAATAAATATTTAATAAGCATTTACTATGTGTCAAACACTGTGCTAAGTGCTAGGAAGATAAAGATGTCAATACAAAGGTAGAGATTACACAGTACTTTCTTTTTAAAATTAATAAAAATAAATATTTTCTTTCCCTTTTATCTCTTAACTCTCATGCCCCCACTGGGGAGGAGGGAACAAAATAAAACAAAAGCCTGATAACAAATATGCATAGATAAAGCAAAACAATTTCACACGTCAAAATGTGTTTCATTCTGTATTTGTAGTCCACCATCTCTTTCAGGAGTGCATTTTTTATATCTTTATATCCAAATTTTATGGTTGGTCATTGTGTTGATCAGACGTCTTAGGTCTTTAATTTTTTTTTTACAGCAATGTTGTTACTGTATAAATTGTTTACCTGGTTCTGGTCACTTTACTTTGTTTCATGTCATACAAATCTTCCAAGACTTTCCTGAAACAGTCCCTACCATCATTTCTCATAGTGAAATATTGTTCCATCATATTCATATTTAATGGTGGCTTTGCTGCACATGGCCAGATCACCTAACATGGAGCCACTCAACCTCTGGAAAGTGACACTATGTTCTCCTATCACATCACTGAGAGTAGCCTCCATTGATTGGCATTGTAGCTAGAACAGTTCATGTTTTTGAAATGACCAGACTGAGACAGTCTCACTCTCTTTCCAGAGAGGGCAAAGTTTAACCCCTAGCATAAGCCTCGTGAAATGAACTGGTGAGAGACAAAGGGGAGCTTCCTTCTCCTGCTCTCCCTCTTACTCCGTGACTCTGAGGAATAGTCCTAAGTTTCTGTTTCATTTGACCTTATCAGTTTCTAGGTACATTCAGCAATTTCCTATCCTACCCTGATGCCTTGGAGCCAGGATTCTAGGCAGCCAGCCTGGCAGAGAAACCTGGGGAAGTCAGGGAGGCTGGACCTCAAGCACAAAGGTGAGGGAGTGCTTTGGACTTGAGCACCATTGCCCCATATTTCCTTTCATTTTCAAACTCATTTACCTGTTAAGCCCCTCAGGTAGGAAGGCGACCTGAAAGGGAGTCTGTCAGGATGACCATTCTGGGGTGGATTGGTGGGAATCAGGAGGAGAAAGCAGGAGGAAATGAAATATGAAGAAGTGTGTTCCCCCATGTCAGTTCCTGGGACAGAGCCCCAGTCACTCCGTATAGTTTCAGCTCTTACTTATATTCCCTTGCAAGATGGCTCCTCTTCCATGCACTTTTCTGGAAATAGGGGGAGCATGGCAGAATTTAGGAGATCAGTTGCAGGAGTACTTAAAGACAAGAATTTGAAGTGAAGAAATCACCCAATGCAAGTCACATTGTTGCCTGGTATCCTAATTCTAGCAACTCTGGAGGAGCCAGAGATCCTATCCTTCTTGCTTATTTTCCAAAAGTGGGGGGAAGACTGGTGTTTGGGGACAGGGCCACTTGGTGACACTTAGCATTTATAGTATAATGTTCCCCATTTGTAACTGAATGGGGCTGGGTAGTCTGCATCATAAGGCAACTCATGAGCACTATATTAGATCAGATGTTGCTTTTAACAGAGGAGATGAACTTGTTGCTAAGGAATTATCAGTGCTCAGAAGCTTAAATAGGGAGATATTTGGGTACCCACATAGGACATGGGATACTTTCAGTCCACTACGCTGAGAGTCAGATATTTGTGACGAGCCTAGCTTAATAAATGTGCTTAATAGATATGTCTTGACTATTGACTGACTGAACTGATGCACCTAGAGCAACCCAGTTATCAAGTGGTAGAGCCAGGTCTAGAACCTGGAACTTTGTGGCCATTTGCTCTTGCCACTAAACCATGCTGATAAACTCTGACATTATCTGTGTGAATATAGCTTACTCTTTTAGCAGATAATAATGAGCATGTACAGCTGGACTGTACCTCCAAGCTCCTCTTTTCTTTTGCTGCTAAAAGTTCTGGGGATGGTCTTTACTTATACTGTCCATTTCCTGGCTACTCATTCATTCCTTTTGTTTTCTTTTGGACTGGATCTATGGTTTCTTTGACATGGGAAACTCAATGAGAAAAATCCCCTTTTATATGTGGATCCATAGCTATTCTTTAGTTTGTGGCCTTCGAGAGTTGTCCAGGGACACACAGCCCAGAATCACACAGCTAATATCGGTAAGAGGTGAGAGTTAAATCCAGATCTTCCTGACATGGAAGCTTCCTCTCTGTCAACCACATTATGTTGCCATTCATTCATCCCTTAACCCTCTGTAATCTGGCTTCCGTCTTCATCATTCTATTAAAATTGCTTCTCCTGAAGGTCACTGATGACCTCCTACTTACCAAATCCAATGGGTATTTCCTTAGTAATCATCCTTCTTGACTGCATCATTTGGCATTGTGCCCAATCCATCCTTTCTCTTTATTTCTTTAGAACAGAAGACAATTTTGATCCTTTCTCCCCCCACCCCCAACCCTGCCCAATCTATGATTTTTCTTTCTCTTTTGGTTGAGAGCACTAAATAAGAAGTCAAGGATAGGAAAACAGCACTAACAAAATATAAACATGTGTGGCCTATGTTGAATTGCTTGCCTTCTTAGGGAGGCTGGGTAGGAAGGGAAGAGGGGAGAGAATTTGGAACTCAAAGTCTCAAAATTGTATGTTCAAAAAAAGTTGTTTTCTGCATGCAACTGAGAAATAAGATATATAGGGAAGAAGGCATAGAAATCTATCCTGCCCTGCAAGAAAGTAAGGGGAAAGGGGATGGGGCGGAGTGGGGTGACAGAAGGGAGAGCCGAGTGGGGAATGGGGCAATCAGAATATATGCCATCTTGGAATGGGAGGAGGGTAGAAATGGGGAGAAAATTTGTAACTCAAAATCTTGTGGAAACCAATGTTGAAAACTAAAATATTAAATAAATAATACAATTTAAACAAACCAATAATAGGGTCAAAAGTAAGGTAAGTAAACATAAGTCAGTAAATGGGATACAGACACTGGAAGGCAGAACAAGATAAGAAAGAGAACTGAAGTCTATACAAAGAATCTTAACCACAATTTTAACTGGGAAATCTGTAAGGTAAGGTGACCAATCAGTCAGCAATCCCTTGTCTTCCTTTCCATATGGCTATAAGAACTCTTACCTAACCAGTCTCCATTTCCACTCCCAGACCCATCTCAGAGGATTACTACCTATTTCTCATAAAGATTTTGGTTACCAGGTTGTTAGCTTGCTCATCTGTCCTCTTCTCTACTTCAGTGCCTTTATTTGTCCTCATCCCTTCTCTCCTCCTTCCCTCCAGTCTCAGAGAAGGAAGTGACCCAGTTTCCTTGTCAAGGTTAACCCCTCCATATGTGCTTTACAGCATGTTCCCACCTGTCTTAATAATTTATTCTCATCTTCAATCTCTCCCCCCGTATTGATTCTTTAACCGCTACTTACAAACATTCTCTTATCTCCCCGCTTTCCTGAAAAACTATCCTTGATGCTGCTGTCTCTTCAAGCTATTGTCTTATATCTTTTCTCCTCTTCATTGAACTTCTAGAAAGAGTAATCTATAACTCCCACCTTGACAAACTTGATAAACATTTTTGTACATATAGGTCCTTTTTCATGTTTCTTACATATAGGCTTACTACTACCCACTCACTCTTCAGCTATCTGCAAATGTGCAACCATGCCCACCACCTCTCAACTAAACCTGCTCTTTCTAAGGCCATGAATACCATTGTAATTGACCTATTCTCTATCCTTACCTTCTTTTACTTCTCTGAAGCATTTGCCATCATCCAGAAGTCAAGACAACTGTTGATGCTTCAAGACACAGCAGATAACCTTGGAGTCTTTGATATCTGTGCAAGCCCTAAGAGCTCTGCAGCACCTGCTTCAGCTGCCTTCATGGCTGTTGGAATAAATTGTTCTCATCTGTCCATTCTGCTGTGAAAAGTCTTCATGTGTTTGGGGTAGATATCCCTCTAACTCACCAATGGTTTTGAGATTCTTTGGTTACCCTCGACCTGGTTTAGTCCATGTGCCAAAATGTTTTACTGGGTGTGGCTGCTATCCATGTTACAGCTTCTCAGAGCCACAGGTGAGAGTTGGGTGAATCAGGTGGACACCAAAGGTGGAAAGTAGTCTTGAAAAGGGCTCAGAAGCCCTTATACCAGAGGAATAGTCTTCTCTGAAGACACCCTACACCCCTACATGGGTTAGGGAGACCATGGAAAAGTTAATAGACAGTGTCTGCCTCCAAAGCATTTATTGTGTTGATGAGGGGTTGTTGGCAGTGCTCCTGATGGCATGGGTCCCCAGTTTCCATTTCTTTGGCACCACAGAAAAACCTACTACAAATATTTTTGTACATATAGGTCCTTTTCTTTTTTGATCTTTTTTGGATATAGGCCAAGGGTGGAGATCCTGTGGCCTTGAGGCCACATGTGACCTTCTTGGTCCTTACATGTGGCCTTTTGACTGAGTCCAAGTTTTATAGAACATATCCTTTGTTCTATAGGATTGTTGATCATGCCTAGTTTTTGACTTCTCTGTTTTGACTTCGGTGACATTGCTTTCATCTGCTTCCCCTGCTACCTGTCTGAAAGATCTTCCTTTTCCAGTTCAAGCTTCTCCTACCCTCTAAGTATTGGTGTCCCTCCTGATACTATCCTTGGCCTAATTCTCTCTCCACATTCTCTATACTTTGAGTTCTCATCCACTTCCAAGGTTGTATCACCTTAATGCTGATGACTCCTAAATACATAGATTTGGCATCAGCTTTTTCCATAAGTCCCAATCCTGATTTAGAATTGC
This sequence comes from Trichosurus vulpecula, assembly GCF_011100635.1. Classification (NCBI taxonomy): domain Eukaryota; kingdom Metazoa; phylum Chordata; class Mammalia; order Diprotodontia; family Phalangeridae; genus Trichosurus; species Trichosurus vulpecula. Next base: position 102,824,046 of record NC_050577.1, on the reverse strand, counting down.
CTGCTAAACATACATCTCTACATGGCTATCTCACTGGAACTATGGACTCAGCATTTCTAAAACCAAACCAACTTTGAGTAGTAAAGAAAAGAAATTGTGTTTAATTGCTCACTGGGACTTCTTGAGGAAGTATGGTGGCTTGCTACATGGTGAGATTAGGCCTCAAGACCAGTTAGATGGGAATGGGGTTAATTAATGCTGAGAAGCTATGAATTGATTAACTCTCATCTGCAAATGGACTAGGGATACCATAGGAGGACATGTTAATAGTTTCTAACTCACAAATTCTGTGTTCCATAACATATTTAATTTTTACCCCTTAGTTTACTTTTTTAGTAAGCCACACTATTTTTATTTAGAAAAGCAAAAAGACAAACTTTCAGTGCAATAGTCATTTTCCTTAAATTACAATACTATTCCTGAAGTTTGAAAATATTCACCACCATTGCAAGCGACACTTCATGTTGGGCCAAATAGTCTTCCATGTTGAATGAAAAATGGCTTCTTTCTAAGTTTTGATAAGGGAAGGAATTCTTATGCAAATGGAAAAATGCTTTGTTTTAACAATAAATTCAGGATGTGGCTGGTTCTTCTTTTCTTGATTGACAAGGTCTTTCTTGGGTCAATCAGGGAGGAGAATGTACCAGTGATTTAATTTTATCAGTTTAAGGGGAAGATAAGGTTAAGTGGGTAAAAACAGTGACATTATTAGAGTGGCTTGTTGAGAAATAGTTAACATCAAACTGTGGGTCACCAACTTTTATTTTTAAATTTAATTTTATTATTTTTCTAATTAATAAGTATTTATTCTCTCTCTGAGCCATGTCCACCCTCAATGAATAATAAAAGAACAAGAAAAACAAAGCCTTTATAGTTAATAAATATAGTTAGGCAAGTTTCTTCGTTGGAAATGTTCAAAAATATATCTCATTCTGCATTTCAATTCAGTCATGTCTCCTTCTGGAGGTGGGTAACATGTTTCATTTTCATTCCTCTAGAATTACTTTACTGCTTAGTGGTTAGTAAAAATTCCTTTCTTGAAAGCTTAAATCAAGAATATGTATTGTACTGTAGTGGACCCATAAGGAGGTCTAACCAATAGCTACAAATATGAGCAGTATATGGAATGGACTAGTCAGGGTTGGCATGGGGTCAGTCTGCTAAGGTAACAATTTAACCAAAAACAAATGTTGGATGAGTTGAAGAAGGATCAATTCTCCAGGTAGGGACCCAACAAGCATCAGAGGTAGTAAGCGTGTCCAAAGCCCAATATGTAGCTTAAAAATGAGTTTGAGCACCTAGGTGGCACAGTGGATAGAGCACCAGCCTTGAAGTCAAGAGGACCAGCCTTAGATGCTAATTAGCTGTGTGACCTTGGGCACTTAACCCCAATTGACTCCAAAAAAGAGGAAAAAAATGACAGGGACAAGGCAGCTATATGAGGCAGTAGATAGAATGCTAATAGATTCAAAGGCAGGATAACTTGACTTTGAATCCCGCCTCAAATATTTACTAAATTTATGACTATGGGCAAGTTACTTAGCCATTGTCTGCCTCAGTTTCTTCAGCTGTAAAATTAGAATGATAATAGCACCGTATCAGGGGATGTTGTACTGAACGAGTGAGGTAATGCATGTGAAGCATTCTGTAAACCCCAAATCCCCAAATTTTGTGGGGAAAGGATCTCTTGGTCAGGATCTCACTGGTCAGGTTATAGAAGATCAGGGCTTGGGCAAAGACACACTTTTCAGGCAAGTATCTTTTTCTTTTCCTTCCTTGGCTGGTTCTTAATCATAAGCTAGGATTTAACTTGAGGCCTTCTGTCTCTTGTTTCTTTTATAATGTGGTACACCACAAAAGTCTCTGTGAATAGCAGCCAACCTGATTGTTACCCTCTGACAACACTAGAGAGCAATGGTTGCCAATCACGCCTTAGCTCTGTTACAAGGTCTCTAACATGTCATCAGTTGAGAGTGGATTTGTGTTTCTACTAATTAGATCGCTTATATGCCTACATTTACTTAGTACCCCTTTCCATATAGAGGATACTGTATCTCTTGGTCATCTTTGTTAATGTCACTTGTTTATATACCATTTATTCAAAATTTCTAAAATAAGTAACACACAGGCTAACATCAATGCACCATGTGTGCTTATTTTTAGTCCATGATCCTTCCATCTCTCATTGGCAGCAAGGGGAGAACTGTCTGGAGGTTCAGTTCTCAGTCGTTTTCAGCCAAGTGTTGCCAAAGGCTTTCACTCTGACATTTTTCAGTCTGAAACTTCCTAGACAGATTGGCTCCATGTTGATGCAATGCAGGAACTCAAAGTGCCTGGAAATCTCTCCCAAGGGTAGTAGGGAGTTGAGCAAGCAGGATTGTACCAGGTGCTGTGTTTGTTCCCAGGTGGTTGTGTTTCTGCTTTCCATCTCCATTTTCCTGCCCTGCTATCAAGTATGTGCATATAATTACATCTGTTTTAGAACCAAATAAGTCTGGCAAGGGGATGGGAATCCTTCATGAGATGCAGACCGCTGAGATATCATAGCTCTGCCAAAGAAAATAAAATGAGGGTAGGGCTGGGGAGAGGCATTCAGGAACTTGAGCACCATTGCCCCATATTTCCTTTCATTTTCAAACTCATTTACCTGTTAAGCCCCTCACCCTACCTTTCTGTGTCATGTCTCTGTGACCTCTGGGAGGGACAGTGGTGCTCCAGTTTAATTATCAAAAGGATCTTTGTAAGAAGGGTCCTGAAAGGCTGAAGGAGGTGCTTTTTTTTTCTGGACACATTTCAAACATGGACATTCTCTTTAATTCAGCTCTGTGTGAAACTTGGGTAGGTTGGTAGCTGAAATGAATTCTTGTTATTGATTCCAAAGCCTGCAAGGGATTTCCCTCCACAAAGCCATTGGCTAGAGAAGAAGTATTAGAATTCCTCTTTACATTGTCATTCCAAACTTTCTTCTATTCTTAAGCCTTAAGGTTCTGGAAGAAGCTCTGTAAACAGGTGTATGTAGGCCAACCTTCTTTGTTGACCCAAGTCTAATCATGTCCAGACTTAGGAAAACTTTTACCTCTTTATAACCAGTGGCTTTTACAAAATTTATTTCATATAGTTAACCTATATATACTTCGGGCTTAATCTTCTCGGTAGGGGGAGATTTTTTTCTTGGTTCCTCTGTTTACTTCAAAGTATGAGGACATATATCAGGGGATGTCCGACACCTGTTTCAGAATGTTTCCTTAATGTCAACCTCCTTAATTAGGCACAGAACAAATACTGTGACCAGTTTAATCTTTTAAATAATTTAAATTCATTTTCACCAGGATTCTGGTTGCAACTTCTCCTGGCTATATTTCACTCACTCCTACCATTTCATGGAGCAGGTGATTCCTGAGGTTTTGAAAGGTTACTAAAAGAGTATTATTCTGGCCCCATTTTACTGGTGGTACTAGAACAAAGCCAGAATATATAGAAGTGTTACTTCTTACATAAATCTACTAAGAGGCTATTTGGTTCTAAAAAAGTGTTGTAGACACCCCCTCAAAATATAGGAGTTTCTACTTGAGGTTAGAGGGATTTTTGGTATGGTGACTTCCACGTAGGAGGTCAGGCTCACATAGAATAATAGGACTTAAAGTTGGAAGGGAACTAAAATATTCTAGGTAAGAAGTCCTTTACCTTTTTATGTGATGGACCTCTTTGGCAATCTGATGAAGCCCTATGGACCACATCTCAGAATACTGACTTTAAATACATAGTATGAAATATATAGAACTACAAAGGAAACCAATTTTTTAAAATACAATGATTAAAGTTTTAAAAAAAGTTTATGGATCCTAGGCTAAGAACCTCAGATTTAGTCAAACCCCTTCATTTCATAGATGAGGAAATTAAAACCCTATGCAGCAGAAATGGCTTTCCCAAAGTCATGTAGTAAAGTTAGAGAGTTAGGATTTTCATGAATTTTCTTTGACTCTAAATCTTTGATCAAGTATTTATTTCACTCCAGTGTTTTTCAAGCCAAACTTTTGCTGTTATTCAGTGGTTTCCAGTCATATTTGACTCTTCATGACCCCATTTGGGGTTCTCCTTTTCTCAGAGAGGAAAATATCTTTTATTTTACTTCTACCTATTACACTGGTTTCCAATTGACTATTTCTTGGCTCCAGCCAGCCCCAGAAAATTTCATGGCATCAACATCTTTCAAAGTTTTTCATGGCAGTTGTGCCTCTTCACACAGCAACTCCCTTTTTCCCACCCACTTCCATCTCCCTTCCATTCTAAAAATCCAAACCATAAGATCAATTTTACAATGTCTTCAGCGTTTGTGGGTTGAGAAGTCTGGAGAACACCACAGCTGCCAGTGATTCAGTCTTCAGAGGTCTTCTCCAGCCCCATCTGTGCCAGTGTGGGCCACACTGGGTTGTGCTTCGCTCACAGCCCAGCTCAATAGAACCTTCCCATCAACCTTCCAGGCTGTCTTAGGCTGGAGATCTGTCTCACTCTGTCATTTTGTGGGTTCTGTAGCTCTAGAATTTGTTTAGAGTTATTTTTACAGATATTTGGAGGGGCTTAGGGGGAGCTCAAGCAAATCCCTGCTTTTACTCTGCCATCTTGGCTCTGCCCATTTGGGGTTCTCTTGACAGAGATACAGGAGTTGTTTTCCTTTTCCTTCTCCAGCTCAATTTACAGATGAGGACCTGAGGGAAACAGAGTTAAGTGACTTACCCAGGGTTCCACAGCTAGGAAATGTCTGAAGACAGATTTGAACTCAGGAAGATGCATCTTCCTGAGTCCAAATCTGGCATGCTATCCTGTGCCACATAGCTCCCCTTTAAGTCAAAGTAGCCTACCTGTTGTTTGCCAAACTTGGCACGCTATCTCTAGTTTCCAAGTCTTCACACAGGTTTTTCCTCATGACAGGAATGCTTTCCCTCCTATCTTCTAACTCTTAGAATCCTTAGCTTCCTTTAAGACTCAGATCAGATGATGCTTCCTGTGCAAAGACTTCTCAGATCCTCTCAATTGTCAATGCTGTTTCTCTCCTCAATTTTTCTTGCATGTTCTTATTTTGTTTATGCATTGCATCCCCATGTAGAAGGTAAGTTCCTTGATAATAGGGTTTGTTTTTCCTTTTTGTCTGTGCCTCTAGCACTGAGAACAAGGCTTTAGACATAGTAGATGTATAATAGGTGTATGTTAAATTGAAATCTTTCCCATCAGGGTCTCTGCTTTAAGATCTATAGGACTTGCTTATAGTAGGATGCTTTAGATATGTCCATTCCTCTTGCCTAACACTGTGTCCTTTTTCTAGAATCTTCTATGTCTGGTGCGTTCCATACCAAATACTATAGGTTTAGAGGTGTGTGTGTGTGTGTGTGTGTGTGTGTGTGAGAGAGAGAGAGAGAGAGAGAGAGAGAGACAGACAGACAGACAAACAGACAGACAGACACAGAGAGAGAGAGGTTAATTATATGAAAAAATGGAAGAACACAGGGATTGGAGAAAGATAGGGCTAAGTTGGATAGGTATGAATACTAGAAGAGGGGTTCCTGCTTTGGAAGGTAATTTTTAATTTTAGAGAATTAAGGGAGCTGGGTAGGAGTTCACTACCCAAAGAACAAAGTGAGTTGATCTGTGAATTTAGAGAAGTGAATGTCAAAGGTGAAGATAATACTGGTCAGGAAGACCATATGGTACAAGATGTCTCCAATTTCAGGTACTGTTTCCATTCTTCTGTACCTCACCACCATACTATCAATGATGGACCAGATGCTTACTTATGGTTGATTATAGCTAAAATTAGCCATTCAGTGATTCCATATAATAGAAGGATAGTGACAAAAATGGATGCCAAGGCTTAGAAGGAAGTATGAGATCCAGATGATTTCATGTTTTAATCTTTCATAATGATCAATAAATATGAGGCTATGCATCAGGATGATCTCATGAGTTCTTTGGCCTGATGACAGAGGATCACTTGATTTACCTTTGTGAGAACTGCAACAATCATAAGTCCTGTGGTAAAGTTTGCATAGTTCATGAATGGCTAGGTCATGAAGTTGGAGGGGCCTGAGTCGACTATGAATGTGTAACAGGATTGTACATCCCCCTGGGAATTTAGAATAAAATCCTCTGCCTTATTCTATTCTCCTTGTAGACTGTCTTGAAGAACTCAACTCAATTGTTGAGTATGAAGAAACAATGGGTATGAGGTGTCTAGCACCAATACTCTCATTAATCTCTGTGACCTTGAGCAAATGTGACTTTGAGGTCCACCTGGGCCTCAGTTTCCTTCTCTGTGAAATTAAAGGATTAAATTTGCAAATTTCTAAGATTTGTTCTAGCTCTCAAATCCTAGACTTCTACAGTTCTGATTTCAATTTTTTATTTCCATCCCTAGTCTACAACCTAAACTCTAGCCAAATACTTCCAGGTGTATACCGAATCCCAGAAACACTGTGGAGTCTTCATTTGTATTATCAGTCACTTACTAAGCCATTTCATCTATGTAGCTCAAGCCCATTACTTTATGCTTTATCTATTTCATTAATCTACTGACTTAAGGTTTCACACTTAATAGGGCAGACTTTGAATCATTCACCACAGCCCTAGCACATGGTTTTTGGGTTAGGGACAGAGAACAGGGAACAGAAAGGAAACAAGATGTAAGGAGAAAGAAGTTTCTACGATCTTTCTTCACTTGTAGCTTAGTAGAAAGTACACTGGTTTTAGAGTTAAAATACCTGGGTTTGAATGCATACTTTGCCCAGTCCACATGATTTGGGCAAGTCACTTAACCTCTCAAAGATCTTATTTTCTCACCTGTAAAATGGGGATAATAATACTTGTACTGCTTAATTCACAAGGCTATTTGAGCATAAAGTGAGACAGCAGGTAATAGATGCTCATTGAATTAAAAGGTTATAATGGCCTCTGTCAATTCCAGCTATTACAATTTTTTCATTCTATTCTGCCTTCTGTGGCAGAATGAATGAAGCTTTATTCTCTATGGTAAAATGTCCCCTCTTCCAAAAGTTCATTGAAGGGTGACAACCCTTCAATTTTCCAAATTTGGAGCTAGGGATTTTTCTATCATAATAGAAATATGATTTCTTTATTTAAAATATTTTAAGGGAAGACAATGAAATTTCTTTGGAAAGATAGCTTTTATTCAAATGTAAATGTTTATTATGAATATCCAAATAGAGATACTTTAAAGGGGGTAAAGTGAATGCAATAGAAGAGAACCAGGAGATTTTATGTTTTGGGGATGGAATTGTGAATACAAGTTTTAGAAATAATTTTTGTTTGTTTATCAGCAACAAAAAAATTGAACTAAGAGACTAGGAGAGAGATAGATTAGTTTACAGAGAATTTAGAATGTGCTGGAAAAACAGAGTGCTGGAAAACCTGTGGCCAAGAGCCGGAAGATCAGAGAAAATCAAAGATAGTCTGATTCAGAATGCAGGATGCAGCAGAGGGAGAAGCCTGTGGATGAAGGACAAATGGCAAGAGTTGGAGAGAAGATGTAAAGACAGAATAGGATTCCTCAGGTCAGTGTTGAGGTGATGGACACCAGCTGGTGAGGAAGGTAATTGTGTAGACATCAATTTTCACTATAATCTAGAAACAAGTGAGTGGGGGCTACCTTCTTTTTTAGAAACCAAAAGTGGAGACAGTGGAAATAATTGCGTTGAAGATTAAAGTAGATTAGCCAGAAGACAATAACTTTAAGGTCAAGGTCAAGAGAAAGGACTGACAGACTAAAAGGAGAATGATGACAGGGAGGGCCAGGAAGGGGCAATTTAGTGTTTCAAGTAGTTTCAAGTTGTTGTTATTTATCTTTTGTTTTTGAAGAGGACCGATGAAATCATGGGGTGATGTCTTGATCCACGGGTGGATTGGATTTAAGTGAGGCAGAGTTGCACAAATTTGTCAGCCTCACTCTTTTCCTCAGAGTCAGAAATCCAGTGGCAAGAAAGAACTCAGGACAATTGGTGATGGCCCAGGAAACAGTGGAGGACCTTGGAATCTTCAGTGTCTGACCCAATTCTAAGCATTCCACAGTACCTGCTGAAGCCGCCTTCTTGGCCATTGTGATAAATTCTCCTCTGCTAGAGGAAATCTTCACAGGCTTGGGATAAACATCCCCTTAAGTCACTGATAGGTTTGTGGTCCATCAGTTATCCTCAACCTGGTTTAGCCTTTCTGCCAAGATGGTTTTACTGGTGTGTGACTGCTGCCCATGCTACAGCTTCTTGGAGCCACAGATGAGAGTTTGGGATTAGCACATCTGGTGTAAGGGCTTGCTGAACCCTTTCCAGGGCAGCTCATCTACTTTTGGTTCCAAGCTAAATAACATGCAATAACTCCACCTATATATGATTTGTGTTCTCAGTGCTCTAATGTTATAATAAATTTCAGTTATTCACTTGAACCAACTGAGCATGATTGGCAGTGAGAGGTAGGAGAAAGGGTTACTTTTATAGTAGAGGAAAAAGAAAAAAAAACAAGCAGGATTTAAGATTGAGGTTATACATACATATCCATCCATCCTTCCACATATATACATACATAGACACACACACATATTAGCTAATAGTAGCTAAAATTTGGTCATTGACATAACATTTTCGAGCTGAAGGAAAAAGCACCAGGACCAGATGGATTTACAAATGAATTCTATCAGACATTTAAAGATCAACTAATTCCAATATTAAATAAAATATTTGGAATAATTTGGCAAAGAAGGGATCCTACCAAACTCCTTTCATAAATATGATTCTGATACCTAAACCGGGAAGAGTAAAGAAGAGAAAGAAAATTATAGACCAATTTAATTAATGAATATAGATGCAAAAATCCTAAATAAAATACTAGCTAAAGATTATGTATATATTATATATATGTATATATTATATACAAAGATTATGCATTACGATCAAGTGGGATTTATAGAAGGAATGCAGCGATGGGTTAACATAAGGAAAACTATTAACATAATTGATTATATCAATATAAAACATAATAAAAATCACATGATTATATCAATAGATGTAAAAAAATCTTTGGATAAAAGTATAACACTCATTTCTATTAACAACACTAGGAAGTATTGGTATTTTCCTTAAATTGATAAAAAGCATTTCTCTAAAACCATCAGCAAGCATTATTTGTAATGGGGATAAGCTAGAAGCCTTCCCAGTGAGATCAGGTATGAACAAAACATGCCCACTGTCACCAATATTATTCAGTATTGTATTGGAAATCCTAGCAATATCAATAAGATAAGAAAAAGAAATAGAAGAAATCAGAATATGTAATAAGGTAATAAAACTATCTCCTTTTGCAGACAATATGATGTTGTACTTGGAAAATCCCAAAGAGTCAATTTAAAAGTTAGTTGAAACAATTGATAATTTTAGCAAAGTAGCAGGATATAAAGTAAATCCACATAAATCAGCACTCCTATATATCGTGAACAAAAGCCCATAACAAGGGAGAGTAAAAGATACCCTATTTAAAATAACTCTAGACAGGATAAAATACCTGGTAGTACATCTGCCAAAACAAACTCAGGGACCATGGGACTATGTAAACAAAATTATAAGAAACTTTTTATATAAAGAAAATTAAATAATTGGAGAATTATTAATTCTTCATGGTTAGGCAAGACCAGTATAATAAAAATGACAATTTTACTTAAATTTACATATTGAATATAATCCTAATTAAATTACCAAAAATTATTTCACTAAATTAGAAAAAAATAATAACAAAATTCATTTGGAAGAATAAAAAGTAAAGAATGTCAAAGGAACTAATAAAAAAAGTAAAGTAAGGAGGTTTAGCCGTATCAGATCTTGAAGTATATTATAAAGCAACAATTATCAAAATTATCTGTCACTGGCTAAGAAATAGGAAGGTAAATCAATGGAACATAGTAGGCATACAATTTATAACAGCAAATAAATATAATCTTGTATTTGACAAGCACAAAGACTTGAGATTTTGTGATAAGAATTCATTATTTGGTAAAAATTTATGGGAAAACTGGAAAACATTATGGCAGGAACTGGACATGGACCAATATCTTACACAATTTGCCAAGATAAGGTCAGAATGGTTACATGACCTAGATATATAGTGAGATATTAAAAGAAAATTAGAAGAATATGGAATATATTACCTATCAAAATTATGGATAAGAGAACAATTTATGAATGAAAAAGAGAAAGAGAACAAAGTTTGATGTAAATGCATAATTTCTATTACATTAAATTTAAAAGGTTTTGTACAAATAAAACAAATGTAGCCAGGTCAGAAGGAAAGCAGAAAATTGGGAGGACATTTTATAGATAATTTTTCAGATAACTCTCTCAAATCTAAAGCATATAAAGAACTTTGTCAAATCTATAGGAATATGAGTCGTTCCTCAATTGATAAAAGGTCAAAGGACACTTTTCCAGTGAAGAAATCCAAACAATTTATAGTCATATAAAAAGCTCTAAATTATTATTGATTAAAGAAATGCAAATTAAAACAACCTTGAGACATCATTTTACACCTATGAGATTGGCTAAAATGATAGAAGGGGAAAATGACAAATGTTGGAGGGGACGTAGAAAAATTGGAACAATAATTCATTGTTGGTGGAATTGTGAAATGATCCAACCATTTTGGAAAGTGATTGGAATTATGCTCAAAGAGTTATTAAACTTCTTATACTCTTTGACCAAGTAATACCACTGCTTGGTCTCTTTCCAAAGATGATTAGGGGAAAAACAAAAAGAACCTATACGTATTCAAAAATGTTTATAGAAGCTCTTTGTGGGGCAAAGAAGCAGAAATTGCAGGATGCCCATCAATTGGGAAATAGCTGGACAAGTTGTGGTATATGATTGGAATGGAATACTGCTGTGTTATATCAATGACTTCAGAAAAACATGAAAGACTTCCATGAAATAATGAAGAGTGAAATGAGCAGAGCAAAAAGGACATTGTATATAGTAACAGAAATAATGTTTTAAGAATGACTTTGAGCAAGTAAGTAATTTTGACTATTATAAATTAACTATAAAGGACATGAAGAGAGATGCCATCGGCAACCAGAGAAAGAGATGATAAGTATCTTTGACCCAGCAATACCACTTCTAGATTTATATCCCAAAGAGATCATACAAATGAGAAAAGGTCCCACGTGTACAAAATATTTATAGCAGCTCTTTTTGTGGTAGCAAAGAATAGGAAGTTGAGTGATGCCCATCAGTTGGGGAATGCTGAACAAGTTGTGGTATATGAATGTAACAGAATACTATTGTGCTATAAGAAATGATGAGCAGGCAGACTTCAGAAAAACCTGGAAAAACTTAAACGAACTGATGCTGAGTGAAGTGAGCAGAACCAGGAGAATGTTGTACACAGTAACAGCCACATTGTGCGATGACTGACTTTGATAGATTTATCTCTTCTTAGCAAAACAAGGATCTAAAACAACTCCAAATGACTCATGATGGAAAATGCTGTCCACATCCAGAAAAAGGCCTATGGAGTCCTAACATAGACTGAAGCATATTATTTTTCTCTCTCTCTCTCTCTCTCTCTCTCTCTCTCTCTCTCTCTCTCTCTCCCTGCCCCCCCCCCTTTCTTCTTTCTTGTGGTTTCTCCCACTGGTTCTAATTCTTCTTTACATATTACAGGCTGTCTTGGGGCAGGGGGAGGGGAGATATGGGGAGAAAATTTGGAACTCAATCTTATGGAAGTGAATGTTGAAAACTAAAAATAAAAAAAAGAAATAAGTAGAAGTATGTATAGGATCATTTGATATAGGTGTGTACATGCATGTATATATATGCATGTTTATATATACACACATATACACACACACCTATGTGTGTCTAATGATAGCTGTCACTAGGTCAGGGGGCATAGAAAAAAGGGAAAATTTTTAAAAAGAAATTTGTATGATAGCTTTCATTGGCAATGATCTATTTATTATACTAAATTATAGATATGCTTGTTTTATTTGATAAGTTAAAATAAAATTTAAAAAATTTTCAAGCTGAAAATTACTGTTGAGTTTACAAATTTAGCCTATTATTATAGATGGCAACAAGAAGTGAGGTCATTCTAAGCACAGTGAACAGAATTAGCAAATGTGGGGAGGTGTGTGTGTGTGTGTGTGTGTGTGTGTGTGTGCGCGCGTGCATATTTGTTTAGAAGACAATAAGGAGACCAATCTGATTAGAGGAGAGTATTTTGGAGATTGGTGGAAGATAAGTTTGGGAAAGTAGGTTGGTGTCAGATGTTGGAAAGCTTTGAATTCCAGGCCAACTAAGTTTGGATTTTATCCTATAGATCAGGGGTAGGGAACCTGTGGCATTGAGGCCACTTGGGGCCCTCTAGATCCTCAAGTGCAGTCCTTTGACTGAATACAAACTTCACAGAACATTTAAATGATTTGTTCTGCAAAGTTTGGGTTCAGTTAAAGGGTTGTACTTGAGGACCACATGTGGCCTCAAGGCTGCAGGTTCCCCACCCCTGCACAGATAATTAAAAGATTTTGTGCAGGTGAGTGTTATGAGGAAAGTGATTATTTAGAAGGACCAATCTGACCCCTTGCTGTGCAGGATGGGTTGGATCTCACCAAAATTAGAGTCAGGGACAACAGTTAGGAGGTAATTATAACAATCTGAGTTCCAGGTGATAAAGTTTTACTAGATTTATGACCACAGGAACAGAATGAAAATGAAAGCAAGAGAGAGCCTGAAAGAGAAATCAACTGGGCTTGGTGACATATTGCATATAGGGGAGTTAAGGTGAAAGAGTTAAAGATAATGTAAAAAGAGACAATCCAAGTGGGAAGGGAGGAAACACTCGCATTTGAACCCCAGAACATCCTGTGTTAGGATTTTCTTATTCTCGAATCAGCCCATACCTATTGAGATAGTATCTCCCTATTCTTTTTTTACTTTTATCAGGCCCTTATTGGCCTCTGTGTGTCCAGACTCTCAGAGCTCTCCTTGCTTGGGTGTTGAGTAAGCACACCAGTAAAGCTGAACAGAAAGAAGGTCAAGGATGGATAGAGGAAGTATCATCTCTATACTTTCATAAACCTGGCCATATAAGGCTTAAAAAAAACCCAACCACCTTGTTTTGTTTTAACATACTTCACCTCTCTGCCCCTCTCCTCACCTCGAGGTTTAATCAAAACAGCAAGAACCCTGATTGTCTCTGGGCATCATTTAATGGAACAGGAATACGGGAATGTGGAAAAGGGGCTTCACTTCAAAGGGAAGGTGATGACAATAGCTAACATTTATATAGCGCTTACTGTGTGCTAGGAACTGTGATGAGTGCTTTACAAATATTATCTCATTTCATCTTCACAACAACGCTATTATTATCCTTATTTTACAGAGGAGGAAACTGAGGCAAACAGGTTAAGTTTTTTTTTAAATTAAAATTTATTATTGACATTCAGGTTTTTAAATTTTTGAGTTCTAAATTCTCTCTCTCCTACTGGCTCCTCCCCCATCTATTGAGAAAGCAAGCACTATGATAACAAGTATACCTGTGAAGTCATGCAAAATATATTTCTATATTAGCCATGTGGCAAAAAACCCATAATAAAAGTATGAAATATAAAGAAAGTAAAAAAATATGCTTCAATTTGCTCTCAGAGTTCATCAGATATCCCTCTGGATGTGGATATAATTTTTCAACATGGGTCCTTAGGAATTGTCTTGGATCATTGTATGGATCAGAGTTTATTGCTGTTAAGTCATCTTAGTCATTTCCAACTCTTTGTGACCCCATTTGGGGTTTTCTTCACAAAGACACTGGAATGATTCACCATTTCATTCTCCAACTCATTTTACAGATGAAGAACTGAATCAAACAGGGCTGAGTGACTTGCCCAGGGTGACACAACTAGCAAGGATCTGAGGCCAGATTTGAACTTACGAAGATGAGTTTCTCTGTCTCCAAGTCCAGTACTCTATCCACTCTGCCACCTTACCACCCTCCATCACAGTAGCTAAGTCTTTTACATTTAATCATCCTTTCAATATTGTTGTTACTGTGTACAATGTTTTCTTGGTTCTACTCTCTTCACTTTTTCAGTTCATATGTCTTCCCAGGTTTTTCTGAAACCATCCTGCTTATCATTTCTTATTGCATAATAGTATTCCATCACAATCAAAGACCACATCTTATTCAGCTTTCCCAATTGTTGGGAATCCCTTAAATTTCTAATTTATAGCTACCACAAAAAGAGCTGCTATAAATATTTTTGTATGTATAGGACCTTTTCCCCTTTCTTTGCTCTCTTTACGATCCAGAGGTAGTAGTGCTATTGCTGGGTCTAAGGGTTTTATACAGTTTTATAGCCCTTTGGCCATGGTTCCAAATTGTTCTCCATAATAGATGGATCAGTCCACCACTCTACCAGTAGCGCATTAGTGTACCTATTTTTTAATATGTTCTCTTAGTAATTATCATTTTTCTTTTCTACCATGTTAGCCAATCTGATATGTGTGAGGTGGTAGCTCAGAATTGTTTTAATTTGCATTTCTCTAATTAATAGTGATTTAGAGCATTTTTATGTGATTATTGATAGCTTTGATTTCTTCTGAAAGCTGCCTATTTGTATAGGCATTTAACTATTTTATCATATCAAATTTTATAAATTTGTCTCAGTTCCCTATATATATTTGAGAAATGAAGTCTTTATTAGAGAAACTTGCTATAAAATTCCTACCTTCTCCAGTTTCTTGTTTTCTTTCTAATTTTGTATGCTTTGGATTTGTTTGTACAAAACCTTTTTAATTTCATGTAAGTAAAATGATCCATTTTACTTTCTATGATCCTCTGTGTCACTTGTTTGGTCATAAATTCTTTCCTTATCCATAGCTCTGACAGGTGAGTTTTTCCATCCTCCCCTAACTTACTTATAATGTCACCCTTTATGCCTCTCAATTATTTACTCATCTTGGCATTATTTTAGTATATATTATGAAATGTTGGACTATGCCTAATTTCTGCCAAACTTCTTTCTGGTTTTCCAAGTAATTTTTGTCAAATGATGAGATATTGCCCTCAAGGGCTTGGATCTTTGGACTCATCAAATATTAGACTATTATGGTCATTTACTATTGTCAAACAGAAGTTAAGTGACTTGCCTGGGGTCACACAGCCAATAAATTACTGAGTCCAGATTGGAACTTGGGTATTCCTGACTCCAGGTCCTGCACCTCCATCCACTGAGTTTGGACATTGTGGATTTGAGGTACTTCTCTTTCCTCCTACTCCTTTTCTTCCTTTAATAGTCATATTTTATTAATATCCTTCATTCATTTTAAAGCACATATGTCCCACCAATAAAGAACTTTATTGGTGCACATGGCCATAGTGCTCCTGCTTATATGTGTAATGGAGAAAGTCAAAAGTGGGGGATTTAAACCTTCTCTATACCTAATTATTTACGTATCATCATCCTATTAGAATGTGTGCTTCTTAAAGGAAGGGGCTGTATTTTTGCATTTCTTTTGTATCCTTAGTACTTAATACTGTACCTGACAGTAAGTAAGCCCTTGAGAACTACTTATTGACTGATTTAAAAGGTGAGATTGACTTTGATTCTGGAGAAAGGAGTTCCTCAGTAATTGATAATGTTCTGCTTTTG
This sequence comes from Trichosurus vulpecula, assembly GCF_011100635.1. NCBI lineage: Eukaryota > Metazoa > Chordata > Mammalia > Diprotodontia > Phalangeridae > Trichosurus > Trichosurus vulpecula. Next base: position 102,808,352 of record NC_050577.1, on the reverse strand, counting down.
GCTGCTAATGCCTTTTCTTTTCTGGCTATTCCCATAGGTTGGTAGCACTTTGTATCTCATGGTGAGGGAAACTATCCTTATAACTTTCCCATTTTTAAAAGGATAGATAAGATTAAATAAATGCACCTGAAACAAAAGAGTAACAGAGATGAAGATTTGAGGAGCAGAGCAATGATATCCTGGAAGTAGATCTATATAGAGTAGTATTTTTTCTTTGTTTTTGCTGAAACCATGCTACCTCCTGAAGAGACCAAGGGAAGACATATGCTGTGGCTGTGTTTGTGAGTGGGAGAAGTCCTGGGTAAAAGGCCTGTAGGCTTCCACCCAGGAAGGACAAGAAATTGTGTTCCCCAGATTTTGTTCAGTCTGACAATTGGATAGATTGATGCAGGAAATGGAGAGGGTATGGGTTAGGATGCACATATTGGGTGCAATGGTAATTACTATTTGGATTAAAGCCTGATCACAAGTATGTTTCTAGGAAGAAGGGAAAGAGCTTTCCTAAGCAGGATAATGGTTGACTATTCTGATTGGTAGAAACACCAATGTATTTTCCTTGAAAGATGAGAAAGCAGAAATCTAGTTGAGGCACAATGAGCTTCACAGTGACTGCAGACCACCCTCTGATATGGAGTAGTACACTTGATTTGTGTGTGTGTGTGTGTGTGTGTGTGTGTGTGTGTGTGTGTGTGTGTGTGCTGGAGGGAGAGACTGAGTGCTTGAGTGACAGCCACATGCACAAGGTCCAGACTGATGAGTAGGTAAATCACTTGTCACAGCAACCTCTAACAGTAACAATTCCTTCACCCAATGAGTATTTATTGATTTGTTTCTTAAGCAAGGCACTTGATTGGATCACCATTTTCCTCTTTATAAATTCATCAAATCTACATCCATTTTGAAAAAAAGAACACAGTATTTGCCATCCAGGGTCAAACTTGTGGCCCATCCATGGAAGATCATAGTTATACTCCATATGGTCAATTAAAAAAATTAAGGATGAATGTGCCCAAAACACTAGTTTCTGTTAGCTCTCAAGTGGGTCATTATTACCCCAGAATTTATTTAAACCCTTTTAGAATAATGTGATATGTGTTGCCACTTCATAATGTTAAATCATCAAATTCACACTCTGAGATTCATATTCATAAAAATGTAGCCTGAGACCCGCTGGCAACATCTGTCACTGCCTAACTTGTTAACTTTTACTTTACAGTTTCAGTTTCCCCAAAAGAATTACTTTTTATTCTCCTCTCAATAAACCTGACCCTGAAGCTTCAACATAAACTTAACCTGGCAGCAGTGTTTCATGGTCACAGTGCTTCTTCTGCTCTTTAGAGCTTTGGTTTTATATGGTTCTAGTATAAGGGAAGACACCAGGCCATTTTCCTGGTGTCAATAATTGCCCTATTCTCCTTTCTTCTTGTGCAATTTCACTTCATTGCCTTACCTGACAGTATAAGGATGTCTTACTCCTTCCACTACTTGACTTAGGGCCCTGGGCAGATCTACCCGGCTCTTCCAAACTTCTGCACCCCTCCCCAGTTGGGTTTCCCATCCAACCAATCACATCATTGCTCTGTTTCCTATGTGTTTGTTAATTTACTAGATTATCAACTCATAAAGGGTATGTAATGATGATGATGGTGGCTAGCATTTGTGTCACAGTTCAAGGTTTGCAAAACTCTCTCTCTCTCTATGTATATGTGTATGTATATGTATATGTACATACACACACACATATTTCTATATATATGTATATATGTATACAATCCTGTGGGGTGGGTGCTATCATTACGACCATTTTACAGATGAAGAAACTAAGATGCGGAGGTGGGGGTATGTCACACAGCTAAGTAAGTGTCCAAGGCAGGATTATAACTCTTCCTGACTATCAGTACTGGAGTCTGTGCACTATGCCCTCTAGCTAACACATTACTAGGCATATAGTAGCTGCTCAACATTTTCCTTTAATTCTGTAGATGATCCAGGCCCCACTGAATGTGAATTCCTCCTACTGCAGACAGGTTAGTGAGTGCAGCCTTAACCTTGGCTATTTTGTCCCTCTTCTCTTTTCCCTGAGAAGAGAGAGAGAGAGAGAGATAGATAGATAGATAGATAGATAGATAGAGAGAGAGAGAGAACAAATAAACATTTATGACTCAATTTCCCCATCCAAAGTCTTTTGAATGAAGGAGAAATGGATATGATGTTGTGGAATTAGAAGGGATTTATCAGGAACAGAGTGAGGGCCTGTAACACCAATGTGATACTCATAGCAGCTGCTATGACTATACATACGTATTTCCAGGGGTGGTTCACAAAATACAAAATATAATAAACTCTCTTTCTCCAAGACAAAACCAAAATATTTATTTGGAACATCACTGTTAGGATATGAGAAGGAAATATTTCACAAGATACTCATCACCAATCCAGGAAGCACTGACCTCTTAAGTGTTCTTTAAGTTCCCCTAGGCAAGCAAATTCCCCTCCATCAAGCTTCTCTCTCTGCCTTCCACTTGGCCACCTCCTGCTTTTCTCTCTGCCTGTGCCACTCCCTCCAACCGATACAATATATATGGTTTCCAAACAAAACACTTGATTGGCTTAGCGCCCAGAAGCTTGGAAATCAGCACTTAATTGGAAAGGTGTGGGAATTCCTGTGGCCCAGAGCCTAATTGGTTCTACATCAGGGCTGTATGTGAGTGAGGCCTATTAATGGATGGTGAAGATCTTATATTCCATTAACCCTACAGAGCCATATCTTCTGAAGACTGTGGGGATGAAAGTCCCCAGGAGGAGAATATGATTATGTTCAAAATAACAGTCCCCTGGGGACTACTTCACACTGTCCCCCCACCCTGAGACCATAGTGCAGTGTCCTAATCTAGCTAGTGGTGAGAGATAGTATTTGCCTTATAACCAACAAGTTAGGCTAAAGTCATTTCTAGGACAAAACATCTAATAGCATAGTGGCTGGTCCATAGTAGGTACATAATAAATAATTATTGATTCTGTGTTTGATAAAAATCCAAGCTGACATTTTCATAGCACTTAGAATGCAAGTTTGTAGATTATAGGAGTAAAAGACTAGATCTGGAAGCGATGTTGAAGTCCATCTACTTCAAATCAAATTACATACATTACATCATTTTATCCTCATTCCAAACCCATGAAGTAGGTGCTACAGATATTATGATGACCATTTTATAGATTAGATAAATGAGGTTTAGAAAATTTAAGTGACTTGCCTATGGTCATACAGATACTAAGTGTCAAAGGTAGGAACTTGAAAACAGGTCTATCCTAATTTCAAGGTCAGAATTCTTTCTGCTCTTTCCTACTGCCTTTAGCTATTCTCTTTAGACTGGCAGATACCAAAGCCAAACCACCCAGGTGAAAATCTTATACATTTGCTTTTTCTTGAGGCATGGAGGAAGAAGCAAGTAGAGCCATCAGCAGGTGCCTGATTATTTTGGCCCTCCTTCCTGTTGACTAGCCTTTTAGAGATATATTTAAGTCACTCTTAGAACTGACTATTCATTCAAGAGTTATGAGATTCATTCAACAGTTAATGAGGCAGCTAGGCTAGGTGTTATAGTGGATAAGGTAATGGAGTTGGAATTTGGAAGTGCTAATGTTCAAAACTTGTCTCACACACTCACTAGCTGCATGATCTTGGGCAAGTCACTTAACCTCTGTTTACCTCAGTTACATCATCGTAAAATGGTGATAATAATAACACCTCCCACTTCAGATTATTGCAAAGATAAAATGAGATGATTTTAACAAACTTTGGTTAAGTAATAGCCCTTGCAACATTTTGAATACCCAATATCTTACTGGGTTCTCACAATAGCCCTGTGAAGTAAGCAATGCAATCATAATTATCCTTACTGTATAGAATGGGAAGTTAAAGCTCTGAGAAGACCCCTTCATAAATGGAGAGCAAGGAAAAATGAATAAAAATCCCTATATGCAAGTTAGCAGATATTGGGGACAATGAGTACTTAGAGAACCGAACTAGCAGGGCGCTTGAGAGACAGGATGATGGAAGGAAGAGAATGGCCAACCTCTGCCTCAGGTTGACTTTTGACTCTAGACTAGACCTGCTAGACCATCAGTCATGGAAGGTTCATAGTTATCTGGCAGGAATCAGGCTCGTTAATTCATCTCAAACTGTGAGAGTTCATTACTACTCTTCCAGTCACCAGGGGTTTAATTAAAAAAAAAAGTTTTGCTGCAACCTGCAAAGTGGTATCTGGGGCCTTGTTTAGTGTGATTTAGTGTCAATTGTCTGTCCTGTGACCTTGAATGTGTGAAAAGGAATTGTTGGGGAAAACAGGGGAAGAGGAGGGAAGAAAGAGAGGAAGGGACTGATAGGAGAAGAGAGATGGAGAGAGAGAGAGAGAGAGAGAGAGAGAGATTGAAAGGAGGAGGAAGGTCCAAATAGAGAAACCCAAGAGAAAGCAGAGGCAGAGATTTAATTAAGGCCCAGATGGATAATTTGTAACTTTAAGTTTGACCCTGAAAAATCATGTGCCCTTGGGGAATGCCAGGTGGAGATAAGGGCTCCTTCATTCCCTCATAGATAGTTTTGCTTGGAGATTTCTGTACGGACTCGCTCTAAGACCTAGCACACCAGTTTCTGGGGCAAATAGCTCTCCTCTCCTACACGCCATTTCTATCACATGCAGTCTGATATACATATAGCCCTCCCCTCTTTCCTCTCACTCTTACCATGCACACATAAAACATGCACAGATAGATATGCACACATAATTTGTCTATTTAACAGAGGATGAGTATTTTCCAATAATTTTGTTTAGTAATTGTTAGTATCTATTACTAGGTTAAAAAGAGGCTTCAAAGAAGAATTAGATAAGCAAGTCAATGCTGAAAGCAGTAGTTTCTTCTATGAGAGATGTTTAATAGAAGGACCCAAAATGGAGGACATTTTCTTAGCTGTTGACATCCCAGAGAGCAGGAGGAAAAGACAGCAAGGGGAATGTTCTAGGGCAGCCTAATGAGCCCTTCACTCTGGGGAACTGGACTGATACTCCCAAACTAGGGCAGCCTTCTGTCTTCCTTTCAAAGTGGGGCTGGGCACTGTGATTTAGTAAAAAGATCATTGACTCTAGGTTTAAATCCTGTCTGTGACCTTGGGCAATTAATTCAACCTCCCTTTTCAAAAAGTGAAAAAAAATGAAGAAAAGTTTCCTCATCTGTAAAATGAGGCAGTTGGACATGCTTTCCATCTCTAGAATTATGGTTTTATGACCTCTAAATTGGGTCAAAGAAGGGATACCGCCAGGAATGTTACCAGGGAGCCTCAGGGAGGATGGTCTCCAGGCCACAGTAAGGAGAGAACCTCGATGGACTAGTCTTTCGAGTCCACATTCAGGGAAATTCAGAGAGCTTTTAGGATCCTGCTAGCTTCTCAGTTAGAGATACTTGAGATATTTATCAGAGAGGAGTCTCACTTTGGTGGATCTGATTAGTTTCTCACTCTTGAGGACACAGCTGTAGAGGCACCAATAGGCTAGGAGCCATTGGAATTTCCAACTTGGAACAGCAGACTCTGGCTATAGTTTGTTACTGAGAAGGTACAGGTAAAGGAGGAGCTAAGAGGAAAGAAGAAGAGACATGGCAAGGGAGCAGGTAGCCTGTTAGACAAAGAAACAATAGGCTCCAAAAACCCCACACGTTTTCTGGGTGGCAACACTAACCAATTCCATTCTAGCCCCGTAGTCCTTGGACTCAACAATAGTATTTCTCTTCTCAATGGCATCCCTCCTTTCTTCCTAGCATTCTCAGAGAAGAAATCCTGCTCTAACTCCTAATATGGAAGCCTGTGCAAAATTACCAGATTTCTCTCTTTGCTCCCATCCTTTGAGTTCTTTGGACTTTTTCCAGGAAATATGGCCTCTGAAGTATTGCTTATTATGCCCTCCCCCCAACGTGTCTCATGTCCCATGTCATTACTTGTTCAATGGTTTTCAGTCATGTCTGACCTTTGGGGTCAGACCCCTTTGGGGGTTTTCTTATATTCTGTAGTAGTTTACCTTTTCCTTTTCCACCTCATTTTCAGATGAGGAAACTGAGGCAAAAAAGATTAACTGACTTATCTAGGAATACACAGCTACCGAGTGTCTCAGGTGATATTTGAACTCATGAAGATGAGTCTTCCTGACTCCAGGACCATACTCTATCCACTGTACCACCTAGCCACATCCATGCGCCTCCTTAGTTCTTGGTTTAAAAAAAGTAAACAGTGAGTGCTAGAAACTAGAACAGGGTCACTAAGATCATCTCATTTCTTTTTTAAATAGAGTAACTTTATTGGTAAATCTAGCAAATAATGTAGAAATAGTGTATCTAGATTCCAGAAGGGCCCCAAACTAATCTCTTACTATAGCTTTGTGAAGAAATATAGTAAGATATATTCAGCGATAGTTTAATTCTATATCCAAAAAGAGTTGATGGATATCGATTTGACATTCATTTTTTGTAAAATTTTGAGTTCCAAATTTTCTCCCTCCCTTTGTTCCTTCCCTCCCCTCCCCTGCCTAAAATAGTAAGCAATTTCATATTCCTTATAAATGTTTAGTCATATAAAACATATTTCCATATTAGTCATATTGTGAAAGAAGAATCAGTTCTCCCCAAAACATTAAAGTTTGCGAAAAGAAAAAAAACACAAAAAAGCAAAAATAGTATGCTTTGATCTGTATTCAGACTCCATCAGTTCTTTCTCTGTATGTGGGTAGCATTTTCCTTCATGAGTTTTTTGGAATTGTCTTGGAGTGTTGTATTGGTGATATCAGTATACAATGTTGCTGTTACTGTGTACAATGTCTCCCTGGTTCTGCTCACTTCACTTTGTATCAGTACATGTAAGACTTTCCAGGTTTTTCCGAAGGATAGATATCAATTTGGAGGATGTCTCTAGTAGAATGTTTCATGTTTAGCCCTGTCTTATTTGCATTATCAATGTCTTTGCTAAATACATGGAAGAAATACTTGTTAAATTTGTAGATGACAATGTTGGAGGGAGAGAGTAAAGATATTACAATTTTGGTTGAGCTGTGTATTGGTATAAATACATTGGAAAATAATTTAAAATCATGAGAAAAAACCCTTTGACCTAATTATTACAGAATTTAGCATGTACACAAAGGAGGTTAAAGACAGAAAGAAAGGTCCTGAAATGTACAAAAATATTCCATACCAAACATTCGTAGTAACATTTTTTTGTGGTAGCAAAAACCAGAAACAGCGGGTGCCCGTTAGTGTGAGAATAGCTATACAAATTGTTTTATGCAAAAGTCAGGGAAAGAAGAAAGTCATTTTTGAAAGAAAAGTTGAATTTAAAGAAATTGTGAGAAACATGGGAAGACTTGTATGAATCAATACAGGATAATGATAGAAGAAATGAGAAAATATGCATATTTATCATAATATAAATGAAAGCAAAGGCTAAAAGATACCATAACTCATATTCAATGAAAGGACCAATCTTAGCACCAGAAGCCCAATGATGACGTATATACTTTCCTTCTCTTGGTAAAGAAATGATAGACACAAATGCAGAATGTCGTATACACTGTTAAATTCCGTCTATTTTATGGTTTATGGAAGAAAGGGAAGATTGGAGGGAAAGAATTTTAATCTGAAAATAAAATACAATTCAATTTTTTTAAAAGAAGAAAAAGAAATATTGACTTCAAATATAAAATGCAAAAGGCAGTCTGGGGATAGATTTAGTTTAACAAAAGTTCATAATTTTCTTCATCAGTAAATGAAAGGTTAGCATTGACTAAGACTAAGATGATGATATTTGAGAGACTTTTTCCATGGCCTCCCTTAGGGTTCTGGATATATCCAGCTAGTTCTTTTTCCTATTCACCCCCAATAGGAAGTGTACCTAGAAGGGGTGAGAGAAATACAGCTCTGGACCTTCAGTCTTATTGACCTAAAGCCTTATTGGAAGGAGGCCACCATTGTAATGCTCTAGGAATTTATACATGACCTTTGTATTGGTAATTAAGATAGGACTTGTTTTTACTGTTTTAGAATGCTAAATTAATTAAATGTCTTTGATTGAGTGTTACTAGGTGCAAAACTCCAGGCATACACCCTTTTGATAACTAAGTATAAAGCTAGATAAGATATAAAGCTAGATAGATAAGTATAAAGGGCTCATGCCCTTTTGCTGATTAGGTGTGAATCCTTTGAGCCCTGAACAGAGTATAAAAGCTCAAAGGTTGGTGTTCTGTCTGGGGCTCTCAAGTCACTAGAAGAGTGGCATGGGAGTCTGCAATTTAAGAGCCTCCCAGCTTGTGAACCCAGATGTTGATGCTTTCCTGGTAACTATGAATTGTGATTTGGTCTGTTTATATTGTGTATGTCTGTAATTGGTTTGTATTTGCTCTGAAGTTCAGGTTGCTGGCCTTTCCTCCTGAACTAAATGAATGATATTTGTATGTTGGACTAAAGTAAGATTGTTAACCCCTTAATGTTGCTTTCCTTAGTAAAGCAGATCAAAAGAACCTGTGCTGGCAGCATTCTTGTTGTTGGGCTTGTGTTGGTCTTTCAGCCCCACAACAGCTGCTAGCCGAATTGTTGCTACAGCCCTATTTAATTTTTTTTGATCATAGACTTGGATAAAATCAGAGATGACATGATTATCAAGTTTACAGCTGACAGAAATTCTGGAAGAATAGCTAGCATAACACAGTTGACAGAATAATTCAAAAAGATCTCCTCAGATTTGAATACTGGATCAAATCTAATAAAATGGAATTTAGTAGGGATAAAAAATAGAAATTTTGATACTTTGGTTAAAACGGTCAGCTTTACAAAGAGAAAATTGGTATCCCTGGCACTTTAGAGTTTGAAACATAGTAAGTAATAAATATTTTTCATTCATTAGCATCCCTGAGGCTCAGTTTAATCATCTATATAATGAAGGATTTGGATTAGATGCCTTTGTGGTCCCTTTAGGTCTAGATACAGGAGCCTATGAACTAGGCATTATGTGTAGAAGTTGCAAAAAGTGTAATTTAGGGTTGATGGACACAATAACTTCCAAACCATTACAACTATCTAAAGGGAATAGTCTGCTTGGTGAGGTTTCCCTTCACTGGAACTCTTCAAGAAAAAGCTAGATTTTGTCAGGTATTTTCTAGAGGGGATTCTAGTTGGGACAATGAATTGGACTAGGTGGCCACTGAGGTCTCTTCTAATTCCATGACTGTGTGACCAAGAATCCACTGCTCAGGACACCAGCTCTGCCTTTCAAAGTCACTCAGGTGCATCTTGCCTTCATGAAGTTTCTTTCACTTTATGTTCTTTACTACATTCACCAAGGCTCCTGGACCTTCTTGGACCCTGAGCTGCCTTGACTTTCTGAGTTCAGAGATCTGCCACCTCCAAAGAATTATTACCAGGTCTATACCCCTGCAATAACCTCTGGGTGCTCTTTCTTCCTACCCATTTTCTTTTCCTCATCTCCTTATCTTTCATATCACAAATACATTCATACATGTATATACATATATATATGTATATATATATACATATATATATATATATATATATATATATATATATATATATATATGTTTGAATGTGTGTTAGCATATGTTAATGAAGGGGGGAACCCATACAAAAAACAGAAATAATTTAATGGGATAAAATAGAGATGTATAGATAAGAATATGATTTATTTTCAGTTTATGTGGTCTGAAACTTCAAACTATCATAGACTAAGGTCTAACCCGATTGTGCTATCATCCACTTGGCGTGGAATGGCCAATCATTGCTTCTGCTCTCTTCTTTCCCTAGACAAGAATGGCAACTTCATTCCAGAGTACATCAAGAATGAATTTAGATATGACTCACTTGACTTTCCGGACCAAGTCTTCCAATTTCAATATCAGCCATAAAGGCAATGGCACAGTTTACTTGTGATACTCCCACCCATAGTGATATTACTTCCATAGTTAAATACTTATCCAACTGTAGAATTATAATAATAATAGTGATAATAATAAAAGCATTTACATAGCACCTTCTGTCTGGCAGGGACTATACAACATGTCTTCCAAATACTGTCTGATTTGACCCTCACAACAATCCTGGAATTACCTTCAGGTACTATTATTATCCCCATATTATGATTGAGGAACCTGAGGCAAGCAGAGGTTAAATGACTTGCCCAATGTTGCACAAGGTCAGTAAGTACCTGAGGTTGCATTTGAACACAGGCCTCCCTGATTCTGGCCCCAGGGCTCTTCTGTTGTAGTGAACTTCATAATATTCTAGAAATCCTCACCACTTTTTAGGTTGTAGGTAGGTGTAAGTTGTAGGTAATGAAATCACTGCTTCTAGTTTCCATCCGGTGTATTCTTTGGCAGATCATACCATGGGTGACCCATGAAAATCATTAGTAAGAAGCATTGAGTGAAAACAGGGTAGAAATATAAATTGAAGACACTGACTTAAGCAATCACACTCTTGGCATTTATATCACATGGCTGCCCTACCAAATGTCTCTTGTTACTCCTAACCCTCCTCATCTCCCTGAATCTCTGCTTCCCAACCTAGCAGGAACAATGCATCAGTTCAAATTTATGTTGTTGATGAAAAAGCATTGTCAACACTGCTGAGGTACTTCCTACGTCATTTTACTGAAGGAGACAATCTTGGGAAGGCTGGCATCTTGGCATAGTTCCAAGTTAATTCTCTCTCGCCATAACACGCAGAAGAGTGTCTCCGAATATCAACTAGAGATCCCTTTGAAACATACTGCAATTGATTCTATAGGCTGCACCCACTTTGTCACGGTGCAGTGCCTGGAATCTATTCTCATTTCTCTCCTTTTCACCTTCTGCAAGCCTTTCCTTGAGTTTTCCCTAACATCTTGGCTCAGAAGCTACTCACACCTTGAACTCAAATGCAACCATCTGGGGGATGTAGATAAAAAAACACATGAAACTTGTGTCTAGATGTGCTACTTTGTGCAGCCGCCTTCCCCTTGCTATCAGAAAAGAAAAAAAAAAACACAAACAAACCCAAGGATGTAGAAACCTATAAATAGAAAAGTTCTCATCACTTTGAAATTTGGATAATTCAACCTGACAACCTAGGAATTCACAAAAATCCTCTTTATAATCTCTTATATAATTTGTTACTTAACTATTACTGTTACAGGATAGACTGTGTCATATATTTTAGTATCCCTAAAACAGGATTGGAGCAATTGTGTCTAAGGGCCTTTCATATTTGAAATACTGGAATTCAGAGGTCCTTCACTTAAAAGAAAGTAGTTTTACTGGATTACAAAGCTCAATATAAATAAGCAATGGTAGTAGGTGTTTGGTTTTCAGAAAACTGAATCCAATTAGTTTCACAGTATTTTATCCTTGTCAGATGGTAAATCTAGTATTTTATTTAGTTCTGAGTATTACATTTTAAAGGAGAACTCTGACAAATTAAGGGCCCAGAGAAAGGTGATATTGTATTTCATGGAAACATGAAAGAAACTATCTATTTTGCCCAACCATTGGTTTTGACAGCTATATCACAACAGCATAGATCAAGTCAAGAACCATTTATTAAGCAGTTACTTGGTATGAAGCACTATGTTAAGTGCTGGGGACAAAAAGAAAGGCACAACAGTCCTTGCTCTCAAAGAATTCACAGTCTTATGCAGTTAGAATGAGAGGAATGAAATTACAAAAGGTAGGTTGCAATTTATATATTATGTAATTATGAAAACTCATATAAATCATGCATATATGTAATAAAATCAGAAATGATTTTCCCCTTCTTGGATCTCTAATAAGATCACTTTGTGGTTTTCTTATGTACTTCTCCTGTTATATTTCTGGTTATGGTTACTTGTGCATAGGCCACATCCTTCTTCTAGAATGAAAACTCCATGAGTGTAGGGGCCACGCCTTAATTACACAGTACACATCCTTTTTGGCACCCAGCAGCTGTTTACTAGATAATTTTAGAATGAATGAATGAATGAATGAATGAATGAATGAACAAACACATTATAAGGACACTCAAAACTATGCTCTCTCATGGGAATGATCAAGAAGATTAAATGGGATATGATAAATATCTTCAAATGTTTGATGAGTCTTCTTCTGGGAAAAGTTTAGGTATTCTGTGTGGTTAAGATGTTAGCCCTATGGCCAATATGTGAAAGTTGTAGGAAGACCATTTCTAGCTAAACATAATAACCAAGCATTTCCTAACAGCTAGAGACCCTAAAAATATTATGTTATCCATTGCTGAAAATACTTAACTAGAGAATTCATGGTTACCTGCCAGGGATATTAAAGGAAGGATTCTAGTTGGGGTAGAAGATATTGAACTTCATGACCTTTAAAGTATTCCTTAGAAGTGAAGATTCTCTGATTCTATTATACCTTCAGGTCAGATATCTTATGTGAAACCAAACTACTATTAAATAATAAATGCTTTTTTGTGTTAGGGGCCTATCTGGACACAGAATAAATCCATTTGTGAGAAGCTCTGTAGCCAAGACACAGAGAATCTAGGCAGCCCACCCAAGGCAATGCAGAGGATCTAAAAAGGATAGATTATCAGGGGAGTTTGACAGTAGAGCTACCAAATATATGGAGGCATTTCTAGTCACAAAAAAAAAAAACAGATACAAAGTTCAGCTTCATACAGCTTAAGAAATTCCAATCATAATGTCTACCATGGTCCTCATACTCCCTCTTAATCCCATAACAAGAATTATTGGTTGGAAACTACTTTGAAAGCTGTGAACTAAAAAATCAATGTTAAATGTCATTATTATTGTTGGATAGAATGCTTCTATTGACTTAAGTCCAGCCCAGTTTTGGCTCAGGTTTTTCTCTCCCTGTCTAAGAAGTCTATGCTCTATTAGGTTTCAACCTATTTTTCTCCCTTGTCTAGCGAAGCTTTCCCTAGTCCTCTGATTTATCATATATCCAACAGATTGTTAACATTTAAGTAATAATTTACATAGAAAATACAGAAAGTAATATTATGGCTATGAACACAAAGGCATCAAGTGACGATATACGTTAAACGATTTGGGAACAATAAAGCTGCATATGAAGGTTCACAATAATAATCTCAAGTATTTGTATAGTACTTTAAGGTTTTGCTGAGTACTTTGCAAATATTAGCTCATTTCATCCTTACCACAACCCTGTGAGGCAGGTACAAGTATTATCCTCACTTTATGGATGTGGAAACTAAGGTAGGTAGAGGTTGTAACTTGCTCAGGATCACAAAACTAGTAAATGTCTTGGGCTGGATTTAAAATCAGGTCTTCCTGACTCCAAGCCTATTGCCCTATCAGTTGTGCTATCCAGCTTCCTGTAATGATGATGATGATCTATAGATGTTATGAATTTTGACTGATCAGCTTAGAAAAACTACATTTGATTTTTAGGGTGAAAGAGTGGTTTTGGAGTGAGCCAAATGTGGTACAGTGGATAGAGAGATGGCCTCAAAGTCAAGAAGACTTGGAATTAAGTCCTTTCTCTGACATGTACTGGCTAGATGAGCCTGGGCAAGTCATTCAAGGACTCAGTGCTCTATGAATTTTTCTAAGATCCTCAATTTCAGGGCACAAATTTATCTGTAATGGTCAGGTAGTTTCCTTATCAGATATTGCCTACACCAACAAAATCATAAGTGTAAAATGAAAAAACCCTCAAACCCCCCCCCCCCAAGTTAATTCTGAGGGGTTAACAGTAGATGACTGCTTGGAAGACAATGGTAAATCTGAGGTCTAAACTGGGAGGGGGAAAGTGAACAATAGTAGAGGAAAGATGCAGAAATCCTGCCATTGTTCACCGGTGTTAATGACCTCTTAAGGAATTATTGAGATTCTTTTTGACATTGAATATCATAATGTAAAAGAATTTGGTACATATCCAGATCACCTTAGATGGTGGCACCATCTTCCCCACCCATTCAATAGGTCTCAGGTGGAGCTAGTTAAGGGAAGCTTGATTAGGAGAGGCTTGCTTGTAGGCAGGCCCTTTTGTTATTAAGTGCTAAGCCCCAGGCCTAACAGAGTATATATACCCTGTGAGTAGTCATTAAGCTCAGACTAGGGAGCTGTGGAGTTGAGAGAGCTGTGAAGAAGAAAGAACTTTGAGAAGAAGAGAGAACTGACAAAGGGCTCTGAGAACTGCAAGGGCTTTCCAAACTTTGGGAGGAGAGGCAAGCAGACAGTTAGGATTCATGAGTGAGTTTTTACAGGAAGGCCCTAGCAGAGGGGAAGGTTACAGCATGGCTTGGCTCCTTGCTATGATACTGTGTTTTAATTTCCTTGCTGTTACATTGAAACGGATTTACTGGTTTTGGGATACAATTGTTGCTATGTTGAATTGGAATTATTCATTTTGGGATTTGATCCTCCGGTGCCTGAATAAATGTTTTACTTCTTCTGTCTTCTATACAGAGAGTCTCTTATGCTTTGCAATTCTGAACTATACAGGCATATTCATGGTCACCATCGATATTGTGAACCTTGCCTTAGTGATATAGATGCTAAGGACCTGCTTCTGGGAAAAAGGAGGACAGGTGCAAAAAGGGGCATTCTGGACATTTTTCACTGGCCTACCATGCAGTTGGGAGAAGCCTCTTTCTGTTCATTGCAAAGTCAGAACTTTTTGTGTCTTTAAAACTCTTTGACTGAAAGTCTCTGTCTTTTTGATGGCATCCAGGAATGAAAGACTCCTTTACTTAGACCTGGTGACACCATGCAATAAATAGGGAAGGATCTGAGGTCTACCTTGCCCTTTTTCTAGGACATATGGACCAAAATACAGGCTTTGGCTCTTAGTCTATTTCATTTCCTGCCAGATGTTGTAGCCAACCCAGTAGGGAATCCCTGAAAAGTCAGAGTCCCTGGACATATGTGGGAGTGTGTCAGGGGAGAGATTGGAATTGAATTTGGTGGGACTAATGTTATGTAGAAACTGAGTTAAATTGTGAAGCTAATCCCCCTCTCCTCCTTAGAGAGTGAATGGTATATAGAAGACTATGGTTTTGAGGTATTAGGAGAAATGTTTATATAGTTTTTCTTTTTATACCATTGAAGTCAATACTCTTGTGTAAAAGCTAATATGAGTGTTAAGTGGTTAAATGAAATTGTGATAGTTGGAACCTAAGATTGAAAGAACAAAATTAGTGGGGGCTATAGCCAATGGCAGAGAAGAGACTCCCACAAAGCCTTTCAAAGCACTGGACAATCCTGGGATATATGTAAAATTGTAATAAGGAATCTATGCTATAGTTTGGCATGGTGACTGAAATGCTAGCCCCAGCATATATTTAGGATGGATGTTAGAGTTAATGTTGAGTGTGAACAAAGAAGCAGTAGAATATGAGGGATTGAATGTGAGGATGTCTGTGTGGACTCTCAGAGCTGATTCTGTGTTTAGTGTGAGAAAAAGAGTTTTGGGTTATGGGTATGTGGGACAAAGTACTAGGGCCCTGTGTAGGGGCAGGTATTCTTCCTATGTAGCTGGCACAAGAGGTTATGCAGCCCTAATTTGTACTGCTCATCTCCTATGCAATGATAACTTGGGATGGTTAGGAGGTAATCCTCAAATATGTAGCATCTGAATGGCATAGTTCTGAGCCTTTCCTCTTTGCATGGGAAAAGAGTGTTGAGAGGGAGGAAAAATGATCAAGCATCTGGATATCCATATAACTAGTGGGAAGTGCTAAAGTTCTTGTGGAAATATATGTGAATAGCTCTGTCATGAGGCTATTTTGAACTGTAGGAAAGAGGGGATGGAACCAAGAGAAACTTTTTAAAAAAGAAATCCTAGCAATAGCAGTAAAATAAGAAAAAAGAAAAAGAATGAATTAGAAGAAAAGATGAGTTAATAAAAGAATCTTTTTTTGCAGATGATATGATGATGTACTTGAAAATCCTAAAGACACAACTAAACAGTTGAAACAATTAATAACTTGGGCAAATTAGCAGGATATAAAGAAAATCTATATAAATCATCAGCATTCCCATAGATCACTAATAGAACTCTCCCAGAAGAGGTAATAACTGATTCTCCATCTAAAATAACTCTAGACAGGATAAAATACCTGCCAAAACAAACTCAGGAACTACATAAACAAAATTATAAAAAAAACTATACAAAGAAAATCAGATTTAAATACTTGGAGAAATATTAATTATTCATGGGTTGGCAGGGCCAATACAATAAAAATGAAAATTTTACCCAAACTAATTTTTATATTTAATGCCATCCCAATTAAGTCACCAAATTTCTTTTTACTGAATTAGAAAAAAAATTAAATTCATTTTGGAAAAACAAAAAGTCAAGAATATAAAAGGAAATAATTAAAAAAATGTAAAGGAAGGAATTTTAACAGTACCAGATCTTAAGCTATATTATGTCAGTAATTATCAGAACTATCTGGTATTGGCCAATAAATAGAAAGGTAGATTAATACAACAGAGGAAGCATTTGATTTACAGCAGCAAATAAACATAATAACCTTTTATTTGACAAGTATAATGACAAGATTTTGGGATAAAATTCAATATTTGTTAAAAAATTGAGAAAGCTGGAAAGCAGTATGGCAGAAACTGGGCATGGACAAATATCTTATAGCATTTACCAAGATCAGGTCAAAATGGATGCAAGACCTAGATAGCAAGAGAGATTTGCAAGAAAATTAGAAGAATGTGGAAACTTTACTTATTAGACTTATGAATAGGTAAGAGATAGAAAGCAAAGCTGGATGTAAGATGGATTATTTTGACTACATTAAATTAAAAAGTTTTTATACAAATAAAGCAAAAGTAGCCAAGATCAGAAGGGAAGCAGAAAATTAGGGAAAAGAAATTTTTATAGCGAGTTTATCAGATAAAAGTCTCATATTAAAATATGTAAAGAACTTTGTCAAATCTTTAAGAATACAAGTCATTCCCCAATTAGTAAAAGGTCAAAGGATATAAACAAACAACTTTCCAGTGAAGAAATCCAAATAATTTATGGCCATGTGAAAAAATGCTCTAAATCATTATTGATTAGAGAAATGTAGATTAAAACAACCTTGAGATATAATTTTATACCTACCATATTGGCTAAAATGTTCGGAAGAGAAAGTGACATGTTGGAGAGCATGTGGAAAAATTGGGACACTAATTCATTGTTGGTGTAAATGTGAAATGATACAAGCAGTTTGGAGAGCAATCTGAAATTATTCCCAAAGAGTTATTAAAGTTATATCTTTTGAACCGGCAATATCAGTAGAAGGTCTATTTCCAACAATGATTGGGGAAAAAGGAAAATAACTAATATGTTCTAAAATATCTATAGAAGATCTCTTTGTGCTGGCAAAGAACTGGACGTTGCAGGGATGGCCATCAGTTGGGGAATGGCTGAACAGGTTTTGGTATATAAAGGATGGAATACTACTGTACTATAAGAAATCACGAGCTCCATGATTTTACAAAAAGGTGGAATGACTTGCATGGAATAATGGAAAAATGAAATGAACAGAGCCAAGAGAACCTTTTATAAAGTAACAGCAATATTATTTCAAGAACAATTTTGAGTGAATAAGTTATTTTTACTATTATAAATACCTAAATTTGCTATTAAAGGCACATGAAAAAAGACATCTCTATCTAGAGAAAGAATTGATAAATAGAAATATGTATAGAATAATTTTATACACACACATTTATATAGAATGTGTATACACACACATATATATGTACACACATATATGTGTATATACATACGTGTGTGTGTGTGTGTGTGTGTGTGTGTGTACACCTATACTTATACCTCTTTGTGTCTAATGGTGTCATTTCTACTCTGGGGGGGGTCAAGGGAGGAGGAAGTAAAAAAATTTATATGAAAATTTTGTGTATTTCATAGGAATAGCAAGTTGTGTATGATAGATTTGCAATTTTATGTGCAACCAGCTTTTTTATTGTACTGTATTATGAAAATGCTAGTTTTATTCCATAAATTAAAAATAAAAAAGAATAAGAAAGAAAATAATATGAGCATGAGAAAGAACAGATTAGGTAAGCTGGAGTGTAGTTGCCTAGTCTTTAGGTAAAAGAAAAGGTTTCTTGTATTCATCATCAAGAAAGGACAGTACCTAGGAAGCTAGGGAGAAAGCTGAAGAAAAGGAGGCAGTAAAGAATCATTCAATTTAATTGTAATTCAGTAAAAGTTGGTGATTATATACTACATGCTAGGTGCTGGACACAAAGAGGAAAAAATCAGGGTCCTTGCTATAGAAGAGTTTGGAGTCTAGTAGAGAGAATAGATCTATGATTTTATTGATGTGGGCACCCCCACACCTCAGCACAGTGCATATTGTAATTCATCTATACCTTCTCCTTCTGTGCTATTCATGCCCATGTCCTCCCCAAAATGCTAAATAGAAGCTGGACACTTCTCTTTAGTTTTTTTTTTTTTTAACATTTTCTGCATTCTAGTAATGTACTGTGGCTGTGTAAGTTATTCCTTACTCTTTCTTCATCATTATTCCACCTCTTTTTCTTTCATGCATTTCCTTAGGCCTCTTAGGATTATAGTATCATACATTTAGAACTGGAGGCGACCTTAGAGACTATTGAGTCCAAACCTCTCATTTTACAGAAGAGGGAACTGAGGCACAGAGAAGTTAAGTGATTCTGCATGCACCAGACATTATTGGTAATAGTCTGCTGTCTACCTGTAGTTGTGATGCGTCAGTCTATTGCCCTGTGGCTCACCCACAATTTTGAACCTGCAATGATTGTGGTTTTCCACAAAGGGCAGCTATAGAGCATATGGGGTCAGTTAGTCAGTAAGCGTTTATTAAGTGCCTACTGTACAGTAGGCACTGCATTAACTGCTGAGGATAAAAAGAAAGGCAAAAGAAAGTCCTTGTTTTCAAGGACCTCAAAGTCTAAGGAGGGAAACAACATGGAAACAATTATCTACAAATAATTGAATACAAATTATTTCCAATTTGTCTATAGGAAAATTGGAAATAACCCAAAGAGGGAAGCAACTAGAATGAAGGGAGATTGGGAAAGGCGTCTAACAGAAGGTAGGATGTTAGGTAAACCTGAAGGAAGCCAGGGAATCCAGGATGCAGAGTGGAGGAGGAAGAACATTTGAGGCATGGGGGACAGTCAGGGAAATGTACCACATAGAAATAAATAAGTATGCCATAAGGTAGGATGTGATAAACATTCTCTTCCTGCTTGTGTAGCAGAAAGCTTCATCAACATGGGACCTAACTGAGAAAAGGCAAATGAGATTTTTCCCACTCTAATGGCAAAGTCTTCTCACAGCATACTTTGGGTCAACAGGCAACATAAATTGAATTAAAGAATTTGTCTATAAGGGATTAAGATCAAGACTTCTTCAGAGATCAGGTCATGGAACAGCTCTGTTGAGGAGTTGAATTGGAAGAGGCACTGGAGGTCTAAGTGTCACTTTAAGTATTCTTGTGAGAGATTACTTCTGGGGCAGAGTCAACATGGCAGAGTAAAAGCAGGGACATACTTGAGTTCTCCCCCAAACCTCTTCAAATACTTGTAAAAATGACTCTAAACAAATTCTTGAGCTCAGAACCCACAAAATAACAGAGTGAAACGAATCTCCAACCCAAGACAACCTGGAAAGCCAACAGGAAGGGTCTATCATACCAGGCTAGGAGCAGAGCACAGTCCAGCATGGGCTGTACCAGCACAAATTTGGCCAGAGCAGGCCTCAGGGGATTGAATCACTGGCAGCTGTGGTGGTTTCCAGACTTCTCAAACCACAAATGCCAAAGACAAAGTAGAAGGTTCATGGGGAAACTCTGTTGGAATTGGGTGAGAGAAGAGCACAGTCTGGCCCTAGTTCCAGGGCTATGGAGGTGGCAACAGCAGTGGCAGCAGTAGCAGTGGCTACTTCCAGAGCTCCATGCCCACAGATGGTGGGGGATTGAGCAGCTGATCAGATGGGAATTGCAGGGATCTCTTTGCTGGTGCTGAGGCAGGTTTCCCTTGCTTTGCCCTGTTGGCTATGTGTCACAGTTCTAGGATGAGAGGAGTGTTGACATGGCAGAACATGTGGCATCTGTGGAGAGGGAATCCTCCTCACAGTTTGTTATGGTAATTAGGGTTGGACTTTTTTGCCAGTTTTCTCTTTTGGAATGCTAAGGCCATAAAGTGCCTTTAATGAGTCTTACCTTTGTTTGAATGGGGCAGGTAAAGTTGGAGTGCTTCTCCGCACTGAGGTAAACAAGTACCTTTGATGAGTCTTGCCTTTCAAATGTAATGGCAAGAAAGTGGACTTTTTGTTGTCTTTATTTTGGAGTGCTTCTCAGCACTAAGGAATCTCTGATTGAATTGGGAGTCTTTGATGACCTGCTTAGTTCAAGGGAAGGCCTAGTACATATGGTTTTAAGTCACAAGGTTGTGACGCCCTTTGACCCAGAAGAAGTGTATATATACTCAGAGATTAGCATTTTACTTTTGGGGGCACACTCATTGGAAGAGTGCTGGTGCTATGGCCAGACGAGACCTTGGGTAGCTGTTGGAGCCCCCTCCTGCCAGCTTTGAAAACCCAGATGTTGGTGCCTTTCTCTCTGGTAACTATGTAATTCCCTGGTAGGATAGCTAGAGACCTATCTGTTGATTTCTGTGTGTGTTTGCTCTGTTTATATTATTTCTGCTTGCAATTTGTTTGTATTCTCTCTGAAATTCAGGGTGCTGGCTTTCCCCGCTGAACTAAGTGAATGGTATATGTATGTTTAATTAAAGTAAGGTTGTTAACCCTTTAAAGTTTCTCTCCTTAGAAAAGCAGATCAAAGAACCTATGCTGGCAGCCCTTCTGTGTGATGGCATAGGTGGTCTTACACAGCCACAGTAGCAGCAAGCAGCATTGTTACACAGTTCCAAGGTAGAAAGAGTGCTGGTGGTCATTCGCAGGCCAGGAGAGGAGAAAATACCTCTCCTTTGATCATACCACCTTAGATGAACTGAACATCTAAAAGTATCTCTGAAAATAGCTGCACAAAATTCCTGAAACTTGGGACAGAGCACTCTACATTCTGAGGGCAGAGTCCTACCTTGACAAAGAGCTCAAAAGTCAAATAGTTGCCTGGGAAAATGACCAAACAGAGTAAAAAAAAGATCAGACTGTAGAATCTTACTTTGCTGACAAAGAAGATCAAAACATACAACTGGAAGAGTACAACAAAATCAAAGCTCCTACATCCAAAGCCTCCAAGAAAAGAATGAATTGGTGTCAGGCCATGGAAGAGCTCAAAAAGGTAGTTGAAAATCAAGTAAGAGAGGTAGAGGAAAATTGGGAAGAGAACTGAGAGTGATGCAGGAAAATAATGAAAAATGAGTCAACAGCTTGAGACCCCAAAAGTACTGGAGAAAATAACATCTTAAAAAATAGACTAACCCAAATGGCAAAAGAGGTCCAAAAAGCCAATGAGGAGAATAATGCCTTAAAAAGCAGAATTGGTCAAATGGAAAAGGAGGTCCAAAAGACTACTGAAGAAAATAGTTCCTTAAAAATTAGAATGGAGCAAATGGAAGCTAATGACTTTATGAGAAATCAAGAAATTAGAAAACAGAACCAAAAGAATGAAAAAATAGAAGACAATGTGAAATATCTCATTGGAAAAACCACTGACCTAGAAAATAGATCCAGGAGAGATAATTTAAAAATTATTGGACTACCTGAAAGCCATGATCACAAAAAGAGCCTAGACATCATCTTTCAAGAAATTATCAAGGAAAACTTCCCTGATATTCTAGAACCAGAGAGTAAAACAGAAATCAAAAGAATCCACCAATCACCTCTTGAAAAAGATCCCAAAAGAAAAACTACTAAGAATATTGTAACCAAATTTCAGAGTTCCCAGTTCAAGGAGAAAATATTGGAAGCAGCCAGAAAGAAACAATTTGAGTATTGTGGAATCTATCTGTGTCTTTTTCTCCATCCTGTTTCCCCCTGTTTATGCTTTTATTTCTCCCTTCTCCCTTCTACTCCTCAAAAGAGTTTTGCTTTTGACCACCACCTTCCTCAGTTTACCCTCCCTCTTGACTCCCCTCCCTTATCTTACCCTTTTCCCCTTGCTACTTCTTCCCTCCCTTCTGACCACCCCTCTTTTCTTTCCCCTTTCCCCTCTACTGCCTGTAGGACAAGTTTGATTTCTGTACTTATCAGAGTTTATTATTCTCTTCTTGAATCAAATCCAATCAGAGTGAAACTCAAATACTACTTTTCTCCCTCCCTTCTTTCCCTCTACTATAATATGGTTTTGTGCCTCTTCGTGTAATGTAATTTACCCTTTTCTACTACCTCCTTACCTCTTCTCCCGGAACCTTCCCTTTACATCTCTTAATTATGTTTTTTATCATTATTTCAGTTATTTTATACTGACACCAACTGTCTATGTATATCCCTTTCAATTGTCATAATGGCTGTACTGTTCTCAAGATTGAAATATATATATATACATATAGACATATATAAATCAATATAATCCTATATAAGGATGTAAACAATTCACCCTTATTGATTAACAAGGTTTGTGGGGTTTTTTCCCCTCTGTTTACTTTTTTATTTCTCTCTTGAGTTTTGTATTTGAAGATCAAATTTTCCATTGAGCTCTAGCCTTTTCATCAGGATGGTCTGGAATTCCCTTATTTCATTGAATGTCCATCTCCTTGACTGAAAAATTTTGCTCAATTTTGTGAGGTAGTTAATCCTTGGTTATTGTCCAAGCTCCTTTGCCTTTTAGAATATCATATTCCAATTTCTCCTGTCATTTAATGTAGAAGCTGAAAAATCCTTCATGATCCTGACTATAGTTCTACAATGTTTGAATTGTATCTTTTTGGCTACTTGCAGTATTTTCTCCTTGACTTGATAATTCTGAAGTTTGGCTATAATATTTCTTAGAGTTTTCAATTTAGGATCTCATTCAGGGGGTGATTGGTGGGTTCTTTAGATGACTATTTCCCCCTCAGCACAGCTTTCCTTGAAGATTTCTTGGAAGACACTGCCCAGGCTCTTTTTTTCATTGTGTCTTTCTGGTAGACCAATAATTCTTAAATTGTCTCTCTTCAATCTATTTTCCAGGTCAGTTGTTTTTCCAATCAGATATTTCATGTTTTCTTCTATTTTTTTCATTCTTTACATTTTGTTTGACTACTTCTTGATGCCTCATAGTCATTAGCTTCCACTTGCTCAATTCTAATTTTTAATGAATTGCTGTCTTCATTTTGCTTTTGAGTATCCTTTTCCAATTGGTTGATTTTACCTTTCATGATGTCATTTTCTTGAATTACATTCTGAGTCTCCTCAGCCATTTCTCCAATTTTACTTTTTAAAAATTTCTTCTCATCAGTAATTAGTGTTCCATTTTTTCTTTTACCTCCCTAATTTTGTTTTTAATATCCTCCTTTAGCTCTTCCAGTAATGCTTTTTGGGCTGGAGACCAGTGGACATTCCCTTTTGAGGTATCAGATGTGGGTGTAGTGTCAATGCTGTCCTCTTCCAAATTGGTGTTTTGATCTTCCCTGTCTCCATAAAAAGAATTGCTGGTCCTCAGGTTTTTTGTGTTCTTCTTCATGTCGGTTAGCTTTTTCCTGACTTTAAAGTGGATTTCTGCTTTCGGGTTTCAGGGAGCTTTGTCTCATGTTTCTTGTTCTGGGAATTGTGAGCCTAGTTACTGGCTTTGTGTGTTATGGCCTCTGGTTTCCTGAGATGTGGGGGAGGTGTTGTCTGGCTGCCAGAAGTCTCCTCTTCCCCTGGGACTTCTCTCCAGCATGGGTGGTCTCAGCCATGATCTGTGATAGTGTCTGCCAATTCCCCTGGCTATGCAAAGGCATGTCTGGGTTCCTGGTGTTGACCCTTGCTGGCTCCACCCTTCTGGGAGTCAGGAATTCCCACTGTCTGGCTACTGAAGCCCCACTTCTGGCTCCTCTATTCCAGGGTTTTTCCCAAGGTATTCTCTGGGTCAAGGAGGGAGGGATGAGAGCCATTTACCTGGGCATTATGACTCCTGGAAGTTCAAGAAGGTGAGTTTCAAACCTTTGGGTTGCAAGGCTCAGGAGTAGGTGTCTCACAGCTGCTGGTGCTGTGCTGCTGCCTCTCTTCTCTTCAACAGACTCCTGTCCTGTGCTGGGAGGCTTGGGGATCTCTGCCAGTTTCGTGCACCCAGCTTTCTCCCAGCCTGGATCACTGGCTGGTTTCCACAGCTGCTTTAGCTTTGGCACGGTCTGGTGCAACTCTACAGCCTGGGCCCTTTCCCCACCTACAGATCCGTCCTGTCAACCTTACTTCAAATTAACCAAAGGCTTATCTCTTATTGGTTCCCCTCCCCCAACCAAAAAAAAAAACCCAAACAAACCATCTACTAGTTTTATTTACTAGATTAATAGTTTTCTTTTAATTTTATTAATTTCACCTTTGGATTTCAGACTTTCGAATTTGGTGCTCAATTGGTATTTAAAATTTGTTCTTTTTTAGTTTTTTTTAGTTGCATGTCCAATTAATTGATGTGCTCTTTCTGTATTTTATTTATGTAAGAATTTAGAGAAATACATTTTCTCCTATCTTGCATCCCATAAGATTTCTCCTTCTCCTGCATCCCATAAGTTTCGATATGTTGTTTTATTGTTCTCGTTATCTTTGATGGGATTGATTGTTTCTATGATTTATTCTTTGACCCACTTATTCTTTAGGATAAGATTATTAAGTTGCCAATTAATATTTAATCTATCTTTCCACTGCCCTTTGTTGAATATAACTTTTATTGTATTATTATCTGAAAAGATTACATATAATATATTTTTGTCTCTCTACATTTGATTGTGAAGTTTTCATGTCAATACATGGTCTGTTTTTGTGTAGGTACCATGTACCACTGAGAAAAGTTATATTCCTTTGTATCCATATTCAATTTTCTCTAGTTCTCTATCATATATAACTTTTCTAAGATTCTATTCACTACTTAGCTTCTTATTTATTTTTTTGTGGAATTTATCAAGTTCTGATAGGGCACAGCTGAGAACCTCCCTGGAACTGTCTATTTTCCACTGTCTATTTTCTACTATACCTCACTTAACTCCTCTTTTAAGAATCTGAAGCCTGTAACGCTTGGTGCATATATGTTTAGTATTGGCATTGCTTCATTTTCCATGGTACTTTTTAGTAAGATGTAGTTTCCTTCCTTATCTCTTTTAATTAGATCCATTTTTTTCTTTTGCTTTGAGATCATCATTTCTACTCCTGCTCTTTCTTTTTACTTCAGTGGAAATATTGTATATTCTGCTCCAGCCCTTTACCTTTATTCCGTGTGTGTCTCTAGGCTTCAAGCATGTTTCTTGTAAACAACATGTTGTAGGATATACTCTGCTGTCCCTTTCCATTTCAATGGAGAGTTCATGCCATTCACATTCATAGTTATGATTACTGTGTATTTACAATCATCCTCTTTTTCCTTTTTTGTCCTCCCTTTCCCTTCTTACCAGTGTTTTGCTTCTTCCTACCACCTCCTCCAATCTACACTCCTTTCTTTCACTCTCCCTCCCTCTCTCCCTCCTTACTTAATATCCAATGTTCCCTGGAGCTTTCATTTTGGGATCTTCTTCCAGGGGGCAATCAGTGGATTGTTTCAACATCTATTTTGTCCTCTGGTTCTAGGATATCAGGGCACTTTTCTATGATTATTACTTGATGTATGATGTCCAGGTCTTCCTTTTGATTGTGACTTTCAGATAGTTCAATTTCTCTTAAATTACCTCTCCAGGATCTAT
This sequence comes from Trichosurus vulpecula, assembly GCF_011100635.1. Classification (NCBI taxonomy): domain Eukaryota; kingdom Metazoa; phylum Chordata; class Mammalia; order Diprotodontia; family Phalangeridae; genus Trichosurus; species Trichosurus vulpecula. The sequence continues at coordinate 102,782,497 of NC_050577.1, read as the reverse complement.
TTTCCAGGTCAGTTTTTTTCCAAAGAGGGATTTTACATTTTCTTCTTTTTTTCATTCTTATGATTTTGCTTGATTCTTCTCTTCAGTCTTTTCCCCCCTCAATTAGCTTTTCTCCTTCCTTTTCTATTTGGCTAATTCTACTTTTAGTGAGTTGTTTTCTTTTTTTTTCCAAGTTGTTGACTCTTTTTCCATGCTTCTTTTGCATCACTCTCATTCCTTTTCCCAATTTTCTTTCACGTTCTTATTTGACTTTTAAACTCCTTTTTGACCTCTTCCATGAGTTCTTTCTGGACTTGAGACCAGTTCCCATTTTTCTTTGGGGGCTTTGCTTATAAGTGTTTTGACATTGTTGTTGTCTTCTGAGTTTGTGTCTTGATCTACCCTGTCAACATTATAACTTTTTATGATCTATTTTTTTTCTTTTTGTTTTTTTTCTTTCTTTCTTTTTCATTTTCCAGTTTCCCCCCTTACTTTTAAATTTAAGCTCTGCTCCTAGCTTTTCAGGGGCACTGTCCTAAGTGTACTTGTGCTGGGGGCTGCAAGTCATGGCTATTTGCCTGGTGCTTTACTGTGTTATTGTGAGGTCCATGGGTTCCCTTGTGTCTGGTGCTGTACTGAGGGTTGGAATGGGTGTTCACTTGCACTTCTGGAGACCATACTCGCTTGGCAACTTAACTGGTGCTGACCTGAGGCACATGGTAGGATTCTAGTACTGGCATCTGCCCATGTGCTGAGACATATGGGGAAGGGAGTCCTCACACTGGTGTGTGCCTGTTTTCCTGGCTATGCTGAGGTACATAGGGGCAGGGGGTCCCAGTGCTGTCATTTTCTTGTTTGCTTGGGGCTGCACTGAGGCACATGGTAGAGGGGGGTGGTCCTGGCACTGGTGTCTGCCTGCTCATGCCACACTTAGGTTCAGTTCCTCTTGATGGCTTCCTGGAGCAGGGTCTCCTGTTGGCTTGCCAGGAAGCTTCCTGTCCTGGACCACAGTTCCCTTTTACCTGAATTAGACAGACATTTCCTGTTGACCTCCCAAGTTTTCTTGACCTAGAAGATTGTTTCACTCTTTCTTTTATCTGCTTCTGCCATTCTAGAATTCATTTGGGATGTGATTTTATAAAGTTGGAGGTGAATGTATCCTTTTTGTAAATCTTAAAGTGCTGTATAAATATGAAATGTTATTGTGTTGATGACAAGTGAATAATTGCATTTTCTGGATGGAAATATATCACTAAAAACTTGCTCTGTCAAAGAAGGGACTATATGCCTAGCACCCTTTGTTACTGCCAAGTTGTTTTAGTCATGTCTGACTCTCTGGGACCCCATTTGGGGTTTTCTTGGCAAAGATATTGGAATGGCTTGCCATTTCCTTCTCCAGCTCATTTTATAGATGAGGAAACTGAGGTAAGTGGGGTTTAGTGACTTGTCCAAGGTCACATAGCTAGTAAGTGTCTGAGATCAGATTTGAACTCCAGGAAGATGAGTCTTTCTGAATCCAAGTTCATCACTCTATCCACTACTCCACCAGCTGCCTTTAAGGGAAGGAACCTTTATGCCTAGGACCTTTTAAGATATTAGCTTTCCAAGATCTTATCACTTGCATTCTCAATGGGGTAAAGGCGGGAATTGGGGTGGGGTTGAGAAAGGGAAATAATGTGGAACACAAATTTTTAAAAAGATAATGTTAAAAATTTCTTCTATGTACCATATTTCCCCATGTATAAGATGCATGCTTTTTTTTGTTAAAAATTTAGGGTCTAAAAACTGGGTGCATCTTATATAGTGGTTGTAGATTTTTTTACTTGCATTTCCCGCTTTTTCACACTTGTTGTCTTTGCGCTCATTGTTTCACATTTGTTACTGGCATATTAGGTTACATTTTGCCACGTTCTGCCCAGAAATGGCTCAGAAAAGATTTTCTTACAGGGCTGAATTCAAGTTAAAAGTGATCCAGTTTGCAAAAGAGAATGGAAATTGTACTGCTGAACTTAAGTTTGGACCTCCTTCAGATGAGAAAACAATTCGAGAGTGGCTACAGGAAGAAGAAACCCTACTGAAAATGCCATGGCAGAAGAAGGCCATGAAAGGCAAGTCAGCAAAATGGCCTGATTTAGAGAGGGAATGGAGTGAAGAGTAAAGGGCAATTGGAATTCCTGTGTCCACAAAGATAGTTCAGCATGAGGCAAGAAGAATTACTGATGAAAAAGAAGTTATTGATTTCAAAGGAGGACACAATTGGTGCTTCAGGTTCATGAAACAGAATGGACTAAGCATGAGTACATGCACCAGACTTGCCCAAAAAAATGCCTGAAAGCTATAAGCAGATGAATAAAACTTGAGTTCAATAACTTTATGTGATACATTTTTTTTTCAAATTTCAGGCCCCAAAATTAAAGTGTGTCTTATGCATGGGGAAATACAGTAATTGGGAAATAGTTAATGCAATACATAAAATGTATTTTAAAAAAAAGATTTTAAATTTCACAATGTCACTGAATTGATGTGACATAAAAGAGGATGTCATTTAGATATATGAACCTTAGATGTTATTTTATTTGTTTGTTTGAGGTCTACTTGCCTATGTCCCAAGGGTCTTGATTTTGAGTTGCACTTGATCACAGAATATTGGTTGGAGGCAATTTCTGGTGGAGGCCATCTATTCCAACCAGTAAGAAAAGAGGAAGGAATACTCTCTACAACATTTTCAATCAGTGATCGGTCATCTAGCCTCTACCTGGAAAAACTCCACTGATGAGATCGTGCTAACTTCCAAGACTGTCCATTCCTCCTTGGTGGCAGATCTAATTGTTAGGAAATTTCATTGTGTTCTGTTCTCCCAGCCAAATAGCTTAACATCCCCAGTTCCTTCAACCTATTCTCACGTGTCACAATTCTTTGTCCTAGCAACCTCTTGATCATTCTTCTCTGGCATCTCATCAGTTTGTCAAAGCTTTATTGAGATTACTTCCAGAATTAAACACAGCCCTCCAGATATGGTCTGAATAGGAGACAGTGTGTGTGTGTTTCTGTGTGTGTGTGTGTGTGTGTGTGTGTGTGTGTGTGTGTGTGTGTGTCTACTAACAAATTTCATGCATTGTTTCTGGGTAATACTTCACTAAATACTGCTTTTGCATCCCAGAGAATAACTTTTCCTTTGATGAGTGACTGTTCTTACCTTATTCATATTCAAAGAGAACATTTGAAGGGAATTTGAAGAGTTGTGACTAGTGTTGAATTAGCTAATTAGTATTTATAATGATAATGAAGAGGTAACAGCATTTTGAAATTTATAGCTTAAGTTAATTAGCAGGGTGTGGTAAGATCTATTTGCTTCAACTACTTCCCACTGGGTCTCCATCTCTCTCTCTCTCTCTCTCTCTCTCTCTCTCTCTCTCTCTCTCTCTCTCTCTCTCTCTCTTGCTCTTTGTCTCTCTCCACATATATGTATATTTATTATATAGCAATATAATGATCATTCTATTATTATATACTAATATTACATAATCTCCCTATATATATTATATAAATACATGTGTATGTATAATCTTTCTTTCCCACCTGTTTCCTTGCTGCATACATGTCTAAATATTTCTTTCTTTTCTCCTTTTCCCATCTTACCATATGTCATTACTTTGTGTGTCTCCTTCTTTCCACTTTTCTTTTCCTTCTCTTCTCCCTTCCTCTCTCATTCCCAATGTTCCCTTCAAAAAACCACACTAAACCAAAACACCTGACCTTTAATGGGTCAAAATATGGATCTGAATTCTAATTGGAAATGTTTACATTTATTTTATAAAGCTTTGAATTCTATTCTAATTCCTTGTGTATCTAAGTTAGATATCATTCAAAGTGTAGCTTGAGTTTCCCTTGTCCAGAAAATCTACCTTAATTATTTTGGCCTATGTTCATTTCTTCTCTGAATAAATAAAGCTATAATCTGATTTTTTTTTCCTGAACTTTCCTTCCTCGGTATCCCTAGATTAAAAAAATGGTACCTTGTGTTAGAAAGTGAGGTACCTCTTTTAACCTTTACATTGCATTTCTGAAAATCTGTATTCTGGTGTTCCACTGCACTGTACTTTTTAAAGTCCATTATAGCTAAATATAACATGATGAGATATAGAGTTTGATAGTTTTTTTCTTCAGTAGAGAACTGAAACCATGTCTTAGATTCTTGATCTCCACCCCCTTTGCCCCCACTTGATTTAGTTTTGATCAATGGCACCAGTTTGTGAACTTTCAAGGTACATTGAATTGAAACTGATCAGCACTTTGAAGAATTTCTATTTAATTTCTATTTCTATAATTGCTGCTTAGTTAAGCACTGTGCATACATTTTCTGTATTTTCCCACAAAGATTTTTTGAAGATATATATCATTTCCCCCTATTATTTTGTATAGTTGAGTCTAGTTTCCAGACTACTCTTGCATACCATCAAAAGCTAACAGAAGGACAGCTATGGTAAGGAGATAAAGTCTTGGGAAGAAGAAGGTATAGGCAGGTAGAAGCTTGGTTACAGTGGATTAGATTAGGTTTTTTACCTTCCTGGCAAGTATTGAGGGCAGCTGCTATCTGCAGTTGAAGCAGTGGTTACATTGGAGTCTTGCCATCCATATCTGGCATTCCTCCTTGTAATGGCCTTACAGATTAGAATGTGATAGTAACCTTTTCTTGTTTACTTTGAAATATTTATCAGAATATGCTTTTATCAGAAAATATTAATCTTGCTAAAAAAATACATTACCTCAATATGCCCTTTATTTTCCCAGAAATCTAAATTCATTTGTACAGATCTGATTGCAACACTAGGCTTAACCCCATTGGTTATTGATGTCTTTTTGGTATTTATTAAGACTCCATGTTAACCCTTAAACTTTGTAACTTTGGGTCTAAATACAATGAAAACGTATCCATGATATTGACAAGTGACTGGGCCAAGAAATTCCTGAGATTTTGAAGAAAATTCATTTAAAATGTAAGGATAATAAACACCAGTTTGTGGAATGGTAATAATTTGGTCTATTTTTCTGCCAATTTTTGACTTATCCTGTTCTGCTTCTTGGAATATTCATTGGATATACTGCTTGAATATCTCCTTAGGAGCACAATCTGGGGTCCATAATGGGTAGCATAAGGCCAGAGAGCTGCATGCCTGAAACAATATTCTTAAACTTATGATGTAGCATATAACACTTTCTAATCAATTCTTTTAACTAAACAGAATAAATACATTTTTTAAAAGGTTCCCTGATTCTTATCCTCATTGTTCGCCTCAGTACATATCTCTGGAGCCTTTCCGACCCAGTTACTTTATTTCTGTGTATTCATAGTTTCTGGCTTCAAGTTTGTGTGTTGGACCTATTCCTTGGCAAGCAGAAATTGAACCTGTCAATATTGTCAGATAAAGAGAGATACTGTGAGATTCATGGTCCTCAGAAAATGAACTAGTTCCAAGACCTCTTGTTGCTGTGGCCTCAGGAGCAAGGGATCACAGATTTAAAGCTGTAAGGGACCTGAGAAATCATTCAGCCCAGCTCACTCATTTTATAGACATTTTTACAGGAGGCTGTGACTTGTCCAAGGTCACACAACTAGCATGTGGATATAAACCTGGGTGCTCTCACTTCAAATCCAGTCTTCTTTCTTTTAAACTATTCTGCTCTTCTGGGCTACTTTCCCTCATCATAGACCCAGAGCCTTGTAATCAGGACCAAGCAAAATGTGTGATCAGAGTGGAATTCAACTCAGGATCACCTGTTAAGAGTTTAGCCCTGTTAGGCATTTTCAGTAGGGGATCAAAGGCAGCTGGCTGAAACAGAGAGAGGTGCACTAAGGAACTCAGTGCTGTACTGGGCTCAGTCCATTCTTCTCTGTCCCTAACAGAATCCTATTTTAGCATATATCTGGCAGGACCAATTCCTCCCTCCACTATTAGGTAAATTTAGCAAATGTGAATAAGCAACGGGCAATGAAATCTCAGAACAACTGGATTCAGTCCCTCTCAGCCCCAGGAGTGATGGCACAGAACTCCAAGGAAGGGAAAATGCATCGGACTGTAAGGTAGGTCCTCTCACTGTGACAGTTTTCAGCTTTTGATGGCAAATACCAAATAAAGTGCATCTGTCATTCAGTTCCAAGGTGAGGCTTTAATGACTTCAAGACCAGTTCATATTCATCAGTTTCATATCCAAAAATCTAACTCAGAAAACTTACCTCCTCCAGAAAAGCTGTGCTCATTCATCTCACCTCATTCTGTCTATCCTAATCTTCCTTCACTCCCAAACCCTGCGCCCCTCTCCCCACATCGCCTCAGCAGGAGGACAGTGAGTCTGAGCTAAATTCTTTTGCACATTTTGGACTTTGTAAGTATTTCTCATGTGTAAGTGTCCTATTTCTTTATGTGATGAGATATCTTTAGTCAGGGCTTGGGTCTGTCCATTAGCATGAGGGGGTTAGGACTGAGGATTCAGAGAATTGAATTCATTCCTTTCTCAGTTCTGAACACTAGATGCTGGTGCCTAAATGACAGAATAAGATGGGAAGAGGGATAACATCTTGCTTTCTATTGAACCCCACCTCTCCCACCCTAGGCTCCACTGCTTGTCTTTAGGGTTGGAGGAGGTGGGTCACCTAGTAACCAGGGAGTGGCCATCTCCTTTCAACCTCAGTACCCTGTGTATGGCTGTGGTGACTTCCCGATTACGGAAACTGTAGATGAGTGGGTAAAGTAGGGGTGTCACATTGGTATAGACAAGTGCCAGTGTCCGGTCCCGCTTTGGGGCATAACTGGTCTTGGGTCGTGCATACATGAAGGTGGCACAGCCATAGTGCAGCAGAGTCACTGCCAGGTGGGAGGCACAAGTGGATGCAGCCTTCCTGCGGCCCCCAGATGAATGCAGGCGTCTCAGGGCACCCACAATGGCGCCGTAGGAAGTCAGGATCAGGAAAGAGGGCACCAATAACAGCACAATGCAGGCCCCAAGAAAAGGCAGTTCCTCCACATAGCTGCGGGTACAGGCAAGGTGCAGCAGGGCAGTGACATCACAGAAGAAGTGAATCAACAAGTGGGAGCCACAGAAAGGCATTCGAAAGATCGCCACTGTGAGAAACAGGGAGACCACCAGTCCCCCAAGGCAGCAGCTTATAGCCAGCCTCCCACAGAGTCCCGTAGTCATCATGGCTGGGTAGCGCAGAGGGTGGCAGATGGCCACATAGCGGTCATAGGCCATGGCTGCTAGTAGGAAACACTCGGCTCCTCCAAGGGCCACAAACATCTGCATTTGCACTGCACAGCCCACAAACGAGATGGGGCTGCCCCGGTTTTGGCCCCTGGCCAGGTCAGCTAGGCAGCGAGGCACTACTACCAATGTATAGCAGAGCTCAATAGCTGACAGCTGGCACAGGAAGAGCAACATTGGGGGGCGACTGGCAACTGAGGCCACAGACACAAGGATGACCAGGTTTCCACTCAGGGTGGCCAAGTGTACGACTAACAGGAGCACAAAGAGGAAAGGCTGTAGGTGAGGGAATTCAGAGAAACCTTGTAGAAAGAAGCCAGGAGATATCTCTGTTTCATTCCACGGACCCTCCATGTACTGCAGCTGATAGCCGTGGTGCCTATAGGAAAAGAGATGCCAGTTTAGAGACGTGATCTGTTGTGTAAACAGCATTGGCCCTGCAGTCAAAAGAATTTGGCTTGAACCCTGGCTCTTCCACTGAGAAGCTATGTGACATTGGACAAGTTATTTGTCTCTGGGCCTCATTTTCCACATCTTTAAAATGAGGGGTTTTTGACTAAATGCTAAGACTCCTCCCAGCTCTAAATCTAGTGATACTACAGTTGTTACCACTGGGGAACAGGTGCGGGAGAAAGGAAGAAGAATGGAGGGAAATCTATAGCAAGAATTGTCTGAGAGAGAAACACTGAATATATGACAATTTCATGAGAAGAAGTGTGGTATAGTGTCAAAAGCCCCTTGAACTTGAAGTCTGAGCCTTATTCACTATTTGACCACAAATCATGTAACTTTTCAGATTCTGTTTATCTGTAAAACAGAGATAGACAAATAGCTAACACAAAGCACTTTATATGATATCTGATCCTTACAACAACCTTGTTGAAATAGGTAGTATAGTTATTTCCATTTTATGGTTGAGTAACTTGAAGCTGAAAGAGGTTATGTGACTTACCCAGGGTCACAGAAGTAGTAAGTGTCTGAGTTAGGATTTAACCTGACTCCAACTCCAGCACTTTATGCTCCAGGTATGTGGCTGCCTACTAATATGTATACCACCTATCTCAAAAGATGGTTGAGCGTCAAGTGCTATGTAAAGTGCACCTCTCCTATGAAGCCTTGCTGGATTTGGTACCAAGATCATTGCATTTGGAGTCAAAGGACTTAGTTTCAAGACCTTTTGATGATGCTTATTAGCTGTGTGGTCCCTTCCATCTGTAGATCTCTGAATCTTGTGGCTCATTTCTTCAACCTACTCCTCTTCTGCCATTTTCTATCACTTTAACCTTGACTCTTTCCCATAAAACATGTCTCTGACCTGTACAAACATTTCATGATCTGTTCATATTTCTTGTTTTTCCTACACGTTTGTGATCATGTCAGCAATTCAGAGATCACGGATCATATTTTTCTTATTCTTTATTCCTTTTAATTTGTATTCTGTTTGACCTGGGACTGAGCTATTCTTTTTGTTTGGTTTTTCTAACCACAGAATCACAGAAATTTGGGTTACAGGAGATCTTAGAAGTCATCTAACTCAAACCCCCATTTCAAAGATGAAGATATAGCCCATTTGGTCACATGTTACTTAAAGGTCAAACTAAGATTGAAACCCAGGTCTTCTGCTTGATTCCTAGTCTAGTATTCTTTTTATGTCCAGACACTATCTGCTTTCATGTATCAGGAATATCATCAATGTTCCTGACATTTTAATTTAGCATCAAGTGGTTTATATATGTATATATATATATATATATATATGTGTGTGTGTGTATATATGCAATACTTTATACTTCTTAAATTGCTATATAACTTAGACATTATAATTTAATTAAAATAATAATTTAACAGTTTGAGGTAGTGCTGATAAGAAAATAGACATCTTTGTATCTATCAATAATATGGATATACCTTTCAAATTCATCAGCACATTACAAATTTGAGAGAAGAATATACTATCTTTGTCTGGCCTGTGTCATAGAATCCCAAGACATCAGAAGTAAAAGGTACCTTTGACACCACCTACTCCAACCTGTGCTTGAACAAGAATCCCTTTGATGATATTACTGACAAGTGGTTCTGTATCCTCAACTAAAAGCTTCCAAAGACAAGGAAATCATTACTATTCCTTCTATTTACATGTACCATTTGGAAAGTCCTGAAAGTACTCTAGGTAGGCTTGACTGGGTATAAATGCCTGGTTTAGGGGAGCCATTATGTAAAAGGTAATATAAATCTGGCCAAACTATTGGAAAAAAAAGATTTCTAAAATTTGTTTGGTGATGGAGAGGGCCAGAGTGACAACTTGTGCATGTTCAGTCATTGTTCTTTGTGCTGGGGGACAAATAACTTTCTTCCCCTTATCCATTTTTAATTGAACTTGCACTAAGTTTATTAATTTTGCTACTTCTTATGAACTATCAGTATATCAAAGCAAAGTGAGAAATGCAATCTGCCCATTAAGTTAATCAAGCAAGTCACAGAACCCTAGAATGTTAGATTTGGAAGGGGGCTTATAGATCTTCTATTTCAATTCTCTACTAATGCAGAGAATGCCTTCCTGTAGCATACCTGATAGATGATTATTCTGTATCTGCCCGAAGACTTCTAAGAATGACTATCTCACTACTTTACCAGGCAGCTTATATAATTTTTAGATAGTTCTAATTGTTAGGAATGTTTTTTTCTGCCACTGAACTGAAATCTGCCTCTCTCTAATTTCTACTCATTGTTCCTAGTTCTTCCCTCTAGGACCGAGTAACACAATTACAATCTCCCTTCCTTATGGCCATCCTTCGGATACTGAAGACAGTTACTGTGTCTACTCTGTTTTCTTTTCTTCAGGCAAAACGTCACCAGTTCCTTCAACTCATATCCATATGGTATGATCTTGAGGCCTTTCACCATCTTGATTACCTGCCTATACTCTTACTTCCCCATATTGACTTGTCAATATTCTCCCTATAATTTCCCATTACCCAAGATGTGGTCTGACCAGAACAGAGCTCAGTAAGACTATCACCTCTCATATTCTGTACACAGAAAGCACCAGTAACCAGGAAGGGTAAGAGATGGTATTAATCATATGAAAAAATAATATAATTTGATAATCTAAAGAGTTTTGTGAGTCAAATAATCCTTTTACAGCTGCATAAAACCAATTGTCAAACAAAACACAACTATATAATTGTACTAACTAAATAATGGGATAGACTGTTTTTCCCTCCCAGTTTACATTTCCTATCTGTAGAAGGGAGGTAGTTATTGATGGTCAATAAGATGATATTGTTATTTAATGTGAATGTTTATTCTCTACCCTTGAAGGGAGGGGAGGGCAGTCATTAAGAACTGAAACAACCAACTAAGTCATTTCCAATCTAGCCAGGAAAGTTCAAAAGGAAAGGACGACTGAGCTAAACCTTCCCACCCCCCACCCCAGTATTACTAAGGTCATCTTCCTTTTCATTATGGGGTGTAAACTTAGGAGATGATCCTCCACAACTTCCAATAGTACCCCATGCCCACTCTTTCTCTCATATCCCCCATTTCCAGCTGACACTCCATCATATTCATTCTCTCTTCATCTGCAAAACCCTAACGTATGAGCGCAGAAATGTACCGAAGGGTATATAATGTTGTTCAGTCATTTTCACTTATGTTCTATTCTTGATGACCTCATTTGGTGTTTTCTTGGAAAAGATACCAGAGTGGGGTTTTCCATTTCCTTCTCCAGTTCATTTTATAGTCGTGGAACTGAAGCAAAGAAGGTTAAGTAACTTGACCAGGGTTATAAAGCTAGTAAGTATCTGAGGCCAAATTTGAACTAAAAAGGTTGAGTTTTCCTGACTTCAAACCCAGCATTCTATCCACTGAGTTGCTTACCTGCCCCAACAATATTTAGAACAAAATATAGAAGATAAAACCAATGATGATATTTAGTATGAGTGTGATGAGTAGAGAGCTTCCCTGGGAGTCAGGAAGACTTTAAAAAAACCCTCTGATACATACTGGTCACGTATGTGACCCTGGGCAAGTCACTTAAACTCTCAGTGTTCTAGGCAATTCCCTAAAAAAGTAAGTTGTAAATCAGGTGTGTTGGTAGAGGAAGTTCCTCATAGGAAGGTCCACACACAGATCTGGTATAATAAATAACACCAACAGTAATATAAGAATGTTGTATTTATGTAGGACAAGTGTTACTGAACACTTTCCTCATATCTTATCTTTGAAGTAGATAGTACAAGTATTATTTATCCCTGTCTTGCTGATGGGAAGACTGAAGCTCTGAGGGTAAAGTGCTCTTTATTGGCATCAGAGCCAGGCCTCAAACTCAGGTTTTTTAATTTCAACACCAATGAATGTCCTTTCCACACAGACTCCTCATGGAAACTTGGTCCTTTCAGGTCACCCATTCCATGTACCCAGCCTTATCCGCATCACAGTGTATCCCAGCATCTGGTCATCCATCTGTTCTTTCCCAGACTTATGCCTTCCTCTTATTAGGTACAGGGAAAAAAAGAAAAAAAAACAACATGCAGCTTTTCTGTCTGTATTTTTACTTAAGCTTTTAGGCATCTGCCTAGTTTTTTTCTTTTTTTAATAGATTTCATCAGTTTGTTCAGTTTGAAGGTGAGACCCACACTATAACTCTTTCTTTCTTTCTTTCTTTATTCCTTTCTTCCTTCCTTCCTTCTGTCCTTCCTTTCTCCCTTCCTCCCTCCCTTACCTTTCCTTACCTTCCTTCCTTCCTTCCTTCCTTCCTTCCTTCCTTCCTTCTTTCCTTCCTTCCTTCTTTCCTTCCTTCCTTCCTTCCTTCCTTCCTTCTTTCCTTCCTTCTTTCCTTCCTTCTTTCCTTCCTTCTTTCTTTCCTTCCTTCCTTCCTTCCTTCCTTCCTTCCTTCCTTCCTTCCTTCCTTCCTTCCTTCCTTCCTTCCTTCCTTCTTTCTTCCTTTCTTTTAGAATGGGACAAATGTGACCATTCACTTTCTGATCCTTAGGCATTTGGAATGAGAAAGTTTCTCACTGAGGTCAACAATTTCATCCTCAAGTTTCTTTAGCACTCAGAAACATTTGTCTTGATGATTTATTGACAACTTGCTTCTTAATTGTTGCTAAGAATACTGGGTGCTTTTATCGCCATTTCATCTAGCTTTTCCAAAAGACTCTCTGGGAATGGGAATCCAAGTGAAGAGGGAAGCAAACATTCAATCAAATTCTCCACTGTCTTTTTTTCCTAGAGGGGACCTTTTGCCCCATGGTTGCCATGTGTCCTCCTGATTCTCTAGTTGGATTCCTGCCTTTGGAGTATTTAAAGAATCTCTTTTCAAAGGAAGGAATGAACCAGCAGGGTCTTTTAAAAAAACCTCATTTCCCAACCACCACTCACAGTAGAGGTGGAGAATTAGCTTCAAAGACATAGCATAAAACCCAACATCAGAGGTTTCTGGCAGGGAGATTGTTTCTATTCCAAAAACCAAAAGGCTAACCTCATTGCTTTTAAGTGCACTATCACTGCCCTGTCACATTTAGGTAGATATTCTAGATGCTAGCTCTCCTGCACTTCAAAATGTCAGCATCTTTTCTATAAAGAACAATTCACGTCAATTGACCAAACATTTATTAAACCTCATTCCAAAGATGAAAAACTGCATAGTCCCTTCCCTCAAGGAGGTTACAATCCAACAGAAACATTTTATTCTTAAACTGCCTTTGGAGTAACCTTTTGATTTCCTTGCATTGAAATTCTTTTTTTTTTTAGTAAGAATTTGTGCTAGAAGGGACCAGGTCATATCCCTCTCAGTCTTAAAGGTCTTCTTTCATAGTGATGATGCCTGAACTTTTTTAGGTTTTTGCTGCACCTGTGTGTAGTGAGTACTAGATGACAGAAACATGGCAGGTAAGTAGGCAACCAAGAGGGGTGAAGAAACTCAGATGGCATCAAGGCATCTTTGTAGTGATTAGACTTGTCCAGTCACCTGATTAGGCTATTGGGCTTCAGTATCTTCTGCCCCAAGCTGGATCTTAAAGAGAACTAATGTTAGACTCTAGAAGCAATGGGTTCCTCTGGGACTGCATTAATTTAATCTGGGGAGAGTTAGTGAGGAATGTCTTTTAGTTCAAGAGTCTTGTAGAAAGACTTCTTTCTACTCCTTTGCCTCTCCCAATGATTGGAAATAGGATAGATGTCATGGAATTCAATGTAATTTGTATAGTCAGCCTGAAACAACATAGTTCATTAGAAAGAACACTACACTGTGTATAAAGAGATCTGGGTTCTAGCTTCATTTCTGACAGTTACCATATTCAATATAGATTTCCCCTTTAAACTCTAGTCTCACGTAAACTGTTGGATGGACATCTCTGCTGCTAGTACCTAAAGTCCTATTTGTCTCAAAATGCATTTACCACTTGCCATCCTAAATCTGCCTCTGCTAAAATAGCTCCCTTGTAACTTTTGAAGGCACCACTATCCTTTCATTTATCTGTGCTTAAAACCTTGGATTGATCTTTGACTTGGTTTCATCTCTATTCCCACACCTAATCAATTGTAATATACTGTCAATTCTACCATCTCAAAGCTGACCTCTCACCTGAGATCACATCATTACCACCCTCATTCAGGTACTTCTTACTTGGAATTTTTAGTAGTCCCATACCTGGTTTCCTGGACTTTGGTCTCTCTCCTCTCTAATCTGGACTATACAAAACTGCCAAAATAAATTTTCTAATGATTAGGTTTGACTGTGTTACTTTTCCCCTAAAACCCCTTTCATTTGGTCCTTACTGCTTTTGGGATTAAATACAGACTCCTTATCCTGGCATCTAAGGCCCTCCGTGATCTGATTTCAGCTTATCTTTCTAGTCTTGCTTCACACTACTCCATTTCATGCACATGGTCTGGCCAAAAGGGAACTAGTAGCACCTTCCTTTTTTCTTATCCTGCGACCATATATTTATTTCGCTATCCACTTATAGAGAATGCACAGCCATTTTTTTCTCCATTTGTTGAAATATTTTTTCCCTTCAGCAACCAGCTCCTGAATAAAGTTTGCTCTGATCTCAGTCAAAAGTAAGATTTTCCTCCTTAAATTTTCTTAGAATATTTTGTTGGAATCTCTCCTTTGCCTCCATCACCTTCTACCTTATATCATAATCTCTTTTGTTCCATCATCTTCCTATTATACTTCAGTCTCCTTTAGGGCAGACAATGTGTCATTTTTCATCCTCACTCCCAGCAGCTAGCACAGCTGCCTTGCACTTTGATTGTAGTGCTTTTAAAATGCTTGTGGAACTGAACTACACTGAATTTCTAACATCCTTTGTAGTTAAATGATTTTGTAGTAATTGAATGAAAACCAGGCTTTTCTGAAGATAGAAACTCCCATGAATTAATGTGGGGATGGAAGAATCCAACTATTATTTTAGGAGCAAATTGAAGATCTCATCCCTCCCCACCCCTTCCAAATCCCCAGCACCCTCGGTGGGAACATTTTTGCACCTTATGGAACTGGAAGGGGAGAATGAGCAATAATATATAGCATCATATATGTCCTGCACCAAGGGCTTAAAAGAACATTATCACTTGAACTGCATTCTTATTAATGAAAGAGTAACCTTTTGATATATCCTTCTTTATTGAAGGTCTTTATGTACTTTAAGCAGAAATACCAATATATTTTTCAGATGGAATTGCTGAGACAGAAGGATGCAGCTGGGCAGAGTTCCTTAGGAAAAATAGGATCAGAATCCAGGAGTCCTTGTGTCCATAGCCAACATTTTTCTTTCATTTTCATCTCCTTCCTCCATCCATCTCTCTCCTCCTCCCATGACCTATTTTTAGAGTTATAGACTTTTAGAGGTGAAAGAGTCCTTGGAGATAATTTAGTGCAAGCCCTCTCCTTTTAAAATTAAGGAAACTGAGGCCCTTAAAGATAAAATCACTTGTGCATGAGAAACACATAGACACAGAAATAGATGGGACTAGATTCCAACTCTCCTGACACCCAGCCCAATGTTTTTTCAAATCAACCCATTGTACATTGTGAAGTTAAGTCTTCTTTTTGTTGGGAAGTAGGCTATGACTGAGAGTAGATTAACCAAAGAGAAATTATTGTCTTAGAGTCCATCTTTTCTGGAAAGGGAAATGCGGTGGGAGGGGGAGACTCAATTTCCCTGTGCTACAATGCAACCCTCTCTGCTCAACCTCTCTTCTCCCAAATGGAGAGCTATCCTTACCTGGTTTAGGGCTAGGAATGTCTTGGTGATGGATTCAGAGAAGGCTTAGATTATTGTGGTAAAAGAATGGGAAGAACACAGTCAAAATGAGAAACTATGAACTACAAAGGTACAGGAGCAAGGAAAGTGAAGAGATAAAGAAAGAGTAAAACATATAAGCAGAGGCAAAGAGAGTATGAGAGGGAAGAGTGCCCTATGGTGATTTTCATTGTAACCCCAAAGACCATATGGCTAGATAGGGACTCACTTGCTTTATATTCCTTGGGGGCAGGGCAGGAGGGAAAAGGGAGAGAATCACTGTCAATTTTTACATGGGATCCAGAGGGAGGTCAAAGGAAAAACAGCTGGTGACTAATTCTCTCTCTTAACAAACACCTTTTTGCTTTGAGTAAAGATATCATGGGGAGATTTGGTCTTTAGAATATTAGTGCATAGACTTTTAGAACTGGAAAGGACCTTAGAAATCCCCCAATCCAATTTTACATATAGGACATTGAGGCCCAGAGAGAATGAGAGACTTGCCCAAGGACACACAGCTTGTTAGTTACAGAGCAGAGACTAGAACCTCTTTACTGAATGGTTGTCTCTATTCCATAGTAAGCCTCACCCTCAAGGCCTACCTACCCCATGACTGCTGTACCTAATAGCTGCCTTAGCTTGTACCACTATGCCCAACATCAGATGACTGCTTTTAAACACTGAGATTACCACATTTTGGGGATGTCTGGAATTCAACTACCATTAAGTACCCGCTATGTATAAGAAATTGTACTAAGCTCTATGAATAGAAATTAAGTCAATAAACATTTTTTAAGCACCAAATATACGTGCATTGTGCTAAGGGCTAGAAAGATAAAGATGGTTATCCAAAAAATGAGACTGCATAGTACTTCCTTTTTTAAACTGATAAGCATTTATTTACTTTTTTCTTTTACCTCCTGCCACCCATGCCCCCACTGGAGAAAAAAAAAAAAGATTTTTCACAAATACGCATAGTCAGAGCAAAAGAGATTCCCAAACAGGCCATGTCAAAATGTGTTTCATCCTATATTTGTAGTCCATCATCTATTTCAAGAGCAGAGTAGCATTCTTTAGATCCAGAATCATGGCTGGTCATTGTCTTGATCAGTTGTCTTAAGTCTTTTAAAACATTTTTTACATCAATGTTGTTATTCTATAAATTGTTTACCAGGTTTTGATCATTTTACTTTGTATCATTTCATACAAATCTGCCTAGGCTTCCTTGAAATAGTCCCCACCCTTATTTCTCATAGTGAAATATTGTTCCATCATATTCATATGTAATGGGGGCTTTGAGGCACATGTCCATGGAGCCACTTCCCTCTGGGAGGTGACACCCTGCATTCTTCTATCACATGTGTAGGAGTAGCCTCCATTGATTGGCAATGTAGCCAGAGCAGGCTATAGTTTTGAAAGCCTCAGACTGGGACAGTCTCACTTCCTTTCCAGAGAGAGCAAAGTCTAACCCCTAGCACAAGTCCCATAAAATGAGCTGGTGAGAGAGAAAGGGAAGCTTCCTTCTCTTGTTCTCCCTTTCAACCAATGACTTGGAGAAATAGTAGTACGTCTCTGTTTCATTTATTCTTATCAGTTTCAAGGTAGCAGTAATCACCCATCCTACCAAGAATTAAGCTAGGGTGACCTTGGAGTCAGGATTCTAGGAAGTCAGCCTGGCAGGGAAACCCTGAGAAGTCAGGGAGGCTAGGTCTCAAGCCCAAAAGAGGGAGTGCTTTGGACTTGAAACCAGGACAGTGCTATATAAGAATTGAGCTAAACTATAGACCTCCACCTTCCCCTCTCAGAACTAGATAAATCTAACCACAAAATAAACAAGAAAGGAGTTAAGGAGGTAAATAGGATTTTAGATAAGTTAGATAATGTAGACTTGTGGAGAAAACTGAATGGGGATAGAAAAGAATGTCCCTTTTTCTTAGCAGTACATGGCACCTTAAGAAAAAAATTTACCCTGTATTAGCACATAAAACCTCATAATCAAATGCAGAAAGGCACAAATATTAAATACATCCTTTTCAGATCATGATGCAACAAAAAATTACAAGTAATAAAGAGCCATGGAAAGAATGTCTAAAAACTAGTTGGAAACTAAGTGATCTAATCCTAAAGAATGAATGGGTCAACCAACAAATCATAGAAACAATAAATAACTTCATCAAAGGAAATGACAATAATGAGACAACATAACAAAACTCACGGCACGCAGCCAGAGCAGCTTTTGGGGGAAATTTTATATCTATCAATGCTGACATAAATAAAATAGAGAAAGAGATCAATGAATTCATCAGGCAACTAAAAAAGCTAGAAAAAGAATATATTAAAAGTCTCCAATTAAATAACAAATTAGAAATCCTGAAAATCAAAGGAGAGATTAATAAAATTGAAAGCAAGAAAATCATTGATCTAATAAATAGAACTAAAAGCTGATTTTATGAAAAAATAATAAAATAGATAAAATCTTGATTAATTTGATAAAAAGAAAGAAAATAAAATATCGAGTATCAAAAATGAAGAGGGTGAACTCACCACCACTGAAGAGGAAATTAAGGCAGGAATTAGGAGCTATTTTGCTCAAATGTATGCCAACAAATCTGAAAATCTTAGTGAAATGGATGAATATTTACAAAAATATAAATTACCCAGATTAAAAGAAAAGGAAATAAAATACTTCAAAAACCCCATTTCAGAAAAAGTAAATTGAACAAGCCATCAATGAACTCCCTAAGAAAAACATCTCCAGGGCCAAATGGATTAACAAGTGCATTCGATCAAACATTTAAAAAAACAATTAATTCCAATACCATATAAACTCTGAGAAAATAGGCAAAGAAAGAGTCCTACAAAATTCCTTTTACAATATAAATATGGGTACTGATACCTAAACCTGGAAGAGCCAAAACAGAGAAAGAAAATTGTAGACCAATTTCTCTAATGAATATAGATGAAAAAATTTAAATAAAATATTAGCAAAGAGATTATAACATCTTATCATGATGATAATACACTGTGACCAGGTAGCATTTATACTAGGAACACAAGGGTGATTCAATATTAGGAAAATTATAAGCACAACAATAACAAATCTAACAGAAATCATACCCTTGTTATAATAGATACAGAAAAAGCTTTGGACAAAATACAACATCCTATTAAAAACAGTAGAGAGTGGCAGAGCCAAGATGGCTGTGTGAAAGCAGCATCTTACCAGAGCCCTTTCACAAGTTCAGTCAGATACCTCTAAAAAATTGAATCTGAGTGGGTTTGAGAGAGTTAGAAGCTGCTAGCAGTCTAAGTGGGGCAAATTTCCAAGCCAGGAGAGTCCAAAAGGTCGATGGGATGGATCTGTAGGCTGGGAGATGGCTCGGCGTGTGGAACTGCACCAGACAGCACCAAAGCAGAAGCATCTGTGGAAACCAGCCAGCAATCCAGGCTGGGAGAAAACTGGATGCCTGAAAGTGGCAGAGATCCCCAGGCCTCTCAACATAGGATGGGAGTCTGTTGAAGTGATGAGAGACAGCATCGCAATGCCTCTGGCCATGAGACATCTACTCCTGAGGCTTGCAGCCCAAAGGTTTGAAATGAGCCTTCTTGAACTTCCAGGAAACATAATGGTCAGGTAAATGGCTCTAATTCCTCACTCACTGACCCAGAAAATTCCTCTGGAAAAACACTGGAATAGAGGAGACAGAAGTGGGGCTTCAGTGGCCAAGCAGTGGGAGTTCCTGAGTCCCAGAGGGGCAGAGCCAGCAGGGGTCAACACCAGGAACCCAGATGTACCTTTGCACAGACAGGGGAAGTGGCAGACACCAGCACAGACAACAAACAGTGGGGACCATTGCTGAAGAGCAACAGTGCTGAAGAACAGCCCCAGAGAAAAGGAGACTTCAGGAAGTCAGACCCTTCCCCCACACCTTAGGAAACTGAAGGCTATAATACACAAAGCCAATAACTAGACTCACAATCTCCAGAACAAGAACCCTGGAACAGAGATCCCTGAGTCCCAAATGCAGAAATCCACTGTAAAGCAAGGAAAAAGCTAACCAACATGAAGAAGAACATGAAAAGACTGAGGACAATTGATTCTTCTTTTTTTTTTTTTATGGAGACAGGGGTGATCAAAATGCCAATTTGGAAGAGGATAGCATTGACATTATACCCACATCTGATACATCAAAAGGAAATGTGAACTGGTCTCAAGCCCAAAAAGTATTACTGGAAGAGCTAAAGGAGGATTTTAAAAACCAAATTAGGGAGGTAAAAGAAAAAATGGAAAAAATGGGAAAAAAAACACTGATGAAATCAAGTCTTTAAGAAATAAGATCGGTGAAATGGCTAAGGAGACTCAGAATCTAAATAGAGAAAATGACACCCTGAAAAGTAAAATCAACCAATTGGAAAAGGAGACTCAAAAGGAAAATGAAGACAGCAACTCATTAAAAATTAGAATTGAGCAAGTGGAAGTTAATGACTCTATGAGGCATCAAGAAGTAGTCAAACAAAATGTAAAGAATGAAAAAAATAGAAAAAATGTGAAATATCTGATTGGCAAAACAACTGATGTGGAAAATAGATCCAGGAGAGACCATTTAAGAATAATTGGTCTACTGGAAATCCAAGATGAAAAAAAGAGCCTTGACAGTATCTTCAAAGAAATTATCAAAGATAACTGCCCAGAGGTCCTAGAACCAGTGGGTAAAATAGTCATTGAAAGAATCCACCAATCACCCCCTGAAAGAGATCCCAAATTGAAAACACCAAGAAATATTATAGCCAAATTTCAGAATTACAAAGTCAATGAGAAAATATTGCAAGCAGCCAAAAAGAAACAATTCAAATATCATGGAATTATAGTCAGGATCACCTAGGATCTTTCAGCTTCTACATTAAATGACAGGAGAAATTGGAATATGATATTCTAAAGGGCAAAGGAGCTGGGAGTACAACTAAGGATCAAGTACCAAGCAAAATTGAGCATAATTTCTCAGGTAAGGAGATGGACATTCAACGAAATAAGGAAATTGGAGAACTTCCTGATGAAAAGGCCAGAACTCAATGGAAAGTTTGATCTTCAAATACAAAACTCAAGAGAGATGTAAAAAGGTAAACAGGGGGGAAAATCCCCACAAATCTTATTGATCAATAAGGGCAAATTATTTACATCTTTATACAGGATTATATTATCTTATGTATGTTATATGTATGTATATGTATGTCAATCTTGAGAATAATAGTTATTATGACAATGGAAAGGGATACACATAGACTGTGGATGTCCATATAAAATAACTGATATAAGGAGAAAAAACATAATTATGAGATGTAAAGTGAGGATTCTGGGGGAAGAGGTAAGGAGGTAGTGGAAAAGGGTAAATTACATCAAATGAAGAGGCACAAAAACACATTATAGTGGAGGTAAAGAAGGGAGGGAGAAGAGCAGTATTTGAGCTTTACTCTCATCAGATTTGGTTCAAGAAGGGAATAACATACTCTGATAAATATAGAAATCTAACTTGTCCTACAGGCAGTAGGAGAGGAAAGGGGAAAAAATGAGAAGGGATGGTCAGAAGGGAGGGAAGAAGTAGGAAGAGGAAAACAGTAAGATAAGGGAGGGGAATCAAGAGGGAGGGTAAACTGAGGAAGGCAGAAGTCAAAAGCAAAACTTTGTTGAGAAGTGGAAGGGGAAAGGGAGAAATAAAAGCATAAATAGGGGAAATAGGATGGAGAAAAAGACACAGATAGTGATCATAACTGTGAATGTGAATGGGATGCACTCTCCCATAAAACGGAAGAGGATAGTAGAATGGATTAAAAACCATAATCCGACAAAATGCTGTTGACAAGAAACACATTTGAAACAGGGGGATACCCACAGGGTAAAGGTAAAAGGCTGGAGTAAAATATATTGTGCTTCAGCCAAAGTAAAAAAAAAAAAAAGCAGGGGTAGCAATCCTAATCTCAGACAAAGCAAAAGCAAAGATAGATCTAATTAAAAGAGATAAGGAAGGACACTACATCCTGCAAAAGGCACCATAAACAATGAAGCAACATCATTGTTTAACATATATGCACCAAGTGGTATGGCATGCAAATTCTTAACGGAGAGGTTAAGGGAGTTACAGGAAGAAATAAACAGCAAAACTATAATAATGGGAGACCTCAACCTTCCCCTCTCTGAACTTGATAAATCTAACCTCAAAACAAACAAGAAAGAAGTTAAGGATATGAACAGAATTTTAGAAAAGGCAGATATGATAGACCTCTGGAGAAAACTGAATGAGGATAAAAAGGAATATACTTTTTCTCAGTGGTATATGTCACATACTCAAAAATTGACCATGTACTAGGGCACAAAAACCTCACAATCCAGGACAGAAAGGCAGAAGTTGTCAAAAGATACTTTTCAGATCACGATGCAATAAGAATTATTTGTAATAAAGAACCATGGAAAAATAAGCTACAAATTAATTGGAAACTAAATAATCTAGTTCTAAAAAATGAGTGTGCCAAAGAACAAATCAGAGAAACAATTAATAACTTCATTCAAGAGAATGACAATAATGAGACAACATATCGAAACTTATGGGATGCAGTAAAAGCAGTTCTTAGGGGAAATTTTATATCTCTAAATGCTTACATGAATAAAATAAAGAAAAAGGAGATTAATGAACTGGGCATGCAACTGAAAAAGCTAGAAAGAACAAATTGAAAATCCCCAATTAGATACCAAATTAGAAATACTGAAAATCAAAGGAGAGATTAATAAAATTGAAATCAAGAAAACTATTGAATTAATACATAAAACCAAGAGCTGGTTTTATGAAAAAAAAAAACAATAAAATTGATAAACCCTTGGTCAATTTGATTAAAAAAAGAAAGGAGAAAATCTAATTACCAGTATCAAAAATGAAAAGGGTGAATTCACCTACAATGAAGAGGAAATCAAAACAATAATTAGGAATTATTTTGCCCAGTAGTATGCCCATAAATTTGATAACCTTAGGGATGTGGATGAATATCTACCAAAATATAAATTGCCCAGGTTAATAGAAGAGGAAGTAAAATTCCTAAACAACCCCAACTCAGAAAAAGATATTGAGCAAGCCATCAACGGACTCCTTAGGAAAAAATCTCCAGGGCCAGATCGTTTTACATGTGAATTTTATCAAACACTTAAAGAACAATTAATTCCTATACTTTATAGACTATTTGGAAAAATAGGTGAAGGAGTCCTACCAAATTCTTTTTATGACACAAATATGGTACTAATACCCAAACCAGGAAAAGTCAAAACAGAGAAAGAAAATTGTAGACCAATTTCCCTAATGAATATTGATGCAAAAATTTTAAATAAAATATTAGCAAAAAGATTTCAGCAACTTATCAGGAGAATAACACACTATGACCAGGTAGAATTTATTTCAGGAATGCAAGTTCAATATTAGGAAACCTATCAGCATAATTGATCACATCAACAACAAAACTAGCAGAAACCATATGATCATCTCAATAGATGGAGAAAAAGCCTTTGACAAAATACAACACCCATTCCTATTAAAAACACTAGAAAGCACAGGAATAAATGGGGCCTTCCTTAAAATTATAAATAGCATCTATCTAAAAGCATCAATAAGCATTATTTATAATGGAGATAAGGTAGATGCATTCCCAACAAGATTAGGGGTGAAAAAAGGAAGTCCATTATCACCCCTACTATTCAATTTGGTACTAGAAATATTAGCTGTAGCAACAAGAGAAGAAAAAGAAGTTGAAGGAATTAGAATAGGCAAAGAAGAAACTAAATTATCACTTTTTGCAGATGATATGATGATTTACATATAGAATACTAGAGAATCAAGTTAAAAACTACTTGAAATAATAAACAACTTTAGCAAAGTTGCAGGATATAAAATAAACCCACATAAATCCTTGGCATATCTATACAGTACTAACAAAGCCCAACAGCAAGAGATAGAGAAATTCCATTGAAAGTTACTATAGACACTATAGAATATTTGGAAGTCTATCTGCCAAGACAAACCCAGGGCCTATATGAACATAATTATGAAACATTTTTCATGTGAATAAAGTCAGATCTAAATGATTGGAAAAATATCAGTCGCTCATGTTTAGGCTGAGATAATATAATAAAAATGACAATTTTACCTAAATTAATTTATCTATTCAGTGCCATACCAATCAAACTACAAAAAAATTATTTTACTGAGCTGGATAAAATAATAACAAAATTCATCTGGAAGAACAAGAGGTCTAGAATATCTAGGCTATTAATGAAAAGAAATGCTAAGGAATGTGGCCTAGCCATAGCAGATATTAAACTGTACTATAAAGCAGCAGTCATGAAAACTACCTGGTACTGGCTAAGAAACAGTTGTGGATCAGTGGAATAGGATAGGTACACAAGATGCAGTAGTCAATGACTATAGCAATCTACTCTTTGATAAACCCAAAGAATCCAGCTTCTGGGCTAAGAATTCACCATTTCACAAAAACTGCTGTGAAAATTGGAAAATGGTAGGGCAGACACTGGTCATAGCCCAATATCTTACATCATATACCAAAATAAAGTCAAAATGGGTTCATGATTTAGGAATAAAGGCTGATACTATAAGCAATTTAGGAGAGCAAGGCATAGGTTGCTTGCCAGATTTATGGAGAATGGAAAAATTTATGATCCAACAAGAGATAGAGAGCATTACAAAATGTAAAATAGATAATTTGGATTATATTAAATTGAAATGTTTTTGTATAAAAGAAGCCAATGCAACAAAATTAGGAGGGAAGCAGAAAATTGGGAGAAAATCTTTACAGCTAGTGTCCCTGATAAAGGCCTCATATCTAAAATATATGGGGAACTGAGACAAATTTAAAGAAATACAAGTCATTCCCCAATTGAAAAATGGTCAAAGGATATGAACAGGAAGTTTTCAGAGGAAGAAATTAAAGATATCTATAGGCATATGAAAAAATGCTCAAAATCACTACTGATTAGAGAAATGCAAATCAAAACAACTCTTAAGTACCACATCTCTCCTGTCAGATTGGCTAAAATGACAAAACAGGAAAATGATAAATGCTGGAGAGGGTGTGGGAAAATTGGAACATTGTTACATTGCTGGTGGAGTTGTGAACTGATCCAGCCATTTTGGAGAGCAATTTGGAACTATGCCCAAAGGGCTATAAAAATATTCATACCCTTTGACCCAGCAATACCACTTCTAGGGTTGTATCCCAGAGAAATCACACAAGTGGGAAAAGGATCCATATGTAGAAAAATTTTATAGCAGCTCTTTTTGTAGTAGCAAAGAATTGGAAATCAAGGGGATGCCCATCAATTGGGGCATGGCTGAACAAGTTGTGGTATAGTAAAGGGAATGGAATACTATTGTGCAATAAGAAATGGAGATGATACGGACTTCATAATAACCTAGAAAAACCTACACAATATAATGCTGAGCGAGCCAAGCAGAAGCAGTAGATCATCATACACAACCACAGATATGTAGATTCTGTGATGACTAACCCTGATAGACTTTGCTCTTCTCAGAAATACAAGGTTCAAAGACAACTCCAAAGAACTCACGATGGACAGAACTATCTACATCCAGTGAAAGAAATATGGAGTCTGAATGCAGATTGAGGCACACTTTATGTTTGCCTTTTTTTTCCCTTTGTTTTTTTTTCTCTCTTTTTTTTTTTTGGTTCTGTTTCTTCTTTCTCAAGATTCATTCCAATGAACATAATTCTTTACAACTTGACTATTGTGTAAATAAGTTCAATGCAAAGTTATATGTAGAAGATATATCGAATTCCATGCTGCCTTGGGGAGGGAGTGGAGAGAGGGGGAACAAAAACCTGGAACTCAAAATTATGTGGAACTGAGTGTTGTACACTAAAAATAAAAAATTTCAAAACAACAGTAGAGAGTAAGGAATGAATGGAATCTTCCTTAAAATGATAAGTGACATCTATCTCACACCATCGGCAAACATTATATGTAATGGAAATGACCTAGAACTATTCCTAATAAGATCAGGGATGAAACAAGGATGTCATTATCACAACTGTTGTTCAATATTGTACCAGAAATATTAGCTTTAGCAATAAGAGAAGAAAAAGAAATTGAAGGAATTGGAATAGGCCAAGAAGAAACAAAGCCATCTCTCTCCACAGATGATATGATGGTATACTGAGAGAATCCTAGAGAATCAACTAAAAAACTACTTGAAATAATTAAAAACTTTAGCCAAGTTACATTCTATAAAATAATTCCACATAAATCATCATTTCTATATATTATTAACAAAGCCCAACAGCAAGAGGTAGAAAGAGAAATTCCATTTAAATTTAATGTAAACAATATTAAATATTTCAGAGTCTATCTGCCAAGAGAAACCCAGGAACTATATAAACACAATTACAAAACACTTTTCACACAAATAAAGTAAGTTCTAAACAATTGGAAAACTATCAAATTGCTCATATGTAGGCTGAGATAATATAATAAAAATGACAATTTTACCTAAATTAATTTACTTATTCAGTGCCATACCAATAAATCCACCAAAAATATTTTATAGCACTAGAAAAAATAACACCAAAATTCACCTGGAAGAGCAAAAGGTCCACAATGTCAAAAGGATTAATGCAAAGAATTGCAAGGGAAGGTGGCTTAGCCGCACCAGATATTAAATTGCATCATAAAGCAGTAATCATCAAAACTACTTGGTACTGGCTAAGAAATAGAGTGATGGATCGGTGGAATAGGTTAGGTACACAAAACCTAGTAGTCAATGACTATAGTAATCTATTGTTTGATAAACCCAAAGACTCTAGCTTCTGGGATAAGAACTCTCAATTTACCAAAAACTGCCAGGAAAACTGGAAAAACAGTATGGCAGAAACTTGGCATAGATCAACATCTTGCACAATATACCAAGATAAAGTCAAAATGGATGCACAATTTAGATATAAAGCTTAACACTATAAATACATTAGGAGACCAAAGACAGTTTATCTGTCAGATCTATAGAGAAGGGAAGCATTTATGACCAAACAAGAGGTAGATCACATCATAAAAAAGCAAAATGGATAATTTTGATTACATTAAATTGAAAAATTTTTGCACAAAAATGCCAAGATAACCAAGATTAGAAGGGAAGAAGAAAGCTCGGAAATAATTTTTAACAGCAAGTGTCTCTGATAAAGGCCTCATTTCTAAAATATATAGAGAACTGAATCAAATTTATAACAATACAAATCATTTTCCAATTGATAAATGGCCAAAGGCTATAAACAGACAGTTTTCAGATGAAGAAATGAAAGCTCTCTATAGTCATATAAAAAATGTTCTAAATCACTTGATTGGTGAAATGCAAATTAAAAGAACTCTGAGTTATCACATCAAAACCATCCAATTGGCTAACATGACAGATCTTGACTTCAACTCTAATACTCTTTCCTTTGCACCACATTGCTATCCAGAAAGAAAGGATTGATCAAGAAAAACAAAAGCTACAGAAAGAATCAATAAATATGAGGATTGTATAGTAGTTGAGAGACCATTGGTAACTTAAGAAAGCACTTTCTGTTGAATGGTAGTGTTGAAAAGCAGATTGTAAGCAGTGAATGAGTGGTGAGGAAGAGGAGGAAGTGAGAGTTGACTACTGTTTGGCAATGAAAGGGAGGAGAGATATGGGACAATAGTTTGAAGAGAGGCAGTGAAGACTTTTGAGGCACTCAGAAGAAATGACCATGTTTGTACATAGTAGGGAAGAAGGTAGTGTATAGAGTGAGTTTGACAATGGAGATAGGGAGGGTGGTTGAGGTAAACTTCTGGAATATTAAGGATCAAGTAGAGATGTAAGGCTTGGCAAAGAAGGAAGTCAACTTATGCTTTGAAACTTGACGAAGAACAAGAACACATAATTTCAGGTTATATGGTATACGGTGGAGGAGATGAGGAAGTAAGGTGTAGTTGATAGAGAGTTGGCCTAAAACTCAGGAAAACCTTGATTCAAATCCCATCTTTTAGACACATTGTCAGTGTGATCCAAATGTGCTAGAAAGAACATGGAAGAGAAAGTACTGACCTGCTTTGGTCAAAGGAGTCTCCTCATTTGGAAATTTGAATAAAATGTAAAAGAGTTGGCTGACCTCATGATAGATGTCTTTGATTTTTCTCAGCAGAGTAGAAAGCAAGATATTTTTGTTTTACATATGCATCTAGATGGTGCAGTGGATAAAGTGCTGAGCCTAGAGTCAAGAAGAATGATTTTTCTGAGTTAAAATCTGGCTATAGACTATGTGACCCTGGGTAAGTCGCTTAATCCTGTTTGTCTCAGTTTCCTCATCTGTCAAATGAGCTAAAAAAGAAATGATAAACCACTCCACTATCTTTGCCAAGAACACTACAAAAGGGTCTTGAAGGATCAGGAATGACTGAAAAATGACTAAACAAGAAATATATATGTGTGTGTGTGTGTGTGTGTGTGTGTGTGTGTGTGTGTGTGTGTGTGTGTGGAGAGAGAGAAGGGGAGGGAAGGAGGGAAGCAGTTTGGAAATAGCAGTTAGTTATGGAAGAAGAAAAGGTTTTACATGAAGCAAAGAAAGGTTGGGTCATGATCAGATAACATGACTTCATAGTAGACCTACTTAGCACAGTTGTCTGACTTTCACCAGCATTATTCAATAGATTAGGATATGGAATAGTTAGGGTAGACTGAAAGGGTATATACTGTAAAAGGACAAACAGCAAAGGATTAAGGGATTCAAGGATGAGGAAAACAATATTGTTCAACTGGCTAATTCTAAGGTCAAGATTGGTAAGGTCAGAAGGTGAGGCTAGAGAAGGAATGATAGCCTGGGAGGACAGGGAGGGATAGAGGGATTGGAAGTCATGGTGAAGTTGAAGATAAATTTAAGTCAAGTCAAGTAAAGGGAAAGATGAAATGAAAGTTTGGTAATGGTAGAATAGCGCTTTCAGAGTTTATAACAGAAGGACACAGGGACTGGAGAAAGGTATGGCTAAGTTGGATAGGTATGAATACCAAGAGAGGCATTTTTGCTTTGGAAGATAATTTTTAATTTTAGGGAATTAAGGGATTGAGTTGATCAGTGCACTTAGAGAAGGGAATGCCAAAGATGAAAGTAATACTAGTCAGGAAGCCCATGTAGTATAAGATGCCTCCAATTTCAGGTAGCCTTTTCATTCTTCTGTATCTCTCTGCCATAATACCAATGATGGACTAGAGATTTTCTTCTGGTTGATTATAAGCTAAAATCAGTGATTCAGTGATTTCATTCAATAGTAGGATGGTGACCTAGGGTATACCAAGGCTAAGAAGAAGATGGGGGATCCAGATGATTTCATGTTTTAATCATTCATGATGATCAACAAATATCAGATTATGCAGCAGGATGATCTCATGAGTTCTTTGGCCTGATGACAGAGGATCACTGGATTTTACCTCTGTGGGAACTGGGACAATGTGAAGTCACATAGTGATATTTGCTAGTACATGAATGATTAGTTCATGAAGTTGGAGGACCCAAGTCAGCTACAAAAGTGTAACAGGAACCAATGTCCCCCTTGAGGATTTGGAATAAGATCTTTTGCCATATGCTATTCTCCCTCTGGACTCTCTTGAAAAACTCAACTCTCAGCTGTTACTTCCATGAGGATAAGGAAAACTGGGTGTCTAGCACCAATGCTTTTATCAATCTTGAGCAAGAGGGACTTTGGGGTCTCTCTGTGCCTTAATTTCCTTCTCTGTAAAATGAAGAGTGGATTAGAAAATTTCTAAGATTCATTCTAGCTTTCAAATCCTAGTTCTGTGTTTTCTATAGTTCTATGATTTCCAATATTCTACCTCCATCCCTAACCTGTACATCCTAAACTCTAGTCAAACACGTCTAGCTGTATACTGAGCCCAGAAAGCACTGTGGAATATTCATTTGTATCATGAAAAACTTACTATCCATTTCCACTTTTCCCATTGTAGCTAAAACCTATTATTTTACGCTCTGGGTATTTAATTAATTTACTAACTCAAGGTTTCACATGTTAGGCTATAGGCCAGACCTTGAATCTATCCACCACAGCCCTCACACAGTGGCTTTTGGAGATGTAGAGGATAGGGACAGAGAGAAAGGAGAAAAAGGTAGCAAGATGTAAGGAAAAGGCAATTTCTATGGTCTTTCTTCACTTGTAGCTTAGTAGGAAGGGCACTGGTTTTAGAGTCAAGCTACCTGGGTTTGAATCATTACTTTGCCCAATCTATATGATTTGAGGCAAATCACTTGGACTTTCGAAGATCTTGTATTTTTATCTGTAAAATGGGAATAACATTTGTACTACTTAATTCACAGGGCTATTTGAGGATCAGATGAGATAGCAAGTAATAGATGTACATTGAATTAAAAGGCTGAAAAGGCCCGTGTAAAGTCTAGCTATTATCCTTTTTTTTCAATCTATTCTGCCTTCTGGGGCAGGGTTAAGATTAATCTTCCTAAAATGAAGCTTTATTTCTCTATGGTAAAATGTCTCCTCCAAAAGTTCATTGAAGGGTGACAGCCTTCCCATTACCAAATTTGGAGCTCGGGATTTTTCTATCACAATAGAAGTATGGTTTCTTTATTTAAAATATTTTAAGGGAAGACAATGGAATTTCTCTGAAAAGATAGATTTCATTCAAATGCAAATATTTATTATGAATAATCAAATAGAAATATTGTAAAGGGAATAAAGTGAATACAGTAGAAGAGAACCAGGAAATATTTTGCTATTGCAGGATGGAATTGTGAAGACAAGTTTGAGAAATCCTTTTTTTGATTGTTTGTTGGTGACAAAAAATAGAACTGAAAGACTACAAGAGAGATAGACTAGCATACAGAGAATTTAGGTGCTGGTAACACAGACTACCAGAAAACCTTGTGGCTGAAATTCAGAAGACCAGAGAAAATCCCTGATGCTCTGATCAGAGTGTGGGAGCTGAGGGACCAGCCTGTGAAGGAAGGATAAATGGCCAGAGCTTGAGAGAAGGTGGAGAGAGAGAACAACATTCCTAGGGTCAGTGTTGGGGTGATGGACACTAGCTGGTGAGGGAGGTGATTGTGGAGACATCAATTTTCAGTAAAAACTAGAAAAGAGTAAGTCTGTTTTCCCCATGCTTTTCTAGAAACAACTGTGTTGAAGATTAAAGTAGATTAGCCAGAGGACAATAACTTTAAGATCAGGGCTGGAGAAAGGACTCACAGACTAAAAGGATGATTATATGGAGTGCCTGGAAGGGACTATTTTATGTTTAAAGTAGTTCCAAGCTGTTGTTTTTTATTTTTCATTTTTTGAATAGGACCAATGACATCACAGGGTGATGTCTAAGTGATGCAGAGTTGCACAAATTTGTCAGCTTCTCTCTCTTCCAGAGTTGTAGAAATGCAGCGGCAAGACAAAAATTAGGATGACTAGTGATGAGTAGGGATGCAGTGGATGACCTTTATGTCTTCAATGTCTGACCAAGCTCTAAGCACTCCAGACTGCCTGCTTAAGCCACCTTCATAGCCATTAGAAAAATTGTTCTCTTCTGGGTGAAGTAATCACATACTTGGAGTAGACATCCCTTTAAATCACTCATGGATTTGTGGCCCATCAGTTACCCTCAACCTGATTCAGGCTGTCTGTTAAGACTGTTTTATTGGAGTGTGGCTCCTGCCCTTGGTACAGCTTCTTGGAGCCACAGGTGAGAATTGGGCTGTGTGGGTATTTGAAGAGAAATAGCTCCTCTGGTGTAAAGGCTTGATGAGCCCTTTTCAGGGCCGCTAACATGTGGTGGCTCTAACCATGTAAGATTTGTACTCCCAATGCCCTAATGTTATAGTAAAGTTTAAATATTCACTTAAACCAACTGAGTATGAATGGCAGTGAGAGGTAGGAGAAAGGGTTACTTTTACAGTAGAAGAGAAAGAGAAAAAATTTTGGATTAGTAATTGAGGTTATACATACATATGTAAATATATATGCATATATGTGTATATATATGTATACACATATACATATATGCATGCTAATAATAGTTAATATTTGGTCATTTTAAAGCTGAAAGTGACAGTAGAGTATATGTTTAACCTGTTGTAGATGGCAAGAGGAAGGGAGATCATTCTAGGCACAGTGAATGGGGTGAGCAGATGTGGGGAAGAGACTGTGTGTACATTTTGTTTAGGAGACACTGACTAGACCAGTTTAATTGGAGGAGAGTGTTTTGGAAATTAGTGAAGATAAGTTTGGAAAAATAGGTTGGGGTCAGATGTTGAAATGCTTTGAATTCCAGGCTGTTTGGATTTCATTATAGATAATTAAAATATTTTTTTCCCAAGTGAGCATTATGAGAAAAATTATAACTTGGAAAGCTCAATCTGATCCCTCATTGTGCAGAATAGGTTGGACTTGAAAGAAACTGAAGTCAGGGAGAACAGTTAGGTAATTATAACAATCTGGGTAGGAGGTAATAAGGTCCTACTAGATTTATGACCATAGGAATAGAATAAAAATGAAAGCAAGAGAGAGCCTGAAAGAGAAATCAACCGGGCTTGGTGACATATTGCACGTAGGGGCATCAAGGAGGAAGAATTAGCGATAGCACTTAGCCTTTGGGTCTGGATAATTGGGAAAATGGAAATATGTAGAAAGAGATAGTCCAAGTGGACAGGGGAAAATCACTCACAGTTGAACCCCAGAACATCCTCTGTTGGAATTGTCTTACTCTTGAATGTGAGTGTACCTACTGAGATGGTATCTCCCTGTTCTGCTCTTACTTTTATCAGTCCCTAATTGGCTTCTGTGAGGTCTGGATTCTTAGAGCTCTCCTTGCCTGGGTGTGAGGAAAAAACAACAACAAACATCATCCCGCCCCCACCCCCTTTATTTTAGTTGAACAGAAATAAATTGAAGGATGGTTTTGTAAACCTGTCCATATTAGGCTTCTTATTAAACCTTGTTTTGTTTTAACACACTTCTCCATCTCCCTCCCAGCTCAGGTTTAATCAAAACATCAAGGGCCCTGATTCTCTCAGGGAGTCATTTAATTGATAGGAATATGGGAATATAGAAAAGGCACTTGATTTAGGAGAGAAGATAATGACAATAGCTAACATTTACATAGAGATTACTGTGTGCTAGGAACTGTGCTAAGTGCTTTACAAAGATTATCTCATTTGGTATTTACAACAACCCTGGAAGTTAGGTGTCATTATTATCCTTATTTTACAAGGGAGGAAACTGAGGCAAATGGTGATTAACGTTTTTTTTTAGTTTTAAATTTATTTTTGGCATTCAGTTTTTTTAAACTTTTGAGTTCCAAATTCTCTCTCTCCACCCGCTCCTCTCCCACTATTGAGAAAGCAAGAAATACGATAACAATTATACATGTGAAGTCATGTAAAACATATTTCCATATTACTCATGTTGCAAAAAAAAAAAAAACAAAAGAAAACAAAATGAAACATAAAGACAGTGAAAAAAATTATGCCTCAATTTGCTCTCAGAGTTCATCAAATCTTCCTCTGGAGGTGGATATCATTTTTCATCATTGAAGAGGTGAAAGGTGGAGGGGTGCTCGACACCCCAAAATATTGACGCACCGGGTCCTGCCGAAAGAATTCAACTCAAGCCTTCTTAGCCAAAGAAAAAGACAAAGTTTATTAGGGACCAGCTACACTGGCCAGATCCTCCAGCAGCCCCGCCATAGGCTAGACTCCTAAAGAATCTGAGCGCCTTGTGAAGGCAGGATGGGATTTAAATACATAAAAGATTGTGGGAAAGATTGAGGGGTTGTCTGGGGGGACTGGTGGGGGGCTTTTGGGATGGTCCTGAGGGGAAGTCTAAGGAAGATAGGGTGGAGCCAGAGTCCAGGATCCAGGAGAATGGGATCAAGGGCAGGAAGTTCCTGAAGGAATATCAAGGTTGGGAAGTAACTGAAGGCATGCATGTCTAAAGTAACAATAGAGGGAGAGATTTGGGCTTAAGAAGAATGCGAGGCTATAGCCTCAGGCTAAAACCAAATCAAGCAGGGAAGAGTCAAGGAGAATTGCTAAAGACAAATTGGCTTTTTTTGGGGGTTAGGAAGAAAAGGTCTCTGGGCCTGTACCCCATCAATCATGGGTCCTTTGGAATTGTCTTGGGTCATTTTATCCGTCAGAGTTTGTTGTTGTAACGTCTTTTTAGTCATGTCCAACTCTTTGTGCATGCACTTGTGTTTTTTTTTGGGGGGGGGGAGATACTGGGATGGTTTGCCATTTCCTCATTTTACAGATGAGGAACTATGGCAAACAAGATTAAGTGACTTGCCCAGGGTCATACTACAGCTATTTACATATCCTCATCCTATTAGAATGTTTGTTTCTTGAAGGAAGGGGGTGTGTTTTTGCATTTTTTTTTTGTGTCCTTAGTACTTAACATTTTACCTGACACTTAGTAAGCCCTTAAGAACTATCTATTGACTGATTTAAAAGGTGGAATTGACCTTGATTCTGAGGAAAGGAGTTGTTTCCTAGTGATTAATGGGGTTCTGCTTTTGGCTGCTTATGCCTTTTCTTTCTCTGGCTATTTCCATAGGACTGTGGCACCTTATGTCTCATGGTGGGAGAAACTGCCTTTATAACTTGCCCATTATTAAAGGGACAGATAGTGTTCAATGCTTACACTTGAAGCAAAGCAGCTGAAGATTTGACACACAGAGCAATAACGTCCTGGAAATAGACATATGTGTAGTAATGTTTTTTTTTTCTTCTGAACCCATGCCACCTTGAAAGAACCAGGAGAGGTTAGCTACTGTTACTCTGTTTGTGAGTGGGAGAAGAGGAAGTCCTGGGCAAAAGCCCCTTGGCTCCCATCCAGGAGATACAAGGAATTGGATTCTTCACATTTTGTAGCCTGACAGTTGGATAGATTGGTGCAGGAAATTAAGAGGGTATGGGCTGGGATGCACATACTGGGTACAGTGGTAATTTCTCCCATTTTGATTAAAGCCTCTTTATAATTATGTTTCCAGGAAGAAGGAAAGGAGCTTTCCTAAGCAAGATAATGGTTGACGATTCTGATTGGTAGAAACAGCAATCTATGTCCCTTGACAGATGAGAAAGCAGAAATCTAGTTGAGGCTCAAGGATCTTGGCAGTAACTCCAGAGCACCCTCTGATTTGGGGTAGTACACTTGATTGGTGTGTGTGTGTGTGTGTGTGTGCGCGCGCTGGAGGTAGAGACTGAGTGCTTGAGTGATAGCCACATGCTCAGGGTCCAGACTGATGAGTAGGGTAAATCACTTGTAACCTCTAACAGCAATAATTCCTTCACCCAATGAGTATTTATTGATTTCTTTCTTAGGCAAAGCACTTGATTGGGTCACTCCTATCTTTATAAAGTCATCAAATCTACATCCAGTTTGAAAACAAGAACACAGTATTTGCCATCCAGGCTCAAACTCGTGGCCCATCCATGGAAGATCATGGCTGTATTCCATATGGTCGTTTTCAAAAAATCAAGAAAATAAAATAAAATTTAAAAAATAGTTTCTGTTAGCTCTCAAATGGGTCATTATCATCCAGAGTTTATTTAACCCCTTTTTGAATAGTGTGATATGTCTTGTCACTTCAAAGTGTTTAATCATCAAATTCACACTCTGAGATTCATATTCATGAAAATGCAGCCTGAGACCCAGTGACAATGTCTGTCACTGTCTTACTTGTTAACTCTTATTTTACAATTTCAGCTTCCCCAAAAGAATTACTTTTTATTCTCCTCTCAATAAACCTGACCCTGAAGCTTCAATACAAACAATCTGGCAACAGTGTTCTGTGGTCATAGCACTTCTTCTCCTCTTTAGTGCTTTGGCTTCACATGGTCCTGGCATGAGTGAAGATGCCAGGCCATTTTCCTGTTGTCAATAATTGCCCCATCCCCCTTTCCACTTCTGCAATTTCACTTTATTGCTTTATCTGGTAGTATACAAATGTCTTACTCCTTCCATTACTTGCCATAAGCCCCTGGGCATAGCTACCTGACTCTTCCCTGAAATTCTCCACCCCTCCCCCTAAGTAGGTGTTTCCTATCCAATTGGTCACAGCATTGTTCTGTTTCCTTTGTGTTTATTAGCTTACTAGATTATCAACTCCTTGAGGGCATGTGATGATGATGATGCTTGTGATGACAATGACTATTATGGCCAGCAGTTATATATTTATAAAGCACTTTAAAGTTTGCAAAGCTATACACCCATATAGCCATACCCCCCACTCTCCCCCACACCCACATACATTCCCCCACCCCATCCCCCTCATTTGATTTTAACAACAACCCTGTGGCAGGTGCCATTACTTTGACCATTTTACTGATGATGAAACTGAGACTCAGAGGGGTCACACAGATAAGGAAGTGTCTAGGGCAAGATTCTAACTCTGCCTGACTCCCAGTACCGCACTCTGTCAACTGTTGCAGCCTAGCTAACATATTGCTGGGCACATAGTAGTGGCACAACTTGCCCCTTTAATTCTGTAAATGATCCTGGCCCTCCTAAAAGTGAATCCCTGCTACTGCAGACAGTGTGAGTGAAGAGTCAGCGAAGAAAGAGCAAGTCTTTTGAATCCAAAGTCTTTTGAATGAAGAAGAAAATGATGTGGCATTGTGGGATTAGAAGAGTTTTATTGGGAATAGAGTGAGGGCCATATCTTCTGGGGACTCTGGGGTTGGGAGTCCTCAGGAGGGGGATATAATTATGTTCAAGACAGCAGCTCCATGCCCCACCCCCCCAACCCCCACCGTCAAGACCATAGGGAAGTGTCCTAGCTACTGGTGAGAGATAGTATTTGCCTTCTAAACCAACAAACTTGGCTAAGGTTATTTCTAGGTCAAAACATTTAATAGCATAGTGGCTGGTACATAGCAGGTGCTTAATAAATGATTATTGATTCGGTGGTTGATAAAAATCTAAGCTGACATTTTTATACACTTAGATTGTAGGTTTATAATTATATGAGTAAATGACTACAGCTGGCCTTCCAGCTCCCTTGACTTCAGAGTCCATCTAGCTCAAAGTAAATTACATACATTACCTCACTCGATCCTTGTTTCAACCCTATGAAGTAGGTACTACAGGTATTATCATGCCCATTTTATAGATTACTAAAATGAATCTTAGAAAATTCAAGAGAATTATCCATAGTCACACAAATAGTAAGTGTCAAAGGCAGGAACTTAAAATCAGATCTCTCCTGTCAAGCTATTTGGAGACACCCTCTTTCCCAGAGCTAAGGTCCAGCAAACAGGCTGTGCCCTGAGCTTAGCATAACAACAATCCTTTGCATTCTGGATGATCTCACCCTATGTCAAAGTGTATTGCTTTCACCAGAACCAGGTGTTCACTGCTCCCTATTTCCCTGAGACCTGAGAGCCCATCCATCATACCTCTTGACATGCTCACAATCCCTAACAGTTAAGAAAACCAAACCAAGTCCTGCACCCCACACTAACTCTGGTTTTGCTTGTATCTAAGAGACAATCAACTTGGAGATTGTTTCCACAAGACCCAGGAAGGTTTATATTGTCCACACATGAGCCTGCCATGGGAACAGCTACTCGAGACCTAAGAATGATTATGTCATAGTGCAGCCCACTTGTGGTTCTTTATGTATATAATGTACTGCTTTGCCCTGGCATGTTAAGCTCTCCCCTTTAGGAGGACTTCAGCTTGCAAGTGTTTCCTTACTTTTAAGTTAAACTTCTGTTTGTGTCCTGACTCTCCTGCCTCTGGCCTGTGTTGCGTGACTCTATCCACAAGTTAGAGGCTGGTTCAGGTCCAGTTGACATTAATTGGTGTCAGAACTGGGGTTGGATGTGGTACTGGGCCAAGTGGACTTTCCAGTACCAGTAAGAGTAGAGTAGGTGCCATTGGAGATTTATTTCTCTGGCATCTGATACCTCTACCAGCCCCTACCCCACCCCCCACCCCAACCCAATCTGGTGAGTTCTCTGCCCTTTGTTCCTGCTGCAATTTCCCAAACTCACCCTTGATTGAGCTTTACCTCCTTTGTGAGGAAAACTGAAGGGCCCCTCTCTTAACCTGGTTCTGGTAAGGGCTATCCTCTTCCCCTCCCTCCCCCCACAAGCTAAGAGAGTGTTTGGTTAGCTGACAGCACACTTTTGTAATTTGGCCCCTCTGCACACCTCTGATCTGTGCATGCCTCTTTTTTCTGCATGTTTCAGCTCTGTTTGCCCCTGAGTCAATTAAGTAAACTTAAATTTGCAACCTTTGTTGTTTGTATTTGTCTTGTCATTTTCTCTGTGTCTGCATCTTTGTAAGATGCAGAATGTCTGTCATGTTTGTGCTGTGAGTTAGATTGTGTTACCTTGAAAGATTTGAAATACAGCCAGCCAGAAAAATAACTTCTAAGGGCTGTACCCAGAAAAGGGAACAATGGGAAAGATTAATGAACTTTAAGAGCTGAAGTAGTTGTCACGGTAAACTGGACTAACTCCAACTTTAGGCTTTCTGTGGGAGATTAGGCTATAAGAAAAGAGAAAAACCTGTAAGAGACTATTTCCCCTGACATTTCAATACTGGCCAAGTTAGAATTACAAAAATAGTTAGATAATCAGAGCTACAGAAGCATTAAAACATTTTAACATACGCTGGAGGTTTGGAGATTAATCATTAAGGAGTTTAGCAATTAGACATTTTAAAATTATGGAAGAGAACTCCTGAAACTTGGAGTAATTCCAGGAACTCATTCCTTTCTGAAACAACTTAGGAAGTTTTGGGGTACCACTCTGTAGAATTTGTTTTAAGGAAAAATAAGGATTAAATCTTATAAAAGTTTTAAAAGTTTTTTTAAAGTAATTTGCAAGATTAATAGTTTCATTGTTCTAGAGCAATGAAGGAAAGCTAGTTGATAGCAATTCCAGAGTGAAGAGAGTGAAGGAAAAAAATAGGGAAATGATTCGCACCTTAGAGCAACCTCTTGTTAAGCCTTTCTAGCAAGTTTTCAGCTGAAAATTTTGACTATTATGAATGTGTATAAGGTGGTTTAAAGATGTAGCTTCAACATGTTAATTATGAGTCACAGGTATTTTTCAGGCATTTGCTGTGTGTCTGAAGCCCCTGAATATGAGTAGTGTTAATTTATAAGTGAAGTAGTAATGAAACTGTTAGGGTGACATCAGGAAAAATATTCAAGCCCTAAGCTGTGGCTAGTGTTAAACCTGAAAATTTGGTTGAAGGAAACAACAGAGCTAGGTGATAGAAAAATCCATGTTGTTTATTATTTTCCCTTAAAGCATAGCAGAGCTAGCTTACTTGTACGTACAAGGAGTCAGAGTATAAACTCCGGCTGCCTGAACAAAGCAATGAGAAAACTTATATACATTATTTTAGCAGAGCTAGCAAGCCTGTATGACCTCATTTTTATGACCCCCATGTATGTTTAACCATGATACAAGAAGAGTATTTTCCTTAATGGAATAGATTGTAAATACAACAAATTAGATAGTTGTCAAAGTGTCAATTGGATTTGTAGCCCCAGGATCTCTGTGTTTAATTGGCCATTAACATTCCACAACATAGTATATGCCCATAAAATATTAAGATAAGGAAAAGTCACATAATTCAAGATAGTGTCTGGGCTCAAGGTTTTCACCCTTAATGGCCATGGACAGAGCAAGAAATGCTCCATCTGGATTTGTTGATACAAGATAGAGGTATCTCTGAGCTTACTCAGAGAACAAAGAGACTGTTAGGATCAGGCTTTTCTTCTGGTTAAGTAGTTCAGGCCCTGAGTCTTATTGAAATTACAAAAATGATATAAAATAGTATAATATTTTCCACACTAGTGAAATTTTGCTATCAAAGGTAAAAATTCCTGGGACTGTAACTTTTTACTGTATTGAGTTTTGATTACAGGGATAGCCATGTGATTTGCCATGAAGTCAGTAGTGTAATCTGGCATGTACTTCAGTCTGAGAACTGCTAAAGTTCTATGCCTGTGTTTGGGAAAAGTGTCGGGGACAACCTAGAACATGGCCTACGTAGTATCGTCCTTTCTCTGTTTCCTCTATACGATTGACTATTAGATATAACTCATGCCTGGAATCAAACAGAGCTAAGGGAGGTTTTTTTTTTTT
Source organism: Trichosurus vulpecula (assembly GCF_011100635.1). Lineage (NCBI taxonomy): Eukaryota > Metazoa > Chordata > Mammalia > Diprotodontia > Phalangeridae > Trichosurus > Trichosurus vulpecula. The sequence continues at coordinate 102,742,808 of NC_050577.1, read as the reverse complement.
CCTACATTGTGATAACCATTTCCCTCTTTTTTTTCCTTTCATAGCAAATTTCAATAATCAAGAAGTTTTGTAAGTACAATACTAAATCTATCAAATAATAGATTGATACCAGAACATCTCTAAGTTACTCTAATAGGATGCAAGTATGAACATCTTACAACTTTAACCTATATTCGTTGTCAAACTGTACTATAGGGAGAATATCCTCCTAAGAGGGAAATGATTAGACAAGGTAATAAAACAAAGATGTAATATGGAAGTTTTCTAATTGATTGGAATAGGAAAATTTGGAAAAAGCCACAGGATTAGGCTCTAATCCTATGTCCAGATGTATAGGATTGGCTTCCAAAATTTATCTATTGTGGAAATTAAGGCTTTGAGCATGTTTTATAATAAGTTCCCAAAATTAGATTAAATATTTATTAATTAAAGATTAAGGAATTTACACATCAATTATATTAATAATGGTGAGGAAAGTGAAATGATTTCCCCATTATTCAAGTATTTGTTTGATAATTCAAAAGGCAGAAGAGTTCATTTTGCAGTTGGACCCTCATAAATTTTTACAAGATTCTTACATCAGATACAGGATTTAGGGAAGGATAGAAACATCAAATGATATATAAACTGAAATTCTCTGAAGTTTCACAATTAGAGAAACAAATTTAAGTGATTTAAATCAGAATTATCTAGGTACCTTTATATTTGGGCCAGAAAAGCAGAGCCCTCTTTAGAGCTGTCCTGAGAATAAAGCCTATTGTCCAAGAAAAGATATCTAGATACCAGATAACTACGTGAGACACCTGGGACTCAAAATGTACTGGTTAATTAGACATTGGGAATGGGTTACTAGCATAAGTTTGGATTTTCTTGGTTACCTTGGTGACATGTAAATCTCCCTCTGTGTGACTAGGAAACTGGACCATCTCTATGTGATGTTTGAAGGCTGAGTATACTTTCCCAGTTTTTTTCTCTTTCCTTTTATTATGTGTCCAACCACCAAGGCCCTGATTCAAGCATATGTTGCCGTTTCCCACCCCACCCCTGCCTTCTTCCCCCCACCCTTTTCTCCCTCTAAGCAAATAAGGGCTAGCAATGATACTTGGGTCATACTTCCCCGGTAGGTCCCCTTAAGGAGCTAACACCTTGGGCAATATCTTGTGGCATCTTGGCTTACACCTGACTCTCCTTTATTGGCCATAAGGGTAGGAGTTCTTTCAGACATTCTCCCAATGGCCAAAAAGGGAAATGCCAAGATATTTGGAGACACCCTCTTTCGCAGAGCTAAGGCCCAGCAAGCAAGCTGTGCCTTGAGCTTAGCATGACAATAATCCTTTGCACTATAAATGAACTCACTCTCTGGCAAAATGTGTTGTTTTGACCAGCACCAGGTGTTCATTGCTCCCTATTTCCCAGGGATCTCAGAGCCCATTCATCACACCTCTTGACATACTCACAATCCTGAACAGCTAAGAAAAATGAACCAGGTACTGCACTCCCCACTAATTCTGGTTCTGTTTGTGTCTGGGAGACAATCAACTTGGAGGCTGTATCCAGGAACACCTGCCTTGTCCACACATGAGCCTACCATGGGAACAACTACTGAAGACCTAAGAATGTTTATGTCATGGTACAGCCCACTTGTGGTTCTTTATATATATAAAGCACTTCCTTGCCCAAGCATGTTAAGCCCTCCCCCTCAGGAAAAGTTCCACTTGCAAGTGTTTCCTTACTTTGAAATTAAACTTCTGTTTTTGTGTTGATTTTCCTGCCTCTATCCTCTTTTGTGTGGTTAGAGGCTGGTTCTGGTCTGTCTGACACTCCTAATTCCAAGGTCAGAATTCTTTCTGCTCCTTCCTATTCCCTTTGGCTGTCTTCTTTTTTAATTTTTAAAAATTAATTATTTTTAGTTTTTAAAATTCACTTCCATAAGATTTTGAGTTCTAAACTTTCTGCCCCTCTCTTCCCTCCCCCCTCCCCAAGATGGCATATAATTAGACCAAGAGGGCATATAATCAGACATAAGCTCTCTATATACATTCCCATTAAACATATTTTCACACTAATCATGTTGTAAAGAAGAATTAGAACCAATGGGAAGAACCACAAGAAAGAAGAAACAAAACAACAACAAAAAAGAGAGAGCAAATAGTATGCTTTGATTTGCATTCAGGCTGCATAGTTCTCTTTCTGGATGTGGATGGCATTTTTCATCATGAGTCTTTTGGAGCTGTCTTAGCTCCTTGCATTGCTGAGAAGAGCTAAGCCTATGAAAGTTAGTCATTGTGCAATGTGGCTGTTACTGTGTACAGTATTCTCCTGGTTCTTCTCACTTCACTCTACATCAATGGCTGTCCACTTTAGATTGGCAGATACCAAGGTGAGACTTTCTCAGGAAAATTCTATAGTTTTGCCTTTTTTTTTTTGAGGCATGAGGGAGGAAAAAGTAGAGCCAACAGAAGGTGCCTGATTGATCCACTTGGTACTCTTTCCTATTGACTAGTCTTTTAGCGATATACTTAGATCACTCTCCAAACTGACTATTCATCCAACAGTTATGAGGTCCATTCAACAGTTAATGAGGCAGCTAGGCTAGATGTTAAATTGGATAAGACAATGGGCCTGGAATCCAGAAGGCCTGTGGTTCAAAACCTGTCTCACATACTCCCTAGTTGTGTGATCTTGGGCAAGTCACAGTCTGTTTGCCTCAGTCACTCATCTGTAAAATGGTGATAATAATAATACCTCCCCCTTAAGGTTGTTGTAGAGATAACATGAGATAATTGTAACAAACTTTAGTTAAGGAATAGTCCTTGCCTTCACAGAGGTTATTGTCAAGTAAAATAATACTTTACACACCTGATATCTTACTGAATTCTGACAGTAGCCTGTGAAGTAAGCAGTGTAAGCATAATTATCCCTACTCTACAGAATGGGAGAAGACCCCTTCTTAAATGGAGAGCAATGAAAAATGAATAAAAATCCCTATATGCAAGCTAGCAGACATGGGGGACAATGAGTACTTAGCAAACAGAACTGGCAGGGCCTTAAAGAGACAGGATGATGGAAGGCAGAGAATGGCCAGCCTCCGCGTCAGGTTGACTTTAGACTCTAGACTAGGCCTGCTAGATTGTCAGTCATGGCAGTTATCTGGCAGGAATCAGGCTTGTTAATTCATCTCAAATTGTGAGAGCTCATTACTACTCTTCTAGTCACCAGGGGTTTAATTTAAAAAAAAATTTGTTATAACTTGCAAAGCAGTATCTGGGGCCTCATTTAGTATGATATAGTGTCAATTGTCTGTCCTATGACAGACCTGTGTGGAAAGCAGTTGTTTGGGAAAATAGGAGAAGAGGAGGGAAGAAAGAGAAAGATGAGAGAGAGAGAGAAAGAGAGAGAGTGAGAGATTGAAAGGAGGAATCAGGCACAGATAGAGGAACCCAAGAGAAAGCAAAGGCAGAGATGTAATAAAAGCCCAGATGGGTACCTTGTAAGCATAAGTTTAAACCTGAAAATACTCCTTGGGGGGATGCCAGGAAGGAATGAGAGCTCATTCCTTCCATCACAGGTAATTTTACATGGAGATTTCTGTACAGACTAGCTCTAAGATTCAGCAGACCTGCCTCTGGGGCAAACAGCTCTCCTCTCCTGCACACCATTTCTGTCACATGCAGTCTGATATGCATGTAGCCCTCCCCTCTTTCCCCAGACTCTTACCATGCACCCATAAAACATGCACAGATACATGTGTACACATAATTTGTCTATTTAACAGAGGGCTGGTATTTTCCAATAATTTTGTTTGATAACTGTCACAGTCTATTACTAGGTTAAAAAGAGGCTTCTTACTAGGTTAAAAAGAGGTTTCACAGAAGTATTTGATGAACAAGTCAATGCTGAAAGCAGTGGTCCCTTCTATGACAGATGTTTAATTGAAGGACCCCAAAAGGAGGCTGTTGTCTTAGCTGTTGACATCCAAGAGAACTGGAGGAAAAGACAACAAGAGGAAGGTTCTAGGGCAGCCTAATGAGCCCTTCACACTGGGGAACTAGAATGATACTTCTAACTTATGCAACCTCGAAGTGGGGCTGGGCAGTGTAGTTTAGTAGAAAGGGCACTGACTCTGGAGTCAAAGGATCTGGGTTCGAATTCTATCTGTAATGGGCTATTAATTTATCCTCCTTAGTCTTTTCATTTGCAAAAACTGAAAAAAATGAGGAAAAGTTTCCTCATCTGTAAAATGTGTCAGTTGGATGTCCTCTCCACCTCTAAAATTATGATCCTATTACCCTTGAATTAGGGCAAAGAAGGGATACCAGCAGGTATATTGCCAGGGAGGCTCAGGCAGGATGGTCTCCAGGCCATAGCAGAAAAGGAATCCTAAGTGGACTAGGATTCCTGGATCCATGTTCAGGGCAGTTCAGAGAGCTTTGGGGATCCCGGTAGCTTCTCAGTTAGAGTTACTCAAGATTTTTATCACAAAAAGAGGGGTCTCATTTTGGTGAATCTGATTGTTTCTCTTCAGGACACAGCTGTAGAGGCACCAATCAGCTAGGAAACTTGGAATTTCCAGCTTGGAATAGCAGATTCTAAATTGATAGAAGTTGTTACTGAGAAAGTATAAGGAGGAAAGGAGGAGTTAGGAGGCAGGAAGAAGATAAATGTCAAGGGAGCAGATAGCCTGTTGGACAAAAAAACAATAGGTCCAAAACCCCCCTCAAGTTTGCTAACTGGAAACGGTAACCAATTCTACTCTAGCCCCATATGCTTAGTCCTTATGCTCAACAATATTTAATATGTCTCCTCCCAGTGGAGTCCCTTCTTTATTTCTAGCATTCTTAGAGAAGAAATCCTGATCTAACTCCTGATATGGAAGCTTGTGCAAAATTACCAAATTTCTCTCTTTGCTCCCATCCTCTTCCTGGAATTATGGCCTCTTAAGTATTACCCATTGCCTCCCACCCCACGACTCATGTCTCACGTTCTTCCTTGTTAAGGGGTTTTCAGTCATGTCTGACTCTGTGACCCTTTTTGGTGTTTTCTTGGCAAAGATAATGGAGTGGTTTGCCATTTCCTTCTCCAGCTCATTTTACAGATGAGGAAACTGAGGCAAACAGGGTTAAGTGACTTGACAAGGATCACACTGCTAGTTCATTTCTAAGGCAGGATTTGAACTCATGAAGATGAGTCTTCCTGACTACAGGACCACAGTCTACCCACTGCACCACTTAGCTATCTCTTTGTCCTTCCTTAGTCCCTGGTTTTAAAAAAAAAAGTAAACAGTGATCATTAGAAGCTAGAATAGGCTCACTAAGATCACCTCTTTTGCTTTTTAAACAGAGTAACTTGATTGGTAGATCAAGGAAATGATATAGAAATAGTATATCTAGATTCCAGCAGGGATCCCAGCTAAGTCTCTTGTGATGACTTCATGAGGAAATATAGTAAGATGTATTCATTGATAGTTTAATTTCTATAACCAAAGAGAGTTGATGGATATCAATTTGGAGGATGAATCTCTAGTGGAGGCTTTTATAATTAGTCCTGTCCTATTTACATTATCAATGACTTTGCTAAATACATAGAAGAAATACTTGTCAAATTTGCAGATGAAAATGTTGAAGGGAGAGAGCGAAGATATAATACTTTTGGTTGAGCTGTGAATTGGTACACATATTTTGGAGAATAATTTAAAATCACGAGAGAAAACCCTTTGAAAACAATGAGGAAAAGTTTCCTTATCTGTAAAATGTGAATTTACAGAATTTAACATGTATGCAAAACAGGTTAAAGACAGGAAGAAAGATCCTGAAATATACTGAAATATTCTATACCAAATATTCATAGTAACACTTTTTTGTGTGGTAGCAAAAAACAGAAACATTGGATGCCCATTGATGGGGAAATGGCTGCACAAATTGTGTTATGCAAAAATCAGGGAAAGAAGAAAGTCATTTCTGTAAGAAATGGTGAATTTAAAGAAATTCTGAGGAACACAGGAAGACTTGTATGAATCAATACAGGATGACAGAAGAAACAAGAGCAAAGTATGCATTTTAATCACAATATAAATGAAAACAAATACTTAAATACATCACAATTCATGTTAAATGAAAGGACCAATCTTAGCACCAGAAACCCAGTGATGATATATACTTTCTTTCTCTTGGTAAAGAAGTGATAGACACAAATGCAGAATGTTGTATACACTGTCAGATTCAGTCTCTTTTATGGAAGAAAAGGAAGGTTGGAGGGAGAGAATTTCAAAGTGAAAATAAAATAAAAGTCTACTTGAAAAGAAAAAAAGAGAAGTATTTACTTCAAATATAAAATACAAAAGGACAACATGGAGATAGATTTAGTTTAACAAAAATTCATCAGTTTTTTCATCTGTAAAATGAAAGGTTAACATTGATTCGGAATAAGGTGATATTTGTAAGATTCTTTCCTTTGTGTCCTTTAGAGTCTTGGGTACATCTAGTTCTTTTCCCTATCCACCCTTAATATTTGAGTGTTTGTACCTATAAACGATGAAAATGACACAGCCCTGGACTTTCACTATCATTGACTTAAGGCCTTACTAGAATGAGGTCACCATTGGAGTGTTCCAGCAAGTTATGCATGCATGACCCTGTGCTATTTAATATTTTTTTGTTTTTATTTCGTATTTAATTTTTCCCCATTACATGTAAACAACAATTTTTAACATTTGTTTTTAAAACTTTGAATTCCAAATTTTCTTCCTTACTCCCCGACCCCCACCCCCAAGTTGAGAAGGCAAGCAATTCCATATACGTTATATGTGTAGTCATGCAAAACATATCCAGATTAGTCATGTTATGAAAGAAAACATAGATTAAAAAACTCAAGAAAAATAAAAAGTGAAAAAAAGTTGCTTCAATCTGTATTCAGGCACCATCAGTTCTTTCTCTGGGGATGGATAGCATTTTTCATTCTAAGTCCTTCAGAATTGTTGTGGATCCTTGTATCGCTGAGAATAGCTAAGTCATTCACAGCTGATCATCCTGCCTCAGTGCCAGCAAAGAGATCCCTGCAATACCCTTACAGTCAGCCACTTGATCCCCTCCCCCCCCCCCACTGTCGGTGGGCTGAGAGCACTGCAAGCAGCCTAGCGCCACTGCCACCACCATGCTGAGGGCTGGGGCCAGACAGAGCTCCTCTCTCACCCAGGTCCAACAGACCTTTTCTATTGACCTTCTAAGTTGTCTTTGGCATTTTTGGGCTGAGAAGTCTGGAAACAGCCACAGCTGCCAGTGATTTGGTCCCCTGAGACCTGCTCCAGGTTTGCTGGGACCCAGTCTGTGCTGGTGTTACCTGTGCTAGTCTATGCTCCTCTCTCCGCCTGGTGCAACAGACCTTTCCTGTTGACCTTATAGGTTGTGTTGGGCTGGAAATTTGTTTCACTCTGTCATTTTGTGGATTCTGCTGCTTTAGAGTTGTTGTTTTTTTTTTTTATAGATATGTGGAGGAGTTTGGGGGAGAGGTCAAGTAAGTCCCTGCTTTTACTCTGCCATCTTGGCTCTGACCCCTCCCTCCAAGTTGTTAATATTGAAGTCATTGGTTTGAGTTCCCATCTAGGATATTCTTTGACAAATCATACCATAGGTGACCCATGGAAATCATTAGTAAGAGGCATTTAGTGAAAACAGTATAGAAACCTAAATTGAAGACTCTTGACTTAAGCAGTCACACTCCTGGCACTCATATCATCTGGCTACCCTACTGAATGTCTCTTTTAGTCCTAATCCTCCTTATCCTTATCTCCCTGAATCTCTCTCTGTTTCCTAACCTAGCAGAAACAGTACGTTATTTCAAACTTATGTTTTTCATGAACAAACACTGTTGAGGTACTTCCTATTTCATCTTTTTTTTTTTTTTGGCTAGGAAAGTTCTCATTTTATTTTAGCCAAATTATTCTATATTCTTAGTGAATAGGTATATCCTGAATGGAGAGTATGCTTGCTCAGACAGATACAATGCTTTTTATGGTGTTCCCAATTCGAATTTCTCCCCCTTGCTCTCCATTGGCTAGATGCAACCTCATGAACCGCCTACTTCACGCCCCTCTCAAACAGCTTGTTAAACATGCATAGAAACTTCTAACCTTGTACCTAATCAGAACCCTGGTGGTGCTAGGTCATGGCTCTGACTAGAACCAGTCATCTCTGACTTATATCCTATTATCATTTCTGTTATCATCCCTATGAAACTGGGAGGAGTTTTAATCCTGTGGAAACAGAATTCTTTCTTTTTTTTCACAATTCCGCCTCTATTCTTTTATTCAAAGTTTATTTCCACATTATTTATTTTTATTTTTTATTATATTTTTTAATTTTTTTGAGATTTTTTATTTTTAGTTTACAACACTCAGTTTTACACAATTTTGAGTTGCAGATTTTCTTCTCACCCTCCCCCTTCCCTCCCCAAGACGGCATGGAATCCGATATACCTTCTACATATAACTTCCCATTGAACTAATTTACAAAATAGTCAAGTTGTAAAGAAGGATTATGTTCATTAGAATGAATCCTGAGAAAGAAGAAACAGAACCAAAAAAAAAAACCCAAAACAAAAACAAAAGAGAAAACACAGGGAAAAAAAAGGCGAGCATAAAGTGTGCTTCAATCTGCATTCAGACTCCATTGTTCTTTCTCTGGATATAGATAGCATTCTCCATCATGGGTCCTTTGGAGTTGTCTTTGTACCTTGTATTGCTGAGAAAAGCAAAGTCTATTAGGGTTAGTTATCACAGAATCCATACATCTGTGGTTGTGTATAATGTTCTCCTGGTTCTGCTCTGCTCACTCAGCATTGTATCGTGTAGGTTTTTCCAGGTTATTATGAAGTCTGTATCATCCCCATTTCTTACAGCACAATAGCATTCCATTACTTTCATATACCACAACTTGTTCAGCCATTCCCCAATTGATGGGCATCCTCTTGATTTTCAATTCTTTGCTACTACAAAAAGAGCCACTATAAATATTTTTGTACATATGGGTCCTTTTCCCACTTGTGTGATCTCTTTGGGATACAACCCTAGAAGTGGTATTCGTCACTCTCTTTCTTATATGAATTCTTCCCCTTATCCATCTCCCCTTTAAGTAGGCATAAGGGGGGAGAAGTTGATCAACACATTGACAAAAGAGGCAGTCCCCTTTGTTTTTTTTTTTTGAACATCTGCTTTTAAAACTTTGAGTTCCAAATTCTCTCACCTCTTCGCTCCCCACCCACCCTCCCTAAGAAGGCAAGCAATTCAACATAGACCACACATGTATCATTATGCAAAACCCTTCCACAATACTCATTTTGTGAAAGATTAACTACATTTTGCTCTGTCCTATCCTGTCCCCCTTTATTCAATTTTCTCCCTTGACCCCATCCCTTTTCAAAAGTGTTTGCTTTTGATTACATCCTCCCCCTATCTGTCCTCCTTTCTATCATCCCCCCTTTTATCTCTTTCCTCCTTCTTTCCTGTAGGGTAAGATACCCAATTGAGTGTGTATGCTATTCCCTCCTCAAGTCAAATCCAAAGAGAGCAAGATTCACTCATTCCCCCTCACCTGCCCCCTCTTCCCTTCCAGTGAACTTCTTTTTCTTGCCACTTTTATGTGAGAGAGTTTACCCCATTCTATCCCTCCCTTTCTCCCTCTCTCAATATATTCCTCTCTCATCCCTCAATTTGATTTTTGTTAGATATCATCCCTTCATATTCAACTTACCCTGTGCCCTCTGTCTATATGTGTGTATATATATTCCCTTCAGCTACCCTAATAATGAGGTCTTATGAATTACACACATCATCTTTCCATGTAGGAATGTAAACAAAACAGTTCAACTTTAGTATGCCCCTTATGATTTCTCTTTCTTGTTTACCTTTTCATGCTTCTCTTGATTCTTGTGTTTGAAAGTCAAATTTTCTATTCAGCTCTGGTCTTTTCACTGAGAAAGCTTGAAAGTCCTCTATTTTATTGAAAATCCATATTTTGCCTTGGTGCATTATACTCAGTTTTGCTGGGTAGGTGATTCTTGGTTTTAATGCTAGCTCCATTGACCTCCAGAATATCATATTGCAAGGCTTCCATCCCTTAATGCAGAGGCTGCTAGATTTGTGTTATCCTGATTGTGTTTCCACAATACTCAAACTGTTTCTTTCTGGCTGCTTGCAGTATTTTCTCCTTGATCTGGGAGCTCTGGAATTTGGCAATAATGTTCCTAGGACTCTTCTTTTTGGGATCTTTTTCAGGAGGCGATTGGTGGATTCTTTCAATTTCTATTTTACCCTCTGGCTCTAGAATATCAGGGGAATTCTCCTTGATAATATCTTGAAAGATGATATCTAGGTACTTTTTCTGATCACAGCTTTCAGGTAGTCCAATAATTTTTCAATTATGTCTCCTGGATCTATTTTCCAGGTCAGTGGTTTTTCCAATGAGATATTTCACATTGTCTTCCATTTTTTCATTCCTTTGGTTATGTTTTATAATATCTTGATTTCTCATAAAGTCACTAGCTTCCACTTGCTCCAATCTAATTTTCAAAGTAGTATTTTCTTCATTGGCCTTTTGGACCTCCTCTTCCATTCAGCTAGTTATGCCTTTCATGGCATTCTTCTCCTCATTGGCTTTTGTAGCTCTTTTGCTATTTGAGGCAGTCTGCTTTTTAAGGTGTTATTTTCTTCAGTATTTTTGGGGTCTCCTTTAGCAAGTCATTGACTTGTTTTTCAATGGTTTTCTTGCATCACTCTCATTTCTCTTCCCAATTTTTCCTCTACTTCTCTTACTTGCTTTTCCAACTCCTTTTTGAGCTCTTCCATGGCCTGAGACCAATTCATATTTTTGTTTGAGGCTTTTGATGTAGGCCCTTTGATTTTGTTGACTTCTTCTGGCTGTATGTTTTAGTCTTCTTTGTCACCAAAAAAGATTCCAAAGTCAGAGTCTGAATCTGAGTCTGTTTTCACTGCCTGTTCATGCTCCCAGCCAACTACTTGACCCTTGAGCTATTTGTTTGGGTATGACTGCTTGTAGAGTATAGAGTACTTTGTCCCAAGCTTGTGGTGCTGTGCTGCTGTTTTCAGAGCTACTTCTACACAGAAAGCTCTGCTACGCCAGCGCTCCTTCTCTCCCAAGAAACATCAACCAGGATTGCAGCCTAGATCCAGGCAGAGCAAAGCCAGCTTTGCACTCCTACTGTAATCTGCTGCTTAATTCCTCCCACCAGGTGGGCCTGGGGCTGGAAACAATTGCAGCTGTAGCTCTGGAAGCAGCCTCAGAGCTGCACCACCTCCGCTACCTCCAGGGCAGTGGCTGACCACAAACTCCTTTCACTGTGTCCCTGAAGTTCTCCCCACTAACCTGCTCTGTTGTCTTTGGTGTTTGTGGGTTGAGAAGTCTGGTAAGTGCAACAGCTCAGTGATTTGGGACCCTACTGCCTGTTCTGCCTGGCTCCTGGTCTGGTTGGTCCTGGCATGGCCCACACTGGGCTCTGCTCCACTCTGCTCCCACCTCTGTGTGATAGACCCTTCCCAGCAACCATCCAGGCTGTCCTGGGCTGGAGCCCTCCTTCCCTTTGCTGTTTCATGGGTTCTGCAGCACTAGAATTTGTTCAGAGCCATTTTTGTAGGTGTTTGGAGGGACCTGGGGGAGAGCTTAAGCAACTTCCTGCTTTCCAGCCAACATCTTGACTTCACCCCTTGGAATGCAGCAGTCCCATTTGGAAAGACAGATACAGAGACTCAAAGGAAAACAATAATGCAATTGTCCCTTTAAGATTCAGAAGTCTCTTCTCATACAGCTTTCTGGTGGGAATGAATTTTTCTGGTACAGCACAGTATCCACAGCATCTTCTTGTCATCTTCTTATAGGGATATGTTTCCTTATGTCCATTCTCCTACAAAACTAATCAATCCTTATGTCTCTAATCAAAATTGAAACCTTGGCCAATTGTCCATTTTGCATTCCCCCCTCAAGAGGGTGAGATTCCCCTAAAGAATTAATAACAGGCTCCAATACATACGTAAATACCTTGAGTATTCAACTTTAATAGAGTATGTAAAAGAATTCCAACTTCTGGTCATATTATGCTTCTTTAAAGCATTTACAAGATAGACCACAAACCATTCTTCTTTTAGCATTAACTAACTCCAAATAATATGATATTCACTAAGTAACCAAATAATATCCTGATTTCAGAAGCCCTTGACCTAATCGTCTCCATACCATTATAAAGAATGCAGGAATATATATATATATATATATATATATATATATATATATATATATATATATATATATATATATATATATATATACATACATACATACACATATGTATTTATACATACATATGTAACAGATGTCAAAGCTAAATAGTTAGGTTTTTTTTGGTTTGTTTGTTTTTGCTAAAATCCTAAGCCAAATAACTGAATCTTGTACCTACATCTTACTTCAGATGCTCTGATACTAATCTTATGATTTAACAGATTTAGTATTATGCTTACAAAAGTTTTGATTATAGAAATTTGACATTAAAAGTGTAGGTACACAACTAAAGCAACATTTTCCTAACTTCATGTCAGTTCCAGGCAGAAGTTGTGCCGACTGTCAACTGCATTAAGCCAGGCTTAAAGTTTGCCAAATGTCATAGTGGAGAAATTGAGTCAGGAGAATCCTACCTCAGCTCATGCAAAAGTTGTTCTCCAGCCTTCCTATGAGATCACCTTCTGCAGTTCATAGATGCACCTCGCATGGTTGCTGGCGTCATGGATCAGTGACTCTATAGCATTTCTTGATAATTATACTTGGAGTCAAACTCAGAATAACAGTTAACAGTTCCATAAAATCTTGAATAGCAAGTTCCAATAATCAGTTTCAGCTATGCACATTGGTTAGGAACATCTTTAAAGTGAGCTTTAAGTAGCTTGCATGCATCTTCTTATTTTATCTTTCTGAAGCAGACAATCTTGGGAATGCTGGCATCTTGCCATAGCTCGAAGATAGTTCTCTGTTGCCACAGGACCCAGAAGAATGTCTCAGAATATCAACGAGATTCTTTCAAAATACGCTGCAATTGATTCTATATCCTGTACTTACTTTGTTACGGTGCAGTGGCTAGCATCTATTCTCATCTCTGTCCTTCTTTTCACTCTCTGCAAGACTGTCCTTGAATTTTCCCAAACATTTTGGCTCAGAGGCAGCTCACACATTCAACTTAAACATAGCCATCTGGGGGATGCAGTTCAATACAATGCCCATGAAATTTCTGTTTAGACATGCCCCTCTGTACAACCACTTTCCCCCTGTCATCAGAAAAAAGGCAGAAACTACCAAACTCAAGGATGTAGGAATCTATAAAGAGAGCAATTCCCATCACTTTGAAATTTGGATAATTCAATCTGACAACCCAGGAATTCACAAAAATCCTCTTCTTTATTATCTCTCACATAATTTGTTACTTAAGTATTACTCCTACATGATAGACTATGTATCATATTTTAGTATTCCTAAAACAGGGAGAGAGTAATTGTGTCTGAGGTCCTTTCCTATCTGAACATGGTATAATTCAAAAGTCCTTCATGTGAAATAAAAGCAGTTTTGGTAGATTACAAAGCTCAATACAAATAAGCAATAGTAATAGGAGATTGGTTTTCAGAAAATGTTCTTGTCAGATATTAACTCTAGTATTTTATTTAGTTTTGGGTATTACATTAAAAAGGAGAATCCTGGCAAACTAGGGGACCCAGAGAACGGTGATATTATTTTTCATGGAAATACGCATGTAACGCTCTGTACCGCCCAACCACTGGTTTGGACAACTATATCACAATGGCATAAATCTAGTCAAGTCAAGCTTTTACTCTGTGCCAAGCACTATATTATGTTCTGGGGACAAAAATAAAGACAGAAAACAGTCCCTGCTCTTAAGGAGCTCACAGTTTTATGCAGTTAGAATGAGGAGAATGCAATTACTGAAAGGTAGGACATAATCTATATATTATGTAATTAATATATCATAAAGACATATAAATCTTGCATATATGTAATAAAATCAGAATTGACTTTCCCTTTATTGGATCACTAATAAGATCACTTTGCAGTTTTCTTATATACTTCTTGTTATGTTTCATGTTATAGTTACTTGTATATGGGCCATGTCCTCCTCCTAGAACAAAAACTCCATGAATGTAGGGGCCATGCCTTAAGTTACACATTACACATCCTTTTTGGCACCCAGGAGCTGCTTACTAGATATATTTAGAATGAATGAATGAACAAACATTGTAAACCATGCCCTCTGATGGGAATGATCAAGAAGATTAAATGGGGATATGATAAATATCTTCAAATATTTGATGAGTCTTCTTCTTTCCCTAAACCTGGGAAAGGTTTAGGCATTCTGTGTGGTTAAGATGTTAGCCCTATGGCCAATATGTGAAAGTTGTAGAAAGACCAATTTTAGCTAAATGTAATGACCAAGCATTTTCTAACAGCTGGAACTGTTTAGAACTATCATGTTCTCTATTACTTAAAATATTTAACTAGAAAATTCATGGCTACCTGCCAGGGATGTTAAAGGATGGATTCTACTTGGGGCAGAAGAGATTGAACTAGATGGCCTTTAAAGTATGCTTTAAAGGTGAATATTCTCTGATTCTATTATACTTTCAGGTCAGATATCTTATGTGAAACCAAACTACTATTAATAAATGCTTATTGTGTTAGAGACTTATCTAGAGACAGAGTAGATCCATTTGGGAGGAGCTCTGTAGCCAAGAAACAAAGAATCTAGGCAACCCAGCCAGGGCAAGGCAGGAGATGCAAAGAGGATGGAACATCAGGGGAGTCTGACTATAGAGTTACCATGCATATGGAGGTATTTCTAGTCAGAAAAAATAAATATACAAATTTCAGCTTTGTTCAGCTAAGGAAATTCCTCTCATAATGTGTACCATGGTACTCATGCTCCCTCTTAATCCCATAACAAGAATTATTGGTTGGAAAGTATTTCAAAAACTGTGAACTATAAATCAATATTGGCTTTCATAATTATTGTTGGATGAAATGCTTCTGTTGACTTAAGTCCAGCCCAATTTCAGCTCGGGTTTTTCTCTCCCTGGCTAAGAAGTCTGCATTCTTCTTTTAGTTCCACCCTGTTTTTCTCCCCATCTAGTGGATCTCTTCCTAATCTGCTGACCATCTAAAAACCATAGTTTCTCACTGGTTCTTCAGAATCTACCCTTGCCTCAGGAAAAAAAATAGTGCCACAGACTCTCTCTTCTTATTCATTTCTCCTGCTTTTCCCATTGATTTTTCCCCATTGATTTTTTGTCTCCCTGGGAGATCTATGCTGCCTTTGTTCAGCTGGATCCTGGCACTTATTTTTCTGTTTGATTGTAGTTTCTTGCTTACACATCCACCTTCTGCACTTAATCATAATTCTCTGGTGAATTTTAACATTTAGCTAATAATTTACATAGAATACTCAGAAAGTAATATTATAGCTATGACCACAAAGGCATCAAATGAGATGATGTAAAATGATTTGCAGACAATAAAGCAGCATATAAATGTTCATAATAATAATAATAATAATAGCATTTGTATAGTACTTTAAGATTTGGAGGGTGCTCTGCAAATATTAGCTCATGTGATCCTCATCACAACCCTGTGAAACAGGAACTACCATTATCTCCATTTTATAGAGGAGAAAACTGAGGCAGGCAGAGGTTGTGACTTGCCCCGGATCACACAGATAGTAAGTGTCTGTGGCTGGATTTGAATTCAGGTCTTCCTGATTCCAGGCCTATTGGCCTCTCAGTTTTACCACCCAGCTGCCTCTAATAATGATAATGGTGATGATGATTGTGATTTATAGATGTTATGAATTTTGCCTGATCAGTTTAGAAAAACTAGATCTGATTTTAAGAGTT
The DNA here is from genome assembly GCF_011100635.1 of Trichosurus vulpecula. Lineage (NCBI taxonomy): Eukaryota > Metazoa > Chordata > Mammalia > Diprotodontia > Phalangeridae > Trichosurus > Trichosurus vulpecula. Next base: position 102,726,859 of record NC_050577.1, on the reverse strand, counting down.
AAAGGGTAATGCTGTCTGGATGAGCCTGGGCAAACCATTCAGTAACTTCCACAATCAATGAATTTTTCTAAGACTCTTAGTTTTGGGCACATGTTCATCTGTAGGGATCAGGTAGCTTCCTTTTCAAGTCATAGATCTAAAATAAAAAAAACTAAAAAAAAAATCTCCCCAAAACCTTATTCTGAAGAATTGTCAGTAAGTGGAAGATGACAGTAAATCTGAGTTCTAAACTGTGAATTAGAAAGTACAGGGAAGGTGTAGAATTCATGTCGTTGTCTATAGGTACTAATGACCTCCTAAGGAATTATCAAGATTCTTTTTGACATTGGTAATCATAATGTAATGGAATTTTGTGCCTGTCCAGATCACCTGCGATGGAGGCACCCATGTGGGAGATTCTAGGGATCTACTTCTGGGAAAAAGGAGGACAGGAGGACTGGTGCAAGGAGGCACATTCTGAACATTTTGTATTGGCCTGCCACACAGTTTGGAGCAGCCTCTTTCTGTTGGTTACAGTCAGAACTTCCTGGGTCTTTAAAATTCTCCAACTAGAACAGTCTTTGTTTTTCTGATGGTATCCAGGAATGAAGGACTCCTTTACTTAGATCATGTGACACAACGCAGTAAATAGGGAAGGACCTGAGGTCCACCTTGCTCTTTTCCTAGGATGCACGGCCCCAAGATACAGGCTTGGGTTTTTGGTCTCTTTCATTTGTCCTTTTCAGTTCTAGGTGCAGGAAGAACGGAGTGCCCAACCCAAGAGCTTAAGCCACAGTGGTCTTGGAGATTAGCATTGCCTGCCAGATGTTGAAGCCAATCCAGTAGGCAATCCCTGAAAAGTCAGAGTCACTGGACATATGTGGAAGTGGGGCAGGGGGAGGTTGGAATTGAATTCAGTGGGACTAATGCTATGTCGAAACTGAGTTAAGTTGTGCATCCCTCTACCTTCCTTAGAGACTGAGTGGTATAGAGAAGATCATGGTCCTGAGGTATTAGGGTAAATGTTTGTATGGTTTTTCTTGTAATACCTTTGAAGTCAATACTCGTCTGTAAAAGCTAATATGAGTATTAAGTGGTTAAATAAAATTGTGGTATTTGGACCCTAAGATTGAGAGAACAAAATTAGTAGGGGCTGTAGCCAATGGCAGAGAAAAGAGCCTCCCACAAAGCCTTTTAAAGTAGTAGAGAAGCCCAGGGGAGGTATAAAATGTAATGAGCAAATATTATAGTTTGGTGCAGTGGCTAAAATGCCAACTCCTGGTTATGTTTAGGATGGATTACAGTTATTATTAAGTGTGAACAGAGAAGGAGTAGGATATGAGGGAGACAATGTGAAGATGACTGAGTTTGGATCCTCAGAGCTGATTCTGTGTTTAGAATGAGAGAAAGAATTTTGGGTGGTAGATATGTGGGACAAAGTGCTAAGTTCCTGCATAGAGGCAGATGTACTTTGACTTCCTATGTAGCTGGCATGAGAGGTTGTGTATCCTTAATTTGTTCTGCTCATGTCCTGTGCAGTGACATCAATGTCTTGGGATGGCTATGAGGAAATGCTTAAAGATATAGTGCCTGAATCGCATTGTTCTAAACCTTTCCTCTTTGCATGTGAAAAAAGTGTTGAGAGGGAGAGGAAAAGATCCAGCATCTGAATATCACTGTAACTGGGGTAGGTGCTAAAGTTCTTTTGAGAATGTTCATTAATAGTTCTGTCATGAGGCTATTTTGGATTATAGCAAAGAGGGGATGGAACCAAGAGAATTGTTTTTGGGAAAAAATTAGTACGAGAAAGAGCAGATTTGGTAAGTTCGAGTGTAGCTGCTTAGTCTTTAGGCAAAAGAAAAATTTCCTTGTGTTCAACCTTAACAAAAAATGAACTTTGGGAGCAAGATGTGGCTCAAGAAAAGGAGGCAGTAAAGAATCATTCAATTTCATTTTAATTCAGTAAAATTGGTTATTATGTACTCCATTCTAGGTGCTGGACGCAAAGATGAAAAAAAGAAAACCAGGGTCCTTGCTATCAAAGAGCTTTCAGTCTAATAGTGAGAATAGATCTATGATTTTGTTGAAATGGGCACCCTACCCCCACCCCCAGCATGGTGCTTATTGTAACCCATCCATATCTTCTCATCCTGTGCTATTCTTGTCCATGTCCTCCAATAAATCTTAAAGAGAGGCTGGGCATTTTCCTCTAAGTATTTTTTAAAAAAAATTCTGGATACTAGTACTGTACTGTGGCTGTCAAGGTTATTCCTTACTCTTTCTTCATGATCATTCTACTGCTCTTTTCATTTATACATTTCCTTAGGCCACTCAGAATCATAGTAACATAGATTTAGAGTTGGGAGGTATCTCAGAGACCTGTTTAGTCCAACTCTTTCATTTTTACAGAAGAGGGATCTGAGGCACAGAGAAGTGAAGTGATTCTGCATGCACCAGACTTTATTGGTAATAGGCTGTCGTCTACCTGTAGTTGTGATGCATCAGTCTATTGCCCTGTGGCTCACCCACAGTTTTGAACCTGCAATGACTGTGGTTTTCCACAAAGGGCCACTGTAGAGCATATGGGGTCAGTAAGTCAATAAGCATTTACTAAGTGCCTACTAAGTACTAGGCATTGTGTTAACTGCTGAGGATACAAAGAAAAGCTAAAGACAGTCCCTGCTTTCGAGGAGCTCAAAGTCCAGGTAGGGAAACAACAGGCAAACAACGAACTACAAACAATTGGATACAAATTATTTCCAATTTGTCTATAGGAAAATTAGAAATAACCCAGAGAGGGAAGGAAGTAGAATTAAGGGAGATTGGGAAAGGCTTCTAATGGAAAATAATATTTTAGCTAAGACCTGAAGGAATCCAGGGTGCAGAGTAGAGGAGGAAGAATATTTGAAGCATGAGAGACAGCCAGGGAAAGTGCACCACGTAGAAACGAATAAGTATGCTATAAGGTAGGATGTGATAAAAATTCTCTTCCTCTCTGTGCTCAAGAAAGCTTCACTAATGTGGGACCTGCTGAGAAAGGTTAAGTTAATTCTTTCCCACTCTAATGCAATGACCTCTCACATGTGTAGGATAACATACTCTAGGTCAACTGGCAACATGAATTGAGTGCGAAGAATTAGTCGCTAAGGGATTTAGATCTAGACTTCTTCAGAGATCAGGTCATGGCACGACTCTGTTGAGGAATTGAATTGAAGGCACATCAGAGGTATAAGTGTCACTTTGAGTATTTTTGTGAGAAATAAGAGGACCACCACTGCATAGAACAAGGTGGAAGATGGGGAGCTTGGGAGTGAATTATCCATGATGATGAGACAGGTGAATTTCTTCTTTTACACGAATTTTCTATCTCAGTTTAGAGCTCTAACCAGGACTCTTAGGATATCTAGTCAAAAAGAAAAACCCAGACAGAATGCTCAGAACTCTGAAAGGCATCTCCTCCAGTGAAACAAACTGATGGCCCTCAATCATAACTAAGCTTTTTACTTAGAGAGTACCCAGACCATCTATCAGAAAGGAATTTGGTGGTCAGCTCCCGAAAGTCACCCAAAAATCACCATGGAGAATAATCTTAGTACCATTTTGGGCTATGTCTTGAGCCTTTATCTGAAAAAATTGGGAAGAAAATTTCCTCGTCTACTACAACAATTTGATTTCACAAAGGACTGAAGGAGTGAAGGCAAAGAATTAGAAACTGGAGCTTTTGGAGTATCCTTTTCTAGGCACATCCCAGGCTTGTAGATCATTCCGTAATTCTCATGCCATACATTTTCATAGGGTTCTCCTTCCACTCGGGCAGGCAGGCAATTTCAGCAGCCACTTCCTCCCAAACAGGCCAGCCCCAGGCCTTAAAGAAAGGAACCAGATTCTTCTGCACCTGATCAGAGAATTTCATCACCCACATATTCATTTTTCTGTCATTGTCCTCAGGCACTCCAGACAGTTGTTGGTACTTTTCGAAGACTTGGATGAAAGGCGCCCAGCCAAAAGCTTCCTGCAGCTGAAAGGAAGAGAGAACAGGATCAAGTATCTAGTTCCCAACAGGCAAGTCAGCATACAGATATAGTTGAATTCATTTTGGAGATAGTTATGAGCTTCCTTTCTCTCGCTCCATGTTCCCATCATTCCTATATATAATGAAGCAATACCTAGATAAAGGCTCTTGGAACTCTGAAATCCACATTGAAGAGGATTTCCAATGCTGATGACTGCTTTTCAATATCAGCCTCAAGCATGTACTATTTTATATTACTGCCCATTTTTTACCCTAGAAACTAGATCTTAGTAAAAACTTGACAGGTTGAGGAGTATAAGAAGGGAGCATTCATGTCATGGAGTTAAAATTGTGCCTGGACCTAAGGGAATTCATAGATCAGGGATGGAACTCTCCTCAGAAAGTATTTTTTTAAATTTTTAAAAAATTTCATTAAATATTTCCCAATTACCTGTAAAAGTATTTTTAACTATCATTTAAAGAATTTTCAAGTTTCAAATTCTCTTCCCTCTCCCCCTTTTAGAAGGCAAGCAATTTGAGTTCACATTCTACTTCTGACACCTACACACACAACTTGTGTCGAAAAGGAATGCTCATCAGGCTTTCATGAAAATATCCTTTGAGGACTTTCAATTTCTCTTTCTCTTATTGAGTTCATTGAGCAATGTCAGTTGGTTTTTTCCAAGTAGTTTTCCTTAATACAAAGATAATGTGCTGACTAGCCAACAGTAATATTCTGGTTCATCTGCTTCATGGGGAGTGTTAGCTTTCCTATAAATCTTCTGGTTATCTTATCCACCCTACTACTTTTACTGGGTGATGTATTCTGAATGGTACCCTTCTGCTCTGTACTTGATTCCTGGATTATAGCTGTTGTGGTGATCCCAGATTATCTCATCCATATGATCAGAGAATTACAACTCTAAAGGACTTTAGCACAAACTTCATCAATTTACAGATGAGAAAATTGAGATCCAGAGAAGTTAAATGACTTGTCCAAGATCAAGGAGGTAGTAACTGACAGAACTAGGATTCAAAGCCTGGTCCCCTGACTATAAATTCAGTGCTATTTTTACCGCACTCTGTAGACTCTCCTCCTGGGGGGGGGGGGTCTCCAGGGCTAAATATCCCTAAAATTTTCTTGGAAACTCTCTGGAACAGACTAGGTCAGATTTCTGTCCCACCTTAATGAAGACCTCCAGAGAAGTCACATAATAATGTGGAAAATGAGACTGCAAAACAGAGCCAGTGATTTCATGAGCACGGAGAGTTGTTCAAGTTATTCCCTATAAAATGAAATTGGTGATCTCTCATATTTGAGGGAAAAGTAAGGAGGTAAAATTTCTAAAAAGTTTCAGGAGATTTGTAATGAACTAAAAACATCTACATATAATGTGAATCTTCAACTACTCTTCAGTTTATAGTTTTAAATAGTTCTCTGGGGGCACTGAGAGATTAAGTGACTTGTTTAGGGGTCACATAGCTTGTAGGTGTCAGAAGTAGAACTTGAACTTTTGACTTCCTGACTGGAAATTCAGTTATATATCCACTATGTAACACTGGCATTCATCTGATCCTTTTATTCTACCTACCTATTCAACCTCTCCCTGACCTGCACTCTTCTTCCCCCTCCAACTTTTCAAACTACTTTCCATCTATTCATTTATATCTCTCATTATGTTTGGGATTCAGCTCTGGGGTCATTAGTTCCAGAGGTGCAGAGAGGTAATCAGCAACATGCAACAAATTCAAACTTGTACCAGACCAAGTATCATTCCCCTGGCCTAGTTGGGTGGGTAAAAGGGAAATCTCTCAGGGGCACCAAATTGAACCACAGATGTGAGGATTTTTCCTCAGCTGAGGGTTCTCTACTTCCTATCTGCATTCAAATCTAGTACCTGCAGATATGTCTCCAAGGCTGTCCAGTCATACCACATTGACAAGGAAGCCCCATTTTTCTGATATTCTTTCAATCTTCTTTGCCGTTCTTCAAATCTCAATGCAGGGTGTGCATGGTCCCGGGAGATGTTCAAAACTGTCTCATGCACATAGATAGGCCAGAGTTTGCAGATAGCTTCAGTGGTATGTTGGGGGAACTCCCAAGCACTACATTGTTGGTTACGACCCAGCTCATGGATGGGACCCCATAAGCCATTTTTTCTTATTTTGTCCTCAGAGAGCAGGCAATCCACAGTACCAAGGTGGCCCGTGATAGGGTACCCTGCATGCATCCCACCTAGGCTCAGGGAAAGAAAAAGGGGTTAGAGTTCATATACAAAAACTCTCTTCCCCTCTACCTCCAAGTTATTCATTTCAACCCATATTTGTTAATTACCAAGTTTGTGCGAGGCAGTGAGTTAGACACTGGGAATATAAAGATGAGAAAGTTCTCAAGGAGCTAAATAATCTAATATTGGGGATAAGACATGCACAGAAATCAAGATGATGTAAGACAGATTGAATCACACATACAGGAGATGTCCAAAATTTTGTGAGAATTTTGAGGAAGGTCAACTATGGACAAAGGTAAAATTCTTAACCAAATAAGGGATGGAAGTGATCATAAAATACATATTTTTAAAACCAAATCTGTGATTTCATATATAGAGGGAATTCCCAGAAAGTAAAATCTTCTACCAAAAAAGACCAGTTCTTTCTCTGTAACTTAGTATCTTAAAAAGTGACCTAGAACATAGACTGATTAAATGACTAGCCCAGCATCACACAGCTAGCATGTGTCACACATGGGACTTGAACCCATATTTTCCTGACTCTAAGGCCACTTACCTATTTATTTACATCACATTGTTTTAAACAGTTTATCTAAAATCTAAAAACAAAACAAAACAAAACTTTCAAATGAACAAAATGAATGCAGCTTGGAAAAGGAAAGCAGTTGACTTTTTTAAAAAAAAAAAAATTTCCACTGCAGATACCCTTGACCAGAGTTATCCAAGCCAACAGTATAGGGAACTGATATAACATCAAGTAGGTAAGTGGCTGGCTAAATGATAGAAATAGGCAGTTTTTCAGAGAAGAAATGCAAACTACCAGCAACTAAATAAAGAATGCACAGAGTCCAGGGGTGGGCAACCTGTGGACTTGAGGTAGCATGTGGCCCTCTAGGTCCTCAAGTGGGGACCTTTGTCTGAATCCAAATTTCATAGAACAAATCCCCTTAATAAAGGATTTGTTCTGTAAAACTTGGACTCTGTCAAAAGGCTGCATCGAAGGACCTGGAAGGTCACATGTGGCCTCGAGGCCACAGGTTTCCCATGCCTGGCCCAGACCATTAATAAATAAGAGGAATGACAATTAAAACAGCTTTAATTCCATTAAATAGAAAAAACTGACAAAGACAAAAGGTGAAAATGGTGAATGCTTGAGGGGCTGTGGAAAGTCAGGCATACTTTTGACAAATCCATAGAGCTGGAATTGGTCTGACATTTTGAAAAACAATTTGAATTTATATTGGAAAAGTCACTCAATTCTACATACTCTTACAACCAATAATATCATTATTACTGAACATATGTCTCCAGAAGGTCAAAGACTGAGGAAAGCTTCCATAATTCCAAAAATATTTACAGCAGCACTTTATGTGGAGGCAGAGAAGTAGAAGGCAATAGAAGAATGGTTAAACAAATTTTGGTGTATGAATGTAATGAGGTATTATTTTGTTACAAGAATGGATGAATATTTAGGATTCAAAGAAACTGTTTGCATAAACTTATAAGTAAAACTTGTATGAATTAATGTAGAATGAAGCAACAAGAATCAATCTACAAAATGACCTCAATAAATTAAGAAAACATGCCTGAAAAATATGTCAGAACTGATCAAAGTCATGACCACTCTTTGCTTCAGAGGACTGGTTTTGAAAAACACCTCTTCCTGTCAGCATGTGAGTGGGCTACTGCTGTGTACTGTTAGATATGTTACAATAGTTAGATATGGCATGTCATGGCAAATTGTTTTGTTTTGCTTAGCTGCACTTTGTTACAAGAATAGATTCTGTTGGGGAGAGAATCCTTAAGAAGTCATGCTGCTGCAAATAAAGGTATCAGAAGTGTTAAGAACAAAAAGAAATTTGAGGAGAGATAGAGCAGCTCCAGTTGGGCAGATCAGGGAAAGCTCCATGGATGAAATAGGATCTCAAAGGAAGGGTACCATTTTGTAAAGTAGAAATGGGGGGAAGAATATTTTTTTTCCTATTCCAGGCATGGAACAATGAATTAGAGTTTGTAAAGGAGATTAGTATGAAATAATGCTAGAAAAGCAGGTTAGAACCAGATTGTTTATGGTCTTAAATTCCAGGATAAAGACTATATTTATTGTAATCTTTCTACTTTAATAAAATTTATATATTACACTATTTGTTGGACAATGGCCTCTGTGGTCTCAGTTAGTCAGGGCTGCTGATGTGTGAGGGAGAAGGGCAGCTTCTGTTGAGAGAGCACCAGTTTTGCCCTCATTCTGAGGTTGTTTGTAAGCAACATATCAAAGGAAGGAGAGCTTGGAAGGAAAGAAAGGAAACACTTGGCTTGTGTTTTGGTCGCAGTGGAAAGTCAAGGTGTTTTGGAGGGAGCGAAAGCAAGAGAATCAGGTGCCATCTCTTCATGACAGAATAATATGGCTCTTGGGGTTTGGTTTCCTTGTGTGCTTGCATTTGTATTCGCATTTGTTATATTAATCCCTGGAGAAGTTGCATTCATCAGGCTATGCTCTAAGCTGTCTAAGGTCTTGTGCATAGAGAACACCAAGGAAAGGATGATTTGTCACCTCTTATTTGCATCATCCTAATTTCTCTTGGCCTTAGTTTTTACATTTGCAAACTAAAGATGTTTGATTAGGTGATTAATTGACTCCCTTTTTAACAGAAAATCCAACAAACCTTGTGATTTGTCACCAAGCCAGAGATAGCAGTGTCCTGGACAGAACTTTCTGAGAATTTTCCTATTTTTTTGAGGATGACCTGTGTTAGACCATCTGAGATTTTGACTTACTGAAGACTTTGCATATGAGTGACATATTTAGAGTGTTACATTAGGAAAACTACTTGGGCATCAGTGTGAAGGATGAATTGGAAAGGAGAGGGGACAACTGGAGGCAGGGAATCTTTTAAGGAATTTACTTTATTACAATAGTCCTTTTGAGAGATGAGAAGAGTCTGGCCTAGGAAGAAGAGCAGAGAGGAGAGAACACATGTTAGAGCTATTGTGGAGGAAGAATTGGCATGGCTTGGAACTTCATAGGATGTTTGGGTATAGAAGAAGGCTGAGTCAAAGATGTGTAAGATTTAAGGTCCTAAGCTTGAGCTGACTTGAGGAAAGTGGTTTCATCAGCAGAAATGAGGACATTAAGAGGAAGAGAAGATTTAGAGGAAAAGAGGATGACATTAGTTTTGCATCTATTGGTATTCACATAGACATACCCACCTGAGAGTTAGACATGTGAGACTAGAGCTGGACAAGATATTAAAGGACTTTTTTTTTGGAAGTCTTCTGCTTAGATGTTGCAACTGAAGCTAGGGGACTGGGAGTAATTGCCAAGTTTTTAGAGATGGTAGTTTTTAGAGAAAAGAGAGATGAACTAGGGCTGTGAACCTGAAGCCTTGAGGCCACACATGTCCCTCTAGGTCCTCATGTACAGCTTTTTGCTTGAATCCAAACTTAACAAATCTCCTTTATGAAAGGATTTCTTCTGTAAAACTTGGAGTCAGTCAAAAGGCCACACTCAAGGACCTACAGGGCCACATGTGGCCTCAGGGCAGCAGGTCCCGCACCCCTGAACTAGGGTAACATCTTGGAAAATGCCTACATTTAGAAGGTGAGAGGAAGAGGACCAAATGAAGGAAAAAGGGTTTGTACCAATTACTTGATCATACTACCTTAGGACACTTATTCTTATATGTCATTTAAATAAATGTGTATGCCTAATCTCTTCAACTAAATTGTTCCATCTTTAAAAACAGAATGTATCTTATCCCAAGGTTTTTACTTCATGAGCATTCCATTTCCCCCTTGCCCTATCTATAAATTCCTGTATCCCCCAGAAATATATTACACAGCTTCTAGGTTTGGAAGATAATATAATTAGAATAACAAGCCTTTAAAATATGCGTAAAAATACACACAAAGTGCTCTTAGAGATTGTCTAATCAAAACCCTCTAACTTTGTAGATAAAGAAACAGACTCAATGGTCATTCCTATCTGGAAAGGATGTGGGACTTAAACCTGTCTGCTTATTTCCATCCAGCACTCTTTCCATCAACCTACTCTGGCTTTATGTCTAGTTTTCATACTAATAACTTAAAAGAAACACGTAATTTGAATTTGAGGTAATGTACCACTTTTCCCTCTCTGGGAGACAGTGATGTCTCTTGGAAAGAAATTTATAGTCAGAGGATTCAGCTTTTCTTATTCTACCGGCTATGACCTATGTGACCTCAGGCAAATTATTTAACTTCTACAGACCTCAATTTCCTCATCTGCAAAATAAATGACATTGGTATAGATGGCCTCTATTATCCTTTCTAACTCTAAATCTACGGTCCTATGGTTCTCTCTTTCACCTGCCCCCCTCTCTCACATTCCTGTGACAATGCCTTGCACATACAAGGTGACCAATATCTTTTCATTGAATGAATAGTGCTCACTCACTCACTCACTCCCTGCTAGCTTAGATTATTCTCTATCCCAGGCTCCTGAGTACCTACTGTGTGAGATTTGCTCATCAAGCACAATTCTCTCATGTCGAGGAAAGGGGTGGGCCTTGGCTCCAAGTTTGGCTATGGCTTCTGTCATCTTATTCCAGAGGTAGAGCACTGGCTCAGGGTTCTCTAGATATTGTAGATTTCTAGCTGGCACTGTCAGGATAATGCTCTCTGCTTGCAACTCCCCCCATGGCACTGGATGGTGGAGGATAGAATTCTTCCATTCCTTCACAGATGTCTTTCCTGGGAACAGAGATCATGAGGTTATGGGTCCTGTGCTTCATTTGCCCCACCCACTGGGAAAGTTTGAAGTTTGCACCCCGTTAGGGAAAAAGCACACAGGGCATACAACATATGCCAAAGAGCTTACTTTGCTCCCTCATCCTTTTCCTTCAATTTTGGGATCTTGGCATTGAGGGCTAGACGAGTTCTTAGAGAACATTAAGTGATTTTAGAATGAGGAAGCTGATGCCCAGAAAGATTGTGACTTATTCCTGGTCCCACAGGAAGCTCCTCCAAATACGGTCTCCTTTCCACTCTATCAAGCATAGATCTATCCCTTTTTCATTCCAAAATGCCCATGTTACATAATCTTTACCAACCCATGATGTTCACCTTGTTTATTATCCAGCTTGTAACTCCCACTTGACTATCTCTATTTTTTGGCTCCCTTGTGACCTTTACTCACCAAGTATGAAGTAAGGGGCAGGTACAGCTCCAGTGAAGGTGACAGATGTATTTCCCAAGGAACAGCCATTGGGAACAATGATATAGACAAGGCCACCCAAGAGGCTGGAGATTGAGTTATCTCGTTTATCCAAGTAATGCTGGTAAACAGCTACAGGTTCTCTGGCTGTCTTACTGTGCTCTGAAAGGTCATCACTGTGGCAGCCAATTTGTACCTGGGTGGCCAGAAGGGGAAAATATGAAGCATATTGAATTTGACATATATGTATATGTCTTTGTGTGTATGTGTGTGGCTGAGAAGGAGTTGTATATGTAGTCTCTCTACAAATAGTGAGAAACAAAGCTGGGGAACAAGTCACTTTGTGAATAAGTAGTCTTGAAAAATGTCAAAATAGTTTCAACCTCCGCAAAGCCAGACTTAACAATGCCTCATGGTGGCATGTAGAAAACTTGGGTTTTCTCAGTGACCACGCCAAAAGACCACATGGTTTGGCAGATTATACCAAGTTGCAAAGGCTTTGAACACCATATTAGACTTAGAAAAATAAAATATAGTCTTAAAGCCTCCCATCCAATGAAGTGTCTCATGTATCTGTTAAAATCGTAAATGATACTTTGTTACTAGAAATTACATAGATGACATTGTCAAATGGTACTTTGAACATTAGTATTAAATAAAGTATGAAAATAGAAAGAAATGTTAACCAAATTGTTTTCCATTGTAATGGATGATATTTGTCCTCCTTGTATTCCAAGTAGAAGAGGGATTCCTCATGGAGAGTGAAATTTTCTTCAAATGGTCTAATTGGTAGATTACTTTATGATGATTTAATCAAACACAGAGCACAATGTATCCTCCTCAATAAAATCCATGGTCAAAAAACACTTGGCTATGGACTCCACTCAGGAAAAACAAAGTGGATGAAGAATGTAGCATATCTTGGTTAGGGAATGCAATTGGTTGGGCATCACTCAGTGAAGTGTGTTAGTCATATATATTGGATAGATACTACCTATGCATAATGCACTAGACCCCACCTAAATAGGAGATGAGTGAACTGCAAAATATTTGAGAAATGTTACAGCATGTTCAGGCATCCTAAGCTAATCTTTGTTAACAAAACCCATTTTTTAAACACAAATATTTTCCTGGTGATGGTCTATGTCTTTGAAGGATGATTCTCCTAAAAATCTAAATTGCAGGTGATTAAAAAGACAAAGAAAAAAGGTATGCCTATCTAGACAAGAGAGAACTAGTTGTGGTGGAAATGACTCCCAAGGAAGAGGTTGTAGTTGGGAAGGGAAGTCAGTGGGTCATTTAAAGTGTAGGGTATGTGTTTATTGTGTTTATAGCTGTTGGGTGAAAGAGCAAGGGTCATTTATAGCCATATAGAAGTATGTAAGAAATAAGCCAAATATGAATAGCATGTTTGGGGAAGTTACCTTTATGTTACAGAAGCAAGCAGAATTTGGTATTGTTATATTTAGAGTGCAGCCTTCAGGGAGGTAGAGTCCAGTACTTTTCCAAATATCACCACCTGAAAATCAGGAGGACAGGTGATTCTTTGATTTCCCCTTCCCATCCAGAGTCCTCACATAGCCTCTAAAAGTCCCTAATTCACCCTTTCTCCAAGTCTCAAAATTTTTCATACTTTACACATCTGTATGCTCCCCACCATCTCTGCATAATCCAGAATCCTCATGATCTCCAAGGGTCAACACAATTGAGACTATCTCTAAGGCAAATATATCTCCAGGATGTCCTTCTGGGGTCATCCAGCTACATCATTTTTCCAAGCATGCACTATGAGCTGATCGCTGCCCTCTCTTCCTCTTACCCTCCTACCATGAACAGCTCTCCCCTCCTCCCTTCCCTCCCCCAGCTTTCTACCAATGATCCATTCTTACTGTGACTGGTGAGATTCATTTCCGTGTTGATAGAGGCTGCTGGTGAGTATGAATGAAGGATAGAAGTGTTGTACCCTAATCTGTAGATTTCTGAAGTAAAATCCATCCTGACATGGGCCAGTTCAGAGGCCAAGCGGAGCAGAGTGCTGCTACAGAAGTTTTTGAACAAAAGTTTGTCATTGTTGACAATGGGGAGCTTATTTTTTTTTATCACTTTCTTTAACATTCGGTGTACAGAGTCATATATGGGAATTTCTCCTGTAGAGATCTTCAGGAAGGCTGAATAATCCCTGATGAGCTTCTCTTGCCAATCCCTCAGGAAGTTTCCACTCTTATTTTCCACCTCCTCAAAGAACTGTGCCATAGCCAAGCGGAAGTGATAGCTTCTCTGCCCAGGTCTAGGGCAATCAAACAGATTGTTATTTACATGTTGACTAAGGATGGATATTCCAAAGGGATTAAGAATGTGGTTGCCAGCAAAGTCAGTTAAAACAGATTTGGTTGGGTTCTGATGGGACCACGCCCAGGCTTGGCCTCCAATCAACAACCCCCCTCCTTCTGCCACAAACTCCAGAATTTGCTTTGCCTCACTGTCATCATAGGCAGTGCAGCAGTAAACACTCATGTCAGGAGTCAGTTTGCTTTCTAAACTACAATTCAGGCCATTATTAGTGAGCCTGTGGAATAGGTGTTCACATTTAGGGGTCACTCCAATTCTGCCTTTTTGGTCTCCTTTCAGCCAGCGAATAGCTTTGATCAGAAAATGGCCCAATTTAGAAGAGAAGAGCAAGCCATCCTGGGAAAGAACTATCACTCGACCTAGGCCATAGTGGGCTCCTGCCACAGAACAGTCAAGGTTGGGATTAAATCCAAGAGGGAAAGCCAAAGACCCATGTACCAACAGTTGAGAAGGAACCCCAGACTCTGTGATGTTCAGCTTTGAGATTCCATCCAGGAAATGAGGCTGGTCTTGGGAGATGTCCTCCGCAAACCTGGAAAACATTTATTCCCTTTTAGTGCTTGGGGGAAATAGAAAAGGGAGGGGAGATGGAGGTAAAATATTTTAGTATAAATTTTTAGCATATTGCTTATTAAAGGATCTTCCTTTGCATTTTCAGGCTCAGGTCAAAGTGAATTCCTAGATTTTTATACTAAAAATCACATCACTGAATTTCAGAGCTGGAAGTAACTTCATTAGCCATCCATTGCTCTTAATTCTGCCCTCTAGGGACCAATAGAACAAGTTGAATCTCTCTTCCACAGGTCAGCCCCCCAAATGCTTGAAGACAGCTATCAAATCTCCTCTAAATCTCTTCTCCACGATAAACATCCCAGTTCCTTCAACTGACCCTCATATAGTATGAACTTGAAGCTTTTCACCATCCCAGTTGTTTCCTCTGGATGCTCTCCCTGCTCATCCATGATCTTCTTAAAATGTGGTACCCAGAATTGAACAGGTATAGTGGGAGTATCACTTCTATAGTAGTGGAACCTCTTTAAGAGCTGAAGCAAAGCCTAAAGATTCCACAGTGGGAATTGTGTGCCTTGGTGCCCTTTAATTATGAAGGGAAGAGACAGATCATCTGTCTTCCACTTAGGTTTCTCTTTCCCAGGATTACTCAGAAGGTAGGTCTTCTGCCACTAAAATATTCTCTTGCTTGCCTTATTATAGCTGAAAGATGACCATGTATTCTTGATTTATGGCAACAAGGCCCTATCTTTGATATATATCAAGAGAGAAAGGCTTAGAGTATAGGTTCAATGATTTTACCTTCCTGTTTCTTGGACAAGTAATTCTGAGAAAGTCACTTAACCTTGATGTTCCTCAGGCAACTAAATCCTAGGATATGGCAGGGTAGAAAGAGCAATGGCTTTTGGTATCAAGGGACCTGGATTCACATACTTGGCCTGATGCTTAAAACTCAAGCAATATTAGGCATCCCTAAGCCTCCATTTCCTCATCTATAAAATGTGAGGGTTGAACTAAATGATTTACAATTCTATATCTATGAACCCGTTTTCTGTGTTTGTGGATGCAATTTCCACACTGCCAGGATCACCAAACTGAGAAAACTGAACATTACTCATGGATATAAATTATAATAAATTATTGGAACATTGTCATGTAAGCATTACAGACTTTCTTGTTCCATCAAGTGGCATTAGACACCTACTTAAAAATTAGTAATAGAGAATCATCAAGCCTAGGTGTTAATTGCTTTGCTAGCCTCTTGTTCTTTAGAGAGAGTCATCTTTTCAAATTTTTCAATCTGTTCAGCAAATAATCCTGGTATCCTTGAAATAGTTTCCTCAAAACAGATAAGAACACAGAAGATATCATTTGAATTTTTTGAAAGTTGCTTAATATATTTTGATTTGGAACAGAGCAACTAGGGACCCCATCAAACTGATTTTGGGTATTACAAATAAGGTAGTCAGCTTCTTGTCAGCCAGCTTTGATATTGTAAACCTGCTTGAAGTACTGATCTGGTAAGAACAATCTACTTTCTGGCAGGGGTTTATTAAATGGGGGATGCCATGGTCAGATCTGAGTTTTATGAAGGTAGTAACTTTGAGAGATGAATGGAGCATGTGGACTGGAATGGAGAAAGCCTTGTAGCAGGAAAACCAAATCAGGAGGTTATTGCAATAATACAGAGGTGAGGTGATAAAGGCCTGCATCAGGGTGGTAACAGTATCAGAGGAGAGAATGTTTGAGAGATATTATATAGGTAAAGGCAATTGATTGGGTATGGGTGGGGTGAGAGTGAGGAGTCTGGGATGACACCTAGACTGCAAGCCTGGTTGGTCAAATGGAAATGACTGGGACTGTGTCACATTGCTACATTAAAGAAAGCACTACTATTAAGAAAAGGGAATACAGAATACGACTAGATATCTACTGGCCTTGTTCATGCACAATATTCCTTCTGAGTTTGTGCCTTTCCCCTAGCTTTCCCCCATGCCTGGAATGATCTCCTCATTTATGCTTCTTGGCTTCCTTCAAAATTTAGCTCAATTCCCACCTTCTTCCTTTTCCGGGTCTCCTCCCTTTCACCTTTACACCCATCTCTTCTCTCTGCAACTACCTTTCAGGCATACTATATATAGCTTGTATATACATAGTTATTTGCATGTTGGCTCTCCTGTTAGAATGTGAGCTCCTTGAGGGCTGGGACCATGCATTTGTATTTCTTTGTATCCTGGGGCTTAGAAAAGTTCCTATCACATACAAAGTACTTAGTAAATTATTGTTGACTGGCAGACCATATACTAGATTTTAGGAAAGAAGAATTTTAAAAATTAGGTATAATCCTAATGACATAGATATACCTTGCTTTTTCCTTAAGATTAGAATCATAGACAAATCAAAGTTCATTTTTAGATCAATTTTGACTCTTGATGATCCTATAGGTTATTAACCCTAACAGGTGCTTAGATCTCTGGAGAAGAAAATTCTACCAATATACTAGGGACTCATCTAATTGACTCATTCTGCCTTCCCATTAGGTCAGAGACCTCCATCTTCTTTGTTCCTGGAGATAAAACTCCTGAGTGAAAGGAGAGAAGTAATATTGGAACTGAATCCTCTTGCTGCCACTAGACCTATGAAGATCCATCTCATCTGCCTACTCACCTCTCCTGTACACTTACCAGTGGTCTCTTCTTCACATCATCTCTCATTCTTCAATGTTTTGTCCCTACAGACAAATCTCACAACTCAGTTCTGGAAATACTGATCCATCAACAAGCATTTATTAAATACTTGCTATGTACCAGGCACTTTGGTAAGTGCTGGATAAATCTTACTTCTAGATTCTCTACTCCATAGTAGTAATGATCATTTTCTGTGCCTTTCTCTGGAAAACTTTTTCTTGTACATATTTTAAAAATATCAATTCAAATTAAGAACTCCAATTTTCAATACCAATTTAAGACTTTATCAATTAAGTGTTTTCTTCACAACAGTCCTGTGAGGGAATTAATGCATCTTTTGTTATTTTCACCTAGGTGGCAAATAGATCTCTGGACCTGGAGCTAGGAAGAAACTGAGTTCAAAAATGACTTCAGACATTTAGTAGCTCTATGACTCTGGGCTGTCACTTAATCCCTGCCTGCCTCAGTTCATTATCTATAAAACTGAGGCTAACAATAGAACCTCCCCCACCAACCATGCCAAGGGTTGCAATGATCATATAAGATACTAGTTGTAAAGTGTTCTGTAAACCTGAAAGCACCGCAGACATGCTAGCTATTAGTATTTACAATCAAAGAAATTATGGCTTGGACAGATGAAGTGATTTGCCTAAGGTTGCAGAACTAGTAAGTGGTAGAGCCAGGTCATGAACTCAGCTTCTCTGCCTTTAAATCTCACGACATTTCATCATACTGAGCTGCTTCCTCAGAAGGATTTTCTGAAAGATTTTGATGAATCTTTATGTCCCAGCAAGTTGTCTACTTCCCAGGGAAGTTGTATAGCTCTTTTCCATGGTTATTCAAATGGGGGAATTATTGACTTGGTACCTATCAATCACTGTCTCACTTTACCAACTGGATTAGTTCTTTTCAAAAAAGTAAGAAGCAATAATCTAGTAAATAGCTTGGTGAGCAGCTGGGGGCATCTAGGTGGTCCAGTGGGCTTGGAGTCAGGAAGACTCAAATTCAAATTTGACCTCAGAAACTGATTAACTGTGTGACACTAGGAACTCAATTGATTTCTGTCTCCCTCAGTTTCCTCAACTGTAAAATTGGAATTGTAATCACACTTACCTCCCTGCAGTCTTAACACTGTCTACCACCCTCCTTTCCTTGATACTGTCTTCATTCTAGGTTTTCATGACCCTATTCTCTCTGAGTTTTCCACCTACCTATTTGATAGCAGCTTCTCAGTCTCCTTTAATGGATCTTCATCTAGGTTGTGATCAATAAACATGGGTTTCCCACAGGCCTCTGTGCTGGGGTTTGGCCTGCCTTGGCCTCGCCTCACCTCGGTCATCTCCTTACCTTCTATAGATTCGATGATCATCTCTCCGCTAATGACTGTCAGATCTACTTATCCAGCCCTAACCTTTCTGCTAGGGAAGCTACATATGGATGGAGCACTGAGCTTGGAATCAGGAAGGCTCCTCTTCCTGAGTTCAAATCCAGCCTCAAACTAGATGTATGACCCTGGGCAAGTCACTTCACCCTGTTTGCCTCAATTCCTCATCTGTAAAATGAGCCGGAGAAGGAAACGGCAAATCACTCCAGTATCTCTACCAAGATAACCCCAAATAAGGTCATGAAGAGTCAGACATGATTGAAGTGACTGAACAATAAAAACCTCTTTGCTGCCCTATTTTGCTACCTATTGGACATCTTACATTGGATGTTCTATAGACGACTTAAATTCAACACGTCCATAACTCAGCTCATTGTCTCAGAAGCAACTGGTGATGTAGTTGAGCACTGGACATGGAGTCAAGGAAGACCTGAGTTCAAATTTGGATTCAGACACTTACTAGCTATGTGACCTTGGAAATTCTGTTTCCTCAACTGTGAAATGAGAACAATAATTGCACCTCCCTTGCATGATTGTTGTGAGGATCAAATATTTTTTAAGCACTTAGTATAATGCCTGACATATAGTAGGCACTATATAAATTCTTATTCCCTTTTCTTCCCCATTTCCTTTTCCCCTAACCACCTCCAAATTTTACTATTATTGTAAAGGACACCACCATACTCCCAGCAACCAGGGCTTCCAGCCTAGGTGTCATCCTCAACTCGTCATTCTCTCTACCCGCCCCCCCCCCCAAATCCAATGAATTGCCAAGGCCTATTAATTTTACCTTAACATCTCTTACATATACCCGCTTCTCTCCTCTGACACCCACCACCCTGTTGTAGGCTTGGACTTTCATGCTTGGATATTGCAATAGGCTGCTGATTAGTTTCCTTGGTAGAAGTTGCCCACTTCAGACCATCCTCCACTCAGCTGTTAAAAAGATCTTCCTCCAAATGCAGAACTGACCATGTCACCCACCTACTCAGTAAACTCCAGTGACTCCCTGTTGCCTCCAGGATCAAATATAAAATCTTCTGTTTGGCATTCGAAGCCCTTTATAATCTGTTTCCACACATGCTCCATACATTTTCAATCTCCTTACATCTTACCCTCCTCATTGTATTCTACAATACAGTGACACTGTCTTCTTAGCTATTCCCAGTCAAGATACCCAATCTTTCAACTCCAAGCATTTTCACTGGTTGTAACCTGAGCAATGGAATCTTCTCTCTACTCATCTCCAACTCCTGGCTTCCTTTAAGTCCCAACCAACTTTCCACCTTCTGCAGGAAGCCATTCTCAATTCCTCTTAATTCTAGTGCTTTCCTTCTGTTAACAATTCCATTTTATCCTGCATATACTTTGTTTATACATAGTTGTTTTCATTTTGTCTCCCCCATTAGATTACGAGCTGCTTGACAGTAGGGCCTGTCTTTGACCTTTCTTTGTATGCCCAATGCTTAGCACAGTGCCTGGTACATAGTAGCTTACTGAGTTACTGGCTTATTGACAGGCTATCTCTCATGATTGTTGTGAGGATCCAATGAGACAATGTTTGTAGATGTTTAGTACAATGCTTGGCACAGAGTAGGCCCTTAATAAACATTTCCTTCCTTCCTGGACTTACAGTCAGGAAGCCCTGGGTTTGAATCCAGATTCTTGTACTTACTCACTGTGTGATTATAGAGAGTTCACTTAGCCTTTATGAGAATCAGCTTCCTAATATGTAAAATGGGCAGTGGCACCTACCTGAATGAAGAAAATGCACATAAAATGTGCTAGGAATCTTAAAGTACTTCTGTATCAGCTGTCACTATCCTTCCTTATATAAATCATAAATTCCTGACAATGACCTTCAAATTGGTCCCCAGCTACCTTCTTCTGTCTATTCATACCTCCCCTTAGTCCAACTGGACTTTCCAGTTAAAATGACCAATTCCCAACATTCAGCCTTGGCTGAGCTTTTGCTTATCTTATCTGACATCTTACCTCTCCTGTTCTTCAAATTAAAGTTTAGACTGCTTTCTCTGGGTAGCCTTCCTGGAGGAACACAATCTGCTTGTTCATTTGGCAACAAATTCTTTAATATCTCCTTCTCTCTGGCAGTTTTATAAATATATAGTTGATGCAAACTTGTTTCATGCCTATGTATATCTCTCCTTTCTAAGACTTGGTGGTGGAGACTGGTACATAATTTGATTCACATCTAGTACAGAGACTTCTATTGAGGGATTATACTTACTTGACTACCATAGGAATCTTGGGTATCTTCTTATAGAACTTAAGAGAACTGATGTCTGCTTGATTTTCAGTGAAGTATATACCAGCCACACTAGTCACACGGTTCCCAGGGAAGTTGAATAGAACCTTGTGACCATGTTCCTTTGCCCATTGCCAAGCATGGCCTCCAATGAGCAATCCCCCACCATTCTTCACAAATTGAATGAGCTGTTTGGCATTGATGCCATTAATGGCATCAGTGCAGAAAACCTTTAGGGAGTCCTGAAAGTCGTCGACATTCTGTACATTAATGCCGGTGTCACGGAGTATACTAGACAGACGTTCTACGGATTTGTGCACCCCAACAACATGTCCTTCATTGTGGTCAAGCCATTTCACAGCATTTTGGAGAAAGGGAGCCATTTTGGCATCCTGCAGGCAACCTTCATGTGACAGGACCACCAAGCGGCCCTGACCATAGTGGGAAGCAGCAATGAGGACCTGGTAACTTTTATTCACCAGCACTGGGAAGGAAACTTCACTAATAATCAGGAGTTCAGAAGGGATGAGGTCACTTGGGAGCTCCCAGGTGTTCAACCCTTTCACCAGACACTCAAAGTCGTTTGAGAGATCCATAACTATGGCTCTTTCACCTGATATAGGGAGAGAAGCAAAGACTCAGTTTGGTGACATCATTAAATTACATCATTAACAAAGATACACCATGGTATTACCTGAAATGGAATTGGATTTTTGCCTCACAAATTCTGTTTTCAAATATCATGTCTGTTACTACCTGCATGGGATGTTGATGGGAGTTGGGTAGAGGGAGGAGTAGGATGACAGGGCCCTGAGATCAGAAAAGTCTACAATTCTTGTTTGAGCTACCACAGTCACAAGCCCAGAACAGTTCTAGACATCTAGACAACTGAGATGAGAAGATAGTTTGTGAATCAGGCTCAAAAGGCAGATATCAGAAGAAAGAAAAGTGAAAAGGGTACTGACTCAAATCAGAAGACTTAAGTTCAATTCTACCTTTGATGGTTATTAACTATTTGACTTTGCTCAATTCATTTAATCTCCCTAGGCCTCAGTTTCCTCATCTATAAACTGAAGGGTTTGATTTAATGGCCTTTGGGGTCCCTACCTATCTTAGACCTATGATCTATGATCCAAGATAGATGATCATTCCCCCCAGGACATAGTAGATTGTGAGTGTGAGTGTGTGTGTGTGTGTGTGTATGTGCATGTGTGTGCATATTCTTTTTTACTTCATTTCCATCCTTTTTCTTCTTAACTCCCTTCCATAATTTGACTATACCCTCTACACTCTATCTTCATGGAAATTGTAGTCTCCAAGGTTATAAATGACCCCGTAATCACTTCATTAGTGCTCATTCTCCAGCATTTAGCACAGTTGACAACCTCCTCCACGAAAAAAAGAATCCACTGTATCAGTTCCATAACTTTGACACAACAACAGTCCCCTGGTTCTTCTCCCTCTAAGAGCATTCCTGTCTGGTGCTTCTTTCTTTTCTTTTGCCTTGTCTTCATTATGCCAACTTTCCTCTTCATATGAAATTTGGTCAGGACACAGCAGAGAAGTTCAGGATGCAGTGTGAGTGGAATGGAGGAAGAAATGGGAATAGTGAAGCACATCTGCCATCAGCCATCCCACTGATACTCTTGAATGTATGTATGTCTATAGTGTATTGATATGGAGTGAATCATAGATACTCATGTGTGAAACAGTGTGAAAGTAGTACTAGAATCTCACAGAATAATCTCAGAACTAAAAACAGACCAGAGGCCATTAAATCCAACCCATACCTGTATACAAATTTCTTCGACAATATGTCTGATGAGTTTGCATTTAGTTTGTGCTTGAAGGTTGATAATGAGAAATAACACATTACTTTTCTTCAACTTTGGTGGAAGCCCTAATTCTTAAAGTGGTAAGTTTCCCTGTAAATCAATCTGAAATTCATCTCTTTGAAGTTTCTACCCGTTGTTCCTAGTCTTGGACCCTGGGCCAAGAAGAATGCTTTTACTTTTCAATATGAGAGCCCTTCAAACACAAAGAGACTGCTATTATATTCCCTCTGGATCTGTTTATCTCCATGTTAAACATAACAGCCTATATTTACAAACATAAACATCAATTCTTTTGACAGATGCTCTTATGGCATGATCCTTAGGCCCATCACCATTCTGTTTAGTCTTTTCTGCATTTTCTCCAGCTTGTCAATGTCCTTCCTAAAAGGTGGCATATGCAAAATGGAACACAATGCCGTGGTACGATAATACGGACAGGACAGTGAAACTAAGTCCTCCATTGTTTTGGGTACTAGAACTATTCTCTACTCAATGCTGCCCATGACCTTATCAGCTTTTTTTTTTTGGCTGCCATATCAAAAGGATGACTCATAGGAAGCCTGTATCCACTAGATTACTTATATACAAAATACCATGTATCAAACCATTTTTCCTTAGGAGTTGTTCTTTCTTTTTCAACTGTAGTGTAAGACTTTGATTTTAATCCTTATTAAATTTTATCTTATTATTTTCAGCCCAGCATTTTAGACAATTATAAAATTTATAATTATTATAAATTATAAAAATAAAAATAAAAATATATTTATATATACATGTAAATAAAATAAAAATTTTAAAATATTATAAATTATAAAAATGATTATCTTTGGGGGTTTTAGTTCTGCTATACAGTATATTAGCTATCATTCTCACCTCTGTTATTATCCAAATCACTGATAAAAAATCCTAAACAGCATAGGACCAAGAACAGACTTGCTAGGCAGCTCTACTAGAGAAAATGGATTCAAAAATTACTTTGAACCATTAATGATTATCCTTTGCATTTTGTCATTCAATTATTTCAAATACATCTAATTGGACCATCATTTAGCCCAGGGCTGTCCAACCTTAGGTTTTTATTGAAACAATAGACAATATATTTTGATTTGTCATTTTAGTGAGAGCTCTTCAGTAGCTCAGCTTCCTTTACTAAAGCACTTATACAAATGTCTATGCTTGTAGGCAGGCTGCATAAATCACAAATCACACTGCAGGCCTGCAGCATTTTGGACAGCCCTGATTTAACCTATATCTTTGTCTTGTTTACAAGGATAAGGTAATTCCCTTGTATTCTAATATGCAGTTCTCCCAGCACAGCAGTTGAGGCAGCTGCCAGGATGGAGAGTATATGGATCTCATGACCAAAAACAGAAAGGAGAAGGGAGAAAAGGCAGTCTAGCTGAGAGAATCAACATACAAATTAGACTAATGTTCCACTGGATTTGTACAGTCAGAGCTGAATCTCAGATGCATTTTACCAGCATCTAACATAGTGTTCTGCACTCAGAACCAGTAGGCATGCTTAAATGTTTTTTGAGTCATTTGTCAGGTCAGCATGAAATTGTGGCAGAATAGGACTTGAGGTCATGTTTTAATCCTGCCCCTGCCTCTGCTATGTGACCAGAAACTGTGATATCATTTTATTGCTACTGGAAAAGAAAAATATGTCTGAACCTTGATTGAAAAGTTCTAAGATGATTAGATGTTAAGAAAGTGGCAGAGGGACTGAGAGACTTAGAGCAGCAGGGAGGAAAACACCAAAGACAAAGAGATTAGCCCCTAGCCTCTGCTTTTGGAACTGTTTTCTCCCCTTTTAGCACACACAATATTCATTTGTTACATACATACCCCATTCCAGCCCCCATGGATACACACATACAGCTTATTACCATTGGTTATCTGGTCTCATGCACTCTCATGAAAAGAACATGATAGAATCATACAATTTTAGAGTCAAAAGCATGTATCATCTCTACAGTGTCCCTAGCAGGTGGCCATCCAGCCTCTTCTTGACCATCTTTAGGGACAAGGAATTTCCAGTCAGGTCCATTGTTGGACAGTTCTAGTTGATAATGAATTCTTTCTTACATTAGGCTCAAATTTGCTTCCCTGTACCTTTCATCTGATGGTCTTGGTTTTGCCTTCCAGAGAAAAGCTGGACAAGTCGAATTCTTCTTCTATAAGAAAACTCTATATAACAGTGATAGGGATAGTGTCTTCTTGGCTCTTGCCATCACTCTGCATCCCGTACCCCCCATTCCCGACATTGCTTTGGTGGGATAGAAAATTTGCTCCCATCCTAGAGAAATTCAGGGAAGAGAACTCACCCTTCTATCCTGTAAGTTCAGCTCAGGATTTGGAAGAAGACATGTGGCTCAAGAATAGCAAACCTGGAGAGTTGAAAATAAGAGGGATGTGGTAGGTGGAGTAATAGGAAGAATGGGAGGAGGAAAGAAAAGGAGGAGTCACATGTAGGTGCCTCCTCCTTCTTACATCCTATCGGGTTTGACCAAGGATATGAAGAAGGTACAGGGCCCTTTGACTAGACAGGCCTATGTCAACCTGAGTTTACCTTCCAGCAGGTATCTACCCTGAATCACTTACTTATTCATCTACAAACTTGAGATTTCAGTGATTGAGTAACTCGGCCTGAAAACAACTTTTAAACTCCTTAGCCCAGCAATAAAGGCTCACTGCCACTTGATGCCACTCAAATTTTCTAGCCCTATGTCATATTAACCTTTTCCATGTACTCTAAGTTCTAGCCAAATTGAATGGAATCATGGAGCCAGATATCGACCTAACATGTCTATGTTTTATTCTATTGGTAATAAAGAAACATTGAAGGTTTTAGAGCAAGGAAGTGACATGGTGGTATATGAAACTTAAGAAGCTTATTTTGGCAACTGAGAAAAATGCATAGAAGAGTGGGAGGGACTGGAAGTTAATAGGCCCATTAAGTGTCTATCCTCTGTGAAATGTAGAGATTAAACTATATCAACTCTCAGGTTCCTTCCAGCTCTAAAATTCTATGATACTATGAGCTAGATAAGAGATGATCAGGTCCTGAAATATGTTGACTGTGTAAGTGAAGAGGAGGATACAAATGAAAGAAAAATTGTGGAGACAGAACAAGCAAATGAGTGGATACGGAGGAGGAGGAGAGGGAAGAGTCAAAGAGAACTCCAAAGTTTCTAGACTGGGTGACTGGGAAGATCAAGTGACTATTAGCAGAAATAGGGAGGTTGGAAGAAGAGCCAAATTTTTTTGAAGGGGGAGATGATGAGATTTCTTTTGACAAAATGAGTTCAAGGTTTTGGCAGAATACCTAGGTGGAGAGATTCTGCTAGAAGTTGAAGATGGAGGACTCACTCAGGAGAGAGATGGAGACAACATACACACACATATATGCACACACACATATGTGTGTGTATATATACATATATACAGGAAGAATCATATGCTTAGCATGGTAATTGAAGATTCAGGAGTAGATGAAATCATCTGTGAAGAAAAAACATAGTTTTAATTTCATGTCATTTCTCTTGGAATTTTAATTTTTTTTTCCCAAGATACTGGACCAGTTCATAGTTCCACCAACTGTGTGGTGTTATGCCTGTTGTCTAACAAATCCACCAATTTCTTTTCTCTTTGATGGGCATGAGATGAAATCTATGAATTATTTTAATCTGCATTCTCTTATTACTACTTATTTGGAATTTTCATATGTCTGTTGATGGGTTGAAGTTATTCATCAGGAACTTATGTGTTAATATTCTTTGACTACTTTATATTGAGGAATGTCATCTTGGTGTTGTATAATTGTTTCAATTCTCTTTACCTCTTGGAATCAGACATCAGATATTTGATGCAGAAACTTTCTTCCCCATTTAGTTTCTCTTTTGGGGTTACTTCATTGATCGTGTTTATGCAAAATCCTTTAAATTTTATGCAACAGCTATTTTCTATTTCGTATTGTATATCATATATCATAATATATTACATGTAATTATACTATATGATACATAATACATATAATACAAAAGAGCAAGGTACTCTACAGAGAGAATAACTTGGATCCTGACCAAAAAGGTATGAGATTAGCTTGGCACTTGTTGTAGGTCAGCAATTCAGGTTTATGGACACATCGCCAGAGCTTTCAATGGCTCCAGACAATAAGGAATTTTGACACCAAACAGAACTGTGTAAACTACTGAAGATTAGAACGGACAGTGAAGGAGAAAGATTCTTGTTTCAACATGATTTTCTAGGAAAAACTAGAAAGTTCTCTTTCTCTCTACCCATGTGTGTAGATACATGGTTGTATCTATACACACATGTGTGTTTGTGTACAAATGTGGAATTCTTAGTCTTTATTTCTTCTCATGATGTTCATTGTCTATTTTAGACTCCAGTTGTTTTCACAACTCACTGGAGTTTTTCATTTCCTAGAAACAGATAAATTATAATCATATATGACATCTTTATATAGTTTATGTGAACTTGTGTGATTATCTGTTTTCCAGTTTCAAAGAAATATGTATTTTCTAGTCTCTTCTTGAAAAGTCATTACCTTACCATCTCAACAAAGACCTCCACAACTAATTACTTGGCCGAATGTTAAATGAAATGTATAAGTAATAACAAGTTTTATTCACCAAATACTTCTCCATTGGGTATCTTAGCAAGAACTCTGATAATAAGGTATCATGGATATACAATCCTGTCACAGAAATTTAAATGTGGAAGAGACCTTAGAAGTCATTCAACTCAGTTACCTTATGATACAGATGGCATAATGGATAGTATAGCATCTCTAGTCAGGAAAACCTTGAATTCAAATCCAGCCTCAGATACTTAGCTGTGTGACCCTGGGCAAGTCACTTAACCTCTATCTGCCTAGGTTTTCTAATTTATAAAATAGGAGTATTGATGTCACCTACTTTACAGGATTGATGTGAGAATCAAATAAGGTAATATTTGTAAAGTACTTTGCAAAATTTAAAGTACTATGTACATGATAGCTATTGCTATGCATACAGATGAGGAAAAGAGGTTCCAGTGAGTGGACCTGTCTTAGATAAGATTAGAGACAAGGAAAAGTCTAGAACCCAAGTCTTCTGACTTCAAGTCCAGTAATCTATATATCCAGGATTTTATAATCTAAACTATTTCCTAAGGCCTAGGCATAAGCTATTAACTGCCTGCTGGACATCCCCAACTGGATGTCCCTTAGGCATCTCAAAACCAATATGTTTGAAACAGAACTTTCTGTCCTTTCCTTTAAATCTATCTTTTCACAAAACTTCTCTATTTCTTTTAGTGGTCCCACCATCTAATAACCTGGATTTGCAACCTCTAATTCATTCTTGATTTTTCCCTTTCCATCAAATCCTGTATATAATTAATTAGTGGCCACAGTTTATTAATTTTGTCTCCATGACATTCTTCATATGTCTCCTCTTTATTCACACAGCATTTTCCCTAGTTCAGGCCCTCATCACCTCTTGCTTAGATTAGGGAAAGAGCTTCCTAATTGGTTTCCCTGCCTTTGATTTCTCCCTTCCTCTTTTTATCTTCCATATAACTGCCAAATTGCTATTTATAAAATATAGATATGATCATATTATTCCTCCCCTTCCCCCCAAATTGTCAATGGCTTCCCATTATCTTTAGGATAAAACACAACATCCTCATTTTAACACTTAAAATTCTACACAATCTTGTCTATTTGGTCTTATTTTATATTATCCTCCTTTGTGAAATCTGTCCAACTCCCTTTTTGTGACAGTCTATCTTCCACATTTGCAAAGTGTTTTCCTATGTCTGAAATTCACTGTCTTCTCACTTCTGCTTCAAGGATATCTTGGCTTCCATTAAAGCATAGCTGAAATCACAGAATTTGATGGAAATATCTGGAGTAGCCATCCATTTATGAAAAAAATGACCTCTATAAATATACTTTCTAAGTTATCACCTAACCTTTGTTTGAAAACCCCTAATGAGAGGGTAATCCAGAATATCTAGAAGTATCAACTTTGGAGTATCCCTGATTGGTAGTGAGTTTTTCCTGACATCAAGTCAAAATTTTCCTTAATGCAACTTCTACCCACTGTTTCTGGTTCTACACTCTGTGGCAAAACAGAACAAAACTAATCCTTCCTCTATATGGAAGCTTCGGGTGCTTGAAAAGAGCTTTAATTTCCACCTTGAGTCTTCCCTTCTTCAGGTTAAATATCTAGTACAAAAGGCCAAGAGATCAATAGAACAGGGAAGAACAAGTGAATAATGGAGAGGTAGTCGACCAAAGCAATCACACTGGCAAACTTTAAGTTGAGAGTGAATTTGAATGGGAAAAAGACTTTCTCACAATTCCAGGGATTTGCCAGAGGATTAGCAAAAGGCTAAGAAATATGGGTTAAAGATAATAAGACAGAATATACATAATTTTATGTGAGGTTTTTATTTGTCATGTGTATCTCTTGGCTTAATGCTCATTTGTTTAATATTTAAATCCTAGTAATGAAATAAACAATATTTTATGACTAAATAAATAATTTTGTAATTAAAAGCAGAATTCAAGAATCAGGTACTAGAGGAGAATTCATCAGATTATAACCCATTTTGAGTTAGAGTGTAATGCCTTCTCCATTTTGGCTGCATAAATATAGCACCACCTAGTGGCAATGAAAGCATATTCTGCAGAGGATAATGATATATGACTACCAAAAATCCTTACTAGAAAATAAAGATTTGGTTGACAACTTGTGATATAGGTAGTTAATGGAAGAGTCAGGTCTAGATCCCCAGATCTTCTAATTCTTTATTCAATGCTCTTTCCATTGAGGAAAAGAGTAGGATCAAAGAAGGCATAAAGAGCAAGCATGGATAGGATGAGGACAACTGATAAAAGACAGGAAGATGGAGCTGCTCAATTCTTATCTTTCATTTTTTTTCTCTAGAGAAAGAATTAATTTTGGACTTGAAAGGAAAATGGATAATAGAAAATGGATACCCTCTTATTTAAAGAGAGAAAAAGAAAATACTTATGTGACCTTTATGTATTCTGGTCACCTGGTCCAATTGAACTATATCCTTTAATTTAGCATGGAAAAAATGAGAGACTTTATTGATTAGTCAGTGTCAGTGAAATGTGAATGACTGTGGAGAATCGAAATGGTATCACAGGACTAGAAAAGCTCAAATATAGTCCTGACTTTCCAAAAAAGGAAGAGAATGTAATCTGTAAACTATTATCCAGTCAGCTTGAGTTTGCATCATGGCAGTATTGTAGATCATATTAATGAAGAGATGGTTAGTAAGCAATTAGAAAAGGAAGCAGTGATTGTGGAAAGCCAGCATAGCTCCATCAAGAACAGATCATGCTAGACCAACTTAATTTTCTCCTTTTTGAGAGGATATTTGAGCTCACAAATCAGGGACATTCTGTAAATGTGATTTGCTTAGATTCCAGCAAAACATTTCACAAAATCTCTCATGTTATTATTGTAGGAAAAGCTGGAATAGACAACATGGCACAGTAGAAAGACAGGTCGATTTGGTTCTAGCAGTGGACATAGATTCAAATCCTAGCTCTGCCACTTAATACTTCTATGACCTTGGGCAAGCCACTTAACTTTTCTAGGCCTCTATTTCAAAGTCTGTAAAATTATGATGGGGCTAGATGTCTTCTCAAGCCCCATTTAAACTCCAAATCTATAATCTTATGATGCTATATAGGCTAGATTAACAGTATATCACACTCTATTCATTACATATATGTACATATATGCACATGTACATGTATAAACAATAATACACATACACACAACACACACATTATACATGCATGTATTTACATGTATGTGCTTTCATATATGTTTATGCATATATCTATATATACACATATATACATCCATGTATACATACAGGAAAGGATCGTTAAAACCATCAGGGAAAAGAAATTAAAAAATGATCAATAAACTAGGTTCTCTATGGGTACAACTTGTATAACAAGTCCCATAGCTAAGGTGATAGGTACACTGTCTATCTATCTATCTGTCTGTCTGTCTGTCTGTCTACCTATCTATCTCTTAGAAGCCTTCATTGGCTCATTACTGTTGTCAGGACAAAACGTAAAAGCCTCAATGAGGCATTCAAAGTCTTTATAATCTATCCCCAACCTTTTCAATCTTATAATACGTTCCCTTCTTTCAAGAAATCTCAGCTTTAGGCAAACTGATTTACTTGCTATTCCTTGAATACATTTTGCCTTTTCCCACCCCTACACTTTTGATTATAGTGTTTCACTGCCCTGGAAGGGTGGAGCAGCTCCTCCATTAATAATTAGTGAGTTACCTGGGGCAGTTAGCACCTGGAGGGCCACCTGGTGGCACATGCAAAGATTACAGACTCCCATTTGGGAAATGGTTTTAGCTATCCTTCCTCTGAGGGCAGCTAGGAAGCACAGTGGATAGAGCTCTGGGCCTAGAGTCAAGAAGACTTATCTACATGAGTTCAAATCCAGCCTCAGACACTTACTAGCTGCTTCTGATAAATTTTCAGGTCCTGAGTGCCATTCAGAACACAGGTCTCACTATAAAGACAATTAATTTTCTCTTTGGACATCCTGAGGCTGTATATTTAAGGCACAGAGTGAGACATCCTATGTAAACAAGGAATTTGTAATGGCAAAAGTGTTGGGAATATTGGAGAGAACATTGGAGAAACTTGGAATACTGAAAAAGATAGGTGACCCTGGAGAGATAATTTCTACGTGTCCAGCATTGTCTAGAGGATAGAGTTCCCTGAGCTGCCAAAATGACTATATGATTCATTTAGCAAGTATTTATTATATTTATATCTCCCACATCTAAATCCTTATAGCAGAGAAAGGTGACTCATCAAACTTAATGAAAATATCTTTTGAGGACAGCCAAATTAGTTTTCTCTGATTGAGTATTCATTGAGCAACAGCAATTTTGTTTCCACTGTGATTTTTCCCACTAGGAACAGAATGTGCCGAGCAGACAATATGAAGATTCTAGACCATCTGCTTTAGTGAGTAGTGAGTCGTCATTTCTAGAAACCTTTAGGTCATCTTACCCTTCCCCTTGTCTCTATCAGGTGACTTCCTGGCCTGAATTTGACTCCTAGACTCCAAGGTGGTTGCAATGCTCCATGGGACTCCAGGGCTATCACATCCCTTGAAGATGTTCCTAGGGCTATGATGAAAACTTACACATTAATTCTTAGGATCAAATTGTGTACTATTTCAATGAAAACATGCAGAATGGCCACACAAAAACATGGAAATGGAGGCAGAGCAAATTATTGCCAGTGAAGTCATTACTTGAGGAGTATGGTTATGTTTACTATTTGGACATAAAATGAAATTGGGACTCTCTCATATTTGGGGGATAGATATGGAGTTACTAATTTAAAAAAAAAACTTACCAAGTTTGGATCCAACAATGCCTTACTACAATGCCACTTTCCAATTGGACATACTCTGAAATGTTTATCACATTTTTTATTGGAGTTATAAAGATTAAACAAATCTTTCTTCTGTGTGTGCCTGGGGACATCTTTATCATCACACTGCCCTACAACCTGCCAAAAATTTAACACAAAGAAAATACCAAGAATCTGGGTCATTTGCCACCTGCCAGCTGTTCCATCTTAGGCAAATTGCTTCAACTCTCTGGGCCTCACCTTTCTCATTGGTAAATTAAAGGGATTAGCCTGGAGGAGGGGTGCTTAACCTGGGGTCCATGAACATTTTCAATAGTTTTAATAACTATATTTCAAATAAATGACTTCCTTTTTAATCCTCCTTATTTTATGCATTTAAGGGCATTATTCTGAGGAGGGATCCTTGGGTTTCCTCAGATTGCCAAAGAGGACCATGACCTGAAAAATAAAGGTTAAGTATACCTGATTAGATGATCATTAATGCCCCTCCTGACTCTAAAAGTCCTATGAGCCTTATGATGTGTCACAAGGTCAGGGACAACTCTGACCTTGACACTCTCTTCTAGGCATTACACTATTCTCTCAGGCAGATGTGTCAACGATCCTGGACTCAGGACTCACTGAAGGTTTTTGAGTACAAGAATGACACACTTAAAGAAACACAATTAGAAATATTACTTTGGCATCAGTTTAAAGGATGGATTGGAGAGAGGACAAGACTAGAGGAAGGGGGACTAGGAGGCTATTTCAAAAGTCCATGTGAGATGTAGTAAAGGATTAAACCAGGAAGGGGGAATGGAAAGGAGAGACAAGACATGGGGTAGAGGCAGAATGAACAGAACTTGGTGATGTATCAGATACTTGGGGAGAGATTGAGGGAAGAGCCAAAGATCATTCTAAGGTTTTGACCTTGGATGGCTAGAAGAACAGTGGAACAATGGACTAAAATGAGGACATTAAGGGAAGGGGCAAGTTTAGGGGGAAAGATGATGTTAGTTTTGGACATATTGGGTTTGTTACGCTATTCAGGTGGAGATATCCAGTAGACAGTGAGGCTATAGCTCAGATTATAGATAAGGATTAAAGTGATTTGAGTACCACCCTCCAATATCTAGACAAAGCAGATATAGTTGTTTTTACTCAAAATAGTATAATAATAGAAACTTCTACAATAATTTTTTAAAATGCTTCTGTCTTCAATAAAGCCAACTCACTTCCCCAACTGGGAATAAAAGCCTGCTAATAAATTCAATCAGAATACTGAGAGTAACCTTGAATTTTATTTCATTTTACTGAAGAGTTTAACCCTTAATGGATGATTAAGGATATCAGGTAGCCAATGATGCTTATGCTCAGGTAGGTTCTAATAATGCAGAACTTGAAAGAGGGGTTTTGGGAGATACCCCAGATAAATACAGAACTTCCTCTTAAATTCCAAGTGATCAAAGATTCCCAGAACTACTCCAAAATCACATGAATAAACTTTTAAAATCATATTTTCATTCTGGAAGAGATTTGAAAACTGAATTGATTTGTGGCAAAGTTCCAAATCACAAAGAATGCCAAAAGGACAGGGAACTTGGGATACAACAGTAATGTTTGCATTCAACTGAATTAACCCATTGATCTTTACATCAAAGTCATCCCTGAGATCCAAATTATTAGCCTCTTTTAATGAAAATCTTGATCTATACATGAACTACATACTCTGCCAAGAGACAAATGTTGACTTATTTTGAAAAAAAAAGGTCATCACAAGTGCTATCTCTGTATTTTGAGAACACTCTCATTAGCAAAATGATATCAATCATCAAAAGTGATTTTCATGGTCTCATCTTGTGACTCCTCCAGTCTGGCACAGTTTTCATACAATGTCAATAAGAGGGCAAATAAGAAAGCCAAGTCTAATATCTCCAAGCATCACAGCAAATAAAAAAGGAAATGAGACAATGGTATAAAAATTTACTCACTGTTTTGTAATTTCCAGTTCAGTGGACATTCCCAAGATTTTGGGATACCTCACAGTGCTCACTTGTTGATATATATCAGATTTGGAGGTGCTTTAACTGTTGGGGAACATCCATAAATTATAGGATTGTCATTTGTCCCTTTCTTGATCCCTCCTTATGCCATTAATGTAAATTATGCAAGTTTGTCTATGGAAAGCAGACATCAGCAAGGACTTACTTAATGGTCATAACCGAGCTATACATGTTCAACACGTAGAAATAATTTTCATCTTCTTTACTTGAATAATACAGGTACAGATACTTTCAATAGCTTTATTTAACAGTTGCCTTAAGTACTCCTCAGTTTTCTGTAGCAAAATATGTAGACCTTTTATATATGTATATAACCCTTCATGGACTTCTTTTCTTAGTTTTATTGGCAAATGAGAAAACAGCAGTGACAAAATATCATATCTTTTTTACTTTTGGACAATTTG
Organism: Trichosurus vulpecula; assembly: GCF_011100635.1. Taxonomy (NCBI): domain Eukaryota; kingdom Metazoa; phylum Chordata; class Mammalia; order Diprotodontia; family Phalangeridae; genus Trichosurus; species Trichosurus vulpecula. The sequence goes on along the minus strand of NC_050577.1, from coordinate 102,692,495 downwards.
CTTACCCCAAAAGGATGTTAGAAACACACACCATTTTGTGACTCTGTTTCAGGATATAATAGCTATTCATACATCTTTGAAGAGATCACAATGGTATATACCACTTGCAGACTCTCCTTCCTTCTTCCCCCCCTCCCTCTCTCTTTCTCTCCTTTCCTTCCTCCCTCCCTCTCTCCTTCTCTCCTTTCCTTCCTCCCTCCCTCTCTCCTTCTCTCCTTTCCTTCCTCCCTCCCTCTCTCCTTTCCTTCCTTCCTCCCTCTCTCCTTTCCTTCCTTCCTCTTTTGCTTGATTAATTACACCAGTCCCTGGTACCAAGTTTAATTGCAGATGCAGAACACAATTGTAGTTCCGTGAAGAGTTCCTTGTTTAAAGATGGAAATGCTTCCTAATCAGGTTCTAATTTTCCATTTCTTTTAATAAAGGTTTTGCTCACCATTAGGTAGGTATATGAACTGGCTTGAGGAAATTGTTTCTCACTTTGTCTTTGCCTTCAGTAACTTCTTTCATCTCAGTTGTATCTGCAGCCATTCTTGTGATTTCCAAATTTGTTTAAGAGACAGAGATCTGATATTTTTTTTTCAGGGAGGGGCTTATCATCTCTTTCAGTTTCTTTCACTAAATATTTCAATACTTCTTCCAGCTCTTAATTTTTTTTCCTCACTAAGAATTTTTGTTTGTGTTTGGTTTTCCTAAAGGTGCTTCCAATTTGGTTGACGATAATAAGAGAACCTTTTCTCCCAGAACGCTAAGATACTTGTCAGTGGTGCTATACTGGAGGAAAAACTATGCCAGACACATAGTTTTCCTCTGGAATGTAGGTAGTGCTATGGTAAGCAGAGTAAAAGGAAAGAAATCAAAGAGGGTGGCTTATACCCCTTACCTAGATTGTTCAACTTGCTTTAAGACAAGGAAAATTTCATGCTCCTTTTTTGGTCTCCATTGTTGTCCTACACTGTGGGAATACCTTTTAATCGTTCTGACCATTTTTAAGCCCCAGGAGAAGTGAGATCTTAATTTGACTCACTCTTCCATAGTTGTCCTCATCTTGCTCTATTTACAGCCTGCCATCTCTTTGATTTGTAAAGATTATCTGAGAAATTTCCTTAGTAAATAATCTTGGTACCTTTAAAGATTTTTCCTTCAAAGAGATAAGAAGACAGAGTATCACATTTGGACTTTTCAACAATATCTCTTCACAGATGGTTCAAGATTTTGGTTTGCAACGAGGCAGCATGAGGCTCAGTGTTGAATTGATCTCAGGTGTTATGATTAAGAAAATTTTGTTGATTCTTCTAGAGTCTGTTGAGATCACATTGGTATTCTTAGCCTGTTTGAAATCCCCTTCAGATAAGAACATCCCACTTTCCCGATACTGGAATATTTAATTTATAGGAATCCAAGGCATCAGATTGTAGAAGAAAGAGAGCTTGCATTTAGGTTAGGAAGAGCTGCATTTAAATCTCACTTTTGATACATTCTGGTTTTGTGATCCTGGGCAAGTCACTTAACCACTTAGTAGCCCAGATAGTTCTCTAAAACTAAAAGAAAGTTTTCGAGACAATGTTGAACTGCCTTGAGGAAGGAAGACCCCCACCCCCAAAAGCTCCCTACACTGATGAAATCATAGATATGGGGTTTTTGTGTGTGTGTGTGTGTGGGAGAGAGAGACAGAGAGAGAGAGAGAGAGAGAGAGAGGATGGAGAAAAACTAGACTGGCTAATATTGCAATATTAACATGTAAATGAAGAGTAGTAATGATAGTTTATGTTGATAAAGAACTGCACAGTCCCTCTCAAGTACATAATCTGATTTGAGTTTTATAACTCTAGGAGGAGGAAGGTAGTACACACATTATCATTCCTTTTTTTTGTTTGTTTCCAAATGAGGAAGCAGACATTCAGAGACAGACATTGATTTTGATGAAGTTTAGGTAGCTAGTAAGCAGCAGTGATAAGACAGACTTAAGACTTTTGTTTCCAAAAATGCTTTTCCCAGAGTACCATGTATAATATGTGTGGCATAGAGTGAAGCAGCATGGAGAGGGAGGTCCTTAGCAATCCTTAAATGAAAATATGATTGAACTATGTTGAGACCCATACTGGTGTTCTCAGATGTTGATACAAAATACCCCAAATTGAATAATAATCTGAATTTGAGATATAACTGAGGTTATACAGCATTCGACTTAGCCACTAATTGTATGTATTTCTAAGTGCCTAATGGGGCAAGTATGATACAGAACATTTGGTTTAAGATTAAAGTGAGATTGAAAGAGAGAGAAACTGCCATGGCTATATTTATAGGCATGCCCTTCAGACATCCCAGGTGGCTGAATGAGATTCAAGGTGCTTTGAGGATATAGATTACACATAGTAGGAGCTAAATAAATATTTATAGGATTGAATTATTCTGTCATCTGATGGATGTTTAATTCTACTAAAGTAGAAAGTCTTCAAAAACTTTCTGTCCTAACTTGCAAATATTTCCTCCAATTAGTCCAAGAAAGGAGAAGGAACAAAGGGAGAAGGGACTGATGTCCTGGACTTTCTTCATGAGCAAAAGTAAGAATTGATTGTCCATGTGGAAGTGAGGGGGCCCTTGGGAGGAAGGGATTACATCACATTGAGTTGTAATAACATTAGGTTATTATCACATTAGGGAGCATTAGGTACAATACACAATATTCATATTGTGTATTCTACACTTTAGGATTTTTAAAAATATAGATATGATCCCATGTCAAGGAATCTTTAAAAGGCTCATGAGAATTAGAAAACTATAAAAATGAAATGTTAATAATTGAAATGAAAAAGAAAAAGGGAATGGGGAGTTTTGGAGGGAGATGGTAGTTTAGTGATACTAGTGATTAAGTAAGAGATCTAAGAATGCTATGACTTCTTTTTCTATACTTGGAAGAATTGGTAATCGCAATGACTGGGATGTTCTCACCAAGCATGCAGATCCCAACTTATCCATGCCTGATTAGCCCTGTGTGACTGTTGTGCATACTTATGTAGTATATCCAATGTGCTGGACGCCTATCTCAATTTTTCCTGATATCATGTGGATACCAGTGGAGCACTCAGCTATTTGCTTCTGCTCTTCCTTGAAATTCTTTGTTGGATAAAAGTCTTGCAGCCTGATCACAACCTCCACTACTCTCCTCATTTCCCTTTGAATGATATTCATTTTGAATTCTTTGGAGACTATTGAGTTCCATGTAATGCAACCATTCTGTGATCCTGGAAAATATTGATATTAAAAAGAAGTTGAGACTAGAATTGAATAGGAGAAGAGTGGGTCGGATTGCTTTTTGGGAAATTGTCAAAGTTACAATGATCCCAAATATCTCCCTTATATATAAGTCCTTGTTTTTTCACACAAGTATGCTTTTGGTGTGAAATAAATGATTATTAAATAACCAATATTGGAGAGATCTAAGATTTTTTTTCTCTTCCTCCTTTGGAGATTAGGTGAAAGCTTGGTACTCTGAAGGGCAGGGCAGACAATGAGATGAAATCTTGGAGTTGTTGCCCCACCTAACTAGAGAACCATAAAAAGAATTTAATCTAAGTTTAATTCTGGCCCATTGTGCTCTACTTATTGAAGTCTGAGCAGAGGTGGACCCCCTTCTGTCTAGATTGCCCTAGGTGAGGATAGGCTAGATAAAAAATGTCTCTTAGGTCAAGACTGAGTAATAAGAATCATGCTCCCCAGACCCTCATCAGAATAAAACCACCTATAATTATAATATTCATTCTCTCGTTACTTCTTAGCCAATCAGAGTTGATTACCACTCTCAGGAACACCCACTCTTCCAAAGGTATATAAGCATTGAGTGGGTTCAACGAGGGGTCTTTGGCATTTGAGAGTGCTACTGACCCCTTTTATTAATTATTGCTAGCAGATTAATTAATAATAATTAATAATTAATAACAATATTAATTATTGTTATCCAGAAACTATGTCTCGCAAAATCTTTATATGTCACACTTGATATTGTATGACTGCTAGTCCTGGAATAGTCTGTATACAGACTGAAGAATTGAAATTAAAGATCACCAGAAGAGTACTGGAGAGTTACACAGTGGGCAAAAGCAGGCTCATGCATTCATTCAATCTATAAGAGCTTATTAAACACCCATGCACCAGGCAGTAATGGGTGCTGAGGATACAGATAGAAAAAAAGAAACAGTTTCAACTCTCAAGGAGTTTATATTTGATCAGGGGATATAACACATAGGAAAAATAGGTATATACGCATATACAAGTAAATATAAAACAAATACAAGGTACTTAAATACAAAGAAGGGAATGAGAGGGCACTACACTGGTAGTGGCAGGGATCAAGAAAACTTCATATGGGGAGGACAGAATTTGAACTTATCTTGAAGGAAGAGGAATTCTTTGGGGTGGAGGTAATAATGCATTCCAGACAGACATGGAGGAGATCTTGTAGAAAAGCATAGAGAGGAGAGAGTTCTGTGTGTGAGGAACAGAGAGAAGGCTTATTTTGTTGGCTTTCAGAGTGTGGGCAGGGAATAAGATACAATGAGGCTGGAAAGATAGGTTGGGAACCATTTATAAAGGGCTTTAAAATCCAAATAGAGGGCTTTGTATCTGATCCTAGAGGCAATAGCAGTCCATTGGAATTTATTGAATGTGACATCTATTTTTAAGGAAGATAACTTTGGGAGCTATGCAGAAGATGTATAGGAGTGGGGAGGTTTTGGGGGCAGAGAGACTAATTAGGAGGAGATTATAATGTATAGTCCAGTGATGAAGTGATGAGAAGTGATGAAGTTCTGAACTAAGATGATAGCTATGTGAGTAGAGAGAAGGAGTCAAATGTGAGAGATGTTGTGGAGGTAGAAATGGCAAGATCTGGAAACTCATTGGATATGTATGAAAAGAGAGAGAGAGAGAGAGAGAGAGAGAGAGAGAGAGAGAGAGAGAGAGAGAGAAGACAAAGATAACTCTGTAGTTACAGACCTTGAATACTGGAAAGATAGTGGTACCTTTGATAGGAATAGGGAAGATTAGAAGAATGATGTGTTTGGGAGAATTATAATGAGTTCTGCTTTGGATTTGTTGACTTTGTGACATCTCTAGGTTAGCTGGTTTGAAGTGTCAAGTAGGCAGTTGATGATATGGGACTAAAGCTCAGGAGAGATATTGGAACTAGGTATACCTATGAGACATCTGTAAAGAGATGACAATTAAACCCAAGTAATTGATAAGGTCACCAAGAGTGGAATGTATGTAGAGAGAAAAGAAGAGGGCCCAGGTCAGAACTTTCATGAACATTAATTATTATAAGGGGTGAAGTGGATGATGAAATAGAAGAAGTGACCAAGGAAGAACAATAAGACACGTAGAAGGAGGAACATGAGACATGAGAGAGTTTTCATCTGGAAAACCAAGAGAGGAGAGAATATTCAGGAGAAGAGCTTAGCTCCTTCATCTCTAAAATGCAGATTTATAAGATCCCTTTTTAGCTTTGTATCTTGTGAATGAATAGTGATGGAACACTAAGTATTACTTCATGGAAGATATATTGGGTTGCTTTGATGAATAAATGTAAATCGTTGCAAATAGCTTACCGTCCTTGAGTGACTTATAAAGCATTTCTTTCAATTAAATTCAATTCGATGAGTATTTATTGCTTAACCTGTGGGCTAAATATGCCCCCCTGAAATATTGTGCTTAGTAATCTTTTATTCATGGATAGTGTAGAAGTAAACAAGTTCATCCACGGCCCCACTTGTGAGAAATTCTAAAATGAATGCAATCTAAGTGAATGAGGATTACTGTAGCTGTCACCAAAATCCTACTTCTATATCTCAGTGTGGCAAGGTGGCAGCTCTGGATTCTAAATAGTTATGACAGTGGGCAGGAACTCTCTGGTAGGTTATTCCAAGAGAGAAGGCTTCTAGTATGAGCCCAACCATAGCATTTTTATCTGTAATCTATGGGCCAGCATAACCAAGTTCAGAGAAGTTCAATTCCATGTCAGTAGCAGTGATAGAAACTCTGGAAGACCAACTAGAAAGAGCGTTTGTCATCTGGGAGTACTGATTCTATGTAGAATATTAATTCCAATCATTATTGTTACATAGGATGTGGTCCACTCCCTCTGTGCTAGGAGAAAGAAGCCTTGACCGAAGTGAAAAGATCTGAGTGGCCTTTTCGCATACTGAATCCTATGTTGGAGGGCTACACTCTGAGTCAGCAGCTTTAAAACTAGAGATCTCAGAAATGGATCCTCTCTGGTAATCAATATTGGAAAGGGGGAGAGGAGACCATTAGTGGTAGTGGTGATGGTATGTTCTTTAAATTTTCCTTCAAGGCATTTAGCACCTACATGCTGGGTTCACCTGAGCATAAATTATGTTTAGAATGGTATAGTGGAAGGAATAATGGATATGAACACAAAAAGGTCTGGATTTGAATATATTGTTATTGTATATAGTTATATTAACTATGACATTTTAATTTAAATATGACATTAGATCTAATAGTCATTAAATATGATTGTATTATTATACAGTCATATTCTATGCTATATTATTTTATATTGCTCTACTATATCATAATATGCTGTTATGACATGCCAGGTCACATGATATGACATTATGTTACTTTGTGTTGTCATGTTATTGCACTTCAAAAGTTTCCATATTTTAAAATGTGGATATTGAACAAATTGAACTACCTCAGAAGAAAATGATGAAAACATTTTTAAGCTGTATAGTGAATAGATGAAAATATGCCTTTCTTCTTCATGTAACCTGAAATCTCAGTTTCCAGCACACATTGTCTGGGTTTAATCTAAGGACCTTCTCTCTTGCAAAAATATTTATGACTCAGCTCCTACCTCCTTAGCTGCTTTAAAATTTGTTCATATCTCTCCTGCTCATGAAATATTAAAGAGAAGCAGGTTTATCAGATACAATAAGAACACAGAAAAGACAATAGCAATACCTTTTTTCCTATGAGCTCTGCTGTCTTTGAGGTTTAGTGTTATCCCTGAAAATGAAAAGACTCACAATTAGTCATAGTCTACCACATAGATAACAGATTTGAGAACCTCTCTGAAGTGGTAGCATCATTTCTCTTGCCTACTTCCCCTGGAATCTTCTTGCTCCCCTCAGATTGCTGGCAATGTTAATGCCATTTCTGTGAATGCCATCACTTCTCTTGATCTGTTGTCCCCATAGGTTTTAGGTCAATTCCATATCCATTTTTTATTGCTTTCTTGTCACAATCTGGCTTCTATACTCCTTTTGGTTCTGCAAGTCTTCCTTTGTATTTATGTACCATTGATCTGTTCCCACTTCTTATAAAAGGAGAGGTTAGTAGCTGCTCAAATGAATTGCTTTGCTCTCTTTGGTGCTGCTTGTCATATTCTCACCATGGTTATAAGATGTGAAGCCACTGTTAATTGTACCGTATGGACCTTTAGCATAGGTATACACTGAATAACATTGTGAAATTATACATTATTCTCATATGGTCAAGCCTGAAAAATTATTGAAAGCTAAAATGTTTCGGTTGGCTATTATAGATTCCAAAAGAATTATGACACCATGGAAAAGCCTTTGAATGATCTCGCCAAGGACATATAAGGGAAGAGAAATATAAGTATGAAGGCAGAAAGGGGGCAATTTGGCCTTGACCACCTGGCACTTTTTGGAGTTTACCAAGATAAGAAATGTACTCATGTCTTTAAGGACTTGGTTAGATGCCATACGTATCTTCCAGTGTCAACTTTTGCCAAGCCACGTGATACTTTTTCTTGTTTCACACTAATGCCTGCCTAGATGATTTGGGGGCTATTTTGCATGAGGATTGTGATGGCCAACATAAATCTATTATATTTGTGATTACAGGACTTACTAACAATGAGTCTTAGCTCATATTCTTCCAGCATCATTCTAAATAAATCAACATTTCCAGGTAATTCCTTTCATGAACTATCTTTATATGAGTCTGAAAAATGACAGGGAACTTAATTAAACATTTAATATAGAAGTTCTTTGTACTATCATTGCATCCTATTTGGCTATCCAGCACTCACAAACATTTTGAATATTGCAACATTGAGGTGTTCCAACTTCAAAGTGTATAGCACATCAAAGGCAGGTCCCCTGAGGGTCTTTGGTAATTGCCCAATATTCTCTGCATCAGCCACTTGCAGTCCTGGTTATAGCCAGAGAATGTTCCAACCAGGACTCAAAGACTCCCCTTCCAAGTAAGAGGTCATGTTTCCCTGAAAATAAACATGTTTACATAGTGGGTATCCTCTCATTGTGCTGCCTGATTGACAACTTGTCCTATGGACAGTGATCATTCCTCCTTTGGCATCTGTTCTGTAACCAAAGAAGATGGTGTCTTGTTTCCCAATCTCCTCAAATCTCCTGTCCATCTTTCCTTCTCTAAGGTACCTCATTTTGTCTGGCCTAGTCTCAGCCAGAACTGGAGAGTCTAATTACTGATTTCCAAGAATCTCCCTTTCCTACTTAATGCTCTGGACTCCTAAGAAGCCTCCAAGCTTTCACAAAAAAAGTGACAGGCATATTTTCCACCTTTCTGAATACATTCCCTAGTACTTTATACCCCTCCCTCTTAAATATACATTGTAGTATGCAAAATTCTTCATTTGGTGACCTCATAATCATCCGTGAGCATACCATGCCAATTCTCCACCAACAAACAATTTTATATAGTCTTTCTCAGTTCATTTCTGCATATAAAGGCAATGCTAATTCATACATTGCTGGTGTAGGTGGACCGGGTTAAAACCAGGTGAGCTTCACAAAAATAAGCTATGACACCCCTATCGAAGGGATAAACCCTATGACAACATGGCCTCAGGAATTTGTTTCCTAATGATATTTACAGATCATTCCCTGCTTGGTGAAATCCCACGGTGACATCATCTTTTGGTTCATGTCTTGATAAAGGGCATCCCTGCTCCTTTGCCTCCTGAGGCCAACAAAACATTAAACAACAATTGATGTGTTAGATACAATGAGAAGCACAACAAGAGATCTGTTTTGCCTGGGAGCATCAAGGGAAGGTATTGTGGAAGAGGTGGCTTTAAACTATGTTGTGAAAGAAAGACATATTTTTCTATGATCAGAGATGAGAAAGGAGAATATTGCAGGCCTGGGCAGCTGATTGATTATAGCATAGGGTAAAATGGTTTTTGAGAATAGAGTCCAGTCCGTGTGAAAGGGAGGCATGTGAAATAAGATTGTCAAGGTAAATTTGAGTCACATTGTAAATGGCCTTAAATCTTAGGCTGAGTTTATATTTTATATTTGTTTATTTATTATATTTTATCCTATAGACATTATTTATTATATTTTATCCTATAGACATTAGAAAGCCCCCAAAAGTTTTTTGCAGAGAAAAGTAACTTGGTCAAATTTGTGACTTGAAAAGTTCCTTTAGGGCAGTTATGGAAAGGATGGATTGACGATGAGACTAAATGAACTCTCATCATCTGTAAAATATGAGGATGGAACTGGATCATTTGTAAAGTATCTTGCAGCTCTAAAATTCTATCATCCTAGATTTAGGTGGTAAGTGGAAAGATCCTTAAATGAGGCATCCATGTAAACATTACAGAGCAAATACACATAAGAAACACCTAGAAGTAGAATCAATAGGATCTTAGCAACTGATTGGTTGTAAGAAAGATTTAAAGAAGACTCCAAGTTTTCTAATTTGGGCAACTGGGAAGATGGTGGTGCCATCAACAGAAGTAGGGAAGATGAAAGGAGAGATGCATATCAGGGTTGGAGGAAGGTAATATTCCTTTCTGACAAGCTAACTTTGAGCTACTGAGAGACTATTCAAGTGGAGGTATTTAGTTTGCAGTTGGAAATGTGGGACTGAAGATTGGTGAGATACTGAGGATAGATCGTCATCTGTCTAGAAATACTAGTTGAGATCATGAGAATGGATGAGATTTCTATATGGAGACATATATGCCCTACAGGAAAACAGAAGAGAAGGGAATAATAGAAGGGGGGCACATTGGGGGAAGGGGTAATCAAAATACATGCTGTCTTGAGGTAGGGAGAGGGTAGAGATGGGGAGAAAATTTGGAACTCAAAATCTTGTGGAAGTGAATGTTGAAAACTAAAGCTAAATTAATTAATTTTAAAAAAGGATGAAGAAGATGAAGCAAAAGACCAGTTAGTACAAACCTAGAACTTTACCCTCTTTCTCATCACTGTCTCTATATGCCATGTGCCTAAGTTCCCTTTTCAGTCATTTTTATTTTTGACTCTGAGCCATTTGGTGCCAGATGGAGACAGAGAGGCACCTCTTGTTTAGCTATTAACTATTAACTACTATAATTATTTAATATAAAAGGATATAAATAGAAGGCACCACATGAATATGAAAGATATAAAACACTCAGTCACAAGTAAAGAGGTCAATTCTTTACCTCCTTCCCTGAATGAGAAACATTTTGGTAGAGCTCAGTAATTCCTCCTTGGGAAATCCACGATCCACTTTAAACTCCAGTAGTTTACACAGTCTAGTCTGGTGTTCTTCATTGTCCACAGCTGGCAATGTGCCTTAGAGTGAAATGCTGATGTGCAGTCTAGTAGCCTAGCTTATCTCATGCCCACAATCCTTTTTGGAAGGGCTCCAGGTTCTTGTCTCTGGGGTGTTCCACATTGTTTGTGAAGGATATTTGCTGTTTCACTGTTTCCTGATGGTGTGGCCTGATAGATGCCTGTCCTATGCCTGAGGCCTCTGTGGTTATAGCCATCCATTGTTATATCCAACACAGTGTTTCCTGAGAGGCCTGGTTTCAGATCATCTGTTTTCACTCAAGAGTCAAACCTAACTGCAGTTTCTTGTTGACCATTTGTTTTAGCTCTGGGTCATAACAGTATCTGATTTAAACTTGAATTCTCTGGGTTCATGTACATCTCAGCTGTATGCTTAGGGTCCCCTAGCTCTCTTCCCAGGTTTAGGCTTTATTTGCCATCTCAGTTTCTCCTTTACTTGAATAATTGAGAGAGTACTACCAAAGGAAAAGATACAAACAGTGTCTTAGCTCCATGATCACATTATAAAATATACTCTCCTATGTCAGAAAAGAAGTTCAATAAAAAATCAATTTTGTTTAGAATACAGTGATAGATGTGGAGGGAGGTAAACATTTTAGAAAATACATGGTCTTTGCCTTTATATAATTTTCAGTCTAATTAGGTGTGTGTATAGGAGCAGGCTAAGATTAATCAATCAATCAGCAAACATTTATTAAGTGTCTCTTATATGCTAGCTAATGTATTAAGCACTAGGAATTCAAAGACAGAAGTTAACTACTGCCTATCCTCAAGAAACTTACATTCTAGTGGGGGAAACAGGATGATTGATATGTATATATGTACATATATATATATATATATATATACACATATATATATTATATATATATATAATATATATATATATATTATGTAGAACATATACACAATGAATAAACGTATATTTGGGAGGAGCAGTAGCAACTACGGTAATAAGAAAGGTTTCATATAGTAGATGTTTGTCTGGAACATGGCTAAGAGTGGAAAGGTAGACCAAATGGGAGGCTATTGCAATAGTCAGAGCCAGAGCTGTTGAGGTCTTGGTAGAGGCCATGTGAGTAGAGAGAAGAGGACTTATTTGAGAAACGTGGGTCAGGGTCAAACTGACACAATTTAACAACTGATTGGATATGTGGAGTGAATGAGGGATGAAGGAGTTAAGAATGACACAAGCTTTTGAACCTGAGTATCGGGAAGCATGGTGGTGCTCTGATAATAACACAGAAGTTCAAAAGATGTATGGGTTTGGAAAGATTCATATTTATCTAAATAAAATGCACAATAATAAATAAGTCCATTAGAAAAGTGCCATAGAAAGCCCCAGGGAGAAAGTGATTTCTGGCCAGCAGTATCAAGGAAGGTTTCATCAGGGAGGTGTCAATGAGTAAAGGCAATTACCACCTTCTTTTCAAATCTCCATTTTTACAGCAAATCTCCATTAAAGAAGATATACCCTAGAGTGGTTGTTTGGATTCTTTAGGCTTTATGCCTCCTTGAAAATTGATTGTTTATTTTTATTTTTTAATATTCATGATTAATTTTAAATGCCAGTAGTTTTACAAGTCTGTTTTATGTGAGAGTCTTTCATTGTCAAAGAATGGAGATAATACCATCATTTATGGCATTTTTACATCTTCAGTATGACTTTTGTGACTGTTTTTCTATCTGGAAGGGAATATTTTTCAACTTTCTTTATAAAAACCAAACCAAACCCTAACTCACCCCTTCCCCCCCCCCCACACACACAGAGGGAGAGAGGGAGAGAGAGAGAGAGTCTCTCCTTCTAAACAGGATCTACATCAATAATTTCTAGGTGAAGTGTTAGGTGAAATGTATATACTACAATAAGGTCTGTATGTCAAGTTAAACACTGTAGGTTCTTTTAACAAGAGAGCTTCCACAGCCTATTTTGCAAACAGAATTCTTTATTTACCATTACAGTGAAATATTAAACCTGGAAAGTATATCAAAGATCAAACTGAGGAACCAAATTTCATTCATTTGTTCATTCATTTATCTTAAAAATGTTTCCTTGATTCCTCTTTAATTAATTCCTTAATTATTTTTATTTTTTCCACTTTCCACTTTTTTCCACTATTTTTTCCAATTACATGTAAATATTGTTTTAAACATACTTTTATAAGATTTTGAGTTCCAAATGTTTTTCTTCTCTCCTCCTCCTCCCCTCCCCAAGAGGGCAAGCAATCTGATATAGGTTATATACATACAATCATTTTAAACATATTTCCACATTAATCATGTTGTGAAAGAAGAATGAGAACAAAAGAGAAAAACCACGAGAAAGAAAAAAGTGAATATAATATGCTTCAATCTGCCTTCAGACTCCATAGTTCTTTCTCTGGATGAGGTTAGCATTTTCCATCATGAGTCTTTTGGAATTGTCTTGTACCATTGTATTGTTGAAAAGAGCTAAGTCTCTCATAGTTGACTATCTCACGATGTTCCTGTTACTGTGTACAATGTTCTCCTGGTTGTACTCACTTCACTCAGCATCGATTCATGTAAGTCCTAGCAGGCTTTTCTGAGATCTGCCTGCTCATCATTTCTTATATAAAAATCTTATTCCATTACATCCATAGACCACAACTTGTTCAGTCATTCCCCAGTTGATGGGCATCCCCTCAATTTTAATTCTTGGCCACCACAAAAAGAGCTGCTATAAATTATTTTTGTAATATGGGTCCTTTCCCATTTTTATGAGGTCTTTGGGATAGAGAACTAATATTGCTTGGTAAATGCCCTTTGGGCATAGTTCCAAATTGCTCTCCAGAATGGTTGGATCAGTTAAAAACTCCACCGACAATGCATTTGTGTTCCAATTTTCCCACATCTTCTCCAACATTTATCATTTTCCTGTTTTGTCATGTTAGCCAATCTGATAGGTGTAGGGTAGTACCTCAGAGCTGTTTTAATTTGCATTTTTCTAGTTAATATTGATTTAGAGCATTTTTATATGGTTAAAGATAACTTTAATTTTTTCATCTGAAAACTACCTCCTTATACATTTTGACCATTTATCAATGGGAAATGAATGTATTCTTATAAATTTGGCTCAGTTCTCTATATATTTGAGAAATGAGGCCTTTATCAGAAACACTAGTAGTAAAAATTGTTTCCCAGCTTTCTGTTTTCCTTCTACTCTTGGCTGCATTGGTTTTGTTTGTGCAAAACCTTTTAAATTTCATGTAATCAATATTTTCCATTTGCATTTCATAATGTTCCCTATCTTTTGTTTGGTCATAAATTTTTCTCTTCTCCACAGATCTGACAGGTAAACAATCCCTTGCTCTCCCAATTTGCTTATGGTATCACCATTTATGCCTAAGTCATGTACCCATTTTGACCTTATCTTGGTATTCCATGTAAGATATTGGTCTGTGATATTTACAATAGCTTTTTAGTTATTTCTCTAGAATACTCTAAGTATACTATCATATCATCTGTAAAGAGTGATAGTCATACTATCTTCCAGTTTTCCCAGAAGTTGTTGTCAAATAGTGAGTTCTTATCTCAGAAACTGGAGTCTTTTGGTTTAACAAGCAGTAGATTACTATGGTCGTTGTCTACTGTGTCTTTTGTACCTAACCTATTCCTCTGATCCACCACTCTATTTCTTAGCCAGTACTAAATAGTTTTGATGATTGCTGCTTTATAATACAGTTTTAGATATGGTACATTTGGGCCACCTTCCTTTGCATTTTTTTTTCATTAATTCCTTTGATATTTTTGAACTTTAATTCTTCTAGATGAATTTGACTATTATTTTTTCTAGCTCTATAAAATATTTTTGGTAGTTTGATTGGTATGGGACTGAATAAGTAAATTAATTTAGGTAGACTGATCATTTTATTATGTTAACTCAGCCTCTCCATGAGCAATTGATATTTTTTCCAGTTGTTTAGATCTAACTTTATTCGTGTGAAGTGTTTTGTAATTGTCTTTATATATTTCCTGGACTTGTCTTGTCAAGTAGGCTCCCAAATATTTTATGTTGTTTACAATTATTTTAAGTGAAATTTCTCTTTCTTTCTCTTGCTGCTAGGTTTTGTTAGTATTATACAGAAATGCTAATACTTTATGTGGGTTTATTTTATAGACTCCCACTTTGCTAAAGTTGTTAGTTTTTTCCAATAGATTTTTAGTTGATTCTCTAAGCATACCATCATATCATCTGTAAAGAGTGATAATTTTGTTTCCTCATTGCCTATTCTAATTCCTCCAATTTCTTTTTCCTCTCTTATTGTGAACTCTAACATTTGTAGTACAATATTGAACAACAGGGGTGCTAATGGGCATCCTTGTTTCACTCCTGATCTTATTAGAAATGCTTCTAGCTTATCCCCATTACATATAATGCTTGCTGATGCTTTATAATAAATACTGCTTATCATTTTAAGGAATGCTCTCTTTATTCCTATGCTCTCTAGCATTTTTTTTATAGGAATGGGTGATGAACTTTGCCAAAACCTTTTTCTTCATCTATTGTGATAATAATTTGATTTCTGTTAGTTTTGTTACTCATATGGTTAATTATACTAATAGTTTTCCTAATATTGAACAAGTCCTGACTTCTTGGTATAAATTTTACCTGGTCATAGTATATTATCCTCATGATAAATTGCTATAATCTCTTTGCTAATACTTTATTCAAAAATTTTGTATCAAAATTTGTATCAAATGTATCAAAATTCATTAGGGAAATTGGCCTCTAATTTTCTTTCTTGATTTTGGCTCTTCTGGTTTACATATTGATACCAAATTTGTGTCATAAAAAGAATTTTGGATGACTCCTTCTTTACTTGTTTTTTTTCCAAATAATTTATGTAGTATTGGAATTAATCCTTCTTCAAATATTTGGTATGGTTCACTTGTAAATCCTTCTGGCCCTGGAGATTTTTTCTTAGGGAGTTCATTGATGGTTCATTCAATTTCTTTTTCTGAAATGGTGTTATTTAAGTATTTTATTTCCTCTTTTGTTAATCTGGGTAATTTATATTTTTGTAAATGTCCATTCATTTCACTTAGATTGTCAGATTTATTGGCATACAGTTAGGCAAAATAGCTCCTAATTATTGCTTTAATTTTCTCTTCTTTGGTGGTGAACTCATCTTTTTCATTTTTGTTACTGATAATTTGGTTTTTTTAATTAAAAATCAAATTAACCAAGGGTTTAACTATTTTATCATTTTTTAAATAAAACCAACTCTCAGTTTTATTTATTATTTCAATAGTTTTCTTACTTTCAATTTTATTAATCTCTCCTTTGATTTTCAGAATTTCTAATTTGGTATTTAATTGGGGAATTTAATTTGTTCTTTTTCTAGCTATTTTAGTTGCATGGCCAATTCATTGATCTCCTCTTTCTCTATTTTATTCATGTAAATATTTAGAGATATAAAACTTCCCCTAAGAACTGCTTTGGCTGCATCCCATAAGTTTTGGTATGTTGCCTCATTATTGTCATCTTCTTTGATGAAGTTATTGATTATTTCTATGATTTGTTGTTTGATCCTCCTCATTCTTTGGGATTAGATTATTTAGTTTATAATGGGTTTTTAGTTTATCTTTCCATGGCCATTTTATTATGTATAATTTTTGTTACATCATTCTCTAAAAAGGATGTATTTAATATTTCTGCTTTTTGCATTTGATTGTGATATTTTTATGCCCCAATACATGATCAATTTTTGTGTAGGTACCATATACCTCTGAGAAAAAGGTATATTCCTTTCTATCCCAATTCAATTTTCTCAAGAAATTGACCTCCATAACTTCTTTCTTGTTTTTTTTTTTGTGCTTGTTTATCATGTTTAGATTTACCTAGTTCTAAGAAAGGGAGATTGAAGTCCCCAACTAGTTTAGTTTTGTCATCTATTTTTTTCCTGTAACTCCTTTAACTTCCCCTCCAAGAATGTGGGTGCTATACTACTTGGTACATATAGGTTTACTATTGATATCACTTCATTATCTATGGTACATTTGTAGTAAGATGTAGTTTCCTTCCTTATCTCTTTTAATTAGATACATTTTTGCTTTTGCTTTGTCTGAGATCGGGTTTGCTACCCCTGCCTTTTGAACTTCAACTGAAGCATAATATATTCTACTTCTAGCCACCCCTCACTTCTCTAACATGAAGAAGGAAGTGACCTTCTTGATCTGTTCTCCAGGCACATCATCTGCTTTAAAAATTACTCAGAATTTACTTTCCTTTTAAAGTTCTATTCATTCACACTATTATAGTTGTTGTGCAAAATGTTTCCTTATTTCTTATTATTTCACTCTGTCTCAGTTTATACAAATCTTACTAAGTTTCCTTTAATTCCTCTAAGTCCTCATTTCTTACCATGCAAAGGAGCTCTCAGTGAGGAAACTTCTGCCAATGCAAAATCAGCATCTGCTCTGTAATGAGGCAGCATGGTACCTTGGAAAAAGCTCCAGAGGCAAGTTCAAATCCTGCCCCTCACATGTGCTATTGTTGTGGTCCATACTTTGTTATTGAAGATGCCCAATGACACCATGAAGGTGATGTCTTGAGCATGAATTGGATTTAAGTGTGGTAAAGTTGTGCAAAGTCACTGGCATCTGTCTCCTCCAGAATCATCAAACTCCAGTGGCAAGGCAAAAGTCAAAATGACTGACTGATGGCCCAGGTTGCAGTGGATGACCTTGGCCTTTTTAAATTAAGGTCTTTTCCAGGCCTCAGTTTGTTTGAGGCCAAGCCCATTCAAAGAGTTAAGGGCTAGGTAAGAATTGAGACAAAAGATGGCCCAATTTACCATCACAAAATATGAGTGTAGGAGGAAACGAGATCTTGTACAAATTGCTATCTCTGTCCTTTTTTTTCTTCTGTAAAGAGAGAAAGGTTGGTCTATATGGCTTCCCATTTCTTCATACTCTGTGATTCAGTGACACTTACCTCCTTCCTGTTCCTCTTGTGACTCCATCTTCTGACTACACGCATTTTCACTGGCTGTGTCCCATGCCTGGAATTCTCTTCCTTATCTCCCTCTTCTAAATTCCTTCAGGTCCCAGCTAAAATCTCACCTTCTACAAGAATAGCTGTTCTTTGTTTGTTTGGCCTTTTCTTTGTCTCTCCAGTCTTTAGCACAATGATTGGCTGATAGCAGCTATTGTCATAGTAAAAACTTCTCAACTTGGCTCTGAGATCCCTTCCAGCTCTGGAGCACATTGGAGGTGGGGGGAGGAGGGAAGGAGATATAATATAGTGGAAAGTATGGTGGATTTGGAGTCAGATGACCTTGGGAGTCACAATCCCAGCCCTGCCTTGGGCAAAGAATTTTTACCTCTGACTCCCAGTTTCTCATTTGCAAAATGAAGTTGTACTAGACAACCTTTAAGGACACTTTCAACTCCAGATCTATGAACCTATGCTACTAAGAGTATCCTGAAGGCTAAGACAGGTTAAGCACCATGCCAAGGGTCACATAGCCAATATATGCTAGGCTTTAAACTGAGGACTTCCTGATTCTAAGGCCAGGTTTCTGTCCAGTACCAAACTAACTCTAATTATATACAAGATTCCTTTCCCCAAATGATGGATATCCATCCAATTTGCTTCGAATTCTGTACTACCACAGACTGGTCCTATAAATATTTTGTCTATAATAACCAATTTTTTTATGTCTATGGTGTCCTAGGGGGTGGGTAGTAGTATATATCAAGTAGTAGATATCACTGGGTCAAAAGGTATTGATGGTTTATTTGCCTTTTTTGTACAATTCCAAATTATTTTCCAGTATGACTGAATCAATTAATACTCTGGCAAGAGGGCTTTAGTGTGTCTATCTTCCCACAATACCTCCAATGTTGATTATTTCCATTTTATTCATCTTTGTCAATTTAGAGGTTGTTAGATTAAGCATCAGAGTTCTTATGATTTCAATTCTTTTACTAATACTGATTTGCAAGATGCTTTCAAATGTTAATTTTTAGTTTTAATTTCTTTAAAATAACTTCATATATTTTGACCATTTACCTTTCGGGAAATAGCTCTTGATGTTTTATATCGGTGTCAATTTCTTATTTGTTTTGGATATCACATACTTATTAATGATATTTAACGCATTTTTTTTACTTTATAGTTTCCCTTTATACTTCATCTTAGAAACTTTAAAAAAATTAGGTAACTAATATTGTTGATTTTACCTCTTTGATTTTCTTGATTTATTGTTTGGTTAATTTAGCCATATATGCAAAAAGGATCTTTTTAATCATGTCAATTACCTGATGATTTCAGAATATCTGTGGTCCACTTTAAGCCATGCAATTAGAGGTCCATACTATATATCTCTAGATTTACACTTTCTCAGTTTGTATTGTCTCTCCTATAAATAGGAAAAGAGATGGATAGGAATGGATTGGACATGTGTTTCGCTGATGGAAGAAACGTTGAAATGCCATCACAGATCCATTGGAGTACTGAACGGCAGCAATTCTCTAGTATGGGCTTGGGTGCTGTTAGTACTTCCACTTCCCCCCATCTTGGACTATAATGTCGCTTATTGTCAATTATATAAAATTATATTGTTTTGCCTATTGTCACTTCTCATGCATATAGTTGTAATGAAATAGTTTGATGGAATGTCATCTTGTAGTATACAATGAAGTACTAGTACAGGGAATTATATAATTTTAGGGATAAAAGAAGCCTTAAAGGACCTATGATCATCACTAATCCT
This sequence comes from Trichosurus vulpecula, assembly GCF_011100635.1. Classification (NCBI taxonomy): domain Eukaryota; kingdom Metazoa; phylum Chordata; class Mammalia; order Diprotodontia; family Phalangeridae; genus Trichosurus; species Trichosurus vulpecula. Next base: position 102,673,156 of record NC_050577.1, on the reverse strand, counting down.
TATTTCTAACACTTGGTTTGGGAGTTACTGCTCTGAACCAGCTGTAGGAAGTAGGGTGAAGTGGCAATACCAGGTTTAGAGATTGACCAAGTAAAGCTTCACTCAACTGCATGATTGCAATCAGTTGATAGGGGTCCTTTGGCCTTCATGGATAACTTATTTAAGTACTCTGAGCCTCATCATTTTGTTATTATATAATGCTGAAATTATTTTCAAATATTCAGTGGGTTGTTATTGTATATTAGAAGGTAGTCATTTGATTGATGAGTGATGATGTTTGTGTTCAACATTGATGATGTTGTTTGATGGATACCATGATTATAAAGCTCCCCCATTGACCTGACACTGATACTTTTCAGATCTGTCAAGAAAGGATGACCGTAATGTTAGGTCAGAGTGAGAAAGTTGGAAAGTAGTGGATAGGATGTGGGACAAGATGGCATGGAACTTGTTGCTTTTTATGGTCTTTGGAGCAGAAATGTATCATGACCTTTTAGAAAATCCTGGCCAGATCTACTGCCAATTTGAGAAAAAACATCTGATGTACAGAAGCTGGGGACCCCAGGACACTTTTGTTTATTGAGCCTCATAAATTTTAAGTCTAATCCTGGCATAGAGTTAAACTATACATTTTTATAAAGAGTGGTTCAGTTGATAATCACCAAAGCTAAAAAAGAACACGTAAATTGAATTTAGTAGATGATATCAGCAAGATGATATCTTGCATTTCACAAATATTTTATCAAGACACTTTAAAATATTTTATCATATTTTGTTTTCAAAACAGCCATGAAATGTTGGTAGGAACCTCACATGTTTTTTCATACAAAAATAAGGCACAGAATGGCTAAGTCACTTGCTCAAAGGCACTGAAAGAGTGTGAACTGGGACTAGAAACTAGTTCCCATGACTCTCATCCCTAGTCTCCGTATACTCATTTAGACTGCTGCAAAATAAGGAAGGAAAGAACAAGGAGAGAATTTCTGAGAAGGTACAGTATGGAAGGCTACTGTACCACTGAGGGACTTACACTATTGGAGAATATAGAAGCCTTAGATATCTAAAGAGGGAGGAAGAAGGTTAAACTAAAACAAAACATGACATTCTAGAAGGTCAACTTTGATGTACTGCCCTGTTTAAGAAAGTGGAGTGTAGTATAGGGAGTTAGGTGAATGAAATCAGAACAGAAGAAGAAAATAAAATGCTGAAGAGGAAACATTAATTGCCCTCTCAGGATGTCAAACTCAGGTCTTGGAAACATCACTAACGCAATGCTTTTGGAATCCTCTATTCCCCAAAGTCTGATTGGTGCAGATGCTTCTGCCCGTTACAGAGGAGTTAATTATCCACTTCAGCCAAGTTTGCTCTCCTTTGTGAGCCAGAAGAATCTTTCTGTGCTTGCAGGTGGGCATTTCTTTTGGTAGTTTATGATGTGTATGCATGTGTATGTGCATGCGTGTGTGTGTGTGCGTGTGTGCGTGTGTGCGTGTGTGCGTGTGTGCGTGTGTGCGTGTGTGCGTGTGTGCGTGTGTGTGTGTGCATGCGTGTGTGCGTGTGCGTGTGTGCGTGTGTGCGTGTGTGTGCGTGCGTGCGTGCGTGTGTGCGTGTGTGTGCGTGTGTGCGTGTGCGTGTGTGCGTGTGTGTAAGAGACTGTGTTAGTTTTTACCAAAATGAGAGAACTATTGAATTGAACTTTATATGCTCTTCATCTTCATCCATGCCTGTCTTCCTCAGTCTCTCAAGGATTGGGAATGAATTTCTCTAGCAATTTTATCCTGTTATTTTTTTTTAAATTATAGTGTTGCCCTTTCTGCTGCCTTCATCCTGGAAAGTGGGAAATTCAGATAAAGAAGGCTACATAGCCTTGAGGCCAGAGAGACTGTCAAAATAGATAAATTTAGGTTTAAAGATGAAGCAAAGAAGTTTAGGGAACATTCTAGAATCCAGAGTCTAGTTACAGGTAATTTTATTAATAATTAATGGTAATATGCCTGGAAAATTGTCTCAGTCCTCTTTTTCATTTATGTAAGGCATATTTTCCTTTCTTTTATTTTTTCCTTTTCTTTTTCCCATCCATTTTTTCCTCTTCCCTTCTCTCTTCTCCTTTTAAATTCAAAGTCCAGCTGGTTCTCTTAATTTTATAACTCCTGGATTCTTTGAGTTTGAGTTCCAGTTGAACAGGGCAAAGAATTATTAACTTCAAACATTCAGTTATCCTGCTTAACATTATTTGGATGTGTTTTTCGTAGTATAAAGAGAAATAAGGGATGGGAAGAATCACTGGTTGAAGCTTCATGAACAGACAGGGCATTGAGGATCCTTTTCCTATTTCTCTTTTTGCCTTCCTAGACTAGTTTCATCACTGAGCTTTCCATGGAAAAATGAAGAAAAAAGCTTGAATTTCCACAGAATATCATGGTGTGATATAGTAAGGAACAGTGGCATAAGAGGGTCTTTGACATACAGCATTCTCACAGGACCAAAGTGATAGGCAGCTCCTCTTAATTTTACCAACTGAGTAAAGGCTATTCAAATCTATGCCTTTCCAATCTAGGAAAAATATATATAAAATGTTTCATTATTATATTGGGGACTGTTAAGTATTAAGTATTTATTAAGTATAGTATATAAGTTAAGTGTAAGTTAAGTATATAACTTAAGTATTAAGTATTTGTATCTTTGTCTACATATTATATAAATATTAGGATTAGAATAGCTCAAGTATGTAAACTTGGTAAACTTTAGACCAACTCAATCCCTTTGAAGTATGTAACACTTAACTATTTACACTACCATAATATATAGTTTTGTTTCTCTTCACGAAGGTTGATCTTCAAGAGTTAAACACAAAAGGACCAAAGGCTCCATAATATACTACCTGTAGGTATAATAGGACAAAAGAACCAAGGCTCCATAATATTGTACCTGTAGGGAAAGGGCAGGGATCAAGAAGTGGAACCACTAGATATTGTGTGGATTTGAGATTTTGGGCCTTGATTTTGTTAATAAATTATGAGACAAACCACTGCTTAAAGATAGAAATGAGGTTTGAACTTTTAGGAAACCGAAGCAGATTTAGAATAGCCATTACAAATAACTTATTTAGTAATAGACAAGAGTTAAATAAAAGAATTGCCCAGCAATTTCATCAAAGGAACAGTGATTTTTGAATGTTTAGCAAAATTTGGAGCTAAAGGAAGGACGTTAAGCCAAGGTGGGCCTCTCAAGGATGCCTTTGAGCCATGCCATCAAAGCAGCCTGTACATTGCAAAAAAAGTCACAAAAGATAAGGTCCTCTTTCTGCTCTATATATTTTTTTCCCAAATAACTATAGTTACTAGGACCTTTTCTGTAACATTTATTCAAGAGACTGGAATTTAAGGTTATGCCCCTGCTTTGAATAGCTGTAAAGGCAGATAAAGTGTACAAGTAGTGAAAAGTTTCTTGGCAATCTAGTGAATATTAAGCAAAGGAAAGTTGATGGCTGGTACTAAAGAAATTTTGATGAGACAAAAACTGGGGTTTGGTAATGAGGGAGGTCAGAAGTTTAGGTAAATATTATGAAGTGGTTAACAATGAAATGTCTGTGACTTCTGGCATGGTGAGTCAGTAGATGTTCATTTCTGGGAAAACGTCTCCTGATCAACAGTGTTGCTTTTTGTTTAGCACAGTAGTGAGAGTTGAAGTTTGAGCAATGCCATTTGAATTTCAGTGGTATCATCATTAAGTTTATAGGACTTGGAGTTTTAATGGTCCCCAAAGATTATCTTATCTGTGGCTAATTTGACAAAATGGGAAAATGGTAAATATTTGAGAATGTGTGGGAAATTTGGAACACTAGTGCATTGCTGGAATTGTGGACTTGTGGGGTTGTGGACATTGGTGGAGTTGTACGCTGATCTAACCATTCTGGAGAGCAATTTGGAACAATGCCCAAAGGGCTATGAAATTTTGCATACAATTGATCCAGCAATACCACTACTGGGTTTATATACCAAAGAGATCATAAACAAGGGAAAAGGACCCACGTGCACAAAAATATTATAGCAGTTCTTTTTGTGGTGGCAAAGAATTAGAAATTGAGGGGATGCCCATCAATTGGGAAATAGCTGAACAAGTTGTGGTACATGAATGTAATGTAACAATATTGTTCCAAAAGAAATGATGAGCAGGCTGATTTCAGGAAAACCTGGAAAGACTTACATGAATTGACACTGAGTGAAGTGAGCACAATCAGGAGAACATTGTACACAGTAAGAGCAACATTGTGAGATGACTGGCTTTGTTAGACTTTGCTCTTCTCAGCAATGCAGTGATCTAAGTCAATTCTGAAAGACTCATGATGGAAAACGCTATCCATGTGCAGAGAAAGAACTATGGAGTCTGAATGCAGATTGAAGTATACTATTTTATCCTTTTTTGTTTTTGTTTTTTCTTTCTCTTAATTTTTCCCTTTTCTTCTGATTCTTCTTCCACAACATGACTAATGTGGGGGAAAGAACATTATTTTATCTGGAGTGGGAATGGGGTATCATATAGAATGCTGGATTTGGAGTCAGGAAGATCTAGTTCTGAATTCTGCCCTTGAGACTAGATAGTGTTGTTACTACAGGCATGAATATACACTATGTAATCCATACCTTTCACTTGATACTGAAGCTCAGAAAGGGGATATAGCTTGCCATAGTATGATGTAGATAGGAATTGCCAGTCAGGATTCATCACAGGTCTTCTGGCCAAACATCCAGGCTTCAGCTGCTGCTCTGCCATGGGATCAAGGATAAAGAAGATGGATTTGTTTCTTCTGTCTCCTTGTTTACTCACTTTCTTTGATTTTAGTTATTCAGTTAGCAATGAAAGAAGGTCAAATTAGCTGGCCTGGAGATGTAGTAGAAAGACTACAGGAATTGGAATCAGAAGCCCTGGGTTTGAATAATTTATTTGTCCCTTTCTACATATTCAAATATAGATGAGTTCTGTTAGCAATCTGGACCTCAGTTTATTCATCTGGAAAAGTAAGGATATTAGACTGGGTTCCGTCTAACTCTAGAATCTATAATAAGGAATAATTTGTACAAGTAGGTTTATAAACTTCCCCAATCACCAACCTTCTTTGTTTCATGCTGTTATGAAAATGAAGTTTGAGGCACACACAAAGAACAAAGATAGAAGTAAAAATCATTTTATTTACTCCATTTTCACCATAGCTTCTGAACATTATTATGTAATTCTCAGCTGGCTTTCTTTGTGACTATAGTTCAGACTGTCCTTTTAATAGTTAGCAGCTAAGCTATAGCTTATCCTCATCTCTGGGGGATTTTTTTTAGCATGATGTTTAATAGTAGATGACATAGTCAATAGAATTTTTATTAGAGAAGAAAAGTAAAGCTACAAATACAGCTAGGACCAAATTAGTACAAATAATGAATCCAGTGAAGTGGTCACACTATTCCAATTGTCACTGCATATTTCTGCTGGGTGGAGCCAATGATTATATTTTACCTGACTATAATTTTGAACAGTGTAATTTCAAATATATGTGACTGTTTCATGGCATTCATGATTTGCCCTAACTGGGGTTAGGTTTATATTCGAGAATGCCTGGGCTCAAATACCACCTATGATGCTTATTAGCTGTGTGACCCTGGGCAAGTTGTTCAGCCTTTATGAACCTCAGGTAAGGAAGAGGGAGTTTCCACAATAGCAGTTTCCTATGAAGAAAACCTTTGTGCGTTACCTTGTATATTACATGATATTTCACTGCATGTTCTGATTCTTACTTAGTCATTCTTTCAATGTTAAAATCTCCTTCCATGTGAGGGTTTCCAATTCCACTCTACCAACTACTATAGAATTTACCCATGAAAATTCTTATTAGGCTATTTTTAAATCCTTCCCTCTCTTTAAGAAGAAAAACCAAAACCATATTAACTACTTATAATTTCATTTACCTATCATATAACAATGGAATTCCTGCAGGCATAGACAATTTCATTCAATTTAATTCTAATTTAATTTAATAAGAATTTATTAAACAGTGTGGATAAGCATGTCAAATCCCATCTCATATACTTATTAGCTGAATGACAAACCAATTTACCTTTCTTTGTCTCAGTTCCTTACCTATAAAATGAAAGAGTTAGTGGCAGCTTGGTAGTGCAGTGAATAGAGAGTCAGGAAGACCTCAGTTCAAATCCAATCTCAGACACTTACTAGCTGTGTGACCCTGGGCAAGTCACTTAACATCTATCTACCTCAGTTTCCCCATCTGCAAAAGAGATATTAATAATACCTACCCACAATGGTGGTTGTGAAAATCAAATGAGAAAATAATTATAAAGTGTTTAGCACTGCACCTAGCACATAGTAAGTGCTATATAAATATTATTCTTAAGGGGCTGGACTACATGGCTTCTACAGCCCCTTTCAGCTCTAAATCTGTGATAAGCCCTGTGTGTGTACAGAGCACTATACTTAATTGTGGGAGAGGCATAAAATTTAGACAAGATAGTCTCTACCCTCATGGAATTCGGAGACATAAAAATTCCTCGGAGATAATTATGAACCAGGGCTGGACAAAGGAAGATCTTCATGTAATTCAATTAGATGTTTTTTAGGTACTGTTCTGTAGCTTGCTTAGGGAAGGAGAGAGAAGGGATGACTCCAGCCTGATAAGTGCTTAATGTTTTAAGACTCTGAGAAAGACTATTTAACATATAAGTCATCTATAACAGGAGCTGGGCAGCTAAGTGGCACAGTAGATAGGGCACCAGCCCTGGAGTCAAGAGGATCTGAGTTCAAATCTGGCCTCAGACACTTATAAGCTGTGGGACCCTGAGCAAGTCATTTAACCCTGCTTGCTTCAGTTCCTCATCTGTAAAATGAACTGGAGAAGAAAATAGTAAACCAACTAGTACCTTTGCAGGAAAACCCCATAAATGTGTTCATGGAGAGTCAGACATGACTGAAATGACTCAACAAGAAGAGGAGCTACTTCTTTCAAGTCAGGATAGTTCAGTACACTTTAGCCAAGAGAATGGGGAAAATAATGATAATGTCTGGAAAAAGTCAAGATAAAGTGGGATTTGGGCTGCAATCTCCTGGATTCCAGTATTATCGTAATCTGCTTGAATTCTTTGTTGGATTCATTGCCTGAGATATATTAAATATATTTTCTGTCCTTCAAATCGGCAAGGCGATTTACATTATGAGGTAGCTAAGTGGGGTTGTGAAAAGACTACTTTAGTCTGAATCAATAGACTCTGAGGTCTTATTCTACCTTAGATAATTATTAGCTGTGTAACCCTTAGCAAATTCCAGAACTTCCCTTAGCCTCAGTATTTCCACATCTATAAAACTGGGATAATAATAGTACCTATCTCAGAGGGTTGTTGTGAGGATTAAATGATTTCTATTTAAAACACTTTGTAAACCTTAAAGTGCTATATAAATGTTAAATTTTATTTTTGTCATCAGAAAAATGAAAAAGGATCCTAAAAACTAGATTTAACAAGCATTCATTAAGCATTCAAGACTAAGCACTTGGGATACAAGGCATCTGTGACATAGACTTACCTCTCATGTATTGGGGGTCTAATGGGGGAAAATATATGCATATATAATTATGATACTAGGGAAAATGAAATGTTCCAATAAAGTGCTATAAGGAATTTCATGGAGAAATAGCTTTTAGAGGAGGGATTTGGATGAGGCTTTAGGGAAAACATGGTGCTGCTATTGGACCTTGAAGGAAGGAAAGTATTTCAACAAATGGAGATGGAAGAGGTGTATATTCTAGGCATGTGGGACAGAGTGAACAAAGACACAGAGAAAGGAGAGTGTTGGATGTGAGGGATTAGTATAAGATAGGGCTAGAAAGGTAGATTTAATTCATATTGGGGCTCTCAATGACAGTATCATTAATTTATTTGAAACTCAATAGGGAGTTAACATTTTTTCAAAAGCAAAATAATGAGTAAAACTATTCAGGCAGAGGTATGAAGGATGGCCTGGATGAGGAAAGAGACTGGAGGCCACCAGACCAATTGGGAGGATACCAAAATGACTAAAAATGAAGAGATGAGGGTAGTTGTGCAACCATGGAAATGAAAAAAGAGGAAATGCATTAGCTATGACAGGTAGCAAAATTGTACCTACAACAGGTAATAAAATGACACCCCCTAGACATAGGGGATGAAGAAGACTCAATGATGATTCTAAGGTAGTAAGTCTAGATGACCGATAGAATGATGATGTCATTAACAGAAACAGGTTAGGTATGGCATCATGTTTTGAGTAAAAAATAATTAAGTACAACTTTGGTCACATTGAATAAGAGGTGTCCGTGAGGTATCTCAGCAGAAATTTCCAAGAGATATTTGAAAATATAAAATAGGAGTACTGGGGAGAGGTTAAGCTTGAAAGAAATCAAGCCAGAATTGACAATTATGAGAATGGATGAAATCATAAAGGAGAAAATGTATGGAGAGAAGAGAATAGAATTATGGACATAACATTGGGTAACAACTACATTTAAAATTATGGAGGAATAGTAGGAGTTAAACAATGAAAATGACAAAGAGTAGTCTGAAAGGTAGGAAAAAAAACAGCAAAGGATAATGATGTGAAAATCACAGGAGGAGAAAATAACAAGGACTTGGTGGTTCACTTGGCAAATATTGCGGAAGGGTCAAAGACAGAAAGAATTGAATAAAGATTAATAGCATCACAGAATCAGTCTCAGAGTTGGAATAAACCCTCAGGAACCACCTAGCCCATCTTATATAGGAAGAGTGATTAGAATTCATTGATTCCAACCTCCTCATTTTACAAATGAGAAAGATCAAAGTCCAGAGAAGTTAATTAATTTGCTCAAGGTCAAGTAGAGAGTCATGGAGCTGGCATTCAAAGCCAGCTTGTTGAACCAAATTGCATTATCTTTGTATCCATTGTTCTTATGATTGCACTACATATGCCATTAATTACCCTGGAGAGAGGGGATGTTACAATGGAGTGCTTGGTTAGAAGCCAAATTGCCCAGGATACAAGGTGATTAAGCATAAGCAATGACTCTAGACTGCCATTTCTAGAAAGGAGGAGAAGCAGGATGGTTCGAAGACATGGCAGACTAATTTTACAATAGTACGATCCTAACTATGTTTGTAGGCTGAAGGGATAGTCAGTAAAGAGGGATCAATGGAAGATACTTGAGAGAGAGAGAATGGTTAATGGAGTAAGATCACCAAAAAAGATGGAAGTGATGGGCTTGAACATACAGGGGGAGACAAGCAGATCTTGGTTAGGAGGTCAGTCGATGGCAATGTAATAAGGTAAAGCTAGCGCACAATGGTACCAAATGTGTGGTCATAGATTCTTAGAGCTGAAAGGGACTTTAACGATCATCTAATCACATCCCTACTCAGTGTTTAATCTCCTTGACAATAGCTCCTTAAAGTGGTAATCTGATTCCGCTTAAATTCTCAAAGCAGATGACTTACTACCTCGTGGTATGTAGCCCATTTCCTTTAGTCTCAGTGGCACCCTGTTCAAAGCAACAGAGCTACCTCGAGTTATACAGTAATCCATATGGGAAAATAAATTTCTTTTAAAAGCTTTCCCCATGCTTTGTTTTTCCTTAACTGAATGGTTCTTGTTATTTTTTCCTCTCCCTGCAGATTACCTTCCCAATTTAATGGAAACAAATAACCAGACGTGGGTGAATGAATTTATTCTCCTGGGGCTGTCTAGTAACTGGGGTACCCAGGTCTTGCTCTTTGTCCTGTTTCTGTCCATGTACCTTTTGACTCTGCTGGGAAACTTTCTTATAATCCTCCTAATCAGGCTGGACACTCACCTCCACACCCCCATGTACTTCTTCCTCAGCAATCTCTCCCTTGTTGATGTCTCTTATGCTACCAGTATTGTACCTCAGCTGTTGACCCACTTTTTGCAAGAGCAGAAATCAATTCCATATGTGAGTTGTGCAGCACAGTTATATTTCTCTCTAGCCATGGGTGGGACTGAATTTCTGTTGTTGGCAGTGATGTCTTATGACCGCTATGTGGCAGTGTGTGACCCCCTGCGCTACTCAGCCATCATGCATGGAGGGTTATGTGCCAGACTGATGGCTGCCTCTTGGGTTGGTGGTTCCCTTAACTCTGTCATGCATACAGTTTTTACCTTTCAGTTGCCTATGTGCACAAACAATGTCATTGACCATATAGCATGTGAAATTTTAGCCTTGGTTAGGCTTGCCTGTGTGGATGCTTCCTCCAATGAAGTCGCAATTACTGTCTCCAGCATTATCCTGCTCATGACCCCATTCTGCCTTGTTCTGCTGTCCTATATCCAGATCATCACCACTATCCTGAAGATCCAGTCAACAGAGGGAAGGAAGAAAGCATTTCATACCTGTGCCTCTCACCTGACAGTGGTAGCTTTGTGCTATGGAATGGCAATCTTCATTTACATTCAGCCTCATTCAAGCCCTAATATTCTTCAGGAGAAGATGATCACACTGTTCTATGCCCTTTTAACACCAATGTTGAATCCTATGATTTATAGTCTGAGGAATAAGGAAGTAAAGGGGGCCTGGCAGAAATTGCTAGGACAATTTTCTGAATTAAAGTCAAAGCTAACATCCTTGTGAGTCACTCAGAGACAGCTGAATCTGTATCCTCCTATCAAAACTTAAATGTAACAAAGCATTATCCACATCACCATCTTTTTTTGAGATATGGGAAAACACTGACTGGATGGTTTTTGATAGGAAGAGGGGAGTAAGAGTTATGAAAGGCAGCAATACTGATGGTACTTGTCAAGCTTACAGGCAGAGAATTCAGGTCAACTTTATTCTTGTTTTCCATATTCTATGTCTCGAAATAATCCTATTATATTGCTTTAGGTAAATTTGTAGCCTTGAACTTCATCTTAAATCATCATCCCATGTTCATGTCTATCTTGAGTTGAACAGTTTCTTAAAGAAATAGATTTTAATGTTGGAACAGTCACTAAGAATAACAATTTTGGTACATAAGGCCTCAGCACTGGATATTGAAGCTGAGTCAGTATGATGAAATGCCTTGGAGGGAAATTTCTATTCCTCAAGTTATGTAGGACTCTCTACATTGTAATCGTACTGGTTGTGTTTATGTAGAAGAAACAAGTAAGTATTTGGTTGAGTTACTGTAGTGGAGATTGAAGTCTGGGAATAAGATAAAATTGTTCTGAAAATATACACCTAATAATGGGATATGGGGAACAAGCAGGGCTCCACTCACATGCTGGCCACACAGTTACTGTAGGTTTCTGGCACTTCAGAACAACATCTGCTGAAAAGTATTGCCCATAAGTTCATATCAATTTATTTTTAAAATTAAGCCAATCAGAGGCCATTTTTTTCAGAGTAAAATATATTTAATTGAAAAGAATAATAAAATGTCTTAAGTCTTACTCCCTGACCCCTACACCAAGGCTTATATTCTCTCACCAGTTAGCACATTGCTAGTGGAAGGTGGAGAACAAAAGCAATGTGCATGAGCAGGGAACACACTTTAAGGGCCAAAGCTATGAATCATTTGTGAATAGGTGACCCATGCGTATAAGCACACAGAGCAGACACTTCTGATTAATTGATCAAATAATTTTTAAGATCTATGAGGAGTGGGGAGGCAGAGCCAAAATGGCAGAGGGAAGCCAGGAAGTTGCCTGAGCTCTCCCCAGTTTCCCACATAAACAATATTAAAGAGGTGAATAGAATTTTAGAAAAGTTACATGTGATAGGCCTCTGACGAAAGTGGAATTGGGAAAGAAAGGAATATACCTTTTCCTCAGTGGTACATAGCACCTACACAAAAATTGACCGGGTATTGGGCATAAAAACATCGCAATCAAACGCAGAAAGACAGAAATATTAACTACATCCTTTTTTAGATCATGATGCAACAAAATTACAAGTAATTAGAAAGCCATAGAAAGATAGACTTAAATTCATTGGAAACTAAAGGGTCAAAAAACAAAACATAAAAATGATCGATAATTTAATCAAAGAGAATGACAAATAAAACAGCATACTAAAATTTATGCAATGCAGCCAAAGCAGTTCTTAGGGAAATTTTGTATTTCTAGATGTTATATGAATAAAATAGAGAAAAAGGAGATTAATGAATTGGACATGCAACTAAAAAAATTTTAGAAACAACAAGTTAAATACCAAATTAGGAATTCTGAAGAATCAAAGGAGAGATTAATAAAATTGAAAGTAAGAAAACTATTGAACTAATACAGCTGAACTGATTTATGTGGAAAAACAATAAAATAGAGAAATCATGTTAATTGAATTTAAGAAGAGAAATAAGAAAATAAAATTACCAGTAAAAAATGAAAAGGGTGAATTCACCACCAATGAAAAGGAAATTAAGACAATTTTAGGAGCTATTTTGCCCAACTGCATACCAATTAATCTGAAAACCTAATTGAAATGGATGATTATTTGCAAAGATATAAATTGCCTAGATTAACAGAAGAGGAAATAAAACACTTAAATAGTCCCAATTCAGAAAAAAATTCAACAAGCCATCAACGAACTTCCTAAGAAAAAAATACCCAGGGTCAGATGGATTCATGGAGTGAATTCTACCAGACATTTAAAGAATAATTAATTCTAATACTATACAAACTATTTGGAAAAATAGGTGAGGCAGAAGTCCTACCAAATTCCTTTTATGACAAAAATATGGTGCTGATACCCAAACCAGGAAGAGCCAAAACAAAAAAAAATTGGAGACCAATTTCCCTAGTGCATATTGATATAAAAGTTTTAAATAAAATATTAACAAAGAGATTATAGCAAAGAGAAAGTCAATGAGGATAATACACTATGATCAGGTGGGATTTATGCCAGGAAGGCAGGGCTGGTTCAATATTAGGAAATCTACCAGCAGAAATCATATGATTATCTCAATAGATGCAGAAAAAAATCTTTGACAAAATACAGCACCCACCCATTTCTATTAAAATATTAGAGAGCATAGAAATAAAAGGGGAGTTCCTTAAAATGATAAGCAGTATCTATCTAAAACCATCAGCAAGTACTATATTTAATGGGAATAAGCTAAAAGCATTCCTAATAAGATAAGAGGTGAAACAAAGGATCCCCATTATCACCACTATTATTTAATATTTTACTAGAAATGTTATCTTTAGCAAAAAGAGGAAAAAAGAAATTGAAGAAATTAGAATAGGCAATGAGGAAAGAAAACAATCTGTCTTTACAGATCATATGATGGTATACCTAGAGAATCAACTAAAAACTACTTGAAACAATTATCAATGTTAGCAAAGTTGCAGTCTATAAAATAAACCAACATAAATCATCAGCATTTTTATATATTACTAACAAAGCACAGCAGTAAGAGATAGAAAGAGAAATTCCATTTAAAATAACTATGGACAACATGAAATATTTGGAAGTCTACCTACCAAGACAAACCCAGGAACTCTATGAAGACAATTACAAAACACTTTTCACACAAATAAAGTCAGATCTAAACAATTGGAAAAATATCAATTGCTCATGGTTAGGTGTTAATATAATGGATAAGAGTTAATATAATAAAAATAACAAATCTACCTAAATTATTTTACTTTTTCAGAGTCGTACCAACCAAACTAACTAAAACCTATTTTTTAGTACTAGAAAAAAATCACAATAAAATTCATGTGGAAGAACAAAATGTCCAGAATATTAAGGGAATTAATGAAAAAATGCAAAGGAAGGTAGCCTAGTCATACCAGATGTAATACTTTTTTTTAAAGCAGCAATCATTAAAACTGTTTCTTACTGGCTGAGAAACATAGCAGTAGATCCGTGAAACAGGTTAGGTACAAAAGACACAGTAGGCAATGACTATAGTAATTTCCTATTTGATAAACCCAAAGACTCCAGCTTCTAGCCTAGGAACTCACTATTTGACAAAAAACTGACGGAAAATTGGAAAATAGTGTGGCAGAAACTAGGCATAGATGAACATCTTACACCATATACCAAGACAAAGTCAAAATAGGTACACAATTTAGATATAAAAGCTGATACTATAAGCAGATTAGGAGACCAAGGAATCATTTATCTGTCAGATCTATGGAGAAGGGAAGAATTTGTAACCAAACAAGAGCTAGACAGCATTATGAAATGCCAAATGGATAATTTTGATTACATCAAATTAAAAAGATTTTACGCAGGGGAGGTGGAGCCAAGATGGCGGCTGGAAAGCAGGGACTAGCGTGAGCTCCCCGCCAAGTCCCTCCAAAAACCTATAAAAAATGACTCTGAAACAATTCTAGAACTGCAGAATCCACAAAATAGCAGGGGGAAGCAGGGATCCAGCCCAGGACAGCCTGGATGGTTGCTGGTGAGGTCTTTCACTCAAGGACTGGGAGCAGAGAGGAGCAGAGCAGAGCCCAGCATGCGCCACGTGGACCAACCAGACCAGGAGCCAGGCGGAGTGTGCCCTAGCGCCCTGAATCAGTGAGCTGCAGCAGTTACCAGACTTCTCAACCCACAAACACCAAAGACAACAGAGAAGGTTAGTGGGAAAAGCTGCTGGGGACAGAGTGAAAGAAGGAGTTCACAGTTCTGTCACTGCCCCAGGAGGCGGTGGAGGTGGTATAGCTACAGAAGTACAGCTGCAGTTGCTTCTGGCCCCAGGCCGACCTGGTGGGAGGAATTAATTGGTGGATTAGAGCAGGAGTGAAGAGCCTGTTGAAGATCTAAGTCCAGTCTGGGTTGGGGGTTCTTGGGGAAGGACGAGTACTGGTGTGGCAGAGCTGGCGCATCCCCCCAAGCTTGGAACATAGAACTCTTTAGTCTACAAGCAGTCATACCCTGCTGAAAAACTCAAGGGTCAAGTAAGTTGGCTGGGAACATAGCCAGGCAGCAAAAACACATCCAGATTGAGTCTCAGACTCTGAAATCTTTCTTTAGTGACAAAGAAGACCAAAACATACAGCCAGAAGAAGTCAACAAAGTCAAAGAGCCTACAACAAAAGCCTCCAAGAAAACCATGAACTGGTCTCAGGCCATGGAAGAGCTCAAAAAGGATTTGGAAAAGCAAGTTAGAGAAGTAGAGGAAAAATTGGGAAGAGAAATGAGAAGGATGCGAGAAAACCATGAAAAACAAGTCAATGACTTGCTAAAGGAGACCCCAAAAAATACTGAAAAATATACTGAGGAAAACAACACCTTAAAAAATAGACTAAGTCAAATGGCAAAAGAGCTCCAAAAAGCCAATGAGGAGAAGAATGCCTTGAAAGGCAGAATTAGCTAAATGGAAAAGGAGGTCCAAAAGACCACTGAAGAAAATACTACCTTAAAAATTAGATTGGAGCAAGTGGAAGCTAGTGACTTGATGAGAAATCAAGATATTATAAAACAGAACCAAAGGAATGAAAAAAATGGAAGACAATGTGAAATATCTCATTGGAAAAACTACTGACCTGGAAAGTAGATCCAGGAGGGATAATTTAAAAATTATTGGACTACCTGAAAGCCATGATCAAAAAAAGAGCCTAAATATCATATTTCAAGAAATTATCAAGGAGAACTGCCCTGATATTCTAGAGCCACAGGGCAAAATAGAAACTGAAAGAATCCATCGATCGCCTCCTCAAATAGCTCCCAAAAGGAATCTCCTAGGAATATTGTCACCAAATTCCAGAGCTCCCAGATCAAGTAGAAAATAGGGCAAGCAGCCAGAACGAAACAATTTGAGTATTGTGGAAACCCAATCAGAATAACCCAAGATCTAGCAGCTTCTACGTTAAGAGATCAAAGGGCTTGGAATACGATATTCCAGAGGTCAGTGGAGGTAGGCTTAAAAACAAGAATCACCTACCCAACAAAACTGAGTATCATGCTCCAAGGCAAAATATGGATTTTTAATAAAATAGAGGACTTTCAAGCTTTCTCAGTGAAAAGACAAGAACTGAATAGAAAATTTGACTTTCAAACACAAGAATCAAGAGAAGCATGAAAAGGTAATCAAGAGAAAGAACAAGAAAAAGAAATTGCAAGGGACTTACTAAAATTCAACTGTTTTGTTTACATTCCTACATGGAAAGATGATGTGTATGATTCATGAGACCTCAGTATTAGGGTAGCTGAAGGGAATATGCATATATATATATATATATATATATATATATACGTTTATGTATATATATATAGATGTATATGTATGTATGTATATATGTATGTGTATATATACATATACATATATATGTGTATATAATATATATAGAGAGAGGGGGGGGAGTGGGCACAGGGTGAGTTGAAGATGAAGGGAAGATATCTAAAGGAAATAAAATCAAATTAAGGGATGAGAGAGGAATATATTGAGAGAGGGAGAAAGGGAGAGATAGAATGGGGTAAATTATCTCACATAAAAGTGGCAAGAAAAAGTAGTTCTGTAGGAAAAGAAGAGAAGGCAGGTGAGGGGGAATGAGTGAATCTTGCTCTCATCAGATTTGGCCTTAGGAGGGAATACCATACACACTCAATTGGGTATTTTACCCCACAGGAAAGAAGGAGGAAAAAGATAAAAAAGGGGGGATGATAGAAGGGAGGGCAGATGGGGGTGGAGGTAATCAAAAACAAACACTTTCAAAAAGGGCCAGGGTCAAGGGAGAAAATTCAATAAAGGGGGATAGGTTAGGAAGAAGCAAAATATAGTTAGTCTTTTACAACAAGAGTATTGTGGAAGGGTTATGCATAATGATACGCATGTGGCCCATGTTGAATTGCTTGACTTCTTAGGGAGGTTGGGTGGGAAGGGAAGAGGGGAGAGAATTTGGAACTCAAAGTTTTAAAAATAGATGTTCAAAAACAAACAAAAAAAGTTTTTGCATGCAACTAGAAAATAAGATACACAGGCAATGGGGCGTAGAAATTTATCTTGCCCTACAAGAAAGGAAGGGATAAGGGGATGGGAGGGGAGTGCGGTGACAGAAGGGAGGGCTGACTGGGGAACAGGGCAACTAGGATATATGCCATCTTAGCGGGGAGGGTAGAAATGGGGAGAAAATTTGTAATTCAAACTCTTGTGAAAATCAATGCTGAAAACCAAATATATTAAATAAAAAAAAATTTAAAAAAAGAAAAAAAGGTTTTATGCAAACAAAAGAAATGCTGTCAAGATTAGAAGCAAAGCAGAAAGTTGGGAAATAATTTTTACTGCCAGTATTTCTGATAAAGGCCTCATTTCTCAAATATATAGATAATTGAGTCAAATTTATTAGAATACAAGTCATTCCCCAATTGATAAATGGTCAAAGGATATGAAAAGGCAATTTTCAGATGAAGAAATTAAAGATATGTATAGGCATATGAAAAATGCTCTAAATCGCTGATTAGAGAAATGCAAATTAAAACAACTCTGAAGTACCACAACATGCCTGGCAGATTGGCTAATATGACAAAAAAGGAAAATGATAAATGTTTGAGAATGTGTGGGAAAACTAGAACACTAATGCATTGCTAGTGGAGTTGTGAACTCATCCAACCATTTTGTAGATCAGTTTGGAACAGTGTCCAAAGGGCTATAAAACTGTGCACACCCTTTGATCCAGCAATATCACTACTAGCTCTGTATTCCAAAGAGATAATAAAAAAGGGAAAAGAACTCACATGTACAAAAATATTTATAGCTGTTCTTTTTGTGATGGGAAAGAATTGGAAATTGATGGGATGCCCATCAACTGAAGAATAGCTGAACAAGTTGTGATGCATGAATGTAATGGAATAGTATGTTCCAAAGGAAATGGTGAGCAGGATGATTTCAGAGAAAAACCTGGAAAGACTTACTTGAAATGGTACTTAGTGAAGTGAGCAGAACCAGGATAACATTGTATGAAGTAACAACATTCAGAGACGATTGACTGTGATAGACTTAGCTCTTCTCAGCAATACAATGATCCAAGATAATTCCAAAAGTCTCATGATGGAAAATGCTATTCACATCCAGAGAAAGAGCTGTGGAGTCTGAAAGCAGATTGAAGCATACTCTTCACTTTTTTTGTTTTTTCTTTCTCTTTATTTCCCACCTTTGTTCTGATTCTTCTTTTATAACATGATTAATGTGAAAATATGTTTAACTTGATTATACATGCATAACCTATATCAGATTGCTTGTCATCTTAGGGAGAGGTGAGGGAAGGGAGGGAGAAAACTTTGGAACTCCAAATCTTAGAAAAATGAATGTTGGAAACTCTTCACTTGTAATTGGAAAAAATACTATTAAGTGCCCCCCACCCCCGAAGAAAAGACCATATTAATGTGCCAGACACTGTGCTAAGTGCTGAGGATACAAAGAAAAAAAAATTAAAGAAAAATTCCATAGCTTCAAGGAGCTTACTTTCAAATGGAGCAGATAACATGTACATTGATAGTTATCTTCTGCTCTTGATACATTCAAAATACACGGTAACTTTAGAGGGGAGTCACTGGCATCGAAGGGTACTGGGAAAGACCCACTGAAGAAGCTGTAATTCAGTCTAAGAAACCAGGGTTTCTAAACACGGGTCAGGAGGAAGAATATTCCAGACATGCAGGATAACACGTCTCTAACTGCTGTGGCTTTTTCTGCTGAGTTGTTGTGTAAATGCAGGGTTCACAATTCTGAAAATCTCATAGCCTTAGGCTATTTCAGTTCTTTTGAAATTCATGCAACCATTCACATGAATCCAGCCAGCTAACTAGAAAAGCACTAGGTCTATCTTTTGAACTCCTCTTTCCTATCTCTCTCTCTCTCTCTCTCTCTCTGTGTCTCCTCTCTCTGTCTCTCTCCCTCTCTCTCTCTCTCCCTCCCTCTCTCTCTCTCTCCTCTCTCTCTCTGTCTCTGTCTCTGTCTCTGTCTCTCTGTCTCTCTCTCTCCCTCCCCTTCCCTCTCCCCCCCCAACATGTGCTCTTGTCACTCGAACTCTTATTTGAATTACTGTCTGAAATACTTTTTAACCTGTTATATCCACGAGGTATGCCTTTTATTTGGTTCCAATGATGATATCTGAGATGTTTTTGGAAATAATTACGATTTGTTTTGTTTGATTTCTGGCCTTTCTCTTTCTGCTATCCTGATATTGAATCTTTTTCAACAAATGTGTGAACTTTGCATTATCTAGAGATCGTGCTTGCTGTTCAGCCATCATCAGCAGGTGCGCCTATACGTTGTTGCAATATACCAATTCATGGTCACTTGTTTATCTACTCAGCATTGACTCGTTCTTTGACTACTAACTTCTGATAGATTGTGTATATTTTTGTAACACAAAGTTAGTGGCCTTCTTTTCCTTTTGTTTAAAGGTGTTGAGGAATGAAGCATTCTTTTCCTGAGTAGTCTCTGAACAAACAAGTTACTCATTTAATTTCCTCAACTACTGAAACATTCTACATTTGTAGGAAGCATACAAAGTGAAAAGTGAGGACTCTGAGGAATCATGCTGGTTTTATACCTCAGATTTCTGCCACTGTTGTGTTATTAACCAGGAAACAAATTGTCTGTGAGTGTGCAGGTAGAGATGCCATCTTGACAAGGGGCATAGATTTCCATAATGGATCTCATAGATTAGGGTTTTTAGGTTGAGAGGTACTAGCTATGGGCACTTCATTATGTGGTTGTGAGGACAATGTTGGCTCTATATCATGAACTTCTGTGATCTGAGTTTTGTCTGAGTTATGAACTACTGAGGGTGATATTGCTTCTGAATCACGAACACTTTAGGGTGGTTGGTTGTCAGGCCTACATCACCTGCAATCCCCTGTTGCCTTATTATTAAGCATTTACATTCACATCTTCTCTTAGTCAATGATAGAGAACTTAATAATAAGTTTGGGTATCCTGGAATACATAAATTTTTCAGACAATTTGCATGTTGAAGTTGCTGTTTTTTCCCTCTCTGTATAATAGCTTACACCTTTAATTCTTCCAGAGTATCTGTAATAAGGCTTAGGGTATATGCATTATAACACGATCATTCTAGTCGTTTGGTACTCACCAAACTATCTGTAATGAAGATCCATAACTCTGTGTCAGCTTTCCAAGAGTTGAACAGCCATGGTACTATTTAGTCTAATACTCAACATAGTTATAAGTATGTCTGCCATTAAATAACAATGGCCAATTGGCATCTTGACACATATTAGCAGAGTAGTTCTAATACATATAAAATATAAAAGTCACATCAGAAATCCGCACTGTTCAATAACAGAAAAGAAATACACACATATAAAAATATGAAAGCAATCAGAAAAATCCTTGGCATGCTTGGTCATACAAAAATAGAGTTCCACAATATATCACTGAGCACCTTCCTCATATATGCATGTCCCCCAAATTCCCATGTGTGAAATAATGTAGAGGCAAATAGCCCTTCGAATTTATAACTCGTGAGTTCCCACCAGTGTTTTCTTTCCTTTTTTATTAGATTTTTATTTTTAGTTTACAACGCACAGTTTTGCATGTTCTTGAGTTTCAAATTTTCTTCCCTTCCCTCCCCTCCCCCTGAGATGGCATGCAGTCTGATGTAGATTCTACATAAACCTTCACGTTAAACTTATTTACACAATAGATAAGTTGCAAAGAAGAATTATGACCAATGGAAAGAATCTTGAGAGAGAAGAAAAAAAAAAGGAAAGGAAAAAAAGAGAGAGAGCAAATAGTTTGTCTCAATCTGAATTCAGACTCCACAATTCTTTCTCTGGATGTGCATAGCTTTTTCCATCATGAGTACTTTGGAGCTGTCTTTGAGCCTTGTATTGCTGAGGAGAGCCAAGTCTAACAGAGTTAGTCATCACAGAATCAATATATCTGAAGTTGTGTATAATGTTTTCCTGGTTCTGCTCCTTTCACTCAGCATAAGATCATGTAGGTCTTTCCAAGTTAATATGAAGTCTGTATCTTCCCCATTTCTTATAGCACAATAGTATTCCATTACATTCATATACCCCAACTTGTTCAGCCTTTCCCCAATTGATGGGCATCCGCTTGATTTCCAATTCTTTGCCAGCAGAAAAAAAAAGCAGTTATAAATACTTTTGTACATACAGGTCCCTTTTCTTTGGGATCTCTTTGGGATATAGCCCTAGGAGTGGTATTGCTGGGTCAAAGGGTATGCACATTTTTATAGCTCTTTGGGCATAGTTCCAAATTGCTCTCCTGAATGCCTGGATCTGTTCACAACTCCACCAACAATGTACTAATGTTCCAATTTTCCCACATCCTCTCCAACATTTATCATTTTCCTGTTTTGTCATGTCAGCCAATCTGTCAGGAGAGACATGGTACCTAAGAGTTGTTTTCATTTGCATTTCTATAATCAATAGTGATTTGGAGCATTTTTTTCATATGCCTATAGATATCTTTAATTTCCTCCTCTGAAAACTGCCTGTTCATATCCTTTGACCATTTCTCAATTGGGGAATGACTTCTATTCCTATAAATTTTGCTCAGTTCCCTGTATATTTTAGATATGAGGCCTGTATCAGAGACATTGTTTGTAAAGATTTTCTCACAATTTTCTGCTTCCCTCCTAACCTTTGTTGCATTGGCTTTGTTTGCACAAAACCTTTTCAGTTTAGCATAATCAAAATTATCCATTTTGTATTTTGTAAAGCTCTCTGTCTCTTGTTGGGTCGTGAATTCTTCCCTTTCCCATATATCTAACAGATAAATTATTCCTTGCTCTCCCAAATTGCTTATAGTATCAGCCTTTATTCCTAAATCATGTAGCCATTTTGACTTTATTTTGGTATATGGTGTAAGATGTGGGTCTATGCCCAGTTTCTGGCATACTATTTTCCAATTTTCTCAGCAGTTTTTGTGAAATAGTGAATTCTTAACCCAGAAGCTGGATTCTTTGGGTTTAACAAAGAGGAGATTGCTGTAGTTGGTGATTTCTGTGTCTTGTGTACCTAACCTATTCCACTGATCTACCACTCTGTTTCTTAGCCAGTATCAGGTAGTTTTGATGACTACTGCTTTATAGTACATTTCGATATCTGGTATGGCTGGGCCACCTTCACTAGCATTTCTTTTCATTACTTCCCTTGGTATTCTGGACTTTTTGTTCTTCCAGATGAATTTTGTTATTATTTTATCCAGCTCTGTAAAATAATTTTTTGGTAGTTCGATTGGTATGGCACTGAATACATTAATTAGGTAAAACTGTCATTTTTATTATATTAGCTCGGTCTAACAACGAGCAACTGATGTTATTCCATTTAATTAGATCTGACTTTGTTTGTGCGAGAAGTGTTTCATAATTGTGTTCATGTAGGCCCTAGGTTTGTCTTGGCAGGTAGACTCCCAAATATTTTATAGTGTCCACAGTAACCTTAAATGGAATTTCTCTTTCTATCTCTTGCTGTTGGGCTTTGTTAGTAATATATAGGAATGCCAAGGATTTATGTAGGGGTATTTTATATCCTGCAACTTTGTTAAAATTGTTTATTATTTCAAGTAGTTTTTTACTTGAATCTCTAGGATTCTCTAAGTAAATCATCAAATCATCTGCAAAAAGTGATAATTTAGTTTCTTCTTTGTCTATTCTAATTCCTTCAATTTCTTTTTCTTCTCTTAATGCTGAAGCTAACATTTCTAGTCCCAAATTGAATAATAGGGGTGATAATGGATATCCTTGTTTCACCCTGGATTTTATTGGGAATGCATCTAGCTTACCCCCATTACATATAATGTTTGCTAATTGTTTTAGGTAGATGCTATTTATAATTTTAATGAAGACTCTGTTTATTCCTATGCTTTCTACTGTTTTTAATAGGAATGGGTGTTGTATTTTGTCAGAAGCTTTTTCTACATCTATTGAGGTAATCATACAGTTTCTGCTAATTTTGTTATTGATATGATCAATTATGCTGATAGTTTTACTAATATTGAACCAGCCTTACATTCCTGGAATAAATCCTACTTGGTCCTGGTATATTATTCTCCTAATCAGTCGCTGCAATGTTTTTGTTAATATTTTATTTAAAAATTTTGCATCAATATTCATTAGGGAAATTGGTCTATAATTTTCTTTCTCTGTTTTGACTCTTCCTGGTTTGGGTATTAGTACCATATTTGTGTCATAAAAAGAATTTGGTAGTACTCCTTCTTACCTATTTTCCCAAATAGTCTGTGAAGTATGGGTATTAATTGTTTTTTAAGTGTTTGATAGAATTCACATCTGGCCCTGGAGATTTTTTCCTAGGGAGTTCATTGATGGTTTGCTCAATTTCTTTATCTGAGATGGGGTTATTTAGGTAATTTATTTCCTCTTCTGTTAGCCTGGGCAATTTGTATTGTAAATATTCATCCATTTCCCTGAGGCTATCAAAGTTATGGGCATACAATTGAGCAAAATAATTCCTAATTATTGTTTTAATTTCCTCTTCATTGAAAGTGAATTTACCCTTTTCATTTTTTGTTACCAGTAATTTGGTTTTCTTCTATTTTTTAAAATAATATTGACCAAGGGTTTATCAATTTTATTGATTTTTTCATAAAACCAGCTCTTAGTTTTATTTATTAGTTCAATAGTTTCTTGATTTCAATTTTATTAATCTCTCCTTTGATTTTCAGTATTTCTAATTTGGAATCTAATTGGGGATTTTCAATTTGTTTTTTTTCTAGCTTTTTCAGTTGCATGTCCAATTCATTGATCTCCTTTTTCTCTATTTTATTCATGTAAGCATTTAGAGATATAAAACTTCCCCTAAGAATTGCTTTTGTTGCATCCCATAAGTTTTGATATGTTCTCTCATTATTCTCTTGAATGAAGTTATTAATTGTTGCTATGATTTGTTCTTTGGCCCACTCATTCTTTAGGATTAGATTATTTAGTTTGCAATTAATTTTTAGTTTATCTTTCCATGGTACTTTATTACAAACAATTTTTATTGCGACATGATCTTAGAAGGATGTATTGACTATTTCTGCCTTTCTACACTGGATTGTGCCCTAGTACATGGTCAGTTTTTGAGTATGTGCCATGTACCACTGAGAAAAAAGTATATTCCTTTTTATCTCCATTCAGTTTTCTCCAGAGGTCTGTCATATTTGCCTTTTCTAAAATTCTATTCACCTCCTTAACTTCTTTCTTATTTATTTTAAGGTTAGATTTATCAAGGCCAGAGAGGTAGAGGTTGAGATCCCCCCTAGTATGGTTTTGTTGTCTATTTCTTCCTGTAACTCCCTTAACTTCTCTAAGAATTTGCATGCTATACCACTTGGTGAATAAATGTTAAATAATAATATTGCTTCATTGTCTATGGTGCCTTTTAGCAGGATATATTGTCCTTCCTTATCTCTTTTAATTAGATCTATCTTTGCTTTTGCTTTGTCCGAGATTAGGATTGCTACTCCTGCTTTTTTACTTTAGCTGAAGCACAATATATTCTACTCCATCCTTTTACTTTTACCCTGTGTGTATCTACCAGTTTTTTCCTTTCACTGGATCAAGCAGAAGACACATTAATTCAGAGTAAAAGATACTTAATTCACCAACACAGCAAAATAAGGGAGAAGAAATATTCTTCCATATACTATTGCTTTTAATAAGCAAGCAAAGGGGTTACCATACACTATAATTAATACAAATATTTCTTCAGTGGAGAGGTGTATCCCCCACAGTAGCAGTTTCACTGTGATTTCAGTGTACACAGAACCATAAATGTATCCAATTTCAAACTTATTTCAGCACTTAGTCTTATAACTGCCAGCAGAAATTAGTGCATTTCATGCACTCACTCATTCCTTTTATTGTGAGCTAGATTTCGACAGTCTCATAAAATATAGGCAAAGAAAAAAAATCCATTCACAAAATATGTTCATGGACAGATGTACAAAAATACAGACAACAAGCAAAGTAAATTAGGATAAGGGATTCTGATGTGAGAAGGAAAATTTGAATTTACTGATATTAGTGAGACTTAGTGCTATAGAACTCATGCCTAGAAGATAACATTGTATACTATGAAAATATGCTTTACTGTGAGACTGGCCACTGAGACTTGGTCTTCAGAAAGATGTATAGTATACTCTGCCTGATGTAATCCTCCATCTGGAATGTTTAGTGAATCTATGTCTGAAAGATAATGATACCATTCTATGTAGGAACCCAACTCTCCTTCAGGGGCTGTGCAGTTTTTTGGTAATGGTTACCCGTCTACTTACTGTGTGATAAAAAGAGCTTTTGATTGGCTATTGATCTAGGACTGGATGTGCATTCATTGACCAAATTGTTCTTGCTCTTTTTCTGGTGAGAAGGATGAAATGGTAAGCTTCAAAGTGGGGAGAGAGGTCTCTGTCCTTTATCTCCTCATCTAAGGTGCTGCCATGTGGCATGTGATAACATGGTCTGCCTGTTGTGTCTATTCATTCCTGCTCTTACTTATGTGTATCAGACGTGAGATGGAATGGACAAGGTTACAAGTGTGTGAGCTTTGAAAGGTCTGAGGATCAAGCAACCAGAAACTTAGGAATATGGAATGTAATTAATTAAATGATGTTGGGATTCCAATCACTGGACCTATTAATGATCTAAGGAAGATACCATTAAATTTAACTAGGGATTGATACTGTGGAGTACATATCAGTATGGGGCCTTGAGCCATGAGCTTTCTGAGAACTCCATAGGGAACAAGCCTAGAACCTGGAGGAGAATTTGTACCTAGTGGCGTTTTGAGAGACCTGACGAGCTAATACCTGCGATGGCTGAGAGAGCAAATTTATAAAGGTTACAGACATCCAAGGACCACCCAGAATGACTGTGTGTGGTGGGATAGGGAGTGTGAGAAACGTGGTTTTGGCGATCACTGGACTTCCTAGGCAGGGCCAAAGTCCTGAAGAAGAACCCTGTGATAATCCCTAGGGAAGGCTGTACAGACCACAGGACTCCCAGAGGAAGACCAAGTCGTAGCCGGAAGTCCCATGTGATGTCCCCTTAAGAAGGCCGTGCAGACCACAGGGTTCCCCAAGGGAATCCAGAGTGGTAGCCCTCTTAACACCGCAGTGGGGATCACAGGACACCCCAAGACAAGATCCAGGAGTAAGCCTGGCGAGCTTTCGCTGCCTGTTGCTTCCCTTCACTTGACCTTAGGAAAATCCATGTGATTTGCCCATTCACACCCAAAGAATTCAGGACCAGAGTGAGCAGAGGAAGGCATTTTATTACGCTCCCCGGGAGAGCGGGTGTAGTGCTCACAGGAACACTCACACTGATACAGCTGCAGGAGCAGGGGTAACCATTCCCTCCACTCCTGCTAGAGTCATGGTTAGTTTACAATCTTTGTTTTTTTACATAGTTTTCCTAGGTTATACAGTTTATATAAATAGGATAATACGGATACAGAAGCAAAAGTGAAGTTAATTAGATTTTCCTTGTCTTAGTTTAGGATTAAGCTATATTCTTTTACTTCCCCTACTTTCCCTCTTTAACATATGCAAATTAGGCCTGGATTCTTGACCAAGACCAGACCCTAGATAAGCTTGAACTGGTTCAAGTGGGTTTGGCCTCTAATTCCCCAGACTGCCTTCTCAAAAAGCATGCACATGCTTAGAAGCCTCTGACCTCCCACCTGACCAACCTTGAGGCCTGGTCTCTGCTAAAGCTGGGGTGGGGGAGGGCAGGGAAGCACACCTTTAGTTCTGTGGAAACAAAACTCCTCCTCCCATTTCTTACAGGAGGAAGACAGACGGTGAAGGATAGCATGTACTGAAGATCAGTGGAAGCAGAAAACAAAAGTCATATTCTCAATATAACCCCATGCAGAGAAAGAAGACATAGACAAAGAGTTCAGGTAACAGATTCAGAAGACTAAAATGGAGATGTGATATTATAGTCATCAGGACCTTTGACTTTCTGGGCATCTCCTGGAACATTCACTTTTCTAAAAGCAGAGAAGTTATTTATTTCTTGATCTTCTTTCATTACAATTTTCTCCTTCAAAAGTTGAATTAACTGTCTCAAAGAGAATTCTATTTTGGATCTGATTTTCACTAATAAGGAGGATTTAGTTGCTGGGGTAGAAACAATGGATCCTTGTTGTGGGGAGGGGAAGGGGAAGGGGAAGGGAAGCAACCATTCCTTCTTATGCTTGTGATAGAGGAAGGTTGGGAATAGGCTGAAATATGTGCCCTAAATTTGAGGAGAGCAGATTTTAGAGGTCAGAGAAAGAATAGCAAGGATAACATGGAACTAAACTTTACAGGGAAGTCAGCCCAAGAGCAATGGGAACCATTTAAAATGAAACTCTGAAGACATAAATAGAAAAAAAAATCAGCGAGCTGGAACAAAGGGAGTGGCCTAATAGTGATGAGGGCACAGTCTCTGGGAACCCCTTGAACCCTTGAACTCTCCTTGAATCTTCCCACTCTACCTGGCCTTGGCCTGAGGCTATAACCATTAAGCCCAAATGCCTACCTTGCCCAGTCCTCTATTGTCCAGCTGTTTCCTACCCTTAATCTTGTCTTCCCAATGACCTCCCGCCCTTAATCCTATTTCCCATCCTTAAACCTGATCAAAATATCTATACCCTAGCTCTGCTACCCCAGCCCTTTATGGGTTGTCATTTCCATATAGCCTTCAGCTATTTCCCCCACCCGGGAGTCTGACTTCATCCCAGTCCTTTCAGGCTCCGCCTTAGACTCCTCCTTAAGTCCTTCCCTAGACCCCTCCTCTGGCCACCCCAGACCACCCCTCAATCCCTCCCACAACCTTTGTGTATATAATCTCCATCTTGCCTCCATGAAGGTGGTCAGATCCAATCTAGCTCAGATTGGTCTGGCCCGCTTTCCTTACAGGCGTCGCAAGGGATGGGATCTCTGGGGGCAGGCCTATGTGGCTAACTCTTAATAAACTTTCTTTTCCCTTGGCTGAGAAGGCTTGAGTCGAATTCTTTCGGCAGGACCCGGTGTTTCTGTACTTTGGGGTGTCGAGCACCTCTCACCCCAAACCCTCATCAATAGTACTGTTTTATATGAACAGGGAACACACCAGCCGGCTTAGGTTTTTAATCAAGACATACAAAAATAGAACCAAGGGCAAGTAACAGTGTGAATATAAAATTGTGTCTCAGTTCTGTCAGAATAGTCCCCAGAATGAAAAATAAATGATCTAAGTTTGGTAAGGAAAGCTAAGGATAATAAAAAGTTTTATTTAGTAGTGCAGGGATGGGGAGAAAGTGAAGATCAAAATAGAGATAGGACTATTTCTTAGCCTGATTACTGGGAACAGAAAGAGAACAATTGGCTGTTTGATTCTGTTTTGTATTGGTTTCATCTGCAAAGCAAAACTATTTTTTGACCTAGAAAAGACAGATGATATATAGCTAATAGAGGTTGATATCCAAGATAAGTGAAGAAAAAGAAAATAAGAATCTAGTTGCCTCTAATGAGTTCAGTGAGTGAGTAAGCCAATCAGTAAATATTTATAAAGCATTTACTATGTTTAAGATACTGCTAAATGGGGAAATGGATTCAAGTCACTTGACCCCATTTCCCATACATAACATTCCATCTCTTTTGTGCCCTAGCTTAGACTGATGCTAATGTGAGGAACATTGTCCTTCCTTATCACTATCACTTAGAATGCCCACCTCCCTTCAAATCTCAGTGTAAGTGAAATTAGGAGTCCAAGGACAGGGGTTAGGATTCTGTCTCTGAGAATTGCTACAGTGTGACCTTTGGCAAGTCATTTAACCTCCATGGGTCTTAGTTTCCTCATCTGTAAAATGAAAAGTTTGGCTGTGATGGCTTCTGAGGTTCCTTCTAGTTCAAGGTCTATTCCTTTTCCCCCACCCTAAAATTACTTTCTATTGATTTGAATGTACTTTATCTTTATTTATCTGTGTACATGCTTTATAATCATTCCAGTGGAAAGTAAGATCATTGAGGGGACTGGCATGCTTTTGTCTTTGTATCACTAGTACTGAACCCATTACCTTAAACATGATTGGCACTCGATAAATATTGATTGAATTCATAGATTTATTAATCAAGGATTCTGAGATCAAAGGAAAATTAGATGTCAGTTCAGAACCAACATTTCGCAGGTAAGACAAGCAAAGTTCCAGAGATTTAAGGTGTATTGCCCAAGGTCATATGGCCAGAATTGAACTACCTAATTAAATAAAAAACAACAACAAAAAACTAGGTAATGTGATTGCTAACTCATTCTAAGTACTCTTTAACATACAATAGAGAACGAGAATATTGAAGAAGGCAAATATTATAATTTGGAATCTGCAAATTATAAGCCAATAAGCCCTACTTCAATTTCTGGAAGAATATTGAAGCATATTTTAAACATGGAGAATTAGTGGATAGAACGCCAACCTCAAAGTCAGAACAATTGCTGACATACACTGTCCGTATGACTCTGGATATGTTACTTAACCTCTCAAGGCCCCAAGTAATTCCCTGAAATTATAAATGTCAAAATAGTTGCCAATTTGAATGGAAAGAAGGAATTTCATCACCAGGAATTCCTTATTCTGATAAAATTCATTTTTGCATGCTAATCTCTATAACATTACTAAAGAACTATCAAACATCTAGAAAATAAAGTGGCAATCAAGAATTGTTCATTCCAAACTGGCCTTGTTTTCTTTTTTCAATAGGATCACTAAACTGATTATTTGGGGAATTGCTGTAAATATTGTTTATCCAGAAATTAGCAAAGATTTTGATAAATTCACAATGCTATTCTTATGGAAAAGATAGAGAGATGTGGACTAAATGATATTACAATTAGTTATTCATAACTATTGAATAGCTGGACCCAAAGTGTAGTTGATATTTCAATGTAAACTTGATAGGAGGGTTCCAGTAAAGTGCTCCAGGGATCTGTGCTTTACTCTGTGCTGTTTGATATTTTTATTAAACATTTGGATAAAGGAATAAGTACTGTGCTTATCAAATTTGAAGATAAAAAAAAATTGGGAGGGACAGCTAACACAATGGCTAATAGTCAGAACTTGTAATACAAGGAAAATTAGGAACCCCTGAGTAACCCCTAGCTACTGACAAGCCCCCTAGGATCCCGTGACTCCTTCCTGTAATGTCAATAGATAGGACCATCCCCACTGAGAGATAACCTGGCAGATCCTATCTAGCAGATATCCCTGAGACTCCTTGGTTCCTTCCTGGAATGTCAATAGATAGGACCATCCCACTGAGAGATAACTTGATAGACCCTTCCTGGGAGATATCCCTGGGACTCTGTGACTCCACCAAGGAATGTAAATGAGATTATCCCACTAGTACGATAACCTGACTGAATCTTTTGATCAGCCAGGACCTTTGTTCCTCTTCCCCCCTACTCTGTACCCCCATATCCTATATAAGCCAAGCCATCACCCCAACACATTTGCCATTGATTTGTGGTGCCGTACCCCGATGGCCGCCGGCTAATAAATTCTCCACTTAAAACTTATACTCTGTGGTGTGTCTCGCTCGCTTCTGGTACAACAAACTGAAAGCTAGAACAGTGGACCAAGTTGAATAAAATGAAATTTAAAAGGAAAAAAAATGTTAAGAACTGCCTTGGGGTTAAAAGAAAATTAACTTAACAAGTAAAAGATTATCAGAATGGTTAGGCAGCAGTTTTCTGGGAAAACATTTGGGAGTTAGATGTCACTTATTTTGAGTTTATATAAAAATGCTATTGTCAAGAAAATGAATTTAATTTTGGATTTCATTAATAAAGCATGGCACCAAGGACTGAGGAGATGATGTTCTGCTATGCTCTGTCCTTGTCAGACAACACATAGAATATTATACTTACTAAATATACAGAAGGATATTTATTAGTCTATTAGATACTGTTAGAGTTTATTAGAATCTAAACAAAGGAGAGCAACTTGGATGGTGGGGGAATTTGAATTTATTCCATAAAGCTCCCATGAGCAAGGGATGTTTAGTCTGGTTGAAAAATAACTGAAGGTGAGACATCATAAGCGTCCTCAAGAATTTTAAGAGATACCATATGGTAAAGAAGATTATATATTGTAATAGAGAGAGTACTGGGTTTAGAGTCAGAGCAGCCAAGTCTGAATCCTGTCTCTGTCACCTATTACCTATTTGATTATGAATAAGTAATTTGACCTCTTTAGCTATCACTTTCCTCCTTTGCAAAATGAGAGAGTTGGATTAGATGACTTCTAAGGTCCCCTCTGGCTCCAAATCTATGATCTCATGTTCCATTCTTAACATACAGAACCACTTTTTAGACTTTTAAAAAAAACAAAATAGGTAATAATGCATATCAGCATATATTCCTTCTTTTTAGACCCAAAGGGCAGAAAGAGGAGCAACAGATAAAAGCTACAAGAGGAAATTTCTTTGTTCTAAGAGGAAAATGAGTAATAGTTGAAATTGTACCAAAATAGTATAGCCTTACTCAGAAGGTAATGCATTACCCCTCACTGGATGTCAAGACTGGATGATCATGTATTTAGCTACTTATTTGATATGTATTTAATATGACTTTTTATTATACAGGAGATTCTTGTTTACATACAGATTTTGCTAGTTGTCCAGTGAGTTCCATTCCAACTTGAAAATCTTTGATTCTTTAATGACTCCCATTAAATAGAAGTTTGAGACTTATAAAGTACTCTCTTCACATCAACCTTATAAAATAAATAATGTTAGTATTACCAGTAAGTATTGCTATATATGACAAAACTGGCCACCTGGTAATAATTGCCTTCTACTCTTTCTTCCCTTCTGGTAATAGTTCATGCCAGACCATCTATGAAATTACCCATGAATCTTGGCTTTGAGCGTTAGCTTCCCTCTAGTCATCACCCCATTTATTGGAAAGTAAAGATCTTGTTGTCTAAGATCTTCATATTTTTGCTCTTTGGCCTCTCTCTGTCTCAGTCTCTCTGTCTCCTTGGAGATTTAGTCAACCACCCCTTGTTACAACAATAAGCTCATTATCCTTGAAGTGAAAGAAAAGATCCCAGCTCAGTTTAAAATCTACTTTGGGGGGTATTTTATAGAATTGTTAATAAAAATTTAACCATAGCTTTTGAGCCTCAGATTAGGAGAATCCTTAATTATTAACCAGAAACTCAAATCTTTGCCACACCTTAATTCTTTATGAATTTCATTAATCCACCAGTCTCCCATCAGCCACTGGAGAAGGAAATGGCAAACCCCTTCAGTATCTTTGCCAAGAAAACCCAAATTGGGTGGTGAAGAGTTGACTATAACTGCACCAACTCAACAACAACAATAACATCTCTCATTAACCTCCCTGTACACAACCAATATACAACCATGTAATTCATGGTTGATCATAGAATTTTAAAAATACATTTCATTTTTATCAATTAACAAGCACTTATTTTCTTTTCATTCTACTCACCTTAAAAAAAGAAAGCCAAACCCCTCATAACCAATATGCATAGCCAAGCAAAACAAATTCTCATATCATCCATGTGCAAATATATATGCCTCATTTGACATCTTAATTCCATTACTTTTCTGTCAGGAGATGGGTAGCATGTATTCTTTTCAGTTCCCTGGAATCTTGGTTGATCATTGCATTAATCAGAGTTCTTAAGTCTTTCAGGGTTGTTTGTCTTTGTTTGTCAATGTTGTTATATAAATCCATCTCCTGTTTTTGTTCACTTCTTTCTGTATCTAAATCTTCCAAAGTTTCTCTCAAGTCATCCCTTCAGTCAATTCTTATGGAACAATATTTCATGATCATATATTTTATATAAGAAGAAAAAAAATCAAGATGAATATCTTAAGGAATCAGAGAAAGAAATTATATAAGAATGCCTAGGAAAAAAATTGTAAAGAGGAAAAAGTGAAAGAGAAACTCTTTGACTTCCCTCAGCCTCTCAGAAAAAAAAAAAACATTTCAGCCAAAATCTCTTATAGTTATTTCCTGATGTCTTAGCCACAGGGCCTAAACTGCTACTGTTAGAGTTCAGTCTTTATTTTTGGGATCATTATTGCTATTTTCCTTTATCTCCTCCTCTTTGGATACCACCACAGCTGGTGAAATTCAGTGCTAAGTCCTATCTCTCTTAAATTGCTCACATAGCAGTTCATAATGCATCCCTCTCCTGCCTCCCTGGTCTAGAGCAATTTTATCAAACATTTGGATAAAGGAATAAGTACTATGCTTATCAAATCTGAAGATGAGACAAAATTGGGAGAGACAACTAACACATTGGCTAATAAAGTTGAAGGCTAGAACAGTGGACCAAGTTGAATAAGATGAAATTTAAAAGGAAAAAAGTAAAGAACTAAAGAACTGTTAAAAGAAAATTAACAAGTAAAAGATTATCAGTATGGTTAGACAGCAGTTTTCTGGGAAAACATTTGGGAGTTATGCGGCATTTAATATGAGTTAATGTCTCTACAAGTGTCTCTACTAAAGTTATTTTTTTCTCTCTTTTTTTTGGAGGGGGGAAGGCAGGGCAATTGGGGTTAATTGACTTGCCCAAGGTCACATGGCTACTAAGTGTGTCAATGTCTGAGGCTGGGTTGAACTCAGATCTTTTGCCATTTGAGTTAGTCTATTTTTAAGGTGTTTTTTTCTTCAGTATTTTTTGGGTCTCCTTTAGCAAGTCATTGACTTGTTTTTCATGGTTTTCTCGCATCACTGTCATTTCTCTTCCCAATTTTTCCTCTACACCTCTTACTTGCTTTACAAAACCTTTTTGAGCTCTTCCATGGCCTGAGAGCAGTTCATGTTTTTCTTGGAGGCTTCTGAGGTAGTCTCTTTGACTTTGTTGACCTCTTCTGGCTGTATGTTTTGGTCTTCTTTGTCACCAAAGATAGATTCCGAAGTCTGAGTCTGAATCTGAGACCATTTTCACTGCCTGTTCATATCCCCAGCCAACTACTTAACCCTTGAGCTTTTCATCAGTGTATGACTGCTTGTAGAGTACAGTACTTTGTCCCAAGCCTGAGGGGTTGTGCTGCTGTTATAAGAGCTATTTCTACACAGCAAACTCTGCCACACCAGGGCTACTCCTCCCACAAGAACCATGAACCCGGACCGGACTCAGATCTAAGCTGGCTCTGCACTCCCACTCAGATCTGCCACTTAATTCCTCCCACCGGGTGGGTGTGGGGCCTGAAGCAACTCCAGCTGTAGTTCTGTAGCTGCAACACTCCAGCTGCCCCTGGGTGGTGGCCAAACTGTGATCTCCTTTCACTCCGTCCCAGCAGCTTTTCTCACTAACCTTCTCTGTTGTCTTCGGTGTTTGTAGGTTGAGAAGTCTGGTAACTGCCACAGCTCACTGATTCAGGGCACTAGGGCCTGTTCGGCCCAGCTCCTGGTCTGGTTGGTCTGGCCACAGCTCACCCTGGGCTCTGCTCCACTCTGCTCCCAGGTCCGTGCGTGATAGACCTTACCCAGCGACCATCCAGGCTTTCCTGGGCTGGACCCCTGCTTCCCTCTGCTATTTCATGGGTTCTGCAGTTCTAGAATGTGTTCAGAGTCATTTTTATAGGTGTTTGGAGGGACCTTGGGGGGAGATCACACAAGTCCCTGCTTTCCAGCTTCCATCTTTGCTCAGCCCCACCAATGCTTACCATTTCTAAAGCAGTGTCCCAAAATGTGTTAAAATCTTTTCTCTCATTGTATTCTCATGAAAACCATGAAAAGTAGGTAAGGAAGGTCTTATCCCACATTTTCAGATAGGGACATTGAGGTATGGATTGAGTGACTTACTCAAATGCATATAAGTTAGAGAGTGAACTGGGAGCAAATAGAACCCAGGTCTCCTAACTCCTATAACTGCAGAGAAAGGACTAGGAGGGGATTCCAGAGAAAATGTAACATGGAAGAATATTATGCTCAGGGATTCATACTGTAGGAGAATGGCCAAGCTTTAGAGGTCTAAAATGAGATGGAGGAAGGATGTAACTCTCCCCCCACCACCTTAAAAAGTAAAACCACACCAAATGACACTCTCATTGAATAGGAACTTTGAATGATCACTCATTTTAAGTGAAATTCATAAGATAAATGTGCTTTAAAATTGTCCTTAGCCCTAATGTGAGAAGTCAAATGAGTGAAAATCAGACAGAAGGAAGATAACAAGACCTTGAGAGATCATTAATTGCCCTCTCAGGATATCAAACTCTGACCCTGGAAACATCAGCACTCCTCAAGAGCCTCTGGAGCTCCCTGCTCCCCAGTGCCTTGGTAAAGCAAACACCTCTGCCCATTACAGATGAGTTAAGTATCCACTTCAACCAGATTTTCCTTCCTTTATGAGGCAGAGGAATCTCTGTGCCCAAAGGTATACATTTTTTTTGGCAGCTATGGCTATGTGGGGACCAAAATAAGAAAACAGTATCTTCAAACTACTGAACTGAGTTTCATGTACTCTGCATCTGTATTCAGGTCTGTCTTCCTCCATATTTCAAGGATTGAAAATTAATTTGCTCAGTAATGTCATCCCCTTATTTTAATTTTTGTTGTAAGGTGTCACTCCCTAATCCTAATCCCATCCTGGGGAATTAGAAATTCCAATAAAGATGGCCAAATAGACCTAAGATTCAAGGGTACTTTTAAAGGGATGAATTGAAGTGATACTGAGAAATGGAACAGGTGGTTAGACAGACAACTATGTGAATAATTCATGGGTAATGTGTCTGGAAAAGTATTCCACCCTCTGGCCTTAATTTGGATAAGGTAGATTTTTTCTAAAGGATGCAAGTTTGTAATCCAATTATTTCCTGTGTTTTAAATTTTCACTTGAATTTCTTTGATTGGAATTCCACTTGATCAAGGTGAAACTCATTACTCTCAAATATTCGATTTTATTGCTTAAAATTGGATTTATTTTTAATTGCTGCAGAGAGCAATAAAGGAAGAAAGGAATCCTGAAACTTCATAAGGAGACAAGATATTGAGCATCTTGATCCTCTTTTGACCTCCCAAATCAGTCCTCTTACTCAACTCCATAGGAAGGAGGGTGGGGAGCAGCTTGTTGAGGCATCCACAGAATGCTATCCTGTGAGATAGAAAGGAACAGTGTTTGAAAAGACTTCTGACATAGAGTATTCTCACTGGACCAGAATGACAGAGAATTCTCTTTATTATTACAAAAGAAGAAATTATTCAAGTGTCAAATTATAAGCTCTTCCTCTCCAGGAAAAGTAAACTGAACACTTCATTATTACATTGGAGCCTATGAAGTAGTAGTGAAAATTACAGAGTTCATAATAATCTACATTGGGAGAATAAGTTTCCTATGTTGATGAAAAAAATAACTATTTCCCAATATTGTTACTTAATGCCAAAATTCTAGGTGTTCCTAATTCTCCAGAGGGTTGGAATTCTTTGTTAGAAGGTAGCCACCATATGATATCTTTTTGATGTTGTCCATTGAGAAGTAAAGGACCACATAATCAGTGTGTCAGAGGTAAGACTTGAACTCAGGTCTTCTTGAGTTGGAGGATAGGTCTGTTTACTATACCACGCTCCCTCTCAATGACAATGGTTGTCATTTCTAAAGGCCTTTAAGATCTACAAAGCCCTTGACATAAATGATGTCAAATTGTTACTCAACAACAATCCTTTATGGTCAATGCTCTTATTTCTCCTTTTGCAGATATAGAGAAACCAAAAACATCTAGCACATTATCTTATACACAGAGATAGATACTCATTCTATTATTTAACTAATATAGGGAAGTCCCAATTGGGGCAATTCCACTTACCAATGCAGGTAAGTACCTTTTCTGCAAGGGAGACTCCTTGAGCACTGAGAGAATAAATGACCTACCAAGCTCACATAGATAGTACATGCCTCTCTGTCCCAGCTAAGCACGCTTTGTCTTTGCTTTTCCATTTTATTCCCCTACTCCTTCCACTCCATCATTTCATCTGGTTGTTTGTGTCCTAATAACCACTTTGTGTTTTGTTTCCATTGGGTCATCTTCTCTTAAGGGTCCCCTGGTCAAATATCTTCTCCACTGCTCTGTTACTGATTTCTTCAATTCTTGGGATTACAAGTATAGCCTGTGTAAAATGCATATTCCAGGGAGGAGTAATACATGAAGCAGTAATTTTTATCTTTTATCTTTAATTGAATCAGTTTCTACTGTGGCAGTCAGCTGAGATCAGGGTCCTGAGAACTGAAAAGTTTTTATGGAAAGGAGTAATATCTTTTTTAAGAAAGAGTGATAAAAAGGAGGTGGTAAAAGGAAATCAGTTTTAGACCATGGGAGGATATATCTTCTATGGGGCCACAGAAAAGATTAATTAAGTACTGGCATCTATTTTAATTCTTGTTTCCTCACTTCTGTGGGAAAGCTCATCTGGGGGTTACTTCTAATAAAAGTCTGATTGCTTTCTGTTCCAGACCTAATAAAATTCTGATGTAGACATTTGTCTTAAGTATTCCATCTCTCTCCCAACCCACAAAATATGTCTTTTTTCACTTTCAGTGCCCCCATCTCATACTACCCTGCTGCTCTCATGTTCGCTCTCCTGTCACAGATGAGGAAATGCATCTGATCAAATGATTTATATAAAGAGCTCACCTTGAAATCAGGAAACACGGGTTTGAATCCGACTTCAGACACACTACCTTTCTGATAAGTTTAAGTCAATTTTTCCTCTCCATCTCAATTTTCTTATGTGCCAAATGTAAAATTCCTCTGGGTCATTGTGATAACTGCTCATTGTGTACTTCAAGTGCAAAATACATGTAAATGATTAGCATTATCGATATTGTTTTTCCTAGAACTCCTTGAGACAATTTTAAAAAGCACTACAAGAAGAGGGGAATGTTTAACACATAGGGATTAATCAGCACTGATGATGGGGAAAGTCTTTGGGGTGAAGTGCCTTGTTGGCCCTTCATTTCGAACCTTCTAGGCAACTAGCTATTTACTCTATCTTCATATAAGGCTTGCTGTCATTTTCCTATTAGACACCTATAGATAGATTTGGAATCAGGGGACTTGAATTTCAATCATGGCTCTGCCATTTATTACATTTGTGATCTTAGGAAAGCTACTTTTCTCTGCACCTCTGCTACATCATTGTCAAAAGAAGTGGGTTGAACTAGGTGAATTATGTATTCCTTCCAGTTCTAATGTTATAGGATCTTACAATTCTAAATGATATTGGAGATCTCTGTTAATTATATTGTGGTTGTTCAGTCATTTTCAGTTGTGTCTGACTCTTCATGACTCCATATGGATTTTTCTTAGCACAGGCACTGGAAGGTTTGCCATTTCCTTCTCTAGCTTACTTGACACATGAGGAACTGATGGAAATAGGGTTAAGTAACTTGCCCAGGGTCACATAGCTAGTAATTTTCTGAGGACAGATTTAAACTCAGGAATATGACTCTTCTTGACTCCAGGACTGGCACTCTATCCATTTCACCACCTCTTTTAGTCTTAAAATGCAATTATTCTATTAAGCCCAAGGGAGATTTGGAGACAGATAATAGTTCTAGAAACCTGTCAGAAATGAGAAGATAATTTTTAGCTTTCATAATACTAATGAAGAGAAATGTGAGGCTAAATGTCTAACATTCTATATAGATTTTTTTAAATTACGTCTGGCCTTGAAATCCTGTTCTATTCAACTAGGAACCATCCTATTTCATATACCTTTACATTCAGGTTTAAAAAATCTTGTACATGATGGTAGAAAAGGGCAGGAATAGAGTAGAATCAATTGATTTTTGGCGAATCTGGATGAAATGCTGAATATGTGCATAGGAAAAAACATTGTGTTATAGAAAAAAGTGCAGGGTTTAGAATCAGAGGACCTGAATATGAACCCTGACTGTGTTGCATATTACTTGTATGTGTGATCTTAGACAAGTTACTGTCTTGAGCTTGTTTCCTTATTTATAAAATAAGGGAGTTGGATATGATGAATGCTAAGGGAAGTCCTTTGATTCTATGACTCATTCATTCAAGTTCTCATGTGACATTGCTTGAACTTCTTGTACTCTATGTGGCACTGTAGTTATTTAAGAACATAACTTTCTTTCATATTCGAAGGCCATTGAGTTCAGGGACTGTATTATGTCTTTTTTGTACTATAACTGCTTATTATAGTGCTTTGCTCAAAGTAGGAGCTAGTTCCCTGACTCATTTTATTCTCATTAACCAACCTTTCCATAGTCTCACTTTTATTCAATTTTTCCTTTAGTGACATAATTAGAGGCTTTTCTGACCTAGAATATTTTCATCCTTCAATTTCAATGACAAAATATTCACCCTTATCCATGCTAATGATATAACAGTACTTTTTAGATATGAAGTACTACTGTCCAAACTTTAAGACAATGCTAAAAATAATTTTTAACATTGATGACTCAAGGACAAAATACAGGTGATTTTTTTCATTAAAGAGATCCCCACTGCTCTCAATGAACTCTAAATAGTCAGCTAATGGACCCAAGCCAGGTGTTCAAATATCCAAGCCCTGATTTCAATAACATATTTTGCTGGGATGATTTCCAAAACTCTAAAAGAGCAAAGACCATAATTCTTTAAAAGAATCAACCAACAGCAACAACAGCGATGACAGCCCAACATTGGGACATTATTGAAATTGGATATTTTGAAACTTCTATAGTAAAGCAGTGATATAAATTCTTTGGGAAGGAAAGAGGGGTTTAGGATAATACAATATACAAATTCAAGGAATTTAAAATAAGATTCCTTAAAATAGAACAAAACAAGCGAACAGCACCTGCTTACTTTCACCTTTTTCATAGCATCCCAGGCAGAGGCTAGATTTTCCTCAAATGGGAGGTCTTATTCTTGGGGCTATAATCAAGTGAATAATAGAAACAGACAGGATCCCCTGAACACCATCTGCTAAAACTGTACTCTATCTAGCGGTAGAATTGTCACTGCTTTGTCATTTCTATCTGTGTGGATTCATATCTGTATGGAGTCTCATCATTAAAACTTGCAAGGCTGGGGGAGGTCATAGGATCTCATCTCTGACACTTACCGGCAATGTTACAGCATATAGCAATTGTTGTTGAGTTGTTTTCAGTTCTGTTGGACTTTTTGTGTCCCCATTTGGGGTATTCTTGGCAAAGATACTGGAGTGGTTTGCCATTTTCTTCTCCAGCTCATTTTATAGATGAAGAAACTGAGGCAATTAGGGTTAAGTGACTTGTCCAGATTCATACAGCTTGTAAGTGTCTAAGATCACATTTGAACTCAGGGAAGATGAGTCTTCCTGACTCTGAGCTCAGCATTCTATTCACTGAACCACGTAGCTGCCTGAAATGGTTAATAATTTTTTTTAAATTCTTTTATTTTGCAGGGGGGGAAGGCAGAGCAAATGGGGTTAAGTGACTTGCCTAAGGTCACACAGCTAGTAATTGTGTCAAGTGTCTGAGGCTGGATTTGAACTCAGGTCCTCCTGACTCCAGGACTGATGCTCTACTCACTGCGCCACCTAGCTGCCCAATAAATTCTTTCTGACAATTCTGACAATACTAACTGACCTTAAGCAAGTCATATCATCTCTTTGCACCTAAGTATTTTCATTTGTAACATGATAGGGTTGTATTAGATGAAGTCTAATAATCCTTGAAGCTCTAAATCCTCTGGTTTAGAATTCACATTTTGTTAGGCTGACCATTTCCTATATATTTCATTCCAGGGGGCATAGAATAGTTCAAAGTGATCAGAAGCTTTTTGCAAAGTCAGACAATCTTTTCTTCCATTCTGTTTCTTTACCATACCTACTACTTGAAATGAAGTCAAATAGATATCACTGACTCCTCCTATTCCAGTGAAGTTTCAACTATGGAAGATACAGGTAGAAGAAATTCCTCATTATTATTATTTCATTCTTGGTGGGTAATTTAACTAGAATCCATAGACAGAGACATATGAAAAGAGGTAAATTATTTGCCACCAGAGAGAGCTTAATAAATCTTTGTTCAATTGGATTGAATCATTCTAAGGATTATGTTATTTTCACTGAATGTTTCCAAAATCAGAGCCTGGGTTATTTTAGACAGTTAAGATGAACTGACGTGTTTCTTTGAGGTTTCCTTTCATAAAATGTTACCTATTTTTAAACTCAGAAACACATTATAGCTTCATTCTATTTTGATCTTTCACAATTTTAAAGATCACATCGCTATTTATTCTGTCCTCTGCAAGTTTTGCCATAAAGCCAAAGGCAATAAAATTCTGCCCTGACATGTTTGATTCAAGTGTCAAGTCAAATGAGTAGTACAGACATTAAGTGCTATGGGAGTTCAGTGAAGGAGGAGATATCTTTGAACTGGAATGGAAAGGGAATTCTTTAACAGAAAGGTTTATTGATGCTTTTTGTTTCATTTTATGACCCTTATTTCTGAATATAACCCTCCTTTCTTGCTTACCCTTGTAACATGGATTTTTTTAAAAAAGGGTTCATTAAAATCAATTACGTATCAATTGTATTTGACAGTATATTGCAACATCATTTCTCAAATGAAAAGAGAGAGATGTTTTCTCATCTCTCCTTTGGTACCAAGCTTGGTCATTAGAATTACACAATATTCAGATTTATTTTTATTATTCTTTCCCTTTACATTCTTGTGTTCACTGTAATATTTTTCCCCTGGTTCTTCTTATTTCTTGCCTCTGATTACAGTGACTGAGTGAACCTGGACAATTCAGTGCTCTCTCACTGTAATCTCACAGTAACCTCTCAGAGATCTGGGAAACTCATTAAGAATATAAGTTGCAGGGTAGTTGATGACCTACGTTGATACAATGAGTTTCCTCCCAAATCAGTGAAATCACAGGTCCTGTCATGATCCCTGTGCCCTATTTCCTTACTCTACTCTGTATCTGCTCATGCTTCCCTGAGCATGTCTGAATTTCTCATATTTGTTGCTTATTATGGCACAATAATATCACATTCATGTACCAAAATTTGTTTAGTCATTCCTCAATCAATGGGCACTCATTTTGTTTCCAATTGTTTATTAACACAAAAGTGTTGCTAATTACTTTTTGGTATATAAGTGATCTTTCTGTCTTTAACCTCCTTGGAGAATATGTCTAATAACAAGATTTGTGGTACATAAGGTACAGACATTTTAGAAACCTTTCTCTTCACATAATTCCAAACTTCTGGAATGATCAGAACAATTCACAACTCCACAAACAGTTCATTAGTGTCCCAGTAGATAGGAAATTCTTCATGGAAGAGATGAGACTTAAGCTGGCCCGTGATGGACGAATCAGATTAATAAAAGGCAGAAAAGAAGGAAAAAAGACATTCTAAGGGGAATACAGAGATAAGTAAGGCATATTTAGAAGATGGTATTGATAATGACCTACTTTGAGCAAGGACAAGTTGGATCTGGGCTATAGATGAAACTTTTGAGATTTACAATCCAGGATAAGGACTCAGGGCTTTATCCTTCAATGTGAATCACAGAAGGTTATTGAATGAGAAGGTAACAAAATAAAGTAGTGTTTTTAAAAAGGCGAATCTTGTGTAAAAGAACTGGAAGCAATGAAGTTTACTAGAAGGGTCATACAATAGAGTTTGGATTATGAGAACAATGAGAATAGAGAGTAAGGGTTAAATTACAAAGACATGTGGAAGACTTGATCCTCTGTGGAACTACCTATAGGAATTACTTCTTCTATTTAGATTTTGTGCAGGGCCTCTTCCAGGACAGTGATAAGCAGCATCGGCAAGAACATGCCTTTCTATTTTATGATTTACATAATATTCATAATCAGAAATTATTGAGTACATTGGGTAAGATGAAGGGTTTATGGGAGGTCATTGCCATGTTTCCCAAAGAATGAGAATACATGAAAGGATTCCCAATGAAGAGAATACACAAGTTAACAAGATGCTAAATTTATAGACGTAGCAAAGAAGGGAAAACGTGGTGCAGTAAAAGGAATGCTTTGAATTTAGATTATAAGGGTTCAAATCCCAGCTCAGCCAATTACTACCTGGGCAAATCACTTAACTTGTGTGGTCCCCATTTTTCTCACCTCTAAAGTGAAAGGATGGGGCTAGATGATCTTTAAAGTCCCTGACAGCTCTAGATCCATGATCCTGCCCCTGTGGTATGGGGAAACCATACTTCACTGAACCTCACTTTCCTCAACCATAAAATGAATGGACTTGGACTAGATGACCTCTGATTGGATCTCAGTGGGGTAGTCTTAGATTCATAGGACTTGGAGCTAGAACGGATTGTAGAGGTTGTATCAATAATAGTCAGAATTTACATACCATTTTAAGGATTTGTAAAATGCTTTACAAATATTATTTCATTTTTCCTCACAATAACCCTGAGAGTTAGGTGAT
This sequence comes from Trichosurus vulpecula, assembly GCF_011100635.1. Classification (NCBI taxonomy): domain Eukaryota; kingdom Metazoa; phylum Chordata; class Mammalia; order Diprotodontia; family Phalangeridae; genus Trichosurus; species Trichosurus vulpecula. The sequence continues at coordinate 102,629,797 of NC_050577.1, read as the reverse complement.
ATTATTACCCCCATTTTAGGGAAGAAGAAATGGAGGCAAATAGAGGTTCAGGGATTTGCTCAGGGTCACACAACTAGTAAGTATTGAGGCCATATTTTAACTTAGGTCTTCTGACTCTAGAGCCAGTATGCATTCTACTATTTCATCTAGCTACTTCTAAGGAGGCATCTGACGGATTGTGATACTTTCAGTGTAACTTACTTTCATAGGCAGTTTAGTGGTGCAGTGGATAGAGGGCTGGGACTAAAGTCAGGAAGACTTGAGTTTAAATGTGTCCTTAAACACTTATCAGCTGTGTGACCCTGGACAAATCATTTAACCTCTGTTAATCTTAGTTTCCTTAACTGTAAAATGGGGATAATACTAGCACCAACCTCAAAGGCTTGGTGTGAGGATCAAGTGAGGTGATATTTGTAAAGTGGTTAGCACAGTACCTGCCACACAGTAGGGACTCAATTAAAAAAATACTTGTTTCTTTTTTATTTAAGTGAAGTGGTATATTTAGAATCCTGGATTTGAATCCTGCCTCTGACTACCTGTGTGATGAAAGCAATATATTTAACCTCTCCCTGGGTCTCAGTTTCCTCAACTGTAAACTGAGAATAAGATATCTAATATCTACCTCACAGAGTTAGTGTGAGGTTCAAAGAGAAAATATATGAAATGTAGAACCAGAGAAGTGTTCATTATTATAATCTAGTCCAGTTGTCTCATTTGATATATGAGAAAACTAAAGCTCAGAGAAAGTAAGTGACAGGCATGTGAAGATGTCAGTTACGTGTAAATACTATTTGTGGGATGTAAATTGATATATTCAGATTACAAATCCAATCCTTAGAATTTATTCTGAATTGAGAATCAAGAATAAACCAAATATTTTTCCCACTTCCCTCTTTGCTCGCTTTCCTTTGCTTTTGTTCAACCAGTTAGTAATACATAAGACAAGTAAATGAGGAAACAAATGCGGTAGAACTAGTTCTAGAATTAAGAAAACTTAAGTTTGAGCTTCTGCTCTTCTCAACCAACTATAGGTGAGTAATGGTAACAATATGAGCCTCAGTTTATTCATCTGTAAAATGAGGGATTGAGCTGGATGTTATCTAAAATTCCTTCTACATTCTGCCTCATAGTAGGCACTTAGTACATGATTATTGATTGCTTCTATAATTCCATAATTAGAAAGATGATGTCCATTTCTACAAATAGCTACACAAATACTCCCAATAACCTTCCTTGGGTTACTGCTATATTAAAATTAAGTATAACAGATAAGTCCTGAGATGGAGAGCAAAGATAAAAATAAAACCATATTTTAAGTAAGTAAGTAAGTAAGACTTCAAACCATTGGTTTTCAACTGGCTATTCCATGCTCACAGAGTTGAGAGACAGACATTTTCCCAACCAGTTAATATCTTCTTTATATCTTATTCTCAAAAAGCCTTGTATTATGAGGATTGTTTTCTTTTTACATGAAACTTTACCCTAATCTATCCTTATCATGCTTCTCAGTGTTTGTAAGCCAATCGGTCATTCTGTAATCTACTCTCCTTGTTGCACTCCCCTCCAGGGTGAGGATAGCCCCTTCTCCATTAACTGCAATAATTAACATTTCTCCTTCAAATTCTGTTCAGGCTGTTTCTACTTCCCTCTCTACCCTTTTATTTCAGGAAGCATAGCTGCCCATCAGCTAGTGAAAGTCTGTCAACCAACCAACCAGTCAACAAGCATGGATTAATTATCTACCATATGCCAGGAACTTGTCTAGATACCACGGCTATAAAGACAAAAACAAAACCACCTCTGCCCTAAAAGAGCTTCCATTCTGACAGTTACATAGTTCCCATAAACATAGCTGATCTAATAAATTCAATAGTAATTAGTTCTATAAATTTTAAATCCCTAATATTTATAGAACTCTGGTAGCCTAGTAAAGCTACCAAGTTTAGTTAAAACATACTCTTTGCTCTCATGGAACTTATAGTCAGTATGTTAAGGGGAAGGGATAGTCAATAACAGTGCAGCATATGAGGGTGGGTAAAGTGAAATATTCATTTAAATGAGTCTGATGTTTCCAAGTTTTGTTCTACAACTTGGACAGAGAACTTGTCCAATGAAGGCAACCAGAATGCTGGTCTTACTCTCCCAAATGCCTTAATTTAAGACACTGGGGAAATCTGTCAAACTCTTTAATGTATGAGTCACACATTAAATGATATATTTATCTCTGGTCAGGTGAGGACACTGGCTAATTTGATGGGAGAATAAGGTCATTTTAGTGTAAAGGAAAAGCAAGGATAAAGTAGGTTTGAATGTAGTTACAATACCTGCATAGTGGTGTTAATGGTTTGGATTTCAGATATGGTTAAAGATACATAAGCAGAACGAGAAATATAAATGCAAAGGAATTTTCCAATCCCTTCACCCTCTTGAACTGGAGGACAGAGAATCCAAATGATCAAAAAGAGTGGAAGACTATCTTACAAATTAGGTTCAACACAAATGTACTAATCATCTATCATGTGCAAGGTACTATGCTTGGTGCTGTAGGTATAAAAATGCAAAAAACACAGACCCAACTTGTAAGGAATTAATATGAAGGACATGTATGTAAATAGTTACACTGCAAAGCAGAATATGAGGTCCACTGAGAGTGCTATGGGAAATTTGAGGAAGAAGACATTTTAGGTGAGGGAGTCTGAAGAGGATATTGCATCTGAGATGAGCTTTGAAGAAAGGAGTAGACTTCATCAAATAAAGAAAAGACAGCAATCTTTTCAGGTAACATGACACAGAGTGGACAAAGAAATACAGAGAAAAGAGACAATACCATGTAGGGGAATAGCTTGAAATAAGATTGGAAAAGCCGGATGTAGACACCTTATTGAGGACCTTGAATGCCAGAACCAGTAACTGGCAGAGATCTTAGAGATCAACCAGTCTAACCAGAGAAGTTAAGTGATTTGCTCATACCCACACATGTTGTAGGACCAAGAGTTAAGGAATTAAAGCTAGGTCTTATGACTCAAATCAAACCAGTCATGTTGATTTTCTGACTTCTTCAAAAGAGCAGGAGAAACAGAAGACAAATTGCCAGGGGTTTGGAGATTGAATAAAATTGTAGCAATGAAGGGAGAATAATCAGATATTATAGAATTGTTTTTTTTAAGATTAAATCAGATTTGATTATGTTCCTAAGGTGAATGGAAAGATCTAATAGGGAGTGAAAGATGGAACATATATAAAAGAATGACAGATGGAGGAAGGTCTCAAAGATGGGAGGTAATGAGGTTGAAGATACAGGTGGAGGTTAAAAGACCATGGTTAGCAAGTCAGTCTGTGGTAACAAAATAGAATTAAATTGTCACACAGTGATATCCAACTCATGGTCAGTGATTCTTAGAGTTGTAAGGAACCTTAGCAGTTTCCTATTAGAGGTCCCTAATCAGTACTGAATGACCTTGACAATATGTCCTCAGAAAGGTAATCCAGTTTCTGTTTATATGCTTTTGCTGAGAGGTGATTCATTACCTCAATGAGGCATCTCACTCCATTTGTTCTCAGCAGCACCGAATTTAAGCAACTGCCTTGCCTAGGCCAAGTTGACAGTTATATAATTACCCCAGCTGGGAAAATAACACACTTCTTTGAAAGGCTATTGATCTGGTTTTCTAACCAAATGTTCTTATTCTTTCTACTCTTTTCTACAGATTACTTTTCTCAATTTAATGGGAACAGTTAACCAGACATGGGTGAGTTCATTCATTCTCTTGGGTCTGTCTAGTGACTGGAAGACTCAGGTCTCACTCTTTGTTCTTTTCCTGGCAATGTACCTGGTCACTGTGCTTGGAAATATCCTTATAATCATTCTGATCCATCTTGACAGCCATCTCCACACACCTATGTATTTCTTCCTCACTAATCTCTCTCTTGTGGATGTCTCTTATGCTACCACTATTGTCCCCCAGTTGTTGGTTCATTTCTTGGAAGAGGAGAAATTAATTTCTTACCTGAGCTGTGCAGCTCAGTTATTTTTCTCTCTGGGGCTAGGTGGCATTGAGTTTGTTTTGCTTGCAACAATGGCTTATGACCGCTATGTGGCAGTTTGCGACCCTCTGCGCTATTCAGCCATCATGCATGGTGGGCTGTGTGTCAGGCTGGTAGCTGCCTCCTGGTTTGGTGGTTTTCTGAATTCTCTCATGCAGACTGTCATCACGTTCCAGCTTCCCACGTGCACAAATCACATCATTGACCACATATCGTGCGAACTCTTAGCTGTAGTCAGATTAGCCTGTGTGGACACTTCTTCCAATGAGGTTGCAATTATGGCTTCCAGCATCATCCTGCTCATGACCCCATTTTTGTTGGTTCTGCTGTCCTATATCAAGATCATCTCAACTATCCTGAAGATCCAGTCCACAGAGGGAAGGAAGAAAGCCTTCCAGACTTGTGCTTCCCACCTGACAGTGGTGGCTTTGTGCTATGGGATGGCCATTTTCACTTATATCCAGCCCCACTCAACCCCTAATATCCTGCAGGAGAAGATGATCTCACTATTCTATGCTCTATTAACACCCATGTTGAACCCTGTGATTTACAGTATGAGGAATAAGGAAGTGAAGGGAGCCTGGCAGAAACTTCTAGGGAAATTCGATGAAATAAAATTGAAGCTGACAACCTCATGAGTCACAGGGAAAGGCCACAGTGTCTTGTACCCTCCCACCCTGTCCTGACTATGACAAGAGCTGCTCACATATCTCTCCTCTCCCTATTGAGAGATAGGAGAACTCTTCCTGGCCCTCTTTAGATAGGAAAGGTAGGCCAAAGAGGTAGCAGGCAGAATGTTGAGTGATACAATCAGGATTTACAAAGACAGAACTCATATCCTTTTTACATTTGCTTTCTATGTCCTGTCCTCCAACATGCTCCCTCTTCCCTGCCCCCACCCTGTGGGGCACCTTAGAGTACTTCCTTCTTCCTTCTTTTCAGCTTCCTTTTGTGTTTTGTCTTCCCCCAATAGGAGGAAGCTCTTCAAGGGCAGGGAATATCTTTCTTTTTTGTATTTATATCCCTGATGCCTAGCATAATGCCTGGCACTTGACATCTTATGTAAAATATTAAATTCTATTTTGTCACTTCGATTTACCATATTGATTACCCTCCATATCACCACCAATCATGAAATGAGCACCAATTCTTGAAATGAACAATTTCTTCTTAAGACAAAACGCATTTAAATGTAAGAAGATTTACTCAGAATAGCAAGTGACACATTGAGCCCAGCATAAGATAGTGAAACTGGGTGTATGTGCTTATGCGCCAAGGAAGGAATGACTTTTCTATTTTTTTAAATATAAAATTCCAGAACTCTATTTTGTGAAGCTTATTTTTTTTTTCTTTTTCATTCCTAAGGTTCAACATGTAGTTGTCAAAGCTTCCCTTCTCTGTACTTTACTTTCACTTCTTCCCCTTGCCCTTCCTCTTCCCTTAGCCCTTCCCCTTTCCCTTCTCCTCCTCTTCCTCTTCCTTCTTTCCTCCTCCTCCCCCTCCTTCTTTTTGCTGCAAACCATACTTGTCCTCCCATTTGTACTTCTCACTGGAAAAAAAAAACAAAGCCGTTATGAAATACGCATAGTCAAACAAAACAAGTTTGTACATTTAGTGTGTCTGAAAATGTGTCTCGTTCTGCATCTTGAATATATCTGCTCTTTGTTAAAAGGTGGGTAGCATTAGACAGAACATCTTAGCATTAAAATTAAGGAAGAAGTGCTTTGGCAGGGCCTTCTTCATTCTGGGGACATTGGTTATGTCTGTATGGAACACAAATAGATTGGAAGAGTTCATTTAGGGGAGAGTCATCTCTCGGGGATTTTAGATCAGAAGTTAGCCAAACCAAGAGTCTTGAAATTATAAGGATATAACCATAGGCCATTGATTCTTGAGAGAAATGTAAACTCATTCATTCAATAAGCATTAATTAAATGTAAGGCACTGCAGGGGTCACAGGAGATTCCAAGACAATATGGAAAACAGTCCCTATTCTCAAGGACCTAACAATTTAAGGAGTGATGCATTTACACAGCTGAATGTAAGCTCCTTAATGGAAGGGGACATTTGTCCTTGTATCACTACCACCTAACACAGTTCCCTTCCTATACTTGGTGCTTGACAAACAAATGCTTTTGGAGTATGATTGGGTAATTAAATATGTGATCTATTAGGAAGATCAGAAAAGGCTTCACATAGTAATTAACAATTGAGTTGAGTCTTGCAAGAAACACAACGTTCTAAGAGTGTGTGATGAGAAGGGAGTACATTTCTAGTCATGTGAGACAGCTTGTGCAAAGATACAGACAAGAGCAATGCAATCCTGAATTTGGGGAACAAGAAATAGGTGAATTTGCTCAAAATGGAGAGTGCATCGAGGGGAGTGATGTGAAATAACTGTGGAAAGGAGAGACAGTTCTAGTCTGTGAGGAGCTTTAATGCATAACTGAGAAATTCATATTTTATCATATGACCAATAGGAAGCCATTGAACATTCTTGAGTAGCACACAGACATGGTCAGACCAGATTTCTATATGTAAGCAAATAAATGGCATGACTGAGGGAACAAACGATTGAAGCAGTATGTGTTTGTGTGTGGGGTGTGTGTGTGCGCGCGCGTGTGTGTGTGTGTGTGTGTGTGTGTGTGTGTGTGTGTGTGTGTGTGTGCATCTGTGGTATAAATAGTGATTCCACACCTTTTAAGATTTTGCCTACAAAACCAATAGAGCCAGAGTAGGATAAATGGTTACGGCAAAAGTAAAAATCAGCATAAAGCATATCAAATGTTTCTATTTTAAAATGTCACAAGAAAATTGAAGAAGAGAGTATAGTATGTTGGGAAGAGTGCCAATTTGAGAATCAGAAGAGATGGATTTGAATTCCTGGCTCTATAATTTTCTTTCTGTATCTTTAATGTATGTGAACCTCAATTATGTCATCTGTAAAATAAGGGCCTGGCCTAGACAATTACTTCCTTTTCTGATCCTGTGAAGCTGTAAACTTAGGCAACTGTATGGTGAAGTGGATAGAACATTAGACTTGGAGTCAGGAAGACCAAGGTTCAAATCTGACCTCAAACACTTAGTCACTGTATTAACCTAGGCAAATCACTTGACCTCTGTCTGCCTCAGTTTTCTCATCTATAAAATGGCGATTGTTATAGAACCTACCTCCTAGAGTTATTCTGTTGATAAAATATTTCTAGTATTTTCAACATTAAAGCACAATACATGTGCTAACTATAGTTATTAGTGTTATTAATAATGTTAATTACTAATAACATTGACTATTACTCATATTTACAATAATAATACAAGTTATTCACAGTGTAAATACTTATTGATAGAAATAATAATTAATAAATGGTAATTATTACTTGTTAATATTATTTACTATAATTGCTATATTATATTATTGATAATAACCCCACCCCCTACTATTCTTACTCCTACTACTTCTACTACTGCTATCTATAAACTTGGCTTTAAGTTGAAATCGATGTCCTTCATGCAGGAAGGTGAGTCAAACACACAGCAGAAAGGACAGTCAAACACACAGAGGCAAGAACAAAGGACAGAAGTCTAAGTTCATGGCCCTTTTAAAAGAAACTTTAGTCTCCAATAACCTTTCTTTTCCTTTGTGACTCACCATAACAGTCCCATAGAAGACCTTACCAACTCTGGTTAAGTGACCCAGTGATGTCTATGCTGCCATATTAAGAGAGTATCAAATTTGCCCCTATTGGAAATCCTTAAATGAATAAGAGGAAGAAATAATAAAGTAGATGAGACAGGAACATTGGGGTTAAGAGAAGTGAGGGAAAATTATCTATCATTTCAAATTTTTGATTCTCAGAATTTTCTTTCCCCACAAAAGAGTCTATACCTGGTATCTACTTTCCTGCCTCTGTCTCCACATCAGATAATTGGCTTTGTAGACTTCCCATATATTTCTGAGCATTTTGTTCTATTAAAAGTGTTTTTAAAAATTTCGTTGTTCCTCCTCACAACCCTGTGAATTCATCTGGGCTGGCTGATAATTATTTCCATTTGACAGATCAGGAAACTAAAGCCTGAGGGTGGCCGTGTGGCTTGCTTGAAGTGTCACAAATTGAATGTGAATCTATTTGAACATCAAAACCTGATAACAATTCTGGAAATCAAACAAGGAGCATGACTTTTGGAAAGTAGCTTTACCTCTCGGGGGCTATTTGCTCATGTATACTAGACTCATCTAAAAAAAAGTATATTTTCTGGCATTCTACTACTCCCTTGAAATTTCAAACACATAGCTGTAAAGGCTGAATTTGAAGACTGGCTCTTCATATCCTGCAGAGTCCTGAGACAAAAGCTAGAAAGCTCCACATGTAAGATGGGGGAGACTCCTGATAAGTTTATAAAAAAATGATCATAGGCTATAAAGTATAGCCTATATGTACACTACTCAAACTAGTGTACCGTACTCAAACATTTTGAAAATCATTGATAAATCTTAGGATGCAATGCCATTGACAAGGGGAGTGATGTGAACAAGTGATTGACAAGGAGAACCATGAAGACAAATTACTTCAATAAGAAATGATGCAATAATTTAATATTTAGAGACTTCAAAACAACTACAAAATACAGATCCCTTTCAGAAGTAAGCAGGACTGCACAGTTGAATCCCACAACTCTGCATATGAAACTCACAATCGAAATTTCTTATGGGAACAGTAGACCACTTATTTTCTTTGTCCCCCATGTTTTTGGAGGGGGGGAGGCAGGGCAATTGGGGTTAAGTGACTTGCCCAAGGTCACTTAGCTAGTGTGTCAAGTGTCTGAGGCCGGATTTGAACTCAGGTTCTCCTGACTCCAGGGCCAGTGCTCTACTCACTGTGCCACCTAGCTGCCCCCTTTGTCCCCCACTTTTTCCAGAATTTTGGGGAACAAGGATTTTCTCAGTCTTCTGGCTTTCAGAAAGGATCAAAATCTTTTTTTCTTTAATCTAATTAAGATATGTTAAGTCTGAGGAAAGCAAATAAAGACAAAGAGTACCAAATAAATAGGTAACATAATTTTTTTTTTACAAATGTTTAAGATGGGCAGGTTTCCATAGTTTTGAAGAGATTAATTCTTTTAATCCTATTTGATAATCTCTGAAGGACCTCAGTTCTAGCCTCAGTCTTATCAGTCTTGGGGGACTTAGCATTCCCATCTACAAGTGGATATTCTGATGACATAACTTCACAACACTTACCTTGCATAATTTATCATTTGTTAGGTGTTGCAACCCACTCACCCTCACTATCTGATTTTCTATTGTCCTTTAGATGAGTTGAATTTCTATTCTTGGGACAAAGTAGTATTCCATAACTCACAGCCATTGTCAATGTTAGAATTGGATATTTGTTTCAGAGAGAGGCTTGATATCATGTCATAACAGAAAGAGCCCTGGATTTGAAGTTGGAGAGCCTGATTTCAGAACCCATCTCTTGCACTTACTATGATCGTAGAAAAGTTACTTCATCTCTTTGGATCTCAGTTTCCTCAACTGTAAAATGCAGGGGTTGAATGTCATGATCACCAAAGTTTCTTCCATCTTTCATTATTTTCTTTTTTGGCAAGGCAATTGGGATTAAGTGACTTGCCCAAGGTCACACAGCTAGTACATGTGTCAAGTATCTGAGGCCGGATTTGAACTCAGGTCCTCCTGACTCCAGGGCTCGTGCTCTACTCACTGCACCACCTAGCTGCCCCCATCTTTAATTCTTTAATCTGGTAAAGTATGTGTGTATGTGTGTGTGTGTGTGTGTGTGTGTGTGTGTGTGTGTGCATGTGTGTGTGTAGGTTGGGGAAGAAAGAGATAAAGTGGATTCAGATGTCTGTCTACAAGATGAAAATACAGACTTTTGAAATCTTATCTTTTCCTTCTTTTTAACAGAAGAATAATGATAAGTTGTTGCTCTGAAATACAGGTAATGTCTCATATCGTTTTATTGATCAGAATGTTTTCTGATCCTAAAGGCATTTCCCCATCTTGTGAAAATTGAGGATATGGCACTTTTCAAGCAGAGCTGTAGTTAGCACTTGATATAAAATATAGTGCTAGAAGTCAAGCCTTGGAAAGTCAAGTAAGGAACTGAGGATAAAGCTCAGGTCTAGATCTAATAGCTTGGATCAAAAAGGGATGTAGATTCCATTAGTCAAAGAAAGAACAAATCAACAGTCAAGTGAACAGACTGGTGTTAAAGTAAACATAGGAGCTGGTTATCAAAGATGAGGCAGAAGACCAGAGCCCCAAAAGCAGGGTTAAAGCCAAAGATGAAGGTAAAATTGAGCAATGAGTCAAAACCACAGGAACAGTACAAAGTAAGAGCCACTTTATGTGATGAATGACTGTGACAGACTTAGCTCTTCTCAGCAATGTAAGGTTCTAAGAAAACCCCAAAAGGCTCCTGATGGAAAATGCTATCCACATCCAGAGAAAGAATTGCAGAGTCTGAATGCAGATAGAAGCATATTATTTCTCTCTCTCTCTCTCTCTCTCTCTCTCTCTCTCTCTCTCTCTCTGTTTTGCTTTGTTTTGTTTCTTTTTTCTCATGGTTCATCCCATTGGTTATAATTCTTCTTTACAACATGACTAATGTGAAAATATGTTTAATATGAATGTATATCTAGAGTTTATGTCAGATTTCATGCTTTCCTGGGAACAGGGGAGTGGAGGGAGGTACAGAAAATTTAAAACTCAAAAGCTTGTGGAACTAAATGTTGAAAACTAAAAATTAATTAATTTTTAAAAATTAAGGGAAAAAATACCGCAGGAGCAGAAATATAGTGTTAAATCTTCCTTCCCTCTCCTGACATTGACTCTTGTAGTCCTGGTTCCAGGATACCCAACAACTTGAACATTCCATGATATCAGCACTTGCTATAGCAAAATTTACTACTCTGTGGGCAACTCATTGAAGGAGCAAGTCAGTGTTCACTCCAGGGCCCAATTTAAGTTTACTCATCCTTGCAGTAACCTATACGCTGTTGAACACTATCCTTAAGTGATGCAGGTATACCATCATCCTTTCTCCCCTCCAACTCTCGTTACCTTCATCTCACTCTGCATCATCCAAAATGAATCCTCTATGACATGATTGTATAGTCAAATTAATTTGCAAAGATGTAGCTCTTAGTCAATCAGGGCATGCTGCTTGTCTATGCTATATTCCAGGTTTAAAGTGGAGGTAAGGAGAGAGGGGTGTCCTTAACATATGGCTTCCTATATATAGGGAGGTTGGGAATAATATTTATTTTCCGTTGCATAGTATATTCTCCTTTAAGAAGGCAAGGGCATCATCCTTGGGATTTGATTGGTCCTTTAGACTAGAGATTTAAAAAAGCCTAAACTGTGGAGAATTGATATTCTTGAGATTTGGCAGAGTTTCCATGACCCTACCAATACATATTTCTTACCCAGCAATCTTGCCCTGGTAAATGTGGAGGCAGAAGAGAACAGCACCTGTTTTCAGTAATTATGTACTTTCAGTCTTTTGTTATAATAAATAAAGTCATTTTTGTTGCATTTTATGGTCAATGAATGGGTCATTGCTTTCCAATCACTGGAGTGGCCTGAAGGAGGCCAGACACAGAATACTCTGCTATACGCTGAAGACAAAATTGAAGCAGTCCCTTTTCATAAGAATCGTGTTCCATAGGGGAAGATAACATGCACACACACACACATATACACACATATATGGACATACACACATACACACACACACACACTCACAATAAATGGAAGCTTATCTGCCTACAAGTAATTTCAGTAAGCAATGAAAACTGTGTATGACTTCACAAGTCAGTGTATAACCATGAGAAATAAGGGAAACTTCTCTTTCAATATCTGGTTATATGGCATCTCTGTATTTCCATCATAATAGCAAAACATAACTGCAGAGAGCATCTCAGTGTTATCCCTCTCCCTAGTGCTAAATCAGTTCACTATACTCCAGTTTAGCACTGTTCTCCACATTTATAGGTATAGACTATTTTAGATCTTCTAGTTAAAACTTCTCCACAATAGTTCCCTCAAGACCAGAGACTATTTTGCATTTGTGATATTCTATCTACCAACCTCTATGCCTCTACCCAAATAGTTTCCATGCCTGCAATTCACTCCTTTCTCACTCCTACCACATAGAATAGCTAAACTTCTTGAAAATACTCTAACCTGCCACCGTATATGGATATCTTTTATGATCTCTCCAGTTATTAGTGCTGTCTCAATCTTGAACTTATCTCATGTATACTTCATCTTATATATTTATATACATCATATTTATCTATTTATGTGCTGCGTTCCCAAAGTAGAATGTTAGCTTCTTGAAGGGAGGAGTTTATGACAAAACAAGAGGTAGAGAACATTATAAAATAAAAAATGGATAGTTTTGATTACATTAAATTAAAAAGATTTTGCATAAACAAAGCCAATGCAACCAAGCTTAGAAGGAAAGCAGAAGATTGGGAAACAATTTTTACTGCCAGTGTTTTTGATAAAGGCCTAATTTCTAAAATATATAGAGAACTGAGTCAAATTTATAAGAATACAAGTCATTCTCCAACTGATAGATTGTCAACAGATATGAACAAGCAGTTTTCAGATGAAGAAATTAAAGCTACCTATAGTTGTATGAAAAAATGCTCTAAATCACTATTGATTAGAGAAATGAAAATTAAAACAGCCCTGAGGTACCACCTCACAGGTACCAGATTGGTTAACATGACAGAAAAGAGAAATGATGACTGTTGGAGAACATGTGAGAAAATTGGAGCACTAATGCATTGTTTTTGGAGTTGTGAACTGATCCAACCCTTCTGAAGAGCAATTTGGAACTATGTCCAAAAGGCTACATAACTGTGCTTACCCTTTGATCCAGCAATATTACTACTAGGTCTGTATCCCAAAGATAACACACAAAGGAAAAAGGACTGACATCTACAATATTTTTATAGGAGCTCTTTTTCTGGTGGCAAAGAATTGGAATTTGAGGGGATGCCTATCAACTGGGAATGAGTGAACAAGTTGTGGTATATGAACGTAATGGAATAATATTGTTGTATAAGAAATGATGAGCAGGTGGATTTCAGAAAGACCTGGGACAACTTACATGAACTGATGCTGAGTGAATTGAGCAGAACCAGGAGAACGTTGTGCACAGTAACAGCGAAATTGTGTGATGATCAACTTTGATAGACTTGGCTCTTCACAGCAATATAATGATCTAAGATAATCTCAAAAGACTGTTCATGGATAATGCTATCAACATCCAGAGAAAGAACTATGGAGTCTGAATGCAGATTAAACAAACTGTTTTTACTCTTTTTGTTTTTTTCTTTCTCATGGTTTTCCACTTTTGTTCTGATTCTTCATTCACAACATGACTAGGGTGAAAATATGTCTAATAAGATTGTACATGTATAGCCTATATCAGATTGCTTGCTGTCTTGGTTATGGGTTAGGAGAGAGAGGGATGGAGGAAAAAATGGAACTCAAAATCTTATAAAAGTGAATGTTGAAAACTTAAAAAAAAAATTAAAAGAAGAATGTTTGCTCCTTAAAGCCATGGGCTGTTTTGTTTTCATGTAGCATGGCACTTTGTATGTAGGAGGTGCTAAATAATGTTCATTGATTTGAATTGAGCTAAAAGATTTTGTAGGTATTCATATAAGTTTCTTATATACACATTAACCTTAGAACAAAAAGATAAAATAACTTTTCAATACTCTATTTAAACCAAGCATGCTTATAATGGGAGACAACAATCCATCACAGCTCTTTGAACAATGTTATGGTGTCAGGAATCCCATGGTAAAACACAACACTTTAATAATAATCATGGACTTTATGTATTGTTACGATCGTAGTAATTTACTCATTACCCAATTACTAGTTATACTGTACACTAGAAAAGGGGGAACTCACCAACTTTGCTTACACAGAAATCACAATAACCTATAGACAAGGAATATTCCATTTTGCTGTGGCATTTAGAAATATGCATTTCCACATCATAATATTTTATTTTTAAATATTAGTTTTATTTTTATTTTCCTCAATATTTTACTAATGCGTTAAGCACAAACAAAATGATTAAAAGAAAAAAGCAAACAGAAATGATATAAAATGTGTTACCAATTATTGAAAACCACACCTTAACAAAAGACAAATAGAAATATGTATAAGTGTACTTTACCAAGGCATTAACCTAATCATACTTCTTGTTTTCATATCTTCTTTCACACTCCTTTTACCAGTATTTCTGTTGGATTTATTCTCATTATACTAAGTTTGTACAATTTTATTCTGCTTTTTCATCCAAATCAGCTCATGTGTGTACTCTTATTGTATTGAATTTTTCGTAATTATCATTTAATATGGTAGAATTGTACTCCATTACATTATTATAACATAATTTGTTTAGTCATTTCCCCAATTGGTACAAAACATTGGTGTTTGGAGTTATTTTCTATTACAAATGTGATTTTAGGAATATTTTGTACAGTTATAACATTTTATTATTAATCACTTCCTTACTTTATAATTCCTGAAGTAGCTATTAATATTTTTATATTTCATTGTGTAACTGCATATTACTGTCACCAAAATTTGAGCTATTTCATCATCCTACTAATAATGCACTTGAAAAAATTCCAGCCATACTAATTCTGAATATTCTTCTATATTGTATCTGCCAACTTGATGCTTTTAAGGCAATTTCTGATTTTTATTAATTTGGAACTGATTGTTAGAGGTTTTTAAAATTTTTTGTAGATCATGTTTCTCTTGTCAGAATCTGCCTATTTATAGCATTTGACCACCTTTTTTTTGATGTGAACATTTTCCCCCAAATCTGTTACTTCTTTTCTCACTTTGACTACATTGGCTTTTTTATGCAAATGTTTGTAACATAATCAATAATCAATATTGTCACTTGTAATTTCTTCAAAGTCATGAGTACTGAAGATTTGTTTTTAACCCTTACAATTGTGAAGACATCTTACTCCATTTTCTTCAAGGCTTTTTTCACCTTCCCAATATTTAAATATGCAGCTGCCTTTTGTAAATTACTGTGATATATCCTGCAAGATAATGGAGAGATGGCTCAGATTTTGGGAGGCTTTGAAATTATTTCAAATGGGCATAAAAGTTTGAACCAAGAAGTGAAATGGTAAAAGTTGCATTTTTGAGAGACTAATTTGGTGACAGTATGCATAGTATAGACAGGCATGGGAAGAGATCAGGTAGATCTTTGTGGTAATCTAGGTGTAGTATGAAGAAAATCTGGATAATGACATAGGCAGTAAGAATGGAAAGGAGGAGATGCATGGAAGAAATATTTAGAAGAAAAGTGGAAAGGAATAGGTGATGGGATGTATATAGAGGATCCAGGAGAGGAATGACCACAAGATTACTCCAAAGCTTCAAGTCTGGATGATTGGGAGAATGTTCCTACTGTAGATAACTGGGAAATCATTAGTATGGTGTTTCTATCCTACCTATACTAGTTTCATTTTTCTGAGGAGGCAGAAGTCTCTGGATTCAATAGTCTGTATTTCACAAGTATCCTTGCTTGATGCAGGAAAAATATCTTCTGGAATTGATCAATTTATCCACTTCAGAAATGTATACAGTTTGAAGCAAGAGCTAGGATACTTTGTAGTCTCCTTATATTATGGTGTCATATTTATGAAAGCATCAGGGTAAGTAATGAAACAAATGGTCATGGCCAAAGAGCACATGAAAAGATCAGCGAACAATAGGATGATAAGTGAGTAGATGGATGCATGGTTGGATGAGTAGCTAGAAGGCACATTGGGGTGAATAAATGGATGGGTAGATGGAGTCTGAAAATGACTCAATTAAATGCCTACTCTCAGTGTGTTTTGAAAATTACCAAGGATAGAATAATTAAGCTTTCTTTGGAAAGAGCTCATATGTCAGTTATGCTTTTTCCTGTTTTCTTCCTCCCAAATTACATTATTTAATATTGATAATCTCATTTTTATTATCTTAATCTTATTTTTATCTTCTTATTGATGTTATTATCTTAAAATATCTTATTTTTTATTACCATCTTTAAAAGTATTGTTTAGAAATTTGAAATAGTGACTATACATCATTCTCTGACATATACATATACTTTGAATCACAGGTTATAATAGAGTTTTAGAGCTTGAGGGGATCTTGGATGATCTCAGATCATCACTGATTTAAAACACTTGGATTTGTGACAACTATTCAAAAACAAGAGAGCATGCCTATAGGTCCTAGGTTGTAGGAAAGCTTTTAGATCTGCCAAGCAATTAGTAGAATGCTGGGACAAGGTGAGAGAACAGGCAATGTGGAGATTGTAGGATAAAAAAGGTCTGGAATTAGTTTGACTCCTCATGGCCTTTGCACCAGGAATGAACCAGGGCCAATATGAAGATATTGCTATTCCATAGCCAACATGATAAAGTGGATTCACTGTGTCACATAAAAACAGGAGGCCATAAATCAATATTTCCAGTCTAGTCCTGGTAGAGAGAGAGTCTCTGTCTTTTTATATATAGAACTAACTATAAGGTGAGAAATTTTGATACAGTATCATTCATCAATTTTTATTAACTTCCTACCTTATTTACAGCATACTGGTAGGCCTTGGGCCTGCAAAGATAAGATGCACTCTTCCAAGCATGTGCACGTATGCACATTTTTACATTTACTATATGATATTAATAATCGTCACACAGAATTTTTCAGTTATCTTAAAATCTTTTATCTTATAACTTACACATAACTTTTCCAGTTATCTTAAAATCTTTTATCTCATTCTATTCTCATGATAACCAGGGAGAATTGGTCTTATTTTCCCAAATTTTTCTGATAGGGAAGTTAAAATATAGAAAGATTAAGTGAATTACTCAAAGGGATACGACAAATCAGTATGATCTGGGACTAAATATAGGTCTCCTGACTCCTATCTCTGGAGTCACTAGCTTTTCATTAATGTTGTAACAAAATTAGAGAAAGGACCAGTAGGGGATTACAGGGAAGATACACAGAGGAAAGATGCTGCACAAAGGGATTAACGCTATAGGTGAATGTCCAAGCTTTAGATCTTGGAGGGAGGATAATAAAGAAGGGGAGTAAGGAAAGAATAGAACCTAAACAAAGTAGGGTGCTAGAGAAGATAAACTTTTAGGGATTGCCCAATTTAAGATAATGGGGTTTAAGAGAGGAACGGTTCTTAAATCAAACTTGGGCATAGTATGAAAAGTTAGGGTAATAAAATTTGGTAGGAAGAAGAAAATAAGACCATAAAGAGGGAACATTAATTTCCCTCTCAGATGTCAAATATCTTGGAACCTTCAACAATGCAAGTGCCTCTGGAGCTTCCTGCTCCCAAAGACCTGTATGATGTAAATACTATTGTCCATTGCAGATGAGCTAAGTATCCACTTCAAACAAGTCTTTGTAAGTCAGAGTAAAATTTCTGTAGTTGAAGGTGGGATTTTCTTGGGGCAACTAATGCTGACTGTGGGGGTAGGAAACTGTCACTATTAGCAAAACAAAATGAACATATTTTCAAGATTTTGAACTGGGCTTCATGTGTTCATTGTCTCTGTTCCTTCAGAATTTTGAGCATTTAGAATACATTTAATATGCACTGTCATCTTGCTACTTTTTCATTGCAAAAGTATCATCAGATCCTACTGATTCCATCTACAAGACTTGAGAATCCTAATAAAGATTACCAAATGGGCTTAAGACTGAATAGAGTGTAAAAATTACTAAATTTGGGATTTAAGGTGACACCAAAATTTACCAAGTGATTAGATCTTCACAGCCCAGTTATAGGAAATCATGTGAATAATTCATGGGAAATATATCTGAAAAATTGCCTCAGACTTTGACTGTGCTTAAATTGGATTTTTTAAAAAACTGATATAAGTTTGGGGATCAATTCTTTGTTTTATTTAAAAAAATCCACCTGTATTCCTAGTCTTTGAATTTCTGTTAAGCATTGAGAAGGATACTTATCTTCAAATGTTTTAATGCCTCACCAAAAAAAATGTTAGGATGTATTTTTAATGAGTAGAAAAACTATAATGGAAGGCAAGAGTCAATTTTTTGAAGATTCATAAGCAGACATGGCTTTGAAAAATCAGTGCTTTTATCTCTCTTTTGGTCTTTCAGATCTTTTATTACATTTTATCATAAGTAAGGGAGAAGATAGATCAGTGGAGGATTATGGTATGAGATAGAAAGGGACAATGGTATCAGAAAGACTGACATAAAACTCATCAGAAGGTTGTAAAAGGCAGTTGCATTTAATGTTAGAAATGGAGAAAACATGAATTTGTTTTCTCTCCAGAAAAAATTAAATAATAGTTTATAGTTAAATATTTTATAATATTATTTGGGATTTTTGAACTTACAATGGTATTTCTAAACATTATCTCTGTGACCTAGGATAAACAGGAACGGAACACATAAAAATCGGGTTATTATGAAAACACTTGAGCCTGGCGATTCTTGCAGTAACCTGCTAAAAAATACAGGATTAGGTAAAGGCTTTGTCTATATGACATCCACATCTGGATAAGGGGTAAAAAATAATTACTGCTTTAGATGTTTAACCTGTATTGGAAATCCTATCACATTTAATTCAACAAATATTTCCCAAGTGCCTAATGTAGTAATCATTGTGCTGGATACTTTTGATTTATCCTAAGTGCTTTAATCACTAACACAGAAAGGTAAATGTGGTAGTGTAGTTCTGAGCACATAAATTTCAGGTGGAGGGTTTTGGGAGGGGACACTATGCAAGGGTAGACAGCAAAATCTACACCAATTTATTTTCTGGGAATTCCCCTGAGCTATAGGTGGTAGAGTATGACAACAGATTCTGGCTCGATGTGTGACCCATTTCCACTTCAAATTTAACCAGACAATAGCAACAGTTTTGTTGGGAACTACTAGTCTACATAGTCAAGTCATTTAGTTGCATAGAGCCTCAGTTTCCTCACCTTTAAACTGGGCATTATAATCCTAACTCACTGGGTTGAGGATCAAATGAGTTAATTTATGTGAACTTCACAATGTAAACTTCACAATGCTATATAAATGTTTGATCATTTTCATTATTAGTAATGTTGTTATGTGACACCAAACTTCCAGATGTTTTTCTCAATACCAACACCCTGGATATTTGAAATTGGTGATCAACACATGTACTGCCAAAAATCACCTTCACTGATCTACACTGGCCCCTGAAAATCTATGATTATACATTCATTTCATTTGAAGTGTTTTACCTCTGCCAAACATAGTATCTAAAATGTGAACACTTCAGGGAGGGATATCACTCAATAGTACTAATTTACACCTTTAATTAAATTCAGTTTGCCCAGTCGCTTTCCTCTCTGTCAGCTAGCCAAGGTTAGGGAACTGAGAAATTTTTATGGAGGCATAAGGGGAGTTAACGGCTGGGAGAGGAAGGAATACTTTTGGCGCACGAAATTGTTAGGACCATGAAGAGAGGAGAAGAGGGGTTCAGCCCTTGTATTTTTAAAAATTCTTATTTCTCTGATTATGGATGGATGTTAATGTGATTACTTTTTTTGGAAGGAATGCTCCTATGCGAGATAGATTTTATAGACCTAGAAAAATGTTGATAGAGTTATTTGTCTTTAGTTCCTCTCCCCTTTCCATCTCAAATTAATGCCCTTTTCACCACTGTCAGGGCTTCTTTCCCTGTCCACCCCAAATTTGCCAAGGTTCTATTATGTCCACATGATAATTCTCCTGTCATAGGTGGGGAAATGATCTTATGAATTCATTTGTACAAAGGGAATGTGTACTCTGGCCTGGCACCTCTCATAGACAAAATGGTGGACTTACAGTCAAGAAACACAAGTTGGAATCCTATCTCAGAGATTTGCTGGTTTTGTGATCTATGAAAATTGCTTAATTGCCCAGACCCTCAGTTTCCTGATATGCAAAATGAGGTAAATGATATTTGTGCTACTTCAAAGGTAGTTGGAAAGAAAGTGCTTTGTATACCTTAAAGGTCACTGAAATATCATGCTTTAATTCAATACTTAAATTGTCTAATAGTGTCCCCAGGAGTTTTTGAGGGCATTTAAGAAGAGAATTGCAAAGAGAGGGTAGCATTTAACCCATACAGATCAATCACAGATCTTAAAATAATGCTTATCAGCGATGGCCGATAGGGATATGGAGGATTTTCTGGTACCTTTCAACTCATGCCATCCAAGTGACTTTTTGTTTTATCTCTATTTAAGCTGATTGTCATTGAATTACAGGAGAAAAGATTTCTCTTCTTACATGGTTCACATTTAAGGAGATGAACCACAGGGATATATTCTCCTATTGTGTAATTTTGAGTAAGGGTAGTTTATTTCTTTGCTTAAACAAGGAGAATCCAAAAGAAAGAGCCAGGGAGAAGAAAGAATTGGTTGAAACAACATCAAAAAATGATATGATGGAGGCAAAATGCAAGAATTGGTACAAGTAAATCAATATTGCTGGCATAGGAGAGGATGACGGACAAAGAGAAAATGTGTTCACCTGGGGTAGAGAGGACAAAAATAAGACAGGTTGTGAAAAAAAGGCCTTTGTTAAATGGTATATATTCTTATTGTCATTCAACCATTCATTCATTATCTGTTAAAAGCCTACTGTGTGCTATCATTATGCTGAGATAATTTAGACCTTATCTTGTCTGACTATAGAGGGATTGAATGTCATATAGAGTAATTAATTCAAAAAAACAAACAAAAAACCTTTAAGATCAGATGATTTGGGTTTGAATCTCAGCTTTGCTCTCTATATGATCTTAAGAAAGGGCACTTCACCTCTCTTGGCCCATTGAGGTAAAATGAAGAAAACAGTATAGCATATTGAGTGCTGGACTTTGATTCAGAAATACCTGAGTTTGAATCTACCTTATACATTTACTAGCTCTGTGATCCTGGACAAGTCACTTAACCTTTGCCTAGATCAATTTCCTAAATTGTCAAATGTAGACTATGAGTACCTACTTCCCAGAGTTGTTGTGAGATTAAAATGAGATAAAGTACAGTGGTTTTATAACATTAAAATACCATAAAATGTTAGCTATTATTTTATATACAGATGGGCACCCAACACAACCATTGTCATATAAAAAGCTTACTAAAGAGTTCAGGCAAAACATTTGTAGAAATTTTCCAAATATCTCAATGGCATATTTATAGCCCTATTGATAGTTTTAGGTTAGTTGAATTTAACTTGGTCTGGAATAAAGTAGCCAAAACAATTTTCAATGACTAATTCTATTTCTGCTATAGAAGCTTCAGCATGACACTATTACTTGAATAATAAGATTTTTTTGTTCCCTGGCCCAGACAATTTCCACACTCAGTTTGGTCATCTATAAAATAAGAGGGAATTTAATATTTCTTGTAAATGTATTACTTGAAGATTGATTGGATCATAGGGAGGACTAGTAAAGAATGAGACAAAAAAGTCAAAAAATGTATTACTTGAAGATTTACTGGATTATAGGGAAGACTAGTAAAGAGTGAGATGAAAAAGTCAAAAAATGTTTCCAAGGTTTGAGTCCAGAATCAGTGGGAGAACATTGGTACATAATAAAAAAAACCTCAGTTTAATTCACTTATTTCGATTCAAGATAGTCAGGAGGTAGAACTGGTTTGGGAGGAAATGATGAATTTAAATATATTGAATTTAAGGTGATGATAGTGAATTCAAGTAGGAATATCCAATGGACATTTGGAGATATATGACTAAGTTATATGGCTAGATCTGAGAGGTATATACATAGAAATACATTATGCATTTTAATATAAAGAGAATTCTCCAAAAGAGAATATATAGGGAAAAAAAAACAGATACAACTGAAGATAGAAGTGTAGTCATTCCTCATGGTTAAGGACTGAGAAAAAAAGAGGAGTCAGTTAATAAGATGAAGAAAGAATAGTTAATGAAGGAGAAGAAGGAAAGTGAACTGTCAAGAACTGTGATTAGAGCAGAAGTGTTCAACAGTGTCATATGTTGGGAAGAAGGCAAAGAGAACAAAGGTTGATTGAAGGGATGTGTGATTAGGAGACCTTCAACAAGAAGATAGAATCAATTATAGGGGAATAAGAAGGGAATGGGTGAAAAGGAAATGAACACAATGAGCATTCATTTAATTTTGTCAGTGAAATGGAAGGACAAATTGCTAGGCTGAGGAGGAAAACCAGGAAAATAAAAGTTTTATTCCAAGATAGAGGATAACTATGGAAAGAAGGGGTCATCATGTAGGGTGAGACCAACAATGCTGGAGAGGCTTAGAATAACTAAATGAGTACCCTTTTCTTGTAGGAGAAAATAAGAGTCAAAAGAGTGTTATCCAAATATTCATATCATCCAAATAGCTTGTAGATTTTATTTAGAAGGGGGCAAAAAGACAAAGTTCCTCTCTTCCCTGCTATGCATGTGTTTCTTTTCTAATTTACTAAATATAATATGATACTTTCTGAAGTGTTTCCTAGGGTCCCAGTATTTAAAGATAATGTTTATCCATGATAATCTATATAAGCATGTAAAGATTTGAAGAGGAAATAGACTTTTTGGCCATTCAATCTTGATTACATGAAAGGGAAATTGAGGGGCTATGCTGAAGAAAATGATGCCAAGATAAAAACTGAGATCTGGTCATGAGAACGGTTCAAAGTTGAAAAAGATGTTATAAAGAGAAATTTACATAGAAAAACTTCTAGTGTGCAGATGTATGCTTTTTGAATACAGGATTGCCTTCTGATTGCCAGTTTTGCTCATTGTTTACTCCAGAAATGAAAGATAAAAGGGTGTTGGTGTCATTGAATTTCATCTGGTTTTTTTTTTTAGGATCATAGAATTTTGAGCTAGAAGGTAATGTAGAGATAATCTGGTTTAACCAAACTGAAAATCAGAGAAGAGAGCAAGAGATTTGCTCATTATCATTCAAGTAATAAGTGTCAGAGTCAGTTTTTGAACTAAGGCCTGGCTACTAATCTATTTGTCACTTGCCACCTTGCATTGGAATCACTAATGAGTAAGGAAAGTTTATTTCTTCTATCTTCCTATGCACTTTCATTTGTTACAGTTTTCTAAGAAGAAATAAGTAAGCAGATCAAACTAGCAGGAATGGAGGCACAGCAGAGAAAATATTGTATTTGAGGTTGAATCACCTGAGTTCAAATCCCTTCCCTGTTACTGCCTGTAGAACAATAGGCAAGCATTGACAAGATTTGACAAAATGACCTTTTCTTCATAGCTCCTTTATGTCTTATCCTCAGATAGGTTTTTGTTGGAGTAATTGCTATATTTTCCACTTTTATATGGCATTTAGCCATAGGTTCTTTTTCTTCCTCCAATATTCAGCAAACATGACTTTTCTAGGCATTTTTTTCTTTTCTAAACAGTTACCCAATATGTAAAATGAAAGGATTGGACTCAATGATCCCTAAGGTTTCTTATAACTCCAAATTCTATAATTTTAGCTTTATATAACTAATTCTAATTAACAATCACATCTATAGATTGATTTGGAAAAATCACCCAACTCTCTGTTTAATGTTGTTATAAAAATTCAGTGTAACTTCTAAATATAAAATTAGGTACATAAAGAGATTAAAGATGCAGATAAAATCACTTTTATTTTTAAATAATAACTGACATTTATTTGACATTTTAATGTTAACCAAACATTTTACATATGTTATTTCATCTGATTCTCACAACAACCCTATGAGGTAGGAAGTACCAGTCTTATCTACATTATTTTACAGATGAAGAAACGGAGATTCTGAGAAGATAACTGAATTCTCCATTGTTGCAAAACTGGTATCAGAAATTGAATTTGAACTCAGATAAATCTGTCAGTCAGTCAGTCAAAGAGTATTTGCCGGGCACTTACTATGTGTCTTCCTGATTCCAAATTCAACACTCCCTATTATGCCACACTTCTTCTTGCCCTTAGACCAGCAATATGTCATCATCCACAGATAATGTTGTACATGGATTTGACAGAATGGCATTTTTCCACAGCTCCTTTGATCTTATCCTCCAACAGCTCTTTATCATAGTGATGATTATATTTCCCACTTTTATGTGATATTTAGCCATAAGCTGTTCTTTTTCTCCCTCCTATATTCAACAAATATGAGTTTCCTGGACACTAATTTGGCCTTATTTTCTCCATAACATTGACCAAAGTGTTCTCCATTCAAATGACAGAGGTATTACAGATAGGTGACCCCCTCAGGAAATTGAAAAGATTTTCTTATAATCAAAACTCAAGGCACTTATGAGTCTAGTATAACCACCCTGCAGGAAGTTCTCTCTCTTCATCTTCTCTCTAATCATCCCTTCAAGCCGTTTCACCAGTGCCTTTATCTGCCTTCCATTTACTATGAATGCCATAAACGCACAAGGTGCATAAATTTTATTTTAGTGCCAAGGTCTAATGCAGATTTCTGCATACACTAGAGGCTTATTAAATGTTTGTCGAAGTCATGGAAGCAGTGAATTTGGGCTCAACTTTCTTAAAATTTGATGGTGGAAGATGGGGGAGAGGACATGACTTTAGAGTGAAAGTTTTTTTTTTTTTTAAGTTGGATAAGCACCCTTTTAGATTGGTAAAAAATTCAGTATTAAGGGAGAGATTGAAAGTTCACAAGAGGATGACAGAGCAGATGGAAGATGATAGTGCTAAGGGAGCAAGTTTAAGTCTACTGGCCTAGGTAACAGGTTGAATCCATAGTCATGAAACAGAGTGAAACTAATGTTCAGAGGGACCAAAACTGTGATCATAGAATCTTATATTTGGAAGAGGCTTTTAGAGGTCATCTAATCAATCTCCCTACACAGTGAGGAATCTGTTATGAAACATCCCTTCAAAATGGTCATCCGGATGATTTGAAGACTTCCTTTGAGAGGGGATCATTATTTCATGAGTCAAGCTTATTCTATTTGTTCTAACCACATTCTATTGGAATCAATTGATCTACTCATTCCAAACCAACAGAGATATTCAACAAAAAAACCTGGTGTGATAAAAGCACACTGCTTTGAAAACCTAAGGTTTGATCTTCAAACTGTATGATTTCTCCTATTTCTTCTCCCTGCAGATTGTTCTTCACCATTTAATGGAAAAAGATAATCAGACATAGGTAAGTTCATTCCTTCTCCTGGGGCTGTCTAGTGACTGGAGGATTCAGGTCTTTCTCTTTGTCCTTTTTCTGTCCATTTACCTGCTGACTGTATTTGGAAATATCCTAATCATCTTTCTGATTAGACTGGACACCCGGCTGCATACTCCCATGTACTTCTTCCTCACCAACCTCAACCTTGTCGATGTCTCTTATGCTACCAGCATTGTCCCCCAAATGTTGGCACATTTTCTGGAAGAAGATAAAACAATTCCATATGTGAGCTGTGCTGCCCAGCTATTTTTCTCTCTGGGTCTGGGTGGGATTGAATTTATTTTGTTGGCAACAATGGCCTATGACCGCTATGTAGCAGTTTGCAACCCTCTGCGCTATTCAGCCCTCATGCATGTGGGCCTGTGTGCCAGGCTAGTGGCTGCCTTCTGGGTCAGTGGTTCCCTGAATTCTCTCATGCAGACTGCCATCACTTTCCAGCTTCCCATGTGCACAAATCACATCATTGACCACATATCATGTGAACTCTTAGCTGTAGTCAGATTGGCTTGTGTGGACACTTCCTCCAATGAGGTTGCAATTATGGCTTCCAGCATCATCCTGCTCATGACCCCATTTTTGTTGGTTCTGCTTTCCTATATCAAGATCATCTCTACTATTCTGAAGATTCAGTCCACAGAGGGAAGAAAGAAAGCCTTCCAGACTTGTGCTTCCCACCTGACAGTGGTGACTCTGTGCTATGGGATGACCATTTTCACTTACATTCAGCCCCACTCAGCTCCCAATATCCTTCAGGAGAAGATGATCTCACTGTTCTATGCCCTTTTAATACCCATGCTGAACCCTCTGATTTACAGTGTGAGGAATAAGGAAGTGAAGGGAGCCTGGCAGAAACTGCTTGGGCAATTCTACGAATTAAAGTCAAAGCTAACTTCTTAATGAGTCATACAAAGACACAGCTATATCTAGAAATCCACCCTCCAAGATTCAAACATGGTCAGCACTACCCATACCGCTCTCTTCCTTTTTAGAGTAGGAAGAACTCTTAATCATATTTCGTTATAGAAAGTGAGGGGAGGAGATGAGAGACAGTAAGAGCTAGACATACTCACAGGGACAGAACTTCCCAAGTTTGCTTCACTCTTTGTTTTTGGTGTTCTGCATAAGCTAGAAAGAAATCCTATTTGATCATTTAATTTGCCACATTTTTCATACTCATCCATATCTTCAGATGAACTATTTTCTTTTAAAGCAAAGAATTTTAATATTGGAAGAATCACTCAGAATAATTGCATATGAAGCTCTAGCATAATGCAGCAAAACTGTCAATTTGTTTAATGCCAAGGAAAAAAATTCTTGTTATTAAAATTAAGAAAGGAGTGCTTATTCAGAGTCTTATACATTATGGATACACTGGCTCCACCTATGTCAAATAAATAGATATGTTGAGTTACTTTAGTGAGGGAGAGGAGGAAGAATGAGACCATTTATTTCTTTTGAGCTTATACAAGTATTGTGGACCTTCCTTCAAGCACTTCTTTTTTAGATAAATACATTTCTATAGGTAAGCAAGTAATCAGAATGGCTGGAGAAACATTCTTTTAGAGGGGTGTGCGTGTGTGTGTGTGTGTGCGTGTGTGTGTGTAGTTGCATAAAAAAGCTTAAACCAGTCAAGTCCCAAAGGAATCAGTTGTCACACATGTCTCTGAAGCTTTGGCTATAAAATAGATTGAGCCAGAGGGAGGTCAGTGTGACTAATTCAAAAGCACACACACACACACACACACACACACACACACATATATATATCTTGCGTGAACCAGTCAGCATGCATAGTCGAGAACAAGAGGTAGAATTTCATGGGCTTTGGTAAAAGCTTCCCAGACCTTAGAAGACCGTAACAAACCTCACCAACTTTGTTTAAAAGGGAGATTTCCTGACAGTTAAGTGCCAGAAATCCTAGCTGAGAAAGAAGGGCAAGAAGGGATAGAGCTGATGAAGAAGACTAGTAGAATGATAGAAGGAAGGGGGGGGGATGGGTGAAAATCACCACTCATATTATACTCCTGAATTTACGATTACTCTATTACCCTAGGGTACTCCAGACCTGTCTTCCTTCCTGTCTCCATTTCCCATAGGGTTAGTGACTTTGTCAGCTTCCCACATATGCAGTGTTTTTGTGATTTTCAAAGTGTTTCTAAATTCATTACCTCATGCATCCTTACAATCAGTCATGTGACTTAGGCAGAGCTGGCTGATGTTCATTTGGAGTTAAATGACTCACCTAAGGCCACCCATCTAGTTCACTGTCAGGATTGAACCCCTCTGCACAGTACTTTTCCCACAATATTCACACAGAATGCTGAATAAACTGCTTGTGCAATTCTATGAATTAAAGTCAAAGCTAATTTCTTAATGCAGTAACCTAAATTCACACTCAAATTTCTATCAGTGCTGTGGAATAACCTACACTTAGCAAGTTAGACAAGGGTTGTGGGAAGCTGTAGGAATCCTCTTAGTGAACCAGAGAAACTCACCCTGAAGAGGAGTAGATTAAATTGTCCCCAACTGATCCTAGATGAGCTATTCCAGCCAGCTTAGACCAATTCTACTTTGTTGGAGTAAACTGACTTGGTAAGCTGAGTAGACAGTAATCTATTAGTATTAAAAATGATTATTTTAACATTTGTTCACTTGGATGACTATTATTCCTCCAATATAGAAAAAGAATGGTCTTACAATTTCTCTCTCAAAAGGTATCAATAAAAAGCATCAATCTAATCTAGCAGAATTCATGTTTCTTGAAGGTCTAGACACTTTCTTCATTTCATTTTTGTATCTTTACAATATAGGATGGTGTCTTGACCATAACTGATACTTAATTATTGGATTGGATTGACAGATTTAAGTTCAAATTCTGACTGTGCTACTTACACAGTTGTATAATCATATATGTCATTCTAACAACCTCAGTTTCCTCTTTTCTAAAATGAGTACATTGAACTACATGATTTCCTCACATCCTTTTGAGCTCTAAATCCTGTATTTCAAAAAGAAGGAAATGATGGTTTGGGTTGGGAAAATTCCCAATAGAGTCTTTAAGATGGAGGTACCCTTTTCTCTAAAAGATGGAATCCCAAACTACCCTTGATAATCAAAGACTAATTAGAATTCTAGAGCTCCTCAAAAATAGGGAAGTGGGTACAATCATGATAGTTCAAGTCACTGGCCTTCTGTGAAGGGGATACTTAAGCTCCTCTTTGGAACTGGGCAAGGTATTCACTGAGAGGCAACATGGCTTAGTAGAAAGAGAGCTGGATTTAGCATCAGAAAAGTTAGGTTTTGAATGCATGGTACTGTAATTCTTTCCTTTAGCCTGGAAAAGACTGACTTCATCAATCTTAGAGGTTATAATAATTCAACAATATACAGAATCAGGTAGCCAAAAGTGCCAAATATTAGATGGAATTTTTATGACACTTAAGGAATTTTGGAACATTTTTCTTAAAAATTCCTCTCCTATTACATGGCAAGTAAAAGAAACAAATGTAAAGATCCAAATTTTGGTCCAGAGGTGTGTGACCAGGATAATGAGGAGATTCAAAACCATATCATATTTTACATTAATTCTTTATCAGTGAGTATATTCTCTAATTTTGGGCTTTCTCACAATTATCATTTTAGGCTCATATTCCAAAAAAAAATAGTCATGTAAGCAGCAGTTAAAGAGAGAGAAATGGGTACAAGAGTATATTGGTACATGTTTAGCAACTCTCCTTTGAAAAAGAAATGTATCCCAATACAGTTTAAAGTTTAATATGAATTATAAATATTTTCCATTACTTCTTAAAGTCTAGAGACAATGAACAAACAAATCAAACCTTCATTTATAGCATTTGTTGATTTCCAAGGCATTAATGTTCACACTGAAAATTTAATAATCATCTCTCACAGTCTGGTTCAAGTTGGCTCCAGCACATGTCAGTATAGATGGAAGGTAAATAAATAGAAAGACAGGTGGGTGGATAGATAGAACATTTATTAAATGCTTACTGTGTGAAAGGTTCTGTACTAAGCACTTGGAGAGTGATACAGATAAGTGTGATTGTCCTTACACTCAAGGAGCTTACATTCTACTGGGGGAAAACAACACAAAGTGTTGATAGAAAACAATGGCTCGCATGGAGGGCTATCAGGGTAAAGCAAAATCTCAACTCTCAGAGCTGGGAGAGAGCAGGCTATGTTGAGGAGATGCCAGGAAGTGTCATGGAGGCCTCATCCAAGACAAGATAAGGCAAAAGCTTACCTATAAAACTAGGTGACTGAGAGAGTAAAGTTCAATATTCCTATGGGAGGAAATATATTGTTAATGTATTTTTGCTTAATGGGAAGACCTTTCCCATCCCTTAATCCCTGCTTAAGTCACATGGAAGCTTAAGTGACATGAACCTGAGTCACAAGGGTTGTGATTCCCTCTGTCCTTGAAGAAATGAGGTTAGCATTTTGCTTGGGGGCTCACTCATGGGAAGGATGTTCGTGTGACGTAGCCAGACAAGATTCTGGGTGGCCATTAAGGAGCCCCCTGGCTTTGAAAAACTCAGATGTTGGGGCTTCTCTCTCTGGTAAGTATGTATGTATGTATCTTTCTGGTCAGACAGTTGGAAGCCTTGTCTGTTGGTCTTTGCTGTTTGTATTTTCTCTGTTTATATAATTTCTGCTTGTAATTTCTGTTTGAATTTTCTCTGAAGTTCAGACTGCTGACTTTTCTCCCTGAACTAAGTGAATGATATTTGTATGTTTAATTAAAGTAAGATAGTAAACCCCTTAAAGTTGCTTTCCTTTAGAAAAGCAAATCAAAGAAACTGTGCTAGCAGCCCTCCTGTGCGCTGGAGTAATTGGTCTTACATAGCTACAGTAGTGGCAAGTAACATTGCCGTTACAGGAATTTGGCCCAAGAGCAGTTGCATAAGTAAGGAAAATGACCAGAAATGGCAGCAAGGCCTGGCTCCTAGCAAAATTAGGCAAAGTATTCTTGGGATGTTTAGCCTGGAGAAAAGAAGAATATGGGGGGATGGGAGTGGGAGGCAGTGTGGACTTGAGATAATTTTCTTTGAATGTTTGCAGGATTGTCATGTGGAAAAAGAAATATACTTCTTTTTACTGTCCCAAGGCACCAAACTAGGACAAGTGGGTGGAAATTATGTGTAGACTGATTTTGTGCATAAGGAAAATATTCCTAGCAGTTGGAGCTGTCCAAAAATGGAATGTGTTGTTTTGTTCAGAAAAGGAAGGTGCATAATTAGCAGCTAGACAATCACTTGTTGAAGTAGTTATAGAGAGACTTTCCAATTTGGGTAGCTTTTAAACTAGATGACCTGAGGTCCCCTTCTAACTTTAATTATGTGATTATATGATTAACTGGGATAAGTTCCATTGCTGGCAGGCTTAATTAAAACAGAATCTGAAACCTTACAAATGGAGGTATTAATTTTCTAAAAGGTAGGTTCTTTAGGGAGAGATGATATTAAAGTTAATGTTCTTGGTATTTACATTTACTTCTCTAAGTTGGAGAAGGAAGCTTTTTAGTTATTGGGTGACAGAGCAGAACATCATTAAATCATAGACCCTCAATGTACGAAGGGGCCATCTAGTATAATCTGTACCTGAATCAATGAACAAGAATTTATTAAGTGTCTATGTGCCAGGCATTGTGCTAGGCACTGGACAAGAAAAGTGTCCATCTAACATCTGCTTGGAGACCTCTAGTGAGGGTGAGACTATTGCTTGTCTGTCTGGGGAAAATGACAAGTCTAATCCATGGTAACTTAGTATAAGTATTCTCTCTTCCAACTCCAATGCTTAAAACACACATATACACATATTACTGGGTACAAGAAAATATTACAAGGATGGAGAGAAAATATTAAAGGGTATGAAGAAAATGTTACGAAGTCTAAGAAAGCATTACCAAGTGAAATAAAAATATTGCAGGTAATTCTACAATTAGTGGAACAACACAAGTGACTGGTTAAAATCATTTATCATGATAATCTAATAATATTGGGTGGTTTTCCATGGAGTGAGTCTAAGGGGAATTTTTCTCACATTGCCAACCAAGTGAGCAGGGTTACTGTCTATTATCATTCATTTTTAATCTCTATTTTTGGAACAGATGTTTTAGAGTAAGTAAAAATGATTATTGTACGAATCTATTCTAGTTCTCAATAAACTTGTCTTTGAGCCTAACTATGTACAGAAATGGTATGGTGATATCATTTATTCATTCATCCAATCATTCAAAAAGTTATTGAATATGCATTACAACAAAGGTATTTTGGGTCATAAAAAGATATATAGTATTTCCCTACCCTTAAAGACATTGTAGTCAAGACTTCAATTCCTCACGAACATATTTGTAAGGGGTTGGTTCTAATCTTTGTCAAACTATTTAGCATAATTAACTTTACAAGTAAAATCCATTCAGAGTGGAATAAGGATATATTTAACCCCATTTTCCAAAAAAGAAACCCACTATCTCTTACAAAAAAGTAAATTAAATTTCATGATAAGATTTTTTAGAAAATAGATACTCTCCAATAAACTTTTATTTTCCAAGTAGCTGTACAGAATTTTGGTCACAGTAATTTAACACCTCCTTTACTTGATCAGCTATTTGGTGGTCTACCCCCACTCCCTCTGTAAAGTGTTTAGGGCTCCTCAATGGCAAGATTGAGAGAAGTAGAGTGCTCCAGGAGGTGATGAGATAGGAAAGCAGCACCAAAAATTACTGTGAGGTAAGGGGAAAAGATGCTGGTGTGCCATGGTAATGGTAGCCTTCCTTACTTTGAATGGTTGTGAAATTTATCAATCCGGCTTAATAATAAACTATATTCAGAAAACAGCAGTTAGAAAGTCCCGACAGCTACAGGACAATCAAAACTGAGAAAGCCATGGGTCATGGAAGCATTTAGCTCCCAGTTTGCATAAAAATCCATTTCCCCAAATGTAAGAGGTCTTGACTTCCAGTTTCTGATTCTTCATCAGGATGTGTGAGTCAAATATTGAATGGGAACTTGGTTAAAAGTCCTTTGTTCACAAGTAGGAACAGTAGTCATAAGACACTAAGCAAATTGATTGTGCATTCCCTAGAAGATTGCTATGGGTACTGTGTTGCAGTATCTTAACTCCTTTGTAGAAGGAGTTAAGTAGAAGAAGAAGGAGTTGGTAGAAAAAATGGCCAAAAGGTACTAAGCAAACTTTCTTTCCCACAACTGCTGGGGGAAAGTAGTTTCTATAATCTCTAAAGATTGGTGTCTAAGGAGAAATTGTGATCATAGCTATTTGAAGATTTTTTAAAATTATATTTTGTTTATCACTGTTTTTTGAGCTGCTGACATATGGAAAACAATTATTCATGTTCTGTATGTTTCTGTGGAGAGTCAACTTTGTTAAGCCAATATCATATGGCTAAGGCTCCATTAAATTTAGCAATATAAGAAAGAGGCAGGGTTTTACAGAGATGGAGACTCAAGAACTGATCCTGATCTGGTAAAACCACAATAATCCACACCCCCTTAGTCACAAGTCAGTGCTGCTTAGCAGACTGGTGGAATGGAGAGCAAGAGGGCCATTCATTCTTTGCCACTATTTCTAATCACCCAACTGATTCATTTTATTCCAATCACCCTAAGCCAAGGATGGGGAACTTGCAGCCTCAAGGCCACATGTGGCCCTCTAGGTCCTCAAACATGAAGTTTGAATTCAGTCAAAGGGTTATACTTGAGGACTCAGAGGGCCACATGAAGCCTCATGGCCACAGATTCCCCACCCCTGCCCTAAGCTATTCTAGTCATTTCTAAACTGAAGGATGAGTAGAGGAAGCTCTGAATGAATTCCTTCAGGGAACACCACTTTGGGGAAGCTGGGCAAAAAGAAGAAAGACTTCCAATGGAGTGCAAAAGGCCATCTTCAGATGCCACCTCTGACCATAGGCAAACCACTTAACCTCTCAGAAATTCAATTTTCTCATCTTTGAAATGGGGTTAATACCTGTAACATGTACCTCACAAGGTTGTTATAAGGAGCAAATGAGCTAATGTAGGCAGAAGTCTTTGACAACTTGAAAACACTATCTTAAGTTCTGTCACGATTACTACAATTGCACTGTTTTATTACCTGAGGAAGACATTCAATTGTCAAACTTTTAAAGTTCCCTAAACTCATTAAATATAGCCAAGCTATGACAAAACAATAAAGGGCATTGGGGATTTCTTCCTAAAAGACTATTTTAGATAATGTTTCTTTAAAGTATTTATATTTAACTTGAGATTCTTGAGTTAATTTTATATCACTTTAATAGTATTATCTTGACAAAGGTGGAGCCAAATTAAAGAAAAAAATGAAAGTTATATAATCACTATGAATGTTTGTAGGTATGAAGATATTGCATTATTATTATTACTAGATCATTTTACTCTTCCTAAAGAATTAATAGGGGCAGTTAGGTGGAACAGTGGATGGAGTGCTGGGCCTGAAGTCAGGAAGACATCTTCCTGAGCTCAAATCTGGTCTCAGACACTGAGACACTTCTAACTGTGTGACCCTGGGCAAGTCACTTTACCCCATTTGCCTCAATTTATCATCCTGGAGAAGGAAACGGCAAACTAGCCTAGTATCTTTGCCAAGAAAACCCCTTGTGGGCTCACAAAGAGTTGGGCATGACTGTAATGACTAGCAAACAACAAGACTTATACCACAGGGAAAGGAATGCTGGCATGGGAGCTTTGAGCTTTAGGTGCCAGCCTGAGGTCTGCACCTGACCTGTGTGACCTCAGGAAGTTCACTTCATCTCCCTTCATCAGTAAAATTAATGGGTTTGGCTACATAATTTTTTGTAATAAAAAACTCCTTAGTTCCAAGGAGTATTCCTCCCTTGATATATCAAACACAGTAAGACACAAAGACACAGACTCTGTATAGTGCAAAGTGGGAGCTTCAAACAAAACAAATATAGAATGCTCCTAAGGTTACTTGGCAAGGTTCCTGCTATCATAAAGACAATTACCATGAACATCAAGCTAGGAGTATCTCACTACTCAAACTGTTTGCAAGTAATTGATCATATTTGAAAATAATTTCCCTTCTACCTGTGAACTATGAAGATAAACTGCTTCAAACAGGAGGAATTTTACCACAATTAAGTCTTAAGGGACCATAGAACAATCATAAAACACAGACTAAAGACTTCCCCAAAGTAAGGGAGAGAGAAGCACTCAGAGTTGAACACCAGACCTCCCTCAAACTTCATGAGATGTTCTTTACTATCCAAAAGGTCCATATTTCAAATCTACTACATCCTCATTCCAACTTTGTTTATATCTGCCCCTTAACCCCCTTACAGAGCTAATGTTGTCAGCTGGGTGATCCAATGATATCTTTGATCTATGGATGACTCTGTTGGGTGTCTGAACAGTGTAGATGGATGACTGGGATATTCAATTGCCTGCTTAGCTATCTGCTGGTTTTCTATGCTTGGTTTGTTCTCTGCTGAAATTTGCTGGTCTTCTACACCTGGGATACTCTCTGAGCTTCCTCTTTCACTCTGTGCAGCCACATTTCTGGTCTTTGGCTGAATTACCACACCTATGTGCTTTGTTTTTAGAAAGGGGTTTTCAGTCCCTGCTCTCAGGACTATCTTGCTCTTTCATGATTTAAATTCCAATGATATAGCCAGCTGACTAACCAGCCACAGTCCTCAACCTTTAATTAAACTTGTTGCTGTTTTTTCCTTTGATTCTATCTGAGCTGTCGTTCTGAGAGGTCATTCTCTTATTTTATTTATAATAAGAAAATTCTTTTCACTTTTTTTCTCACCCATGACACCAGTCACAATCCTTGAAAATCACGATTTTGGAAACTTCTATTAGAAAGATGGAGGGGCAAGCTGGAACTAATTTTTTGTCATATATTCTTGCTGGCAACAACATTTCTGCTTTTTCTAAACTTGTATCATTTAGCACACAAGGTAGATCTGAGGAGCAAATGAGAAAATGTGATAATGTATGTGAAGATGATATGTATATGTATATATAAACATTTTCTTTTTTGACAGGATTGTTAATGTAGATGAAGATAATATTAAATATTACATATAATTTTACCTTTTGATGGGGTTAATAAACTGATAGATGAGGGGATGTTGTATATATAGTTTGCTTAGAATTTAGCAAATCTTTTGATAAATATTTATTCTGACTTATGGAGAAGAGGCACAGAAGTGGACCAGACAAAAGCACAATTAGATGGATTCGGAATTTGTAAGATGGGCAGGCTCAAATAGTTGTCTTTAATGATTCAATATGAACATGGCAGGAGGTCTCCAGGAGAGTACTCCAGGGATCTATACTTAAGTCTGTACTGTCTAATATTTTTAAAAATGTCTTGAGTAAAGGCATAAGGTGGGATTAAGCTGGGTGGTATAGCTAACACAGTGGATGACAGGCAGGATCCCAAAAGATTTTGATAGGCTAGAACATTGGTCACAATCAAATATTATGAAATTCAATAGAGATAATTATTAAGTCTTACATATGAGTACAAAAAAATCAACTTTACAAGTACAAGATGGGCGAGGCACAGTTATAAAGTGATTTTTTTCTGAAAAAATAAAAAGGTATTTTACTGAATAGTAAGCCTAATATGTGCCAGCAATATGATGAGGTAGGGAAAAAATATGATATTGGGCTGCATTAAAAGTAATGGCTTCCAAAACTAAACTAAATGCATCTCAGTACTCTTCCTTCTCAGTTCTCAAATAGCATATTATGTTCATTTCCAGAAGCCATGGTTTAAGAAGCATGTTGACAAACTGGGAAAGTTCAGAGAAAAGTGACAAGAATGGTGAATGGCCTTGGGTCCACATCATATGGAGGAACCAGAGATGTTTTGCCTGTATAAGGGAATATTTTAGTGGGATGTGATAGATACATTAAAATATTCTAAGGGATGTCATATGAAAGAAGGATTTGATTTGATGTATTTCACTCCAGGAGGCAGAAATAGGAGCAATTTTTTTTTCTTATCCAGAATCCTTCTAGATTCTGAATCTGCCTTCCAATGCATTAGTGATCCCTCTGAAAATTTTATGAATATGCTCTCTTTGCCTTTATCCACTTCCTTGATAAAAATTTTAAATGGTACAGGAAAAGTGAAGATCCCTGGGATATTCCATTAAAGATTCCCTGCCATGTTGACATTCAACCACTGATCTACTATGTGACTCCACCCATCCAACCAAATCCTGAATCTCTCAAATTTCAAAGTGGAATGGGCTGCGTTGAAAAATGTTAGGTTCTTCATCCTTAGCAGTCTTTAAGCAGATGCTTGATAACTGTGTGTCAGCATGTTATAATGAGGATTTCATTTGTGAATTAGTTGGATTAGATGTCTCTGAGATTTCTTCCAACTTTCAAATTCTGTAGTTTTATGGGACATTATAAAAATTTCAGCTATTATTTTTCTAAAAATGTATGTCACAGTCTTCACTTTACATTTAAACTTGAAAATTCAATACTCAGGGGACTTTTCATTATGTATTAGAGTCTTTGCCTGAAATTAGGGTATCAAATAAATAGGGGTGCCATGATTATGATAAATTTTTCAAATATTAAATTTTATGTTAAATTTATTTTAAGTACACAGCTATTAAAATAGTTAAATGCAACATGAAAGATATTAAACAAAATATATTATGGGGAAAAGACTGTAGTTACTTTTGTTGGGAACTCTCAGTTATTAGTACTACACATACAAATATATATTTTCACATTAAGCTTGATTCTAGAAATTGTATAAGAGGACGCATATAATGAAAGGATCATCAAAGAGAAACTATAAGTGACTAGAAGAGCTAGTTAGCTTTTCATGGGTACATTGACATAACAATTCACTGAGCTAAATCTCTGCCTGTTGTCTCAGATCTGCAAATAATCTGGGACCTGGAGATGTCCTTCAGATTGGAAACAGACATGTTGTTCCCATGTCCCATTTGGACATCATCTCTGAAACAGAATGATGTGTTTAATCTCTGTTTGACTTTTGTAATTGTTGGGAAACTAGATTTTTTAAAAAAAAAGAATAAGTGATATTTTCATGATCATGAGGGGATATGGCATATGAGAGTAACTAGGCTTCAATTATGCCTCAATTCTAGAAAAGGAAATGAATAAATCTAATTTTACCAAAGGAGAAGAATTTAATAACCTAATAAGTTAAGAACAATTTAACAAGGAGTATACATTTGACAACTAAGAAGTGAATATGCCTCTAAGAAAATATCTAGAATGAAGAGGAAGAAGACAAAGTTAGTCAATATAGGACCCTTGGGAAACTAGAATTGTATTAAATGACCAGAGAAGGCAAAGGAGGGAATTCCAAAGCCATTGCAGAATAGCTTGAAATGCCCAGGAAGAATTTGTATAGACTAGATACAGATATGCTTTTATTATTTAGGGAGCTGAAGACTAGAATAGATCTTTCCAAGGGAAAGATCAAGGCTGTTAGGGACAATGAAGGAGGCAGTGGCAACAATCTCACAGATGGTTTGGCTCAAATAGGAAAGCATATGGAGCAGATAAAAATATTTTATACATGCCAAGTTTCTTACACCTGAGATAATGTTGGAAAGCAAATCTTAGAATTTCTCAGACATTCAGCAGCCTTGTCAGCAGCCTCACATTATATCTTGCATCAGGTATTGCTCTATCCCCGCTACTACAATATTAGTTCAAGTCCTCAATACCTCTCACTTAGACTATTGCAGCAGACTCTTCATTGGTCTCCTTGTCTCAAGTCTCTCCCCACTCTAGTCCATTCCATATCTTGGTGCCAAAGTAATTACCTGTAAGTGCAAATCTGACCATACAATTCCACTACTCAGTCAATTCCAGTGGCTTTCTGTCACCTCTAGAATAAAATATAAAATACTCTAGTTTTTAAAGCATTATACCCCTTGGACCCAACCTACCTTTCCCGTAATGTCATTGGACATTACTCTTCTTTCTGTACTCTGTGATCCAACCAACATGGCTTCTCTTTTCCTTAGTAATAACATTATAACTCTTTTTTCCATGTCTTTGCATTGGCTGTCCCTCATGGCTATATGCACTCCTTGTTTACCTAAACCCCATAGTCTCTCTTTTCCTTTAAGAAGCTGCTCAGGTACCAGCTTCTTCAGGAAACCTTATACTCCCAATAGCTAATGCTGTCCCACCCAAACTCGTATATTTAACTACTACATATTTGTGTCTATAACATCTATGTTTTTGTATGTACTTATTTCTCCCATTAGAATGTAAATTCATTGTGAATAAGGATTATTTTATTCTTTGTAATTATATGCCCAAGACCCAGTCAGTATACAATAAATACATTTTATAAAATAAATTAAATAATATAATTAATATTTATAATTAACTATATTGTGT
Source organism: Trichosurus vulpecula (assembly GCF_011100635.1). Lineage (NCBI taxonomy): Eukaryota > Metazoa > Chordata > Mammalia > Diprotodontia > Phalangeridae > Trichosurus > Trichosurus vulpecula. The sequence continues at coordinate 102,591,035 of NC_050577.1, read as the reverse complement.
GTCTATAATACTAAATAGTAAATAAATCAACAAATTTAATAAATATATCTTGATTGACATGAAAAGTCTCAATTACATTCAACTCAGGAACTAGAGGGTAACTAGTGGTAATTAAGTTGTGGTACCACCAGAAATAGAGATTTATTCAGTAGCTGGCATCCAAGAAAAAAAAAAAACTAAAACCAATTTATTCTACATTTACCTGAAAGACTAAGGTTAACTTTTAAAGATTTTGTAACTGTATAATATTTATTTTGATTATTATTTGTAGTCTTATATTTGCTATGGGATAAAAATATAAGAGGCAAATATCATTTAAAAAACCCTGAAGGAGAGCTTGCGCTCTTAGGGAGCAACTTTTATTGTTTCAGACTTGTTCTTTCCTTCACATGGTATGACTTATCCAATGTCACACAAATAGCGTTTGAGGCTGGAATTGAATTCAAGTCTTTCTGACTCCTGTTCTCATGCTCTAACTACTGTTCCCCCAATGCCATGTCAGTGATATAGCTGTAGTCTATTTCAAGGAGGCATTATAATCACAAAGTTGCCTAATACCAGAACTCTGAGCTATTGCAATCAAAGGAGCACACAAGACGCCCAGAAGGAGGGCAGGAATGAACACATGCAGGTTTCCTGGCTATTTTCCCAAGGGTTGATGTATACTAGAGGAGATACACTGACACATTGTCTTGAGAAGGGCTCTTGAGAATCTCCCAAATTTCCTTAGACCTTTAATAACTTTGGAAATTTGCATGGGTCTAAGTCCTTTAAAAAACAATCAAAACTGCCACACATCAGGTCTGTGGTTTTTACTGTTCCATTTTGCATAACACAATACTTTTTTTGGGGAATGCATGTATCCTATTACAGAAGAATTGAGTGGACAGGCAAACAAGACAGTCCCTACCTTAAGGCACTTATATTCTGATGGGAGAAGGCAACAAATAAAGGAGATCTAGAAAAGGGTGAGGGCAAGAAGGGAGGCAACATAGATGATAAAGTCCAGTGAGAGAGCTGAGGCAGGAGTGAAGTGCCTATGACTCAGTCGCCTATGGTGGTTTGAGGCAAGAACTCACCAATCAAGAGATTGCATCTCTAGGCTTTTTTGTTTTGTATCTGTGTCCTTAGTACCTAGCACAGTGCTCTTCGTAAAGTTCCTAACTGAAGAAATATTTGTGAGTGAAATAGAATTTAATTAAATCAGGTTAAAAGAACTCTTTAAAGGGACACAACTTCTTACTGAAACATTAATCTAAATAAAGAAAAAAAATAACTATTCAATTGTCCTAAAAATCTGAGACCACCTGGCATGGAAGATTGGAATTCATTATAACATTTTGCATGATACCAAATACTGAGCCCTATATAAAGGAGATAAAATAAGTATTAGCTGAATAAAGAATGAATGAACAAATCCTGAAACATGTTAGTGTTCCCTGTCTTAAAAGTTTATATCATAATCATAAGGCCTTTGACATAATCAAAATCTTAATATTTCACTCTATTTTCATCATTTTTGATGAGTCAGTTTATTTTAACCTTGAAAAAGGCAGGATGGTATTTAACTGGATTGACTTCTTATGGTCTATATACCATCACATAACCTCTCTCATCATATGTTTTCTTATCTGTAAAATGAGAAGATTGAACTCGACGGAGTCAATTTATACCAGTTCATTAGGGTGGATTGTTAGATTTTCAATGAGAGCATTTATACCTCTGAAATAGGTACACTATATATTAGGGCTTGCGCTATTTTTTATTCATTGTCTAGACTTAAGAAAGTGATAAGAAAATATATTAATAGAGATTAAACTTAAAAATGTATTATAATCACATTTTTTTTTCTGAGCGCTGATTGTTAAGCCATCACTGCCTATGATCCCAAGACAAGATCCCATCCAGGTATATAGGTAATATGAAAACAAACAAACAAAATCCACTTTATTGACCAGGAACTGGAAGTTCTAGAGCACTTTTTTCTTGGGCCCCATATTTCCAGGGTTTGGTCCTGGTAGAGACTGTAGCTTTGTCCTTTTAGCACAAATAGATCAGGTGATTCTGAACAGAACTATCAAATGAGAAGATTCACTTTAATTCAATAAATATTTATTAAAGACTTCTTCAGCTGAAGACACTATTAAATACAGGGTCTATGAAGATCTACTATTAATCTACTAAAGTCAATAAATAATATTAGTAATAATATTCTTTATCAAATTAAAAAAAAATCTTTCCTTGCCTTCATGTGACAACCATAAAAGTCAAGTAGTTTGGGTTTTTGAACCCACAAATTTTAGATAGGTAAATATATCTATACACACACACACACACACACACACACACACACACACACACACATATATAAAGCCAAAGGACTTGCTAAAAGGCATACAACAAGGAAAAGTGTTAGTTGATGTTAGAAAATTGGTCTCCTGACTTCTATCCTAAGGCTCTTTACACCAGATTAAACTACTGAAACACAGCCAAATAAAGGACCAGGATGGGGATTCCTTAGAAAGGCACACTGTGAAAGAAAGATGGTGGGACTTATGTGGTAGGAGAATGTCTAAGCCTCAGATGTCTGAAATGAGAGGGAGTAAGAAGATGAAAGTTAAGAATGAAGATCAAACAGAAGAAAGTCCTATGGAAGAAGAACTATAAAGAACTAGCCAGAATTTTCAAAGGAAGAAATTAAAGATACCTATACATGAAAAAATGGTCTAAATCACTATTGATTAGAGAAATGCAAATCAAAACAACTCTTAGGTATCACAATATACCTTTAAGATTGGCTAACATGACAAGATAGGAAAATGATAAATGCTGGAGAAGATATGGGAAAAATTGGAACACTAATGCATTGTTGGTGGAGTTGTGAACTAATTCAACCATTTTGGAGCACAATGAGGAACTATGCCTAAAGGGCTATAAAAATGTTCTTACCAGCTGACCCTGAAATACCACTTCTAAGGCCGTATCCCAAAGAGATCATACAAATGAAAAAAAAACCCACATGTACAAAAATATTTATAGCAGCTCTTTTTGTGGTGACAAAGAACTGGAATTGAAGGGATGCCTATCAAGCAGGAAATGGCTGAACAAGTTGTGGTATATGAATACAATGGAATACTATTGTGCTATAAGAAATGATGAGCAAACAGACTTCATAATAACCTGGAAAGACTTATATGAATTGATGATGAGTGAGGGGAGAAGAACCAGGAGAACATTGTACACAGTTACAGCCACATTGTACAATGACTAACTTTGATAGACTTTGCTTTTCTCAGCAGGGTAATGTTCCAAGATGACTCCAAAAGGCTCATGATGGAAAATAGTATCCACATCCAGAGAAAGAATTACAGAGTCTGAATGCAGATTGAAGCATACTATCGCTCCCTCTCTCTTTTGTTTTTGTTTGTTTGTTTCTTCTCTCTCATGGTTCATTCCGCTGGTTATAATTCTTCTTTGCAACATGACTAATGTGAAAATATGTTCAATGTGAATGTATATGTAGAGCCTAAATCAGATTGCATACTGTCTTGGGGAGGGAGTGGGTAGGGAGGGAGAGAAAATTTGGAACTCAAAAGCTTGTGGAACTGGCTGTCGTAAACTAAAAATAAATAAATAAACTTTAAAAAACTAGCCAGTTTGAGAAAATGGAGTCCAAGGTAAAATTAGCTTGAGGCTTAATATGTTAAGTTGGATGAATAAAATCAGACAGGAAGTAGATAATAGGGAACATTAATCCCTAAAGAGGGAACATTAATTGCCCTCTCAGGATGTCAAACTCAAATCTTGGAAACATCACCACCGAGTGCCTCTGAAACTCCCTACTCCCAAACACCTGGATGATGTAAGTGTTCCTGCCCATTAGAGATGAGTTAAGTATCCAATTCAGTCAAATCTTCCCTTCTTTGTGGGTCAGTAGATTATATGTATTTTTTACCTGAAGGTGGGCATTTCTCTGGGAAGTTAATATGATGTCTGGGAGGAGAGCAAATCCTTTTAAAACAAAATAAATTGCATGAAGGATCTAATGATTATAACCTTTGTATTCTTGATGATTTTCTTGAACAATGTATTTGGATGTATTTTCCACAGATATAGAGAGCAGTTGGGAAAGAAAGATAAGGACTGGTTAAAGTTTCATAAATACTTATGGCTTTGAGGAGCCTCTGTTTATGTGCTTCTTGTGACTTCTCAGATCAATTTTAATACTAATAAACATAGGCAAGGGAGAAGAAAGCTTATTAAAATGTCCAAGGAATAGTACAGTTTGGGACAGAAAGGAGTAGGGTCTTTGACTCAGAACATTCCCACTTGAACAGAATGAGGGGCCATTATATTTAAAAATATGAAAAGAGAAAATAATTTCTTTACCTTTCTCAAGAAAAAGCAAATCATTTTATTATAGTCTTGAGGTCTGTGAAAAAGCAATGGAAATTCTCAATGTTATCTCTGAAACCCACAAAGGATGACAAGTGGAAACTTAAATATCAATCAGTCAAGTATGTATTAAGGACCTATTCCATCAGGCACCATGCTAGGTGCTTTGGATACGATTACAAGGAATAGAATGATCCCTGTCTATGGAGATAGCTTCAGTGATGCTACAGTGAATACTGGGGGTAGGTAAAAGTTGTTTCTACATGGCATCAAGAACTGGATAAAAAGGTGAAAAAATGGTTGATCTTCTAGCTGTTTAGTCTACATCAGCATCTTCAACATCATCAGCATAATTCAATTAAATGATCATTTATGAAGTTCCTTGTGTCTTCGAGGTACATCGCTGGAGGTTTTTGGATTTCCCAAAATGTCATGATTACCAATAGAGAAGGGGTATTTCGGTCCAATCTGAGATCACAAATCTTACTTGGCATCCATCAAGAAAGCACACTGGTGACTAGGAAAAGGACAGACAACAGACAACAATACTCTCTTCTTTACTGGAGCTCTCCCCTGAGCTACAGGTAGTGGAGGGTAGCATCACGAGTTAGATCACCAACTACTGAGTCCATTGAGGCTTCAAGATTAGCTAGATTATTACAACTGACTAGTTGACCACTCTTGTTTTGCATGGGCAAGTCATTTAGTGGCTCTAACCCTCAGTTTCCAAATCTTCAAAATTATGTTAATAGAACTTCCTAGGATGAGAGGTGAGAAAACTTAGTCAAAACACTTCGTAATTCTTAAAATGACATATAAATGTCAGTTATCGTCATCATAATTTACTACTTAACATCCAGATATTTCTAAATATCTGTTGGTAATACGTAGCATGGTAATGTCATACTGGTTGCCATTGTGTATGATGTTATTCAATGGGACCCGAAAGACCCCCCATCTAGTAATTTCCTCCTTTGCTTGGCACCAAAAACTGAAAATTTACTATTAGAGATTAATTTTCTTGGGATTAAGGCATTATCCCTTCAAATATCCTATTTAAAATGCAAATGCCCATAGAGAGGTGGTGTGCTTAGTAACCATCATTTTTACTTTGAATATAAATCATATTGGGAGGTAACTTGCTTCTGTCAGGTGGAAAGGAATGTAAAAAGCATTTATTAACACCTACCCTGTGCCAGGCACTATGCTAAGTGCTTTGTAAATATTATCTCATTTGATCCTCATGACAACCATTTATGAATAGGATGGATTCTCATCTTCATTCATTCATCTACTAATTCATTGATTTCTCAACTATTTATTAAGAGTCTTCCATATACTTGGTGTGGCAATGAAATAGCTGAAGCATAGTCTGTCAGAATCCAGATAGATGTCACTGCACATAGGGAAATAGAATATTGGATTTGGATTCAGAGGATTTGGGCTGGAATTTCAGCTTTGTTAGGTAGTCTCTGTTAGCTATGGTATCATAGTCATGTAGGCAAAGCGCAGAGTGAAGCATGTTTTCTCTAGGACCAACATTGGTCATTTTCATTAATCAGATTTCAGTTGCTTTTAACTGTCTTTTTTATTACTATGGTGATTGGCAGATATTGTTCTCAGAAGAACAAGGGAAACAAGTCTAGATTCAGCTCATTCAGGTCTTTGCATCTCTGAATTGCTCATAATCATAATTTCTTATAGCATAACAATCTTCCATTACAATCCTTTATCATAATTTATTTCATAATTTCCAGTTGATAGCAGAAACTTCCTGTACTACCTAATTTTTGACTGCCATTAAAGTACTTCTATGAATATTTTGGATTACATGAGGCCTATATTTCCATTTTATAGCCTTTTTTTATGTATGCCTAATACTGTCATCTGTGAAAAAAGATGCAAAGATTATACACAGTTTCGTGTCTTTTCTCACATAATTTCAAGTTATTTTCCAGAATAGTTAGACCAACTCCTAGATCTAACAACATTGTATTGTAGTGTGTCTCGCTTCCCATAACCTCTCTGACACTATTATTATTCCTAATTACATTTCTAAATGATGTGGTTAGGAGATAAAACTTAGAGTATATTCATTTATATTTCTCTTTTTATTAGCAATTCAGATCATTTTCTTCTATGGCTACTGATAGTTTATAATATTTCTTTGAAAAGCTTTATTAATATCTTTTAAGTACTTATCTTTTGGAGAATGATTCTCAGATCTTGAATGTTTGTGTCAATTCTATAATTACACCGAGATACTTTTTTTTTTAATCAGAGACAAAGATTTTTATTTGATGCAAAGATTTTCTTTCCTACTTAATAGAGTCTCCTCCATTCCTAGGTAGTTTAGTTTCATTCATGAAAAAGCTTTCAAATTTTATGTAACTGAATTGGTAAATTCAACTCTTTTATCTTTTATGACCACTTATGTCCCCTATTGTATTTAGCTTTTTAGAATGATCTCACTAACCATAACTAGGAAAGATACTCCCTTTAAGGTACTTTCCTTCCACCCACTCCTTTTAGAATTAAAAAAGATATGATTGTTTATTTCTATGTTCAATATCCATTTTAGCTTATTTTGGTATATGTTATAATCTGCTGATTTAAACTTAATTTCAGAAAAAGAGAATTATATACTAATTTAATCAATAATTGTTGAAGCAAAATTTTTAAATAAAATATTATCAAATAGGCTATAGCAGTATCTACAAATAATCCACTATCACCAGGTTGAATTTATACTTGAGAGATAAAACATGATTAAAGATTGGGAAAATAATTAGCATAATTGATGACATAAGTAACCAAATCAATATTTAAACAGTAGATTTTTTTAAAAGGGCTAGTTTCCTTTAAAAGTACTAAAAAATACAGATATGGAAGGTTCCTTTTTAAAAGTGATTAAATATGCATCACTACCAAGATCTAGTATTATATGCAGAGGAGAAACACTAGATGCTTTCTTAATAATAATAGGTCTAAAGCAAGGATACTCTTTTTTCCACTACTATTTGGCACAGTTTTTAAATGCTAGTAATAGCAATAAATGGATAAATAAATGACAAACCACTACAGGATCTTTGCCAAGAAAACCCCAACTAGAATGATGGAGAGTTGGACACAACTGAGAAATGACTGAACAAGTAGCAATAACACAAGAAAGAGAAATTAAAAACAAAACACTGGCACAAAGGGGTCAAAATTATTCTTATGTACAGATGATGCTTTAGTTTAAAAACCACAGGGAATCAGTGAGAAAACTAATCAAAGCAATAGTCTCAGTAAACTAGCACATTATCAAATAAATCCCCAAATATCATCTGTCTTTCTATATAGTACTACCAAAAACCAAGTAGAAATGATAGAAAACCTATATACAAAATAAATGCAAAGTGAGAAACTATCTGACAGTTAACCTGGCAATACACTCAGTACTTATACAAAGGATAAACAATACAAATATGCCTATAAAATGATCTGCACAAAAATAAAAGAAGATAAATAATTGAAAGGACATCATTTGTTCATTGTTGTACCAAGACAACATGACAAAAACCAGGATATTAACTAAATTTATTTTAGATATTTAGTGTGATACCAAACTACTTGTTTTTAATGTTATAGTACTCATCTATTTTCAGCATTAATAATAGGTACTATTTTGTTAAAGCTTTGCTTTTTTCATAAAGATTTGTCTAATAATCTATTCTCTTAACAAAGGAATCAGCAAAGACATGAATATTTTAGCTGGAAGGAATGTACACACACACACACACACACACACACACACACACATATATATATATATATATATATATATATATATATATATATATATATATATATATAGGTGAAGGAAATAACCAGATATATATAGGGGTTTAAATTTCCTGGTCTTGATTATCTCTGCAAAATAAGAGTTAAGTCATCTCTTGAGAGTGATTTAGCAGAGTAAGCTAAGTTTTAGAATTTTGAGAGATTGAGGAAAGTAAATAAAAGCCATAATGAAGAGCTTGCTAGGTAATAATAATAAAAAAATGAGGAAAAGGATTGGCTAACAATTGCCAATAACATAGGGGTTTTAACCCTTTTGTGTCATAGAACCAGTCTAGTGAACCCTATTGACTACTTCTCAAAATAGTATTTCAAATGTATACAATAAAATTCTTAGGATTACAAAGGAAACCAATTATAATGAGATATATTTATCAAAATATTTAGAAATCAAGTTCACTGACCCCAGGTAAGTACCCATGCACCAGTGGAAATAGTAGTTTCAAGAATATTTTACAAACATGGAGCTAAGGGAAGAATAACAAATTGAGGGAGGCCATTTAAAGCTGTGTCAAATGATGAAGATATATACCATCCAAGCAATCCCTACATTGCAGAAAAAGGAAAAAGCACAATGATCTCCTCTCTCTGTTTTCTAAATAACTATTATCAGACAACAATTTCTGTAGCATTTTCTCATAGCCTGGAATTTAAAGTTATTCACTTCCATTGAAGAACTTCAAGGAGTTGAAGTGGAAATAAGCTTTTTGGCAATCCAATCAAGGTTATGTGAAAGGAAAGTTGAGGTGTTGTTGCTGAAGGAATTATGTTGAGATAGTAACTAGGAATTTGGTGACCAGGAAAAGAAAAAAAAACAACATAAATTTGCATAGACATTAAAGAGAGATATTTATAATGTAATGTACATTATTTTTACAAGGTGCCAAGACATGCGTTCCAACATGTTGTACTTTGCTTCTTAGCCACCAATTTTGCTCATTATTGAGTTAAGCACTGGAAGAAGAATCAATAGGGTCGATAAATCTTGGCACTTCTTAATATCATAGGATTAAAAGCTGGAAGGGATTCTAGAGAGTTCCATCATCTAGGCCAACCACTTCATTTGACAGACAAAGAAATAGAAGCTCAGGGACAGTGATATGTCTAATAAGTGTCACAGGTGAGATTTTAACCCAGGTGCTCTAGTTACAAATCCAGTCCTCAATTGTTAACCTGGCAAGCATCAAGGAGAGTTAAGAAATTTTTCCCCCTACTTTTCTGTTCACTCCTTCATCTTTGTTCTAAATCAACAAAGCACAATCAATAAACAGGTTTACAAGTGTATTGAGGAAGAAAAAGAATTGGATTTATCATAACAAAAATTGGGCTGAATCTCTTTACTTACATCTATTATCTTTGAAGTATTTGCAAAGAACTTCAGTTTTCTGGACCTCATTTATCCCATCTGTAATATTTTGTAGTCACATCTGTAATAATTTTAAAGTTTTTTTTCCAACCATAAAATCTACAATTCTGTGACAAAGGAAAATAATCACTTCTGCACACAGACACACATGCACACACACACATATATATGAAAGTATTGTTGGGTATGTGTATAAATGTATCATTTTTATCTACATGACAAATATATGTGTGTATATATACCTAACAATGCTTTTTATTTATTGCCATTTTAAAAATTAAGTATAAAAAGCCATACTGACACTCACAAAAAGCAATGATACAAAGATCAATATATCATTTGTGATTTTTGTTTCCTTAGATGAGACGTGTGTCATGTTTCTCCTGCCTTCTCAGTGTTATATATGGATTTGACAGAAAGACCTTTTCTCCAACAGTAAGCAGTTCTCTTATGTCTTATTTTCAATAGCTCTTTGCTAGAGGGAATTTTTTTTCATTTTACATGACACAACCACAAAATCTTCTTGTTCTCCCTCTCACAATCTGCCTCTCTTTCTTAGCCACTCATTCTCTATTAGAATCACGATGTCCAATCACATGAGGGGTTCCCCTTCCCCACTATAGCCAGGTCCCAATTAGTCCAAATAATCAACCCTGTGAAATGGTGACGTAACTAGAATTCTCACTGCATATTTCCATGGGCTGAAACTAATAGCCATATTTTGCATATTCTCATATTTGCATATTTACAAATTGCATGAATTTGAAAACATAAAATAATTTCATAGGATGTGTTACTCTCACTAGTCCAGACTTAACAAACTACCATATAGTATTATTCTGTAAATTCTGATCAGGCTGCTTTTAACACCTTCTTTACCTCTATATTGTAAGAAGCACAATTAATCCAGTTATTTATAATTCATCTGCCCATCTTTTCATATAGTTTCTACTTATGCAATGATTCAACTCTAATTTAATTCAACAAAGTTTTATTAAGCTTTTAGTGTGTATAGAGCTCTATTCTAGGCACTGCAAGACAGAAGAAGTTTAGATAGGATGGTTTCTTCCCTCATGGAATTTATATGTAACTATGAGAGGATATAGTTCCAAACAGGAAATGATGAGCCAGTATATAGATAGACTGATGGAGTGAAATCTTCATGTACATCAAGTTTTTAAATATTTTGCTACACTTTGGTCCAACAATCCATTTAATAGAGGGGAGCGCAGAGTGGTGAGATCAGCCTTACAAAAGCTTTACTTTTTTACTCCAGGGAAAATTTCTTCAATTCTTTGGTGTGTACATTGTCTTAAAGAGAAAAAAAATATTTCTTTCCAGTCAGGGGAAGACTCTTTGACCAATGTGGTTGGGAGGATGAGGACAGTATGTGTCCAGAGTATATTACACCCAAATGGGTTGACCTGTCTTCAATTTTGTGAAAAGCAGCATTATTTTTAAATCTCTGCTCACACTTAATTATAATATATGGTCTGAGGTAAATTTGCACTGAGAAATATAAACACAGTTTTAGCTAAAAGATAGAGTCTGTATCATCAGAAAGAAGGAAAAAATTTAAAATTTGGTTCAATAAACATTTATTAAGTATCTGTCATGTGCAAGACATTGGAATAAACATTGGGAATTCAAAAATACAAAACTCCCTATGAGTTTAGAGTATATGGTACTATAATTTATGGAAATGTATATTATGCACATATGTAACTTTGCTACAAGGGGAATGACTACTCTAGATAAAATGTGAAAAATTGGAGTACAGATAGGTAGGTAACTTTTAGCTGAGGAGATTCAATGAAAACTAAATGGAGCTTATGGAACTTAGGTTCATACCCTTAATAGGTGAATGGGTGAATTTTCCCTTGAAGGAAGTCTTTGATAAATGGAGATTAGGGGTGATTCTTTTCCAGAAATTGGAAAGGGGCAATATGAGCAAAACTTTGAACATAGGATATTAAGATATATGTGTAGGGATGGGGGAGAGTATGAGAATAAATAGAAAGAGGGTGGAACTGGATTGTGGTGGACTTTAAATGTCAGAATCAGTAGTTCATACTTTATTCAGTAGGCAATAAGGAGTCAGTGATGATTTTTTTCTAAAAGAGTGACATAGAGTGGCATATTAATTAAAAACACTTAGTTATTAGTGTGAAAGACAGAATGGAAGAGGGAGAGACTGGAGGCAATAGCTAGGAAACTAAGAGTCATCAAGAAGAGAAGAAATCGGTTAAGTGTGGCTTCCCCAAAGTTAGATAACTATTGTGTGATAGACCAGTGACTGAAATCTATGTTCTCTTAAAACAAATTTAGTGTTCTTTCAACTATAAAATTTTGCTTCTGGCTAATAATTTTCAAAGAGAATAAAGTTGTAACCACTGTAAGATTTTTTTATATATTCTTAAAGTTTGATTGATAGGTAATTCACTTGTCTAAAGCAAGAGTCCCGATTCTTTGGGGCTGTCCATTCAAAAAAATTAGACTTTTTCTGCTTGGACCTTGAGGGAAGAAGTAGGAATAATGGCTGACAGATGAAGAAAGGAAAATTTAGGCTCTTAAAAATGGAATGGACTTCTTCAGGAGACAGGGCAGTACCTCTCACTAGTTTTTCAAGTGCAGTGTGAATGACTAATTGTTGAAAGTATTAAGGAAGATTTTTGTTCAAGTAACAGTCAGAGTATATGACCTCTTTAGTGCATTTTAACTATGTAATTCACTGTTACTGTGCAATAAGAGTTTTAATAAGGGCTTATGTGGTGGGAATGGAAAGAAAAATGAATAGAAGGGTTATGACAAATCTTGACCTGTGACATTTTGGATTTGGGATGTTAGGAGGAGCCAAAGATAATTCCACAGCTATGATCTTCCATGACTGGAAAGTGGTGGTGTCATATAGAAATAGTGAGGTCAGAGTCAAATTTCAAGGGAGAAGATGAAGGGTTTAGGTTTAGAAATGACTTTGAGGAACCAGAGAGACTTACATGTGGAGTTGTCCAGAAAAGAACTGGAAATATAGGACAAACGCTGAAGTAAAGATAAGACTGATATTATCCACTTAGGAATGGTTCTTCATAGAGCCCATTTCAATTCAATAACAATTTATAAATGTACTATATTAAAGTCACCATTCTTCATAATTCAAGCAATGAGAGAAAACTAATGCACCAAGGACACAAACTTGGGGAAAACCACATTCAAAGAACCAGAGAAAGGTTAGGAGCCCCAAAGGGAACAAGGAAGGAGTTACCAGAAACATAAGATGAGAACCATGATAGTTTAGTAATATGAAAGAATATTAATAAGAGGGGGGTGGTAATTCACAATGTCAAATCTTGTTTAGGGGTCAAGGAGAGAAAGGACAGAAAAAAGCCATTGAAATTAATGAGGCAAAGGACATTAAAGATTCCTTTGCTATTTTTGGTCATGTCCAACTCTTCATGACTCAATTTGGAGTTTTCATGGCAAAGATACTGGAGTGGTTTGCCATTTTCTTCTCCTGCTCATTTACTGATGAAGAACTGAGGCAAACGGTTAAGTGACTTGCCCAGGCACACAGCTAAGTGTCTGAGGCCAGATTTGAATGTAAGATGAGTCTTCCTGACTCCAGTCCTGGTGCTCTATCCACTGTGCCACCTACCTGCCCTAAAAGACTCTTTAGTTCTCTCTCATTTATAGATGAGAAAACTGAGGTTAAAGCTGTTAAAAGATTTCCCCGAGATCACACAGGTAGTAAACCACAGAACTTGAATGAAAATACAGTGTTCTGATTGCAGATTCCTTGATTTTTCTACCATGCCATCAGGGTCATTAGTTATCTTGGTTTTCAAAGTCAATGATCTTTTCTATTTCTACCTCTTTCTGCAGATTACTTCTCTTTCATGGGAACACAAAACCAGACATGGTTGAGTGAATTCATTCTCCTGGGGGTGTCCAGTGACCAAGGAACACAGATCTTTCTCTTTGTCCTTTTCCTGACTATGTACCTGTTGACTGTGTTGGGAAATATTCTCATAGTCATTCTGATTCGGCTAGATACTCGGCTCCACACCCCCATGTACTTCTTCCTCACCAACCTCAACCTTGTCGATGTCTCTTATGCCACCAGCATTGTCCCCCAAATGTTGGCACACTTCCTAGAAGAACAGAAAATAATTCCATACGTAAGCTGTGCTGCCCAGCTATTTTTCTCTCTGGGTCTGGGTGGGATTGAGTTTCTTTTGTTGGCAGTAATGGCTTATGACCGCTATGTGGCAGTTTGCAATCCATTGCGCTATTCAGCTATCATGAATGCAGGACTGTGTGCCAGGCTAGTGGCTGCCTCTTGGGCTAGTGGTTCCTTGAACTCTCTTATGCAGACAGCCATCACTTTTCAGCTGCCTATGTGTACAAACAATATCATTGACCACATATCATGTGAAATCCTAGCCTTGGTCAGGTTGGCCTGTGTGGACACATCTTCCAATGAGGTTGCAATTATGGCTTCTAGTATCATCCTACTCATGACCCCATTCTTGTTGGTTCTCCTGTCCTATATCAAGATCATCTCTACTATTCTGAAGATTCAGTCTACAGAGGGAAGAAAGAAAGCCTTCCAGACTTGCGCCTCCCACTTGACGGTGGTGTCTTTGTGCTATGGGATGACCATTTTCACTTATATTCAGCCCCACTCAAGTCCCAATATCCTTCAGGAGAAGATGATCTCACTGTTCTATGCCCTTTTAATACCCATGCTGAACCCTCTGATTTACAGTGTGAGGAATAAGGAAGTAAAGGGAGCCTGGCAGAAACTGTTTGGGCAATTCTATGAATTAAAGTCAAAGCTGACATCCTCGTGAATCACACAAAGGACTCTCCCTCCTGGACTCAAATATAACAAACAGTATCCACATCATTGACACTCTTTCAAGGGATAGGAAAACATTAATAGATATTTTAAGATAGGTGGTAGGGAGGGAGTCTGGTGGATAGTGCTAAGTACATTTATAAGGACTTGATTTTCCTGACTGCTTTGTGATTGCTTTCCATGTTCTGCACTATCTGAAAAAATAAATATCCTATTATTTTTGATTCATCATGTTTATAGAACTTTTCATCACCTGAGATAAAGAGGTTCTTAGCCTGAGGTCCACGAATTTGTTTTTAAAAACAATTTAATAACTATTTTAATATAATTGGTTTCCTTTGTAATCCCATATATGACACAAAAATGTTAAGAATCCTTGCCTTAGATCATTATCCTGTTTCCCTACATTTGAAAATGAACTATTTCATTTTAAATCAAAGTACATTTTATTATTAAAAGAATCACGAAGAATAACAAACTGCACCTTTGGCCCAGCATAAAGCAGTAAAGCTGAGTCACTATGTTCAGATGCCAGGGATAGAAAGTCTTAACATTAAACTTAAAGAGGGGTTGCTTTCTGAAGGCTTTTTCATACTGTGGACCTATTGACTGTGTCTATGCAACACCCAAACAACAGATGTGTTAAATTAAATTAGTAGTCATTGAAGTACAAATCAGACCTACCTACCACTGATGTCGATATTGAATGTACATAACCATGGGCCATATCTTTATCATAGCATAGTCTCTTTAGAGATATGTAAATATCTTCATGAAGAAAATGAACAGAAGGGCTGCAGAGACAAATAGCTGGAGCCATGCCTCAATCCCTGTGTGTATTAAGCATCCATATGTTTCACTAGTCCAATCTCTAAGGAATCAGTTGTCCCTTCCCTATCTAAAGTTTTGACTATAAAGTAAACTGAGACAGAGGGAAGTCATTGTGGTTTCTTTAAAAGCAAAACTGAACATAGAAAGGATTAGATACATCTATCTCAAAAATCCTCAAGAAAATAAAGGGAATGGCATGGTGTAATAGCATTAATTCTATGTTCAGAAAAACTAGATTCAAGTTACTTAATCTCTCTGTAATATGAAATGTTTAGACCGGATGGTTCCTTTCAGCTGTAAATACTTCGATCTTATGAACTTGATTTCAGGTGGACATCAGGGTCCATCATCTAGGACAGGCCATTTAGCCATCTGAGGGTGAGGACAAGAGGCGGTTCCAGGTCATGACCTTTAAGAAAGGGCCTATTCAACCAGTTCCTTATTTGCCATTTACTTTAGTAGCCTACTCCCAGACATTACAATTTCTGTTTCAATAGCCAAAGGGAGGTAGGCTAAGACTTGGTGGAAGAATCCAAACCAATGCTACCAAAAATTCACCATGACAAGGAAGGGACAAAGCAAGTGATAAAGGGGAGCACAGTAGTTTGGAGGTAGAAGGAAGAATGCAAAAAAAATCACATTCACTTCAAAACCCTGGTCTTCAGAGCTCTTTCCTAAAGGACATGATCAAACCCAGTGTATTGAAAATGAACTAGAATGTAGTTTCAGGACCTTAGGGATAACATTTATACAATAATACTATGTAATTTGCCTTTTCTGATAATTCCTGAGCTCTATCTAGGTTGATTGTTCATCAGTCATTGGTTTATTGCACCCTTACACTTAGGCTAATTTCTCTGGTTATTGTCATTCAGACTTCATTATGATGGTTAAACAATTTAGTTCGAATAGTAACAGCATAGTGACATTAGCAATACTGATTATAGTAGCAGAAACTACAAGAAAAAACAACATCCACAGCTGAAGGTGATGTTTAACTCTGCCAGTTCTCTTGTATCTTCTAACCTTCATATGTAGGAAAGAATGCTTACTGTGCACCTCCCATTTACCACCAACTTGAGCACAAGAACAGATCACTGGATGGTAGTCACTCATAACACTCATAACATAAAGTTCCAGATGACTAGCTGTGAAAGGAATTATCTGAGTCCATCTGGTAGTAGGAAAGTAGCAAGCTGGGAAATTGCTTCTCTTGACTCAGAGGATAAAAGTTGCTGCATACATAATTTTGTTGGGCTACACTGACTCTGCTCTCCAAAGATTGGACAAGAAATTCTATACTTCTTGATTACTAACCAAGGCCAACATATCTTTTCAATAGATTGCACTTAAAGCTTCCACCTTGGTCAGGGTGGATTCTTGCTAGAAATATCTGCATAATGGGGATTTGAAACTTGACTGGCATCCTGGGATTTGCAGTTTGGTGGGTCACACATTGGTTCTCATCCCCTTGTGTGATTTGGGCCTATAGCAGTCTTTGAACTGAATGGTAGACTTGATTCATGCCCAGGAGTTCTTAAAAGGACATAGAGAGTCATTGAGAGACTGAACAAGATAAAAGAGTGAGGACTAGAAGAGCTAAGCAGCAGTAGCAGTAGCTGTTGGAAGATGGAGTCTTTAGCTCCCCATATATCGATGAACCCAACTAAAGGGAATCAGTGGCCCATGCACAACATTTGAAAGAAAAAACTGAAAAGTAAATACTGAAAAAGAAGTGTTAAGGTGGGTCACTGAGCTCTGTGAACTCCTCAAGAACAAATATATATTGAAGCTTTCAGTTTGTCTCCCCTCTTCAAGAATTGATGGTAGTTCCCCTAAAAGTTCTTCACTTTCCCTAGCTTCCCTTTCCCTTTCCTATGCAGTAGCATACTCTCTTCTTTTACCTAAGTGTTTCCCATATTCTGATTTTGCCTCAAATATAAAGTTTAGGTAGAGGCAAGCAATATTTGAATTAGGACAGAGAGTCAAGCCTCAGTCTGAATGTTAGGAATTTTCCTAAGTGAGGGCTCTGACCTATTGTGCTTGTAGCAATAACTTTCCATTTAATATAAACTCCATAAAAATTCAGAGTAAGGTGCTACATGGACCCATGGACCCAAGAGACAGTATATTGCCTTTAGGCTAAAAATGAGCTAATTACTATAAGTGTGGCTAATTCAATATCAGAAAAAAGAATCTTACAGAGTGGAAATAGTTAAGGCCTAGACAAGACAGGCAGGCTTAGATGAAGTTGGTTCCTCCCCCTTCATAAAGGAAAAGAAAACAGAATGGATACGGTACCTTCCATGGTACTAGCAGGGCTATATTGCAGACAGCTTCCATAGGCTCAGAGAGTTGGTTGTTAAATTTTCATTGAGTATATTTAGACTTCAGAAATTTAAATTATAAATCAGGACTTGATTTATTGTTTTATTGATTGCTGGTCTTAAAAAAATGATGGGGAAAATGTTAATGCAGATTATACTTTAAAGTATGTCCTGAGCGCATTTTTTGAGAGTTGGTTATTAAGCACTTACCAGCATATCTCTCAGCATACTTTGATGTTTAATGTGGGGAAGATCATGGAAAATATGTTTGCCCAGAGAAGTTCATCAGTATTTTATGCCAGTTTCATGATGGCATACCTGCATGGGTTCTGGATAATGGGCAATGTTTCCAGCTTCCCCAGTCACCAATGGAGTGAAGCAGGGCTGTGTGCTCTTTCCCATGCTTTTTAGCAAGATGTTTTCAGAGATGTTGTTGGATACCTTCAATGAGGATGAGAACAACATAAAGGTTATCTAACTTGAAAAGGGTACAAGCAAAGACAAAAGTGGAGGGAGAGTTGGCGCTTAATGTTTTGTTCACAGATGATTGTGCACTCAATGCAGCCTCTGAGGAAAGTGTAGGAGAGAAGGTATTAGACTGCCTACCATACTGAAAGTCTATAGAACTGTTGTGCTAACCTCATTGTTTTATGCCTGTGAAACCTGTCTACCATTTCCCTGCCAGGAAACTGAATCACTTCAATTTGGATTGTCTTAGGAAGATTTTGAAAATCACCCAGCAAGAAAAGATACCAGACCCTGAGGTTCTTTCTCAAGCTGAACTGTCAAGCATTCAAACTCTACTGTAGAGAGCACAACTGCAGTGGGTTGGCCACATTATTTCAATGCCAAACGTATGCCTGAAAGACTATATTATAGAGAATTTACACAAGACAAGTACTCGGAGGTCAAAAATATAGATACAAGGACACTCTCAAGGTCTCTCTGAAGAACTTTGCAATTGATTATAAGACATGAGAGACACTGGCAATGGATTGTGCAGTATGGTGTGCCTGCATCAAAGAAGGTGTTGAGCTCTATGACCAAAGCAAAATTGCAGTAGCTCAGAAGAAACATGAGATATACAAATTGAGAGACATCTCCACTCCAAATGTTCATATGGACTATTTGTGCCTGAACTGTGGTAGAGCCTTCTGAGTTCACATTGGTTTAATCAGCCATAGTTCGATATATTGTACATTGACCCCAACATAGTGATGTCATTGTGGTCCTCTCTGAATACAAAGGACAACAATCAACCAATATACATGGACAAATATTTCAGGTCTTAAATCTAGAATGGGAAGAAGTTTCATAGGCCAGCTAGTCCTACCTCTTCATTTTACAGATGAGAAAACTGAGACCCAGAGAGAGATCAAGTAATTTCTCCAAAGTCACATAGACACTAAACACCAGAAATGAGATTTGAATTCAAGGCCTCTGACCCCTGAGCCAGTGTTAGTTCGACCCTAGAAACCTCCTCCTTCCTGATTAGATAAGCATGTGGTACCATGTAAAGCCATCTCTCACAGTCAGGATCTTGTTTATTCTCCCTATCTCCTTCCAGGGATTAAACACTTAGCTCTCTGACTCTGGGCAAGTCACTTAACCAATTGTTTGTCTCAGTTTCTTCAATTATAAAATAGCACTAATAATAGCCCTGGGATTGTTGTGAGGACCAAATGAAATAACACATGCAAAGTGTTTTGCAAACCTGAAAATGCTATAGAAATGTTATCCATTAATACCCCAAAGTTGATAGTGTTTATATGCTCTAGTATGCAGTACAAGTAGGTAAAATTTTCCTTTAACCATATCTAGCAAAAGTCTCACTTCCTATAGCAATCTTGCTGCCATCTTGGGCCAGTAGTTTCTTTCCCATACCAATTTCAGTATTCTCTCTTGGTCCAAGTGCCCAGAATCATTATGTAGTGCTTTTATGGCCATATATAGGAATGTAATGTGTGGTACCTATTACTTCCTGGTACCACCTGTGGAATAAGTTAAGTATTTTATAGCAGCAGTGTCAAACTCAAATAGAAACAAGTCCCAGAAAACCATACATCAATGTGGTTGTTGAGTTGTTTTTAGTAATGTCCAACTCTTCATGGACCCATTGGGGTTTTCTTGGCAAAAATACTGGAGTAGTTTGCCATTTCCTTCTCTCCAGTTCATTTTACAGATGAAGAAACTGAGACAAACAGTGGCTTCCCCAGGTCACACAGCTAGTAAATGTCTGAGGCCAGATTTGAACTCAGGTCTTCTTGACTTCAGAGCCAGCACTCCATCCACTGTGCCAATGCCATATTATATTTTTTTTACCAATTTAGTTAAACTTTTCCCAGTTACATTTTAATCTGGTTTCTGGAAGCACTTTGCTGACTGACTTTACACTCAGCTCTCTCTTACCCTACTCCTTGGCATAGCTACAACTTCTGCTAGTTGTTCAAGAGCAGAGTTCCTTCTGGAGAATGAAGCCTGCATCACCACAGAATCATGTCCTAGATATAAAACTGGAAGGGACTTCAGAAACGATCTCGTTTGACCCACTCCTTTTTCATATTAGGAAACTGAGGCACAGAGGAATAAAGCAATTTGCCCAAGGTAACACTAGTAACATGAAGCAGAGCTGGGATCTAAACCCATGTCCTTTGGCTCCAGGGCTAGTGTCCTTTCTGCTGGACTACTCCAGCCACCTAGATCCCTGAAGATCACACATCTTGAAGATCCTCATTGTGTAGTTTCTCCTGACGTCAGTCAGTCATTTTATAAGATTCAAGGTACAGCCATAACATGCAGCTCACTGCAACAAATTTCACAAGCCCTGATGGCACAGCCTTGTGTAGAAGTCTGAGTGTCTCAACCATAATTTCTTATAATAAATGCATTCCTTGAATTTCAAATATCACCTTCAAACTTTCCATAGCTCTGGACTCACATGATATACAGGGCAGGGCATTAGTCTTTTTGCTGAAAGAGCATAGTTAATTTATTGCTGGCCAATGCTACTATTCACGGCCTTAAGGTGCATGCAGATTACCATTGGTCAAAATATAAGGCAGTAGATTTTTGGGATAATGTGTGTAAAGACTTTGGGAAACTTTGAAGTACTACATAAATGACTGCCATTATTATATCTAAATTTAGTTTTTTGTTGCATGTCTCTCCAAGTCTAGCTAATCACCAAGTTTCTATTAAGCAATTACCACATGCCAAACACTGCTCTGTAGCCACTGGGGATACAAATGCAAAGAATTAAATAATCCTTATTCTCAAGGGACTTACATTCTATCTGGAGAGAAAATATGCACATATACAAGGTAGTTAAATAAGTAAGTAGAAGACTAGTACAAGTAGGTAGGCTTGAAGAAATTCAAGCAATCTGACCAACATATAGAATGTATAGGCTCTTAGCCAGCAGAAGGGATTGATGAAATTGAGATGAAATAAAAAAGAATTTCATCTTTATTTTTACTAATCTCTCTCTTAAATCTAGCATCTATAAAATATGAACGTAGGCAGTGAACCATTATTCTGAAGAGTCCACAAGCTTCACTGGATTACCATGATACAAAAGAGATAAAGAACCCTTATTGTAGATCTGAATCTCTTCATAAGAGTTCATAAAATTATATTTGATCAACTAAGCTATCTAATTAATTTGTCACTTAGCTCAAATCCCTTCTAAATGTTTCCACCTGAGGAATGTGATTGCTAATAATGATAATGATAATTGACTTTATGTAATCCTTTATGGTTTACAAATTGATTTTTCTCATTTGATCTTCATAATACCCCTGTGAGGAAGACAGGGGAGATATTATTACGAAGAGGATGATTTTCAGATAAGAAAACTAAGGTTCATAGAGGTGAATTCAATTCAGTTCAATAAACATTTACTATGCACCCACTATTTAAGTAAGTGATTTGCCTAAGGTCACAAAGCTAGTAATTGGCCAAGATGCATATGTTGCATAAGCAACACTAACCTCCCTCTGTTTGTCCTTAGTGTAAATCGTCTTGAGATCTCTAAATTGATAAACCGTTCCTTCACTTTGATCACCACCTTTGTTTAATCCTTCTCTCATAGATTATGGCTGTTTGCATCTGGGTCTTTCTTCTTATTAAGACTTTCTCTTCCTTAAGCTGATGGAACAAGAACTACTGTAAATTTCCACAGGATTGTTGCTAATATACTATATCTCAGCTTTGATGAAATTGGTCTGTCCAATCCTGGTGGTGTCAGTGATACTGTAACTAAAGATCTCTCACCTGTCATTCCAAGAAGCTGTACTTTGCATAGCAACCACAACCTGGCAAAACCTGTCTTGGTAGATGGGTTAAACCAGGTTAATGGCAATCAACAGTCCCCAACCTCAAACTCATTAGTGATTTAGGGGGATATCTACTCCAAGCATATGAAGACTTCCTCTGGTGACCACGAAGATGGCTGAAGCAAGTGCTGTGTAGTGCTTAGAGCTTGGCATCGAAGATGCCAAGATTATCCACTGCATCCTGGGCCATCACCGGTTATCTTGACTTTTATCTTGCCACTGCACTTGAATAACTCTGAAAGACAGAGTGAGGCTGATGACTTTTTGTAGCTCTACCTCACTTAAATCTAATTCATGTGCAAATCAAGATATCCTCCATGATGTCATTGGTCCTTATGAAAAGCAAAGGACAAACAACAACAGCTGAAGAATGATGTTTCCCCAAGCCAAAAAAGAAAAAAAAGTGAATCTTTTTTTTAAGAAAATTTTGGAACATTCATTCTAATAACTAACAACCCTCTTCTGGAATATGGCAGCTTAAGGAAATGAAAACCATCTGATTCAATGGGTAAAAAATATTGAACTAGGAGTCACAGGACCGAGGTCAAATTTTGACACTGCCACTATCTGCCACTGCCACTGCCACTGCCACTATTGGCAAGTTACCTAACTTCTCTGGGTAAGTTTCCATAACTGTAAAATCAATATAGAAATATGAATCAGGCATGAGGCAAGTAGTTTATTTCTACAGAGAAATGAGAGGATTAGACTAGATGACCACTAAAGTCCTTTCCAGCTTTCTGATTCAATGGCTGACGTTTTGGTCCCAGAGAAGCACGCTAAGGATGATATAAGGATTCGAAAATGTCCTATTTTGCATTAAATCTTATGAGTGAGTCTGTTCTGTGACCCAGAGACTTCTCTGCATTAGAACTTTCAGTCCAAAATTTCAAAATTAGTATCTCTTTCCTCTTTAAAATTCCCTCATTAAGAAACAGTATCACATAAGGTTTTGTTTAATCCAGAAGATGTTTAACCTAGAGAAGAGAAAACTTAAGGGGGTGGATTCATGAAAAATTTCTTCAAGTATATGAAGGGCAGTTATGTGGAAAATGTATTCCACTGTTCTAAAATTGAAATTTCAAGCAAATTACAATGGAAATTTTTATTTTTAATTAGATTTATTTGGATGACTTTACCATTTCTCCAATAAAAAAGAATGGTCTTTGATGCTTTCTTTATGTTTACCATTATGTTTCTACTTGGCAAATGGAGTTGGGGCAGCAACAATTGTAGCATAATATTTAAGAAAACCACATACATGAATCAAGGAGCCTGAGGTTTATAATAATAGCTGATTTTTAATAAAGTTCTTTAAGATTTAAAGAAAACTTAACAAACATTATCTCATTGCCCTTCACAGCAATCCTATGAGATGGGCACTTTATACCAATATTTGGTGAATGAATGTTTGTTGAACAAATTCCCATGAGATCAGGGACAAAAATCCAGGGGTTTTAGCATACAACGGAAATCATTAATTGATAGACGTGATGATTTTGCAAGCCCCCTCCTAGTGCAGAAAAGATTACAGAATCATAGGTTTAGAGATAGAAGTGACCACAGAAATCAACAAGTCCAACTTTCTCATTTTATAGATGAGGAAATTAAGGTTTAGAGTGCTTAAGTGTATTGGCCAAGGTCAAAGAACTAGTAAGGGTGAG
Source organism: Trichosurus vulpecula (assembly GCF_011100635.1). Taxonomy (NCBI): domain Eukaryota; kingdom Metazoa; phylum Chordata; class Mammalia; order Diprotodontia; family Phalangeridae; genus Trichosurus; species Trichosurus vulpecula. Next base: position 102,567,417 of record NC_050577.1, on the reverse strand, counting down.
AGATAGGATTTGAAATCAGGTCTTTCTAACTCCATGTCCAGTCCTCTATCCACTATACCATTGTGCCTTTGTCAATGACTAGCAGGAACTTTGATCATGACTCTATTGCAGCCTGGCAGGTCAGGGCATTGTGTGGTGCTTAAACTAAAGAGAGACACTAGAGTAATACCTGGTCTCAACCACCATAGATTACCATAAAAGCTAACATTATCTGCTTCTTTTTAACTTCTCTTTAGCAACATCTAGCTGTAGAGGTTTTGGATTTCAGTAGATGATGTCATAGGTCCTAAAGAAAACACCTAAACAGGTAATTCTGTAAACACCACCACCAACGATAATATTAAATAGTAATTGTACAGTGCTTTCAGGTTTGCAAATGCTTTTTCACACGCGTTTTTGTTTGTTTGTTTCTCATGACAACCCTATGTGGTACCTGCAGTTATTAGCCCCATATTTCAGATGAGAAAGATGGGGACAAGGCAAGCTAAGAGACTTGCCTTAAGTAACATCTAAGAAATAAATGTTTGAGATAGGATTTAAACTTCGATCTTCCTATTTAAGTGAAACACTTTATCCATTATGCAACGGAGATCTGTCAAGATAGAAACCCTTAGTTCTTTGTGTCCTTATGAAAGTGCTTAGTAATGCTAATTTTTTTCTTCATTTTTATTCCCCTAACTCCAGACTGTGGCAAAAGAAAGTTATCTAAGGCAATTATGTCTTAATTGTGTTGGCCATAGTTATTCTTTTAAATATGTATGGCTATGGACTTTGAATAAAAAATTAAAATCTTTCATGATTCTAATTAGGCAGTATACATTTTATTGACAAAAATGTGTATTTATTCCTAGCACCAACTTCACATGACTCTTCTGTTTCTTTTAAAAAGGTACAATACTTTCAAAATAGAAACTCTTGGTTCCTTCATAATCTCAGATCATTACGGCAGAAACTTCCCTTCCCCGTGGGCTTTAGCAGTGACATGGGGAAACTCCTGGGGCATTATAAGCTTCTCCGAAGCTAATAATACCAGTAGCTTCTTATGCCCAAGACTATGCTACAAATGCCACCAGGCAGAGGATGGCTGTTGTAGCCACAAGGTGCTGGGGATGTCATTCCGATGTCCGTTTACACACACACACACACACACACACACACACACACACACACACACACACACACCTTGTATGGGAAGTCCCTCACAACATAACCAGATTGAGGCATTGGGAGTAATCTGTGCCCATTTTCTCCTTCTAACTTTAGACAGTAGGTATCTTATGACCACTTCCCAATAAATGACTTTCTCTTTTCTGTTTTTTCCTCTTGCAGATTTACTGAAGAATCTTCTCTCATCCTTCACTCCACTAAGGGCAGCTAATTGAGGGTAAGTACCATCTCTCCAGGGGTCATTTTGAAGTTTTTTTAGTTGTGCTGATTTAGTGTTGAATAGGAAATAACTTCACCAGGGGTCATGTCATAAGAATGTCTAAATCTCTTGGTTTTGTTCAAAATGTCAGTTTATTTTTCAGCACAAATCTCTCCCATTCCCTAACCAAATATCATGACTTCTCAACTTACTATTATCCTATGCGTGTCCTAAAGTGAGAGGAAATCACACCGTGTCATTGTTCTCGATGGACATCTTTGGTTGCACATTGCCACGACTAACTCATTTGTGGGTACAGAAACAGGTGCCAGGTTTTCATGGGGCTCTGGGAAAATGCGAGAGTGTTTCTACCTTTTGATTTTAAGGGTGAGGTAATGGTTAAATTTTATCTTGTGGTGGAATCACAGAAAAATTAAAATCTTCCAGCCCATTCTTTAGGATTCATGTCTGTGCTGCCACTTATGCAGCAATCAGAAAGCAAGGGAAGCCTCCATTGTGGAGGTCCCTCTGTGGGGTAAATGTACTTGTATAAGTTTTTGGTATCTCAGCTCTTGTGTCTGTTTCTCTGTGTCTGTGTGTGGCTTTTTTTGGATATGTCATATGATTACGTTTGTCTGTTTCTGTAGGTATATGTCCCTTTATGTGTTCTTGTATATCTGTTTTTGTGAATGTGTGCCCTTTCTGCTCTGTGTATGTGCACTATTGAGATAGTATGTAACATAAGTATTTGTCAACAAGCATATTTTTATGTCTATCTACATAGAGCTATGTGTACAGAATAGGTACTCAATAACTACCTGAATGGATGTATGACCTTAGCTGTATTATATCTGCATCTCCATTTGCATATCTATCTACATCTTAATATACATACACATTTTAGCTTATGTATTTGTACATATATGCTATTTTAGTGTGGTTATCTGGCCATAGTTTCCTACACTAATCAAATTACAGGGCCAGACTAAAAAAGAAAAATGTTTGTGTGTGTGTGTGTGTGTGTGTGTGTGTGTGTGTGTATGTGTGTATATCTTTCTGGTTGTATGTCTGATTGATTATTAAAATGAAGGCTCAACTCTGGTGGCATATGCTTATAATGATGATCTTGAAAGTCTGGGGTGTTTTCTAAAAAGGGAGGAAATTTCAGGGAGAGGGAAGTAATGAGGGGTCTCAGTCATGGGGGTGTTATTTTTCTGCCTGTGTATCATGTGTTTGTCATGGCCAAAAAATTCATTGACTGGTGAAAAGCATCTCTATACATGGCTAGAGTGGTCCTTAAACAGTGAACATACTCAATTTTCCAGGACCATACTCAAAGCTTTTGCAACATAGTGCACTCTGCCAGAGCATGATCTCTTCTACTAGCATAACCTTTAAAAACCCAGGGTCATCTCTGTGGTAAGATGAAGCATCAGAATAGAGCTTCTGTAATTTTTTTTTTAAATATGAGGCTTAAATGAATAAATACCAAATATTACCTTGCCCTTTAACGTACCCAAAGTATCAAATGAAGGGGTATTCAGGATTTAGTAAATCATGTGAATAACTTATTAAGAGGCCGCATATATAACATAGAGCTAGTCTTGGTCAAGATGTCCTTAATAAGTCATTGAACTTCTTAAAGTCTCAGGACATGCCCTTGAACTATGCAGAAGTGACAATCTGCTTGGGTAGAGGGAGTTTTCACTTTGTGAGTTTCTTCTATCCATGAAATCACAGGTCTAATACCATCCTATAACAACTCCTTAAGGTCTAATCCAGCATTGTTGTAGTTCAGTGGCTTCAGTTGTGCTCGACTCTGTGACCTGAATTGGGGTTTTGTTGGAAAGAGACAGGAATGGTTTGGCATTTCCTTCTCCAGTTCATTTTACAGATGAGAAAACTGAAGAAACAATGTTAAGTTACTTGCCCAGGGTTATACAGCTGGTGTCTGAGGCCAAATTTGAATTTAGGAAGTTGAGTCTTCCTTACTCTAGGCTGGATGCTCTATCCACTAAACCACCTAGCTGCCCCTCTAATGCAACATACTATCTCCCTAAAGACATTACCATTCCTATCTGCTGTCCTATGTGGATAGGCCAGTCTCCTAAATTCCCATATCCATAGTAACCAATTAATGAAAATAATGTCATCTCTCACAGCTGTTCCACAAATTCATCAATATGGCCTTTTTTCTCATGACAACTCTTTTGTTATCAAACTCCAAAACCTATGTCCTGATGAGCCTAAATCACATGATTCCTCACATGCAAGTACATTTGTATGCATAGACAAAGCTCCACAATGCAGTCATCCTCTAACAGTGTCTCTTATATTCCAGAGTATTCCAATAGCTCTCCATCTCAAATATAAAACTGATATAAAACCGGGGAAAGTGGAGTTTAGAACATAAAGGAGGAAATACTTCTCTGAGTTAAAGAAATAACCATTTGCATTATTAGATATCTGAAAAGGCAGGTTAGTTATTCCCCTAGGTCTTGGTAGATACTAGATGAAATCTAGGGTTGAGCTCATTGGGAGTGTTCTAGCGGGGGGAAAAGATGAGTGGGGGGGGGGAAAGATGAGAGTCCTATTTCCAGGAATTTTGTGACCATGTGATTGATTATCTGTCTAGGAAAGTTAAGCAGTATATCATGGAGGTGGAGAACCAGACAATGGTGACCGAGTTCATTCTGGTTGGGTTCCCAGGGAGCAGGACCATGCGTGGGCTGGTATTCCTGATGTTCCTCATGGCCTACATGCTGACAGTATCAGAGAATGTGATCATCATCCTTTTGGTGCAAAGGAACAGGCCACTCCACAAACCAATGTACTTCTTCCTGGCTAACCTTTCCTTCCTGGAGACCTGGTATATCTCTGTCACTGTACCAAAGCTGCTATTCAGTTTCTGGTCTCTGAGCAACAGCATCTCTTTCTCCCACTGCATGACTCAACTCTACTTTTTCATTGCACTCATGTGTACTGAGTGTGTGCTCCTGGCCGCCATGGCCTATGACCGCTATGTGGCCATCTGCCGCCCACTCCATTACCCCACCATCATGAGCTATGGCCTCTGTTTCCGCCTGGCTCTAGGATCTTGGACCATTGGATTTGGCATCTCCTTGGCCAAGATTTACTTCATCTCCCGTCTTAGTTTCTGTGGTCCCAATGTCATTAACCATTTCTTTTGTGATATCTCTCCTGTGCTTAATCTGTCCTGCACAGACATGTCCGTGGCTGAGCTAGTAGATTTTATTCTAGCATTAATCATTTTTCTTTTTCCATTATCTATCACAGTGTTGTCCTATGGATGCATTCTGGTTACAGTTCTAAAGATGCCCACAGGAAAGCATAAAGCTTTCTCTACTTGTGCTTCACATCTTGTGGTGGTCACTATTTTCTACTCAGCCACCATCTTTATGTATGCCCGGCCTCGTGCGATCCATGCCTTCAACATGAACAAAGTCATTTCTATCTTCTACGCCATTGTGACCCCAGCCCTTAATCCTTTCATCTACTGCCTAAGGAATCGAGAAGTCAAGGAGGCTATGAGAAAGCTGGTCTGTGTCTGTGACACCTGAACTAGAACTGACTTGTCTGGTCAATAAAGCCAAATGGACAAAGATGAAGAGTTCCTTCTCTTTTCCCCTGTCTTTCCTATTCAAATGTAGTTGAATTTTTCCCTATTAACATGCTACTACTATTCTTTGGCAAAGTCCCTTGAACTGAAACTTACTTAGCGCCTCAGAGGATGTAGCCTTTGGGAGTGTTATCTTCAAAATAAGAAGATCCTACTATGACTCTGAATGAGAAGGTGGCATCAATTGCACAAATATGATTTAGAGTTACAGAAAAATTAAATATATTTGAATAATAATTTTAATAGCTAATATTTATATAGTGCTTTAAGATTTGCAAAGTGCTTTATATATGTTAGCTCACTTCACAAAAACTCTGTGAGGTACGTCCAGTTATTATCCCCTTTTGACAGATGTGAAAATTAAGGCTGAAAATGCTTAAGTAATTTGCCCAAAGTCACATAGCTAGTAACTATCTTAAGCAGGACTCATACCCAGGTCTTCCTTACTCCAAATCTATAGCAAGGTCATCTAATTCTATCTCCTAGCCTACACAATTTTTTTCTCTATCCCCAAGAGATGGCCATCTAGCCACTGATAAAACACCTTGATGTTGGGGAATTCTTTACATATTGGGGCAAGTAATTTAATTTCTGGACAGCTCTAATTCATAGAAAGGTTTTTCTTATGTTGAGCCAAAGTCTATTTCCCTATTCAACTATTTGTTTTAGTTTTGACCTCTGGAACCATGGGAGAGAAATTGGCTTGCCCTTTCTTGAGTTTAAAGTTGGCTATTATATTCTCACTCAGTATTTCCTTTGTACTGTATAATTAAGCTGTAAATAAGAGAGTAAGTTTCAGAGTGAACTGGAGAAAATTACTTTTTAATCCTTGAAAATTGGGTACAATTTACATTTATCAGTTTCACTCTGGGTTATCAGTGGAAAAAAATGAACCTTCTCATCTGGAATTGTGTTATTTTAAAAACTGTCTTCAGAGAAGAGGAATTTGTTCTAGAATTGGTGCCCTGTGCCAGGTGTTAAATATGTCTCATTCTCCTAGCTTCAACATCTGTCATATTTTAGGACAAGAGAAAAATGAATTCTCTCCATGGTGGGAGATAGTGCAATTGACAGATGATCATTTTCGGTGTATCTGTTAGGAAATTCTTTACTTAAAAGCTTTCCTCTGCTTTTCTTCCCCCTTCCCTTTCTTGTATCTTAAGATTCAGGTGTATGCCCGGGAAGCTGGATTCTTATGATCAAATCCTGTGCCTTCCCTTTCAACTCTAGTCCAGCTCTCTTCACAGAAATCTAGTTATAGAGGTCAGTTACTTTAACCCCTGCCCAAGGCATGAAATCTAGGTACAACATTCTTAACAAATAGCCATTCATATTTTGCTTGATGAATTCTGAGGCACCCTGTTTCAGTTTTTTTTTATAGCTTTAATGGGTAGTATGTGTTTCTTGTCTTGAGCTAACATCTATCTCCTCTGTCAGAATCTGTTAATAATGAAATAAAGGGGGGTAAAAAAGGACATCCTGTGAATGCATTTTCTCAGTTAACACTGATCCCTCTCCATATTCTTGATGAGTGGAAATAGGACGTGGGGGTGGGGGTTACCAGATATGTGTTTTGTGATTTATGATTCTATTGATTATCACAGGCTGGTGAGTTGGATTATAAAGTGAACTTTGTGCCAGTTTTCTTAGAGAAGAGCAATACCTGGTACCTCCTAAATATGGGACAAGCAATGGGAGAAAGGCAGGATTAAGGCATGAAGGGACAAAGGGAGTGAAAGTGAATGCATAGGAAGAGGAATGAATAGGATCAGGTGGGTGCTGGAAACAGCAGGTTTTGCACTAAGCATGTAGAGTCTAAAAAGGGCTGTGATGGGGAGTTAGTAGAGGGCTACATATTAGGTGAGAACTGACCATGTTAAGGCTTAGTTGAGTAGGTATTGAATGTCCACTGCTCATTTAGCTCTGCTCAGTTGAATGACTCCAGCAGGTCAGTACTGGAGGCACACATCAGAAGTTATCACCACAGCAGGAAATGTGGAAAAAGCAAACAGAGAATTTCTATTTTTTTTTCTTTAATAGGTTCACATGCCATAGGAAGTTATAAATTTAAAATGGGGAAATGTAGAATACATCTTTGCCTTTCCTGACTTCCCTATTTCAATGGTACCACCATTTTGCCAATGTTAAAGTCATTTCTGACCCTTCCCTTTCCATCATTCCCCTACCCTCATATATAGCACACTGAATTTTGTTAGCTCATCTTTTATGATATATTTCATATATATTCTTTCTTTTTCATTTTATTTTTGAGGTAGATATATGGTATAGTGAATAACAGGCTGGAATTAGAGGCAGAAAGACCTTAGACAATTACTATATATAAGAATCTGGTCAATTCACTTAACATCTCAGACCTAGTTTTCCCATTTGTAAAAGGAGGGTAATAATAGTACCTGACCCATAGGATTGCTATGGGAATCAAATGAGATCACCTAAAGTGGTGTGTAAACCTTAAAATGCTACGTAAATATTATTGTTAATATTCCCTCTGCTGTTCTCCAGCATAATCTAATTATCTTTTATAACATTTCACAGGTTTGTTGTTTTTTTTTTTGACAGTAGTCTTCTAGATTGCCTCCTTACTTCCACTGTCTCCCAACTTGAATCCATCCTAAAGACATCACTGCCAGATTAATTATTCTAAAACATCACTTCACAGATGCTACTCCCTTATTTAAAAACATTCCAAAACAAAAGATAGCAGTATCTCCCCATTGCTTATAAGATAAACCATATTCTCTTTAGCCTGCCATTAGTGGCCTTCTACAATCTGACCTCTTCTGAATATATCTGTAACTTTCTCCAAACATGAATCATTCAATGGCACCCAGTCTATACTGCACACTGTTCCTGAAATAGGCAATGGATGTTCTCACCTCTAAAATGTTTGCTCATGCAGTTTCCTCCCATCTTATATACATTACTCCATCTATCCACCTCCTGCCCAGTTTAGTTCTCATATCTTTCATGGAACATTCCTTTGAGTTCCAACCCACAGAGATTCCATCTTTCTATAACTTCATATTGATTGCACTCTTCATTTAACTCCCTGTTGTAGCCTGTCTTCTGTCTATCATATTGTTGTCTACTCCTGTTTTGTGTATTTGTCTGTTTTGTATATATGTCCACTTCTCCCAATAGACTGTAAGCTTCTGGAGGTTGGTGACTATATCCTGTTCATCCTGTCCCACTTGCTATCCCCATGGTGACTAACATAGTGTTATACACGTTCTTATTGTTATTTTCTCTTCAGCCATGTCTGAATCTTCATAATGTCTTTTGGGGTTTTCCTGACAAAAATACGGGAGTGGTTTGTCATTTCCTCCTCCAGCTCATTTTACAGATGAGTAAACTGAGGCAAAGAGGGTTAAGCGACTTGCTACGGTCATATAGCTAATAAGTGTCTGAAGTCTAATTTGAACTCAGATCTTCCTGACTCTGGGCCTGACACCCTATCCACTGTACCAACTAGTTATCCATTATATACAAGATGTTGCTAATAAATATTTATTGAACGCATAAGTAATTTTGTTCAATTCTAGTCTTTTCTTACTCTTGCACTCACATTTTTCCCACCTTTCCTCTATTCCCACCCTAACTTATAGGGACAAGTATTTACATCTCCAGTAGGGAGCTATTCTTCCAATGGCACTCTTTGCCCCAGATTAAGTTGTTTTTTTTTCTCCATTCTGCACTATGAAGAACATAAGTACACGCATCAGCCCACCACTCTGCCTACAGAGGAACAGTAATGACAGTCAATGAGATTTACGTAGAGCTTTAAGCTTACCAGGCGCTTTCCTTATAAAGTTACAGTTCAGTAGACAGTGCAAGACGGTGTGCCCCTGTTTTATAGATAAGCAAACTTAAGCTCTAAGAGGTTACAGATTGTCTATACCAGGGGTGGGGAACCTGTGGCTTCCAGGCCTTTTGAATGAGTCCAACTTTTACACAACAAATCCTTTTGTTAAGAGGATTTGCTCTGTGAAGTTTGGATTCAGTCAAAGGGTTGCACTTGAGGACCTAGAAGGCCACATGTGGCCTTGAGGACACAGGTTCCCCACCCTGGTCTATACTCGCCTAGCTGGTAAGGATCAGGAATAAAATCCAGGCCTAGCACACCTGACTCCAAGGCTAACATTCTATCCAATGCACCACACCGCCATTCCATGGCTACCCTGACTATCCTTGTCAAATCTCATTACCATAAACAACTCTGTAATAAAATGATTTCTAACTTAATCAGCTGCTCATTTTCAGCAATATTCTATAGTATATCCCAGGACCATGAGGAATGTAGACTATCCTTGGAAATCTGTTTTATTGGCGTTAGGTCTGTAGCATCTCTTCACCTTCTTAAGAGTACAAAACATGGCCAAGAATACAAAGGAAACTTGTGATTTCCTTGATATAGCGAGCTCCTGGATAAGAAACTCCTGCTATTATAGGGATTAAAGGAAACTCCTCCTACTGATGCAAGTCATTGCCACCTCTGCAACTTAAAGTGTTAGAGAGTAGCATACAGCAACAAGAGTTTAAGGGACTTCCCCAGGATCACACAGTCACAATTAAGGTCTGCCTGGCTCCAAAGTCAGCTCTCTAATAGCCATACTAAACTGCCTCTTGCTTAGTAATATATTATTAACATTATTATCAAGTTAAAAGAGGAAAGGGTGAGTTTCCCTATCCTGGAGGGAGGAGAGAAACAGAATCCTCTCTCTAAATGGAATGACTTTCCCATTGTCACATAGTGGTCTAGTGGCAGGATCAGGTCAATAAATCCAGTTCTCCTAACTCCTGGCTGCCTCTCTAGGGAGGCACAATGTTGTTTCAACCTCTGGAAACAAGCTAGTTAACATGTAGGGGTTGTGCTTGTAGACGTTTTACAATCAGCTTTAAAAAAATGTACACATGATTTTAAGTTGAATCTGTGTTTTGAACATTTTATCCATTACTTTCTTAAGTCTAGGCAATTAGCAAAACAATCAATTAAGCCCTGATTGATAGCATTTGCTTTTCTGAGGTGTAAATGCTCACACTGAAAATTTAACAGCTCTTGCTAACCAGCAGGAGCTAGCTTCAGTTGGGGAAAGGGATATGGAAATGCATTCATACTTTTGCTGCAGAAATATTATTAAACAAAACGATACATTAGAAAGGGGGGAAAACTAATTCACTAGGGAGGGGGAAAAGCAGACTATATAACATTAACACAATGATAATTTGTATAGTTTATAAATCACTTTCACACACATTATCTTATTAGATACTCAAAGAGAAGATTTTGTTATGACCTTTCTATAAATTAGCACAGTGAGGCTCAGAGAACTTAAGACACTCGTCCAAGGTAATCCAGTTTGATAAGGAACTTCTGACTCCTACTTTAAGGGTCTTTCTCTTCCACCATGAAAAAAAATCAAAACTTGTAACACAAATTTCCATATATCAAATCTCATATTCCTTTTTATTCCTAATGGAGACATGATTTCTGGGGGTTTGTTGTTGTTGTTTTGTTTCTTTTTTGTGAGTCAATTGGGGTTAAGTGACTTGCCCAGAGTCACACAGCTAGTGTCTGAGGCCAGATTTGAGTACAAGTCCTACTAACTCCAGGGCTGATGCTCTATTCAATGCACCACCTAGCTGCCCCCACACATAATATTCTGGAACGGTATTTTGATCTAATGATTCAATAAAATAATTTTAAAGGATACTACAAATCTTCATTTTCTCCCTTATTCCCTGGAAATGTTCAAATATAAACAAAGCTTTCCTTCTTTAAATCTGGATCATATAAAATTGGAATACAACCAATAATATTTGTTCTCATAACAATAGACTAGCTTATAGCTTCCAGCACTCCCCAGTAGCAACATCAGAAGCAATAGCAACAGCATTTTCTCCACTTGCCCACACATAAGCTAGAGGACCCTATGCCAGATACTCTTGCTTGAAGGTCAGGGAGACAGGTTTTTCAACCTACCCTCTTTCTAAATACCTATCTGCATCCTTCCCTGTACTTTGGATCTCTTTGCTTTCCTCTTTGTGCACTCCTGCCCTCCCCCCCTTCCCCATCACTGAGTCTGGAAGAGTGATATGTTCAAGGTGGAAGGAAGGAGGGAGAGTCTCATAGAGCCTTGGACTATGATTTATTCCCAGGGCTGTCACTCATCTACAGATGCCTGTATGCCTGTGCAGTGCAAGGAGAGAGAGAGAGAGAGAGAGAGAGAGAGAGAGAGAGAGAGAGAGAGAGAGGCAGAGAGATAGAGAAAGAGACAGACAGAGGCAGGGAGATGGAGAAAGAGACAGAGAGACAAAGACAGAGAGACAGAGACAAGGATAATGAATCCTGTCAAGTAAAAGTGGGTCAAATTTTTGAAACAAATGGAGAGAATAAGGCTACTATAGTAATAAATTAAGGAAAGGGGGGTGGAGGAGGAGGCAACAGAGGGCAGTTGGAAGTTATCCACCTGTGTTAATCTCCCCCCAGGCTCAAAAAGCCTAGTTAGTTCTGAGGTCCGAGTGCTGTCTTTATCCAAAAGGGGCCATGGAGGATATCTTTTAATTGATCCTGTTTTGGGAGAAATTTATGATGAGCTCAGAGTCCCCTGAGAGTTTTGGTCCCTGATCAAGCTGTGGAGGAGCAGGGAGCTGGACAGTAACTGCAGGAGTGTGGAATGATGTTTCCTGCTATATTCTCGTGTCTTTAAATTGTGTTTCAAAGAAAAGGCAGAAATCATGTGACTGATCACTGTCTCTTAGTGAAAACCACATAAGGGAAGAAATCACAGCAGGTCTTTAGATGGAGCAGCCGAAGACAATGGGACCCAGAAAGTTTCTAGGGGAAATGAAGATCATTAAGAACCTTTTATGTAGTTAAACTATACCCAAATGGCTATTTCAGTCCAGGATTTTTGGGAAGGTTGGCCAGTTGGAGGCAGTGCTATCCAGAATCCTGTCCTCAGTTTTTTGAGTTAGAAATTGGATCACTTCATTTGAGATGGTCAGGCCCTGGAGAATCTTTACTCAAACTCTCAAGACACTGTTTTATAAACCAATTTATAGTTTCACTTATTTATAAAATGAGACAGCAAGATGTAGGTGGGTAGAGGGCTGGCTTCAGAGGCAGTGAGACCTGCCTGTGATGTATTCTGGCTATGTGATCCTGCCAAAGTATTTTAACCTCTCGGTGTGCCCAGAAAACTCTTTAGAGATGACAGAATACTTGTTGATCTCCATTAAGAAAGTTTGTTTACCAGATGCTGATAAAACAGATACGAATTAAAAAAGAGAAGATGGAAAAAAAGGTTTTACAGCATTGATGAAACATCTGTGTTCACCCGGGTACACTGGGACACACAGGCTATGGTGTCCATGGGCACTGAGGCCCTATTTTCTGAACCAAAAATCAGCACACATGGTTGATGAGCTTTTTCTGACTGCCACATTCTTGTAAGCCTTTTATATTACCTCACTTGGCATGGTATTGTCAAGCAAGGCTTAACAACTGGAAACTCTGGGACCGCTCACAGCAATCTGTGCTATATACATATCACACATACATGTCTACTGTGAACGTAGATGTACACATATTCAAAATGGCTTAGTATGTTTTTGTTTGGGGGCAGCTATGTAGAATAATGGATAGAGTGCTGGACCTAAAGTCAGGGAGACCCGAGTTCAAATCCAGCCTCAGGCACTTAATATTCATGTGTCCCTGGTCAAGTCACTTAACCTGTTTGCCTCAATTTCCTTAACTGTAAAATGATGATAATAATAGCATCTATATCCCAGGGTTGTTATGAAGATCTAATGAGATTATGTCTTAAAAAGCATTTAGCACAGTGGCTGGCACATAATGTTTCTGTTGTTCAGTTGTTTCAGTCCCATCCGACACTTTGTGACCCCATTTGGGGTTTTCTTGGCAGAGATACTGGAGTGGTTTGCCATTTCCTTCTCCAGCTCATTTTATGGATGAGGAAACTGAGGCAAACAGGGTCAAGTGGCTTTCCCAGGGTCACACAGCTAGTAAGTCTCTGAAGAGAGATTTGAACTCATGACGATGAGTCTTCCCGACTCCAGACCTAGCGCTCTAGCCACTGTGCCACCTTAGCTGCTCTGGCACATGGTAAGCACCATATAAATGCTTGTTCCCCTCCCCCTCCCCTTCCATTTTGGTGATAACTGATATTTCTTCAGCCTATAAGTCTCAAAGGCACTCATGGGATAAGGCATACTAGATTTGAAGTCAGAGCTCCTGTTTTTAAATCCTGGACCCTGCTTATTAGCAGTAGATCATTATTAGGTCGGTGACCTTGGACAAATCACTTTTGGGTCACATTTTATCTGCAAAAAAAGAAGGTTGAACTAGATTATATCTAAAGCTTATCCAACTCTAAGAGGTATGACCCCATATTTTGTTGTTCTCAGTCTTTGGAGACTTATAGATCTTTTTTATTGTAATGTTCACCAGCAAATTTTATTGGGCCAAAAATGTTGGGATAGTCAGTATACTTCAACAATTTACAGGGGTCAGTGACATGCAATATTTGAAACTGAGAGTATTCTAGAACAATCTAATATGTGCAGTTTCTACAACCATTTCCTGCCCTTCTCTAAAGGGTGGGGAATCATGCTTCTTCTGTCATTCTTGGCTATTAATAATTGATGCTGTATTTTTAAACCTAACAATACATGCTATGAATAGCTTTCTATACAAAAATTAGTATCCATGAGTCTATCCTAACAGTCTAGGTTCAACCTACTCCAGAAATTGTGAGGAAGAAAGGACATGTTTTCTGCTCTGGATCACTGTCACTGTAAGGTGAATTCTTCCCAGCCTTTTTTTCTCTGTGATAGGACCAGGGTTTTCCTAATGCAGCTTGCCCTCCCCCCTCACCTAGGAAGCCCCCCGCTTCTCTGACCCAGCTTCTTCTCCATCTAATACATCCTAATCATCCTTCCCCCAGTGATTCCCTGATGGAGCTTCCTGGTCTAGGGGCATAAAAGGTCCCAGTCTTGCATAGATCCTCAGCCTTGGTGGGTGCCTGATGGCATGGAAATCACCTTAACCTCATTACTGACAGACCAGATGTAGTTTCCAGATGAAAACAAGGAGGGGTCCCAAGTACAGAGAAGCTAAAGGCCACTGTATGCTTGATGTGTTAGGGCAAAGCAAACTTCCTCTTTTGTTAAATGTTCAGTGACTCATGAGAGTCTCATTTCATCCTAACTTTGAACTTGAAGTAATAAGGTAATTAGATGCACCCTTACAGCACTCTCTCAGAGAAAGTTTTGTTATTGTTGTTTGTGTCCAGACCATTGATTTCATCAACATGGGAAGACTTAGTGAAGAAATGCCTTCTACCGATGCATCTTGGCACCTGCTTTGCAATTTAAAATCCTGTAGCGTTAGGTCACTGAGAGATTAAGGGACTTTTCCAGGGTCTCACAGAAAATGTGTATTAGAGTCATGGCTTGTTTCCAGATCTGCACTGGGAGGCTGATTCTGTGCTCACTACACTATGTTGCCTCACCCAGTATAAATTTTTCAGTCAGTCAATAAACATTTATTAAGCACCTACTGTGATCCGGGGATTATGCTAATTACAGGTCTTTGGAGGACTCTTGGAAACAAAGACAAGTATAGTTTTTAATGAAATGGAATTAAATAAAATTTAAATTTGTGATAGGAAAATACTGACATACTGGTGCTCACATAATCAAAAATAGCTAATCCTGAAAAACTAAGTATAATCCCACAGGAGAAAACATAGATCTTTAATAGAATAGAGGACTTTCTAGCATTCCTACTGAAAAGAACAGAGCCAGGTAAAGAATACTGTTTTTCTACTTGTAAAATATTTTTTTTCATAGTGGAAGTCCTAACAGAGTAGTTTAATTCAATTTAGTAAATATTTCACAATGGCCTACTATCTGTAAATTACTACCATACAGTTCTATACAGAGCTGCTTGAAGACAGAAACTGTTATTCATTCTTGTCTTTTTTCTTCCAGTGTCTAGCACATAATGGGTTTTTAGAAATGTGTTGAATGGAATTATAATATATAATTATATATAGCCTTTGTTCCCAAGAAGCTTACACTCCAGTAACAAACCATCAGTCTATTCTAATCACTCAACTGACATTTTGTCATTCCAGATATGATACTTCAAGAATTAATGAATTTCTGAGTATATTATTTTGTCTGCACCATTATTGCAGTGTGCCCCAAGTGCTATAGCTAAAGAAGACAATCATCATAATGACACTGACAGTATTAGATGTAGTGTGTGTGTGTCTGTGTCTGTGTACACACTCGTGCACAAATGCATACACACATATACATGTGCAAATGCATAAATGTGCCATCTGTTTGGTTTTGTTTTGCCCTGAACCTGTGATTTCAGTGCAGAAACTCATAATAAAAAACTTTTTATCAATGTAGAATTGCTGCTGTTCTTAAAGAGTCCCCTCTTATGTCAGTTACTAATGTTATAAAGTTACAGCTAGGCAGTACAGTGGATAGAGTGCCCTGACTGAATTCTGGAAGATTGATCTTCCTGAGTTCAAATACGACCTCAGACACTTAGTGGCTCTGTGACACAGGGCAAGTCATTTAGCCTTGTTTGCTTTAATTTCAACATCTGTAAAATGAGATAGAGAAGGAAATGGCAAACCACTGTAGTACCCTTGCCAAGAAAACCCCAAATGGGATCATGAAGAGTCAGACATGACTGTAAAATTACTTTTGACAGAAGTGGCTTTTACCCTACGTTAAGACTTAAACACACAAAATATGACTTGATCACAAGATGATAACTCCTAAGATTCTTGGCTAACCTGTTAATTCCAGGGATTATTCTATTTATTCACTAGATGGCACTCATGTGTGAGCCCATCAATGAATCAACAAGTATTTATCAGGTTCCTGGTATGCACTAGGTTCTGAAGATAGATACAAAGAGAGAAATGAAACAACCCTTGATCTAAAGGAACTTACATTCCATCTATGTAGATAACGTATATAAGTATATTTAAAATTATATTTAAAACAAATATAAGTTGATTTTAAAATAGAAAGCACTATTGGAAGCATCAGGAAAACAAAAAGGAGGTATTGCTTAAGATGTCTGGAAGAAAGTTAAGGATTCTTTGAAGTAGAGGTGATGGAAGCATGGTACGTGGGTATGTGGTATGTGGGATTGCCATTGCAAAGAAATATATGAGAGAGAGTAGATGTGTGAAGAAGAAAAAAGGCAGTATATCTAGACAATAGAAATAGGGGAAGGAGTGTAATATAGAAATGAGCCTGGAAAGGTAGATTAGGACTAAGTAGTAAAGGGCCTTAAAAGACAACAGCACAGTTTATATTTTATCTTGGAGGCAATGATCTTTTTCTGCGACAAAATTGATCTGAAATGTGATCAATCAATTGGTTAATATTAAACACCTCCTATATACCAGGTACTGCTATATTTGGTGGGCATACAGTTGCAAAAATGAGGTAGTCTCTGCCTTGAAGAACCTTACATTCTGCTCAAGGTAGGGGAAACATTTTCAGATAAGTAAATGCAAAATAAATATAAATATACAGTGTACTAACAATTTATGGAATGAAGAAGGGTCTCATTGGGATTGAAAAGACCTATTGATGTTAAAAAGGAAAGAATAGTTTTCATAAGATATCTCAAAGAGGGAAACTTTACAAAATAATGGAAAAGATCATGGATGGTATCTTAAAAATGAATCTGTAAAAATAGACATGGCGGAGGCAGTACTTCAAATAGAGTCTGAAAATCTTCCATCCAGACTCATGCTGTACATTCTATTATATACACCCTATGTACTTTTCCTGTGCACACCCTTTGTAATTTGTATGTCTTTCTATAAGTCCTCCATAGAGTACCTATCATATGTGAGCCTTTCTCTTAGGTCTTTTAACCCTTTATGGATACACATGCCTCACTCATGATGTTGCACTGCCCATCAAGATGGACTCCTAGCACTTATTCAACCAAGTGCCCTTGAAGAGTTTTGGTCTTTATCTTCTTGATTAAATTAGGTAACTAGGGTGGGGCTCCAGGTGGGGCCCCTGAAGGGAGATCTGATTACATCTATGCTCCCAAGTAGGCCCCAAACCCCTAGCTATTAGGTGCTAAGTGGATGTGGGCATGAATCCCTCAAGGTCCTGGGGGGAGGTGCTAACTCCGGAGCCAATAGAAAGAGTTTAAGTTCTGGTTGCTCAGATGATGGCTAAAGAGTGCATAAAAAGAGAAGACAGAGCTATTTGCTTAGGGTTCTCACTCTTGGTGGTGTGCTGACATGGAGACTCCAGGCCGCTGTAGTTAAGAGCCTTCCAGCTTGTAAACCCGGATGTTGGGACTTTGTTAAACTCTGGTAACTATGCATTGAGATTTGAATCAGACAAGGTCTGTCTGTTGATGTTTGTAATTTGTTTGTATTTGCTCTGAAGCTCAAGGTGGTGGTTTTTTCCCCTGAACTAAGTGAAAGATATTTGTATGCTGGATTAAAGTAAGATTGTTAACCCCTTAACGTTGCTTTCCTTAGTAAAGCAGATCAAAAGAACCTGGACTTGCAGAGTTCTGTGGGCTGGTTGTTGTTGGTTTTTACACCCCCACAGCAACTGCTAGCCGAATTGTTACAACAGATGTCTGCCTGTATTGTTATATGACCAACCTACCTCCTTTTTTGTCATACATGTTGATAAAATAACATTATGTACAAAAGTCATAATTGGTAACATACAGTGAACTGATAATATAAACCTTCTCTATCTTTGAACTTTCCTTGCAATTCTAGATGCTCTAAGTTTAGGTGAAAAAGACCTAGGAAAGTCAAATAGAGTCCATTGAAATCAGCAAGTATTTATTGAACCCTTACTGTGTGCCAGGCACTGTGTTAAGACACAGGAATGCAAATACAAGCAGATATAGACAGTTCTTATACTCACGGAGACCACATTCTAATGAAGGAAGACAACACATTGATGGAAGCTGGAATGCTAAGGGTGGGTAAAGTGAAGGTACCTGGTGAAGCAGGTTTGTAGAGAAAGTTTAGGAGAAAAATCAAGACTAATACTTGGAGAGGAATAGAGACAAGGCTGGGCTAAGTATCTTCTGGAGAATCCAGCCCTGCAGGGGTGGAGGTGCCTCTAATGTGCGATGCCCAGGGCTGAAGTGAGCTTCTATGGTAAAGAGGTTTCTGGGGTATTCTAGTGAAAGTCTGGGTGGAGAGTCAGGAGTACAGACTGAAGAGGAATAGAGACAGCACTGAACTAGGCAGCCTCCTTAAAATGGAGGTTCTGAGAAGAATCAGCCAATCAGAGCAAGGGCCTACAGCAATATAGGGAAGATAGAGTGTGGCATTTATACCCATGAAGGGGTAAAAGACCTAATAAAAGGACTTACGCATGATTAATAAAGACATTGTGGAAGATTTATGGAAAGGTACAAATAAGAATTATAAAGGATGTGCACAACAGCGGTGCATGTACACACACACAGGTACTTTTTTTGAAGTATCATGACATATTGTGAACTGATATAACTGCAAGTACAAGGGAAAAAAATCCAAAAAAAATATGCAGCATTTGGCTGTATTCATTTAGGCAGCCATGAATCCCTGGATGGTCGGTATAAAACTAGTGCTGAGAGGTACAAGAAGACACAGTTTATTGTGCAATTGAGTCTTAGAACTGATTCTCTTCTCTCTAAAATATTGCACACATTCTGCTGCTCCTCTAAAGAAGCATTTTTGTGGAATGACATCTTTGCACAATGTACTTTTCTTCTTTGTGAACTGAGCAAGTGATTTTCAAAAATGGGTAATGACATCCTGATATATGGGCCCTTTGACACCCCAGATGTCAAACTACAAAGGTGGAAAAAATAAATAACTCACTACACATATACACACACATACATATGTATTACATATATGCATACACATACACACACACACATATATACATGAATGAAAGCATGAGTTAGTGTGAAAAATTTTCAAAGTTCACCATTTGAAATACTCCCTCCAGCCTGTCAGTTTTTCAACAAGACAACAAGCACTTGTGAAGTACTTACTATGTACTGGGCATTGTGCTAAACACTGGAAATGCAAAGAAAGGGGAAAACCTGACTCCCCAGACTTGGTCTCTCAATGAAGCCCTGACAGGTTCCAACTGGACATTGGAAACTCTGCTGGCTTCAGGTCCTCTGAAGGGCCTCAAGTCACTTCGGGCACTTTAGCCCTTCTGTCTCTTCCTGCAGTCTCTTAATGAGAGCTGGCTATAACCTCAAGGACAGACCCAGAATTATGATCACTTTGGTTTCAGGTCTCCTATATCAGAGCTCACAATGTCTTCAAGTCTCCAGAAGGGCTGTTTAGTGTCCTCCTGGGTACTTCATCTCCTCAGTCTTCTTGCACAGCCATCTACTGGAGATGTCTTTGTTCCTCATGGTGAAGACTACAATCCTGCTGGTTTCAGGCCCCATTTATGGGAGTGCACACTGACTTTAGACCTTTCTGTGGCACCCCAGCCAGAATGCCCACAGGCTTCTTGTGAAGTCCAGGACCAGATGGAAAAGCTTACTGCTGTTTCTTTGATCTTATTGAATATTTACTTCATTTGTTCTTTCATCTTTGTTCAGGAGTTTCTCAATGGAACAGGGCTTGGTTGTTCACATTCCTATCTTTGCCAGAAGTTCAATCCATCCACTTAGTCCCACATTCGGCACTAGGAAACAGATGCACAGTCAGAGCCAGTGACTAAGGCAGAAGGCAGGACATGGTCCCAGTTTCCTGGTCCAAGCCAGGACTGTTAGGGAAGGAAGAAGTTAAACCAGTATAACACCAATGCTACTTGCAGCTGCTGTGGAAGCATAAGACCAATAACACCAGCACCCAAGAGGGCTTTTAGCACAGGTTCTTTGATCTGCTTTTCTAAAGGAAAGCAACTTTAAAGGGGCCAACATTCTTACTTTAATCAAACATACACACACACAGGCACACATACACATATATATGTATACATATATACATACATATGCACATATATATGCATATACATATATTTCACTTAGTTCAGGGGAAAAGTCAGCGCCCTGAACTTCAGAGCAAATACAAACAGAAATTACAGCAGAAATTACAAGCAGAGAAATAAAAACCAATAGACAGGGCTTCTAACTGTCTGACCAAGGCAATACATACACAGTTACCAGAGAGAGAAACACCAATATCTGGGCTTTCAACGCTGTGGGCATCTTTAACAGCTATCCAGAGTCTCATCTGGCCAAATCACACAAACACTCTTCCAATGGGTGATCCTCAAAGCAAAACCTTACCTCAGAGTATATATACCCTTTTTAGAGCCAGAGGGCATCACAATCCTGATGACACAGTGCCTGATTAGAAATTAGCAAAAGGTGTGGGCCTTCCTACAAACAAGCCTCCCCTAACCAAGCTTCCCTAAAAGGGCTCTATGTGAGGCCTATTAATGGGTGTGGAAGATCTTCAAATTGTATCAACATTACAACCAGCTTCCCCATTGAGAAATGTAGCAGAGCATTAGCATGCTGACTAAAGTGGGAACAGGACCTGGGCCTTACCACCCAATTCAAGAGCATAGGAGATGGTAGAATCTGGCTGGCTCCAAAGCTCCAATCCAAGTGCTGCAGCTGGAGGTGTGAATAAATAGAAGAAAACTCCAAGTCCAATAAAGTAATACCATGGGTTAAGTAGCAAATTCAGAAGCAAATTCAGAAGAAGAGAATAACTCCTAAGTAACTATAAATACAATCTCAAGGCAAAAGGTATAAGGACATGTGCAGCTAGGAAATGTACATATCTGGGGCAACCCATATTTCTGATACTGTAGGGCTGCCCCAAGGTTCTTTGGTGATTCATTGGATAATCTGCTTTCTTTTCTGAGCTGGGGTCCTTTGTTTCTCTGTTGTTTCTGCCAAATTGCTCTTTGCTGGGTGTCTCAGCTGAGTTGTTCTGCTTTTCTTTACTGGAATTTTTAGCATTAGCTACTTTCTGCTAGCATCTGAGGCAGTGGTGGGATTCAGTCAGTTCGCACCAGTTAGGTATAACCGGTACCTAATTTTAGGCTTAGTTCCTCAAGCCAGTTGTTAACAGGGATGGGGCCTGCACCTGCTACATGAGTGGTGGGGCTGGCACCTCAGCTCCGTTCCGTGGAGAACCAGTTGTTAATTCATTTGAATCCTAAAACTGATCTGAGGGTTTCCCACCATACGGCTCTTTCTTCCATTGGCAATAGGGTCTGACCTCTTTAGCCTTTTTTTTCTGGTGCAAACCCCAGATATTCCAGTTCAACCTTGATATCCCACAGGCATCTCAAACTCAACATGATCCAAATAGGACATTTTATCTTTCCTCCCAAAGCCAGCTCTTAAACTTCTCTGTATCTGTCAAGGATACCACCATTTTTCCAGTCACCTGTCCTCACAGTCCTCAACTCTTCACTTATGCTTACCCCACATAACCAATAAGCTGACAATTGTTATAGCCACAATAGCTCTGTGTATATGTCACACCCTGCCATTTCCCATTCAATCACACAACCACCACACTAGTTCAGGCCCTCATCACCTGTTGTGGGAGACTACTTACAGTAATGGTTTAATATCTCTATAAAAACTATATTCCTATTCCAATTCATTCTCCTTATGGTCAACAGAGTGATTTTCCTAATGTGCAAATATTGACCATGTTACCCCTCCCCTCTTCTACTACCCAGTAAACTCCCTGTTATCTCCAGAATCAAATATAAATTCCTCTTTCTGACATTTAAAGCTGTTCGTAAGCTGGCCCCTCCCTCCCTTTCCAGCCTCTTTATCCCCTTCTCACATTTTAGCATATGTCTCTAGTTATACCTATAATGATGTCTACATAGGGTCATACTTTCAGAACTGAAAAGGGCATTAGAAGTCAAAATTCCTTATTTTATAGATAAGAAAATGGACTCTCTGAGAGAGAAAATAACTTGCTCAACTTCCTCTCAGATAAATGCAGAGACTAAATATGAATGCAAGTCCTCTGATTCCAAAACCAGTGTTATTACTACTTTACCACATGGCCTCTTCATTTTATCTACACCTAAATCTCTATATCTTTAAAAGAAAAAAGGACTAGATCTCCTTACTTTCCCAGACTAGAAGTATAGGGTCTGCTCACAGGTCCAGTCCTACTACTGATCATCCCAGAAACTTTGACCTATTTCATTTACAAGCTAGGCTGGATCATCCCTCCCCGGGCAGCCTGGTGGCCCCCTTCTTCTGGGGATCCCTATTGGTGCTGGACTTAGTATGAACACCTGATCTGCATAGTACAGTTGAACTCACTAGCTCAATAGAGCTGCCAGCCTCAGCCTCCCTGGTATCTGGAATTACAGGCGTACAACACTAAGCCAGGTCTTTCAATCTTTATGTGCCTATTTCTAGCTCCATATCTAGATAACTAAATTGACACAGATATTGATGTCTATAAATACAAAATCTATGGACATAGTTATACGGATATAGATATAAAGATAAAGTTAGATATCAATAGTCCAAGTGTTCCTGTTCTTAGATGACATCATCCTGGTTGAATCAGGCACCAGAACATTACAGAGAGGCTCCTCTCTTCTGAAATAGATCTATGAATATTCAAAAAAATTTGACCCAATCTATAGAGTTGATCCATATGAATTTGTATCAGTACCTGTGTCTGCACCTGTATCTACAGAGAGAGAGAGAGAGAGCGAGAGAGAGAGATTTATAGATACATAGAGAGATATAAATAAGAAGATAGCTCAGCAGTGTACCAGTAAATGTTTAAATGGCTTCTTTAAAAACAACAAGACACAATCTAAGAAAACTAATATTTTATTTGCTTCCTCTAATTACATGTAAAAACCATTTTAACATTTAAAAAAATTTTTGAGTCCCAAATTCTCTCCCAAACTTCAGGTTTTTTGTGCAGCTGTTTTCAGAGGTAACTCAGGAGATCTGTAAATTTTTAGTTCTTCCAAGGTAGTACAATCTAGGGAGAGGTGTGTTTACTGCTCTTCTGGCATGTGCTCTGGAATGTGAGTGACCACAAGCATTCTTTTTCCAGCCTGGAACTGTGACCAGGGTCCGACTTCCCTTGAGCCCACAGGCTCTGTTGTGCTAGTGTTACTCCCAATTCAGGACTACAACTCAGATCCAAGTATGGGCAATGCAACAGAGCCTTGGCCCTGGTGCCAAGCAAAGGGACCCCTGTAATCTCCTTCTGACCAGTTGCCTGACCCCTTTATTATTTGTGGCAGAGAGGTCTAGAAACCGCCACTGTCATCAGTGATTCAGTCTCCTCAAAGGCCCGCTGCTGGTTTGCCAGGGTGTGACCTGTGCTGGACCCAGGTGCAACAGACCTTTCATGCCAACACTCAAAGTTGTCTCAGCCTGGAAAATTGCTTCACTTTCTTCTTTTGTAGGTTCTGACACTCTAGAATTTGTTTTGAGGCATTATTTAAAGATGTTTGGAGAGGTTTGGGGGAAAGCTCAGGTGAATCTCTGCCTTTCCCCCCATCATGTTGGCTCTGGTCCCTCTGCAAGACACAATTTTAAATTTAATTTGCATGATTAAGATGTTTTTCCCTCATTTTCTTAGACTAGAAAATCAACGAAACAATAAATTAAGTGAAAAAGGGAAAGGATCCATATGTACAAAAATAATTATAGCAGCTCTTTTTATAGTGGCAAGGAATTGGAAATTGAGAGGATGCCTATGAATTGGAGAATGGCTGACCATTTCTCTTTGGTTTTGATTGTGATTGTGCTATAAGGAATGACAAGCAAGATGCTTTCACAAAAACTGGGGAAAACTTACATCAACTAATTCAAAGTGAAATGAGCAGAACCTAAAGAACATTGTATACAGTAACAGCAATATTTTGATCAACTGTGAATGACATAGCTATTCTCAACAACACATTGATTCAAAACAAATCTGAAGGACTCATAATGAAAAATGCTATCCACCTTCAGAAAAAGAACTGATGGAGTCTGAGGGCAGATCGAAGCATACTTTTTTCACTTTCTTTATTATTATTGGTTGCTGGTTTTTTGTCTTCTTTAGTCTGTATTTTCTTTTGCAACATGGGTAAAATGGAAATGTTTTACATGACTGCACATATATAATCTATATCATATTGGTTGCCTTCTCAGTGAGGGGAAGGAGGAGTGAAGGAAAGAATATGGACCTCGAAATTTAAAAATCAACATTAAAAATTTTTGTTTACATGTAATTAAGAAAAAAATATTAAAATTAAACATTAAACAAAACCCAATAAGTCAAGGTCTGAGTTGTAGTTTGCTGATAGCAGATTCCAAAGGTGTGAATGCTCTCAGTGGAAATTTAACAGTCAGCCCTCCAGCCTTTGGAAGATGGTTCTAGCACACACCCTGAATATCTATAGATACATACTAATTGTCTACCTAAGTGGAGCCAAACTCTACATCAATATCAATGTATCAATGTTTTATGTACACACACACACACACACACACATATGCATGTGTTGGTGTTTATATAGAGGAGAGAAGGAAATGGAGAAGAAAGGAGAAAAGGAGAGAGAGAAGAGAGAGGGAAGAGACAGAGAAAAGGGAAAGGGCTAAAGGGGAGAATGGACAGGGAGAAGGAGAGAGAGCACAATGTGTTGGGCCCAGAATTGATGAGAGGAGGTTGATAACCTGGACTGACTTTGGGAAATTTCAAAAGGGACAAAGCAGGATGTATTAATCAGCTAAAAGCCGATGTTAGGTATGCATCCAAATAAGTGATATAATATATAAGTGATATTTTCTCCAACATTATGATTGCTATTTAACAAATTTTTTAAGGCTGAGGTTATAGGGAGAGTGAAAGACATGGCTGATTTTAGTTAGACAGATATAGTAGTAAGGAGAGAGGGACAAAGAGATGGTCACCTCCTTACACAACCTTTTTTTGTAAGTTGAGTATTGCCTAAACAATTAAAAGGAGGAAACATAATTTAAAGTAACCAAAAATGTTATGCATGGTTTCACTTTGTTTTTTTTTAACTGTATCTTTAAAGTCCAGCACAATGCTTTGTACTGCCTTTTGATTTTGCAGTTTGGTTTTGGTTTGATTTATATCTATGATGCTTATTGAGTTGAAATTAGTTGAATTGAATCAAGTCTCACAAAGACCAGCAATGAATGATGTAGAGAGGAAAACAAAACATGCTAACACTCTCTAAACTTCTATATGGAATAGCCAGCAGCTATCTTTTCCCATATCAAATAAAAACCTACAGGGCATCCCTATGCTACCAAAGATTTGATGGATCTCTAATGTTAGGATCCCCTAAAAGCTCAAACCAAAAAGAGTGTTTATTATATCATGGCAAAGTAGACAAAGATGGAAATGTAAAGGAATATGTGTTGCTGTTGTTTCAACAAATGTCAGAATTTATCAATCTCACTGAATCGTGTCTCTTAAAATAATCCCTTTGGGAGGCTTGTCTGCTTATGCCAACAACACTGCCTTTGCTCAAAAACAATTTTGGAACTCCTGTCTTGGAATTGCTCTCATAGCCCATGGCACATTCTTTTTTAATGTCGTTGTTGGCAGCAAGTCTTAGAATCACAGAAGTGGAAAGGATTTTAAAGATTTTCTAGTCCAGTAACATCTTCTCACAGATGAAAAAAATAAGTCCCAAATAGGCTAAGTGGTCTGTGCAAGGTCATGCAGCTAATTAGGAAGAACAGAACCAAGAGTACAACACAGGTCTCTTGGGTCCCTAGTTAGTGAGATTCCCATGCCTGCATTGGGGAGTATCCCAAGCAACTCTAAGACTTTAAGTAACAGGCAGATTGCCCAGTGGCAAAGCTAGAAGTTTCTGCACCAGTATGTTCCTATGGAGATAAAGCTCCATGTCCAATCAATTAATTTTTTATTGTTGTTGTTGAGTTGTTTTTCAGTCATGTCCAACTCTTTGTGACCCCATTTGGAGTTTTCATGGCAAAGATACTGGAGTAGTTTGCCATTTCCTTCTCCAGCTCATTTGATAGATGGGGAAACTGAAGCAAACAGGGTTAAATGACTTGCCCAGGGTCACGCAGCTAGTACATGTCTGAGGTCAGATATGAATTCAGAAAATGAGTCTTCCTGACTCCAGGCCCGGCACTCTATTCACTGCGCTACATTGCTGCTGTTCAATCAATTAATAAGCATTTTTAATTGCTTACTACAGCATGTAACTGAGACTGTGTTAGTCACTGGGGATATACACTTGCCCTTAAGGAACTTGCATTCTTTTTGTGAGAGGTGTGTGTGTGTGTGCGCGCGCGCGCGTGTCTGGTGATCGTTAAAAGAAGGGCTCTAGCATCTGGGGGCATAAAAAATGACTTCAAACAGAAGGTGGCTTTGAGCTGAAATGATTTTTTAGGAAGAATCTCAGGCAATTAGGCTCCAATCCACTAGGGCAACAGGGGTGGGGTACTTGCAGCCTCAAGGCCACATGTGGCCCTCCACTTTCCGGTCTACTTGTGATCCACACTTGAGGACCTAGAGGGCCACATGTGGTCTTGAGGCTGCAGGTTCCCCACCCCTGGGTAGAGTTTGATTGGGGTAAGGGTAGAAGTAATTCTAAGCTAAGTATGCCACATAAGATGGGTAATAATCATTTTTTGCAACTTTTTTTGAGGTGGTGGGGTAATAAGATTTGGGTTTTTTTAAATGTGGTTCATAAACTATCTCTGAAGTCAAACTGGAAAGTTCAAAAATATTTGAACTAATAGCTACATCATTGGAATAAGAACACAGCTTCCCCAGGGGACTACTGAGAAAAACAAGCCTGATTTGGATGGATAAGTTTTGGTATCCTTTTTCTTTCTTACAAGAATATGAAAGTTCCTGTCCTTAGAAAAACCCTGCAGCAGTGAAGAGGTAAGTCCCAGTTCTCTGCGGCATTCAGATGTCCCTCCCACATAAAAATGCAAGTTGTTTTTCTGTCATGTCTCTGCAAATCTCCTTTACAAATGATTTTGATTGTTATCACAATCCAGATATCTGTAGCCTTTGTAGGCTTACAATGAGTCTTTTTTTTAAAGCAGAAAAAAATAGTACAAATACTAAATGTATTTACAGGTGAGTAAACTGAGGGGCCGAGACTTTAAGTGACTGAGATCCAGGGTCACAGAGCTAACATTTGCCTTCTCAAACACCCAGAACTGTGTCTCTTTCGCCTTGCCTTGTACCTGAATTTGCAGTAGCTGACCAAGCTCCAATCTCACCTTTCCCCTAGTGTTCAATCCTTTGTGATCTGGTTTGACAACTACAAGATTGTATAACCCTCAGCCACAAACTGGCTTAACCAGATGTAACACTTGAAGTTAGAGTCAAAATTACATAGAAACATCTGTAACCCTCTTAATGTCTGAAACTAATTACTTCATTCAAGAAAGCAAAGTCATTTACAATTCTAGCTGGAAAGGAGAAAGGAAATACTAAATGTCCCATCTTCCAAATGAGGCTTGAATAGCCTCATTAGGATACTAAGCATCCTTTGCCAGAGAAATAGTCAGGAGAGTATCTAAGGACCTGAAAGCCTGATTAACTTTTAAAAAGGACAGTAAGAGACCCCCATTTAAGATCACATCAGGCATTATTATTCATACTTTGGGTTCATAATACAGATATTGCAGCGTAATGCATGGCTTATGCCTAATAGCTATTTGGTTACAAAAGGTATAACTCTTGTGAGCATCTGGCTTCATTTCCCAAGAGATGAAGGCCGCAAGACACAAACTGCTTTAGTTAAAGAAACACTCCCTGGGAAATGTCATTGAGCAAAGTTGCTGCAATGGAATTATAGGTTCTACTGCCCTCTCGTGACCAAAATGAGTAAGTATTCAGAAATAAAAGCCACATAGCACAACACAGTAAATCCATCAAAGGATTTAGAGCTAGAAGGGACCCTAGCCATCACTCAGTTTGAACTCCTCATTTTATAGATCAAGAAATTGATGCCTAGAAAGGAAAGTGGTTTACTTAAATTCACACAGGTAGCAATTAACAGACATCTCTGATCCATGTTCTCTGACTGTAAATGAAATGTTCTGTCCCCTGTAATCAATCAACAAGCATTTATTAAACTATGTGCCAGGTGCAGCATTAGAAGCTAGGGACACAAGTACTAAAGTGGTCTTCCAGGAGCTTACATTCTATAGGAGGAGATAACATTTATACTTATAAATACAAACAAAATGCAGACAAACCAACAGCAAGCAATGGGGTGGGGGTAGGGTGAGAACTATGAGGTAGTATTTTAAAACTGAAGGGAACCTTACAGCTCATCTAATTTAATTCTTTAATTTCACAGATAAGTAAACTGAGGACCAAAGAAATGAAATAACTTGATTTAGGTCAGAGATTCCTTTAGAAATCAGAACATCTTTATTTAGACCTATTCAAAGCAGCATATTAAGCAGTCTGGGGTAAACAAAAAACTGTAAAACCTCTTCTCAGACTTCAAAGAGCAAGCCTACCATTGAGATCAATGAGATAATAATTGTCAAGTGCTTAGCCCAGAACCTGGCACATAGTAGGTGCTACGTAAATGCTTATTCCTTTCCCTTCTCTACTTGGAGAGATGAGACATAAACACATGAAAAATTAAGCAGCAATAAAAATTTAGGCAGCAGCTGAACAACAATAAAAGAGACATCACAAGTTAGTACATAATTATTTCATGAATTCCATGGACTCTGATTTATATCAGTTCAGAAAATGAGAAGTCAGCCTGCGGCAGGTTGGATGGGTCAAGGAAATGTTCATTGAAGAGGTGGGTATGTTAAGTAGCACAGCAGAAGATTGAGATTGTCTCAGGAGAGAAGGAAGGGCCTTCTAGCTGGCTGGAT
The DNA here is from genome assembly GCF_011100635.1 of Trichosurus vulpecula. Classification (NCBI taxonomy): domain Eukaryota; kingdom Metazoa; phylum Chordata; class Mammalia; order Diprotodontia; family Phalangeridae; genus Trichosurus; species Trichosurus vulpecula. The sequence goes on along the minus strand of NC_050577.1, from coordinate 102,538,440 downwards.
AGATGTGACCCCATGTGCAGAGATAAGAAAGTGCAGTATATATTTGGGAATGGTGGGTAATGGGTTTATAACGAGTATCATATGAAATATTTACTTCAAGAGTCTAGGATTTCATTGGTATGGGGACTCCCTCCAACGATGCAGAGCTCAAGCTCTCTATGACTTTGTATATGATCTTCATGAGTCTCTCTGGCAAGAAATCGTTATCATTTCATAACCAATCATCTGGTGATGAGCCTCTCTTAGTTTTGCTAGGCTTGTCATCAGGCAATAGATGTACTGTCCATTGCCTTTATTCAATGACTTTCTAGTTTTATGAAACCTCACATGACATACTCAGTCTCATCTCCACCCCTATGATAAGGGTGCCATTGTGCCTTTAAGTAGAAGTGCAGGAAATGATAATCATGAAAATTCACATCATGTAAAATGATGAATGTGACAATTTTAAAGTATATTAATGTGTAGTGGATTAGTGCCATTATATTAGATTGATGGAAAGAGAAGGTTTGGGAAGGTGGATAGTAAGAAATGACTGGAAAGATAAGTTGTAGCCTGATTGTAGATAGAATTAATTACCCGGGTAATTTAATTTTTGAGGCATTGAAAAGCCACTAAAAACTTTTCAACAAAGTGGCAATATAACCCAAAATGGTGATTTAAGAAAACTTGTCTGGTAGCAGAATGTAGGCTATATTGTAGAGGTAGAAAAAATGTAGGATATGATAAAATAGAACTAAGGGATTTGCAGTGGGAATAGAAAGGAAGGAAAAGAGAATACAGATAATGTGAAATAAGAATCAATCAAAAATGGTTATTGAATAATGGGATGGGTAGTCAATGAAGACACTCTATGTGCCTGTCATGTGTGTGTACATATATATATATATATATACATATATAAATAAGATTATATGAAATTTTTACAAAATAAGTACAAGGTAATTGGACAAAAAAACTATTAGTGGTATGATCTTTGGTAAGTTACTTAAACTTTGTGGGCCTTAGTTTCTTCATCTGTAAAATGAGGTTGGACTAGACCTCTGAGGTCCCTCCTAGCCTTATAGCTGTGAGCCTATTATCTTAAGATCATCTGCTATTCCATACCTCCTTGATACCTTTCCTGCCTGGCACATAGTAAATGCTTAATAAATGAGTGCTGACTTGACTTGACTTAAGGTATAAGGGACAATAAAAAGGCACAGATTGGGATATGAGGGTCTTGTGTGAGGAACCCCAAGGGTCACTGGATTTTAGAGTATGTGTAGGGGAGTAAAATATAAGAAGACTGGGAAACTAGAAAAGGATTATATTATGAAGTATTTTAAAATCTAAACAAAGGATTTTACTTTTGATCCTGAAGGTAGTTAGAGGCCCCTAGTATTTATTGATTAGAAAGGTGACAACATCAGACCTACAATTTGGAAAGATCACTTTGGCATCTGAGTGGAGAATGGACTATAGTGGGGAGAGGCTTGAGGGAGGGAGACCAACCAGAAGGCATTAGTCTATACTAATACCAGAAGGTATTACTCTATATACCAGAAAGTATTAGTCTAGGTGTGAGGTGATGAGGGCCTGCACCATAGTAGAAGCAATGTCAGAGGAAAGAAGGTGGTTTATATATGAGAAATGTTATAAAGGTAAAAGCAACAGGGCTTGCAACTGATGCAGTGGGGGTGGTGGTGATTAGAGTTTGCACGTGTGGGTAAATTGGGAGGATAGTGGTACGCTTGACAGTACTGGGTAAGTTTGGAAGAGGGGTAGGATTTGGGGGAAAAGACCATGAGTTCAATTTTGAATATGTTGAGTTTAAGATGTCTATAGGATCTATGGGATATCTAGTTGGAAATATCCAATAGACAATTAGAAAGGTGAGACTACTCTGGTAACAGAACAGGAGTGAAACTGGATAAATAGACCTGAGAATCATCTGCATAGAGATAATAAGTAAGTCTATAGAAGTTGATGAAATCACTGAGCCAAGTAGCATAGAAGGAGAAGAGAATAAGGTCCAGGCCAGAGCCTGGGGGGACACCCTGCCCCATTAGTGGGCACAACCTGAATTGAAGATGCAGCAAAGGAGGCTGAGATGGAGCAGTCAGACATTTAAAAGGAGAACAAAGACAGAGCAGTGTCATGAAAACCTAGAGAAAAGAGAGTATCAAGGAGTAAAAGGTGATTGACAGTGTCAAAGACTGCAAAGAAGTCAAGATTAATGAGAACTGAGAAAATGCCATTGATATGGCAATTAAGAGATTTTTGGTAACTTGGGATCTATCCACACATAGAGTATAATAAATAATTTCAGGAGCAGAAGAGTGAGAAGAAAGGAAGTGGAGGTGTGCGTTGTAGATGGTTTTTTCAAGGGGGTTAGTCACAAAAGTGAAGAGAGCTGTAGGCCCACAATTAGTGGGGATGAACAGATCAAGGGAGGGTTTTTTGGGGTTTTTTTGGTTTTTAATGATGGGAAGACATGGGCATGTTTGTAAGCAGCAGAGAAGCAACCAGTAGGCAGGAACGGATTGAAGATTGGTGAAAGTGTGGAAATGGTAGAGAAAGGGTAGGATGAGATTATTTGTACACATAGGGAAATTTGTTTTAACAAGCACAAAGGCTCTTTATGTGAGACAGGAGTAAAGGAGGCATAGTTATGACACGAGAAAAAGAAAAGAGAAAAAGGAGCTTTCAGCAAATGGCCTAACATTTTTCAATGAAAGATAAGGAAAGATTCTCAGCCGAGAATGTGAAGCAAGGGGAAACCCTGGGAGGTTTGTGGAGTGATAAAAACCTCTGGAAAAGCTGCTGCAGTGAGTTGCATATTGAATCATTTAGGAATGGCCTAATTAAGATCATATTACATAAATTTGTAATAAACCTCTAATCACTCATTTTTCTCCAACTCTATTTAACAACAAATAAATAGGAGCAAAAGCAGTTGATACTAAGATTAATCCAAGTTTGGCAGGGCGTGACTGGTGACAGGATAACGGGTCAAAGGGATTCAAGAGTAAAGAGTATAAAGATGAGCTGATTCACCAAGAGATCAAGATGGGGAAAGGAAGAGAGTATGTTCAGTGTAAGAGTGATGACCTGGGAGAGAACTGAAGGATGGAGGAATTGAAGTTAATGGTGAGGAAAAAAAATCAAGGATAGAGACCATAAGACTGAGGGCCAGATGGAAGGATAAAATATTATGAACAGATAAAAGAGTTTCAGAGTTCATGAACATGGAAGAACATTTGTGGATGATGTATGACCGAATCTGTATGTACCTCTGATGGGATAGAGGAATAGGTTACAGTACACAAACAACCTGAGGAAGTGGAAAATTAGGGTGTTTTAGGGAGTATCAATGTATATGTCGAAGTCCCCTCGTGTGAGGATAGCAGTTGAGGAGCAGAAATGGATGGTAAGTCCAGCACTGAGCTCATTGAAGAAAGAAGAAAAGTGTCATGGAGTTTCATAGATAGCAGCTACAAGAATCTTAATTGCTGATAGATCTGCGATGAATGAACCTCAAAGAAAAAGAAGCTGCTTAGTGATGGGTTATAGAGGGAAAGACTGGAAGTGGCTATGAGTAACAAGTATTCTGACAACCCTGCCAGTCTAGGGAATGAGTGAAAGTGTAACCAGTGCTGGGAAAGGGTGGTAAAGAATACATGTTATCAAAAGGGAGCTAGGTTTCAGTGAGTAGCTGAATGTAGGAGTGGGAAAGGTAAAGTTTTAAGATTTAAGCAAATTTCTTAACAGTGGATAGGCATGCCAAAAAGCATAGTGGAAACAGTAAGTATATCTGAGCTGAAACATTAGGGATCATCAGGTTAAGGGGGATGGGAGTATACGAATGGGAAGGGAGGGACATGGAATATGGTTTGTACAATGACACACTGGTTCAGAATCACTGGGATAAGGAGAGCCTGTTGGGGTAGGAGTATGCCAGTCACTGAGGGGTGGGTTTAGGCAGATTATCAATGACTAGAGATAAGTTCTTTGAGGGTGGGAGGTGGTTAGACTATGATTAGATAGTTCTCCCTTAATGTTCAATATTGTGGTAGGTGATGACGATGAGAGCTATAAAGACCAAGAGGCCCAACTTATGACCAATAGGAGCAAAGCCAGGAACTGGCAATTTGAGGTTAGTCTTGGTCTGGGAAGAGCATCCTATGTACTTGGCAAAGTCCTTGGGATGAAGTAGAAGCCAAGGCCTGATGGCAAAATAACCTGGGAAACTGAGAAGGAAGTAGGCCATAGGCAGGTATGCCATATGGGGCTGTTCCAGAGATGAAGGCAGAGGGATAGCTAGACTAGGTCTGAATCTGGGTAAAGCAGCCCTACCTAGGAAGTCCCAGAGGCAAGAACAGAGGCCAAGACTATATAGCCACTATAAATCAGAGACAAGGCTGGAACACAGATCCTTTTTACTCTGAATCTATCTATCTACTTCACCATATTCCTCTTAGAAACTGCTTAATATTTGTTGAATGATGACAGGAAGATGTCATGAACAAAAATAGAGAAGTTAAGAGGAGAAGCTGATTTTAAGGAGATGTGAAGAGTCCAGTCTTAAGAAGTGATGTGTGTAAAGCAGAGTCAGAGCCTACAAGTGGAAATACCCAGAAGGCATTTGGAAACATGGGCCTGGAACTATGGAGGGAGGCCATTAACTTAAAGAGTAAAGGTGACCAGTAAAGTGATGAGCACAGTTAAGATATTGAAGGCAGAGTGCAGAAACAGGAGAAGGCCAAGGCTTGAACACTGACAGATTTTTTTTTATTTAAGGGGTGGGAAATGAATGAGAAGTCTGAAAAGAGGGAAAGCAAAAGCAGTCACAGAGATGAGACAAAAACCAAAAGAGTGCAGGTGGGATCGTGGAAGGGTAGAGAGAAGGAAGAGAAAGGTTATTTAGCAATGTCAAATACTAGAGAAAGGTCAAGAAGAGTGAGGGATAAGAAAAGTTCAGTGGATGTGATAATTTTAGGTGATGCCCTAGAAGAATTCAGTTTCTGTGTAGTAGAAGGAATGGAATCCCCATTGCAATGAGTAAAGGGAAGGCCAGTGATGAAGAATTAGAGGCAGTAGTTGCAAACTATGCTTTCAAGAAGTTTGGCAGTGAAAGTAAGAAGAAAAATGGAATAGCAGTTGAAAGGCCTGGAATGAAGTGAAACTTTTATTTGTTCACGTAGGCCAAACCTGGGTGTGGGGAAAGGAGATAGTAGGGGGAAAGACTGAAGACATTGGAAAGCTAAAGGATGATTTATGGACCCAATTCCCCCAAGTCTAAAGACATGTTCAAAGGCAGAGGGATATTAACTTTCAAAAGGCTTTCAGAAGACAGAAGGAAATTTTGATCTACGATGAGCTTTGCCTCTGGTAAAGGGTTTCTTCAGGTTGTTTCAGAAAGAGAAGAATGACTATGTAAGAGCTGGCCAGGGACAGCCAGGAGGCACAGTGGATAGAGTGTCAGGCCTAGAATGAGGAAGACTCATCTTCCGTAGTTCAAATCCCATCTCAGACACTTCCTAGCTGTGTGATCCTGGGCAAGTCATTTAACCCTATTTTCCTCAGTTCCTCATCCGTAAAATGAGCCAAAGAAGAAAATGGCAAACTACTCCAATATCTCTGCCAAGAAAACCCCAAATGGGGTCATGAAGAGTCGTATGTGACTGAAAAATGATTCAACAACAAAAGAAGCTGGCTAGTGATAGTTCCGACTTTGTGCTTTTCAAGAGACTTGTGAGTAGAAAAGCTTTATTAACTTGGAATTTTCAGACTTTTGACCAGAAAAATAAATCTGCAAATGGGCTATTAGAGAGGATCAAAGATAATTTGTTATTTAGACCATTCTTGAGACTTCATCAATGTACGGGGCTAACGGTAAAAACTTCCACCACCAATGCAGATCACTCAACGTGGCAACTATGTCATCGTCCTTTTGTGGCCTAGAGTTTTGTAGCGAGGTCTGGTCCTCTTGGTGTTCTCAGTTCTCAGCTTCGTCATGGACTGCCTCCCACCCCCAATCCTGCTAAGCTTTCCCTCCCCATGCTTTATCTTTCATTACTGTGCTGCCATTAACAAGCAGGTTATGACCAGGCCTCCAATAAAGATCTATTTTATGCCTACAGACACCATGCAATGCTCAGTTTGAGAGTAATACCTCAGTACACCCTGCAGTTGGTGTAGAGCAAACAAAATGCTAAAAGGCAGTCATAGGAATAAAAATCAATTGCAATGAACCCCAGCAAACTCTAGAGTGCTTGAACTCTAGTAAAATTGATCCTGTGTCAGTTTCCTCACATACAACTATACATACATGCTATGAGCCTGAGCTATGGGGCTCTGTCGTAATCCTTTTAAATTCCGACGAGTTGTCCAGAAGTATACCTCAGAGTGTATATATAGTACTTTACTACTATTTTAACATTGATTTATATATAAATTTTCTTTGTCCTCAAAAAGTTTTTATTTGAAATAAAGATTTATTTTCCTGTGGAATATATAGATTTATTTTTTTATGGAAAGCAATGAGTTTGGATGTGAGGTTGCTTATTTAGGATGTGGAGGTAACTTTAATATTTAAATGAAATTGACCATTTTAGGCCAATGTCTTAGGATATAGATCCTATTAACATTAAAAAGTTAAATTTGTTTCATCAAATTGTTCTATGGCACACCAGGCTGCTGCCTGAATGGAATTGATTTGTGTGATTCAAAACATATCCAAGATGGAGAAAGAAAAGAAAATAGTTATTTTGAAGAAATGTTTCCAATTCACTCAAATAGGTCTTTATTTTAACTCTGTGACCACAGTGTTTCTCTCAAAGACAGAGCCAGAGCTGTATACACAGTAGATGTGAATGAATGCCAGAAAGATCCTTGACCAAGAGGTGACGTGGAAATATGGAATGGGAAAGAGAGTGGAGAAAATACAGAAGATGTAATTCCTGTTAGTAGTAATAGGAGGTGGGGTGCAGAAGTGCCAGAGATGGTACGAAAATGAAGTGATAGGACCGAGGACTAAAGCTGAGATTTTGGGGACAGAGGTATCCCAAGATGGAGAAGGTGGAGTGTTAAGTGGAGGAAGGCCCTGAATGAAAGCCTTTACTTCCAAGTCCCCATGCACTAATCAGGGTTAGGTTGGTCCCTCCCCTCAATAACGCCTTAGCCAGTTACATAGTCTGTTTTTTCTTCTTAGGGAAAGAGGGAGTTGCATACTGAACCAGGGACTCTAGACAGAGGGCTCAGGGGGAGCAGTGAGATGAAGTAGGATCTCTGTTGGGCTCACTCAGCCTCCTTCCATTGTATGGTAAAGGACAAGACATAATTGAGGGAGAAGATTGCTGGAGCCCTAGTCTGTAGAGTATCTGAAGCAGTCCCTCAGCAACCCTTAGATACTGGTGTGGGCCTTACAGCTGAGCAACCTAGAGTCTCTCACAAAGGCTCTGTTGGCCCAAAGCATTCTGTACCAAATTCCATTGAGACTGGGGCTTCTGTAATTAACAAATGACAAAGTTTTAATGAACTCTTCAAGGAGAGTTTCTTGACACTTTCTTCTCTGAGTCCTAGAATGGTTAATATTCCTTTGAGATCAATTAAAAAGTTTTTTTTTTCTTCTCACCAAAATTCCTGAGGGCATGTTGCAGGTTCTTTAATGAAGTCTCTAGCTGACACCTAAGTTATAGGCATTGAGAGTTCACTAACTGACACTACAGGAGGTCTTGGAGGACTAGAAACTTTTAGATGTTAGAACAGCTGGTATCCCTGAGGAGAGGGCCTTATGGGCATATACCTTCCACTTCCATAGCTCTCAGGGTTCATTCCTGGCTTCAGGACAATGAAGGAGATCAATTCATTTCAACAAGCATTTAGGAAATATTTACAGCATGCTAAGGATTCAAAGATGGGAGAAAACACAGTCCCTCCCCTCCTGGAGTTTATAGTTTAAAAGTAGCAATTGGACAACATTTCCACAAATACTCTTCATACAAGGTAGAATGTGATAGGTGCAAAGGAAAATCAAGACAAATTTGTTGCCAATTAAAAGAAAAGTTTAAGGCATCGCTGTCAGCCCTGTATTGTGTGTGCGTGTGTGTTGGGGCTGGGAGGGGATCAGAAAAGCTTGAGGGAGGACATGACACCTTTGAGTTGAACCCATTAGGGAAACAAGGATTCCAGCATGAGGGAGAGGAGGAAGGAATGTATTTGTCAACTAAAACAAATGACCAAAGCATCACAGAGGTTATGTAGCCACGGATAACTGTGAAAAATAAAGCACCAAAGAGCTCACACAGGTTATCACAACCACAGTTAACTCTAAATAATAGTAGTAATAATGAAATCAAACTGAAGAGCTAGCAGTAGTCATAAGCAGAAATAAAAAGCTTTCTTTATTGCATTGGAAGAGGGAAACCAGAAACATGTCCCAGGACCTCCTCTAAGGGGAGACCTTCTTTAGGCAGATCAAGTCTTGATACATATAGCAGTGTCTATGCAGTGAACTGTGACCATTTCAGTGAGGGGTAACAGGAACAATGAGACACGTTTGATTCATAGTAGGGCTACATGACCAAAACATGGTTCCTGCAGGTGTTTGCCTGAGCTCAGGGACCCCCTGGGGCTGGTGTGGAAACAATTCTGAGATTTTGCTTTGACAGAGTTCATCCAGAGGGTGAGAGCAAAGGATTGTCATTACGCCAAACAGAGTATAGCCTGCTTGTTAGGCCTTAGCTCTGGAAACAGGGTGTCTTCTAATAGAAAAAGAGAGGGGTGGTCTTGGTATGGGGATACTGACGTGTTCTAGGCAGGAGAATGCTGGTAAATTTTTATAGACTTTGTTGTTTAGTCATTTTAAGTCATGCCTAACTCTTCGTGACCCCTTTCGGGGTTTTCTTGCTGAAGATATTGAAGTGTTTGCCTTTTCCTGCTCCATTTTACAGATTAGGAAAATGAACAAACAAGGTTAAAAGTGACTTGTCTGGAGTCACACGGCTAGTAAGTGTCTGAGACCGAATTTGAATTCAGGTTTTCCTGACTTCAAACCTTGCACTCTATCCACTGTGCCACCTAGCTTCTGAAACTAGTTTTAACAGCTAGCTTTCCATAAAAAAGTATCCATGACACGCTTTTAAATTTAATCTGCATTGCTAACATTTTCTTCATTATTTTCTTAAATTTGGAAATCAACAAAACATTAATTAAGCCCAGATTTTTTGTTTGCTGATTTCTGGGGTGCAAAATGCTCACAACAGAAATTTAACAATTAGTTCTTATTAGCAAATTTGGCTTTAGCACACCCCTGGCTCTAGGCATGGGGGGTGTGCATAACAAAGATAGAAGAGGACTAGGAGATTAGGGAGTACCAGGTATTGCAGTCTGGATGTAATCCAATAAAAGAGTAGTATAGATTATTCTACTGACCTCTTCTTAGCTCTTAATACAAGTATTGCCCTTTTGTTCAGGAGTGTATTAGGGCTACAGACACAAAGGCCTCAGTTATATCGTAGTAGACCCCCAAGCCAATTGGTTAGAATTACTGACCAGGGGCCTGCTTGCTACACAACAAACCAAAGCAGGCCAGGCATACTTCTTGCAATGTTGCCTGCATCGAGGTAGTTCTTTAATAACCAAACAATCCACAAGAATTTTATTAATTGTTTACTATATGCCTGCTAGGCAATGGGCTTAACAGCCATGATTAATATACACAATACCAAACCCAAAGACAAGCTCCTGAAACTCCATTGCACCATTGCTCAGCTGAAAATTCACTGATATCAACATTCCTATGGAACCAGTGAATGACTTTGAGTATCAGTAGTCTTCCCTCCAACATCTCTAGACCTGATTTCCTTTGTTTCCTCATCTGAAAAAGGGGGGCGGTGTCAAATGATTGCTAAGGTTCCCCTCAACCCTACATTCTTTGATTCAATTTCGTTCTACAGTGATTTAGCTAAACATTTGAACTCTTCTAGGCACTGGGAATATAAGGCCCAAATTAAGTAAGTAAGTACCTAACTTCAAGAAGCTTCAATTATATTGGAGGAATGTGAACAAACAGATAAGTGAATATAGAATATACATACATACATATACATATATATACATATAAAGTAAAAGAAAATTATTTGGAGAGAGAACACTAATGATTAGTGTTGGAGGAGGGAGTGTTCAGGAAACACCCTTTTAGGAAATGGCACCTGAGCTGAAACTTGAAATAACAAGTACACATCAACAGTATTTAAATGTTTATATGATTAAATCAACTTTTGCATTTTTACCAATTTAACCATTCAGTTAAAAAATGGTTAAATTCAAACAATTGTTTGGATTTTTGTAAATGTCAAGTACAAATACAAGGTAGTATTATGATTTATTATAGGGTGGAGAAGAGAGAAAAGGACCACAAAAACAATCAAGTTGTATTCATTTTGTAACTGTTAAGATTGTAGACCTAAGTTAGAACCCTAGTGCTAAGAAAAAAATATATAGTTCCCTATTTGCTGCAACAGCCATTTTACTCTGCTTTTTAGCAGTTGACAGATTTTAATACATAAGTGCTGAATCATGTTAAAGCTCATATAGACGTTAGCAACAGATTATACCTTGGTGAAAGCCCTCAATAATTCATGCTTGGATCATTAAACTGGCCTTCTGGTTGGTCTTTTTGCCTCAAGTCTCTCTCTACTCCAAACCATCATCCACTCAGATGCCAAAGTGATTTTCCCAACTTGCAGGTCTGGCCATGGCACTTAACTACCCTCCCATTCAATAAATTACAGTGGTTCCTTGTTACTGCCATTAAATTGACAGTTAAAGCCCTTCATACTCTGACTTTACCTTAACTTTCCATTATTTTTATACTCTACCTCCTTCCACATTCTCTATTATCCAGCTGTACTGACCTACTTGCTGTTCCTTTGGCTGGATATTTCATCTCCAATTAAAAAAAATCCATTTCTCTCCCTCTTACTTCTCACTCCATCATTGGAGGAGAAAAGAACAAAACCCTCACAAAAAAAATATTCAATCAAGCAAAACAAACTTTTTCATTGGCCATGTTTAAAAATTATAATCTCATTTGATGCTGAGTCCATTCACGCTCTTGCTCTTATGCCTGTTCCCTGGCTGTCCCTCATGCTTGTAATGTTGTCTCTCGCCTTCTACATCTTCTGCCTTCCCTGGCTTTATTCAAAATTCAGCTCAAATCCTACCGACTGCAAAAGTCTTTTTATCCAGCCTCCCTTCCACTGATAGCACCTTCCCTCTGAAATCATCTTCCACTTGTACTACCTATTTTGTATGTACATAGTTGGAGTTTTTTGTATGTTATTTCTCCCATAAGAAAGTGTGTGCCTTGAAGGCAGGGACCATGTTTCTGCCTTTCTTTTTATCTCCAGGGCTTCACATGAAGCACATAATGAGCTTAATAAATGCTTGTTGATTGACTGGACACAAACTTAGAGATCATCTCTTCCAATTCATTGATTTACAGACAAGCAAACTGAGGACCAGAAAGATTAAGTGACTTTGCTTTTCCTTCCTACATCTCTGTTGGTTTTTTAAAAAGTATTTATTTTTAGTTTTTAGCATTCACTTTTCTAAGATTTTGAGTTTTAATTTTTTCCCCTCCTTTCCCTTCCCTGTCCCCCAAACACCATGCAATCTGATATAGGCTATATTTGTACAATCATATTAAGCATATTTTCACATTAGTCATATTGTGAAAAAAGAATCAGAACAAAAGGGAAAAACAACGAAAAAGAAAAAAAAGAGAAAATAGTATGCTTCAATCTGCATTCAGACTTCATAGTTCTTTCTCTAGATATGGATAGCATTTTCCAACATGAGTGTAAATGAACCCAATTGTATGTATGTATAATCTTTGCTCCTTGACCTAGTTCAGATAAGATTAAGGTTCAACTGTTGCCTGCTCCCCCCATCCTCCCCTCCTTTGTATAAACTCTTCTTTGCATGCCCCATTTATGTAAGGTAATTTTCACCTTTCTTCTTCTCCCTTACCTCCCTCACTCAGTGCATTTTTCTTTCTCTCTCTTCCATTCTTCTTTTGAGATCCTCTTAAAATAATAGAATCACACCCAGAGGCTCTAAGTAGACTTCCTCTAAAACCTCTGTCAGTGACAAAGTTCTTGGTGAGTACATACATCATCTCACATAAAAGCATAAAAAGTTTAACCTTGTTAGTTCCTTACTATTTTTAATTCTTTACCTTTATATGCTTCTCTTTAGTCTTATGTCTCAATGCCAAATTTTCTATTAAGCTCTAGTATCTTCATCAGGAAAGCTTGAAAGCCTCTATTTTATTAAATATCCATTTCTCCTCCCTTTAGGATTATACTAGGTTTTACTGAGTAGGTTACACTTTGATACAATCTCATCTCTTTTGTCTTCCAAAATATCTATTGTAGCTCCTAAATTTTGTGTGATCCTGATTGTGTCTCTACAGTACTTGAGTTCTTTCTGGCTGCTTGTAGAATTTTCTTCTTGATCTGGGAATTCTGGGTTTTGATTATAATACTCCTGGGAATTTTCATTTTGGCATTTCTTTCAGGGGGTGACTGGTGGATTTTTCCAATTTCTATTTCAATTTTCAATTTCAATTTCTACTTTGTTTTGTTTCTAAGATATTTGGGCAGTTTTCCCTGATAATTTCTTGAAATATCAAGTCTAGGCTCTTTTTTTGTTCATAGCTTTCAGGTAGTCCAAACATTCTTAAGTTATCTCTCCTTAATGTATTTTCCATATCAGTTGTTTCCCCTATGAAGTATTCCACATTGTTTTCTATTTTTGATTTCTTTTTACTTTATTTTATTTTTTCTTGGTGTTTCATTGGCTTCCATTTGGCCAATTCGAATGGGAACTATTTTTCTTCAGCAAGTTTTTTTAAACCACTCTAACAAGCTGTCAATTCTATTTCCATAATTTTCTTGCATAACTCTCACTTCTTTCCCCAGTTTCTTTCCTCTACTCCTCTTATTTTTTTAATTCATTTTTTGGCTCTTTTTTCATGTTTTCTTTAAGTCTTCTAGGAATTCTTGTCAGGCTTGTGTCCAATCTACATTTTCTGAGTCACCATTCTGCTCTTGGCATCAGAGTCACACAGCTATCTTTCTGGAACTTGTTCCTTGCTCCTGATACAAGCAGGGCCCCTTTTTTCTTATGAACACTCCTCTCCTTCCTGGAACTGTGACATTTTATTTGGGAGACTGTTTATTCACAAGCAGAAAGCTCCCTGAAAGAAGGCTGAACACTGTCTTTCCAGTTTATTGTTCTATGGTGCCAGTAGGACCCTCACTTCAGCAAAGGAGTGGGGTGGGATTATCTTATATCTCTTCTATATAGACAAACTTTTAAAAAATTTTGAAACATTCATTTTTAATTAATTTGTGGCTATTCTGTCCATTTGCATTATCGAATTCATTGTGTTTATTGTTTTCTTGGCTCTGCTCACTTTACCTCATATTAGTTACGTAAGTCTTCTCAAGCTTATCTGGACTCACCATATTATTTCTTACATCAGAATAATCTTCCGTTACATTCAGATCTACAATTTGTTAAGCCTCCCCAGTTGATGACTATCTACTTTGTTTTCATATCTTTGCTACCACAATAATGTTACTATAAGTATTTTGTATATATGAAACCTTACTTTTTGAACTTTGACCTGAGTGAGATAGTTGCCAACCAGTGGTACTGTAAAGAGATTATTTCTAAAAGCAACAAGTTTTCTTTCAGAAGAACAGACTAGACCTTATAACAGACTGCAATCTTATAGTTATTCTAATTAACAAGTGTTTCTTAATGAATTCCACCTTGAATTCTCTGATCATGAATTCCTTGGCTTGACTGCTGTCGGGGCTCTTCTGGCAAAGGCTGTGACCTTTTGCTATGTGTATTTTAAAGATTAAGCTAGATAGCCACTGAGGTCTTTTCCAATTCTGTGATTCTGAGTATGTGACTGAAATGATTGGGGGGGGGACAAATATAATGAATGTAATTTTAGATGAGTTAGATATGAGGTGATAGAGCAGCAAGTGTAGTGTAAATAGAGGTATCAAATTTAAAAACCAGAAAGAGACCCTATAGACTTTCTAATCCACATGTCTTCTCCCCCTGATTTCCTGACACAATCGGTAATATTGATATTATTATCATATTCAGCATTACAAACACAGGATACCCTCTAGCTCTACATAAGCCTCATTTTCTCCAATCTAAATAAACTTCCTTTAAATTGGATTTTCTCTCATACTTGGGCAAGCATCTTCTTGGTTAAGACTCATCTTCAGACTCAGCCTAAGAATCTCTTCATATTTCACAGACTTAAGAATGGCGATCACACAGTAGTGACTGAGTTCCTTCTGAAATTTCCTGTTGGTTCAGAGATGCACATATTTCTCTATGGAGTCTTTCTGTTGTGTTATGTTCTCACTCTGCTGGGGAATGAGATAATTCATCTGTCTCTACACCCAATTCCACACGCCCATGTGCTTTTACTCTAAAACCTGATCGTTGTCAATATTTTTTATGTTTCAAATAATATTCTGAAAATACTGTTCTGAAAAAACAAAATCATTCTTGATATTTCTTATGCTTCAGATAATATTCAAGCCTCCTAAACAAAAACAGAACTATCTCTTTTGCTCCCTGTATAATACAAATTTTTCTCCACTTGGCTCTGGAAGAGCAGAATGTTTCCTCCTAATAGTGATGTCTTATAAGAGGTATGTGGGTATCTGTCACCCCCTCAGATACTCTGTGATCATGAGATTGAGAGTCTGCTCTGTTCTACCATCGAGTCCTGGGCTCATGGTTCTCTTTGGGCCTTGGTCCATGTGATTCCCATCATGAGGCTGCCCTTCTGTGGGCCTCAGGGAGTCAATCACTTCTTTTGTGAAATTCCATCCATATTCAAGTTAGCCTATGCCAACACCCGATTTAACCAAACCATTGTCCTTATTACTTGTGCTATAGTTTTACTAGGGCCTTTCTGTTTGGTCCTCATCTCCTTCATGCATATTATCTGTGCTATACTAAGCATCCAATCTGGGGTTGGGGAGAACAAAAAGAAAGCCTCCTCCACCTGCTCCTCCCACCTCTGTATTGTTGGACTCTTCTTTGGTACTGCCATTGTCGTATACATGACCTCCCACTCCCGGCACCTGGAGGAACAATAGAAAATATTCTCCCTGTTCTCTTGAACCCATCACTGAATGTCATGATCTACAGCCTGAGGAATGGAGATGTGAAGGGGGCTCTGAGAAGAGTGATAGAGGATATGATGAGGGAGAATATGGAGTGTACAGCAGGTAGCCTCATCTCATCCTCAACTATTCTCTCATGCACACCCCATATGTCTATGCAGTTGCCAAATCTTTTATACACAAATACGTGTAAACACATACATACACGTATACATATACACATATACACATTCCCCTACGTGGTCTCTCACATAAGTTCCTTCTACCTAGTCTTATGACTACTCTCCTAACTCAAGCCCTCATAATCTCTAACCTGAATTATTATAGTATCCTCCCAGCTGATCTCTCTACCTCATATCTCCCCCCCTCCAATCTACTCATTGTCTGGCTTCCAAAGAGATCTTCCTAAAGCATGGATGTAATCATGCCATCCCTCCACCCCCTTAAATAAATTCTTACGCCTCCTTACCACCTCTAAGGTAAAATTTAACATCCTTTCTTAGGCATTTAAAACTCTTAGCAACATTGTCACTTTTTTTTTATTTTTCCCATTTTCTTACATTGTACCACCCTCTGCCCACTTCATGATCCAGCCATACATGTTCTTTGCACATGATACTCCATTTCTCGTCTCCATGCCTTTGCACTGGCTGTTCCCCAGTACCTCCCTCCCAATTTCTGACTTCTGGAATTCTAAACTTCCTATAAGGATCATTTCAAAAGGTCCCAGTTACTATCACCCTTCTTACTTTCCATCAACTCTGTATTTATCTTACAAGTTCTGATGTGTATATATGCATACTTATATACATATATATGTATGTATATATACACATACATATACCCACATATATTTATATATGTACACAAACATATATATTATATATATGTATATGCATATATACACATATGTGTATATACACACATAAATCTAGATCTCTATGTCTACACACATGTATACACAGAGATTTTGTCATTCTTGTGGTTGAGTCATTTCAGTTGTGTCTGACTCTTTGAGATCCCATCTTGACAGAGATACTGGAGTGGTTTGCCATTTCCTTCTCTGGCCCATTTTACAGATGAGGAACTGAAGGACACAGGGTAAAGTGACTTGCCCAAGGTCACACATCTTGTAAATATCTGAAGCCAGATTTAAGCTCAGGAAGATGAATCTTCCTGACTCTGGGTGCCACTAAATTCATTGGATTTGCCTTGGAAAGATGGTGAAATTGGCAAATTCTGCAAGTTATCTTCCTGTGCGTGAATCACCGTTCAACTTGACTCTGCCACTGTGCCACCTAGCTGCCCATCCACATGCTTATGTATACACATATACAAACAATAAGTATATATATATATATGTATGTATATATATATATACCTACCTATCTCACCTATGTACAGTACACATGTACATATATATGTATGCATACACATGCTTATGTAAATACATAAACATACATATATAATATGCATATGTCTGTATAGTCTCCCCAATTAGAATGTAAGCTCCTTGAGGCCAGGCATTATTTTTGTCTTTTCTTTAAAATAGATAGTGCTTAGCAATTAGTGATGGTGATGACATTACCCTCTAGTGTGATGGAGAGGATACAGAGCAAGAATTGGAATCAAGATCTGAATTCAAATTCTGCCTCAGATACTTCCTAGAGATGTGAGTCTGGGCAAGTTTATTTAACCACTTCTGCCACGTGATGATTTGCTTTGGTTGACTGTATTTTTTGGGACAAGGGAAGGTTTATTGGGGAGGGGTAGAATCATTGGCAAGTGATATTTATATAAAAAGAGAAAATATGTAAATGAAACATTAAAAATAGTAATTCAAATGAAGAAACAGAGATCCGGATATCATAAGGAACTTATTCAAGATCACATACCAAGGTAGTGGAAGAGCTGGATATAAAATCTTGACCACTTCTAGCCTTCAGAATTTGGTATCTTTATAAAAACAATCCTTTGCCATGGCTACATCCAGATATAATAACAGGATTTTTAAAATTCAGAGATAATTTAAACCACATCATACCAGCATGTGTAGTCCTGAGATTCCCTGAGCTGTATTGCCAAATACATCATTTATTATTCCACAGATGAGAGGTCAGTATTAGTCACCCACTCAGAGAAAAAATCTGTTTTTATAGTGTTGCACTCCTTTAGTGATGGAGAAAATTCAGTTTCCCTTAACTGAAAAACAAGAAGATTTCAATCCAAAGGCAAACCTTCCTCATTGATTTGTGCCTTCTAACAAATTCTCTAAGAATTAGAGTCTAATAAACCCCTTTGGGAGTCCCTGACTCTTCTTCATTTTTTTTCATGTGAAGCAATCAGGATTAAGTGACTTGCCCAGGATCACACAGCTAGTAAGTGTCAAGTGTCTGATGCCAGAGTTGAACTTAGATATTTCTGACTCCAGAGCGGGTGCTCCATCTACTGTACCACTTAGCTGCCCCTGACTCTTTAGACTTTCAAAATCCTCTGTACTGACTCCCCGATGCTATCCCCGTAGCCTCTACTGACTTTGGATCCTGGCTCTAATTTCTGATATGTGGAACTTGGAGTGATTTTCTGGTATAAGGATCCTGGATTCAAATTCATTTGTCTATCAGCTTAGGTGCAAGGGATGTAGGTGGTGGCAGCCAGTGTTAAGAAAAATAACATGAAATGTAAATGTTAATGTCAGCTTCATCCAGTAAGGTTGATACACGGGCTCTGCCTCCTCAAGCTCCCAAATAACCTGTTTGAGAAGTGTTCTGGTGGGGGTGGTTAAGTTTAAGGATCTGACACACCATGTGTATTCACAAAACTACAATAAGTCCAAATACTTGAGGGAAAATAATATGTGTTGTGGTCTCAGGAGTATGACTCGTTATCATTTGAGTTTCCTTTGTGTGTATCCTTTTCTGTGTCACCTGCAGATCTTCTCCCCATGGGCCCCATAGAGACAGACTGACATTCCTGGTCCCTCCAAAGGGAAGAGATAGATGCTCCTCCTCAATAGAATTCTCAAGAGTGCCAGGGGATGGGGAGGAGTAGGATTGATTAGAGGATAAAATCTTTGCTGATGGTGTTTATTGTACAGAATTCCAGGGGTACTTCCTCCACCTCTCTCGGGTTGTGGAGTGATTCTTTTAAGGGGTTCATCTGTCATAGAAATTGCAAAAGGGCTGAGAATTTTCAGATCCATCTTAAAATGCTTTCCCTACTTATGTAGGTACAGATCTAATTTTGAAATTACTACTCAGCATACACCATTGTAAGTAAGAGTTCCTTTTGTACTGGAAGTTGTTAAAGAGGAAGTAAGTGGGGTCACCATGGAGAACTGAAGTCACTGGATTCAGTCTGTGAATATGATGCAACTGGCAATTTCTGCAAGTTATCTTCCTGCCTGAGAGTCTAAATACAATTTGAGTCAGAAATTATTATCAGAGATAAGAGCCTATAGTCAGACTTTAGACATGTGACCTTCTAACTTTTCATATGGAGCATCACAGGAAGCAGAAGGGTAGAGGTTTAAAAATAAACTAATTCATCTCAATCATTTTACAAGGGATTGAGTTCCAGAAGATGAAGTGACTTCTTTTTAGTAAGTAATATGTAGCTGAGTTGAGGAAAGTTGGGATTTGAATTCAGATCTTCTGCTTCCTGGTTAAGGATTCTCCACAGTGCTCGGCTTTCTATGCTCCTCCACAGTGAGTGATTGGTGGTCACTTCCTGGTGGTCACCAGTCACTGAAGTGAGGGGGTAAATCCTCCTATCCCAGTAGATGACCATTCCTGAGCTGCTTCTGGTAATGACTGCTTACCTCTCTCACACTGCAAAAATAGCCTCTATAAGACCATAAACAAAGAAAAAAGCTTGACCCCTTCTGTAGCTGTGATATAGTGGGGTAAGTGCTAGAGTTGAGCTCAGGTCTGGGGCTTGACTCTTAGACCTGTGACTTACTGGCTGGAAAGTATTTTTTCTTCTCTAGGTCTTAGTTCCCTCATCTTTACAATTAAAGCATTGGGCATCCCTTCTGCCTCTAACAACCTGTAAATCCTCCTCTCCATAATACAGGAAAGAAGTAGACAGGCCCTGCTAGGAGCATCATGGGGTTAATAGCTAAATACCAGAAGCAAATACTCTTGCTTTTGTTTCTTGTGATCCCTTTAACATGATAAGTTCTTGCAAAGCTAAAGTTAACAAGTGACAATAAATGTCACAGGAAAGCAGGAAGAGAGTGAATATGAGAATCAAACCAGAAAGTGAGAAAAGTATCTGAAAAGTGGAAAATACATCTGTTTTCCTGGGAAAAAAAACACCCAAAATTGTGGGAATGATTTTTCATAATTTGTTGCCTGTCTGTGCTGATGAAATACATTAAAAACTCAGAGTTGGAACCTCTGGTCTTGGCAACTGAAAAGGAGTGTTTTAAAAGGGAAAAGAAAGAGTTCATGATGAAACATGAGTAAATGGTACCATTTTAAAAAATAAAGAAGGGAAAAAAGTTTCGGTGGAAAGAAGATAAGTATAGTGTAAGACATTGTGAACTTGCTGTGCTGGTGTGTTATCTTAACAGAGATGTCCAATAGGCAAATGGAGTTGGGAGCCGGGAGCTTGGGATAAATGTACAGGTTGGAAATGAAGATTTGGAGATCATTTGCATTGAGATGATATTTGAAGCAGTGAGAGTGGATGAGTTCTTTAAGGCACTGGGTAGATACAGAGAGGATCTTAGCATTTAAAGTAATTTGAAATCTAGGCCTAGCCTGTATTTTTGGGTAAGTTTTTCTGTTACTCCCCCCTCATATACTCTGCAAACCAGTGCACGCTCTACCAGCAAAACTGGCTTGCTTCCATGCTTTCCTACCTCAATGCACTTGAATTGGCTACCTCTTATGCCTGGGAAAGACATTTTCTTCATCTCTACCTATACTCTGTTTTGGGGGCTCAGCTCATGTGTTACCTCTGATGGGAAACCTCACTTGATATTCCTGGTTCTTAGTGCTTTTGCTCTCTTCCAGTTATTATGTATATGTCTGTTTACATGTAGCAAACTCCTTGAGGGAACAATTTGTTTCCATTTTGTCTTTAAATTTCCTAGAACTTAGCACAATGCCTTGCTCATATTTAATAAATTCTCAATGGATTGAAATGAATTGGAAAATATAAGAGGGATGCATAGAGAACCTTGGGAATGCCTATGTTAATAGAGAAGGAAGAGCCAATGAACAGAGAAGATTCAGTTAAAGAGGTATGAGGAGAATGAGGAAAGTAGTTTCCCCGGATCCAAAGAAAGAAAGCGTATCAAGAATAACAGTGTGGTCAACAGTGACCTTTGAAAGAGAAATTTAGAAATATATCTCCCATAGGCCCCATTTTCTCCTCTGACACTGCATCCACTCTGAGGCAGCCCTTTATCACCTCATGCCTATACTGTTAAAATAGCCTGCTTCAAGTCTCTCCCTACTGCAATCTATTCTCCACTAGCTGCCCTTTTAAATGGTGAGTATGGGACTTACTCTCTTTCAACAGTATTCCCCCAATAAACATAACTCCAAGGTGGTCATCTTGTCTTGGGAACCTAGAATTAGCAGTGTAAGGTAGCTTGGAGTGAGTGATCCAACAGAGAAAGCAAATTGGTGTTAAAATGCTCATAAAAGATGTGTGAGTCACTGCAGTAGGTAGACATGCCTTACCAGATATATAACAAAATAAATTCTGAAAAATTCAGCTGGCACATAGAATGGCATTTAAACTTTGAATCAAATTTAGGGTTTATTCAATAATTAATATGTATCTTCATTTATTTCTCAGCTCTGTTTTTACTGCATTGTTTGTGGATGGGATAATTTCCATCATAAAGGCATGGAGAACAATCAAACATTGATCACAGAATTCATCCTGCTAGGATTTCCTATTGGCCCTGAGATGAAGCTTTTCCTTTTTACTGTTTTCTCTCTGCTTTATATTCTCACTGTTCTTGGAAACACAGTGATATTAGGTCTCATCTGTTTGAACTTCAGACTTCACACTCCAATGTACTTCTTCCTCTCACATTTGGCAATTGTTGATATCTCCTATGCTTCCAACAATGTCCCAAAGATGCTGGCAAACTTTCTGAACAAAAATAGGACCATCTCGTTTGATCCGTGTGTGACACAGACCTTTTTATACATGGCTTTTGCCCACACAGAATGTCTTATCTTGGTGGTAATGTCTTATGATCGCTACGTAGCAATATGTCACCCCCTCAGATATTCTGTCATCATGAGCTGGAGATTGTGTACCATGTTAGCCATTATTTCCTGGTTATTTGGCTCCTTGTTGGCTCTCATGCATGTGCTTCTCCTTCTGAGGCTGCCCTTTTGCGGGCCCCAAGAAGTCAATCATTTCTTCTGTGAACTCCTGTCTGTGCTCAAGCTTGCCTGTGCAGACACCAGGCTAAACCAACTTGTGATTTTTATTGCTTCTGTATTTATCCTAGTTGGGCCCCTCCTCTTGGTCCTGGTCTCCTATATGCACATTCTCTGTGCCATCTTGCGGATACAGTCTGGGGAGGGAAGAAAGAAAGCCTTTTCCACCTGTTCTTCCCACCTCTGTGTGGTTGGGCTCTTCTTTGGCAGTGCCATTGTCATGTACATGACCCCTAAAAGCAGTCATCCTGAAGAACAGCAGAAAATTCTCTCTCTGTTTTATAGCCTCTTCAATCCTACACTGAACCCCCTGATCTACAGCCTGAGGAATTCAGAGGTGAAGGGTGCTCTGAGGAGAACACTAGGGAAAGATAGATCAGTGTGAGGTACTGCATAGTACCTGTGAATTGAAGGAGTCTTGGGAATATCTTGGTTTATTGAAAAGTGGGGACATCATTTGCTCTGATGCTTACAATTCTTGTCAACGACAATGCTGGTACACCCAGTCAACCAGAATTTACTAAATACCTTCCATGTATGAGCACAGCCCAAGCACAACCCTGGTTCAAAGAATTTGCAAGCTTTTCACTCTCCCCCACCTCCAATTCATACATTTTCTTTCTCCCCAAAGTACCTAGATATTTTAGAAATCTTAGAATTCTGAAGTTATGTTTCTCCCATTTAACTATTTTATAGCAATCTCAAGCCCATGCTGGAAGTCACTCAACAAGGGTAGACAAATCCCTAGAATGTGAGGAATGCAGAAATGATGGTACTCCCTAAGAAGAGGTGTTTTAGAATGAACATCATTTCATCTGAGAATCTTCAAATTGTTCCTTGGCTTCCTCTGAATGCAGAATATGTGTACTCAGTCCACTCTAACTTTTTTTGCCATGAGGGACCTGAATAGCTACCCCATCCCTGTACTTCATACTCTCCCTCAGTAGAATAGACCTATAATCACGGAATAAGGTTATGGGGATTCAAGGCATATGAATGGATTCAGAATAGCTCTGTGAAAGAGAAGGGATGTTTCTTTATGTGGGTTACTTTTCAGTTTTGTTTGTAGGTGATGGAATTTCAGTTCTAGTTATTTTTATTTGGGGGCCACTTTCTTAGAAAGTAAGCCTTGTATCCTTTCAAAGAATATATCATAGTGCTGTAAATGTCAGGGGAAATAGCAGAATTGGAATGCAAAGGTCCGTATTCAAACCTGGGCATTCCAGACTTTGGGCCCAGTCCTCTTCCCCTTGATGTTGCTCTTTCTCTGACACAATGCTATTCCAAAAGCTTGAGATTTTTGAAGAAGTGTCAAAACATTTGAAAAGTGTTATTTGATGTTCCCCAAGAATGACAAGATGGACCAAAAACGATATATAAAAATAAGTATGTAGGAAGGAGTTTAGCAATTCCCTCTCCTATTTATTTATAGCTTACCCAGAAGCTACAGCAATAGAAACCAGCTAACATCCCTGGCACAAATCAATGGGGAAATCTAGATGATAAGTGCAAAGTGAGACATCGGTTTAAGTGAAATGAAAGGCCTGCTACATTTATCGGATTCATTTGGGAAGCAGCCAGATCCTGTTTTAAAGGGGGAATTAAAAAAAAAAGCGATGCTTTGTTGGGCTTACTTGCAGTGTAGAAGGGAGAAATAAAGGCCAAGCAGGTGGATGTTGAAACGTCTTCCAATTTGGAAATGCAAAACTATTATGTAGAAGAATCCTTCTAAAGTTTCATGGAACAAATAATGATATAGCATTTAATTGTGGAAAATTTCCAAGACAATAAGTGAGATTTATTATTGAAAAATACAACACAATCTGTAATTTTTCACCCATAGAGGCCGAAAGTTCCTTTGGACTTTGGATAAAAACACATGGGAATGAGATTTTTAGAGGAAATCTATTGAAATACTAATACCATTGCTTTCTGTGACGTTACAAAAACTAACCTTCTCACCATACTTGGCAATCAGTGGTAACTTATTCGTTACTTATGAATACCTGAATGATTGGGAATTTTTGAAGAAGTAGAAAGATGAGTCTCTGTGGTTCAGAAATCTTAGAAAATATCTGTTTACTGTTGTAGGTTTATTCTAATCCTTCTATCCTTTAATATTTTGTGGCATATTTGATAGTATTGCTAACCTGATAGCGCTGATACTTTCAAAGACGTTAGATCTGAAGACTCAGCATCCCATGCTTCATGGAATATAAGATTGTAAGTAGGTTTTAGAAAACATAACAACTGGGACATATGTTATCTTACTGGGCATATGTCCAAAATATGATGGAGAACCACTGTGTCATATCAATACTTATGAACACTATGCATTAAATCTACTTGTTTGTGTAGGAATGGATGACACTGGCACCCATCTGTGGTAGGATTTTTGTCCTTTATGGTTTAGATCTAATTCTCTTTACAATGGGGTGTTATAGAGCCAAGACAGGATAACACCTACATGGCATCTTCTGAGTCTGTCATATGAATCATATTAGAGATACAATGCTTTGAGGGTTAATTCTATATCAGCAGCATGTACCACAACAGCTTGTACAAATATAGGTTCTAAATAATTTTTCTTGGAATTGGATTAGATTGCCTACCTTCTCTAATACTCTAAACATCTCTCTTATACCCTAACCTCCTTTTCCCTGCCTATTATCCTTTAAGGTTTTAATATACAATACAATAGTTTAAATATATAATTTTTAAGTTAACAAGAATAAAAGTTTACATATAATTTTACTGTTTCTATTTAAACAAGAATGTATAATTTTAAAATTTACCTTGAACTTTTAGAGATTTAGGTCAATTGACAAGAGCAAGCCTAGAAGCCAGTGCTCTACATGCAGAAATAGAATTAATAAATTTTTGTTAAATGAATACACTGATTAATGAATGAAAGTCTCCTTGACATACAAGAGATTATCTTAAAGGATCCTGTGAATAAGAAATATTATTTTTAAGAGATTGGGATGGCATCATTCCACAATGTTTGAAAGATATATATGAGCCATCAAGAGGCAGTTTACACACACACACACACACACACACACATACACACACATGTGTTGGTGTTGTGAGAGATAAAAATTAATATGTCCTCTTACTTCTGCTGTATTAACTTTACAACATAAGTAAGTTTATGCTGCATTGATTTTTTTCATATTTTAGTACCTGCCTGAACTAACCCCACTCTAAATTGTGGTCTCTCACACCCTGAATTAAAGGCATGGTTGAATAATATGACTGCCCTTAGTCCCCCAGGGGTATTTGCTTGCCAATCATTTTAAGCTGGGACTGCTTTTTGTTTACCTGTAAACAGGGATACATGGGGTGTATAGGGCAGATTTGCCCCTCTCATGTGAGGGCTTGACAAACCTTTGTTAGGGCTGCTAATTCATCTTTAGTGTTTTCCTGCCACCCAACTCTCACCTGTGGCTCCAAGAAACTGTAGCATGCATAGCAGCAACACCATGTTAAAACCACCTTGGTAGACAAGCTAACTAAGGGTTAGAGGGTGACCAAGGGGCCTCAAACCTATCCATGAGTTACGGTAATGTCTACCCCAAACATATGAAGACTTCCCCTTGTGGAATGAGAAGATCAGAACAATTTGTTCCAATGCCCATGAAGATGCCTGAAGCTAGTGTTATTGAACTCTTAGAGCCTGGTCAGATATCAAAGAAGCCAAGGTCATCCACTGTATCCTGGACCATTGCTGATAGTCTTGACTTTTGTCTTGCCACTGGATTTTGATGTCTCTGGAAGGGAGAGTGAGACTGACAATTTTGTGCAACTCGGCTTCACTTAAATCCAATTTACATGGAAGTCAAGAAATCACTTCCTGATGTCGTTGGTCTTCTTTGAAAACAAAGGATGAAGAACAATGACAGCCTGTAAACAGAAGCCAGTCTAAGCTGCATCCCAAAGGGGCAGGTTCTATGTCCTTGTCTCTCCTTATAAAAAATAGAGGTGGTTTGGTCTCCCCAAGGGGACAGCTAACCTGATGATCATGATTGGAGTGGTTCTGATTTTCTTGCCAAGATCACTAGAGACAGTTAAGGTCCATAAAGCAATCAATATTCCTTATTGTCAGAGAGGCGCAAGATCAGCCTGAAGGCCTACCCACTTTCCCCAGTAGCAGACAGTTGTAAAGGCTTCTCAACTACCCTGACCCCTTCTTTTCCTGTGTCTCAATTAAAAAAAATGGATTTTTCTATACCATCTGGATCCCTGGTCTTGCTGAGGTGGGCAGAGTGACACATTTTATTAACAGCTATGTGTGTCACTGTTAATATATTGTTATTTTCCCCAGAAAAATTCCTCAGTTTACCTCAGTTTCCTTATATTCACTATGGTATTTACATATGACACCTATGTACATATATTTATCTGTCTAATTTTTTTTCCTTGAAGAATTTCTTTTGTTAATTTTTCAAAAAGGAAGAGAAAATCACAAGTTTTCATGCAAATGGGAGAGGGAGAGAAGAGAAAACATTACTGATGGGAAAGGTTAGGATACCTCATAGGATCTACAAGTACAGTGGAGAGACACTAGAACAAATTGTGAAGACATATGGATTACTTGGTGAATTTTCAAGTAGTTTTGGGGAGGAGTAAATGAGGATGGTAAAAGATAGAGTGAAAAGAGGAAAGAAAATGGAAGAGCAGAGAAGTAAGGAGAAAAAAATTACAGAAAGGAAGTAGAAAAGAGACAATCATATCTTATTCCTAATCAGTAGTTACATTTAGAGGAGAAAGTCAGAGAGGCTTATCAGTCTACCCTGAATCCTGCATTCTAGGTCAGAAATTGCCCAATCTCCAGGCTCAATGTCAAAATTTCAAGAAGTGGAATTTTAGAGAATTAATTGGACCTTCAGAATACCTGAAGAAGCTCTCATTTACTATAAAAGACAAAGCTACATATCTCTCCTCTCTACAATCCTTTACTATGCTCTCTCACTACTGAACACTCTCCTCAGGGCACCCTTTACCTCTGCATTCCTCAAGCTTTAGGACATGGAGTTCAGTGTAGGGTTGAATAGACTGTATAAAAAGGGAAATACACAGGGAGAAGACTGTTTTTCTTCAGGGTGACTCAAGTTTGATGTAAGATTGTATTGGGGATTCCTGAAGAGTTTGGCCTTTGTTTCCTTTGATTCATTCAGTGTCTTCAATTGAGTCTTACTAGGTGCTAAACCCCAGGCCCAAATCCCTATCTAGGTGCTAAGCCTACGTGGGTGTGAATTGGTAACTAAGGTGGGGCTCCAGGTGGGGCCAGTGAAGGGAGGTGCTAACACCACAGCCAATCATAGGAGCCTAAGTTCTGGTCGCTCAGATGATGTTCGATGATGTCTGAAAGTGTACAAAAAAGAACAGAGCTATTTGCTTAGGGCTCTCACTCTTGGTGGTGTGCTGATGTGGAGACTCCTGGCAGCTGTAAGGGCCTTCTGGCTGAACTCAGATGTTGATAGTTCTCTTGGTAACTATGATGTTGATGTTTGTAATTTGTTTGTATTTGCTCTGAAGCTCAGGGTGCTGGCTTTTCCCCCTGAGCTGAGTGAATGACATTTGCATGCTGGATTAAATTGAGATTGTTAACCCCTTAACCTGCTTTCCTTAGTAAAGCAGACCAAAAGAACCTGGACTTGCAGCATTCCGTGAGCTGGTTGTTGTTGGTTTTACACCCCCACAGCAGCTGCTAGCCGGATTGTTGAAACACAGATACATGATGATGGCATTGCCAAAGAAGAGCCTGTATCCCCAGAATGACATGGGAGATATTTGTGTAAGAAATGAGAACCAAGGAGAGGGCCCATCTAAGAGCACAATTTGGTTGACACACATTAGCACAGGCACACTTAAACATAGTATTTCACAAAAGTGATTGACTTCCCAAAGCCCCTGAAAAGGCAGCATCAGTATATGAATCACATAGACTAAAGCCAGGAATGGACCATATGTCTAAGAAAAGATGGTCAGTACAACACACAATCTCTCTGCTACAAAAAAAGTTAGAAAAAATGAATAATTACACTGAAGAGAATGATGACAGAAAGACAATTTATAAAAACATATAGAATGCAATTAAAGTGTTATTTATAGGAAAAGTTATAGAACTTTTAAAGCATATTAAAATAGAAAACAAGGATTAGCACACCACAGGAAGTAATAGAAAAAAATCTTACTACTTCCATATCCTGTCTAACTATGTGCTAAGGTAGTCTATGTTTCCTGTGCTGAGTTATGGGATACAGATACTCGGCTCTATGATGGCCTCTTTGTATGCTGGTTTTGACTTCTTCAAGGAGAAACTGTGAGCATATCTATACTCACAACCTACACATGAATGAAGCAAAATTCCCAAGTGATTTCTGTGGGGTGAGAGAGTGTCAATAACTTTATTGCTATGCCTTTGTGTTTAGGGATTTTCCTTTTCTGAGAAGTCGTCTTTTTGTTTCCTACTCAATCTTGGCCCTTCCATATTTTCAAATTGTTGAGGGAGCAACTCTTGCCTCTACTTTATGTATTGGAATCTTTGGATATTACAGTTCTATGAGGTAAATAAAAAGGAACCTATGCACCCTGTGGTTTGCATTTGAGATTTATAATATACCATATATAATTCATATCTATTTATATGGCCATGTGAATGATTAACTAGCTACATATTACTCTTTGGAATAGGATGCATGCTACAGAGGAGCTTTTTGCAAAGTTCACAAGCAAAACAGACTCCCAAAAGTATTACAATGCATAGATAGATAATCAGTCAGCAAGCATTTATAAAGTATTCATAATGAGTCAGGCACTGGGAAATACAAAGAAAAGCAGTCCTTTCCTGTAAAGAATTCACATTCTTTTTTTTGTTTTTTAATATATTATTATTTCCAATTACATGTAAAAACCATTTTAATATTCTTTTATTTTTCAAATTTTGAGTCCCAAATTCTCACCTTCCCTCCCCACCCCACCCCACCCCCATTGAGAAGGCAAGCAATTTGACATGGATAACCTAGATATACATAGTCATGTAAAATACATTCCCATATAAGTCATTCTGTGAAAGAAAACACAGACAAAAAACCCAAGAAAAATAAAGTAAAGAAAAAGTATCTTTGGTCAGGCTCCACCAGTACTTTCACCAAAAGTCCTACAGAATTGTCTTGGACCATTGTACACTAAGAATAGCTAAGTTATTCATAGTAGAGCATCATACAGTATCGCTATTGCTGTGTACAATGTTCTTCTGGTTCTGCTCATTTCATTTTTCAGCAAATCACATAAGCCCAGTTTTTTTTTTTCTGAGAGCATCCTGCTCATCATTTCTTAAAGCATAATAGTATTCCATCACAATCACATATGGCAATTTGTCTAGCCATTGCCTAACTGATGGACATCCCCTCAATTTCCAATTCTTTGCCACCACTAAAAGAGTTGCTATAAATATTTTTGTACACATAGGTCCCTTTCCTTTTTTTTATTTCTTTGGGATACAGTCCTAGTAGTGGTATTGCTTGGTCAAAAGGTATGCATGGTTTTATAGGTCCTTGGCCATATTTCCAAATTGTTCTCCAGATTGGTTGAATCAATATACAACTTCACCAATAGTACAGTAGTGTTCCAGTTCTCCCAGATCCCCTCCAATATTTGTCATTTTTCTTTTCTGTCATATTGGCCAATCTGACAGGTGTAAGGTAGTAGATCACAGTTGTTTTAATTTGCATTTCTCTTATCAATAGTGATTCAGAGCATTTTTATATGACTATAGATAGCTTTGATTATTTTATCTGCAAGCTACATGTTCATACTTTTTTACCATTTATCAATTGAAGAATATCTCTTATTTGCATAAATTTGACCTAGTTTTCTATATGTTTGAAAAATCAAGTCTTTATCAGAGAAACTCAGTGTAAAGTATTTTTACAGTAATGATTACCAATTATGTATTTCCCTCCATCTTGTTTTCCCCGTGTATCCTAATCTCTTCTTTTACTCTGTCCATTCTCAAAAGTGTTTTGCTCCTGACTTCACCTCCTGAAATGGCCATCCCTTCCATGAGCTCCCCAACTTTTCTTGTCCCCTTCCCTTCATACTGTGTGGCAAGGTATATTTCTACATCCATCTGAATGTGTATATTATTCCCTCCTTCAGCCAATTCTGATGAGAGTAAGGTTCATGTTCCCTCCTCCTTGCTTCCCCCATTTTCACCTCCACTGTAAAATCTCTTTCAGGTCCCTCATGTCAGATAATTTATCCTATTCTACCTCTACCTTTCCTCTTCTCCCAGTGCATTCTTCTTTCTCATCTCTTAATTTTATTTTTTAAATAATCATACCATCATCTTCAACTCATACCTCTGCTTTTTGTCCATGTATACTCATTCTAACTGCCCTAATGATGAGAAAGATTTTACTAATTATAAATATAATTTCCCATGTAGGAATATAAACAGTTTGACCATACCAAATCCTTTATGATTTCTCTTTCCTATTTACCTTTTTATGTTTCTTTTGCATTTTTTTTGAAAATCAAATTTTCTATCCGGCTCTGGTCTTTTCATCAGGAGTACTTGAAAGATCTCTATTTGAATGTCCATTTTCCCCTAAAGGATTATACTCAGTTTTGCTGGATAGGTGATTCTTGTTTGTAATCTTAGTTCTTTTGCCTTCCAGAATATCATATCCCAAGCCCTATGATCCTTTAGTGTAGAAGCTGCTAAATCTTGTGTTTTCCTGACTCTGGCCCCACTATAATTGAATTGTTTCTTTTTTGGCTGCTTGCAGTATTTTCTCCTTGATCTGAGGAGTCTTGAAGTTAGTTATAATATTCCTGGGAGCTTTCATTTGGGGATCACTTTCCAAAGATGATCAGGGAATTCTTTTGATTTCTTTTTTTACACTCTGGTCCTACAATATCAGGGCAGTTTTCCTTGGTAATTTCTCCAAAGGTGATGTCCAGATTCTTTTTTTGACAGCTATATTTGTATTATCTGTTGTCTATATTTATGTCTATATCTGTCCATTTTACCAACAAGCAAAAGTCCTATAATGTGCACATGTGCATGTGTATGAGTGAGTGTGTGGGTGTATGTGTGTGCGCATGTGTGTATATGGGGCAGCTAGGTGGCACAGTGGACAGAGTGGTAGGCCCGGAGTCAGGAAGAGTCATCTTCATGAATTCAAATCTGGCCTCAGACACTTATTAGCTTTGTGATCCTGCGCAAGTCCCTTAACTCTGTTTGCCTCAGTTTCCTCATCTGTAAAATGAGCTGGAGAAGGAAATGGCAAACCACTCCATTATCTTTGTCAAGAAAGCCACAAATGAGGTCACAAAGGGTCAGGCACAACTTAAAAATAACAAAAAAATCAGTATACAATATTACTTAATAAATAATAGTGATAACAGAGGCAGCCAAGTTGGCCCACTCCCTTCCCGACCTAGCAGGCAGGCCCATGGGAGGCGGCCCCAGCATGTGGAACATGGAGCCATGGCCATAAAAGCCAGCACCATGAGGATCCACAGCAAAGGCCATGACCCAGAGAGTTGAAGAATTTCTCAGCAAAGATATGTCACTTAATTTCAAATAAAAAAGAAGCAAAATATGCTCAGACATTGGGGTGTACTTCTCCTGTCCCAAGTCTGGATCAACATGTACAGGAGGAAATACTTCACCTCATCTTAGCTGTGATGGAAGTTCATTCAAGACTCCAGAGCCAGTATGTAGGAGTAGAGGAAAATTATCAGTTGAAAAAGCTATCAAGGAACATGAATTCATCCCTTCAAATAGCATCCCGTCAAATGCTTTATCTTGGGGAGTGAAAATTCTTCGTATTGATGATATTAAATACTATATTGAACAAAAGAAAAAAAGAACTGTATCTGATCAAGAAATCAAGCACATCACTAAGAGAGGTGGGAAAATGAATAGGTATTCAGAAAACAAAAACAGGAAGACTCAAAAAGCCATTTGTAAAGGGCGTTACAGACCGTTTTACCTTTAGCTGTCCAATATACCTCTTTTAAAGTACTCTGTTCCTAAGCCCTGTAGTCAGTTTGATATGGATAAAACATCTGGTCTGCAGAAACAAACATAAGCTAAACAAACGAACAGAATAGGCGGTGAAGCCGATGAAGGGCGCTGCCCTCCGCCTCAGAGAGAGCAAGAAGAAGGGCTACTGTGAGTGCTGCTCCCAGAGGTACAGGGCACTTCAGGCTCATCTTCTAAGTGAACAACACAGATACTTCGCACAAAGTACCCAGTATTATGTTGAGGATATCATATCCAAGTTGGTCTATGACTTCATAGAATACAAAAGCAATATATCCAGAAGAGTAAAATGCAGTATTGGATCTTTTGCCCCCATCATTAGAAATACTTTTAAAAGGAATGAACCTGAAAAACAGCTGCAATTGCATAGTATTTCCCCAATGACTTTTAGGGAAATACTACCAAATAGGTGATAAACCAGTATTTTCAATATGAAGAAAGCAGGGATCCTTCACAGAAGGTTGCTTCAGTTCAGAGCCCATAGATTCATTTGCTTCATGCAATCCATGTCCTTACAACTCAGCAAGCAAATTCGGGGATCATTTGGATTGTAGGAGATCTTATATAATAAATACAGTGAAGAAAGACATTGAGCTGTATTTGAAACAACCACCTCTGTATAAACATATACAGGGATATACTCTGGAAGTTTCTGAAGAACCAAAAACAGATTGCTGCCCATATATCCTAGAGGCATTTATGCACATTTCTGATTTTGACAAAACAGACAAAAACGTGTCTCAACTAAAATGAAAGTCAGATAGTACAATTTTTCCAGATGCCCGTCAGAAGAAGAAAGGCACTAGTTCCCCACACAATAATGGTTCTAGTCTTAAAGTCATTGGCAATTCACTAGAGCAACCTGCTGGTCAAGCTGAGATAATATCCCATAATTCTCGTGGTGAAGAACCCAAAGAAGCAGACTTAGAAAGTACAGAAAGTTTACCTTGAGGGAAGCTGTACCAAAAAGTAAAAATGGTATTAGGGAGAAAAAGAAAAAGAAGTCAGTAGAAGAATGTCAAATCACATTTAAAGAACAAAATGCAATTTCCTGCTACAAAAGAAGAAAACAGTATTTGTAGTTCACCAATGTAGTCTTTAGTGGAATTATTTCAAACCAGCAAAGATGGCTCTGAGTTTCTGGGTTTTATAAGCTGTTCAGAAAACCACAGTTCATGTGACATGTTAGAGGTTTGGGAGGAAGAAAATGGGAATAGCTTGTTGTCCATGTTTCTCTCTTCCCCATTTTTGACCTCTACGTTTACTGGATTTTAGAGGAGTTTTTTGGTTTTGTTTTTAAATGAATTTTTCAAATTAAATTAATACACCTGAAAATATTTTATATATATATGTAAAAATTCTTGTTTTATTATTTGTGTATCATCTGTACATTTTAATAACCAAATGTAAATATTAAGAATAAAGATGATTATTAGTATTTTCTTTTAAAAATAAATAAATAATAGTGTTCTACCAATTGAAAGGCCAAGGCAATACTTTATATGTCTAATAATAACAAATAAATGGAGGAAGCAATGTTTAAAAATTTAATAGAAAATAATGAATACAGGAATAAATTGGGCCTAGCATTGCTACATTTCAAATCATGTTATAATTTGATAATGTAATAATGATAAAGTTGTCAGAAAATAGAAAATTCAATCAGCACATTAGAGTACATAAACAAGGCATAGAATGAAAAGATCTGATATACCCCCAAACACTGTTTATTGGAAGCAGGACTTCATCAGACAAGAACTCCTGAGAAAACAAAACAAAAAAATTTAGGATAAAATAGGTTTAGCCCAATATCTTATACAATATACCACATAAAATTCCAAATGGATAAATGATCCAAAATAAAGCATATAGTAAATATTAAAGAATAACAAGTCATATTTTTCATAACAATGGTTGGGTGGAAATTCATAACTAAAGACGGGATGAAAGAGATTTTAAAAGGTTTAATGGACAATTTTGATCATGCAAAATTTAAGAGTCTCTGCATGGACAAAATCAATGTACCTAGAATAGGAAAGTATTGATTTGGAAAATATTTATATCAGACATTTTGGATAAAAGTTTCACATACAAAATCTATAGGGAATTGACCCATTTATAACACTGAGCTTTAAACTCCTCTAATAGTTGGGAGTAGTCAAAGGATATCAATGGACAATTTTCTAAAGAAACGCCATGGGTTTTGAAGATGCTTTCCTCCTAGTGACATTTGACACTGTGGCAGTTCTGTAAAAGGCCATTACTCCACTAATACCTGGCTTTCAGACTCCAGGAAGCCCATAATGTTATTCCAGAGCCTAGACAGACCAGACAGAACTCTTTGTAAAAAAAAAATCATATATTGATCCAACTTCCTAGTCAAACAAAACAAAACAAAACAAAACAAAACCACACACTTTCTGCATCCTGAAGATTCACTCTTCCTGTTATAGACCAGTAATTATTGTGATAGACAAGATTGCTGGTTTTTCTAGATGGAATTTAGGGGCAGTGTCAAAGCCTTGCAAACCAGTTCAAGCTTGACTCAGCCTTACATATCTTTTGGTAAGGAGGATTCCATATATCTTGCAAGAGCCACAGGTGTTGGTAGGGTTTGCTCTTCTATTTCTCTGATATTACTGTGCTTTCACAAATGAAAGTGTTTTGTTTTTTATTTTAATATAAAATATCTTTATCTTCCTAATAATTCTTTGAGACACATGCTATTTAATATCCCTATTTTACAGATTAGGAAACTGAGTCTGAGAAAGATTAAGTAACTTGCCCAGGTCACACAGCTAGTAAATGTCTGAGGCATGATTTGACCTAAGTTCTTTCAGACTCCATGGACTGATTTCAAAAAAGGATAGAGTTGCTGGTAGGTATGGGCAAACATATGCCAAGTAGAGTAGCTTGTGTCTATTGCTTGAGAGTAATATAGACCAGTGAGACATCCTGGCTTTTCTTTGGGTTCCCCATTGTAGATTCAAATTCATTTCCCTCACATAAGGAAGGGGAGAATAATAAATAAACCTAGTTTTCCTCCATTTCCTATCTAACCTATAGAATGGTGATGAAGGTGATAGGAAAGAGGAGGGAGAGAATTTGGAGGCTAAAATGATATTGGAATTCATGGAACTATAACAAA
Source organism: Trichosurus vulpecula (assembly GCF_011100635.1). NCBI lineage: Eukaryota > Metazoa > Chordata > Mammalia > Diprotodontia > Phalangeridae > Trichosurus > Trichosurus vulpecula. The sequence goes on along the minus strand of NC_050577.1, from coordinate 102,503,595 downwards.
TCTAAACATCTGGGGATCATATTTGTGATGTGGTCCCTAGATATATAACTTGCTGCTTTTCCTTCCTATGTATCAATCCTACTGGGTGTGAAGATGTTTTCTCCTCCTTTTTCCCCCCTGAACATATCTCCCTGGGGACTTAAGAGACAGAAATGGGTCAAAACAGTCTTTGTTTTTCCTTCAGTGTTATGGCCAGTGAATATGATATCCCACGATCTTTTCAAGAGCACTAAAAATTCTGAGTATCTGGGGACAGGATTAGATTGACTTGATCAGAGAATAAAACCTTACAGATGTCACAGTGAAAATCCTACAGTCCTTCCTCCAGGATTATCAGAAATGGGTTGCTGGGGCTTCTGTACCAACTCTACAGAAGGATTCAGGCTTAACTTAATTGCACATTCTCCACTTCACTGATTGTTCTTCTGGTACTGGGTACAATATTCACATAAAGATATCCAAGTTGCCTACTTGTCCAGAACTGTGAGTTCTCTGGAAACCTAGTTAGATATCCTGCTTGTAATTGATACCACAGTTATTTATGAAGAGAAGCAATTATTCTTCATTGAGGTTGAATTTATTGTCTTGAATAGACCAGAGCACTAGTCTGATGATCCAAGTAAAATCTATTCTAAAAATTTGACAAATAGGATATAGAAAAAGTGAATTTTTTTTCCTTTTAACATTTGTTACTTTTTAATGGTGAGGAAAGATCTATATTAGACTGTCTTCCTTGCATTATGTGATCAATGATCCTTACATAATTCCTGACCATAGACTGAAGCATAAGGGATTTTGGCTTGAGATATTTTCCTGCTGTTTAAGATTGTTACATGGCAATGCATCACAGATGGAACTTGTGAATCTCCTTTTCCTGCATTAAATAGACATAGGATCATGGGCTTTAAGCTAGAAGGGACTCTTGAGGACATCTAGTTCAATCCCTCATGTTATAAGTGAGGGAGCTGAGACGCCCAGAAATGAAATAATTTGCCCAGAGTCACACACATAAAATTTATTAAAAAACCAATGATTTGGACCCAGTCAATCCAAGAAATTTGTTATTTTTTTATATGTTAGCCTTATCAAATGACCCGCATTATAAATTCTTTGATGGCAGTCATATATTTCTTGTATCCATCACAGCACTTAACATGGTGCTGGGTAATTGATAAGCAGTAACTGTTGTGGAATGAGAAGTTTCAATTTAGATCAGGCAGGATGAGGTGAGATTTGTTTGATAGCCTATTTAAAAATAAAAAAAGGATTGCTTTACCACTCAATGATCTTTCCTTTACTATATTTATAAGACTGGATATTCAGTATATGAGGAATTGCTCATGCCTGTTATCTCTGCTAACATCATCTTACAACAAAGCTGAGGTACAACTTAAGAATAAGGATGTTTTTCTCTTCTGACTTAGAATCAAAGCACCTTGGAAATGACCTCATTCAACCTCTCTCCAATGCAGAATTCCCTTCTCCAGGTACCTATAGGTGATAATACAGCCTCTGTCTCAGCCCTTCTGATATTGATAGAATGGAGAGTTGAGCAGAAGGTCTTTAGAGCAAGGATGATTTTATTCTTTGTGTTTGTAGTTCCTGACACATAAGAGGTGCTTAACAAATGCTTGTTCATTAAGTAACAGATTAAGGCAAATTATTCCTCCTTGTAATGTCAACCTATTATCTCTTGTTCTACCCACTGGAGCAAGGCAGGGTATAGAAATTCTTCATAAGTGAATTCAGCAGGAGATTTGAGAATGTTGTAATTGAGAATGGCTTTTTTCTGCTTGGCCACAGAAAATTTTTCAGATTTTCATTTTGGTGAAGTGAAGAAAGATGCTAGAGGGGAAGAGGTTGTGGAGACATACAGAAAAGAGGAAGTGAATGTCATGCACAGGTGCCAATCCTCAGTTTAGCTCTCAAGTAATGTTTTCTACAAATTCACTGACTTCTGCTGCTGATTGAAGATTTTCCCAGCCTAAAAACTAGCAACATCTGCACCATCTACTTTAACAATGGCTTTTTACTGATGTAACTTCCATCTAGTTCAAATTGCCAGGCATGGATTAGAGCAAGACTTTAAGGTGAGTGGAAAATTAAGCATGAAAGTCCAGACTATGTAAATCATGAAGAAAGACTAAAAGTCAGGTATCTACATAGATTAATTGTACCTTTGAGGTGCAGTTAGATTATTGCATTTAGAGAAAATGTGGTTACTCTTTTTGAGATCTATACAAGTTAGCATGTAGAGCTCATGACTTCCTCAAGCCACCAGGATTTACCCATTCTCCTCTGAACAACCTTGGACTCATATTTTTCATTTTATTGTAATTTTTCCCCTTTCTTTCTCTATCCAACACTATGACTATCATAATCTCAAAAGTGTTTGGATGGATATGGATATACTGAATGCAAGATAAAGTAGATATGAACTATGGTGAAAATTAATTGTGAAAATAGGAAAACAAAGCAGTAAGTGGTTGTCACATGTTTGCTATCAAAGGTGAATTAGGCTGTCTTGGGAAGTAGCTTTCTCTTCACTGAAGCACTTTCAGGAGAATCTGGATGACTCATTATTGAGAATGTAATAGGAATAATTATTCTGCTATTGATTGACTTAGATGATCTTTAAGGTAACTCACAATTCTAAGATTCTCTGATTCTAGATTATGGGGAGTCTAAAGAAAAAAACTGACCAGAGCAAAATGATTGGAAAATTTTCAACATCACTAATAACAGAATCATGGTATTCTATAAAGACTCACCATCTTAATTTAATGACTGTTTACCTGTTTTGCTACATTTTGCTACTGACAGTACTACTCATGTAGTAACTTACACTAAATTAATTACACTTCCCTTTTTAAAATTTTCTAACCTCACCTTTTTCACCTTGTTTGAAACACCAAGTAAAATAATATACCAAAGTTGGTCCTACAGTTTTTGCTTTTAATTCCATCCCTTCCCATCTACTATGACAGCTTGCTTTATAAACTTATTTCATGAACACTATTAAATGTCTGTTATGTGAAGGATATTGTGCTAACCTTTGGAGATACACAGATTAAAAAATAACACAGTCCCTGCTCTTGATGAGCCTTAAGTCCACTGAGTACAAGTGAAGGTGCCTAACAAACACTCACGTTAAGTGTCCAAGTTAAAAGGGAGGGGGTGGAGTATAAAAGAGACAGAGGGCAAATCTTGACTAAGTACTTTAGGGAAATTTGAGAAAAAGGAAAGACAGGTGAATCAGGGATGGTTTCATAGAAGAGGTAGTTCCTGACCTGAGCTTTGAAGGAATAGAAGGGTTTTAATAGATAAAGAAACAGCCCATATCTGGTATGGAAGGGTGGCATGTGTTAATGCCCAGAGCTAGAGTTTAGGACAAATTTAGGGAACATTTTAGCTCAAACCTAGGAAGGAAAATAAGGTAAAATGAAACTAAAAGTGTTAGTTGGAAGTAAATTATGGTAGGATTTGAAAGCAAGGTTAAGTGATTTATATTTTGTCTTGTAGGTGATGGGCAGTCAATGGAAGCTTTTGAATGTAGAGAAAAAATAACATGGTAGGAAGATTATTTGTGGAAGTTTAATGAATGGGATAGCAGAAGTGAGATAAGTTACAAGGCTATTATATTAACCTAGGATATTAGGCTGTTGAGTTCATTCCTCCTCTTTCACATTCAATCTCTTCTATTGCCTCCTTCCCATTGCTTAAAACATGTTCAGATGTGACCTATCCTTAAACAAACAAAATGCCCTCCCTTGACTTTGCTGTCCCCTATAAGATACACCTCTTCTCCACTTTAATGTGAAATTTCAGGGAAGGATAGTCTTTTTGCCTCCACTTCCTGAAAACCCATCCACTCCTCGACCACTGGCAATCTGAGGCAATGTTGCCCCTATCACTCTACTGTGACCTTGTGACTAAGGTGACCTTGACCAAAATTTTCTAAGCTCATCGACCTTTGATCAAGTCTCATCTCCCTTGCTATTTCTGTAGTATTTGACACTATTGACTACTCTTCCTTCTAGATATTTTATCTTCCTCTAACTGATCTCTTTTTTCTTCTCTTAGTTGACTGACCAGTCTTCTTTGATTCATTCACTGATTCATTGTCCTTCTACTCTCCTACATGTAAACCAGGGCTACATCCTTAAACATATCTATTCTCAGCACTCTTTACTTTTGGTGGTAATTTACAAACATAATCATCACATTTGAACAGGTTGCTTATCAAAGTTTTTAGTGCATTTTGGCTGGATTCCTCCTTTGCCCCATTCCCAGGCTACCTTGTTTTATCATTACATATGGATACTATATATCCTTTATTCAAGTATAATCACTTTAAGAATGGAGGCTATGTTGTTTTTTACCTATTAGCTTGTATGGTACCTAGCATATAATAGATTTTTAATAAATGTTTCCTTAATCAATTTGACTAAATAAAAAAATTCCCCTTGCTAATTTTTGTAATTTCCCTTTGTAGATATCTTCTATACAATAATTAAAGTTGGAAGAGTCTGTGTCATGTGATCTAGCCACTCATTTCTTTAGGTAGGCTTATATTTAAGTCATTCAAGATGTATCAGTATGTGTATATATATATATATATGCATATATACATATTATATATACATACATATATATTTAAAGATCTCTGTGGATAGAGATTTTACAACATTTCTTAGAAAGCTGTCTGAATTCACAATATCTCTGAAGTATTGTTGTTGTTCAGTCACTTCTCCGTTATGTCCAACTCTCCATGACCCCATTTCTGATTTTCTTGGCAAAGGTACTGTAGTGGTTTGCCATATCCTTCTCTAGCAAGAGAACAAATAGGCAAATAGGGCAAAGTGACTTGCCCAGGGTCACACAGATATTAAGTTCTGAGGCCAGATTTGAACTTTGGAAGATGAGTCTTCCTGACTCCAGGCCTGGGACTCCATTCATTGTGCCACCTAGATAAGAATGTCAGAATTCACAAAATATAAAATCTCAAGTATGAGGATTTTTTTAAATTTTGATCTTGATGTCGGCAGCCTGTAGTCACAGCATCATATTTAAAGTCAATGATCATGTTCTTAATGCCATTATCTACATCCTTGAAAAAAAAGAGTCAGCAGCAGACTTAGAATTGCTTTTTTAAGGGGAAGTAACATTTGTCAAAATCATCAACAATAGTGCCTTTACTCAGTGTGTCAAGAAAAAAGAAGTAATAAACGATATATAAGGTCCTTCTTTTTACCAGTTATTCATCAACAGAAATTGCTTGATTACTACTGGCTCCAGTCCATTCCCATATGACTTATTGAAGCAGTTTCTAAACTTATGTCTCAATGAAATATTTTACCAGAGACCACATTTATCAAAAGCTCTTTTTTCTTTCTTTGTAGCCAGCCTATCTCTGTCACAAAAGGAAATCCAATTCCATTGACATGATTTGATATTAATATGGTATGTAAGTTACAACCTAATACCTGGTGAGCTTATTAAGTGGTGACTGAATTAGTAAATGATTTTTTAAAGTTATGATATAGTGCACCAGTCTCTCTCTGAATGACTTATTTTGTCTTCTTGGACTCAGATGGCAAAATATCAACTAAGAGAGAGAGGGAGAGAGAGAGAGAGAGAGAGAGAGAGAGAGAGAGAGAGAGAGAGAGAGAGAGAGAGAGAGAGAGAGAGGAAAGAGAGAGAGAGAGAAAGAGAGAGAGAGAGAGAGGAAGAGAGAGAGAGAGAGAGAGAGAGAGAGAGAGAGAGGAAGAGAGACAGTTCATCAGATTTCAGATCATTATAAGGAAGAACTTCTTGACAATCAGAAATATCCATAAAATGTATTTATTAACTTAAAAGTTAATGAATTTTCCACCACTAAAAATATTCAAGTGGAGGTTAGCTGAGCACATGGCAGGGATTTAATGACCTCTAAGGTCCCTTCCATATATAAGATTCATAATTTCTATAATTCTATATAAGACCAACAGATAGTATCATCAAGTCAAATCAAATTAGGTCATATCAAGTCAAGAAGCAGTGCCAGGCACTATGCTAAGTGCAGGGAATACAAAGAATGAAAAAAAAATCTCTGCTGTCAAGGAGATCATGGTCTAATAAGGGAGAAACATGCAAATAACTATATACAAACAAGATATACATAGGATAAATTGGAAACAATCTCAGAGGAAAGGCAGTAATATTAAGAAGGATGAGGAAAGTCTTCTTGCCAAAGGTGGGACTTTTAACTAGAATTTGAAGGAAGCCAGAGAAGTCAGGAGGTACAGATGGAGAAGGACAGACTTCTAGCCTTCTAGGTTCTGGAGAACAGCCAGTGAACATGTCTAGAATCAGCAGATGGAATGTCTTCTTCAAAGAATAGTAAGGAGGACAACTTCATTGAATCACAGAATACATGGAAGTGAAAGAAACCTAGAAAAGTAGGAAAGGGCTAGATCGTGACAGGCTTTAAAGTCCAGACATAGGATTTTATATTTTATCTTGGACATAATAGTAACTGAATTTTTTTAAGTAGGGGAGAGGGTGACATGGTCTGACCTGTACTTTGGCAAGATTAAGTCTCTCAGTGTGGCTCAGACTTACGGAATAGGACCTGTCTCGTGGTCCATGTGCTGGAGATGGACATATTTTGACAGGTTACGACTGTCTGTGCACATGAGTATTTAAGTGGACCCCAACAAATTACATCATAATTTTCAATATAGTCTTCTAACATTCTTTCTCATCATTAAGAGAAACCCTGGTTTTATCATGTTTATAACAGTAAATATTCACTTTGATTTGGTAGGCATGTCGATCTTTAAGTTTACATATTATAAGACTATCTCATTAGTATCCTGCTTCAATTCCTCATTAAGGAATGGTGGTGGCCTTGGGATTGACAGATGCCAACAGAACACAAGCCTCATAATGACTGTGTATCTGTTGCTGGATAATTAGCCTACATAAGCTCAGAGAAAATGATCATTTTTGACACAGAAACCCATGAAACTTTCTATTAAGGTTTTAGAAGTCTTTTGGTTGTCATAGATACAAGAAGTATGAAGTATGAATTAAGTTCCTAGGCAACATTTTGAGAATTTAATTTTGGAAAGAGCAATAATATATATTTGCATTGAAAATCAAGTTTTAAGACTTTACTAATAATATAGAGTCTCATTTGAAATATTTTAAACTCATTATTCCACAAATAAAAAAAATCTTATCTCATAAAACGGTGTTTATACAGAGCCATAGCTATTTATTGAATTGAGTTGAAATGGCATTTTTAAATATGACAGACACATATTTGACTTTTTCAATTTCTTTATCCCTCAAATAGGATTATGGGAGAAAATCAGACAATTGTGACTGAATTCATTCTGCTGGGATTTTTTCTTGAGCCAAAGATGAAGATGTTTCTATTTGGGCTTTTCTCTTTTCTCTATACTCTTACTCTTTTGGGGAATTCAGCGATTTTGGGCCTTATCTGCTTGGACTCCCGACTACATACTCCCATGTATTTTTTCATATCACACTTGGCCATTGTTGACATCTCCTATGCCTCAAATACAGTACCCCAGTTGTTGGGAAACAACCTGGATCCAGGCAAGCCAATCTCTTTTGCAGGATGTCTGATCCAAACGTTTTTCTTTCTAACTTTTGCTCTCACAGAATGTCTTCTCCTCCTGGTAATGAGCTATGATAGGTATGTGGCAATCTGCCACCCTCTCAGATATTCTGTCATCATGAACTGGAAAGTATGTACAGGACTAGCTATCACACCCTGGGGAAGTTCTGCCTTCTTGGCCCTGGTTAATGTGATTCTCATCCTGACAGTGCCCTTCTGTGGGAACTTGGAAGTCAATCACTTTTTCTGTGAACTCCTATCCATACTGAGGTTGGCTTGTGGCAACATCTGGGTCAACCAGGTCATGGTTTTAATCACCAGTGTTTTATTTTTACTGGGTCCCTTCTGCTTGGTTCTGGTCTCCTACATGCATATCATCTGTGCTATCCTAAGGATCCAATCTGGGGAAGGACGAAAAAAAGCATTCTCCACTTGCTCCTCTCACCTCTGTGTCGTTGGGCTCTACTTTGGTAGCGGCATTGTCATGTACATGATCCCCAATTCTAGCAATCCTGAGCAGCAGAAGAAAATCCTTTCCCTATTTTATAGCTTCTTCAATCCTACACTGAACCCTCTGATTTATAGCCTGAGAAATACAGAAGTGAAAGGAGCCCTGAGGAGAGTGTTGGGGAAAGAGAGACCAAAATGAGGTTCTTTGGGGAATATCTAAATGTACAAAGAAGGAAGGTAATGGCATGAAGAATGTGAGAGAAGAAGTGAAATATTTGTCTTCTCCTATAACTTGGCATCTTGGTACCTTGAATCAGTAATAAATTCCCCAAAATATTCTGTCTTGAAAAATTCATGTTAAGTCTACATATTTGCTAGTTTCTAATCAAAACCTCTGAGCTGAATTCTGGACCTATTACACCTTGTGTCATTATCTCTCCTTTTGTCCTTCCCATCTACCCCTAACATTATGTACTATATCGCTATACCATAATATTGGTATCCTCCTTTGTTTCCATTTTGGTTGCTCTTTCTACACTGTTTCCCTGCCTCTTCTTATTCCTTTGCCTCTTTACTGCTCTTTTATCACCCTTATTCAATACTCCCTAAATTCATCTGAAACCAAGAAGACCTATTTTTCATACCATATTCTTAATAAATGTTTGTTGAACCATGGATAAATATTTTATCTATTCCCCTGCCCCTGTCTGAAGAGAACAAGGAATAACACTTAGAGGGGAAAATGCTATTTCCTGCTAGTCACCTTCAAATATTGCAAAATGATATTACTCTAACATTTTAAGGCCAAAAATAAAGAAACCTAACAATTTTTGCTTGTGAAAGAACTTTATTCATTCACCCAAAACTTGTCAGGTGTTCAATTATAGGCAAAGTAGAGCATGCCCCTATGGTCTGAAAAGGATGAAGGCCAATCACAAAGCAAGAACAAAGGATAACAAATGTGAGTGTTGCCCTAGTATCCATATAATATTAAACATTTATATGCAAGACTTCCAGTATATTGGGTGAATCTTCTATGGAGACTGAGATGCAACGTGAGCAATCAGTAAAGTGCAGTTCCACACTAATTCAAAGCACAGATGGATTTGATTATCAATCAATCAGCCAGGATATATTAAGTCCTTACTATGTACTAGGCACTGGTGATACAAACTTTAAAATTGGATACATTCTGACCTCGTGGAGCTTACACTCTACTAAAGGGAATACATTCTATTCATAAAGAAATAGATAAAGGATATATAAAAAATTAATACTAATGAAATCACTAACAACTTGATGAGACAGAAGTCTTTTGAAGGATATGTGATGAACTGAGTCTTGAGAGGAGTTAGGGTTTTCAAAAGGCAGAAATTTTGAGGGAGACCATTCTAGGCAGAGGGCAATATCCAAAGTTCCAAAGATAACTTCCTAATTTAACTTATCCTTATTGCAAATAAACTTTAAAAAGCTGTATTCTGTAACAACAGCTTTAATAAGATCTCCTACAGTCACTATAAATAACTGTACTATATATTAAGAGACAATGGAATCCTATGATGAGATAGAGAATTTAACTGTCATTCTGCAGAGACTTCTTGGTGATGGCTGAAGAGAGGATAGAGAAAAAGAACTGAGAATATGTTCTTAAGAGAACAGAATTACTCTTGTATCATGAAGAAACAAGAGGAGAATCTTTGGGGGAGGAAAGCCTTAATTGACATTCTGAGAGAAATGAATGTTTGGTTCTATGTTTCCAGAACTGAAGGGAAGTCAGCTGTTGTAGTAATGATTAAAGGTGAATTTGCCAGTGATCTTTTCCTCAGATAATAGACTGTTAATATTTATTTATGTATTTATTTTATTTATTATACTCTGAAGAAATATTATAACTAGTAACCTTTATATTTACTTAAGTCTAAGATAAGGGGACGAGAAATGTTTCAAACAGTTAAATACATATTTAACAGGCTAGTATTTTATTTATTAAATACATATTTAACAACTGATTAATACGATATGTAATTTTAATAGTGAATGAAGGGATATCTGAGCATATTCTTTGATTACTTTAGTACCCAGAGTAAAAAATGAATAAGGATAATGAGCTAGTTATAGATAGAAAGATGATCACCCTACCTATGTTGTATGAACGATTTGACCTTAAAAATCCTTGTTACCATTCTTTCCCTAAATCTTCAGTTAAAAACCACTCTGTTGGTTTTAATATGGCCTTGTGTTCTATGGATTGTTTGTCTTTGTTTTATATAGTTGGTGAGGAATTGAAGGGGGAAGCAGTCTCATTTCTTCTGTTGACAGAGAAAAGGCCTTTCTTACTAAGGATTACTAAATTAGGAATCAGGTGGGATAGTTAGAGGATGCCAGTCATCCTGGGGTAACTATAAAAATCTAGGAAATTAGGAAGGGCAGGCTTAAAGAACTGAGGGTCTGCTGAACCCATCTAGGATAGGTCATTACCATTCTGTTGCAACTGATTTAGGAAGACTTAGAGATGTCCACTGAGGGGAGAAAAGATCAGTAAGTAGATCCTGAAAGCAATAGGCCTTTATTTGGCAATTTTACTTCATGAAAAGAAAGTTTCTAACTTGAGATACCTGTGAGGAAGGGACAAGGGTTAATCCAACAAATAACCAGTAGTGAAACATAGATCCATCTAAACCTCTGGAAGGGCAAGATATATCCATAATTCAATCATTGTCAAAGTGCCCAAGTTATGGAAGAGATGATCTTTAGGAAGAGGAAAGTGATCAGTGATTCAGAGAGAGGCTGTGTCTTAACCTAGTACTCAGTTTTTACCAGGTTCTGAGTGAGAACTCTTAGTTTGGTACAAGCATTCCTGCATTCTTCTCATTTCTGTTGCCAAAAAATAGAAAGGCATTGATAAATTTGTCAGTATGGAAGGTACTAAAGATAATAAATTCAAGCAAAGGGAATGGGGGTACTAGAAAGAGGACATGCAGCACCTCAAACAGAAATAGCCTTTCATAAGAAAGCCTAGGCCCCAGAAAATTGAGAAATTTTTGTACTGTCACATTACCTCATAAAAAAAATCTTTAAAAGAGAGAATTCTGAGAAGATAGCAGAGTAGGTCAGAAATTCCAAGCTCTTAAGATTTTCCCCCACAAAAGAGATGAAATAGTGCCCCAGGGTGAATATTGAAAAGTAAAAATGAATATGAGTAGGGGCAGAACAGGGGTCCTCCTGGTACAATCAGAGAAGTTCTGAAGAAAAGTCCCAGTTATGAGGTTTGGTCTGTGGGAGAGTAAACACCTCCAGGCTAGATTCTTAAACAACAAGTAGCAACCCTGGGGTTAGCTGGGTGGGAGTCTGCCTTGCCCCAGCTGCAAGAACTTTAACACCCCCCCACCACACCCCCTGATGGTGAGTGGTGTTGGGGATCTGAGCCTGGGAAGATCAAAGGAACCTCTGCTGACAAGGAATACCAGCCTCGTGGCTGGGGGGTGAGAAGGAATCAGCAATGCCTAGTGAGTGCAGAAGCAGGGAGACAGGGATGCTACTGGTGTAGGCACTTATGGGAGGCTAGAGGTCTTGATTCCAGTTCCAAGTCAGAGGGGAGAACTGAAGGAGGATCTGAGCCAAAGACACCATCTCCCATACCCCAGAAAATAGAGGTGATTATAAAACTGAGCTAGTACCCAATTTTTTAAAATACACAAGAGAAAAAAATTCAAACATAGAGAGTTATTATACGAATTGAGAAATCCAGGGTTCATCTTCAGAAGTGGATACTGAAGCAAAAAAATCCTCTTCTATCCCAAAGATGGCTCCTTCTCCTTCCTCTTCTCCTTCTCCTCTTCTGCTTCTTCCTACTTCTTTCCCTTCTCTTCCTTCCTTTCTCTCCCATTTTCATATTCTTTCTTTTCCTTTTTATTCTACTCTTTGCTCTCCTTTCTCTTCCTTTTCTTATTCTTCTTATCTCTGATCATCTTTTTGTTCTTTCTTCTTCCTCCTCTTTCTTTTGTTCTAATTTTTTTCTCTTTCTTTAAATATTACACATATGTAGATAGGCTTCATCCATATCTCATTGAACTTGAATGCTCACATTCTGACACAAAGAAGCAATATGGTTGGATGACCTTGGCCATCATCTAAATCAGTAATATTTTTAAGGTGATGTACATACAGTATTTTACAGCAACTGGCTAGAAAAACTTTAAAACCAGGTTTTGAAAACAACTGTAGTTGCCCATAAATCTTAACGTGGCTGCCAAAGAGCTAGAAGAAATTGATAGTTGTATCTGCTCAGAGCACAAGTATTTTGAGACCTATAAGCAAACATTGGTTTTAATTTTAAAATCCTTCTATGACTTCTCAACAAAGATGTTAAATGAACTTTAGATGCTTTAAATTTAATTCTAGTTCCTTTTTCTCTTAATAATATAAGTTCTAGAGGCAGAACCAAGATCAAAGAAGGAAGCAAGGAAGCTGCAGAGCTCTCCCCAGTTTTCCCTCAGAAACAGGTTAAATCAAGCCTCTAGATGGACTCTAGAGTAACAGAACCCACAAAAAGATGGAATAAACAATTTTCCAGTGAAAGATAACTTAGAAGGACTTCAGGAAAGGTGTGTCTCACTTGGGTAAAGGTAAGCATAGCTCAGCAGAGAGAGTATCCAGGCAAGCTAGTGGGAGGTTCTTAGCCACAGCACAGAGAAACAACCAAGGCCCCTTGGTTCTGGTTCAGCAGGCCAGTGGCACAGGACAGCTGTGAGACCTCCAGCCATAGTGCAGAAGTCAATTTACTAGCCGTGGAAACCAGGTAACAACAGGCAAGAGTAAGCCATGCTGCCCAAGCACCTGAGGCCACAGCATACAAAGTCAGTGACTAGGTCCTTAGCCTCTAGCACAAGAATTTTGGGACAATGCCTATGGTGCTTCAGCAGGAGAGCTCAAATTTATAAACCATGAAATAGGCAGACAAGATGAGCAAGAAGCAAAAAAAGGACTTTGACCATAAAAAATTGCTATGGTGACAGGGAAGATCAAAACACAAACTCAGAAGTGGACAACATTATCAATATACCTACATTCAAAACCTCAAAGGGGAATATAAATTGGTCTCAAACTCAAAAAGCTTTCTTGGAATAATTCAAAAAGGATTTTAAAAGTCAAATAAGAGAAGTAGAAGAAAAAATAGGAAATGAGAAGTATGCAAGAGAGTGTCAATAGCTTGGGAAAGGAAGGAAAAAATTGACTGAAGAAAATGATTACTTAAAAAATATAATTGGCCAGCTGGAAGGAAAACCATTAAGGAAAACAACTCCTTAAAAAGTAGAATTGTCCAAATGGAAAAAGAGGCATAAAATCTAACTGAAGAAAAATATTCCTTAAAAATAGAATTGGACAAATGAAAGCTAATGACACTGAGACATCAAGAATTAAAGAAAATGAAAAGAATGAAAAAATAGAAGAAATATAAAATGCCTCATTGGAAAAACAACTGACCTGAAAAACAGATACAGAGGAAATAATTTAAAAATTGCTGGACTACCTGAAGCCCTGATCAAAAAAGAGCCTGGCCAACATCTTTCAAGAGATATGAAGGAAAACTGCCCTGATATCCTAGAAGCAGAACGTAAATAGTCATTGAAAAAATCCACCAATCACCTCTATAAAGAGATCCCAAACTATAGGGAATATTGTAGCCAAATTTGAGAATTCTCAGGTCAAGGAGAAAATATAGCACACTGCCAGAAAGAAACAATTTAAATATTGTGGAACCACAGTCAGGATTACACAGGACTTAGCTTCTACATTAAGGAATCAGAGGGTTTGGAGTATGATATGCCAGAAGGCAAAGGAGCTTGGATTACAACCAAGCATCAACTACCCAGCAACAATGAGCATAATCTTTCAAGGACAAAGATGAATATTCAATGAAATAGAGGACTTTCAATCTTCCCTGATGAAAAGACCAAAGTTTGACAGAATATTTGATGTTCAAATACAAGACACAAGAGAAGCATGAAAAGGTAAACAGGAAAGAAAAAATGTTATTCAATAAGGTTAAACTGTTATATCCCTACATGGGAAGATGATTCTTGTAAATCTTGAGAGCTGTATCTTTATGAGGTCAGTTAGAAGGGGTAGATATAGACAGAGGGTGTGGATATAAGTTGATTTTGATGTGATGATATTAAAAAAAACTAATAAAGGGGTGAAAAAGGATTATACTGGGAGAAGAGAAAAGAGGGAGGCAGAATAAGATAAATTACATCACCTGAAGATGTGCAATAAGACCTTTTACAGTACAGGGGAAAAAGGAGAAGGGGTGACCATTATTTGAGCCTTATTCTCATCAGATTTAGCTCAAAGAGTGGAATAACATACACATTCTGTTGGGTATAGAAATCTATCTTACCCTGTAGGGAAGTAGGAGGAGAAAGGGGAAAGAAAAGGGTGGGGGGTGGATAGAAGACAGGGCAGAAGTATAAGGAGGAAAAGGAAAGAAAAGGGAAGGGGGCTGATAAAAGGAAGAGCAGATAGAGAGAGGCAGTGGTCAGAAGCAAAACACTGGTGAGGAGGGAAAGAGTGAAGGAGACAGAAAAGTATAAACAGGGTGAAAATTGGATGGAGAGAAAGACATAGTTAACAATCACAACTGTGAATATGATTAGGATGAAATATCCCATAAAATAAAAGTGGATATCAGAGCAGATTTAAAAAACATAATCCAACAATATGTTGTTTACAAAGAAACACATTTCAAGCAGAGATATACACAGACTAAAGTTTCAAGGCTAGAGTAGAATATATTATGCTTCAGCTGAAGTTCAAAGTGCAGGGGTAGCAAACGATGTCAGACAAAGCAAAACCATGAATAGATCTAATTAAATGAGGTAAGAAAGGAAACTACTGCTGGAAAAGGAAAAAAAATCCAGCTAAATGTACCATAGATGATAGTACCATAGACAATGAAGTAATATCAATGCTAAACATATATGCACCAGATAGACCTCTAGAGAAAACTGAATAGTGATAGAAAGGAATATATCTTTTTCTCAGTGGTACATGGCACCTACATAAAAATTGACCACATATTACAACATTAAAAACTTCACACTCTAATGCAGAAAGGCAGCAATGCTAAATGCATACTTTTCACATCATGATGCAGTAAAAATTATGTATAATTAAGGGCCATGGAAAGATAGGCTAAAAATTAATTGGAAACTAAATAATCTAATCCTAAAGAATGAGGGGATCAAACACAAATCACAGGAACAATCAATAATTTAGTCAAGAACAATAATAATGAAAGAACATACCAAAACTTATGAAATGCAGCCAAAGCAGTTCTTAGGGCAAATTTTCTATCTCTAAATGCTTACATGAACAAAATAGAGAAAGAGGATATCAATGAATTGGGCATGCAACTAAAAAAGCTAGAAAAACAAAAAATTAAAAATACCCAATTAAATACCAAGTTAGAAATTTTGAAAATCAAAGGAGAGATTACTAAAATTGAAATTGACAATATTGAACTAATAAATTAAACTAAGAGCTGTTTGTATGAAAACACCAATAAAACACATGAACCTTTGGTTGATTTGATTAAAAAAAAGAAGGAAGAGTGGAAAGAGCCAAGATGATGGCAGGAAAGCAGGGATTTGCTTAATCTACCTGCCCAAATCCTTCCAAACACCTGTAAAAATGCTCTGAACAAATTCTAGAGCTTCAGAACCCACAAAATAGCAGAGAGAAACAGATCTCCAGCCCAGGAGAGCTGGATGGTTGCTGGGAAGGGTCTATCACAATGGTGCTGAGAGTGAAAGGACAGCCCAGCATGGGCCATGCTGGGACAGACCAGACCCAGAGTCAGCCAGCTGGAACAGGTCTTGGGGCCATGAAACAGTGAGCTGTGACAGTTTCCTAGTTAGGGGGAAATTGCAGATCAAGTTCAGAGTGGTCAGGCTGCCAAGCTCTGGGGGTGGAGGAGGTCATGTAGTGATGGTGGTAGCAGCAGCAGGAAGCTCCTGAGGCTTCCTCCAGAACTCCAACATCAGTGGCTTCCCAAGTCCCTGGCTCACACAGTGGGAGAAATCTAGCAGCAGATCAGAGCAGGAATGCAAGGAGCGCTTTGTGGGCACAAAGGCAGATTCTCTTACTGTGCCCTGCTTGGATCTGAATTGGGGTCCTGCTTGGCAGTTCTTGGGGGAGAAGGAGCTGTGCTGTGACAGAGCCTAGGGTGATAGTGGAGTAGAAGTACCTCTGAAAACAGCAATGCTTGGACCCTAAAGCTTGGGACAAAGTACTCTCTGCTCTACAAGGAGTCATATCCTGACAAAAAGCTCAAGGGTCGAGTAGTTGGCTGGGAACATGAACAGGGAGTGAAAATGAACTCAGACTCAAACTCAGACTCAAAATCAAACTCTAGATTCTTTTTTTGGTCACAAAGATAAAATCATACAGCCAGAAGAAGTCAACAAAGTCAAAGAGCCTACCTCAAAAGCCTTCAAGAAAGATATGAATTGGGCTCAGACCATGGAAGAGCTCAAAAAGTATTTGGAAAAGCAAGTTAGAGACATAGAGGAAAAATTGGAAAGAGAAATGAGAGTGATACAAGAAAACCATGAAAAACAAGTCAAGGACTTGCTAAAGGAGACCCAAAAAATACTGAAGAAAACAACACCTTAAAAAATAGACTAACTCAAATGGCAAAAGAGCTCCAAAAAGCCAATGAGGAGAAGAATGCCTTGAAAGGCAGAATTAGCCAAATGGAAAAGGAGGTCCAAAAGACCACTGAAGAAAATACCACCTTAAAAATCAGATTGGAGCAAGTGGAAATTAGTGACTTTATGAGAAACCAGGATACTATAAAACAGAACCAAAGGGATGAAAAAATGGAAGACAATGTGAAATATCTCATTGGAAAAACACTGACCTGGAAAATAGATCCAGGAGAGATAATATAAAAATTATTGGACTACCTGAAAGCCACAATCAGAAAAGAGCCTAGACATCATCTTTCAAGAAATTATCAAGGAAACTGCCCTGACATTCTAGAACCAGAGGGTAAAATAGAAGGTGAAAGAATCCACCAATCACCTCTTGAAAAAGATCCCAAAAAGAAAACTCCTAGGAATACTGTAGCCAAATTCCAGAGGTTTCCAGGTCAGGGAGAAAATACTGCAAGCAGCCAGAAAGAAACAATTTGAATATTGTGGAAACAATCGGGATAACACAAGATCTAGCAGCTTCTACATTAAGAGATCGAAGGGTTTGGAATATGATATTCTGGAGATCAAAGGAGCTAGGATTAAAACCAAGAATCACCTACCCAGCAAAACTGAGGATAGTGCTCCAAGGCAAAATATGGATTTTCAACAAAATAGAGGACTTTCAAACTTTCTCAATGAAAAGACCAGAGCTGAATAGAAAATTTGACTTTCAAATACAAGAAAAAGAGAAGCATGAAAAGGTAAACAAAAAAGAGAATTCATAAGGGACTTACTAAGGTTGAACTGTGCTGTTTACATTTCTACATGGAAAGATGATGTGTGTAATTCATGAGACCTTTCTCAGTATCAGGGGAGTTGAAGGGAATATAGGCAAAGGCCACAAGATGAGTTGAATATAAAGGGATGATATCTAAAAAATGAAATAAATTTAAGGGATGAGAGAGGAATATAGAGAGAGAAGGAGAAAGGGAGAATAGAATGGGGCAAATTATCTCACCTAAAGGTGGCAAGAAAAAAGCAGTTCTGTTGGAAGGGAAGAGGGAGCAGGTGAGGGGGAATGAGTGATCTTGCTCTCACTGGATTCAACTTGAGGAGGGCATAACATAAACACTCAATTGGGTATCTTACTCCACAGGAAAGTTAAGGGAAGGGGATAAAAAAGGGGGGATAATAAAAGGGTGGGCAGATATGGGGGAGAAGTAATCAAAAGAAAATACTTTTGAAAAGGGACAGGGTCAAGGGAGAAAATTGAATAAAGGGGGACAGGATAGGATGGAAGATAATATAGTTAGCCTTTCACAACATGAACATTGTGGAAGTGTTTTACATAATGATACATGTGTGATCTATGTTGAATTGCTTGCCTTTCTAGGGAGGGTGGGTGGGAAGGGAAAAGGGGAGAGAATTTGGAACTCAAAGTTTTAAAAGCTGATGCTTAAAAAAAGTTGTTTTTTACATACAGCTGGGAAACAAGATATATAAGGAATGGAGGCATAGAAATCTATCCTGCCCTACAATAAAGTAAAGGGAAAGGGGATGGGGGGGTGGTGAAAGAAGGGAGGCCTGACTGGGGAATGAGGCAATCAGAATATGTGACATCTTGGAATGGGGCGGGGAGTGTAGAAATGGGGAGAAAATTTGTAATTCAAAATCAATGTCGAGAACTAAAGCATTAAATAAAATGATAAATGGAAAAAGACTGAATAACATGTAACATGATATTCTAAAGAGCAATGAAGCTGGGTTTGCAACTAAGTCTAACTGAGCCAGTAAAGTTGAGTGTAATCCTACGAGGAAAAAGAAAGATCTTTAATGAAATAAGGACTTTCAGATATTCTTGAAAAAAGAACCATAAGTGAACAGAAAATTTGACCTACAAGAATCAGGAGAAACACAAGAAGGTAAACATGAAAGACCAAATATAAGGGATTTAATAATGTCAAACTCTTTACTTCTTATATGGGAAAATATTATCTATAACTTAAGAATGTTAACATTACTAGGTAGTTTGAAAGAGCATATGTAGATTAACGGCTTGGAGTTGTTATGTATGATGGAATGATCCTAAAAATAAGACTGGTTACAGAGAGGCAAAATGCAGACATTACCTCAAACAAATGAGTTGTGAATGGAAGAAAAGTCACAGTAAAGGACAGGAGGGAGTGGAGAGCTGGTAGTACTAGAACTTATTCTCATCAGAACTGCATTAAAAAGGAAACAACATATGCATCTAGAAGGGTGTAAAAGTCTTCTTAACTTAAATGATATAGAAAAATGAGGGGACAGAATGAAGAAGGGAGTCTTAGAACATGTGTAGTTCAAGAAATAGGAGAGTAAGGGGAGAATGTAGGGGAGGAATTCTTAGATTGTGGAAAAATTAAGGAATGGGAGGGGAAGGAGAGAGGATAAAGGAAGGATTATTAGAAGGGGTGCAGATTAGGGTGGTGGTGGTAAGAAATACATTAGGACATATAAGGACAGATAGGGTAACTAAAAGGGGGAGAAGGATAAACTGAGGAAACATAGGGTGGAGGGGAATACACAACTAGTATTATAACTTTGAATGTCAATAGAATGAACTCACTGATAAAATGAAAATAATATAATGGATTAAAAATCAGAATCTAACAATATAGTCTTTACAAGAAACACATTTAAAAATGAGACATGCACATAGAGTAAAAGTAACTGGATGCAGAAAAATTTATTGTGCTTTAGCTGATGCAGTAAAAAACAGGGGAAGTAATCATGATATTAAACAAGTTAAACCTAAAATAGATATACTTAAAAAAAGAGAATAAACAGGGAAACCACATTATTTTAAAAGGTAGCATGGTTAATGAAGTAATATTAATACTAATTCTATATTCACCAATGCCATAGCACCCAAAAATTTCAAGGAAAACTAAATGAAGTATAGATGGAAATAGATAGCAAAGCTAAAAGTATGGGGGACTTCAACCTTCACTTTGCAGAATTAGAAAAATCTAACCAAAAAAAAAGAAGTTACGGAGATGAATATAATCTTAATTAAGCTATATTTGATCAATATCTGAAGAAAATTGAATGGGAATAGAAGGAAAATATACACTTTTTTCCTAATGGTACATGATACCTTTGCAAAAATTGACCATTTGTCAAAACATAAAACTTATAGTTAAATGCAGAAAGGCACAAATATTAAATGCATTTTTTTCAGATCATAATGCCATAACATTATCTAAAAAGGGACCATTCAAACAGATTAAAAAATAATCAGAGACTAAATAACATAATTTTAAAGATGAGTAGGATAAAAAACAAGTCATAAAAACAAATAATTCTTAAAGAGAATGATACAATGAGAACATATACAAATATATGAGATGTAGCAAAAGAAGTAATCAGAGGAAAACTCATGTCTCTAAATTCTTAAATGAATAAAATAGAGAAGAACAGATGAATTGCCGCCTCTTGCTGCCAGCAACCGTGGCCAGCAAACAGTGAAAAGGATGCCACAGAGACTGAAAAGAAAACACCAGCCAGGTGGAAGACTAAAGGACAGCTCCGTTTAGTATACAGAGGGACAGGGCTTGTATACCTTTTTAGGCAAGCAGATCAACAAATTCACTTGCAAGGCATTTGTTATATAGCATGACTTCCTCATGCTTAGTTCCCCTTTGCATGATTTCCTTGTCCTTTTGTTCCACTTTGCCTTAAACAATATTGTGGTTAACAGCCCACAAGTGGTGTTTAGCACATGTGTGCCGTGGAGGTTTTGGAGAGAGCATGTGTATATGGAGGAGGCCTTGGAGAGCCTTCATCCTGAGCAGCATTTGTATGCCGAGGTGGGGTATGGAGAGCTCATGTGCCAAGTTATCAGCCCAAGGGCAAGAACAGGCCTCAGGGAAACCTGTCCTGTATCTTATCCCAGAATGGACTTCTCAGAGCTGGCCCTCTACAATGAATGAATTGGGTATAAAATATGACTATGTCATTCTGAGTATTATACATATTCAAATCAACTACAGAGTATCTATGAAGGAAGTTGCTATACACTTTCAGAAAAAGAACTGATAAATAGAAGTACATAGTATGTTTGTGTGTGTGTGTGTGTGTGTGAGAGAGAGAGAGAGACAGACAGACAGACAGACAGAGACAGATAGAGACATAAACAGAGAACAGAGACAGAGACACAGAGGCAGAGAGAGAATATGGTGACCTTCTTTAGTGAGGTGTAAGAGGGAAGAAGAGAGACAGTTCTGAACTTAGAATATAACAAAAAATAAATTTAATCTTTTAAAAAAATATTTGTATACTAGAGATATCTCAGAGTCTTTTTTGCCATGATTCTGGATACGAGGAAGCAGGAACAGTCACTATTGTATAGAGGACCCACACTTCAACATGCTCTATTTCTCTCCTGATGGTCAGGACTTAGAGTATATCCAACCGCAGAGCTGGGAATATTTCCTTTGGGAAATCTACTGTTTGTGTCTCAACTGAAAGTCAGTGATAGAATCTAATAAGCCCCATTGGGATGTACAATTCTTGGCCTCCCTATCCTGCTGGCAAAATCACTAGGACTGTTGCTACGGCTACTGATAATGTATGAGCTATGCCTTCCTTCAACTTACACTTAATTCTAAGGGGATGGTGATACGAGCTCAAAAAGTATAGGGGTTCATGGACATGTAACTAGATCAAGCATTTTTAGCTTATACATTTGTAAAATGATTCTTCCTCTCCCCTGAAATTTCACCCCCCCAGGGTCCTCATGAAAAAGTCTTAAATTTTCCTCATGTAGAATTATATTTTTGCTTCTCTGTGGGAGGAGGTGGTATTTGGGAAGGTCTCTGATCCTCCACCTATATTGAATCTGCAGGAGTCTAAATCAAAGCTAATCAAGAGGGAAATCTTTACTACTGGAGGACACGGGCATCCTCCTCAAGCTGAACAAGAAGCCACAGACAGTGGACCTGAATCTCACCTGCGGATCCTAAAGATAGTCAAAGTTTTAATCCCATCTCAAAGACCACCTTGTTAGAACTTGCTCCAGGTTTCTGTATAGCCTCCACATGAGCATAACCAGGTAGCCTTCTAGCACTTGGCTGTGAGTTCTGATCAAAAAAAAATGTATACCATCTAATTCTATGTAGACTACGCCTTTTGTTCTCACACTTCTTTATGCATTGGAAAGGGCAATTTTTCCTTATTAATGACTTTAGGTAGGAAGATGGCTCAATAAAAATTTATTGTAAAAATTACCTATAGGCATTGTGGGCAAATGTGGGTAGATAGGGAGATGGCTCAATTAAAATTTATTGTAAAAATTGCCTATAGGCAATGTGGGCAAAAGCCTCTGGTATGTCTATTACTTGACTGGTTTTTATTTTAACAGGTAAGAAAGGTCTTTTGAAAATTCAACAAAACTGGTTTAGAGACTTATTGTTAGATTTTCTCATAAAAAAGTATAAGAGAATAGGAATCCATGATTCTTTGGAAAATATTAAGAAGAGAATTATGTTTAATATAAAAAATTCCTATTGTTGAAAGTTGGTATATAGCGATCTATTAATTAACTAATAAGCATTTATTAAGTACCTCCAAGGTTCCAGGAGCTCTTAAATTTGGGGGAATATACATGCAAAGTACTTAGTCTCTCAAGTAGCTTATATTCTATTTGAATTCTTGAAAAATGGCAAGTTATTAGTGTTTTCCTGTCTATCTGCTCAGCTAATGTGGTATTTGATATGTGTATAAGTGTATGTGTGGTGTATATATGTGTGCATATATATCTACATCCATAGTACAATAACATACATTTATATATATATATATATATATATATATATATATATATATATATATATAATATATATATATACGCACATGTGTGTGTGTGCCCAAGTGGCTGCCTGGTGTAGTGGATAGAGACACAGCTTTAAAGTCAATGGAACCCAGGTTCAAATCCCAGTCCTCTGACACCTATTGGTTCCATTACCCTGAGAGTCACTTCAATTGTCAGGGGTATTAGGCAAATCTCATGTTGGAGAACAGTCAACATTCTGCACAAGTGGAAGAGTTTCTCACTAGGACCTCCCTACAACAATAAACACAACTCTTTGCAAATATATACATATATAAAAACATGTGTATTTAGACTTTTGGAATATCTTATACCACTACATATATATGATTGCATATGCATATATATATATATACCTACATTTTCTCCTTGTATATTTAAGAATGTATACACACATATAGTATAAATAGAATTAGTTTACTCAGATTCTAATGTTGTAGGGAGTTCTTGGTAAGGAAACTCTTTAGCAATATAGAGCAAAAAACACTTCCTAGAGAGTTCCCAGGGTTACTGTCAGGCTGTTGTTGTTGTTGTCATTTTGTTGTTGTGAGTGTGTGTATGTGTCTTTTATTATTTTGATTTTTTTTAAATCCATACAAATATCACTCTTGAGAATTTCAGAAGATCTACTTTTTTTCCTTTTGTTTCCTCTGTTGTATTTTCTTCAGTTTCAGTACTTCCTCCAGGGACATAGAACCAATGGATGTCAAAGGTGGAGACTGGGTTGCATAGTCTCTTAGGCCAGCTTTCTATCAACTGAATTGGTCTGTCACTTGGGTTACAATATATACCCATAAAATAAGATAGATTTTCTTCTCACTAGGCTGTGTGGGTTGTGTCCTACTGAAGGTGAAGGGAAGTACAGACTATCTACTCAATGATTGGTGCCAAATTTAGAGGATTCTTTGTGACCTATATGAACTGTTCTTTATCCCTGACATCACATTTTTACCAGAAAGCTAAAGTGAATTTCAGTAGTTACAATAACATTCTTTGTTGCCTAGTTTTAGATTTCTGAATCTTTGAGCTGGACGGGAACTAAGGGTTATACTAATCCAATCTCCCACCCAATGAGACAATTTCTTCCACAACATCTTTTGCCAATAGTCATTAGTTTCTACTTAAATACTTCATGTGAGTCCTGCTTGAACTTTCAATTGACACAAAATCTTACTTACATTAACCCAAGATCTGCCTCTCGAAATTTCCACCTATTGGTCCTAGCTTTGGCCTTCTAGGGCAATCTAGCAAAATGTGCCCCTTTTCTCTATGACAATCCATTAAAAATTAATGTGATCAGAAGTTGGAGAAGGATCACAACTAAGAATGTTAATTTAAGGATGATCAGGGAGAATTTTTCCTCTAATTTTTTCTATTAAAATGAAGGAAATTACAGGACTGGGGATTTCATGGATTCTAACTGAGTATGTTATTTGAAGAATGGAACCTTCTATCTCACTGACTTTTCTGCTGAAGTTCCAACATCTGTAATCCCTCAGCAATTTGACATTTGGGTTACTTATTTCAATTGTCATTGATTTATTCATCCCTCACATAGGAAAGTATTCTCTAGGGAAAGTGATGTGGTTGATGATAAAAGCTGAAAGAATAAGGGGAGTAAAATGCTATAATGAAGATTTTGTATATAGAAACTAGTATGTGCTTTAGACATGAAACTGAAATCATTGCATCCAAGAAGCAGTTAGGTGGGCTATCATTATATAAACTAATTTGTCTTTTGGAGCACTGATACAAAAGAGCATGTGAAGAGACCTTATGACTTCTTTTCATCTCTGGATTTTGATTACTTAGCTCTCAACAATCTCATCACTTGCCACTCTGTCCATTCATATTGTTCTCCCTGTTTTTTCCCTTCAATACACTACATGGGAAAGTCCCTGTTTCAATATTATAAATGTCAGTTTCTATTTTTACAGTTATAGTAAAAGTGGGTGGGGAGGAGTTTTGAAAATTTTTCTGCCCTTTCTAAGATTTCCATGCTTAATACATATTTCTTTGACATTGTATGGTAATGATGGATGGGATATAATGAATTATCAGTTTTCTTAAAAATTGGAAAAGCAACAAAGTTGACTATTTGTGAATTATAGCATGGGGAAGGTGGGGGATTTTGTCATTCCTTTTGAAGAATGAATGCCAAAATGGTTACACTTGTTTATTTTATAATGAATTTTTTATTGCCCACTTTATATAATATTGTAAAAGATTACTTTTGGACCTCTACAGTCCATTAGACAAGCCTATACCCAAACTATCCAGGACACTGAATTACAATGTTTTTGACTTTCTGAAAAAATATATTTTCTGTAATATTGACTGGAAGACTGTTTTAATTAACAGTAATTTGCAGTCAGATGTCAGAATCCATGACATAAAGTGAAAACCAGTATTATAAAACATGATTATATCAAGAATCTTTGATATCTTTAGCATTGTTATAATATACGCAACAACTTCACTCAGTTTAAGGTTTTAAGAGTCTCTCTCTGACCAAAAATTGCATTATCCTTCAGCCCACATAGTAATGAGATTCTCTATACTTATCTGTGATGCTACAAAATGGAAAGTATAGAATCCATTATGAAGTCTGTGCTCAAAGTCATTCCTGCTTGATAGAACCAGCCAGGTTGCTCTTGTGATGGACTGACACAGCCTTTTTGAATCCAGGGTCTCCTCCATGACATGAAGATGTGTTGAAGGTGAACAATTATCTAGATATATGATTGAAATGTTGAGTTTTTAACTTAATCAATTTTATTCACATTCCAAGAACAGATTCTTGATTCTATTATTTGCAAGAATTAAAATTTTGAATCATCAGTGGATCCAGATGTTTTTTCTAGATATGTGCCAATTACTAAAAGCATTGAAACTATTCATCTTCTTCTAGTGAATCCTAGTGAAACTTTCTTTGTCCAGTAATAAGGAAAAACTAACAGTAGGTGATATAAAGTGTTTTTTTTAATCTAGCCAGGTAGATAGCATAGTGCATAGTGTTGGGCTTGGAGTCAGGCTGTCCTGTGTTTGAATCCTCACAGAGGCACTTATTAGTTATGTGATCCTACCTTCAGCCTCAATTTCTACATCTGCAAAATAGGATTAATAGTATCACTTACTTTCCAGAAGTGTTGTGAGGATCAAATGAAACAACGTATTCAAAGCAATACTAATCTTAAAGCTTCTATATAAAAATTATTTTAGTTATTACTGTCCTACCAAAGATGTTGACAAACAGAAGTCCGATTATATTTGAATGTTCTCTGAGGACGTCAAATTAACAGTTACTATATCCCAGGTAGATTAAAAATGACACTTTCTTCCCAGGTATACCACATTTTATTGATAATTAAAGGAAAATGCATTGCTCTTGTGTAAGTTAATCTTCATAATGTCATAAACATGACAATCGGGTATTTGGTGCAGTTATGTTTCATCCTTTTTCTAAAGCGGTAATGGAAATTAGGCAGTCCTTGATTTTATTTCCATTGTCATCCTCTCCTGATATAGGCTCTCTTTAGTGTTCAGTGACTAGATGATAGTAAATG
Source organism: Trichosurus vulpecula (assembly GCF_011100635.1). NCBI lineage: Eukaryota > Metazoa > Chordata > Mammalia > Diprotodontia > Phalangeridae > Trichosurus > Trichosurus vulpecula. The sequence goes on along the minus strand of NC_050577.1, from coordinate 102,477,381 downwards.
GTGTTTTCTCCTTCTGTGTTCTATATCAACGACATCTGAAAATTTGTGTGTTTAGCTTCTCTCACATTCAACATACTGAAATTATATTGACAAAGTGAAAGTTGATGAAGTAAATGAGAAATTTTCCAGTGGGAGAAATGAAAGGTCAGGAAAATGTGCTCAGATGCAATTATTGGCTACATCCTAATGGGAAAATCATGAAAACTTTTATCATCAAAGTGACTTTGATGACTAGACTTTTAAGAACATTGACCTATTATAATGCATAGTAACAGAATCATCCATTTCAAATTAACCTTGGGCTCACAGGGACAGGATGAATGGTAAATTTGTTTTGTTTTGTTTTTGCTTTTTGTTTATTGTTTTTGGGGTTTTTTGACCAGGAGTTAGAGGCAGATCTACTCAGACTTGGTTAGTGGGTGGCAGTGATAATGCATCCTCACTTCTTTCTGCCTCTGAGCCAGACCAATGGTTCTAAAAACCTTGATATAAGTCACCACCTCAATGAAAACTTAGAAAATTACAACTGTTGGAGAATTTCCTTTCCTAAGATAATACAACACTCTATCTTCTCTTACACTATAACATTTTGCATAGTACTTCTATATCCTTGTGTAGCTGCACACATAAGTAGTTTCCTGGATTACCAGACCATTTTTAAAGTTTACTTTGGGAAGGGAAACAATTATATAGCTGATCAAAATAGTCTATAAATTTATTGTAGGAGAGCAAGGTAAAGAATCATTAGAAGTGTATCTTACTCATTTTGGCCTTCTTCTCTCTGTCTGCTTCCCCATTGTCAAAAAGAATTAACAAAGATAAGCAGATATCTGTTTCATGGAATTGAGTGGAAGTGAATTAACTATACATTTCAATATCTTCCTTCTAACATCTTTGTTTCATCATAGGGTTATGGAGAACAACCAGACGACAGTGACAGATTTCATTCTGGTGGGATTTCTTGTTAGCCCTAGGATGCACCTAATTCTCTTGGGCTCTTCTTCCTACTCTACACCCTCACTCTGGTAGGAAATGGAGCTATCCTGGGGCTGATTTGTCTTGACTCCCAACTCCACACTCCCATGTACTTCTTCCTCTCACAACTGGCCATCGTTGACATCTCTTATGCCTCCACCACAGTTCCCCAGATTCTGACAAATCTCCTAGACCCTGCCAAGCCCATATCCTTTGCAGGCTGCATAATGCAGACCTCCTTCTTTTGATTTTTGCCCACACTGAATGTCTTCTGCTGGTAATGATGAGCTATGACCGGTATGTGGCAATCTGCCATCCACTCAGATATACTCTTATTATGAACTGGAGAATGTGTATTGCACTGGCTATCACATCCTGGGCAATTGGATCCCTCCTGGCATTGGTCCATGTGCTTCTTCTCCTTAGGCTGCCCTTCTATGGGCCTCGGGAAATCAACCACTTCTTCTGTGAACTCCTATCTGTCTTGAACTTGCCTGTGCAGACATATGGCTCAACAAAATGGTCATCTTTGTTGCTTGTGTGCTTATTGTAGTTGTACCCCTCTGCTTAGTCCTAATATCCTACACCCGTATCCTTGGTGCTATCTTGAGAATCCAGTCAGGGGAAGGTCAAAAGAAAGCCTTCTCCACCTGCTCCTCCCACCTCTGTGTGGTTGGGCTCTTCTTTGGTAGTGCCATCATCACTTACATGGCTCCTAACTCCAAGAACTCTGAGGAGCAGCAGAAAATTCTCTTCCTGTTTTACAGCTTCTTTAATCCTACCTAATCCTTTGATCTATAGCCTAAGAAATGCAGAAGTAAAGGGGGCCCTACAAGATTGCTTAGGAAGGAGAGATTAGGCTAAGGAATTGAAGGAATTTCTTTTTATGGAGAAGGGACAGGAATGGAGCCTTTGGAATTTATAACAAGTTGGGCATTAAATTTAATGAGATTAAATCACCCTTTTTAAAATCCAAAATTTTTTGTTCCTTTTTTCTACCTATGCCGCCTTCTGGAGCACTTTCACGGGTCTGAATCTCTTCATTTTGGCCCTTCATTCTTCTCTTTCTGTGACATGACAAATATTTCCTATATTTCCATTGAAACTTTTTTTTCTGTGTCCTGTCCTCTCCAACCCTGTATGTCAGTGCAGTGCAGGGAAACAACAAATCGGATGCACTAATGTATTATATTAAAATCAATTTTGATATAATTGCTTTTCTATCACATTCACTTTTGATAATATCCCTCTCTTCCCTATTCTAAGATTCTTCAATTATTATAAAGAATAAAAGTTAAAGAAAAAATGTAATTCAGCATGATTAACCAACAAGTGTGTTAATACTGGCAGTATCTGCAATGTTCCATATCCATATCCTTATCTATAATAACCAACATCCTCAAGAATACAGAGAAATGAATTTTTTTGTCTCTTCTCTTGGACCCTCTTTGTTCATTCATTCATTCATTCATTCATTCATTCAGTCAGTCAGTCAATAAGGATTTATTAAGTATTTACTAAGTAACAGGTACTGTGTCTTTAAGCACTGGGGCTATGTCCAAAGGCAAAACAGGATTCCCTGCTGACAATGGACATTGTCACGTTGTAATTGACATTTAATAGAGAAGTTAATTTTCAAACATCTATTTATATTCAATTTATGGTCAGAGTAAATGGAAAGTAATCTTAAAGGGAAAGTACTACTAGATTTTGGGATTATCAGAAAAGACAACTTGCAGAGGGTATGAGATATTTCTTTTATAAAACATACATTCTGTAAGTTATCTTCTTCCAGAATAAGCCTGTTAACCATTGTTAAAAGTTAGTTGATCAGTATGTCCGCATTTCTCAGATTTTCTTCAAAACAGAACATTTAGGTACTGAATCTTCATCTGCACTGTCAACCTGCCTAGTATTTTTTAATTATATAACTGAACTTGATGGTTAGAGTATCAAACTAAAATATTTTGGTATAATTTCTTCATTATCCACTTAATTTCCATTTCTTTCACTGCCTTACATTCACTTCAAGCTTTTGTGAAAATAATAATAAAAAGACAATAGCTAACATTTATAGAGTGCTTGCTATGTACCAGGTTCTGTTAAGCACTTTATAATTATCATATCATTTGTTGCTCAGAACAATCGTGAGAAGTAGGTGCTGTTATTATCCCAATTTTCCAGATGAAGAAACTGAGGCAAACACAGGTTTAAGAGATCAGGTGAAATAGCTAGTAATTGTCTGAGATTGCATTTGAACTTGTGTTCCTGACTCCAGGCCAAGTGTTCTGTCTCTTTGCTCTGCTAAGAAGAATGCATTTTTATTGAAAAAACATAATAGAGACAGAATAAAAGCTGTTCCATTTTTGTCATTGTAATGCTTCTGTTTCTTGTAGTTGTTTGCTAATCACAAAAATCTCACAACTTTGCCTTTTTCTTCTATTCTGCCTGTTTTTTAAAAATAATTTTCTGTAATGTAAATTCAAGCATTCTGATATCTCATCCTACTTTTGACTTACTATGACCACATTTATGCTACTCAAATACTTTCAATTTTTGTTCAAAGTTAATAACAAACATGTTGCTGCTGTTTTTTTTTTTGCGGGCACTCTTAGTAGTTGAAGTATTCTTCATGTCCATTTTATTAAAGACTCTTTAAATAAATTAGTGTAACTATGGGCAGTACAGCAGTACATCACATCTGCACACAATAACAGGATAGCAGAGGCAGACTATAGAGTGCCATGTTAACACCCTCAATGAACTTGTGTGCATCACATTAAATGAAATTTCACTCATTGAATGTAAACTGGTATCATCTTATAATTTGCACTAAATAGAATTTTGCATTATTTGGTCATAATCATAACCTAGATAAAATGATTTTTTTAACTTTAATTGAAGCATAATAGATTTTGCTCTAACCTTTTATTTCAAATCTATGTAAATCAATATAAGGGCCTTTTATATGCATCAGATTGTAGGATTCTATTTCTATCTCATCCATTCAACCCAAAGCATTTTTGTTTAGGGAAATTTTAGATTACTACACTTCTAATCTGGGCTTTGCAAACTTCTGACTATAATTTGGGTTTGGGTGCCACAACTGTAGGTTTGCCCCTGGTTGGAATTCTAGTAGACTCCTAGTGACCACTGGCCCTGTCAACTTACTAGAAAGCACTGCAGGGTCAGAAGGAAAAAATTCTGGCTATTTCTTTGTCTGAGTGCCTTGCCCTTGTTAATCATCTGTGGGACTTAGATCAACCTGAAAAATAAACCAGGTTGTGAATATTCTTTGCCCTTGTCCAATCCTCTTAGATTCAGATCATCTCCTCATCAGCATAGGATCTGTGACCCAGCCTTTGCTGCTGCTTATTATATTATTTATCTTTATAGGTGATTTATTATATTCTGTTAGTAGATATTAAAGTCTCTCATTATTAATGTTTTGTTGTATGTATATTTAATTAATGAATTTGTCATATATTTATATCATATATTTATTTAATTAATATATAACATTTAATTCAGTTAACTTTTTCTTTTTAAAATTATTTCTATAACTTTTAATCTGTGATACATTTTCATTACAGGTGCTTGAGAAATGTTTATTGACTTTAGTTGAGGTTGGCAATGCTTTTAAGTATGAAGTTGCTCCCATAGTTACTTCCAGCTTTCTAACTAAAATTCAGCCTTGTCCAATACTACATCAGTTTTTGACATTTTAAGTGCAAATGCCTGTCTAACTAAAGTGTGTTTACTAAAGATCTTGCATTTTTAATGAATTTGTAATATTTTCCCGTCAACTGAAGAATTAAATCCATTTACATTCCTAGTTATAATTATTATATTTGTTTTTATCTATCATATGCTGCCATAGTATCTGTTCCTTTAGTGCTTAAACCAAAGTCATATAATAAATGCTTTTTAAATTGAATTGAATAAAGATGATACTCTCCTTCAATTCATAGATTTACTTCAATTACTATTATTATATATATACAAGCTTCTCTGTTAGTAATTCCTTGAGGACAAGAACTGTTTTTATTCATTTTTTTCTTTGTGTCTTCAGGAATTAGTACAGTGGCTGGGCCGTAGAATAACTTAATAAATGTTTGTTGAATGATGAAATGCAGTGACTAAATTTTCTACTTTTACATGCATAAATTTTTCAAATTTTTGCTTCCCCCAACCTAGTCCATTTCTTAGAAAAAAATCACCTTGGAGAATCTCCTCTAGTTCCTTGGTCTTTGTTTATAAAAGTTTAAAAGTATTTCTAGTGGAGTTGACTTTTAACTGGTTTTGTTTCTTGTTGTCCCACTTTTGCAATTTTGTTTTTTCACCAGAATAGTTCTTTTACTCTCATTTATATTTCCCACATCTCCTCCATCATATGTTTCAATGCCATTTTGTTTGATTAATTTCCTATGTATGAAGACTCATCTAAATTAAATCAAATTTTTAGATATGACATTTCCTCATGTATTTATATCTACTTTTGATGTTCCTTACAGGAGTTTCATTCCATTCATGAAATTGTGATATTAATTCATAAATACAGTCTTCTTTGCATTGTTTTAGTCAATAAGATTTGTCATAAAGGATTTTTACTTACTTATCTGTTTTTATTTCTTCTTCCTTCCCTGGAACTTGCTCTTCCTGTTATGTACATCTGTTCTCCTTTGAAATTCTTAGATGTCCACCTTCTCTCTACCCTTTTTAGTGTGGAGTGTTTCTTTCTGTGTTCTTCAGAAAATATTTATCACCTATGTCTTTATGTGACTTCTCCTATGTTATCTCCTATCTTTTCTAAAACTCCCCTGTGTAATCTATTGCCATCCTGAGACCAAAGTTTTAAAAAATCTTTATTGATATATTTGATTTTTACATCAGTTTTAATTTCCATTTTATCTTTCCTTCCCATTCCAGACTAACATCTCTTAAAACAAAGGATAAATTTAATGTTCAAGAAAAAATACTAGTGCTTATATAATACTATATAACATATAATACTAACACTTTGTGACTTAGTCTCAAATCTACCAGTAATAGTTGTATTTAGCTTATCATTAAACTAATATTGAAGCGATTTCTGAATAAGTGAGAGGGAAAGTCCACACTGCAATAATTCCCTTATGCTTTATGATATGGAACTTTTAGCCCTACTTGAGGTGACATTTATAGGCAACTTCAATAAGAAAACCTATTTGCTTTCTTTTTTGCTTTAAATAGTATTTATTTTTCCCCAATTACATACCAAGAAAATTTTTTACATTCATTTTACAAGATTTGAATTCCAAATTTTTCTCCTCCCTCCCTCTCCTTCCTTCCTCTGTAAATGGTAGACAGTTTGGTATAGTTTTTACACATGCTATCATTTATTTAATATATTTCCATATTCATCTCAGTTGTGGAAGAAGAAAGAGATCAGAAAAAAAAAAAACACAAGAAAGAATAAAGTAAAAACATACGCTTTGGTCTGCATTCAGAATCCATAGTTGTTTATCTGGATATGGAAATCTTTTTTCCTTCATGAGTCCTTTGTACTCATCTTGGCCAAATGGAAAAGGAGATACAGAGAAGAGCCAGTCATTCATAGCTGATCATCCCACAATGTTGCTGATTCTGTGTGCAATGTTTTCCTGGTTCTTTTCATTTCACTTTGCCTTAGTTTGTTCAAGCCTTTCCAGGTTTTTCTAAAATCTGCCTGTTCATCATGTCTTATTGAACAATAGCATCCCATTACCTTCATATACCACGGCTTGTTCAGCCATTCCCCAACTGATGGACATCCCCTCAGTTTTGAAGATTTGCCACGACAATAGGGCTGCTATAAATATTTTTGCAAATGTAGTTTCTTTCCCATTTTTAATAATCTTTTTTGGTATAAAGACCTAGTATTGGTATTGTTGGATCAAAGAGTATGCAGAGTCTGGTTGCCCTTTGGGTATAGTTACAAATTGCCCTCCAGAATGATTGGATAAATTCACACCTCCACCAACAGTGCCCCAATTTTACCACATCCTCTCCAACATTTATTATTTTTCCTTTTTTGTCACATTAGCCAATCTGATTGGTGTGAGGTGGTATTTCAAAGTTGTTTTAATTTGCATTTCTCTAATCAAAAGTGATTTAGAACACTTCTTCATATGACTACAGATATATTTGTTTTCTTCAACTGAAAACTGCCTGTTCATATCCTTTGACCATTTATCAATTGGGGAATAGCTTGTATTCTCATAAATTTGACTCAGTTCACTATATATTTGAGAAATGAGGCTTATCAGAGACACTGGAAGTAAAAATTGTATCCCAGCTTTCTATTTTCCTTCTAATATTGGTTGCATTGGTTTTGTTTGTACAAAAGCTTTTAAATTTAATGTAATCAAAGTTATATATTCTACATTTTGTAATGCTCTCTATCTCTTGTTTGGTCATGAATTCTTCCCCTCACCATAGATCCGACAGGTAGATTATTCTTTGCTCTTCTAATTTGATTGCTTCATTGTCTATGGTACCTTTTGAAAAATTGTAGTTTCCTTCCTTATCTCATTTAATTAGGTCATTTTTGCTTTTACTTTGTATAAGATCAGGATTGCTACCCCTGTTTTTTTCTCTTACTTCAGCTAAAGCATAATAGATTCTGCTCCAATCTCTTACCTTTACTTTATGTGTGTGTGTGTGTGTGTGTGTGTGTGTGTGTGTGTGTGTGTCCGTGTGTCCTTCAACTGTGTTTCTTGTAAGCAACATATTGTAGGATTCTGGTTTTTGATGCACTCTGATATCCCTTTCCATTTTATGGGAGAGTTCATCCCATTCATATCCCATCCCATTCCCTCCATCCTATTCTTTCTGCTCTTTGTCTTCTCTCTCCTTTCACCCTTTCCTACCTCACCAGTGTTTTGCTTGTCTACCACCTCCCCTGATCTGCCCTCCCTACTGTCTCTTCCCACACACCCCACTTTACTTAATCTCCTCCCCTTCTACTACCTGTCAGGTAAGATAGATTTCTATATTCAATTGAAGGTTGATATTAGTCCCTCTTTGAGCCAATACTGATAAGGGTAAGGTTCAAGTGATGTCCGTTTCTCACTCTCACATCTTCCACTCCACTGCAATAGGTCTTTCTCACCTCTTCATCTGAGATAATTTACCTCGTTCTACCTCTCCCTTCCTTATCACCCATTATACACCTTTTCTCATCCCTAAATTTTTTATACCATTCCCCCAAATTCACCTTATACCTGTACTCCCTATGTATATTCCTTCTATCTGTACTGTTAGTGTTACATTTTTTATGAGACAGGTGGTTTATTCCTGTACAGATAGAAATGCTAAACATGGAAGAATCATAGTATACATTAATAAACTTAAGAAGATGACCAGGATGCAGCAAAAACTTTTCACTATGCATACAGTCATCTGGGAGGCTAATATTTAAACATCACCAGGATATAAGGCAGTATTTATATCCTGGTATAGTTGATATCCTAGTGAGCTCCCCACATTTTGTGTGAGGAGCAGTGGCAGGGTTTCCACGATGCTGACTGGCATAGAAAAAGACCATTTGCCACCTGTCACATGATAAGTGATACAATTTTTAAGAGTTACAAGTATCATCTTCCTGTGTAGGGATGTAGATAGTTTAGCTCCATTAAATCCTTTATGTTTTCTTTTTCCCTTTCGAGCTTTTTGTGCTTCTCTTGGTTCTTGATATTAGAGATCAATTTTTTTATTTGGTTCTGGTTTTCTCCTTATGGAAGCTTGAAATCCCTCTATTTTGTTGAATGACCATATTTTCCTTGAAGTCTTATCCTTAATTTTTCTGGGTAAGTGATTCTTGGTTGCTGTCCTAGCAACTTTGCCCTGCACAATATCATGTTCCATAACCTCCAATCCCTTAATGTTGCAGCTGATAAGTCCTGTGTGATCCTGATTATGACTCCCTGATGTTTAAATTGTTTCATTCTGGCCACTTGTAGTGCTTTTATCTTGACCTGATAGTTCTGAAATTTGGTTATAATATTCCTTGGAGTTTTTATTTTCTGATGTCTTTCTTGAGGATATCAGTGGATTTTTTTTTCAAAGACTATATTGCTCTCTGGTTCCAGGACATCAGGGCTGTTTTCCTTGATAATTTCTTGAAAGATGCTGTCCAGGGCCTCCTTTTGATTATGAATTTCAGGTAGTCCAATGACTCTGATATTATCTCTCCTGGATCTATTTTTCAGATAAGTTGTTTTTCCTATATATTTTATTTACATTTTCTTCCCATTTTCTTCATTCTTTTGAATTTGATTTATTCTTGATGTCTCATAGAGTCATTAGCTTCCACTTGCCCAATTCAAACTTTTAAGGTGTTCTTTTCCTCTATCGGCTTTTGTACTTTCCTTTCCATTTGGCCAATTGTACTCTTTAAGGAGTTGTTTTCGTCAGTGAATTTCTGTAAATCCTTTTCCATTTGTCCAATTCTGCTTTTTAAACAGTTCTTCAAACTGTTGAGTCTTTTTTTCATAATTCTCTTGCGTCACTCTCATTTCTTTTCCCATATTTTCTTCTACCTCCCTTATATGGTTTTTAAGCTCCTTTTTTAACCTCTTCCATGATTTATTTCTGGACTTGAGACCACTTCCCATTTTTCTTTGGGGTTTTGCCCATAGATGTTTTGAAATTGTTGCCTTTTTATGAGTTTGTGTCTTGGTCTTCCCTGTCACCATAATAATTTTCTATGGCCAGAATCTTTTTCCAATGTTTTTTGTGCACCTTTTTTGTGTGGTCTTTTTCATTTCTTTTAAATTTGAGCTTTGCACCTGGGGTAGAAGGGGAACTATTTCAGGCTTCTAATGCTAGTGACTACAGGCTCTGGTTATTTACCTGGTGCCCATGAGGAGGCCCTCATGTCCAGTGCTGTCCTAAGGGGTGAGGTGGCGGTTGACTGGTGCTGTTGGAGGCCATAGGGGTCTGGAAGCTTACCTGATGTTGAGCTGGGGTCTCAGTGGCAGTGTCTGATGTGTGCTGAGACTTGGTGGGATATTTCTATGCTTCCCTGTAGTTACACTGAAGCATCTTCTGGTCTGGCCTCTGGAGGCCACCTATTTGCCTGTAGCTACACTGAAGCATCGCAGGGCCTATGCTGGATGGCAGCTGCCTCTTTACTTAGGCACCCTTAGAGTTGGCATCTACCTGTTTGCCTAGGGTTATGCTGCAGCACTTGGAATTCTAGCCACTGGAGAAAGCCTATTTGCCTCAGGCTATAATAAAGCACGTGGCAGTTCTCAGAATGGAGTCTGCTAGTTCTCCTACCTGTGCTGGAGGGGTCCTGGTATTGGTGTTTACCTGATCCACCACACTGGGGCTCAGGATTTCCTGTTGGTTTGCTGAGGTGGGGCTTGCTGCTGGCTTGCTGAGTTACTTCCCTGGATTGCTCTCCCCAAATGAGATGGACTTTCTTGCTGACCTTCCAAATTTCTTGGCTAAAAGATCGTTTCACCCTGTCTTTTTGCTGGTTCTTCTGTTCTAGCATTTGTTTTGAAGCTCTATTTTGTGGTTGTTTGGAGATGAGTATGAGAGAGTTACAGTGATTTCCTGCTTATTCTGCCATCTTGGCTCCCAAAAGGCCTATTTTCTTTTTTAAAATAATATTTTTATATAAATTTAAACAATATTTTTCTTGAATTACATGTAAAAACAATTTTTTAAAATTTGTTGAGTTTTTTAAAATTTTTCTTTTCAAGTTTTGAATTCAAAGTCTTATCTTTCTCTTCCATTCATTAGTAGCAGCTAGAATTGGGTTGTGGGGTCCAGTTGCCACACAAGTTGTTGGACCAGAACATGGGTCATAAGATGCTACCTGCTTAGTAGCAATGGGAATGGAAAATATTACCATGATGAGGGATACTCAAGGAGGGCATAGAATTGAAAGAACAAGGCCTTAGAGAATAAATGAGAAAGAACTCAGCCCTTTCTATCCAATTAGAATACAATCCTTCCTGAACAGATATCACTAAGATTGTGACTGACTTTTTAAGAGGTACAAGGTAAGAGGCCAGGGAAAGAAGCTTGATGTACTACAGGGTCTTGTCTTGGCCACAATTAATTCACAGCACTCACTGCCATGCACTGATTCTTTGTTACCTAGTGGGTTGATTGATGTATTAACTTAAATAATGAAAAAGAATTTATCTATAGTTGAAGGGTTGCGTAGCAGTGAGGACACTGGATCAGAGACAGGAGACCTGGGTTCAAGTCCCAGATCTGCTATTTATTACCAACATAATCCTGGGCAAGATTCTTTCCAATTCTTTTAGTTTCACTTTCTTCATCTATGAAATAAAGGGTCTAAACCAATCTCTTAGGTCCTTTACAGAACTAAATCCAAGGATCCTATGTTATAGAACCCTATTGTAATAGATTGAAAATATTTAAATACATACTTAATGACTACAAAAGCACCCAAGCCCCTGAGCTTTCTAAGATTTGTACCCTAGACAGATCTCAGATTCTTTTTGCTATGATTCAAGATAGGAGGCAGGAACAGGTGCTAGTGTAGATGGACCCAGACTTTAGAGAGTTCTAATCCTCCCCTGAGAATCACAACTCATAGTATATCTAAACTGCAGAATTGGGAATGTTTCCAATGGGAAACCTAATATTTATGTCCCAATTGAAAGTCAAGTGAGAGAGTTTAATAAGCCCCATTGGGAGGTATAGTTCTTTGGACTCTCCATCTTGGCTGCAAAGTCACTTGAATCACATAGGACTGTGGCTATTGCTACTGATAACATATGAGCTATGCCTGCTCTCAGCTAATGCTTAATTCTAAGGGGATGGTGGTATGGGGCTATACACACACACACACACACACACATATGTACATATATATACTTTATATAGGCATTCATAGATGTATAACTAGGCCAAGTGTTTTCAGATTATACATTTTTAACATGAGTCTTCCTGTCTCCTGGAATTTAGCCCCCAGGGTTTCATGAAAGACAAACAGTCTTAAATTTTCCTCATATAGAATTACTTCTTTGTTTCTCTGCAAGGAGGAGGCTGGTGTTTGGGAAGTTTTATGATGTTCCACCTACGTTGAATCCTTATGAGTCCAAGTCAGAGCCAAGCAAAGAAGAAAAGTTTTGCTATAGGAGGACACAGGGATAAGTTCCTCAAGCTGAACAAGAAGCCACAGAGAGCAGATCTGAATCATCCTGAGGATCCTAGAGATAGTCATAGCATTAATCCCACCTCAAAGACCACCTCCCTAGAACTTGCTCCAAGTTCCAGTATAGCCCCCACATGGGCATACCCAGGTAGCCTTCTAGCACTTGGCTATGAGTTTATGAACAAAAAAACTGATACCATCTAATTCCAGGTAGACTATGTCTTTTCTTCTATACTTCTTTATATACTGATAAAAGGCAGTTTTCACTCCTTCATAACTTTAGGTAAGAAGATGGCTCAAGTAAAATTAGTTGAAAGGTTCCATATGTAAAAGGTGGGCAAGGACCTCAAGTATGTCAATTACTTGATTGGTTTTTATTTTAACAGGTGAGAAAAGTCTTTAGAAAATTCTACAAAGTGGTTTCGAGCAGTGGATTGGGAAAGATTTATTTGTAAAAGACCATAGGAGAATAAAGAATCCATTATTTCTTTGGGAATATTGAGAAAGAGGAATTGTATTTCATGTAAGAAAAAGTCCTGTTGTTTAAAGTTGTTATATATTTATCTATTAATTAACTAATAAGCATTTTATGTACCTATTAGATACCAGGAACTCTTATACTGGGGATATGCAAGCAAAATGCTTAGCTATCACTGATCTCAAGGAGCTTACATTCTACCTGAGTTGTTGAAAAACAGTAAGTTGTTAATATTTTAATATTTTCTGTGTTACCCATTCAACTGATGTGTGTAATGCATATATATCTATATCTATATATCTATATATATATATATGTCTGTGTATAAATATACATATGTATATACATACATGTGCATATAATAACTATGTACTTGTGTATGTGTATGTGCCCCAGAGGCTGCCCATTATAGTGGAACCCAGGTTCAAATCTCTACCTCTGACTCATATTGGTTCTACGACCCTGAGGAAGTCACTTAAACTAGCATGAGTCTTAAGCAAATTTCTAAGACTATGTTTTGCTGAATAGTCAATGACCTCCATAAACAGTTAGTTTCCTCACAAGGACCTTCTACATCAACAAATCACAACTCTTTGTAAAATATATACATATATAGACACATGTTCATAGAGTTTTAGGACACCTTATACTGGAACATTATAGGTACATATGTATGTGCATGTATGCATGTATGTATGGATGGATGGATGTATATGTTTATATATGCACATATATACCTATGAATATATGTCTATAGTTAAGTATGTAAATATACCTATACACAAAGAAGTAGTTTATTCCAATTTCATTGATGTGGGGAATTCTTGATAAGGAAACTCTTTTGCAAGACAAATCAAACCTCTTCCTAGAGAATTCCCACTGTTACTGTCAGGCTGTCGTTGTTTCTGTTGTTGGTTTTTTTTAATTTCTTTATTTATTTTTAGTTTACCACACATGGTTCTACATAATTTTGAGTTCCAGTTTTTCTCCCCTCCCTCCCCCTCCCTCCCCAAGACGGCATGAAGTCTCATATAACTACCATATATAACTTCGCATTGAATTAATTTATACACTAGTCAAGTTGTGGAGAAAAATTATGACCAATGGAATGAATCATGAGAAAGAAGAAACAGAACCAAAAAAAAAAAAACCAAAAAACCCAAAAACAAAAACAAAAGAGAAGAAAAAAAGCCAAGCATGAAGTGTGCCTCAATCTGTATTCAAACTTCATAGTTCTTTCCCTGAATGTAGCTAGCATTCTCCATCATGAGTCCTTTGGAGTTGTCCTTGCACCTTGTGTTGCTGAGAGGAGTGAAGTCTGTCAGGGTTGGTCCTCACAGAATCCATATGTGTGTGTATCTTTTATTATTTTCATTTCCTTGATTCTTAAAAATATCACTCTTTGAGAATATCAGAAGAGCTAATTCCCCTCCCCCTTTTTTTTTATTGTCTTCAGTTTCAGTACTTGCTCCAGGGACATAAAACCAATCTATGTCAGATGTGGAGCCTTGTAGCTGGGTTGCATAGAATCTTAGGTCAGCTCTCTATCTCTAAATTGGGCTATCTCTTGAACTACTACTACTACTACTACTACTACTACTACTCACACACACACACACACACACACACACACATATATATACATACATATATATATATATATATATATATATATATATATATATATATATATATATATCCATGAAATAAGATAAATTTTCTTTTCACTAGGATGTGTGGATCAGGTCCTACCTAAAGGTGAGGGGAAGGAAGGGGAAGAATAGGCTATCTTTCCGTTGATTATTACAGTACCAGATCTACAGGATTCTTTGTGATCTATATGACATATTCTTTACCCCTGATATCACATTTTTACCAGAAAGCCAAAGTTAATTTCAGGGAGACAATAACATTCTTTGTTGCCTAGTTTTAGATCACTGAATCTTTAAGCTGGAAGACAAGTGAGGGTTTTACTAATCCAATCCCCCATGCAAAGGGAGAATTTCTTTCAAGATATTGCTTACCAACAGTCATTGGTCTCCATTTGAAAAATTCAGGTGAGTCCTGGAACTTGCAAATTGGTAGAAATTTTCACCTATTGGTCCTAACTTGACCTTCTAGAGCAATACAACAAAGTGGACTCCATTCCTTTACAGCAGCCAATCAAATATTGATGTAAGAGAATTTTGAAGAAGGAGGTCAATTAAAATTGTGACTTTTATAAGGGTCAGAGAAATTTTGTCCTCTTTTTTCATATTAGAATGAGGAAAATTAGTGAATTTGAGAGGTGTCTTGAGGTGGGTCAATATTTCATGGGTTCTAAACTGAGTATAAATATTGAGGAATGAAACTTTACATCTTATTGATTTCTACAGAGTTCAAAGATCCAGACTCCATCACAACTTTGCTTTTGGTTTCCACAGTGCCTTAAATATTAATATTTGTTTTAATTAGCTTTAATTTCTTCTTCACATAGCAAAGTAGGCTTTAGGGCAAGTGATTTGGGGATAAAAGGTGATAAAAAAGAGTAAAAAATCATCATGAATAGTCTGTATATAGAGACTACCATTTCAAGAAGGAGTTAGGTGATTATAATTATTGCACTCCTTTTGTCTTTTGGAGCTCTGACAGGAAAAAGAGCAGGAAGAAAGCTTATGTCTTCTAGTGCCTGGATTTTATTTTCTTAGCGCTCAACAGTCTTGTCACTTGCTACTCTGTCTCTTCACATTGTTGACCTATTTTCCCTTCAATCCACAACATGGTAAGTCCCTGTTTCAATATTAATAAGTGTCAGGGTAGAGTAAAGATGGATATTGACTGTGAAGAGAAGCAATGTTAAATATTTTCTGACTCTTTTCTAGATACTCATGCTCAATACATATTTCTTGAATATTGTAATGGTAGTGATGGGTTACAAAGAGGTTATAGGATTTTTAGAAATTGGAAAACTACCACAATTACCTATTTGTGAATTATAGAATAAGGAAGGTGGAGGATTTTGTCATTTTTATTGAAGACTAAATGGCTAGAATTATTACACTCATGAAAGAATGTCCTATTTCAGTTGCTGAGTATGTTGAACTTTTAAAACTTTCTTGTTTATATTTACTTTTTAAAAAAATTACTTTATTTTTAATTTATATAATAAAACAAGCTATTCCATTACATATTATAATAAAAATGATTCCACATGAAACTACAAATCTACTATGTGCAACATACTATAGCTTTTCAAATATACAACAAAGTTATCATGTAAATTTCTTTTTTATTCTTTTTCTTCTGCCTTCACCCTTGAGATGTCCACCATTAGACACAAATAGATATATAGATATAGATAGATAGGTAAAATAATTCTATACACACTTATATTTTCAGTTCTTTCCTTGGAGGTAGATAGCATCTTTCTTCATGTGTCCTTTATAGTTAATTTGGATATTTACAATAATCAGAGGAATTTATCCATTTAGTCATTTTAAAAACAATATTGCTTTTACTATATACAGTGTTCTCTTGGTTCTGCTCATTTTGATATGAGATCTTTATCTGAGAAACTGTCTATAAATACCCCCTCCCCAATTTTCTGCTTTTCTTCTGATCTTAGCTACATTGATTTTATTTATATGAAAATTTTGTAATTTAATGTAATCAAAATTACACATTTTCCACATAACTTTGTTCCTTATCTCTTGTTTATCCAAAAATTGTTTACCTGTTCATAATTCTGATAAGCAATATGTTCCATGTTCCTCGAATTTTCTTCTAATATCTCTCTTTATATCTAGGTCATGTATCCATTTTAACTTTATCTTGGTAAATGGTGTAAGGTATTGGTCTATGCCCAGTTTCTGCCATACTGTTTTCCAGTTTTCCCAACAATTTTTACCAAATAATGAACTTTTATCCCAAAATCTTAAGTCTTTACAATTGTCAAATACAATTATTATGCTGCTGTAAATTGTATGTCTCCTCTATTCCATTGATGTAACTTTTAGTTTCTTAGTAGTACCAGAGAGCGTTGATAATTATTGTCTTATAATATAGTTTTAGATGGAGTACTGCTAAACCACATTCCTTTACATTTTTTTCCATTACTTCCTTTGATATTCTTGAATCTTTGTTCTTTCAAGTGAATTATTTTTTTCTAATTCAGTAAATTTTTGTAATTTAATTCACATGGCAATGAATTTATAAATCAGTTTGGGTAAAATTGTGATCTTGTTTATTATATTGGCCCTGCCTACCCATGAACAATTAATATTTCTTCAATTAGTTAAAGCTGAGTTTATTTTTATAAAAAGTTTTTTTTTATAATTTTTATATAGTTACTGTGTTTGTTTTTGGCAAATATACTCCCAGGTATATTAATCTGTCTAGATTTAGTTCAAATTGAGTATCTTTTACTATTTCTTCTTGCACAGTTTTTTGTGTGTGTTATATATGAATGTTGATGATTTATGTGAATTTACTTTATATTCTGCTGCTTGCTAAATTGAATTGTTTCAATTACTATTTTAGTTGAGTCCTTGGGATTTTTCAAGTATTTCATCATAAAGCTGCAAGAAGAGATAGTTTGTTTACCTCATTCTCAATTTTGATTTCTTCTATTTGTTTTTCTTCTCTTATTGTTATTGCTAGAATATCCAATATAATGTTGAATAACATTGGTGACAATGGGCATCCTTGTTTCACACCTGATCTTACTAGGAAGGCTTCTAGTTTATCCCCATTAAAAATAATGCTTGCTAATGGTTTTAGATAAATGTCTTTTGTATCAGTTTAAGGAAAAATCAATTTATACCAATACCTTCAAATATTTTTTAACAGAAATAAGTGTTGAACTCTATCAAAAACTTTTTCTGCATCTACTGATAAAAACTTATGATTTTTAAAAAATATATTAATATAATCAATTATGTTACTATTTTTCTTGTATTAAATAATTCCTACACTCCTGATAAAAATCCCACTTGACCATAATGTATAGTCTTTGTCATGTATTGCTGTAATCTTCATTGATGAAATTGGGCTACAATTTCTTTCTGTTTTACTCTTCCTGGTTTCGGTATCAGCATCATATATGTTTCATAAAATGAATTTGGTAGCCTCCCTTCTTTACATATTCTTCTACATAATTTATTTAATATTGCAATTAGCTGATCTTACAATGTTAAATAGAATTCAGCTGTAAATCTATGTGTACCTAGTGTTTTTCTCTTAGGGACCTCATTTATGGCCTGCTCAATTTCTTTTTCTGAAAGAGTTCTATTGAGATATTCTATTTCCTTTTTTTTGCTGATCTAGGTAATATATATATATATATATATATATATATATATATATATATATATATATATATATATATATATATATAGTAAATATCCTTCCATTTTTACTTAAAATGTTAAATTTATTGCCATATAATTGGGCAAAATAACTCCTTATAATTGCTTTGATTACATCTTCATTAGTGGTGTATTCACCCTTTTTATTTTTTATACCAATAATTGGTTTTCTTCGCTTTTTTAAAAAATCAAATAACCCAGTTTTTATCTTTTTCATTTGATTTTTCATAAAACTGACTTCTAATTTCACTCATTAATTCAATTGTTTTTACTCTCAACTTTATTAGTTTCTAAGATTTCCATTTTAGTGTTCATTTGGGGATTTTTAATTTGTTCTTTTTGTAGTTTTTTTTAATGAAATACTAAATTCTTTAGTCTGTCCTTTATTTTACTGATATAAGCATTTATAGATATAATTTTTCCTTTAACCACTGCTTTTGCTGTATGCCGTATATTTTAATATGTTGTCTCATTGTTGTCATTCTCTTCAATGAAATTATTGTTTTTATGATTTGTTCTTTAACCCACTCATTCTTTAAGATCAGGTTGTTTAATCTCCAATTAGTCTTTAATCTATGTTTCCATGGTCCCTTATTAAATGTAATTTTATTGCATTATGATTTGAAAAAGGACATTTTTAATATTTATGCTTTTATCTATAAAATTTTTACATCCTAACATATAGTCAATCTTCACAAAGGTACCATAAAACTCTGAGGAAAAGGTGTATTTCTTTCTATTTCCATTCAATTCTCTCCAGATACCAATCTTGTCTGCCTTATCTAAAATTCTATTCTATTTCTTTTTTGTTTGTTTGTTTTTGTTTTCTGCAGGGGAGAAGGCAGGGCAATTGGTTTTAAGTGACTTGCCCAAGGTCACACAGCTGTTAAATGTGTCAAGTGTCTGAGGCCAGATTTGACCTCAAGTCCTCCTGACTCCAGGGCCAGTGCTCTACACACTGTGCCACCTAGCTGCCCCTCTTTTCTATTTCTTAACTTCTTTCTTATCTATTTCCTGGTAAGATTAGTCTAGTTTTGAGAGGGGAAGATTAAAGTTCCCTACTATTATAGTACTACTATCTAGCTCTATTTATAATTCTTTTAACTTTTCTTTAAAAATTTGGACGCTATAGTAGTTGGTGCACATAGGTTCAGTATTAATATTGCTTCATTGTGTATGGTACCTTTTATTGAAATGTAGTTACCTGTTTATCTCTTTTAATAAAATCCCTTTTAGCCATGAATTTGCTGAGATCATAATTGCTACCCCTGCCTTTTTGCATCAGCTGAAGCATAATAAACTCTATTTCAACTCTCCATTTTAACCCTGTATGCCTCTCTCATTCTTAATTGTGTTTCCTTTAAACAACATTGTTGGATTCTGATTTTTAATTCATTCTGCTATCTGCTTCTTTTTTATGGGTTAGTTCATCCCATTCACATTCAAAGCTATACTTACTATTTGTGAATTTCCCTCCATCTTATTTTTACTCACTATTTTCCTTCTCAGTCTCTTTTTACTCTCTTCCCCTTACTTTATCTTCTCCCCTTACTCTTTTTTTATTTTGCCCACCATTCTAAAAGTCCCTTTCTTATCGTCACCCCTCAAGCTCCTAATCTTAATCTATACACCCTTCTAAAAGTCCCTCCCCCACCCTGTCACCTTTTCTCACCTCTATAAATTTAGAAACCTGCTAAACCTCTCGGGATATACACATTGTTTCCTCTTCAGCCCAGATGAGAGTAACTTTTCAACAATACCAGTCTTCAACCCCCACCTGCTTTCCCTATTTTTATGACATAATTGCTCCTTTTTTACTTTTACCTATTTAATTTTGTTTTTTGAGAATAACCTCATTGTATATAACCCAGCCCCAACCTTTCTTTCAAATTGCCCTAGTAATGACAATTTTAAAAATACTGATAGCATTTTCATATATCATAAGTAAAATGACCTTAATGAGTACCTTATATTTAGTTTTTAATGTTTTCCTTTTGTTTCTTCAGCATCTTTTATATTCAATTTTCCATTGAGTTCTGGTCTTTTTGTTACAAATACCTGAAAGTCATTCAGTTTGTCAAATATCTTTTTTTCCCATTCAAGATTATACTCCACTTTGCTGGGTAAGGTATTCTTGGTTATAACCCCTGCTCCTTTGCTCCTTGAAATATATTGCCCACCACATGCAATATTCATATTACAAGAGAGAATAAAAGCTTATCTTTGAACTTCTGTAGTCCTTTAAGCAAGCATGCTTCTAATCTATGCAAAATTTATTGTAATATATTGTTTTTAACGTCCTCAAAATATATATTTATTATATAATGTCCATTGGAAGGCTTCTCTAGTTCACCATCATTTGCAGTAGCATGTCAGAATCCATGACATAAAATGAAAGCCAGTGTTATAAAACTTGAATATTTTAAGAGTTTTTGATATCATTAGCATTGTTATAATGTGCATAACTTTGTTGAAGGAGAAATGAACCCAGGGATGTAGAAATCCCAGACCAAACTTCCCAAGGCAAGGCCACCTGGAATGAATTCACAGACCCAAGCATTCTTTAAGTCAAGGAGGCAAAGATTGATTACACTTTACATAAATAAAACGGGCAAAAGTTCTTAGGGAACCTGCACCAATACAGGGCTACAGGGAAAGTTAAAGTATAAAATTCAGGGATGAATCCTGTCAATTAGGTATTTTGGGGTGGGATTAAGGAGCTGTTTAACCATGATTAAGGGGTGGTCAGTTCTTAAAGGAGTATATACTTTTTGTATCTACTGTGCAGGTATCTTACCCAGAGTGCACTGGGAAAGATCCCTTGGTGGGGGGAGAAGGGGCTACCTATGGGGTAGTTTTGCCTGTGAAATGTCACTAAGTCACCAAAAGTTCACGGCTGACTGGGAATATCCAGGTGGACTCTATCACATGTCTTGTTATACAAGATTAATGTAAGGGAGTATACATTTGACTATGTCTCGGATGTGTGTTAGACTCAGTGTACAGCCAATTATCAGCATCCTGAATCAATCTATAACTGGGCATAGCTGCTTACTGAGGAAGATGCAGAGATAACTTTGGGGCATGCTGCCCTTTAGCTAGAGAGAGGTACTGCTAGAGCCAATGCTTTGAAGCTAGGGAAAGATGTGATTTTAGAACTGGAGTTCAGGCACAGGCACCCAAGCAGAGGCTAAGGGGAAATGTGATGTTAGACTTAGGGTCCAAGCACAAGCACCCCATCAACTTCACTCTCAGTATAATTTCTTTAAGACTTTCTCTGACCAAAAATTAAGGCATCCTTCAGGCCACCCAGTAATTAGCTTTTACAAACTTAACTGTGATGGTTTGTGAATCACAAGTATAGAATCCATTGCCAAATCGGTGCTCAAAGTTTTCCTGCTTGATAGAACCAGCCAGATTGCTATTGTGATTGACTAGTATAGCCTTTTTGAGTCCAGCATCATATATACATATATATATATATATATATATATATATATATATATATATATATTCAAGTAGAAGAGCTGTATAGTTACTCGACTGAAATGTTGAGTTTTTAACTGAATCCATTTTAACTTTACTACCATATTCAAATTCCAGAAGGGAGCTCTTAATTCTATTTTCTACATGAATTAAAATATTTAAGCCATTAGCGGGTCCAGAATTGAAACCATCAGCCTTCTTCCAATGAATCTTAGTGAAATTTTCTCTTTTTTCACTAGTAAGAAAAAAAAACTAGCAATAGGTGGTTTATAATGTTTTGTTTTTGTTTTTGTTTTTTGTCTAGCCAGATAAAAGGCAGAGTGGATCAAGTATTGAGCTCAGAGTCAAGATACTCTGGTTTTGAATTCTGACACAAACACTTACTATGTGATAAGAGGTAAATCACCTTTTTGGGTCTCAGTTCTGTATCCACAAAATAGGGATAATAATATAACTTATCTTCTAGGAGTGTTGTGAGAATCAAATGAGATAACATTGCAAATTTTCAATAAATATTACTTATTTTAATTACTATTATCTTGCCAAAGATTTTGACAAAATAGTTTGATCAGCTTTGAATTTTCACCAGAGGATATCAAATGAGATGAATTACAAAAAGTTAAAATACCTCAGATAGTTTAAAATAACATTTCCTCCCAGGCGTAATACCTTTTACTGTCACTAAAGCAAAAAGCATTGCTCTGTTATGTTACCTTTCGTAATGTCACGTAGTTATAGGATTTCTTGTACTTCTAGATTTTTCATTTTTTATCTAAAAGAGTAATGAAATTAGGCCCTCATTGATGTTATTTCCATTGTCATTCTACTTCATCACAGTGAGAAAGCATCTTAGTATCAGATAGTGTTTCTTTCTCTGTGTTCAGGGACCATTCCCATCCACAAGATGACAGCAATTGGTTTTTTTCTCCTACTGGATTCTACATCAACAACATCTGACAATTTGCACATATTTGGCTTCTCTCAAATTAAACCTATTTAATTTATATTGGCAAAATGAGTTCTTATGAGATTGATGAGAAGTTGTCCAGTGGGAGAAAATGAAAGGTTAGGAAAATGTGCTTAGATGCAACTGTTAGCTACCTCTCAAAACAAAAATTATGTGACCCATCATCATCAAAGTGACCTAGATTTTTAAGAACTTTGACCTATTCATAATGCCTAATAACAGAATCATCCATTGCCAATTAACCTTGGGCTCAGAGGGACAGCATTAATAATAATTGTATTTTGTTGACTAAAATGTTAGAGGAAGGTCTAAGTCAGACTTTATTAATGGATGGCAGCAATAATGCATCCTTGATTCTTTCCACCTCTGACCCAGACCAATTGTTCTAAAGAGCTTGAAATACCACTTCTTCTCAATGAAGACTTGAGGGAAACCACAACAACTGGAATAATTTCCTTTCCTAAGATAATATAATACTTTATCTTCCCCTCACAGGATACATAACCTCTTCTTACACTATTAGAGTTTACATAGTACTTCTGTATCCTTGTGTAGCTGCACACATAAGTAGTGTCTGTACTACCAGACCATTTTTAAAGTTTAACTTTGGGAAGGGCAACAATGATATTGCAGATCAAAATAGTCTATAAATTTATATGTAGGAAAGCAAGTTAATGAATCAATAGAAGTACTTCTTTCTGGTTTCCACCTCCTTTCTGCCCTCTTCCCCAATGTTAAAAATGAAGGTTTGATAAAGATCAGCAGATATTTGTTTTATGGGATTGAGTGGAAGTGAACTAAATTATGCAATTTAATATCTTTTTTCCAATTTCTTTGTTTTCATCATAAGGTTATGGAGAACAACCAGACGACAGTGACAGATTTCATTCTGCTGGGATTTCTTGTTAGCCCTAAGATGCACCTAGTTCTCTTTGGGCTCTTCTTCCTACTCTACACCTTCACTCTGCTGGGAAATGGAGTCATCCTGGGGCTGATTTGTCTTGACTTCCGACTCCACACTCCCATGTACTTCTTCCTTTCACAACTGGCTATTGTTGACATCTCTTATGCCTCAAACACAGTCCCCCAAATGCTGGCAAATCTTCTAGACCCAGCGAAGCCCATCTCCTTTGCAGGTTGCATAATTCAAACCTATCTATTTTTGATTTTTGCCCACACTGAATGTCTTCTGCTGGTAATGATGAGCTATGACCGTTATGTGGCAATCTGCCATCCTCTCAGATACACTCTCATCATGAACTGGAGAGTGTGTATTACACTTGCTATCACATCCTGGGTAATTGGATCCCTCTTGGCACTGGTCCATGTGCTTCTGCTCCTTAGGCTGCCCTTCTGTGGTCCTCGGGAAATCAACCACTTCTTCTGTGAGATCCTATCTGTCTTGAAACTTGCCTGTGCAGACATATGGCTCAACAAATTGGTCATCTTCATTGCATGTGTGTTTATCGTAGTTGGACCCCTATGCTTAGTTCTAATCTCCTACATACATATCCTCAGTGCTATCTTGAGAATCCAGTCAGGGGAAGGAAGAATGAAAGCCTTCTCCACCTGCTCCTCCCACCTCTGTGTGGTTGGGCTTTTCTTTGGTAGTGCCATCATCACTTACATGGTCCCTAACTCAAGGAATTCTGAGGAGCAGCAGAAAATTATTTTGTTATTTTACAGCTTCCTTAATCCTACTCTAAATCCTTTGATCTATAGCCTGAGAAATGCAGAGGTAAAGAGGGCCCTAAGGAGATTGCTTAGGAAGAAGAGACAAGGTTAAGGGATTGAATGGAACTTTCTTTTTATGGAAGAAGATAATGGGATCGTATCTTTAGAGTTCATAGCAAGTTGAGAAGTGCCATGAGCTCAAATAAACCTATTTCCCCTTTATTTTTATCCAGAATTCTCATGATCCTTTTTTCTACCTATGTCCCCTTCTGGAGCACTTTCATGGATCTGAACCTCTTATCTTGCCTCTACATTCCCCTTCTTTCTGTGACATGCCTCCATACTTCCTATGATCCCATTGAAAAACTTTTTTCTTTGTCCTAACTGATCAGACCCTACATATCAGTGCAATGTAGGGAAACTAACAAATCAAAAACACTAATGATTCTTATTAAAATTAATTTTGATATAATTTGCTTTTATGTTATATTTACTTCTGAATATATCCTTCTCTTCCCTATTCTAAGAGCCTGCATATGTTACAAAGAATAAAAACTGAAGGAAAAAAAGTAATTCAGCAAGATTAACTGACACTTGTGACAAGGCTGACAGCATCTGCCATGTTCTATATACATATCCTTATATACACGTACCAAAATCTTCAAATCATGCAAAGAAACTTTTCTTTTTAAATTTCTTCTCTGAGAACCACTTTGACCATTTACTCATTCATTCAGTCAGTGAATATTATGAAGTACTTACTATACCAATTACTATGCTAAGCACTGTGGATACCTGCAAAGGAAAATCAGGATTCCTACCATCAAGGAGCTGACATTTACTAGAGAAGACAATTTTCAAGCAGCTCTTTTATGTGCAGTGTAAATGGAAGGTAATCTCAGGGTGTTGCCACTAGATTTGGAGACTATCAGGGAGGACCACTGGTAGAGGGTGTGATTCTAGCTGAGACTTAAAGAATGCCAGTGAAGTCAAGAGTAGGGAAGGACAGAGAACATTTAGGCATGGGAAAATGCCAGTAGAAAGACATGGAGTCAGGAGATGGGGTGTTGTACACAAGAATAGCAAGGACAGTAGATTTGAATAATAGATTCCACAAAGGAAAATAAAGTATAAGAAGACTGTATAGCCTGTAGTTGTGTTTCTATTGTTCTTTTCATTATAATTAGTGTATAATTTTTTTCCTTATTCTGTTAACTTAATTTTGCTTCAATTTGCACGTCTTTTCATGTTCTTCTACATTCTTCATATTCATAGTTTCTTACATTGCAGTAGTATGCTATATTCCTGTGCAAAATTTGTATAGATATTCTACATTTGATTTGTTTTTAGTTCTTTGCTTCTACCAAAGATACAGCTATAAGTATTCAGGTACCTATGGGATCTTTCTGTTTGTTTTGTTAGTTAGTTAGTTTGTTTGTTTTGGGGATATATTCTTAGTAGTGAGATATCTGAGTTCAAAGACATGGATACTTTACTTTCTTAACGTAATTCCCATTTGTTTTGGAATGGTTGGATCAATCCATAGTTACACTAACAATGACTCTCCACAATGCCTTCTACATTGTCTGTTCCCTTCATCTTTGACATGTTTGCCAATTTGCTTGGTATGAGATTAAAAAGCAGAATTTTTCACATTTTTCTTTTAATGATGATATTATTATCATATTTCATTGGTGATATGAAAGAATCTTATAAATGGTTAATGGTTTGTTACATTTTTAAATTTTGTATTGCTTTAATTAAAAAATATTTTCCTACTTCTAATGTCTCTCTGTCCCACTGAAAAAAAGGGACAAATGCCTGTTACAAACATGTGTAGTCAATAAAAACAAATTTGCACGAAGGCCGTATCCAAAATATATGTCTTATTCTTCACCCTCAGTCTCCCATTTTCTACCAGGAGGTGGGCAGCATTTTTCTAGTTGTTCCTTCAGAATAATTGCTACTTATTGTATTGACCAGAATTTTATGTTTTCACAAAGGTCATTTTCTTTACAGTGTCACATAAATTCTTCTCATGGTTCTGCTCACATTGTTTTGCAAAAGTCCATAGCAGTTTAATCAGGTTTTTTCTCAAAAATAATTTTTTATAATTTCTTACAGCAAAATGACATTTGAAAGCATTCATATACCTCAATTTGTTAATCTGTTTAGCCATTCCCAAATTGATGAGCATCCATAGGTTCCTAAAGTGGGTGATACCACCCCCTGAAGGGTGCTGGAATGATCTGGGGGGAGCAGTAGTAGCCTTGGGTGCAATTGGGGGGAGGGTGGTTTTGAATAAAAATAAGTGGGCTATGGAAGCATAAGGAAAGAACAGAAGAGAATTTTGAAAAAACATTTGTACATGTTTCATCTGTTGTGCAACAGAATTAAAGTGGTAGTGATTACATTATTTTCCAAATAAACATACAAAATGTGAGCTATAACTGATCAATGCTAAAGTCTACCTGAAGGCCTTAACAAGCAAGTTTTGGTGAGAGTATTGCACGTTGTCGGGCAGTCCAGCATGTATTGACAGGAATATGTGCTTGTAATGACTCATTTACACAATGATACTGTCTCTGTCTCTCTGTCTGTCTCTGTCTCTCTCTCTGTCTCTCTCTCTCTGTCTGTCTGTCTGTCTGTCTCTCTCTCTGTATATGCATGTGTATATATATGTAAAATCTCCCCTTCATCTACCCTAATACTGAGGTCTCATGAATTATACACATCATCTTTCCATCTATGAATGTAAACAAAACAGTTCAACTTTAGTAAGTCCCTTATGATTTCTATTTCTTGTTTGCCTTTTCATGCTTCTTTTACTCTCATTTGAATTTTCCATATATTTCTCCAGTATTATTTCAATATCATTTTGTCTGATAAGTTTCCTATTGATAAAGACTCATCTAAATAAGGTCAAATATTTGATAGAAAATTTCCTTGTGTATTTATTATTTATTTTTCATGTGGCTTACAAAAGTATCAATGTTGTTCCATTCATGAAACTGTTGTTGATTTTAATTCACCATTTTATCATTTTTTTGCCTCATTTTAGCCAATAAGATTTGTCATAGAGGATTTTTACTGACTGACATGTTTATTGCAGCTACTTCCCCTGCAACTATTCTCTTCCTCTCATGTAAGTCTAATCTCTTTTGAGATTCTTATATTGTCCACCTTCTCTCCATCCTTTTAATTTTCCAGTGTCTCTATCTTTATTCTTTCAGATAATATTTATTACCTATGTCTTTGTGTAATTTCTCTTATGGTATCTCTTTTCTTGTTCTGAACATCAACTGTGTAACCTGTTGTTACATCGATGCCAAAGGTTTAAAAATTTTTTATTGATATATTTGGATTTTACATCAGTTTTTAAATCCCTTTAAATTTAAATTACTTAACATTTCATAATACTATATCTTAAAACAAAGGATAGAATAGGTGTCCAAGAAAAACATATGTGGACTTATATGGTACTTTGTGATTTATTACCAAATCTGCCATTAACAACTACATTTACATTATCATTAATCTAACATCCAAGCCATTTCCAGCTGAGAGAGGACGTTCTAAACTGCAACAGTCCCCTCGTACTTTTTGACATGAAACTTTACCCCAATTTGAGGTAACATTTACAGGAATCTTGAATAATTATTTCTTTTTGTCAATGATATTTAAATATAAATAATATTTTCTTTTTCTCCAATTACATGTAAAATAATTCTCAATCATTTTAGAGGTTTTTTTTTAAGTTCTGAATTTGAAATTGCAACCCTCCCTTCCTTACATCCATCCATAGCAGTAACACTTGGATTACGACTAAAGTTGTTGGATAAGAACATGGGTCAAAATATGAACTCTGCTTAGCAGATAGGGGAATGGAAAACTTTATCATGGTGAGAGATGCTGAGGGAGGGAATAGAATTGACAGGTTAAGGACTTAGAAAATAAATGAGAAAGAACTCAGCTCTTTCTATCTAATTGGCATACAATTTCTCCTGAATAGATATCACTAAGATTGTTACTGACTTTTCAATAGATACAAGGTCAGAGGCCAGGGAAAGGAACTTAATGGACTACAAGGTCTTTCTGTGGTCATAGTTCACAGCACTCATTGTCATGCACTGTTTCTTTGTTACCTACTGAGTTGACTGATTTATTAATTGGATTCATAAAAAATAATTAATCTACAGTTGAAGTGGCATAGCAAAGAGAATACTGGATCTAATCAGGACACATGGTGCAAGTCCCAGATCTGCTGTTTATTACCAACATAAGTTCAGGCAAGATTCTTTCAACTTTCTCATCCTCACTTTTTCCATCTGTGAAATAAAAGGATCTGAACCAATCTCTTATGTCCCTTCCAGAACTAAATTGGAGGATCTTACATTATAAAATACATAGAAAAATATTAAATAGATACTTAATAATACAAAGCACTGAAGCCATTGAGCTTTCTAAGATTTGTACCCTAGAGAGATCGCAAATTCTATATCCTATGATTCTAGATAGGAGGAGTCAGGAACAATCATTAGAGGTGGACCCAGGCTTTAGAGAGATCTAATCCTCCCTTGAGAATCACAACTCAGAGTATATCTAAACTGCAGAATTGGGAATGTTTCCAATGGGAAACCTACTGTTTGTGTCCCAACTGAAAGTCAAGTGATAGAATCTAATAAGCCCCATTGGGATGTATAGTTCTTTGGACTCCCCATCCTGGCTGCAAAATCACTTGAATCACATAGGACTGTTGCTATTGCTACTGATAACATATGAGCTATACCTTCCCTCAACTAAAAATTCTAAGGGGCTGGTGGTATGAGGTAATATATATATATATGCATTCACAGATGCATAACTAGGCCAAGTATTTTCAGATTATAAATTTGTAACATGAGTCTTCCTCTCTCCTGGAATTTAGCCCCCAGGGTTTTATGAAAGACAAACCATCTTAAATTTTCCTCATATAGAATTACTTTGCTTCTCTGTAAGGAGGAGGCTGGTGTTTTGGAAGTTTTATGGTGTTCCATCTTCACTGAATCCTTAGGAGTCAAAGTCAGAGCTAAGCAAAGAGGAAATCCTTTGCCGGGATAGGCAGGGATAACTTCCTCAAGCTGAACAAGAAGCCACAGAGAGCAGATTTGAATCTCATCCTGAGGATCCTAGAGATAATCAAAGCTTTAATCCCATCTCAAAGACCACCTCCCTAGAACTTGCTCCAGGTTCCAGTATAGCCTCCATATGAGCATACCCAGGTAGCCTTCTAGCACTTGGCTATGAGTTATGAGCAAAAAATTTCTACCATCTAATTTTATGTAGACTATGTCTTTTGTTCTCATACTTTTTTATATACTGATAAAAGGCAGTTTTTGCTCCTTAATGACTTTAGGTAAGAAGATGGCTCAAGTAAAATTTATTTGTAAAGATTCCGTATAAAAAAGGTGGTCAAGGAGCTCAAGTGTTTCTATTACTTGACTGATTTTTAATTTTAACAGGTGAGAAATGTCTTTTGAAAATTCTGCAATGTGATTTTGAAAGATGGGTTCAGAATGATTTATTTGTAAAAGACCATAGGAGAATAAGGAATCCGTGATTTCTTTGGGAAATATTGAGAAAGAAGAATTATATTTCCTGTAAGAAAAAGGCCTATTGTTTAAAGTTGACATATATAAATCTATTGATTAACTAATAAGGATTTTGATTACCTGCTAGGTTCCAGGAACTTTTATAATTATTGGGGATATGCAAGCAAAATGCTTAGCTTTCTCTACTCTCCTTTTTTTCTTTTTTTTTGCAGTGGGGAAGACAATCATTGTCTTATAATATAGTTTAAGATTGGATACTCCTAAACCTCTTACCTTTACATTTTTTTCATTATTTCCTTTGATATTCATGACTCTTTGTTCTTTCAAGTGAATTGTTATTTTTTTTCTAATTCAGTAAAAAAAACTTTTGTAATTTAATTCACATGGCATTGAACATATAAATTAAGAAATTATGTTGTGGACAATTGTGTTTTTTCATTATATTGACCCTGCCTACCCATGAACAATTAATATTTCTCCAGTTATTTAAATTTGATTTTATTTGAATAAAAAGCTTTTAATATTTTTATATAGTTCCTGAGTTTTTTTTTGCAAGTATAATCCCAAGTATATTAAATTGTCTAGAGATGTTTAAATGGGGTATCTTTTACTATTTCTTCTTGCACAGTCTTTTTCTTTTATATACAAATGCCAATGATCTATGTGGATTTACTTTATGTTTTGCTACTTTGCTAAAATTATTAATTATTTCAATTACCTTTTTCATTGAGTCTTTGGAATTTTCAAAGTATGTCATCAGAAAGCTGAAAAAATGATAGTTTGATTACCTCATTCTCTATTCTGATTTCTTCTATTTGTTTTTCTTCTCTCATTGCTATGGTTGGATATCCAAGGTAATATTGAATAATATTGGCGAAACGTGGCATCCTAGTTTCACACCTGATCTTACTGGGAAGGCTTCTAGTTAATCCCCATTACAATAAAGCTTGCTGATGGTTTTAAATAAATGCTTTTTATCAATTTAAGGAAAATTCCATTTATACCGATACATTTAAGTATATTTAATAGAAATGTGTTGAGCTTTATCAAAAGCTTTTTCTACATCAATTGATAAAACCCTATGATTTAAAAAATACTTTTATTATTGATGTAATCAATTATGTAAGTACTTTTCCTTATGATAAATCATCCCTACATTTCTGGTATAAATACCACCTCACCATAATGTAAAATCTTTGTAATGTATTGCTGTAACATTTTACCTAGTATTTTTGCATCCATATTAATTAATGACATTGGTTTACAATTTTTTTCTGTTTCTAGTCATTCTGGTTTAGGTATCAGTATCATATATGTTCCATAAAAGGAGTTTGGTTGGATTCCTTCTTTACCTATTATTCCATGTAACATATTTAATATTGGAAGGCTGAATAGAATTCACTTGTAAATCTATCTTTCTCAGTGCTTTTCTCTTAGGAAGCTCATTTATGTCCTGCTCAATCCAGCTTTCTGAAAGAGTTCTTTTTAGATGTTCTATTTTGTCATCTGTTAATCTGGGCAATAGATAGATAGATAGAGAGAGAGAGAGAGAGAGAGAGAGAGAGAGAGAGAGAGAGAGAGAGAGAGATGATACAGATATGAAGATATAGATATACAGATATATATATAGATAGATAGATATATGTAAATATTTTTCCATTTTACTTAAATTATTAAATTTATTGGCATGTAATTGAGGAAAATAACTCCTTATAATTGCTTTGATTACATCTTCATTAGTGGTATATTCACCCTTTTCACTTTTATACCAATGAAATGGTTTGCTTCTCTCTTTTTTAAAATAAAATTAACCAATTTTTATCTATTTCATTTGTTTTTTCACAAAAATAACTTCTAGTTTTATTTATTAATTCAATTGTTTTTACTGTCAATTTTATTAATTTCTAGGATTTCCAATTTAACATTCATTTAGGCATATTTAACTTGTTCTTTATCTAGTTTTTTTTAATTGCATAGTCACTTCATTAGTCTCTTCTTCATTTTTTTTGATGTAAGCATTTAGAGATATAAACTTTCCTTTAACCACTGCCTTTGCTGTGTCCCATACACTTTAATATGTTTTCTCATTATTGTCATTTTCTTTAATGAAATTATTGATTGGGTCTATGATTTGTCCCTTAACCCACTCATTCTTCAAGATCAGATAGTTTCATCTCCAATTAGTCTTTAATATATGTTTCCATGGCCCTTATTAAATATAATGTTTATTGCATTATGATCTGAAAAAGGATACTTTTAACATTTCTGCTTTTATCAATAAATGTTTTACAAATGAGCACATGGTCAGTCTTTGCAAAGGTACCATAAAACCCTGAGGAAAAGGTGTATTCCTTTCTATTTTCATTTAAATCTATTCCATTCAATATCTATCATATCTAGCTTATCTTAAATTCTATTCTCTTTCTTAAATGCTTTCTCATTTATTTTCTGGTTATATTTATATAGTTCTGAGAGGGAAAGATTAAAGTCCCCTACTATTATATTACTACTATGTACCTCCACCTACAATTCATTTAACATTTCTTTTAAAAATTTAGGTGCTGTAGTATTTGGTGCACATAGGCTCAGTATTAATATTGCTTCATTGTGGATGGTAACTTTTATCAAAATGTAGTTACCTGTTTTTCTCTTTTAATAAAATCCCTTTTAGCCATGAATTTGCTGAGATCATAATTGCTACTCCTGCCTTTTTGCATCAGCTGAAGCATAATGAATTCTGTTTAAACTCTCCGTTTTGACTTTTTTATACATTTCTCATTCTTAATTGTGTTTCTTATAAACAACATTGTTGGATTCTGATTTTTAATCCATTCTACTATCTGCTTCTGTTTTATGGGTTTGTTCATCTCATTCACATTCAAAGTTAGAATTACTATTTTTGAATTTTCTTCCATCTTATTTTTGCTCACTATTTTCCTTCATAGGTTCTTTTCATTCTATTCCTGTTACCTTATCTTCTCCCCTTACTTTTTTCATTTTGCCCATCCCTCTAATGTCCGTTTCTCATCTTCATCCCTCAAGCTCCTAATCTTATTCTGGACACCTTTCTAAAAGTCCCTCCCCTGCCTTGTCTCCCTTTCTCACTTCTCAATAAGTTCAGAAAACTGCTAAACCTCTCCAGATGTACGTTTCCTCTTCAACCTAGATGAAAAAACATTTCAACATTACCAGCCCTCCACCCCCACCTACTTTCTCTGTATTAGTTCTTCCTTTCATGATCCATTTTTATGAGATAATTGCTCCTTTTTACTTTTACCTACCCAATTTTTTTTATAAATTTCTTTATTTATTTTTGGTTTACCACACACGGTTCTACATAGTTTTGAGTTCCAGATTTTCTCCCCTCCCTCCCCCCTCCCTCCCCAAGACGGCATGGAGTCTCATATAACTGTCATGAATGACTTTGCATTGAATTAATTTATGCACTAGTCAAGTCATGGAGAAGAATTTTGACCAATGGAATGTATTTGAGTCATATTGGCAAAGTCAGTGCTTATGAGATTGATGAGAAGTTGTCCACTGGGAGAAAATGAAAAGTTAGGAAAATGTGGTAAGATGCAACTATTGGCTGCCTCTCAAAACAAAAATTATGTGATCCATCATCTTCAAAGTGACCTAAAATTTTAAGAACTTTGACCTACTCTTAAAGCATAATAACAGAATCATTCATTGTCAACTAACCTTGGCTCACAAGGACAGGATTAATAGTAAATATATTTTGTTGACCATAATGTTAGAGGCAGATGTACTCTTTCTGCCTCTGACCCAGACCAATTGTTCTCAAGAGCTTGAAATACCACTTCTCAATGAAGACTTGGGGGAAACCACAACTGGAATAATTTCCTTTCCTAAGATAATGTGATACTATATCTTCCACTCACAGGAGTCATAACCACTTCTTACACTATGAGTACATAGTACTTCTATATCCTTGTGTGGCTGCACACATAAGTAGTTTCCTGCATTACCAGACCATTTTTAAAGTTTAACTTTGGGAAGAGAAACGGTTATATAGCTGATCAAAATATTCTATGAACTTATTTGTAAGAAGGCAAGTTAAAAAAATCATTAGGACTGCATCTTACTGGTTTTGGCCTTCTTCCCTCTGCCCTTTTCCCCAATTTGAAAAAAAGGATTAAAAGATTAACAGATATTTGTTGCATTTTAATATCTTACTCCAATGTCTTTGTTTTCATCATAGGGTTATAGAGAACAACCAGACCACGGTGACAGATTTCATTCTGCTGGGATTTCTTGTTAGCCCTAAGATGCACCTAGTTCTCTTTGGGATCTTCTTCCTACTCTATACCTTCACTCTGCTCAGAAATGGAGTCATCCTGGGGCTGATTTGTCTTGACTCCCAACTCCACACTCCCATGTACTTCTTCCTTTCACAACTGGCCATTGTTGACATCTCTTATGCCTCAAACACAGTCCCCAAAATGCTGGCAAATCTCCTGGATCCAGCCAAACCCATCTCCTTTGCAGGTTGCATCATGCAGACATATCTATTTATGACATTTGGCCACATTGAATGTCTTCTGCTGGTAATGATGAGCTATGACTGGTTTGTGGCAATCTGCCATCCACTCAGATACAAAGTCATTATGAGCTGGGGAGTGTGTATTACACTGGCTATCATATCCTGGGCATTTGGATCCCTCCTGGCATTGGTCCATGTGCTTCTGCTCCTTAGGCTGCCCTTCTGTGGGCCTCGGGAAATAAACCACTTCTTCTGTGAAGTTCTATCTGTCCTGAAACTTGCCTGTGCAGACATATGGCTCAACAAATTGGTCATCTTTGTTGCTTCTCTGTTTGTCTTCGTTGGACCCCTCTGCTTAGTCCTAATCTCCTACACAGGTATCCTTGGTGCTATCTTGAGAATCCAGTCAGGGGAAGGACAAAAGAAAGCCTTCTCTACATGCTCCTCCCACCTCTGTGTGGTTGGGCTTTTCTTTGGTAATGCCATCATCACTTACATGGCCTCTGACTCCAGGAACTCTGAGGAGCAGCAGAAAATTCTTTTCTTATTTTACATCTTCTTTAATCCTACCCTAAATCCTTTGATCTATAGCCTGAGAAATGCAGAGGTAAAGGGAGCTCTTAGGAGATTGCTTAGGAAGAGAGACAAGGTTAATAGATCAAATGGAGCTTTCTTTTTATGGAGGATGGGGAAAGAATGGTGCCTTTGGAGTGCATAACAAATTGACAAGTGCCATGAAATGAAAATCAACCTTTTTCCCCTCTATTTTTTCGCAAAATTGTCATACTCCCTTTTTCTACCTATGATCCTTCCTGGAGCACTTCCATGGGTCTGAATGTTTTTATTTTTGCTCTCTCTGTGACATGCCTCCATACTTTGTATGATCCCACAAAACACTTTTTGCTATGTCCTACCTGCTCATACTCTGCATGTCAGTGCAGTTCAGGGAAACTAATCAGATGCACTAATCACTTTTATTAAAATCAACTTTGGCACAATTTACTTTTATATTATATTTACCTCTAAATATATCCCCCTCTTTCCAATTATCAGAGTCATTATGTGTTACAAAGAATAAAAATTGAATGAAAAAAGTAATTCAACAAGATTAACTGACACCTCTGACAAGGCTGAGAGTATCTGCCATGTTTATATCCATATCCTAATCCACAAGCATTGAAATCTTCAAATCAGACTGAGAAGCTTTCTTTCATTTCTTCTCTGGAAAACACTTTGACAATTCATTCATTCATTCAACCAGTGAATAAGTATTTTTAATTACTTACTGTGTACCAATTACTATGCTAGGCATTGGGGAAACATGGAAAGTCAAATCAGGATTCTTACCATCGAGGAGATGACATTTAATAGAGAAGACAATTTTTAAACAACTATTTACATTCAATTTATGTTCAGTGTAAATGGAAGGTAATCTCAGGGAGAGGGCACTAGATTTAGAGACTATTGGGAAAGACCACTGGTAGAGGGTGTGATTTTTAGCTGACACTTAAAAAATGCCAGTGACATCAAGAGTAAGTGAGGATAGAGAACATTTAGGCTTGGGAAAATTTCAGTAGAAAGATATGAAGTCAGGACATGGAGTATCATGTGCAAGAATAGCAAGGAGGACAATGGATTTGAATCACAAATTACACAAAGGGGAATCAAGTACAAGAAGACTGTACAGCATTTAGTTATGTTTCTATTCTTTTTGTTGTAATATGTACTTTTTTCTTGATTCTGTTAATTTTGCTTTAGTTTGTATTTCTTCTCATGTTCTACATTCTTCATATTCTTAATTTCTTACAGTGAAGTACTAGGCTATTACATTCAAGTACAAAAATTTGTGTAGACAGTCTACAATTGCTTCACTTCTTTGCTTCTACAAAAGGTGCAGCTGTAAGTATTTGGGTTCCTATGGGATCTTTCCTTTTTTTATCTTTTGGGGGATATATTCCTTATAGTGCGATTTCTGAATTCAAAGATGTATACTTTAGTTACTTTCTTAACATAATTCCTATTTGCTTTTTCAATTGGTTAGATTAATCCACAGTTACACTAACAATATTTCTCTACAATGTCTTCAACATTGTCTGTTCTTTGATTGAGTTTGCCCTTGTCTGAATAGAGTCTTTGATTGAATCAAGAGTCTTTCATGACCTGCTTAAGTCACAAGAAAGCCTAAGTCACATGAGTTTGAATTACATGGTTATGATGCCCTCTGACCCTGAAGAAGTATATATATAGTCAAAGGTTAGCATTTTGCTTTGGGGTTCCCTCATTGGAAGAGTGTTCATGTAATTTTGCCAGATGAAACTGGGTAGCCATTAAGAAGCACCCCGGCTTTGAAAACACAGATTTTTTTGTTTCTCTCT
The DNA here is from genome assembly GCF_011100635.1 of Trichosurus vulpecula. Taxonomy (NCBI): domain Eukaryota; kingdom Metazoa; phylum Chordata; class Mammalia; order Diprotodontia; family Phalangeridae; genus Trichosurus; species Trichosurus vulpecula. The sequence continues at coordinate 102,440,822 of NC_050577.1, read as the reverse complement.
CTGGTAACGAAGTATATATTGCTATGGTCAGACAGTTAGAAGCCTGTTTGTTGATTTATGTTATTTTCTCTATTTGTAATTTTTTTGTATCTGCTCTGAAGTTCAATGTGCTGACTTTTTCCCTGAACTAAGTGAATGATATATGTATGTTTAACTAAAATAAGATTGTTAACCTCTTAAAGTGGCTTTTTTCAGAAAAGCAAATCAAAGAACCTGTTCTAGGAGCCCTCTTGTGTGCTGGTGTGTAGTAGCAATTTAGATTTGAAGATCTTTCCCACCCCACCAATTAATGTCATGTGACCTGCTTATGTCAAGGGAAGCCTAACTCACATGTGGTTGGAGGAGCTTCCTGACAGGAAAAGGAACTTATGTCACAGGAAATGCAGAGAGAGAGAGAGAGAGAGAGAGAGAGAGAGAGAGAGAGAGAGAGAGAAGCACTTATGGCTGACAATACCTGCTAATGGCCACCCTTGTGATGGTTAGGACTAAACAAGCTGACTTTGCTGTACTGTGAGTTTGTTTTAGGGAAAATCCTAGCAGCGGGTAAGAGAGGTTTTAGCATGGCAAGGCTGCAGGCTGTGATATGGTGTTTTAAGTTATTTGCTGTTATGATAGAGTTGGCTGCCTGGCTGCGGGAGCTGAACATTTGGTTATGGGATATGATTCTCTGGTGTCTGAATAAATGTTATACTTCTTTTACCTTCTATATGAAGAATCTCTCATACTTTGCAATACAGAAATACATAGGTATATTCACGATTATTGTTGACATATTTATTGCCTTACTGATACATGGTATTATTGGCCTTACACCTCCACAGTAGCTTGAAGTAACATTGTTTATCAGTCTTAGTTTCTTACAGTGAAGTACTAGGCTATTACAGTAACAGGCTAAGTAACAATAAGTAAGTATTAATAACAATGTAAGTAACAATAAGTAAGTAACAAACAGTAAGTATTACAGGCTAAGTCACAATTTGACACATAATATATTGTCATATGTTATGCGTATATTACATGAAATACGTGTCTCATAAATATTTTAAAAATATCTAATACATATACATAAACTAAAGATAAACCCATATGTTCTTATGTTTTCTCTGTAAAAAAAAAAAGAATGACTGTTGTATCTAGCCAAAATCTTTTTCTTCCTTTATTGATATAGACAAATGCTTTGGTTGTTCTTCTTATTAAAATGAACCATTATGTTAAAAGTTTTCCTAATATTCAACCAATGCATTTCTAGATTAAATACAACTTGGCCATTGATTATATTTGTTGTGTTGCTATTGTCTCTTTACTGATGTTTTATTTAAATTTTTGCACAAGCATTTATTAGGCACTATGGTTCGCAGTTTCCTTTCTTTCATTCTTTCTTTTTTTACATTCCTTGGTTTGGGTATCAAAACCATATTTTTGAAAAAGAAGGAATTTGTTAGATTCTCTTCTTTTCTTATTATTACAAAGAATTTACACCACATTAGAATAAATTATTCTTTGAATGTTTGATAGAATTCACTTACTAATCCATCTGCTCTGAAAATTTTTGCTTTGAGTAGTAATTTAGGATTAATTCAATTTTTTGTAAGATTGTGTTATTTGAATTTTCTTTTTCTTATCATGTTAAATTGGGCACTGTTTTTTTTTAAATCTATTTAATTTGGGTTTTCAGTTTTACTGGTATACAGTTGGGCAAATATCTCCTAATATTTCCTTTACTTTCTGCATCTGTTCTGAATTCTCCATTTTAAAATTTAGATAGTTAATTTGTCCCATCCATTTAAAAAATCCAATGACCTAATGGTTTGCTGATTTTTATTGTTTTTCCCAAACCAGCTTGACGTGTTATTTATAAAATCAATTGTGTTTTCTGCTTTCAATGATGTTAACCTCTTCTTTGATTTTTTCAAAATTTTTACTTTTTATTTAGGTGGTTGTATATTCTCAGAACAGAAGGATTTTGAGATCAATAAACAAGCATTGGTTTTAATTTTAATCCTCCTCTATTTCCTCCTAATAAAAATGGTAGATGAACTTTAGCCACTTTAAACACAAGTTGAGTTATTATTTTCTTTCTTGGAAATGAATGTTCTCTAAGTTACCCTCTCCCAGGACAAGCATGTTTCTCCTTTGTTTTATTTTATTTTTTATTTTTTTATTTTTTAAAAATTTATTTAATATATTTAGTTTTCAGCATTGATTTTCACAAAAGTTTGAATTACAAATTTTTTCCCCGTTTCTACCCTCCCCCCACTCCAAGATGGCGTATATTCTGGTTGCCCCATTCTCCAGTCAGCCCTCTCATCTGTCACCCCACTCCCCTCCCATCCCCCTTTCCCTTCTCTTGCACGGCAAGATAAATTTCTGTGCCCCATGGCCTGTGTATCTTATTTCCTAGTTCCGTGAAAAAACTTTTTTTGTTGTTGTTGTTTTTGAAGGTCTGTTTTTAAAACTTTGAGTTCCAAATTCTCTCCCCTCTTCCATCCCCACCCACACTCCCTAACAAGGCAAGCAATTCCACATAGGCCACATGCGTATCATTCTGTAAAACCCTTCCACAATACTCATGTTGTGAAAGATTAACTACATTTTGCTCCTTCCTAACCTATCCCCCTTTATTGAATTTTCTCCCTTGACCCTGTCCCTTATTGAAAATGTTTGTTTTTATTACCTCCTCCCCCTGTCTGCCCTCCCTTCTCTCATGCCCCCTTTTTATCTTCTTCCTCCTTCTTTCCTGTGGAGTAAGATACCCAATTGAGTATGTATGGTATTCCCTCCTCAGGTCAAATCTGATGAGAGAAAGATTTACTCATTCCCCCTCACCTGCCCCCTCTTCCCTTCCTACAGAACTGCTTTCTCTTGCTACTTTTATGTGAGATAATTTACCCCATTCTATCTCTCCCTTTCTCCCTTTCTCAATATATTGTTCTCTTGTCCCTTAAATTGATTTTATTTTTTTAGATATCATCCCTTCATATTCAACTCACCCTGTGTTCTTTGTGTGTATATGTATATGTATATATATATACACATGTATATGTATATATACATGTATATGTATATATACCTTCATATATACACACATAAACACACACATATGTGTATATATATATGTTTACACACACACACACACACACACACACACACATATATATATATATATATATATATATATATATATATATATATATACATATTCCTTTCAGCTACTATGGTATTAAGGTCTCATGAATCATACACATCATCTTTCTATGTAGGAATGTAAACAAAACAGTTCAACTTTAGTAAGTCCCTTATGATTTCTCTTTCTTGTTTTCCTTTTCATGCTTCTCTTGATTGTTGTGTTTGAAAGTCAAATTTTCTATTCTGCTCTGGTCTTTTCACTGAGAAAGCTTGAAAGTCCTCTATTTTATTGAAAGTCTATATTTTGCTTTGGATCATGATACTCAGTTTTGCTGGGTAGGTGATTCTTGACCTTAATCCTAGCTCCATTGACCTCTGGAATATCATATTCCAAGCCCTTCGGTCCCTTAATGTGGAAGTTCCCAGATCCTGTGTTATCCTGATTGTTTTCCCACCATATTCAAATTGTTTCCTTCTGGCTGCTTGCAGTATTTTCTCCTTGATCTGGGAGCTCTGGAATTTGGCAACAATGTTCCGAGGAGTTTTCTTTTTGGGATCTGTTTCAGGAGGTGATCTGTGGATTCTTTCAATTTCTATTTTACCCTCTGGCTCTAGAATATCAGGGCAATTCTCCTTGATAATTTCTTGAAAGATGTTATCTAGGCTCTTTTTTTCATCATGCCTTTCAGGTAGTCCAATAATTTTTAAATGATCTCTCCTGGATCTATTTTCCAGGTCAGTGGTTTTTCCAATGAGATATTTCACATTGTCTTCCATTTTTTCATTCCTTTGGTTCTGTTTTATAATATCTTGATTTCTCATAAAGTCACTAGCTTCTACTTGCTCCAATCTCATTTTTAAGGTAGTATTTTCTTCAGTGGTCTTTTGGACCTCCTTTTCCATTTGGCTAATTCTGCCTTTCAAGGCATTCTTCTCCTCATTGGCTTTTTGGAACTCTTTTGACATTTGACTTAGTCTATTTTTTAAGGTGTTGTTTTCTTCAATATTTTTTTCAGTATTTTTTGGGTCTCCTTTAGCAAGTCATTGACTTGTTTTTCATGGTTTTTGTCACATCTTTCTCATTTCTCTTACCAATTTTTCCTCTACATCTCTAATCTTGCTTTTCCAACTCCTTTTTCAGCTCTTCCATGGCCTGAGACCAGTTCATGTTTTTCTTGGAGGCTTTTGGTGTAGGCTCTTGCACTTTGTGGACTTCTTTAGGCTGTATGTTTTGGTCTTCTTTTTCACCAGAGAAGGATTCCAAAGTCTAAGACTGAATCTGGGTGTGTTTTCACTGCCTGGCCATGTTCCCAGCCAACTTATGTGGCCCTTGAGTTTTTTGTCGGGGTATGACTGCTTGTAGAGCAAAGAGTACTTTGTTCCAAGCTTGAAGGGATGCACTATTGATTTCAGAGCTATTTCTATACAGCCAGCTCTGCCACCCTAGCACTCCTCCTTCCCCAAGAACTGCCAACCCGGACATGATGCAAATCTTCAGCAGGCTCTGCACTCCTGCTCTGATCCACCACTTAATTCCTCCCACCACGTGGGCGGCCTGGGGCCGGAAGTACCTGCAGCTGTAGTTCTGTAGCTGCACCTCCCCCACTGCCCCTGGGGCAGTGGCCAACACGTGAGCTCTGTCCTCCGCAGCTTTTCCCACTAACCTTCTCTGTTGTCTTTGGTGTTTGTGAGTTGAGAGGTCTGGTAACTGCCACAGCTCACTGATTCAGGGTGCTGGGCCTGTCCTGCCTGGCTCCTGGTCTGGTTGATCCTGCTGCCTCCCATGCCGAGCTCTGTTCCCCTCCACTCCGTGCATAATAGACCTCATCCATCGACCATCCAGGCTGTCCTGGGCTGGATCCCAGCTTCCCTCTGCTATTATGTGGGTTCTACAGTTCTAGAATTTGTTCCAAGCCATTTTTTATAGGTTTTTGAAGGGACGTGTTGGGGAGCTTATGCAAGTCCCTGCTTTCCAGCTGCCATCTTGGCTCCACCACCCACCCAATCATGTTTCTCCTTTGTTAAAAGTTGATTGTTCAGTATGTCCACATTTCTTAGATTATTTTCTTCAAAGCATCAGAACATTTTATTACATCATGCTCATCTATATTGTCCATCTCTCTAGTAATTTTTTTTATTATGTAACTGAACTTGATGCTTAGAGAAACACACTAACTAAAACTGATCAATCTAACTTCTCAGGGTTGCTGCGTGTAGCAACCAAGGTAATATTTGTAAAGCACTTAGAATGCCTGGCATGGATTAGGCACTACACAAATGTTAGCCATTATTATTATTCAGGGTAAAACTCAGGCATAAAGGCAGAACTAAATAAGTACTTGGACTTATTTCTGCCAAGGGAAACTGCTATTAGTACATTCATTCAGCAGCGACCTGTTGATAATTCTATGGTAATGGATAATCTTCTTAATTGAGACCTCTCTTGTGCCATCTAGTCATTCTGCAACAAATAGATGATTTACATTCATAGTTATAATTGTTGTATTTGTTTTCATCTATCATATGCTGTCATCGTATGTTTCATTAGTACTTAACACAATGTCTTAGATATAATAAATACTTGGTCAATTGAATTAAATTAATCTCATACTCTCTTTTAATCACTAGATTTGCTTCAATTCCAGGTATTATATATACAAAAATCTCTATTGGAATGTCAGCTCCTCGAGGACAAGAACTGTTTTTTTTGTTTTCCTTTGTGTCTCTAGTAATTAAATAGTTCCTGGGCCCATAAAAAAGCTTAATAAATGTTCACTGATTGAGTGATGAAACACAGTGCCTAATTTTTTTTATTTAATGTTTTATTTTTTACCAAATATATGAAAAAATAATCAAATTTCTTTTCAAATTTTGAGTTTCAAACTCTCTCCCTCCATCCACTCCCCTTCCCATTGAGAAGGCAAGTAATTTGATGTAGGTTATACACATGTAGTCATGCAAAACACATTTCCTTCTAAGCCATTATGTGAAAGGAAACACAGACAAAAAAATACTCCAAGAAAAATAAAGAAAAAGTGTCTTTGATTTGCATTCCGGCTCTACTAGTTCTTTCTGTGGAGGTAGACAGCACCTTTCATCACAAGTCCTACAGAATTGTTTAGGATCATTGTATTGCTGAAAATAGCTAAGCTATTCATAGTAGATAATCATATAAAATCACTGGTACATTGTGCAATGTTCTCCTAGTTCTGTTCATTTCACATTGCATCAGCTCATGTAAGTGTTTACAATTATTTTTTTTCCCTGAGAGCACCCTACTCATCATTTCTTAAAACACAATTGAATTCCATCACAATCATATGCAACAACATGTCCAGCAATTCCCCAATTGATAGACATCCTCTCAATTTCCAATTCTTTGCCACAACTAAAAGGGCTGCTATAAAAATTTTTGTACACATTGGTCCTTTTCCTTTTTGTTTTTTATCTCTTTGGGATACAGACCTAGTAGTGGTGTTGCTTGGTCAAAGGGGATGCATGATTTTATAGCCCTTTGAGCAGAGTTCCAAATTGTTCTCCAGAATGGTTGAATCAGTACACAACTTCACAAATAGTACATTAGTGTTTCAATTTTCCCAGATCACTCAGAGTGATATTAATTTACTTTTCTCTCATCAATAGGGATTTAGAGCATTTTATATGATTACAGATAGCTTTGATTTCTTTGTCTAAAAACTGCCTGTTCATATTCTTTAACCATTTATCAATGGAAGAATGATTCATTTGTATAAATTTGAATAAATTTCCTAAGTATTTGAAAAATGAAGTCTATATCCAATAAACTCACTACAATGTTTTTTCACAGTAATGATTACCAACTATTTCCCTCCATCCTGTTTTCCCCCTGTTTATCCTACTCTCTTTTTTACCCTGTCCATTCTCAAAAGTGTTTTCCTTCTGACTTTTACCTCCCCCAAATTGCCCTCCCTTCTATGACCTCCCTGATTTCTCTTATACTCTTTTCTTCCTACTTTCCTGTATGGTAAGTTAGATTTCTATACCAAACTGAATGTGTATATTATTTCCTCTTTGAGCCAATTCCAATGAAAATAGGTTCCTGTGCTCCCTTCCCTGCTTCCCTCATTTTCACCTACACATTACAATCTCTTTCAGTCCCCTTTTAGGTCAGATAATTTATACCATTCTGTATCTCCTTTCCCCCTTCTCTCACTTCATTCTTCTTTCTCGTACTTACATATTTTTAGACAGTTATCTTGTTGAGCTCACATCTCTTTTCTGTCTATGTATATTCCTTCTAAGTGCCCTAATGATGAGAAAGTTTTTAGGAGTTACAAATGTCATTTCCTCATGTAGGAATATAAACATTTGAACTTTATCAAATCCTTTATGATTTCTCTTTTCTGTTTGCCTATTTATGTTTCTTTAGCATCTTGTATCTGAAAGTCAAATTTTCTATTCAACTTTGGTCTTTAAATCAAGCATGCTTGAAAGTCTGCCATTTTGTTGAATGCCCATTTTCCCCCTGAGGGATTATACTCAGTTTTGCTTGGTAGGTGATTCTAAGGTTAATCCTAGCTCTTTTGTCCTCCAGAATATCTGATCCTTTAATGTAGAAGCTGCTAAATCATACGTTATCCTGACTGTGGCTCCATGATATCTGAAATTTTTCTTTTTGGCTGCTTGTAGTATTTTCTCCTTTATCTGGGAGGTCTGGAATTACCTATAATATTCTTGGGAGTTTTCACCTAGGAATAACTTTTAGAAGGTGATCAATGGATTCTTTCTATTTCTATTTTACCCTCAGGTTCTAGAATATCAGTGCAGTTTTTCTTAATAATTTCTGGAAAGATGATTCGTAAGCTCTTTTTAAAAACTTTAAGATGTCTTCTTTAAGTATATATAGAGGATTTTTACTTACTTGTATGTTTTTATTGCTTCTACTTCCCCTGGAACTTTAATCTTCCTGTTATGTGAGTCTAATCTCTTTTGAGATTCTTAGATTTTCCACCTTCCCTTTATCCTTTTCATTTTGGAATGTCTTTATCTTTGTTCTTTCAGATAATATTTATGACATATGTCTTTATATAATTTCTCTTATGTTACCTCTTTTCTTGTTCTGGAGATCACTTATGTAATCTGTTGTCACTCTGATGCCAAAGGTTTATAAAAACTTTATTGATATATTTGGATTTTACATTAGCTTTAAATCCCTTTAAATTAAAATTCCTTCCCATTTCATACTACCATTTCTTAAAACAATGAATAAAAAATGTCCAAGAAAAAATACTGATACTTATATGGTATTCTATGATTTGGTACCAAATCTGCCAGTAACAATTGTATTTAGCTTATCATTAATCTAATATCCAAGCCATTTCTGACTGAGAGAGGACATTCCAAACTGCAATAGTTTCCTCATGCTTTTTGACATGAACTTTTACCCCAATTTGAGGTGATATTTACAAGGATCTAGAATGAAAAAAATTTTTTGGTTTTTGTCAATGATATTTTAAATAAATTTAAATAATATTTTCTTTTTCTCCAACTACATGTGAACTAATTTCAAAAAGTATATATTTTTTTAAGTTTTGAGTTTGAAATTGTAGTCCTTCCTTCCATTAATCAGTAGCAACAAGAATGGCATTGTGGGATCAAGTTGTCACACAAGATTTTGGACAAGAACATGGGTCAAAATATGATACCTCATACCTTAGTTGCTATGGAAATGGAAAATACTACCATGGGTGAGAGATAATGTGGGAGGGCATAGAATTGGCATGACAAAGCCTTAGAAAATAAATGAGCAGCTCTTCCTATCCAATTGGGATACAATTGCTCTGGAACAGATATCACTAAGATAATTACTGACTTTTTAATAGGTACAAGATAAGAGGCCAGGGAAATGAGCTTGATGGACTACAAGGCCTTTCCATGGTCATAGTTCACAGCATTCATTGTCATGCACTGACTCTTTGTTAACTAGTGGGTTGATTGATTTATTAATTGGATTCATAAAAAAGTATTTATGTACAGTTGAAGGGTGGCATAGCAAAGAGAATACCGGATCCAATCAGGGGACATGTGTTCAAGTCACAGATCTGCTATTTATTACCAACATAACCTCAAGTAAGAATTTTTCAACTCTTTTATCCTCACTTTTTTCCTCTGTGGAATGAAAGGATCTGAACCAACCACTTATGTCCCTTCCAGAACAAATCCAAGGATCCTACATTGTAAAATACATAAAAAATATTTAAATAGATACTTAACAATACAAAGCACTGAAGCCATTGAACTTTCTAAGATTTGTACCCTAGAGAGGTCTCAAATTCTATTTCCTATGATTCTAGATAGGAAGAGAAATAGTCATGATTAGAGATGGACCCAGGCTTTAGAGTTCTAATCCTCCCCTGAGAATCACAACTCAGAGTATATCTAAACTGCATAATTGCAAATGTTTCCAATGGGAAACCTACTGTTTCTGTCCCAACTGGAAGTCAAGTGATAGAATCTAATAAGCCCCGTTGGGATGTATAGTTCTTTGGACTCTCCATCCTGGCTGCAAAATCACTTGAATCACATAGGACTTTTGCTGTTGCAACTGATAGCATATGAGCGATTCCTTCCCTCAACTAACACTTAATTCTAAGGGGATAGTGGTATGAGGTAATATGTATATGTATATATATATATGCATATATGGTTTCATGGATGCATAACTAGGCCAAGTATTTTCAGATTATAAATTTGTAACATGAGTCTTCCTCTCTCCTGGAATTTCAGCCCCCAGGGTTTCATGAAAGGCAAACGATCTTAAATTTTCCTCACACAGATTACTTCTTTGCTTCTCTGTGAGGAGGAGGCTGCTGTTTGGAAAGTTTTATGATGTTCCACCTTCGCCGAATCCTTAGGAGTCAAAGTCAGAGCTAAAAAAAGAGGAAAAGTTTTGCTGTGGTAGGACACAAGGATAACTTCCTCAAACTGAATAAAAAGCCACAGAGAGCAGATCTGAATCTCATCTCCAGGATTGTAGAGATAATCAAAGCTTTAATCCCATCTCAAAGACCACCTCCCTAGAACTTGCTCCAGGTTCCAGTGTAGCCTCCACACGAGCATACCCAGGTAGCCTTCTAGCACTTGGCTATGAGTTATGAGCAAAACAAAATGATACATCTAATTCTATGTACACTATGTCTTTTGTTCTATACTTCTTTATATATTGATAAAAGGTAATTTTATCTTTATATTCCCTAATGACTTTAGGTAAGAAGATGGCTCAAGTAAAAGTTATTGTAAAGATTCCATATGTAAAAGGTGGGCAAGGGCCTCAAGTGTTTCTACTGCTTGACTGATTTTTGTTTTAACAGGTGAGAAAGGTCTTTAGAAAATTCAGCAAAGTGCTTTTGAATGATGGGTTCAGAAAGATTTATATGTAAAAGACCACAGGAGAATAAGTAATTTATGAATTCTTTGGGAAATATTTAGAAAGAGGAATTCTGCTTCCTGTAAGAAAAAGTCCTATTGCTTAAAATTGGCATATATAGATCCATTAATTAACTGATAAGCATTTTAAGTACCCATTAGGTTCCAAGCACTCTTATAACTATTGGAAATATTCATGCAAAATGCTTACCTTTCTCTGCTCTCAAGGAGTTTACATTTTATTTGAGTTGTTGGAAAATGCCAAATTGTGAATATTTTGTGTCTTATCCATTCAGCTAATATGTGTAATATGTGTGTATATTTGTGTGCATAAACACATATGTATATACAAACATGCACATGTATTACCTATATACTTACATATGTGTTTGTGCCCAAGATGCTGCCTCTTATAACGGATAGGGAGACAGTCTTCAAGTCAATGGTACCCAGGTTCAAATCCCTACCTCTGATATATATTGGTCCTAGGACCCTGAGGAAATCATTTAAACTAGCAAGGGTCTTAGGCAAATCTCTAAGACAACATGTTGCTCAATACTCAATGATTTCCATAAGTAGAGTTAGCTTCTTCACTAGGACCTTCCTACATCAATCAATCACAACTCAGTAAAATCTATACATATACAGACACATGTACATAGAGTTTTGGGACACCTTATACTGGGACATGTTTGTATGCCACTTATATACCTATGAATGTATGTGTCTATTTTTAAGTATGTAGACACACATATCCATACATAAAGAAGTAGTTTATTCAGATTTCATTGCTGTAGGAAATTCTTGATAAGGAAACTCTTTTGCAAAATAAATCAAAAACTCCTCCTAGAGAATTCCCACAGTTACTGTCAGGCTGTTGTTATTGCTGTAGTCTTTAATGTGTGTATCTCTTATTCTTATTTCTTTAAATTCATAAAAATATCACTCTTTGAGAATATCAGAAGAGCTACTTTTACCCTCTTGTTTTTTTTGTTTGTTTTCTTCAGTTTCAGCTGTTGCTCCAGGGAGATAAAACCAACATATGTCAGATGTAGAGGCTTGTAGCTGGGTCAGATCTCTATCCACTAAATCCAGGTATCTCTTGGACTACAATATATGCCCATGAAAAAAGATTAATTTTCTTCTTATTATGAAGTTTGGGTGGGGTCCTACCTAAAGGTGAGTGAAAGAATAAGCTATGTTTTCATTGAAATGCACAGTATCAAATCTACAGGATTCTTTGCGATTTATATAACCTATTCTTTGCCCCTGATATCAAATTTTTACCCAAAAGCTGAAGCAAATTTCAGTGAGGACAAGAGCATTTTTTGTGACCCAGTTTTTGATGTCTGAATCTTTGAGCTGGAAGAGAACTAAGGGTTATACTCATCCAATCCCCCACACAAAGGGAGAATTTCTTCCACAACATCTCTTGCCAAGAGTCATTGGTCTCCATTTAAATTCTTCAGGTGATTCCTGCTTGTACTTTCAAATTGGTAGAAATTTCCACCTATTCATCCTAGCTTTGCCCTTCTAGAGCAATACAGCAAAGTGGACTCCATTCTTTTATGGCAGCCCATCAAATATTGATGTGGGAGAATTTTGGAGAAGGAGTTCAATTAAAATTGTGACTACAAGTCACAGGACTAAAAGGTGAGGGAAAATTTGTCCTCTTTTTCTCCCTGTAAGAATGAAGGAAGTTAGTGAATTGGAGAGGTGTCTTCAGGTGGATCAATATTTCATGGGTTCTAAACTGAGTATAATTTTTGAGGAATGGAACTTTCCTTCTCGTTGACTTCTACTGAAGTTCAAAGGTCCAGAATCCATCATGAGTTTGCTTTTGGTTTCCCCAGTGCTTTAAATATTAATACTTATTTTAATGGGCTTTAATTTCCTCACCACACAGTAAAGTAAACTTTAGGGTGATTTGTTGATAACTGATGTTAGAAAGTGTAAAATATCATCATGAATAGTCTGTATATAGAGACTATTATGAGCATTAGTCATGAAACTGGATTCATCTCATCCAAGAAGGTGTTAGGTGGCTATAATTATAGCACTCCCTTTGTCTTTCAGCACTCTGATACAAAATAGAAGGTGAAGAGAGTTTATGACTTCATCTAATGTGTGGACTGTGCTTTCTTTTCTCTCAACAGTCTTGTCACTTGCTACTCTGTCTATTCACATTGTCGCCCTGTTTTCCCTTCAGTCCATTACATGGGTAAGTCCCCGTTTCAATATCAATAGATGTCGACTTTTTTTATTCTTATGTGTAGAGGAACAATGGGTATTGACTATGAAGAGAGGCAATTTTAAAAATTTTCTGCCTCTTTTCTAGATATATATGCTCAATACATATTTCTTGAGCACTGTAATGGTGATTATGGGATGGGATGTAAGAGGTTACAAGGTTTTTGAAAATTGGAAAACTACACAATTCCCTCTTTGTGAATTATAGAATAATGAGGGTGGAAGATTTTGTCATTTTTATTGAAGAATAAATGTCTACAATTATTACACTGAAGAAAGAATGTCCTATTTCAGCTGATTACTATGCTGAACTTTTAAAATTTTCCTGTTTATATTTACTCTTTAAAATTTATTTTATTTTTAATTTATGGAATAAAACAAGCATTTTCATTATATAGTATATTACAAATATGATTCCATGTGTAACTGCAAATCTACCATGTACAACTTGCTATTACTTCTTAAGTATACAACAAAGTCGTCATGTAAATTTCTTTTTTATTCTTTTTGTTCTTCCCTCACCCCACATCCTTGAGATGTCCACCATTAGACATAAATAGATGTATAAATATAGATAGATATAAATATATATGTATGTGTGTATACTCATTCATATGTAAAGTTATTCTATATTGTATTGTTAATGAAATTAGAAGATATTTGTCATCCATTAATAGACCCATATGACCTTCCTGAGTCATATGGAAGCCTGAGTCACATGACCCTGTGGTTGGAAGAGCTTGAAGAAGGGGTGGAGCAAGAAGTTAGATTGAGTCAGGAGAGAGATGGTGGAACTTTCACTTGGGAGAGTGAGACAGGAGGCAGGCAGAGAACAGAGCACCTAGTAGGGGTAAGAGAGGGACATTTTTGACTAATGGAGCTTGATTTGTGGGAAGGCCCAGTGGAGCGAAGGCTTGGGGATATTGGTGCCCCATGCATTGGTAATGTGTATTGACTACTTGATTACTATGATGGATTTCTTTGTTGCTGTGATGAATTTGGCTTTCTGGTGTTGCAATAAATGGTTTGGCTTCATCCATATAGAGAATCTGTCATATTTTGTGATTCAAAACTACATTGGCATATTCATAGCAGCTGCAAATGCTGTGAGTATCACATTGATGCTACATATACATATTTCTATTTTCAGTTCTTTCTCTGCATGCTGATAACATCTTTCTTTACATGTTCTTTATAATTAATTTTGGAATTTATAATAGTCAAAATAACTTATCCATTTAGTCATCCTTAAAACAATATTGTCGTTACTGTATACAATGTTTTCTTGGTTCTGCTCATTTTGCTCTTCATTATTTCATGCCAGTCTTTCCATGTTTTTTAAGGTCATTGAGCTCACCATTTTTTATAGCACAGTATTATTCCACCACAATTATGTACCACAACTTCGTCAGCCATTTTGTAAATGATGGGCATCCCTGCAGTTTCCTCTTCTTGCACCACAAAGAGAGCTGCTATAAATATTTTAGTACATATAAGTTCTTTTCCTTTCCCCCCAATCATTTTTGGGAATAGATCTAGTAGTGGTATTGCTGGGTCAAAGGGTAGTTTAATAACTATTTGTGCGTAAGTCCACATTACTCTCCAAAATGTTTGGATCAGTTCACAATTCCACCAACAATGAATTAGTGTCCGAAATTTTCCACATTGTCTAAAACATTTTTCACTTATCCCTTCAGTCATTCAATTATCCCCTTCAATCACAATCCTGTTCCAATCTAGTAGGTATAAAATCATACCTCAAGGTTGTTTTAATGTGCTTTTCTCTTATCAACAAAGATTTAGGATATTTTTTTTTCATATAAGTGTAAATAGTTTTGATTTCTTCATTGAAAAACTCACTGTTGATATCCTTTGACCATTTGTCAACTGGGGAATGACTCATATTCTTAAGGACTTGACAAAGTGCTTTATATATTTTTATATTTATATAATATATTTTGTATATTATATATTTATATTATATTAATATGTTTATGTATTTTTTTGATCTGAGAAACTGTCTATACATTTTCCCCCCAATTTTTTTCTTTCCTTCTGATCTTGGCTACATTGATTTAATTTATATAAAAACTTTGGAATTTAATGTAATCAGAACTAGACATTTCCAAATAACTTTGTTCTCCATCTCTTGCTTATTCATTAATTGTTTGCCTATTCATGATTCTTATGAGTAACATGTTCCATGTTCTTCACATTTCCTTGTAATATCTTTCTTAATATCTAGGTCATGTATCCATTTTGACTTTATCTTGGCAAATGGTGAAAGATATTGGTCCATGCCCAGTTTCTGCCATACTGCTGTCTAGTTTTCCTAGCAATTTTTACCAAATAATGAATTCTTATCCCAAAATCTTAAGTCTTTACACTTGTCAAATACAATTATTATGTTCCTGTAAATTGTATGTCTACTTTATTCCATTGTTCTAACTTTTCATTTCTTAGCCAGTACCAGATAACTTTCACAATTATTGTCTTATGACATAGTTTAAGATTAGGTACTACTAAACCTCTTTCCTTTATATATTTTTTTCATTACTTCCTTTGATATTCTTGATTCTTTGTTCTTTCAAGTGAATTGTTATTTTTTTCTCATTCAGTAAAATATTTTTTGTAATTTAATTCAGATGGCATTGGATATATAAATTAAGCTGGGGACAGTTGTGATTTTTATTATATTGACCCTTCCTACCCATAAAAATTAATATTTCTCCAGTTATTTAAATTTGATTTTATTTGCCTAAGAAATTAACATTTTTATATAATTCCTGGGTTTTCTTTTGCAAGTATACTTCCTCATATATTAAACTACCAATGTTTAAATGGGGTATCTTTTGCTTTTTCTTATTGCACAGTCTTTCTGTGTTATATACAAATGCTGATGATCTATGTGGATTTACTTTATATTCTGCTACTTGGCTAAAATTATTAAATGTTTCAATTACCTTTTTATTTGAGTCTTCAGAATTTTCCAAGTATGTCATCATAAAGCTGCAAAAAGAGATAGTTTGATGGCCTCATTCACTATTCTGATTTCTTCTATTTGTTTTTATCCTCTTATTGCAATTGCTAGCATATCCAACATAATATTGAATAATATCATTAATGGGAAGGCTTCTAGTTTATGCCCATTACAATAAAACTTGCTGGTGGTTTTAGATATATGCTTTTTATCAATTTAAGGAAAAATCCGTTTATACCAATACCTTTAAGTATTTTAATAGAAATGTGTTGAACTTTATCAAAAGCTTTTTCTGCATCAATTGATAAAACCCTATGTTTATACAAAATGTTTATTATTAATGTAATTAATTATGTTCATAATTTTCCTTATGATAAATCATCCCTACATTCCTGGTATTAATCCCACTTGACCATAATGTGTAATCTTTGTAATACATTCCTGTAACCTTTTAGCTAGTATTTTTGCATCCATATTAATTAATGAAATTAGGTTACAATTTTTTTTCTGTTTTTTGTCTTCCTAATTTAGGTATCAGTATCACATATATTCCAGAAAAGGAGTTTGGTTGGATCCCTTCTTTACCTCTTATTCCACATAATTTATTTAATATTAGAATCAACTGATCTTACAATGCTTAATAGAATTCACTTGTAATTCTATCCATTCCTGGTGCTTTTCTCCTAGGAAGATCATTTATGGCCTGCTCAATTTCGCTTTTTGAAAGAGTTCTTTTTAGATGTTCTATTTCCTCATCTGCTAATCTAGGCAACAGATAGATAGATAGATAGATAGATAGATAGATAGATAGATAGATAGATAGATAGATGGATGGATGGGGAGACAGATAGATATATAGATATATGTAAACATTCTTCCATTTTACTTAAATTACTAAATTTATTATCATATAATTGAGCAAAATAACTCCTTATATTTGCTTTGATTACATCTTCATCAGTGGTATATTCATTCTTTTCATTTTTATGCCAATGAATTGGTTTACTTCTCTATTTTTTTTAAATCAAGCTAACCAATTTTTGACTATTTCATTTGTTGTTCTTCGTAAAACCAACTTCTAATTTTATTTATTACATCAATTGTTTTTACTCTCAACTTTATTAACTTCTAGGGTTTCCAATTTAGTGTTCATTGGGGATTTTTAATTTGTTCTTTGTCTAGTTTTTTTTATTTGCATACTCACTTCATTAGTCTGTTCTTCATTTTGTGGATGTAAGCATTTAGAGATATAAATTTTCCTTTAACCACTGCTTTTGCTGTATCCCATACATTTTAATGTTGTCCCATTATTGTCATTCTCTTTAATGAAATTATAGATTGTTTCTATGATTTGTTCTTTAACTCACTCATTCTTTAAGATTAGATTGTTTAATCTCCAATTAGTCTTTAATCTATGTTTCCATGATCCCTTATTAAATATAATTTTTAATTCATTATGATCTGAAAAAATGGTACTTTTAACACTTCTGCTTTTATTTATAAAATTTTATGTACTAACATATGGTCAATCTTTGCAAAGGTACCATAAACCCTGAGGAAAAGGTTTATTCCTTTCTATTTTCACTCAAATCTATTCCATTCAATATCTGTCCTATCTAGCTTATCTAAAATTCTATTCCCTTTCTTAACTTCTTATTTATTTTCTGGTTATATTTATATAGTTCTGAGAGGGGAAGATTAAAGTCCCCTGTTATTATAGAACTACTATCTACCTCCACCTATAATTCATTTAACATTTCTTTTAAAAATTTAGATGCTGTAGTATTTGGTGCACAAAAGTTCAGTATTAATATTGCTTCCTTATCTATGGTACCTTTTATCAAAATGTAGTCACCTGTTTTTCTCTTTTAATAAAATCCCTTTTAGCCATAATGTTGCTGAGATCATAATTGTTACTCCTGCATTTTTGCATCAACTGAAGCATAATAAATTCTGTTTCAACTCTCCATTTTAGCTCAGTATACATTTCTCATTCTTAATTGTGTTTCTTATAAACAACATTGTTGGATTTTGATTTTTAATCCATTCTGTTATCTGCTTCTGTTTTATGGGTTGGTTCATCTCATTCACATTGAAAGTTAGAGTTACTCCTTGTGAATTTTTTTTCTGTTTTATTTTTATTCACTATTTTCTTTCTCAGCCTCCTTTTACTCTGTCCTTGTTGCCTTATCTTCTCCCCTAACTTTTTTTTCATTTTGCCCACCCCTCTAAAGTCCCTTCCTTGTCTTCACCCCTCAAGCTCCTAATCTTATTCTATACACCCTTCTAAAAGTCCTTTGCCCACTCTTTCTGCCTTTCTCACTTCTCTACAAGTTCAGAAAACGGCTAAACCTCTCCAGATTTACATGCTGTTTCCACTTCAACCCAGATGAGAATAACATTTCAACATTACCTTCCCTCCAGCCCCACCTACTTCCTAGGAATTACTTTTTCCTTTCACGGTCCATTTTTATGAGATAATTGATCCTTTTTACTTTTACCTACCCAATTTTCTTTTTTTTAAAATCACTTTATCATACACAACCCAGCCCCAACCTTACTTTCAAACTACATTAGTAATGATGACAGTTTTAAGAATACAAATAACATTTTCATGTATCACAAGTAGACAGTCGGGCCTTAATGAGTACCTTATAATTAGTTTTTAATGTTTTCCTTATGTTTCTTCTGGATCTTTTATATTGATTTTTCCATTGTGTTCTGGTCTTTTTGTTACAAATACCTGAAAGTCTTTCAGTTTGTCAGATATCCTTTTTTCACATTCAGGATTGTACTCAACTTCACTCAGTAAGTTATTCTTGGATGCAACCCCAGCTCCTTTGCTCTTTGAAATATATTGCCCATCACATGCAATGTTCATATAATTATAAGACATACTAAAAGCTTATTTTTGAATCTCTATAGTCCTTTGAGCAAGCCTTTATCAAAGCTATGCAAAATTTATTGTATGATATTGTTTGTGATGTCCTCAAAAATACATTTATTTTCTAATATTCATTGGAAGGCTTCTCTAGTTTGCAATAATTTGCAGTCAGAAGTCAGACTCCATGACATGAAGTGAAAACCAGTGCTATAAAACTTGAATATTTCAAGAATCGTTGATATCATTATCATTATTCTAATATACATGACAACTTCAGTTATAATGTCTCAGTACAATGTCTTTAAGACTCTCCAACCAAAATTTAAGTCATCCTTCACCCCTCCCAGTAATGAACCTCTCCATACTTAACTGTCATGGTTTGTGAATGACAAATATAAAATCCATTACCAAGTCTGTGTTCAAAGTCTTTCCAGATAGATAGAACCAGCCAGATTGCTATTGTGATTGGCTGGCACAGCCTTTTTGAATCCAGCATCTCCTCCATGACATGAATATATGTTCAAGTAGAACAATTGTCTAGGTACTCGACTGAAATGTTGAGTTTTTAACTGAATCTGTTTTAACTTTAGTAACTTATTCAAATTTCAGGAGTTGGTTCTTGATCCTATTTCTGCATGAATTAAAATATTTAAGTTATTAGTGAGTCCAGAATTTTTTTCTGAATATGTGCCACTTACTAAAATCATTGAAACCATTAGCCTTCTTCCAACTAATCCTAATGAAACTTTCTCTTTTTTCCCTAGTAAGCAAAAACTAGGTAGGTCATTTACAATGTCTTTTCTCTAGCCAGCTAAACAGCATAGTGGATCAAATATTGGGCTTGGAGTCAGGATACTCTCGTTTTTAATTCTGATAAGAAGTAAATCATCTTTTTTGTCTCAATTTATATCTCCAAAATGAGGACAATAATATAACCTACCTTCTAGGAATGTTGGAAGGATCAAATTAGATAACATTGCAATTTTTCAAGGTTTCTATATAAATATTAATTATTAGTTTAACTATTATTGTCTTGCCAAAGATTTTGACAAAAAAGTTTGAAAAGCTTTGAATTTTCACAGTGGATGTCAAATGAGAAGAATTACAAAAAGTTACAATACCTCAGATAGACTACCCAGACATAATACCTATTACTGTCACTAAAGGAAAAAAACATTGCTCTGGCATAAGTTACCTTTCATAATGTCACATAGATATAGTATTTCCTGCACTTTTAGATGTTTCACTTTTTTTCTAAAGAAGTATTGAAACTAGGCAGTCCTTGATTTTATTTCCATTATCATTCTACTTCATCACAGTGAGAAAGCATCTTAGTAAATGATAGAGGTTCTCTCTCTGTGTTCATTGACCATTCCCATCCATAAGACAACAGTAATTGTTTTTTTTCCTATTGTATTCTATATCAACAAGATCTGAGAATTTGCACATATTTGTCTCCTCTCAAATTTAACCTATTTGAATTTTATTGGCAAAGTCAATGCTTATGAGATTGATGAGAAGTTGTCCAGTGGGAAAAAATGAAAGGTTAGGAAAATGTGCTAAGATGCAACTGTTGGCTACCTCTCAAAACAAAAAATATATGACCAATCATCATCAAAGTGACCTAAATTTTTATGAACTTTGACCTATTCATAATGCATAATAACAGAATCATCCATTGCCAAATAACCCTGGGCTCACTGGGACAGTATTAATAGTAAATGTATTTTGTTGACCAGAATGTTAGAGGCAGATCTACTCAGATTTAGTTAATGGGAGGGGGGCAGTAATAATACATCCTTGCTTCTTTCTGCCTCTGATGCAGACCAATTGTTGTGAAAACCTTCAAATATCACATCTTCTCAATGAAGACTTGAGGGAAACCACAACTGGAATAATTTCCTTTCCTAAAGTTAATGTGACACTGTATGTTCCACTCACAGGAGACATAACCCCTTCTTACACTACAACAGTATACATAGTACTTCTATATCCTTGTGTAGCTGCACGCATAAGCAGTTTCTCGTATTACCAAAACATTTTTGAAGTTTGTCTTTGGGAAGGGAAACAATTATATAGCTGATCAAAATAGTCTATAAACGTGTTTGTAGGAAGGCAAGTTAAAAAATTTTAGAAGTGCTTCTTACTGGTTTTGGCCTTCTTCCCTCTGCCATTTTCCTCAGTTTAAAAAAAGGACTAAAAAAGTTTAACAGATATTTGTTTCATGAGAATGAGTAGAAATGAATTAAACTATGCATTTTAATGTCTTACTCCAATGTCTTTGTTTTCATCATAGGGTTATGGAGACCAACCAGACCACAGTGACAGATTTCATTCTGCTGGGATTTCTTGTTAGCCCTAAGATGCACCTAGTTCTCTTTGGCATCTTCTTCCTACTCTATACCTTCACTCTGCTGGGAAATGGAGTCATCCTGGGGCTGATTTGTCTTGACTCCCGACTCCACACTCCCATGTACTTCTTCCTTTCACAACTGGCCATTGTTGACATCTCTTATGCCTCAAACACAGTCCCCAAAACGCTGGCAAATCTCCTGGATCCAGCCAAGCCCATCTCCTTTGCAGGTTGCATCATGCAGACATATCTCTTTATGACATTTGCTCACACTGAATGTCTTCTGCTGGTAATGATGAGCTATGACCGGTATGTGGCAATCTGCCATCCACTCAGATACAAAGTCATTATGAACTGGGGAGTGTGTATTGAACTGGCTATCATATCCTGGGCATTTGGATCCCTTCTGGCATTGGTCCATGTGCTTCTGCTCCTTAGGCTGCCCTTCTGTGGGCCTCGGGAAATCAACCACTTCTTCTGTGAAATC
This sequence comes from Trichosurus vulpecula, assembly GCF_011100635.1. NCBI lineage: Eukaryota > Metazoa > Chordata > Mammalia > Diprotodontia > Phalangeridae > Trichosurus > Trichosurus vulpecula. Next base: position 102,419,338 of record NC_050577.1, on the reverse strand, counting down.
CTATCTGTCCTGAAACTTGCCTGTGCCAACATATGGCTCAACAAATTGGTCATCTTTGTTGCTTGTGTGTTTATCTTAGTTGGACCCCTTTTTTTAGTCCTAATCTCCTACACAGGTATCCTTGGTGCTATCTTGAGGATCCGGTCAGGAGAAGGACGAAAGAAAGCCTTCTCTACGTGCTCCTCCCACCTCTGTGTGGTTGGTCTTTTTTTTGGTAGTGCCATCATCACTTACATGGCTCCTAACTCCAGGAACTCTCAGGAGCAGCAGAAAGTTCTTTTCTTGTTTTACAGCTTCTTTAATCCTACCCTAAATCCTTTGATCTATAGCCTGAGAAATGCAGAGGTAAAGGAGGCCCTAAGGAGATTCCTTAGGAAGGAGAGACAAGGTTAAAAGATTGAATGGAGCTTTCTTTTTATGGAGGATGGGGAAAGAATGGTGCCTTTGGAGGGCATAACAAATTGAGAAGTGCCATGAAATAAAATCAACTTTTTCCCCTCTATTTTTTCCCAAAATTGTCATACTCCCTTTTTCTACCTATGATCATTTCTGGAGCACTTCCATGGGTCTGAACCTTTTTATTTTTGCCCTACAGTCCCCTTATTTCTGTGACATGCCTCCATACTTTGTATGACCCACTGAAACACTTTTTTCCATATTCTACCTGATCATACTCTGCATGCCAGTGCAGTTCGAGGAAACCACTCAAATACACTAATAACTTTTATAAAAATCAATTTTGATACAATTTGCTTTTATATTTGCCTCTGAATATATCTCTCTTTCAAATTCTAAGAGCCTTTATGTGTTACAAAGAATAAAAATTGAAGGAAAAATAATTTAGCAAGATTAATGGACATTTCTGACAAGGCTGACATTATCTGCCATGTTTATATCCATATCCTAATCCACAAGCACCAAAATCTTCAAATTAGACAGAGAAGCTTTTTTTCATTTCTTCTCTGGGAGCTACTTTGGCCATTTATTCATTCACTCAATCAGTAAATAAGTATTCATTAATTACTTACTATATACCAATTACTATGCTAGGCATTGGGGAAAGTCAAATCAGGATTCTTACCATCGAGGAGATGACATTTAATAGAGAAGACAATTTTTTAAGCAACTATTTACATTCAGTTTATGTTCAGTGTAAATGGAAGGTAATCTCAGGGAGATGGCACTACATTTAGACACTCTCAGGAAAGACCACTGGTAGATGGTGTAATTTTAGCTGAGACTTAAAGAATGCCAGTGAATTCAAGAGTAATTGAGGATAGAGAACATTTTAGGCTTGTGAAAATGCCAGTAGAAAGATATGAAGTCAGGACATGGAGTATCATGTGCAAGAATAGCAAGAAGGACCATGGATTTGAATCACACATCTCACAATGGGGAATCAAGTGTGAGATGACTATGGCATTCTGTTGTGTTTCTATTGTTTTTTGTTATAATTATGATATACATTTTTTTCTTCATTCTGTTAACTTAATTTTGCTTTAGTTAGTATTTCTTCTCATGTTCTTCTACATTCTTCATACTCCTAGTTTCTTACAGTGGAGTACTAGGCTATTACATTCAAGTACAACAATTTGTGTAGACAGTATATATTTGACTTGTTTTTACTTCTTTGTTTCTGCAAAAGGTGCAGCTATAAGTATTTGGATACCTATGGGTTTGTTCTGGGTTTTTTAAACTCTTTTTGGGATATATTCCTAGTAGTGAGATTTCTGAGTTCAAAGACATGGATACTTTAGTTACTTTCTTAACATAATTCATATTTGCTTTTTTGGACTGGTTGAATCAATCTATAGTTACACTAACAATGTTTCTCTACAATGCTTTCAACCTTGTCTGTTCTTTGATTGAGTCTTGCCTTTGTCTGAATCAAGAGTCTTTGATTAAATCAAGAGTCTTTGATGGCCTGCTTAAGTCACAAGAAATCCTAAGTCACATGAGTTTGAATCACATAGTTATGTTGCCCTCTGTTCCTGAAGAAGTGAAGTGTATATATACTCGATGGTTGGTATTTTGCTTTGGGGCTCACTCATTGGAAGAGTGTTCATGGGATTTGGGCAGATGAAACTCTGGGTAGCCATTAAGAAGCCCCACAGCCTTGAAAACCCAGATGTTGTTGTTTCTCTCTCTGGTAACTGTGCATGTATTGCTATGGTGAGGCAGTTAGAAGCCCATTTGTTGATTTCTGTTATTTTCTCTATTTGTAATTTCTGTTTGTATTTGCTCTGAATTTCAATGGGCTGATGTTTTCCCTCAATTAAGTGAATGATATATGTATGTTTAATTAAAATAAGATTGTTAACCCCTTAAAGTGGCTTTCTTTAGAAAAGCAAATCAAAGAACCTGTTCTAGGAGCCCTCCTGTGTGATGGTGTGTAGTAGTAATTTAGATTTGAAGATCTTTCCCACCCATTAATAGGACATGTGACCTGCTTATGTCACAGGGAGCATAATTCACATGTGGTGGGAGGAGCTTCCTGACAGGAAAAGGAATTTATGTCACAGGAAATGGAGAGAGAGAGAGAGAGAGAAAGAGCGAGCCCTTATGGCTGCTAATAGCTGCTGATGACCACCCTCATAATGATTAGAACTGAACAGACTGACTTAGCTGTACTGTGACTTTGCTTTGGGGAAGATCCTAGCAGGAGGTAAGAGAGGTTTTGGGACAGCAAGGCTACAGGCTGTGATGTGGTGTTTTAAGTTACTTGCTGTTATGATCAAGTAGGCTAACTGGCTGTGGGAGCTGAACATTTGGTTATGGGGTGTGATTCTCTGGTGTCTCAATAAATGTTATACTTCTTTTCCCTTCTGTATGGAGAGTCTCTCATACTTTGTGATACAGAAATACATAGGCATATTCACGATTATCATTGATGTTGTGTTTATTGCCTTACTGATACATGATATTATTGGCCTTACACCTCCACAGTAGCTGCAAATAACAATGTTGTTTGCCACATAATACATTATGATATATTATGTGTACATCTAACATGCAATGTATGTGTCTCATGTGTATTCTAAAAATATATAATACATATACATACATTAAAGATAAACCCATATGTTCTTATGTTTTCTCTTTAAAAAAAAAAACAAGAATGAATGTTGTATCTAGCCAAAATCTTTTTCTTCCTTTATTGATATACACAAATTCTTTGGTTGTTCTTGTTATTAATATGAACCATTACGTTAAAAGTTTTCCTAATATTCAGCCAACTCTATATTTCTACATTAAATCCAACTTGGTCATTGTTTGTATTTGTTGTATTGCTATTGTCTCTTTGCTGATGTTTTATTTAAATTTTTGTACCAACATTTATTAGGCACAATGGTTTATACTTTCCTTTCTTTCATTCTTTCTTTTTTATTTTTCTTGGTTTGGGTATCAAGACCACATCTTTGAAATAGAAGAATTCGTTAGACTCTCTTCTTTTTTATTATTGAAAAGAATTTACACCACATTAGAATAAATTGTTCTTTGAATGTTTGATAGAATTCACTTACAAATCCATCTGGTCCAAAATTTTTGCTTTGAGTATTAATTTAGGATTGATTCAATTTTTTGTAAGATTGTGTTATTTGAATTCTTTATTTCTTATTATGTTAAATTGGGCACTGTTTTTTAAAATATCTATTTAATTTGAGTTGTCAGTTTTAGTGGCATATAATTGGGTAAATAATCTCTAGTAATTTCCTTTACTTTCTTCATCTGTTCTGAATTCTCCAATCTAAAATTCAGATAGTTAATTTGTTCACTCCATTTACAAAATCCAGTTACCTAATGGCTTGTTGATTTTATTGTTTTTCCCAAATCAGCTTGAAGTGTTATTTATAAAATCAATTGTGTTTTCTGCTTTCAATGTTGTTAACCTCTTCTTTGATTTTTCAAAATTTTTACTTTTTATTTAGGTGGTTGTATATTCTCAGACCAGAAGGATTTTGAGATCAATAAACAAGCATCGGTTTTAATTTTAATCCTCCTCTATTTCCTCCTAATAAAAATGGTAGATGAACTTTAGCCAGTTTAAACACAAGTTGAGTTATTATTTTCTTTCTTGGACATGAATGTTCTCTAGGTGAATGAATTGTCCTCTCCCAGGACAAGCATGTTTCTCCTTTGTTAAAAGTTGATTGTTCAGTATGTCCACATTTCTTAGATTATTTTCTTCAAAGCATCAGAATATTTCATTACTTCATCCTCATCTACATCATCCACCTCTGTAACTGAACTTGATGCTTAGGGAATCACACTAACTAAAGCTAATCAAGCCAACTTCTCAGGGTTGCTGTGAGGATCAACCAAGGTAGTATTTTTAAAGCACTTAGCACAGTGCTGGGCATGGATTAGGCACTACACAAATGTTAGCCATTATTATTATTCAGGATAAAACTCGGGCATAAAGTCAGAATTAAATAAATACTTGGGCTTATGTCTGCCAAGGGAAACTGCTCTTAGTACATTCATTCATCAGTGGCCTATTGATAATTCTATGGTAATGGATAATCTTCTTAATTGAGACCTCTCTTGTGCCCTCTAGTCATTCTGCAACAAATAGACCATTTACATTCATAGTTATAATTGTTGTATTTGTTTTCATCTATCATATGCTGTCATCGTATGTTTCATTAGTGCTTAACACAATGTCAGATATAATAAATGCATGGTCAATTGAATTAAATTAATCTAATACTCTCTTTTAATTCACTAGATTTGCTTCAATTCCAGGTATTATATATACAAACATCTCTATTGGAATGAGGACAGGACCTGTTTTTTTTTTGTTTTCCTTTGTGTCTTTAGTAATAAAATAGTTCCTAGGCCATAGAAGAGCTTAATAAATATTTGTTGACTGAGTGATGAAACACAGTGACTAATTTTTTTTTCTTTTTCTTATTTAATGTCTTATATTTTACCAAATATATGAAAAAATAATCTCAACATTTTTTTTCAAATTTTGAGTTTCAAATTCTCTCCCTCCATCCACTCCCCCTCCCATTGAGAAGGCAAGTAATTTGACATCGGTTATACATATATAGTCATGCAAAACACATTTCCGTGTAAGTCATTATGTGAAAGGAAACACAGACAAAAAAATACTCCAAGAAAAATAAAGTAAAGAAAAAGTGTCTTTGATCTGCATTCTGGCTCTACTAGTTCTTTCTGTGGAGGTGGACAGCACCTTTCATCACAAGTCCTACAGAATTGTCTAGGATCATTGTATTGCTGAAAATAGCTAAGCTATTCATAGTAGATAATCATATAAAATCACTGGTACTTTGTGCAATGTTCTCCTAGTTCTGTTCATTTCACATTACATCAGCTCATGTAAGTGTTTACAGTTTTTTTTTTTCCCTGAGAGCACCCTACTCATCCTTTCTTAAAACACAATTGAATTCCATCACAATCATATGCAACAACTTGTCCAGCAATTCCCCAATGGATGGACATCCTCTCAGTTTCCAATGCTTTGCCACAACTAAAAGGGCTGCTATAAAAACTTTTGTACACATTGGTCCTTTTCCTTTTTGTTTTTTATCTCTTTGGGATACAGACCTAGTAGTGGTGTTGCTTGGTCAAAGGGGATGCATGATTTTATAGCCCTTTGAGCAGAGTTCCAAATTGTTCTCCAGAATGGTTAATCAGTATACAACTTCACAAATAGTACATTAGTGTTTCAATTTCCCCAGATCCATACCAATATTTGTCATTTTCCTTTTCTGTCATATTAGCCAATCTGACAGATGTAAGGGAGTAACTCAGAGTTATATTAATTTGCTTTTCTCTCATCAATAGGGATTTAGAGCATTTTATATGATTACAGATAGCTTTGATTTCTTTGTCTAAAAGCTGCCTGTTCATATTTTTTAATCATTTATCAATGGAAGAATAACTCTTATTTCTATAAATTTGAATAAATTTTCTAAATGTTTGAAAAATGAAGTCTATATCCAATAAACTCACTATAATTTTTTTCTCACAGTAATGATTACCAACTATGTATTTCCCTCCATCCTGTTTTCCCCCTGTTTATCCTACTCTCTCTTTTTTATCCTGTCCATTCTCAAAAGTGTTTTCCTTCTGACTTTTTCCTCCCGCAAATTGCCCTCCCTTCTATGACCTCCCTGATTTCTCTCATCCCCTTCTCTTCCTACTTTCCTGTATGGTAAGTTAGATTTCTACACCAATCTGAGTGTGTATATTTTTCCCTCTTTGAGCCAATTCCAATGAAAGTAGGTTCCTGTGCTCCCTTCCCTGCTTCCCTCATTTTCACCTACACATTACAATCTCTTTCAGTCCCCTTTTAGGTCAGATAATTTATACCATTCTGTATCTCCTTTCCCCCTTCTCTCAGTTCATTCTTCTTTCTCATACTTACATATTTTTAGACAGTTATCTTGTTCAGCTCACACCCCTTTTCTGTCTATGTATACTCCTTCTAAGTGCCCTAATGATGAGAAAGTTTTTAGGAGTTACAAATGTCATTTCCTTATGTAGGAATGTAAACATTTGAACTTTATCAAATCCTTCATGATTTCTCTTTTCCCTTTGCCTTTTTATGTTGCTTTTGCATCTTGTATTTGAAAGTCAAATTTTCTATTCAGCTTTGGTCTTTAAATCAAGCATGCTTGAAAGTCTTCCATTTCATTGAATGTTCATTTTCCCCCTGAGGGATTATACTCAGTTTTGTTTGGTAGGTGATTCTAGGGTTAATCCTAGCTCTTTTGTCCTCCAGAATATCTGATCCTTTAATGTAGAAGCTGCTAAAACATGGGTTATCCTGACTGTGGCTCCATGATATCTGAAATCTTTCTTTTTGGCTGCTTGTATTATTTTCTCCTTTATCTGGGAGGTCTGGAATTACCTATAATATTCTTGGGAGTTTTCATCTAGGAATGTCTTTTAGAAGGTAATCAATGGATTCTTTCTATTTCTATTTTACCCTCAGGTTCTAGAATATCAGTGCAGTTTTTCTTAATAATTTCTTGAAAGATGATTCCTAAGTTCTTTTTAAAAACTTTAAGATGTATTCTTTAAATATATATAGAGGATTTTCACTTATTTGTATGTTTTTATTGCTTGTACTTCCCCTGGAACTTTAATCTTCCTGTTATGTGAGTCTAATCTCTTTTGAGATTCTTAGATTTTCCACCTTCTCTTTATCTTTTTCATTTTGGAATGTATTTATCTTTTTCTTTCAGATAATATTTATGACATATGTCTTACGTTACCTCTTTTCTTGTTCTGGACATCCCTTATGTAAACTGTTGTCAGTCTGATGCCAAAGATTTAGAAAAAACTTATTGATATATTTGGATTTTACATCAGCTTTAAATCCCTTTAAATTAAAATTGCTTCCCTTTCCACACTACCGTTTCTTTTTTTTCTGTTTTTTTTATTTTTTTAGTTTCATTTTTTATCAGTTTTTTTGTTTAATTTACTTCACATATTTAGTCTTCAGAATTGATTTTCAGAAGAGTTTGAATTCTAAATTTTCTCCCCATTTCTACCCTCCCACCCACTCCAAGCTGGCGTATATTCTGGTTGCCCCATTCCCCCATCAGCCCTCCCTTCTGTCACCCCACTCCCCTCCCATCCCCCTTTCCCTTCTTCTCTTGTAGGGCACGATAAATTTCTACACCTCATTGCCTGTGTATCTTATTTCCTAGTTGCATGCAAAAACTTCTTTTTTGTTTTGTTTTTGAACGTCTGTTTTTAAAACGTTGAGTTCCAAATTCTCTCCCCTCTTCCCTCCCTGTCCACCCTCCCTAAGAAGGCAAGCAATTCAATGTAGGCCACATGCGTTTCATTATGTAAAACCCTTCCACAATACTCATGTTGTGAAAGATTGACTATGTTTTGCTCCTTCCTAACCTATCCCCCTTTATTGAATTTGCTCCCTTAACCCTGTCCCTTTTCGAAAGTGTTTGTTTTTGATTACCTCCTCCCCCTGTCTACCCTCCCTTCTGTCGTACCCCCTTTTTTATCCTCTTCTTCCTTCTTTCCTGTGGGGTAAGATACCCAATTGAGTGTATATGGTATTCCCTCCTCAGGTCAAATCCAATGAGAGCAAGATTTACTCATTTTTCCTCACCTGCCCGCACTTCCCTATCTACACAACCACTTTTTCTTGCCACTTTTATTGTGAGATAATTTACCCTGTTTTATTTCTCCCTTTCTCCTTCTCTCAATATATTCCCCTGTTATCCCTTAATTTGTTTTTTTTAGATATCATCCCTTCACATTGAACTCACTCTGTGCCATATATATATATGTATATACATATATATACACTTACATATATACATACATAGACACACACATATGTATACACACACACACATACACATATATATATATATGCATATTCCTTTCAGCTACTATGATACTGAGATCTCATGAATCATACACATCATCTTTCCTTATAGGAATGTAAAAAAAATAGTTCAACTTTAGTAAGTCCCTTATGATTTCTCTTTCTTGTTTACCTTTTCATGCTTCTCTTGATTCTTGTGTTTGAAAATCAAATTTTCTATTCCACTCTGGTCTTTTCACTGAGAAAGCTTGAAAATTCTCTATTTTGTTGAAAATCCATATTTTGCCTTGGAGCACGGTACTCTGTTTTTCTGGGTAGGTGATTCTTGGTTTTAATCCTAGCTCCACTGACCTCCAGAATATCGTATAACAAGTCCTTTGTTCCCTTACTGTAGAAGCTGCTAGATCCTGTGTTATCCTGATTATTTTTCCACAACACTCAAATTGTTTCTTTCTGGCTGCTTGCAATATTTTTTCCTTGATCCGGGAGCTCTGGAATTTGGCGACAATATTCCTAGAAGTTTTCTTTTTGGGAACTTTTTGAGGAGGCAATCTGTGGATTCTTTCAATTTCTGTTTCACCTTCTGGCTCTAGAATATCAGGGCAATTCTCCTTGATAATTTCTTGAAAGATGATATCTAGGCTCTTTTTTTGACCATGGCTTTCAGGTAGTCCAATAATTTTTAAATTATCTCTCCTGTATCTATTTTCGAGGTCAGTGGTTTTTCCAATGAGATATTTCACATTGTCTTCCACTTTTTCATTCTTTTGGTTCTGTTTTACAATGTCTTGATTTCCCATCAAGTCACTGGCTTCCACTTGCTCCAATCTCATCTTTAAGGTAGTATTTTCTTCAGTGGTCTTTTGGACCTCCTTTTCCATTTGGCTAATTCTGCCTTTCAAGGCATTCTTCTCCTCATTGGGTTTTTGGAGCTCTTTTGCCATTTGAGTTAGTCTATTTTCTAAGGTATTGTTTTCATCAATATTTTTTTTCAGTATTTTTTTGGGTCTCCTTTAGCAAGTCATTGACTTGTTTTTCATGGTTTTCTCGCATCCTTCTCATTTCTCTTCCCAATTTCTCCTCTACTTCTCTAACTTGCTTTTCCAATTCCTTTTTGAGCTCTTCCATGGCCTGAGACCAGTTCATGTTTTTCTTGGAGGCTTTTGATGTAGGCTCTTTGACTTTGTTGACTTCTGGCTGTATGTTTTGGTCTTTGTCACCAAAGAAAGATTCCAAAGTCTGAGACTGAATCTGAGTGTGTTTTTGCTGCCTGGCATGTTCCCAGGCAACTTGCTTGACCCTTGACTTTTTCAGCAGGGTATGACTGCTTGTAGAGTAAAGAGTCCTTTGTTCCAAGCTTGAGGGTATGTGCCATTGATTTCAGAGCTATTTCTATACAGCCAGCTCTGCTGTACAGCACTCTTCCTTCCCCAAGAACCGCCAACCTGGACGTGATGCAAATCTTCAGCAGGTTCTTCACTCCTGCTCTGATTCACCACTGAATTCCTCCCACCAGGTGGGCCTGGGGCCAGAAGCAACTGCAGCCATAGTTCTGTAGCTGCACCTCCCCCCACTATTCCTGAGTGGTGGCCGAACTGTGAACTCTTTTCACTCTGTCCCCGCAGCTTTTCCCACTAACCTTCTCTGTTGTCTTTGGTGTTTGTGGGTTGAGAAGTCTGGTAACTGCCACAGCTCACTGATTCAGGGTGCTAGGGCCTATTCCCCCTAGCTCCTGGCCTGGTTGGTCCTGCCACTGCCCATGCTGGGCTCCGCTCCCCTCCACTCCATGTGTGATAGACCTCTTCCAGCGACCATCCAGGCTGTCTCGGGCTGGAGCCCTGCTTCCCTCTGCTATTTTGTGGATTCTGCAGTTGTACAATTTGTTCAGAGTCATTTTTATAGGTTTTTGAAGGGACCTGGTTAGGAGCTCACACAAGTCCCTGCTTTCCAGCTGCCGTCTTGGCTCCACCCCCTATGCAAAGATCTTCTTACTACCATTTCTTAATGCCCAAGAAAAAATACTAATACTTATATGATATTCTATGATTTGGTACCAAATCTGCCAGTAACAATTGTATTTAGCTTATCATTATTCTAATATCCAAGTGATTTCTGGCTGAGAGAGAAGGACATTCCAAATTGCAATAGTTCCCCCATGTTTTTTGACATGAACCTTTACCCCAATTTGAAGTGACATTTACAAGAATCTAGAACAAAAAAAATATTTTTCTTTTTGTCAATGATATTTTAAATAAATTTAAATAATATTTTCTTTTTCTCCAATTACATGTGAGCTAATTTCAAAAAAATATATACCTTCTTATGTTTTGAGTTTGAAATTGTAAACTTTCCTTCCTTCCATTAATCAGTAGCAGCAAGAATGGCATTGTGGGATCCAGCTGTCACATAAGTTTTTGGACAAGAATATGGGTCAAAATATGATACCTGCTTAGTAGCTATGGAAATTGAAAATATTACCATGGGTGAGAGATAATGTGTGAGGCCATAGAATTGGCATGACAAGGCCTTAGAAAATAAGTGAGCAGCTCATCCTATCCAATTGGGATACAATTCCTCTGGAACAGATATCACTAAGATTATTACTGACTTTTTAATGGGTATAAGATCAGAGGCTACGGAAATGAGCATAATGGACTAAAAGGCCTTTCCATGGTCATAGTTCACAGCATTCATTGTCATGCACTGACTCTTTGTTAACTAGTGGGTTGATTGATTTATTAATTGGATTCATAAAAAAGTATTTATGTACAATTGAAGGGTGGCATAGCAAAGAGAATACTGTATCCAATCAGAAGACATGGGTTCAAGTCACAGATCTGCTATGTATTACCAACATAACCTCAAGTAAGACTTTTTTCAACTCTCTTATCCTCACTTTTTTGACTCTGTGAAATAAAAGGATCTGAACCACCCTGTTATATCCCTTTCAGAACTAAATCCAAGGATCCTACATTGCAAAATACACAAAAAATATTTAAATAGATACTTAACAATACAAAGCACTGAAGCCATTGAACTTTCTAAGATTTGTACCCTAGAGAGGTCTCAAATTCTATTTCCTATGATTGTAGATATAAAGAGGAACAGTCATGATTAGAGATGGACCCAGGCCTTAGAGAGTTCTAATCCTCCCCTGAGAATCACAACTCAGAGTATATCTAAACTGCAGAATTGAGAATGTTTCCAATGGGAAACCTATTGTTTGTATCCCAACTGGAAGTCAAGTGACAGAATATAAAAAGCCCCATTGGGATGTGTAGTTCTTTGGACTCTCCGTCCTGGCTGCAAAATTACTTCAATCACATATGACTTTTGCTGTTGCTACTGATAGCATATGAAATATTCCTTCCCTCAACTAACACTTAATTCTAAGGGGATGGTGGTATGAGGTAATATATACGTATATATATATATATATATATATATATATATATACATATATATATATATATATATATGTATATGTATATGTATATATGTATATGCATATGTATATATATACATATATATGTATATATATGCTTTCGTGGATGCATAACTAGGCCAAATATTTTCAGATTATAAATTTGTAACATGAGTCTTCCTCTCTCCTGGAATTTAGCCCCCAGGGTTTCATGAAAGGCAAACAGTCTTAAATTTTCCTCACACAGAATTATTTCTTTGCTTCTCTGTAAGGAGGAGGCTGGTGTTTGGGAAGTTTTATGATGTTCCACCTTCACTGAATCCTTAGGAGTCAAAGTCAGAGCTAAGAAAAGAGGAAAAGTTTTGCTGCGGTAGGACACAGGGAAAACTTCCTCAAACTGAACAAAAAGCCACAGAGAGCAGATCTGAATCTCATCCTGAGGATCCAAGAGGTAATCAAAGGTTTAATCCCATCTCAAAGACCACCTCCCCAGAACTTGCTCCAGGTTCCAATATAGCCTCCACATGAGCATACCCAGGTAGCCTTCTAGCACTTGACTATGAGTTGTGAGCAAAAAAATGATATGTCTAATTCCATGTAGACTATGTCTTTTGTTCTATACTTCTTTATATATTGATAAAAGGCAGTTTTATCTTTATCTTACCTAATGACTTTAGGTAAGAAGATGGCTCAAGTAAAAGTTATTGTAAATATTATATATATAAAAGGTGGGCAAGGACCTCAAGTGTCTCTACTACTTGACTGATTTTTATTTTAACAGGTGAAAAAGGTCTTTAGAAAATTCAGCAAAGTGCTTTTGAATGATGGGTTCAGAAAGATTTATTTGTAAAAGACCATAGGAGAATAAGTAATCTATGACTTCTTTGGGAAATATTGAGAAAGAGGAATTGTATTTCATGTAAGAAAAATCCCATTGTTTAAAGTTGGCATATATAGATCTATTAACTGATAATCATTTTAACTACCTACTAGGTTCCAAGTACTCTTATAATTATTGGGAATATGCATGCAAAATGCTTAGCTTTCTCTACTCTTAAGGAGCTTACATTTTTTTGAGTTGTTGAAAAATGCCAAATTGTGAATAATTTGTGTCTTATCCATTCAGCTGATATGTGTAATATGTGTGTATATTTATGTGCATAAACATATGTATGTACAAACATGCACATGTATTACCTATATACTTACATATGTGTTTGTGCCCAAGAGGCTGCCTCTTATAATAGATAGGGACACAGTCTTCAAGTCAATGGTACCCAGGTTCAAATCCCTACCTCTGACATATATTGGTCCTAGGACCCAGAGGAAATCATTTAAACTAGCAAGGGTCTTAGGCAAATCTCTAAGACAACATGTTGTCAGTACTCAATGATTTCCATAAGTAGAGTTAGTTTCTTCACTAGGACCTTCCTACATCAATCAATCACAACTCAGTAAAATCTATACATATACAGACACATGTACATAGAGTTTTGGGACACCTTATACTGGGACATGTTTGTATGCCACTTGTATACCTATGAATGTATGTGTCTATTTTTAAGTATGTAAACACACATATCCATACATAAAGAAGTAGTTTATTCAGATTTCATTGCTGTAGGAAATTCTTGATAAGGAAACTCTTTTGCAAAATAAATCAAAAACTCCTCCTAGAGAATTCCCACAGTTACTGTCAGGCTGTTGTTATTGCTGTAGTCTTTAATGTGTGTATCTCTTATTCTTATTTCTTTAAATTCATAAAAATATCACTCTTTGAGAATATCAGAAGAGCTACTTTTCCCCTCTTGGTTTTTTGTTTTATTTTCTTCAGATTCAGCACATGTTCCAGGGAAATAAAACCAATATATGTCAGATGTGGAGGCTTGTAGCTGGATCAGATTTCTATCCACTAAATCAGTGTATATCTTGTGCTGCAATATATACCCATGAAATAAGATTAATCTTTTTCTCATTAGGATGTATGTGTGGGGTCTTACCTAAAGGTGAAAGAAAGAATAAGCTATGTTTTCATTGAAATGTACAATACCAAATCTACAGGATTCTTTGTGATTTACGTAATCTATTCTTTGCCCCGATTATCAAATTTTTACCCAAAAGCTGAAGTGAATTTCAGTGAGGACAAGAGCATTTTTTGTTTCCTAATTTTTGGTGTCTGAATCTTTGAGCTAGAAGAGAACTGAGGGTTATACTCATCCTATCCCCCACCCAAGGGGAGAATTTCTTGCCAAGAGTTATTGGTCTCCATTTAAATAATTTGGGTCATTCCTGCTTTAACTTTCAAATTGGTAGAAATGCCTACCTATTCATCCTAGCTTTGCCCTTCTAGAACAATACAACAAAGTGGACTCCATTCTTTTATGGAAGCCCATCAAATATTGATGTAGGAGAATTTTGGAGAAGGAGCTCAATTAAAATTGTGACTACAAGTCACAGGACTAAAAGGTGAGGGAAAATTTGTCCTCTTTTTCTCCCTGTAAGAATGAAGGAAGTTAGTGAATTGGAGAGGTGTCTTCAGGTGGATCAATATTTCATGGGTTCTAAACTGAGCATAATTTTTGAATAATGGAAATTTCCTTCTTAATGACTTCTGCAGTAGTTCAAAGGTCCAGAATCCATCACAATTTTTTTTTTTGGTTTTCCCAGTGCCTTAAATATTAATACTTATTTTAATTGGCTTTAATTTCCTCATCACATAGTAAAGTAAACTTTAGGGTAAGTGATTTGGTGATAAAAGGTGATAGAAAGAGTAAAATACCATCATGAATGGTCTATATATAGACACTGTTATGAGCATTAATCATGAAACTGGATTCATCTCATCCAAAAAGGCGTGAGGTGGCTATAACTATAGCACTCCCTTTGTCTTCTGGAACTCTGGTACCAAATAGAATGTGAAGAGGGTTTATGACTTCTAGTGCCCGGACTTTGCTTTCTGTGCTCTCAATAGTCTTGTCACTTGCTACTCTATTCACATTGTTGCCCTGTTCTCCCTTCAACCCATTACATGGGTAAGTGCCTGCTTCAATATTAATAAATGTCAATTTTTTTGTTCTTATGTGTAGAGGATAAATGGGTGTTGACTATGATGAGAAGGAATTTTGAAAATCTTTTGCCTCTTTTCCAGATACATATGCTCAATACATGTTTCTTCAGCATTGTGATGGTGATGATGGAATGGCATGTAAGAGGTTATAAGGTTTTTGAAAATTGGAAATCTACCACAATTACCTCTTTGTGAATTATAGAATAATGAGGGTGGACGATTTTGTCATTTTTATTGATGACTAAAATGGCTAGAATTATTACACTCATGATAGAATGTCCTATTTTGGTTGATTACCATGTTGAACTTTTAAACTTTACTGTTTATATTTACTTTTTGAAAATTTATTTTATTTTTAATTTATGGAATAAAACAAGCATTTCCATTACATAGTATATTACAAATATGATTCCACATGAAACTGCCAACCTACTATGTACAACTTGCTATTACTTCTTAAGTATACAACAAAGTCATCATGTAAATTTCTTTTTTATTCTTTTTGTTCTTCCCTCACCCCACACCCTTGAGATGTCCACCATTAGACATAAATAGATGTATAGGTATAGATAGATATAAATGTATATGTATGTATGTATATACACATACATATGTAAAGTTATTCTATATTGTATTGTTAATGAAATTAAAAGATCTTTCCCATCCATTAATAGATCCATATGGCCTTCCTGAGTAACATGGAAGGCTGAGGCACATGACCCCATGGTTGGAACAGCTTGCCAAAGGGGTGGAGCAAGAAAGGGTGGAGCAGGAAGTTGGTTTGAGTCAGAGCTGGGAGAGAACTGGTGGACATTTCAGCTTGGAGAGAGAGAGAGAGAGAGAGAGAGAGAGAGAGAGAGAGAGAGAGAGAGGAGGCAGGCAGAGAACAGAGCAGCTAATGTGGGTGAGAGAGGGGCATTTTTGACTAAGGGAGCTTGGTTTGTGGAAAGGCCCAATGGAGGGGAGGCTTGGGGATCTTGGTGCCCCCTGCATTTGTAATGTGTATAGACTGCTTGGTTACTATGATGGATTTCTTTGTTGCTATGATGAATTTGGCTTTCTGGTGTTGCAATCAATGCTTTGGTTTCATCTTCTGTGTAGAGTCTGTTATATTTTGTGATTCAGAACTACACTGGTATGTTCATAGCAGCCGCAACCACTGTGAGTATCACATTGGCTCTACATATACATATTTCTATTTTCAGTTCTTTTTCTGAATGCAGATAGCATCTTTCTTTATGTGTCATTAATAGCTAATTTGGGAATTTTTAATAGGTAAAAGAACTTATTCATTTAGTCATCCTTAAAACAATATTGTTGTTACTATATACAATGTTCTCTTGGTTCTGCTCATTTTGCTCTTCATTATTTCATGCAAGTCTGTCCATGTTTTTTTAAGATCATTGAATCCATCGTTTATAATAGCACAGTATTATTCCATCACAATTATATACCACAACTTCTTCAGCCATTTCCTAATTGATGGGCACCCCTGCAGTTTCCTGTTCTTGCATACCACAAAGAGAGCTGCTATAAACATTTTAGTATATATAAGTACTTTTCCTTTCCCCCCAATCATTTTTGGAAATAGATCTAGTAGTGGTATTTCTTGGTCAAAGAGCAGTTTATTAACTATTTGGGCATAGGTCCATATTACTCTCCAAAATGGTTGGATCAGTTCACAATTCCACCAACAATGAATTAGCATCTGAATTTTTCCACATTCTCTAAACCATTTTTCACTTATCCCTTCAGTCATTCAAATATCCCCTTCAATCAGAATCCTGTTCCAATCTAGTAGGTATAAAATCATGCCTCAAGGTTGTTTTAATGTGCGTTTCTCTTATCAACAAGGATTTGGAGCATTTTTTTCATATAACTATAAATTGTTTTGATTTCTTCATTGGAAAACTGTTTGTATCCTTTGACTGTCAATTGGGGAATGACTCATATTCTTATAGATTTGACAAAGTCCTTTATATATTTTATATTATATATATATATATACTATATATTATATTTATATGTTATATTAATATATTTATATGTTTTTGATCTGAGAAATTGTCTATACATTTTCCCCCCAATTTTTTCTTTTCTTCTGATCTTGGCTACATTGGTTTAATTTACATACAAATTTTGTAATTTAAAGTAATCAGAATTAGATATTTTCAAATAACTTTGCTCCCCATCTCTTGCTTATTCATAAATTGTTTGCCTATCCATAATTCTTATAAGTAATATGTTCCATGTTCTTCACATGTCCTTGAAATATCTTTCTTTATATCTAGGTCATGTATCCATTTTGACTTTATCTTGGTAAATGGTGTAAGATATTGGACTATGCCCAGTTTCTGCCATACTGCTTTCCAGTTTTGCCAACAATTTTTACCAAATAATCAATTCTTATCCCAAAATATTAAGTCTTTACACTTGTCAAATACAATTATTATGTTGCTATAAATTGTATGTCTACTCTATTCCATTGCTCTAACTTTTTATTTCTTAGCCAGTACCAGATAATTTTGACAATTATTGTCTTATGATATAGTTTAAGATTGGGTACTGCTAAACCTCCTTGCTTTACATTTTTTTCACTATTTCCTTTGATATTCTTGATTCTTTGTCCTTTCAAGTGAATTGTTATTATTTTTTCTAATTCAGTAAAATTGTTTTGTAATTTAATTCAGATGGCATTAGATATATAAATTAAGTTGGGGACAGTTGTGATTTTTTTATTATATTGACCCTGCCTACCCATGAACAATTAATATTTCTCTAGTTATTTAAATTTGATTTTATTTGTATAAAATCTTTTAATGTTTTTATATAGTTCCTGGGTTTTTTTTTGCAAGTATACTTCCAGATATATTAAACTGTCCAGAGATGTTTAAGTGGGGTATCTTTCACTATTTCTTCTTGCACAGTCTTTCTGTGTTATACACAAATGCTGATGATCTACATGGATTTACTTTATATTCTGCTACTTTGCTAAAATTACTAAAGGTTTCAATTACCTTTTTAGTTGAGTCTTTGGAATTTTCCAAATATGTCATCATAAAGCTGCAAAAAGAGATAGATTGATTACCTCATTCTCTATTCTGATTTCTTCTGTTTGTTTTTCTTCTCTTATTGCTATTGCTGGGATGTCCAATATAATATTGAATGGAATTGGTGACAGTGGGCATCCTAGTTTCACACCTGATGTTACTGGGAAGGCTTCTAGTTTATCCCCATTACAATAAAGCTTGCTGATGATTGTAGATAAATGCTTTTTATCAATTTAAGGAAAAATCCATTTATACCAATACCTTCAAGTATTTTTAATAGAAATGGATTGAACTTTATCAAAGACTTTTCTGCATCAAGTGATAAAACCCTATGTTTATAAAAAAGGTTTATTATTAATGTAACCAATTATGTAAATACTTTTCCTTATGATAAATCATCCCTACATTCCTGGTATAAATCCCACTTGACAATAATGCAAAATCTTTGTAATATATTGCTGTAACCTTTTAGCTAGTATTTTTGCATCCATATTAATTAATGGAATTGGATTACAATTTTTTCTGTTTCTAGTCATTCTGGTTTAGGTATCAGTATCATATATGTTCCATAAAAGGAGTTTGGTTGGATCGCTTCTTTACCTATTATTCCACATAATTTATTTAATATTAGAATTAGCTGATCTTACAATGCTTAATAGAATTCACTTGTAAATATGTATGTTCCTGCTGCTTTTCTCTTAGGAAGCTCATTTATGGCCTGCTCAATTTCTTTTTCTGAAAGAGTTCTTTTTAGGTGTTCTATTTCCTCCTCTACTAATCTAGGCAACAGATAGATAGATAGATAGATAGATAGATAGATAGATAGATAGATAGATAAATAGAGAGGTAGATAGATAGATATAGATGTAGATATAGATAGATATATGTAAATATTCTTCCATTTTACTTAAATTATTAAATTTATGGGCATATAATTGAGCAAAATAACTCCTTATAATTGCTTTGATTACATCTTCATTAGTGGTACATTCACCCTTTTCATTTTTTATGCCAATGAGCTGGTTTGCTTCTCTCTTTCTTTAAATCAAACTAAACAATTTTTAACTATTTCATTTGTTGTTCTTCATAAAACCAACTTCTAATTTTATTTATTTATTCAATTGTTTTTACTCTCAACTTTATTAATTTCTAGGGTTTCCAATTTAGTGTTCATTTGGGGACTTTTAATTTGTTCTTTGTCTAGCTTTTTTTATTTGTATACTCACTTCATTAGTCTGTTCATTTTATAGATGTAAGCATTTAGAGATATAAATTTTCCATTAACCACTGCTTTTGCTGTATCCCATACATTTAATATGTTGTCTAATTATTGTCATTCTCTTTAATGAAACTATAGATTGTTTCTATGATTTGTTCTTTAACTCACTCATTCTTTAAGATCTAGTCTTTAATCTATGTTTCCATGGTCCCTTATTGATTATAATTATAATGCATTATGATCTAAAAATGGTATTTTTAACTTTTCTACTTTTATCTATAAAACTTTTATGTACTAACATATGGTCAGTCTTTGCAAAGGTACCAT
Organism: Trichosurus vulpecula; assembly: GCF_011100635.1. Lineage (NCBI taxonomy): Eukaryota > Metazoa > Chordata > Mammalia > Diprotodontia > Phalangeridae > Trichosurus > Trichosurus vulpecula. The sequence continues at coordinate 102,399,916 of NC_050577.1, read as the reverse complement.
AACACCCTGAGGAAAAGGTATATTCCTATTTCCATTCTAATCTATTCCATTCAGTATCCATCATATCTAGCTTATCTAAAATTCTATCCTATTTCTTAATTTTTTTCTTATTTATTTTCTGGTTAGATTTATATACTTCTCCACCTATAATTCATGGTGGATATATATATATATATACACATATATATATATATATGTACATATATATATATATATATATATATATATATATATATATATATCTCCACCTATAATTCATTTAAATTTTCTTTACAAAATTTAGATACTATAGTATTTGGTGCACAAAAGTTCAGTATTAATATTGCTTCATTATCTATGATACCTTTTATCAAAATGTAGTCACCTGTTTATCTCTTTTAATAAAATCCCTTTCAGCCATAATGTTGCTGAGATCATCATTGTTACCCCTGCCTTTTTGCATCAACTGAAGCATAATAAATTCTGTTTCAACTTTCCATTTTAACTCTGTATACATTTCTCATTATTAATTGTGTTTCTTATAAACAACATTGTTGGATTCTGATTTTTAATCCATTCTGCTATCTGCTCTGTTTTATGGGTTGGTTTATCCAATTCACATTCAAAGCTATACTTCCTATTTGTGAATTTCCCTCCATCTTATTTTTACTCACTATTTTCCTTCTCAGCCTCTTTTTACTTTTACTCTATCCCTGTTGCTTTATCTTCTCCCCTGACATTTTTTTTCATTTTGCCCACCCCTATAAAGTCCCTTCCTTGTCTTCACCCCTCAAGCTCCTAATCTTATTCTGTACAGCCTTCTAAAAGGCCTTCCCCTGCCTTGTCTCCCTTTCTCATTTCTCTACAAGTTCAGGAAACTGCTAAACCTCTCCAGATTTACATGCTGTTTCCACTTCAACCCAGATGAGAATAACATTTCAACATTACCAGCCCTCCACCCCCACCTACTTCCTCTGTATTAGCTCTTCCTTTCATGATCCATTTTCATGAGATAATTGATCCTTTTTACTTTTACCAACCCAATTTTGTTTTTTTTAAATCACCTCATCATACACAACTCTGCCCCAATCTTACTTTCAAGCTACCTTAGTAATGATGACAGTTTTAAGAATGCAGATAACATGTTCATGTATCATAAGTAAACATTTGGTCCTTAATGAGTCCCTTATAATGAGTTTTTAATGTTTTCCTTATTTTTTGGATCTTTTATATTGAATTTTCCATTGAGTTCTACTCTTTTTGTTACAAATACCTGAAAGTCTTTCGGTTAGTCAGATATCCTTTTTTTTGCATTCAAGATTGTACGCAACTTTGCTCTGTAAGTTATTCTTGGATGCAACCCCAGCTCCTTTGCTCTTTGAAATATATTGCCCATCACATGAAATATTCATATAATTATAAGAGATACTAAAAGCTTATTTGTGAATCTCTATAGTCCTTTAAGCAAGCCTTTATCTAAGCTATGCAAAATTTATTGTATTATATTGTTTTTGATGTCCTCCAAATATATTTATTATGTAATATTTATTGGAAGGCTTCTGTAGTTCACAATAATTTGCAGTCAGAAGTCAGACTCCATGACATAAAATGAAATCCAGTGCTATAAAACTTGAATATTTCAAGAATCTTTGATATCATGAGCATTATTTCTATATACACGACAACTTCAGTTATAATGTCTCAGTATAATGTCTTTAAGACTCTCCAACCAAAGCTTAAGTCATCCTTCACCCCTCCCAGTAATGAGCCTCTCCATAATTAATTGTCATGGTTTGTGAATGACAAATACAGAATCCATTACCAAGTCTGTGCTCAAAGTCTTTCCAGCTATGTAGAACTAGCCAGATTGCTATTGTGATTGGCTGGCATGGCCTTTTTGAATCCAGGGTCGTCTCCATGACATGAATATCTATTCAAGAAAAACAATTGTGTAGATACTCGACTGAAATGTTGAGTTTTTAACTGAATCAATTTTAAATTTAGTACCTTATTCAAATTTCAGGAGTTTTTTTTTTAAATTCTATTTTCTGCATGAATTAAAATATTTAAGTTATTAGTGAGTCCAGAATTTTTTTCTGAATATGTGCCACTTACTAAAATCATTGAAACCATTAGCCTTCTTCCAATTAATCCTAGTGAAACTTTCTCTTTTTTTCACTAGTAAGCAAAAACTAGCAATAAGTAGTTTACAATGTCTTTTGTCTAGCCAGCTAAACAGCATAGTGGATCAAATATTGAGCTTGGAGTCAGGACACTCTGGTTTTCAATTCTGACACAAACATTTACTATGTCATAAGAAGTAAATCACCTTTTTGGGTCCCAGTTTTTTTTCTGCAAAATGCGGTTAATAATATCACCTACCTTCTAGGAGTGTTGGATTGATCAAATGAGATAACATTGCAATTTTTCAAGCTTTCTATATAAATATTAATTATTAGTTTAACTATCTTTGCCTTGCCAAGATTTTAACAGAAAGTTTGATCAGCTTTGAATTTTCACAGCAGATGTCAAATGAGATGAATTACAAAAAAGTTATAATACCTCAGATAGACTAAAATAACACTTCCTCCCAGATGTAATACCTATTACTGTCACTAAAGGAAAAAGCATTGCTCTGGCAAAAGTTACCTTTCATAATGTCATATAGATATAGTATTTCCTGCACTTTTAGATGTTTCATTTTTTCTCTAAAGAAGTATTGAAATTAGGCAGTCCTTGATTTTATTTCCATTGCCATTCTACTTCATCACAGTGAGAAAGCATCTTAGTATCTCATAGTGGTCCTCTCTCTGTGTTCAGTGACCATTCCCATCCATAAGATAACAGTAATTAGTTTTTTCTCCTATTGTATTCTGTATAAACAAGATCTGACCATTTGCACATATTTAACTTCTCTCACATTTAACATATTTGAGTTTTATTGGCAAAGCCAATGCTTATGAGATTGATGAGAAGTTGTCTGGTGGGAGAAAATGAAAGGTTAGGAAAATGTGCTAAGATGCAACTGTTGGCTACCTCTCAAAACAAAAATTATGCAAACCATTATCATGAAAGTGACCTAAATTTTTAAGAACTTTGACCTACTCTTAATGAATAATAACATAATTATCCATTGCCAAAAAACCTTGGACTCACTGGGACAGGATTAATAGTAAATGTATTTTGTTGACCAGAATGTTAGAGGCAGATCTACTCAGATTTAGTTAATGGTTGGCTGTAATAATATATCCTTACTTCTTTCTGCCTCTCACCCAGACCAAATGTTCTGAAAAGCTTGAAATACCACATCTTCTCAATGAAGACTTGAGGGAAACCACAACAACTGCAATAGTTTCCCGCTGCACACATAAGTAGTTTCTTGTATTACCAAAACATTTTTGAAGTTTATCTTTGGGGAGGGAAACAACTATATGGAAAATCAAAACAGCGTATAAACTTATTTGTAGGAAGGCAAGTTAATAAAAATCATTAGAAGTGCTTCTTACTGGTTTTGGCCTTCTTCCTTCTGCCCTCTTCCCCAATTTGAAAAAAGAAGGATAAAAAATTAACAGATATTGGTTTCATGAGATTGAGTGCAAATGAATTAACCTATGCATTTTAATATCTTATTCCAATGCCTTTATTTTCATCATAGGGTTATGGAGACCAACCAGACCACAGTGACAGATTTCATTCTGCTGGGATTTCTTGTTAGCCCTAAGATGCACCTAGTTCTCTTCGGGCTCTTCTTCCTACTCTATATCTTCACTCTGCTCGGAAATGGAGTCATCCTGGGGCTGATTTGTCTTGACTCCAGACTGCACACTCCCATGTACTTCTTCCTTTCACAGCTGGCTATTGTTGACATCTCCTATGCCTCAAACACAGTCCCCCAAATGCTGGCAAATCTCCTAGACCCAGCCAAACCCATCTCCTTTGCAGGTTGCATGATGCAGACATATCTCTTTATGACATTTGGCCACATTGAATGTCTTCTGCTAGTAATGATGAGCTATGACCGGTTTGTAGCAATCTGCCATCCACTCAGATACAAAGTCATTATGAGCTGGGGAGTGTGTATTGCACTGTCTATCATATCCTGGGCATTTGGATCCCTCCTGGCATTGGTCCATGTGCTTCTGCTCCTTAGGCTGCCCTTCTGTGGGCCTCGGGAAATCAACCACTTCTTCTGTGAAACCCTATCTGTCCTGAAACTTGCCTGTGCAGACATATGGCTCAACAAATTGGTCATCTTTGTTGCTTCTGTGTTTGTCTTCGTTGGACCCCTCTGCTTAGTCCTAATCTCCTACACAGGTATCCTTGGTGCTATCTTGAGGATCCAGTCAGGAGAAGGACGAAAGAAAGCCTTCTCTACATGCTCCTCCCACCTCTGTGTGGTTGGTCTTTTTTTTGGTAGTGCCATCATCACTTACATGGCCCCTAACTCCAAGAACTCTGAGGAGCAGCAGAAAATTCTTTTCTTATTTTACAGCTTCTTTAATCCTACCCTAAATCCTTTGGTCTATAGCCTGAGAAATGCAGAGGTAAAGGGAGCCCTTAGGAGATTGCTTAGGAAGAGAGACAAGGTTAATAGATCAAATGGAGCTTTCTTTTTATGGAGGATGGAGAAAGAATGGTGCCTTTGGAGTGCATAACAAATTGAGGAGTGCCATGAAATAAAATCACCCATTTTCCCCTCTATTTTTTCCCAAAATTGTCATACTCCTTTTTTGTACCTATGACTCTTCCTGTAACACTTCCATGGGTCTGAATCTTTTTATTTTTGCCCTACAATTTCCTTCTTTTTGTGACATGTCTCCATACTTTATATGATCCCAGTAAAACACTTTTTTATGTCCTACCTGATCATACTCTGCATGTCAGTGCAGTTCAGTGAAACTAGTCAAATACACTTACGACTTTTATTAAAATTCATTTTGATACAGTTTGCTTTTATGTTATATTTACCTCTGAATATATCCCTCTCTTTCCTATTCTCAGCATCATTATGTGTTACAAAGAATAAAAATTGAAAGAAAAAAGTAATTCAGCAAGGTTGACTGACACCTCTGACAAGGCTGAATTATCTGCCATGTTTATATCCATATCCTAATCCACAAGCACCAAATTCTTCAAATCAGACTGAGAAGTTTTTTTCATTTCTTCTCTAGAAACCACTTTGACAATTTATTCATTCATTCAATTAGTGAATAAATATTTATTAATTATTTACTATCTACCAATTACTATGCTAAGCACTGGGGACACATGGAAAGGCAAATCAGGGTTCTTACCGTCAAGGGGATGACATTTAATAGAGAAGACAATTTTAAGCAACTATTTAAATTCAGTTTATGTTCAGTGTAAATGGAAGGTAATCTCAGGGAGATGGCACTAGATTTAGAGACTATCAGGAAAGACCACTGGTAGAGGGTATGATTTTAGCTGAGACTTAAAAAATGCCAGTGAAATCAAGAGAAAGTAAGGATGGAGAACATTTAGTCATGGCAAAATGCCAGTACAAAGATATGAAGTCATTTCATGGAGTGTCATGTACAAGAATAGCAAGAAGGACAACGGATTTGAATCACACATTCCACAAAGGGGAATCAATTGTAAGAACACTGTATAGCATTTAGTTGTGTTTCTATTTTTTTGTTATAATTATTGTGTTCATTTTTTCTTCATTCTGTTATCTTAATTTTGCTTTAGTTTGTATTTCTTCTCATGTTCTTCTACATTCTTCATATTCCTAGCTTCTTACAGTGGAGTAGTGGGCTGTTACATTCAAGTGCAACAATTTGTGTAGACATTCTTCATTTGACTTGTTTTTACTTCTTTCTTCTGCAAAAGATGCACCTATAAGTATCTGGGTACCTATGGGATATTTCTGTTTTTTTAATCTTTTTGGGGATATATTCATCCCCTATGTAATGACAAGAACATGTGTTAAAATATGATACCTGCTTAGTAGCTATGAAAATGGAAAAATATCACCATGGGTGAGAGATATTGTGGGAGGGCATAGAATTGGCATGACAAGGCCTTAGAAAATAAATGAGCAGCTCTTTCTATCCAATTGGAATACAGTTCCTCCTGAACAGATATTACTAAGATTATTACTGACTTTTTAATAGGTACAAGATCAGAGGCCAGGGAAATGAGCTTGATGGAGTACAAGGCCTTTCTGTGGTCATAGTTCACAGCATTCATTGTCATGCACTGATTCTTTGTTACCTAGTGGGTTGATTGATTTATTAACTGGATTCATCAAAAAAGTATTTATGTACAGTTGAAGGGTGGCATAACAAAGAGAATACTGGATCTAATCAGGAGACATGGATTCAAGTCACAGATCTGCTATTTATTACCAACATAACATCAAGTAAGACTTTTTCAACTCCCTTATCCTCACTTTTTTGATCTGTGAAATAAAAGAATCTAAATCAACCTCTTATGTCCCTTCTATAACTAAATCCAAGGATCCTACATTGTAAAATACATAGAAAATATTTAGATAGATACTTAACAATACAAATCACTGAAGCCATTGAACTTTCCAAGATTTGTACTCTGGAGAGATTTCAAGTTCTATTTCCTATGATTCTAGATAGGAGGAGGCAGGAACAGTCACTGTTAGAGATGGACCCAGGCTTTAGAGAATTCTAATCCTCCCCTGAGAATCACAACTCAGAGTATATCTAAACTGCAGAATTGGGAATGTTTCCTATGGGAAACCTACTGTTTGTGTCCCAATTGAAAGTCAAGTGATAGGATCTAATAAGCCACATTGGGATCTATAGTTCTTTGGACTCCTCATCCTGGCTGCAAAATCACTTGAATCACATAGGATTGTTGCTATTGCTACTGATAACACATGATCTATGCCTTCCCTCAATTAACATTTAATCCTAAGGGGATGGTGGTATAAGGTAAAAAAAAAATATGGATCCATGGATATATAACTAGGCCAAGCATTTTCAGATTATAAGTTTGTAAAATGAGTCTTTCTCTCTCCTAGAATTTCAGCCCCCAGGGTTTCATGAAAGACAGTCTCAAATTTTCCTCACACAGTTACTTCTTTGCTTCTTTGTGAGGAGGAGGCTGGTGTTCGGAAAGTTTTATGATGTTCCACCTTCACTGAGTCCTCTGGAGTCAAAATCAGAGCTGATCAATGATGAAAATCTTCATGGCTGGAGACAGAGGGATAACTTCCTCAAGCTGAACAAGAAACCATGGAGAGTGGATCTGAATTTCATCCTGAGGATCCTAGAGATAGTCAAAGCTTTAATCCCATATTAAAGACCGGCTCCCTAGAACTTGCTCCAGGTTCCTGTATAGCCTCCATATGAACATACTCAGGTAGCCTTCTAGCACTTGACTATGAGTTATGAGAAAAAAAAAACTGTAGCATCTAGTTCTATAAAGATTATGGCTTTTACTCTCATACTTCTTTATCCAGTGGAAAGGGCAGTTTTACTTATTAATGACCTTAGGTAGGAAGATCGCCCAAATAAAATTTATTGTAAAGATTGCATATGCAAAATGTGAGCAAGCATCTCTGGTGTGTCTGTTACTTGACTGATTTTTATTTTAATGGGTGAGAAATTTCAGCAAACTATGATTTTAAGAGATCAAGTCAGAGAGATTTACTTGCAAAAGACCATAGGAGAATAAGGAATCCATGATTTCATTGTGAAATACTGAGCAAGAGGAATTATGTTTTATAGAAAAAGTCCTAGGGTTGAAAATTGATATATAATGATCAATCACTTAATCAATAAGCATTTATTAAATACCTACTAGGTTCAAGATACTTTTCTAATTACTGTGAATTCACATACAACAGATTTAATAATCCCTACTCTCAAAGAGCTTAAAGCCTATTTAAATTCTTGAAAAATGACAAAAGTTTCTTAATTTTTTTATGTCTTATCCACTCAGTTGATGTGTATTTAATATTTGTGTATATGCATATATGTGTATGTGCATGTATATACATATGTATATATATGTATATGTGTATATATATATATATATATACACACACATATGTATAGATAATCTATATGCATGTATTATCAAGAGACTGCCTGGTATAGTGGATACAGAGATACCCTTAGAGTCAATAGGACCCAGATCTAAATCCCCACCTCTGATAAATATTGGTTCTATGACCCTGAGAAAGTCAATTAAATGGGCAGGTGTCTTAAGCTAATCTCTAAGACGGTATGTTACAGAAGAAACAATGATCTGTATAAATAGAAGGAGTTTCCTCATTAGGACTTTCCTACATCAATAAATAATGACTCTTTGTAAAATATAAACATATACAAGTATACATATACATAGACTTTTGGGATGCCTTATACAGGCACAAAAACACATATATACATATTTGTGATTTTATATACACACATATATAGCTATGCATATGTGTGTATATTTATGTATATATTGACACACATATGTATATATAAATAGTTTGCTCAGATCTCATTGCTATAGGGAATTTAAACCTTTTTAACAATACAGACCAAAAACTGTCTCTAGAGACTTCCCAGGGTTACAGGCTGTTTTATTTTTTTAAATTTTGTGAGTATGTTTGTGTCTCATTATTTTTAATTCGAAATTTATACAAATATCACTCTTTGAGGATTTCAGGAGAGCTATTTTCTGCTTTTGTTTTTCTGTTATATTTTCTTGTTTCAGTACTTCCTCCAGGGACATAGATCCAATATATGTCAGATGTGGAGACTTGTAGCTGGGTTGTATAGAATCTTAGGCCAGCTCTCTATCCATTAAATTGGGCTGTCCCTAGGACTATAATATGTACCAATGAAAAAAGATTGATTTTCTTCTCATTGGGATGTGTGAGTGGGGGCCTACCTAAAGGTGAAGGGAAGTATAGGCTATCTTTTTATTGATTGGTACAGCACCAGATCTATGGGATTCTTCATAATCTATATGACCTATTCTTTACCTTGACATCACATTTTTGCCAGAATGCTGAAGTGAATGTCAGGGGGACAAAAACATTCTTTGTTCCCTAGTTGTAGATCTTTCAATCTTTGAGCTAGAAGAGAACCAAGGTTATACTAATCCAATCCCCCACCCAATAGGAGAATTTCTGTCACAATATCTCTTGCCAACAGTCATTGGTCGCCATTTAAATACTTCAGGTGAGTCCTGCTTGAACTTTCAGATTGGCAGTAATTTCCACCTATTGGTCCTAGCTTTGTCCTTCTGGAGCAATACAACAAAGTTGACTCCATTCCTTTATGACAGCCCATCAAATATTGATGTAGGAGAATTTTGGATAAGGAGTTCAACTAATATTGTGACTTCACAAATGGTCAGAGAAAATTTGTCTTCTTTTTACCCTATTAGAATGAAGGAAATTAGTGAGTTGGAGAGGCATGAAGAATCAGATAGGGAGTTCATGTGTTGTAAACTGCATATAATTGAGGAATGGAACCTTCTGTCTCACTGACTTTTCTACCGAAGTTCCAAGATCCAGAAACTATCAGCAGTTTTGCACTTGGTTTCCCCAATGCCATTAATACTTATTTCAGTTGGCTTTTATTTCTTCATCTCTCACACAGTCAAGTATGCTCTCGGGCAATTGATGGAGTTAATGATAAAAGGTGATAGAGTAAGGTGAGTTAAAAATATCATAAACATTCTGTATATAGAGAATGCTGTGAACATTAGAAATGAAACTGAACTCACTGCCTCCAAGAGCAGTAAGGTGGCTACAGTTATCGCACTCCTTTGGTCTTGTGAAGCTCTGATACAAAACAGAATGTGAACAGTTTCTGACTGCTTCTAGTCCCTAGACTTTGCTTTCTTAGCTCTTCACAATCCTATCACTTTGTCATTCCATCCATTCACGTTGTTGCCCTGTTTTTCACTCAGCACACTACATGGGAAATTCTCAGTTTCAATATTAATAAATGTCAATTTCTATTACTATGGGTAGTAAAAGTAAGTATGAACTGTGATGAGAGGCAATTTTGAAAATTTGCTGCCTTTGCTCTAGGTTTCCATTCTCAATTCTTCTTTCTTGATCATTGTAATAGTAATGGTGGGTTGGGATATAAGTGGTTGCCAGATTTTTAAAAATTGGAAAAGTACCATAATTACCTATATATAATTGAATCATAGAATGGAGTTGGTGGGTGATATTGCCATTTCTATGGAAGAGTAAATGTCCAGAATTCTTATCCTCAAGAAGCAATATATTATTTTAGTAGATTATTACAGTAAATTTTTAAACTTTTCCTGCTTATATTCATAATGACTTTTTATACTTCTAACCCTATATAATATTGATATAATTATAAGAGATACTAAATAATTATAAAAATAGTAAATCTGATATTTTTAATCTCTATAGTCATTTAGGCAAACCTATACTGAAGCTATCCATATCTTATTGTATTATAATGTTTGTTGACTTCCTCAAAATATATATTGTGTTAATATTCATTGGAAGGCTGTTATAGTTCACAATAATTTGCTAGTTGTCAAAATCCATGACCTAAATGAAAACTAGTGTTATTATTCTATGATTCTTTGATATAATTAACATTGTTACAGATGACAACTTCCCTCTCAGTATGAGGTCTTTAAGAGTCTCTCTGACCAAAATTACAATGTCCTTTAACCCACTTAGGAATGAGCCTCTTCTCACTCTGCGTTGGTTCATGAATGACAAGTATAGAGTCCATTATCAAGCTCTTGCTCAAAGTCTTTCTTGCTTGATAGAACCAGTCATATAGTTCTTGTGATTGGCTGGCACAGCCTTTTTTTAATACAGCATTTCCTCCATGACATGAAGAAGTATTGTAGCAGAACAGTTATCCAGATACTTGATTGAAATGTTCTGTTATTAAGTGAATCCATTTTAAGATTGGTACTTCATTCAAATGCCAAGAATGAATTCTTGATTTTATTTTCTGCATGAATTAAAATGCCTAAATCATCAGTAGGTCCAGAATTTTTTCTGGATATATGCCACTTACTAAAAGCATTGAAACCATCAGCCTTCATCTAATTAATCCTAATGAAACTCTTCAGTAATAAGCAAAAACAAGCAATAGGTGATGTACAATGTCTTTTGTCTAGCCAGCTACACAGCATAGTGGATAGAGCATTGGGCTTGAAGTCCAGATGGCCTCAGTTTGAATCTTGAGACAGGCACTTACTAGATATGTGATCCTGGATAAAGTGCATCACCTTTTTAAGTCTCAGTTTCTGTACCTGCAAAATTGGAGTAATAATATAACCTACTTTCCTGGCATGTTCTGAGGACCAAATGATATGGCATATGTTAAACCCTTTGCAAATCTTAAAGCCTTCTGTATAAATATTAATTATTCTTTTAACTATCACTATCTTACAAAAGCTGTTACCAAACAAAAATTTGTTTATCTTTGATTGTTCACTGAGGATATCAACTGTGATGGAATACAAATGTTACTATATCTCAGATAAATTAAAAATACTTTCCTCCTAGACAAACCTCCTTTTACGGTCACTAAAGTAAAATTCATTGCTCTAGTGTCAGTTACTCTTCATAATGTCCTATAAGCTACCACCTAGAATGTAGTACAGTTCTAGATGCTACATCATTTTTTTTCTGAAGAAGTAATGGAAATTAGGTGGCCCTTGAGGTTATTTCCATTATCATACTTATTCCCAGGGTAGAGGTATCTGACATTGGCTCTCTTTGATTGTTCAGTGACTACATAACAGTATTTTTTCTCTACCAAAAATATCTTACAATTGCACATATTTAGCATTTCTCAAATTCCATTTTAACTCTATTGGCAAAGTGAGAGCTTGTGAGATTGATGAGAAATTGTCTAGTGGGAGAAAATCAAATGTTAGGAAAATGTGCTTAGATGCAATTGTTAGCTACTTCTACGTAATAATAAAAAAAAGACATGTGACCCTTCATCATCAAAGCAACCTAGATTTTTAATAACTTTGACCTATTCATCATGCATAGGAACAGAATCATCCATTCCCAGTTAACCTTGGACTCACAGGACAGGATGAATAGTATTTTTGAGCAGTGTCAGACACAGATCTTCTCAGACTTAGTGGGTAGAAGTAATAAGTCCTCACTTCTTTCTGCTGCTGAACCAAACCAATTGTTCTATAGACCTTGAAAGAGCTCATCCTCTCAATGAAGCTTTGAGGGAAACCACAACAACTGGAATTTCCTTTCCTAACATACTATAATATTCTCTTTTCCCATGACAATAGACATAACCTCTTCTTATACTATAACCTTTTACATAGTAGTCTTGTGTAGCTGCACATATAAGTTTAAGGTAAAGCCACACATATAAGCTGTATACATAAGTTAAAATTTAACTTTGGGAAGTGCAACAATTATATAGCAGATCAAAACAGTTTATAAATTTGTTTATAAGAGAACAAGTTAAAAAATCATTAGAAGTGCTTCTTACTGGTTTCAGAAGCCTTCCTCTCAGCCCTCTTCCCCAACATTACAAAAGAATGAGTAACAAAGATCAGCAAATATTAGTTTTGTGGGATTGAGTGGAAGTGAATTAAATTATGCATTTTAATATCTTACTCCAATGTCTTTGTTTTCATCATAGGGTTATGGAGACCAACCAGACCACAGTGACAGATTTCATTCTGCTGGGATTTCTTGTTAGCCCTAAGATGCACCTAGTTCTCTTCGGGCTCTTCTTCCTACTCTATACCTTCACTCTGCTCGGAAATGGAGTCATCCTGGGGCTGATTTGTCTTGACTCCCAACTCCACACTCCCATGTATTTCTTCCTTTCACAACTGGCTATTGTTGACATCTCTTATGCCTCAAACACAGTCCCCCAAATGCTGGCAAATCTCCTGGATCCAGCCAAGCCCATCTCCTTTGCAGGTTGTATAATGCAGACCTATCTCTTTTTGATGTTTGCCCTAATAGAATGTCTTCTGCTGGTTATGATGAGCTATGACCGGTTTGTGGCAATCTGCCATCCACTCAGATACAAAGTCATTATGAGCTGGGGAGTCTGTATTGCATTGGCTATCATATCCTGGGAATTTGGATCCCTCCTGGCATTGGTCCATGTGCTTCTGCTCCTTAGGCTGCCCTTCTGTGGGCCTCAGGAAATCAACCACTTTTTCTGTGAAATCTTATCTGTCCTGAAACTTGCCTGTGCAGACATATGGCTCAACAAATTGGTCATCATTGCTGCTTGTGTGTTTATCTTACTTGGACCCCTCTGCTTAATCCTAGTCTCCTACACACATATCCTTAGTGCTATCTTGAGAATCCAGTCAGGGCAAGGACGAAAGAAAGCTTTCTCTACATGCTCCTCCCACCTCTGTGTGGTTGGGCTTTTTTTTAGTAGTGCCAGCATCGCTTACATGATCCCTAACTCCAGGAGCTCTAAGGAGCAGCACAAAATTCTTTTCTTATTTTACAGCTTCTTTAATCCTACCCTAAATCCTTTGATCTATAGCCTGAGAAATTCAGAGGTAAAAGGTGCTTTAAGGAGAGTGCTTAGGAAGGAGAGGCCAGGTTGAGAGATGGCATAGGGCTTTATTTATGGTGAGAAGAATTAGGAAATGGGTCTATGGGCTTTGTAACAATTTAGGGAGTAAGTGGAATGGGATTAAATCACCCTTTTTTTTAAAACTCCAGAATCCTCATATTGTCTTTTTCTATTGGTGCCCCCATTAGAATAATTTCATATGTCTGACTTTATTGTCCTCCTCATCGTACCTTTCTTCCCATGACATGGTTTACTTTTTCCTATGCTCCTATTGAAATTCACTTGTTCTAAGTCCCCTTCCCTAAAACCTTGGATATTACTGCAGGTAATTAAGAAATTAAATGCATTAATGACTGTTCTTTAATTTTTATTCTTTTTAAAGTTGTTAGATTTTGATTTTATATCACTTGTATACCTCCCCCTTCCCCACCCAAAGAGCCATCACTTGTTACAAAGGTTAAAAAAAAATTAATCGACATATCAATCAATTGTGACCTTATATTCTTTGTTGCATATTTATTTTATTTTTAACTTATTGAATAAAACAACCATTTTGACAACATAGTACAATTAAAAAAGATGATTGCACATGAAACTGTGAATCTGCTATGCACAATTCACTATTCCTTTTAAATATACAACAAAATTATCATGTGAATTTTCTTTGTTTCCCTTTTTTCTTCCCTGCCCCCTGCCCTAGAGATAGCTACTATTAGACACAAATTGGCATATACATGTAAAATTATTCTATACAAGCTTCTATTTATCAGTTCTTTATGTGGATGCATGTATCATCTTTCTTCATATGATCTTCATATAGTTAATTTGGGTATTTATATTACATAAAATAATATATTCACTCAAAGTCATTATTAAAACGATATTGTTATTATCATATACAGTGTTCTCTTGGTTCTGCTCATTTCATGCTCCATTATTTTGTGCAAGTCTTTCCATGTTTTTCCAAAATCTTTGAGCTCATCATTTCTTCTAGCACAGTAGTATTCCATCATAATCATATGTCACAACTTATTCAGCCTTTCCCCAATTGATAGGTGTCCCTGCATTTTCTATTTTTTCGCACCACGAAGAGAACTGCTATAAACATTTTAGAATATATAGCTTCTTTTCCTTTTTCCCTAATCATCTTTGTCAAATGGTATAGGTTGTCTAATAACTCTTTGGGCATAATTCCATAATGCTCTCCAAAATAGTTGGATCATTTCATAATTCCACCAACAATGAATTAGTGTCCCAACTTTTCCATATCCTTTAAATAATCACCTCTTCAAAGCTTATAAGGGGTACATTTTTCCATCTCTTTCAAAGTCAGATTTGGTTATGATAAATGTAGTGTTCAGTTATATTTATGTTATTTTTGGTTTTGGTTTTTTGTCATTATTGTATATATTTTTATTCTTGATTCTGTTTACTGTACTTTGCATCACTTTGTTTCTGTACTTCCCATACATAGGTGTATTCTTCATGTTCATTTTTCATTATGGTGCAATAATATTATGTAAAATTTGTGTGCAAAAGTTTGTTTAGATATAGCTCAATCATTTTTTTCAAGTAATTTTAACCTATCAAAAATGCTGCTACAAATATATTGATCCATGTGGGATTTTTCTACTTATCTTTTTTTTGGGGGAGGGAATATATACCAAGAAGTGGGATATCTGATGAAAAGGTATAAACACTTTAGTTATCTTTCAGCATAATTCTTAATTCATAGCTTCACTAACAGTGTATCAATATGCTTATCTTTTCACAACCTCTCCAATATTGACTTTGCTCCCCTTTTAGGCATGTTTATAAATTTTCTTGTCCTGAAGCTAGATACCAGATTTTTTCAATTTCCATTTTTCTTATTAGTAATTCAGCAAGTCTTTCATGTGATTGATAGCTTATAATCTGTTGAGAGTGATTTATTCATCTTTGACCACTTATCCATTGAGAACTAGCTCTTGGTCTTGTATATTTATATTAGTTACTTACATTTTTTGGATATCAGACTTTTTCAGATAAATTTGCTACAAAGATAAGCTCCCTCCCACTTAGCCATTTCCCTGCATATCTTAACTTCAATTTTTGTTCATGAAATAATTTTAATTTCATATACCTGAAATGATCTATGTGTGATCATCTTTATCCCTTCATTGGTTAAGAACTCTTCTCCTAGCTGGGAACTGATCCAACTATTCTGGAGAGCAATTTGGGACTATGTCCAAAGTGCAATCAAATTGTGCATACTCTTTGATCCAGCAATACCACTGCTAGGTCTGTATCGCAAAGAGATCATAACAAAGGGAAAAGGACCTACATGCACAAAAATATTTATGGTAGCCCTTTTTGTGGTGGCAAAATATTGGAAAATGAACGGATGCCCATCAATTGTAGAATATCTGAACAAGCTATGGTGTATGAATGTAACGGAATACTATTGTGCAATAAGAAATAATTAACAGGCAGATTTCAGAAAAACCTGTAATGACATGTGTGAAACTGATGCAAAGTGAAATGAGCAGAACCAGAAAAACCAGGAATACACAATATCAGTAAAATTATATGATGATCAACTATTCTCAGCAACACAACAATCCAGCTTTGGTCTTTAATAAGAATTTTCATCCAGACATTTGGGGACAGTTGAACCCAGAGGGAGATTATTTCCTGACTCCTTCTTCCTCTATGGAAACTCATAGGATACAGAGACAATTCAGAATGTTTAAGGTTACTGATAACCAGCCTGAACCATATCTGATCTCATGTTTGGAAATGCAGGCCTGTAGGTCTATGAATACTGACAATAACCCTAGAGCCTCAAAGAGTTCAAGTATGAGTTCAAATATGTCTGAAAATTTCAGTCTATTTCTATTTTCTTCATATCCATCATTTCTTCATGTGCTGTTCCATTATATTCATGTACCATAATTTCTGTAGCCATTTGTTAATTAATGGTTATCTGCTTTATTTGCAATTTTTCTTATTACAAAGAAGAGTGGGGGTATTTCTTATTATTAACAACTCACAAAGCTACAAATGCATTTTGTTCATCACTAGCTGAGTGTTTGCACAGGAATTCAAAATAGAAACACACAGGGATTGAAGAGTTATAGGTGGATTGAGATAGAAACAGATGTGTACATATTGACCTAGAACCATAGACATCTGTCAGCCTTTGTAATTGGCTGTGGCTGTCACAGTTGAGGTATTCTGGCAAGCAAAGTGTGATAGACAGGAAGCAACCTCATACTTTGTACTGCTGGACCTGCTATGTTTCATGAGATACCACCTCCTTCTGAACATACTTAATTCAGGTCTATATAAATCAACATTAGTGAAAGGGATTATACTCTCTCTGATTTCAGCAGGTCCCATATATTCTCTATTCAGATGACTCACTAATTTATTTAGCTACCCCTCATCTCTTTCCTAAGCTTTAGTCACATGATTACAAATGTTCCAGTGGAATCTTCATTTGGATGCCTCCAACCTCCTCAAACTCAATAAAGTCAAAATAAAATTTATTATTTTCCTCCTCAACTTGCTTCTCTTCCTAACTTCCTTTTCCTGTCCAAGAAACTACTATCTTCCAGGTACCCAGGTTCCTAACCTAGAAGTCACCCTCCACTCTTGATTCTCATTTATCTCTGCATCTAAACAGTAATCAGGTTTTGTTGACCACAGGTACATATGTGGGTATAAGAAAAGAGATTTTTTTTAAATTTATTCTAAAAGAAGTGTTTTTATTAATTCAAACTGAAACATCCTCAGTTCTTAGTTTTCCTGAACACTGTCTTCTGGGGACACCACTTACTTCCATCACCTACCATTCTAGGTGTGGGAGGACAGGATTTGAGGGATTCTGATATTATAGCATTCCATTCCTTCTGGAAAGGACTTTATTCAGTATAAACTTCACAAAAGGGAAATTTTCCAAAGGGGAATTTTCCTAAGTGATCTGTGTCCAAATAAATTGCTCTAATAGATACAATCTAACAAGCTCCATTGAGACACGAGCTATTTTTTATGGATACTGCAATCCCTTGTACTGCTTATTTTCATGAAGTTATTTACTTGCAATAGATTATAGATTCTAATTCTTTGTTTTTATTGCAACTTCAGCTGTAGTAAGGGGCCCAGGCCACAACAGAGAAAGAAAGGAGGAGTATCAGTAATTAGTGCCAAGTTCCAGTAACCTACTGAATCTACTTCCTCTAGTTCATAATGAATTCACTTATGTGATTCTGGAATGGGAACAAGCTCAGTAGTCATGGAATATCAGGGGAATTTAATTGTTGTTGTATAGAAAGATTATGACTTGCTTTTGTTGAAGTTTTCAGTGTTTATCCTGTGAGCTCTTTCCTATTCCCCTGAAATCATCCTGCTGGAATCCTGAGAGACTGAAACAGCTAAACCTTGGTTCTTTTTCAGTGAGGAAGTAGTTGAATATGAGGTTCCATTGATCCTCCAATTATTCTCAATCTTCAAAATTATCTAGGGATGGGTTTGGGTTGAACTGTGTAAAGAATAAAGCCTTTACTTCTGTGTATCTCAGTGAAGTCCCAGATTCCTACCCTGGTCCTTATCCAACTGGGCAATAAGGGCTCCAGGAATTCAAATTCTCCCCCAATAGCTGCTGATGGGAGCTGAATCTCCAGCCCCAGTTTGCATATGCTTTTCATACTTCTCTGAGACTGGCATATCTAACAAACTAGAAAAGAATGGGACTAACAACACTGTAAGTATAAATGTTTCATTCACTAGGTGGTGGCTTGCAGGTTTATTAGGTGACCCAGGGTGGTATATCACCAGTCCTGGGATGGAGAACAAGGTAGAGGAAGCTTTGAAACTGAGTAGCCCTGTTCTCAGGCTCTGATTCTGGGTTCAGAGAAGTTGGGCTAGGATTATGAGCCCTTCCTAGAACATATTCTCATGACCATGCTATATCTATAGTGGTGGTGATATCTCAGGACTTTCTGAGTCAGTGATGAAACAAAGAAGAGTCAGAGAGCTACATGGCCAGGGGTGGCTTCTAATAGGGCAATATGCTGCAATCAACTCAAATTAAGAGCCATGAGAAAAGCCCCTTTAGAGGCTAGTCTGCCCTAACCTTTTCTTTTCCCCTTGGACCCAGTACATCTAAGAAGTAAAAGCTTTGAATGGTTACTAGACCGTTGAAGTCTGCTATTATTCTTCTCTGATAAGAGATAAAATGAGCACTCTAAGAATACATGGAATAAGAGAGTGTCAGATGTCATCTGTGGAAGACAGTCTCTGATTCTTTTCATCCCTATCAAATCACTAAGTTCTAAGGTGTGAAGAAATATGTTCAGCGTTGGATTTCTTCCTCAAATTTCTCAAAACACTTTATCAGCTCCTCTCTCTTACTCATTCTACACTTCTTAAATCATAGTCATTTGCTCCCACAGGGTTGAGTGTTCCTTAGGATCAATTTCTCTCTTACCTCTCTTTGTATTTTCATTTTCTATTGGACATGGGAAATGTTAGCAAACGATTGTTGAATGGAATTACATTATATTGAATTCATTCTCTAAACCCCAAGTTATTTACTGAAAGAAAATGTCATGGGAAAGTAGCAAGAAAAATAAAACAAAATGGAGAATCAAATTGCAAAGCAAAAAAAAAAAAAAGATTACAATCAGTTCTGCTATAATGCTTGTTTTGATTTCATTGGTGAGAAACAGGAAACTTTCTCTAGCTAAACCACTGAAAACAAAACACGCATACCTCAAACCTTTACCAATGCCCCCAATTAACTGCTTGTGTTGTCTTTCAATACTGTATAGCACAACTTCAGAGTAACTCACAAGCTACAACCCTTTCATTCCCACTTCCACAGGCAAACTTCAGGTGTTTGTTAAGGTAAAATTTCATGTTTATTATATATTTTCTTGTAAAGTAGGAGCTATTGGTGGAAGAAAAAGGATAGTCCACACCATCCCCACTCCACTGCTCCCTTCCCCTAAGATCTCCAGCCCTAAGCCCAGAATTATGGCCTGATTGTCCAACTTATTCATCCTTGCCCAAGGCCTCAGACACTACCACTCTTTATTGTCATATTTATGTATTTCTTAATCATTTAACATGTATAAAATGGTGCTACCATTTTTATTAGGTTCCTATCTTTTGTATAAGTCATGGACAAAGTTTTTTGATTGTATTTCTCCTGACTCCATTTTTCTCATAACCTCTATAGTTTTTATTGTAATATTTTGCCCAGCACAGTGATTTTTAGGAACTCATTATAACAAAACTGACAGTATCCAGAAACCTGAGAATTCAACCAATCCCTAAATAAAGTCACAAAACATGAATGAAAAATTAAGTAAGTACAATATACCAGGCACTGTGTTATGTTCTGAGATTGCAAGTGCTGAGATAGCCCCTGCTTTCAAACAAGCTCATGTTCTAACAGAGGAAGACAGAACATGTATGAAAGTATCAGCCAGAGAAAAGAGTTTTGTTCTGGTGATTCAGAAATATGATGAGCTGATGTATAGTACTATCAATTAACAAACCATTTCCAGAATCAATGGCAGCCAGAGGAAGAGGTGGAAGAGGAGAAAGGAAGAGAAAGGCAAATAAAATGGCCCAGCTGTGGGGATTTTGTGTGTGTATATGTGTTTGTGTATGTGTATATTTACACACACATATTCATATATGAATACATAAGTATGTATATATACAAACACATATTTATGTGTATATATGTAAATATATAATTAAATGCTAGTGATCCTTTTTCTCACTTTTCATTTTTTTTTCATTTTGGTAATCTCATTAATGATTGTTTTGTGCCCATGAGGATGCTGCCAAAAAGAAAAGAACAAAAAAAGAAACAACTCTTGAAAAAACATACATTGTTATACAAAACAAGTCTCTAAATGGCTATATCTGAAAATAAGTGTTTCATTCTTCACCTTGAGTTCATCACTTCATTGTCACAATGTGGGCAGCATTTTTCATGTCTAATTCTATGGAATAAAGGATGACATTTATCAGACTTCTTAAATATTTGCTTTTTTTCCTTTACTATGTCACTGTTGTTACGTAAATTTATCTCTGGGTTATGCTTACTTCATTGGATCACTTCCTACAAATCTTCCCAAGTTTATTTAAAACAATTCCTATAATCATTTTTAAGATGCAGTAATGTTCCACTGGAGTCACATACCATAATTCATTCAACCATTCCCCAATAGGTGGCAAGCCCCTTAGAATCTAGTTCTTTACCATAACAGAAGGGCTGCTATAAATATTTTGACATCTAGGCACTTTTCTTTTGGCTTTGATCCCTTTGGGGTATAGGTCTAGTAGTGGCATTACAGAATAGATATACACAATTTAGTGACATTTGAGGTGTAGTTCAAATTGCTTTCCAGAATGGCTGAATCAATTCATAACTCCATCAATCATGTATTAGTGTGCCTGTTTATCCACAATTCTTCTAATAAATTTCCATTTTTCTTTTTGTATTTTTTTCCATCTGAGGAATATGAGCTGGAATCTCAAATTTGTTTGATTTTCATTTTTCTATTAGTAATTTTGTAGTTTTGTATGCCTATTTTTATCTTGAATTTCTTTGAGTGTTGATTGTTCATATCTTTCACATTTATATGCTGGGAAAAGGCTTATATTCTTATATATTTGAATCAATTCATTTCATATCTTAGAAATTAAGTTTATCAGAGGAGTGCGGTAGAAAGATTTTTTTCCAGTCAACTATTTCCCATCTACTTAGGATTTTGTTTGTGCAAAAACTTTTAAACTTTATGTAATTAATGTTTTCCATTTTATCTTTGTGATCTTTTCTATCCCATACATTATTGTAGGTTCATCTTTTATCCATGGTTGCAATAAATATTTACTTCTCTGATCTTCTGATGTTTAATATTATGTGACATTGTATAGCTAAGTCAGGAATCCATTTGGAACTTGGCATATGATGTCAATTCTTGGACTAGAGCTAATTTCTGATAGACTTCTTTCTGGTTTTCCCAGGAATTTCTGTCAAATAGTGAGTCCTTCCTCTAATAGTTGGGGCCTTTGGAAATAAAATATCATTTGAACAGAAATTGAGTTTTTAACAATTCAATAACTTCTCAGCAAAGTAGTTGAAAGTGATACACATGCTAAATTTTACAACACAAAGCTCAATATAGACATCTCTCATTTACTGGACCTTGGCAATCTCTTTGTCTCTGTCACAGAACTACAGCAAAAAATCAGACAATGGTGAGAGAATTCATCTTGATGGGATTTCCTGTTGGACCTGATATGCGAATGTTCCTCTTTGGTCTCTTCTCTCTGCTGTATGCCTTCACCCTAATGGGAAATGGAGTAATCTTAAGACTGATCTGTCGGGAGGCCCGACTCCACACTCCCATGTACTTTTTCCTCTCACACTTGGCCATTGTTGACATTTCCTATGCCTGTAACACTGTGCCTCAGATGCTGGCAAACCTACTGGATCCTGTCAAGCCCATCTCCTATGTGGGATGTATAACACAAACTTTTCTCTTTTTGACTTTTGCCCACACAGAATGTCTCCTCCTGGTGGTAATGTCTTATGATCGCTATGTAGCAATTTGCCACCCCCTCAGATACTCTGTCATCATGAGCTGGAGGGTGTGTATCACTCTAGCTCTGGTCTCTTGGGCTCTTGGATACCTTTTGGCCCTGGCCCATCTATTTTTATTACTGCCATTGCCTTTCTGTGGTCCCCAGAAAATCAACCACTTTTTCTGTGAAATCATAGCTATTCTCAAACTTGCCTGTGCTGACACCCATATCAATGAGATCTTGGTCTTCACTGGGGCTGCTTCTGTGTTGGTTGGACCCCTTTCCTCAATTGTGATCTCCTATATGCGAATCATCTGGGCAGTCCTGCATATCCAGTCAAGAGAAGGGAGACAGAAAGCTTTTTCCACCTGCTCCTCTCATCTCTGCGTAGTAGGACTCTTCTATGGCACTGCCATCATTATGTACATTGGGCCCAAGCATGGGAACTCCAAGGGGCAGAAGAAATATCTCCTCCTATTCCATAGCCTATTTAACCCCATGCTAAACCCCCTTATTTATAGTCTGAGGAACAATGAAGTAAAAGGTGCCCTGAAAAGAGTTTTGGGGAAGGAGAAACCATTATAAAGACTTGGCCACCTATATGAACTGTGGATAAACAGTCAAAAATTGTAACTATTATCATTTTAATACCAAGTTAAAATCAGATCTTATACGACTAAATTGTGCAGTAAAATATAATCTGTGTATATGCATATGTGTGTTGCTTCCTTTTGTCAGACTGTGTAAATATTTTATACAAGCTATCAAGTTTCCAAAGAAAAAATAAAAATTACCTACCAAAATGACTGAAACCAGTCAAATAAGAGGATCCCACTGAGGACAGGAGCATTTTTATCTATTGAGCTGGTAAGAAAGGAAGTCATCTGTAGCTATACATAGACTAGATGAATCAAAGCACAGAAGGACCAAAGTGATAAAAAGATGCTGAGAAAATGCAGACTAATTTTCCAGTGCAAATACAAATGCTCTTTCACCCTGCCAGGCAAGCAAAGGTTCAGAGAAATGAGTGTTTCTGGAAGTATTTTATCAAAGCTGCAATATTTCTGCAATTCTCAAAAATTAATGATAAATGTAAACTCTGCAGGAACATTAAAATAATAGAATGAGTTTGTGATTATGTTTGTGCCATAGTACATGAAACTTTGTGGTTAATAAGTCTTCGACAAAAATAATTTTGTTATAATTATTTTAATTCCTGCTTCGTTTAATAACAGATGACATGCACAATTGTCACCTTGGTAGCATTACTCATATTCATCTTTGCTGTAGTAATATTCAATATCTGGTCAATGACTAAGTATACTCTTTATAGTTCAGGAAAGTTAGTGGCCTCCCTCTCTCCTATAATCTTCAGAGATTTAGAAACCATGGATGGGGAATTGACTCTTTGCCTTTCCTAGCATCAGCTCATATATAGGATCAAGAAAATAACCAATGAGCTCCAATTATTTCTGGATTCCAGAAAAAGAGATGCAGTTTCTGAACTTCCACTTCTTGCCGTTAAGGGTATGTACTGTTATGGTTTTGTCTTTCCAACTTTATGGACAGAGAAGAAGGGAGGAAACTGATATTTTACAATTATCTCACTTGACCTTCACAACAAACCTGTGAGATAGGTGCTATTATTATACCCATTTTACAGTTAAGAAAATTGAAATATACAGAGCCATATGCAGGTCCATACAGCTAGCAAGTATCTAAAACTGGACTTGAACTCAGGTCTTCCTGACTCTGGGACCAATACTTGGTCAATAGGGCCACTTAGCAGCCTCTTAGATATTTTGTTAACTATTATAGTGACATGCACATAGGAATAAAGAATGGACTTATGAATTCATTAAGACTGGGAACTCCAGGATGAGAAAAATACCTTTACTTATACAATTCAGCATCTTCTCTGCAACTTGTGCTGCTGAAGATTTGCCTAGATCTCTCTGAGTTTAGTTGTCTCACACAGGTCCACATAGCTAGTGTGAGTGAGAGATTGGACTTTAAGCGAGGTCATCCTGACTGAGGCTGACTCTTCGTCTATTAAACTACAATGTCTTTGCTTTGCTCATGGTAGGTACTTAGCAAAACCTTACTGATTTGAATAACTGTGAATTATAGGCAGAGACCATAAAACACTCTGTCAGCTGTCTTAGATTGAAAGGAGAACACACAGAAATTATCATATGAGTTTGTACCCAAAATGCTGTTCCATTACTGACTGTCCAAAAGAAATAAAGTAAGATACACAATATCTGAAGGCACTGGTGAAAACATATTAAGAGAAAGAGGATGGAAACCACTTCATTCATTGATTCATTTATTCAATCAATAATTATTAGTCTTTAAAATGTATTAAAAGTCTTCATATTGAGTCCCATAGTATTGATTTTATTCAACATTCATTAAAAGACAGATAAATTATATTTTAAAGGGCAGTGGGTTAAGGCAATTTAAAATTAAGGAAGGGCTTTATACATCTACAAAATTCCCTCTTGCCAGGAAAGAGGACCTCACAGGTTTGTGCTAAAACATGTAAAGGCATAAGAAAATTTCTTCTTTCCTTCTTTCTGCCTTTAATGGTAGAAATAGGAACAGATGCTTTCAGTGTCCATTTGAGCAATATGGAAAATATCTTCTCTTTGATTAGTCTTGATAAGCTAGAGAAAAGTGAGAATAAAGAAAAAACATGGAGAGAAGAAAATTTGGAGGAAGGCCATTGACAAGTGAGCAAATCTACCTTTAAGAGGTTTTCATTGAAAACAAATCAGGAGAACCAAGAAGGCCTTGATTCTAATGCAACAGATTCAAGGGGATGGGGGTTGAAAAAACATTTTATTCATGTCCAAGTGGATAATCAACCAAAAAGATAACAATGAGCCATTTTTCTAGTCTAAGATTGCTTAGGATAACAGAAAAAAGGTTTTTGGACACTGTAATGGGGGCTGGGTAGGAGCACAGTGGGATGAAAGTAGCACTATGGGCCTTAGAAATGACAATGGAAGGCTACTAGGAGTATTCAATGCTGAGGGACAGTAAAAAGATTAAATGCCTCATCAGAAAGAGATTACAGGGGACCCTTGTGCTAGTACTGGGTGCAAGACTCAGTGCCACTTGGCAACTTCATTGTTGATCACAGTTACTGACTAGGGAGGCATATTTGCAGTCATAAAACTGTAGGCACCCTTTCCTGGGTATCGGTCACAGTTCCAGTGTGGAGAAGAGCTTTGGTCATGACTAGAATTCCTCTAGATCACATCACTTTAAAAGTTCTGAAAACTTATAGGCCCCCTAGACCTAGATGAGAAAACAGCAGGACATAGAAATCAAAAGACAAAGGCAGACACCCCCCCACCCCAAGAGGTGTGAAGAGCCCAACTCTAACATAAAATTCAAAGTCAAGCAAGAGGCTAGCAAAGGAACAAATAGCAATGAGAAAGAACATAACCACCAAAAGCTACTGTGCTAAAGACTCAGAAGAAGAACTCAAAAGAAGAAGACAATGACTTGAAAACATCTTATAAAAATGGAATAAACTGTAAAATATTGCTTTGGAAAAACATCTGACCTGGATAATAGAGCAAAGAGAAATAATTTAAGAATTAATAGACTACCTGAAGGCCATCTTCAAAAAAAGGAACCTAGATATCATATTTTAAGAAGTTATCAAGGAAAACAACCCAGATATCATAGAACCAGCAAAGCAGAAATTGAAATAATTTGTAAATAACCTCCTGAAAGAGATCCCAAAATGAAAATCCATAGTACTATTATAGCCAAATTTCAGAGCTCCCAGATCAAAGAAAAAATACTGCAAGTGGCCAGAAAGAACCATTCAAATTCCATGAAGGCATTGTTAGTATGACATGAGATTTAGCAGCTACCATAATAAAGGAGCAGGGGGTTTAGAATATGATATTCTGGAAGAACAAGGAGCCAGGATCACAACTAAGAATAACTTACCCAGCAAAACTGAGAATAATCCTAAGAGGGAAAGTAGACACTTAATGAAATAAAGGACTTCCAAGCTTTCCTGATGAAAATAGCAGAATTGAATAGAAAATTTGACATTCAAACATGAGACTTAAGAGAAGCATTGAAAATGAGTGAGAAATTTAAAGAGTGGCAGCAAGCATGACAAGGACTAATGAGAAAAGGGAGCCAAAAGTAAAATACAGTGGGAGGTAGCAAAGTGCTCAGATACAAAATCTAAATCAAATAATCAGAAGGCAAAAATCAATTACAACTGAAAAAGGTTAGCTGTGGAAGCATTCAGTAATTTACAAGAGAACTAAAGTAGGAAGACAGACAAAAGAAGGACTGTTGTGTTTAGCTTTCTATATACCAATCCCAAAGTATGGATAAGAAAGGGAAACAGGAGTCTTTAATAAATGTGGTGCATAATCAATTGATGAGTATTAACAACAGTTTGGTAGGATGGGGTTTATTACTGGAGCTCATAAATGTAAGGGCAAACCTTTATAAATTTATAAAGGTGGGGAAAATACCATATACTTTAGAAGAACAGATTTCAAAACAAAATGGAGAAATGTTAGGTATCATCTATTGCAAAAGACTACAAAAAGATAAGTTGGTTCAAAAGGGTTGGGATACTCCAAATGACATTGATGGTATAAATGCAAAATACCCCAAAATAAAAGGAAAATTCATAAACATTGAGTGATAATTTGCAAATCATATTCATACATGCAAACCAATTGCTCACATTGTTCTTACAAAATAAAAAGCATCTCTCTACTGAATAAAACCTAAATTTCTGTATTTCTGATATTCTCAATTGTCTCTGAGGTCCTTGATTTTTAGTGCTTCTTACCCACAAACCTTTCCAAATAGAGCTCCAGGTGAATCTCCTGCTGAAAAAATTCAATTTGAATTTGGGGTGTGTGCATTTCTTAGAATTTCTCAAATGTATTTACTTTATTTACCATTACAGACTGATTTTGTGGTCAAAACAGACCCAAAAGGGGTGGAGCCAATATGGCAGCTGGAGAGCAGGGGCTGGCGTAAAGCTCGCCTCCAGGAGCCTCCAAACACCAATAAAAAATGGCTCCAAACAAATTCTAGAACTGCAGAATGCATGAAATAGCAGAGGGAAGCAGGACTCCAGCCTAGGACAGCCTGGATGGTCTCTGGGTAAAGTCTAACATGCACGAAGCTGGGAGTGGAGCAGAGCAGAGCCCAGCATGGGCTGTGCCTGGACCAACCAAACCAGGAGCCGGATGGAACAGGCCCTAGCACCCTGAATCAGTGCGCTATGGCAGTTACTAGACTTCTCAGCCCACAAAAACAAAAGACAACAGAGAAGGTTAGTGGGAAAAAACTGTGGGGACAGAGTGAAAGGTGTTTGCAGTTCGGCTACCACCCACAGAACTACAGCTGCAGTTGCTTCTAGCCCCAGGCCCACATAGTGGGAGGAATTAAGTGGCAGATCCAAGCAGGAGTGCAGAGCCTGCTCAGATCTGAGTTGCACTCTGGGTTAGCGGTTCTTGGTGGGGGGCGGGTGGGGTGAAGGAGCGCTGATGTGGCAGAGCTTGCTGTGTAGAAAAAACTCTGAAAACAACAGCGCAGCCCCTCAAGCTTGGGACAAAGTACTCTATACTCTACAAGCAGTCATACTCCAACAAAAAACTCAAGGGTCAAGTAGTTGGCTGGGAACATGGCCAGGCAGTGAAAATGGACTCAGATTTGGACTCAGACTCTGGAATCTTTCTTTGGTGAAAAAGAAGACCAAAACATACAGCCAGAAGAAGTCAACAAAGTCAAAGAGCCTATACCAAAAGCCTCCAAGAAAAGCATGAACTGGTCTCAGGTCATGGAAGAGTTCAAAAACGATTTGGAAAAGCAAGTTAGAGAAGTAGAGGAAAAATTGGGAAGAGAAATAAGAGTGATATGAGAAAACCATGAAAAACAAGTCAATGACTTGGTAAAGGAGACCCCAAAAGTACTGAAGAAGATAACACCTTAAAAAATAGACAAACTCAAATGGCAAAGGAGCTCTAAAAAGCCAATGAGGAGAAGAATGCCTTGAAAGGCAGAATTAGCCAAATGGAAAAGGAGATCCAAAAGACCACTGAAGAAAATACTACTTTAAAAATTAGATTGGAGCAAGTGGAAGCTAGTGACTTTATGAGAAATCAAGATATTATAAAACAGAACCAAAGGAATGAAAAGGTGGAGGACAATGTGAAATATTGCATTGGAAAAACCACTGACCTGAAGAATAGGTCCAGGAGAGATAATTAAAAATTATTGGACTACCTGAAAGCCATGATCAAAAAAAAGAGCCTAGACATCATCTTTCAAGAAATTATCAAGGAGAACTGCCCTGATATTCTAGAGCCAGAGGGTAAAATAGAAATTGAAAGAATCCACAGATCACCTCCTCAAAAAGATCCCAAAAAGACAACTCCTAGGAACAATGTTGCCAAATTCCAGAGATGCCAGATCAAGGAGAAAGTACTGCAAGCAGCCAGAAAGAAAAATGTGAGTATTGTGGAAACACAATCGGGATAACAGAAGATCTAGCAGCTTCTACATTAAGGGATTGAAGGGCTTGGTATATGATATTCTGGAGGTCAGTGGAGCTAGGATTAAAACCAAGAATCATCTACCCAGCAAAACTGAGTATCATGCTCCAAGGCAAAATATGGACTTTCAGTACGAGAGAGGACTTTCAAGCTTTCTCAGGGAAAAGACCAGAGCTGAATAGAAAATTTGACTTTCAAACACAAGAATCAAGAGAAGCATGAAAAGGTAAACAAGAAAGGGAAATCATAAGGGACTTACTAAAGTTGAATTGTTTTGTTTACATTCCTACATGGAAAGATGATGTGTATAATTCATGAGACCTCAGTATTATGGTAGCTGAAAGGAATATATATATAGACAGAGGACACAGGGTGAGTTGAATATGAAGGGATGATATCTAAAAAACTAAAATCAAATTAAGGGATGAGTGTGGAATATATTGCGAGAGGGAGAAAGGGAGCAATAGAATGGGGTAAATTATCTCACATAAAAGTAGCAAGAAAAAGTTCTGTAGGAAGGGAAGAGGGGACAGGTGAGGGGGAATGAGTGAATCTTGCTCTCATCAGATTTGAGCTGAGGAGGGAATAACATACACACTCAATTGGGTATCTTACCCCACAGGAAAGAAGGAGGAAGGAGATAAAAAATTGGGGAGGGTAGATAGGGGGAGGAAGTAATCAAAAGCAAACACTTTCAAAAAAGGACAGGGTCAAGGGAGAAAATTGGATAAAGGGGGACAGGATAGGAAAGAGCAAAATACAGTTAGTCTTTCACAACATGAGTATTGTGAAAGAGTTTAACATAATGATACATATGTAGCCTATGTTGAATTGTTTGCCTTCTTAGGTAGGGTGGGCAGGGAGGCAAGAGGGGAGAGAATTTGGAACTCAAAATTTTAAAAGCAGATGTTCAAAAAAAATATTTTGCATGCAACTAGGAAATAAGATATACAGGCAATGGGGCATAGAAATCTATCTTGCCCTACAAGTAAGTAAGGGAAAAATGGATGGAGGGGAGTGGGGTGATAGAAGGGAGGGCTGACTGGGGAATGGGGCAATCATAATATATGCCATTTTGGAATGGGGGGAGGGTAGAAATGGGGAGAAAATTTCTCATTCAAACTCTTGTGAAAATCAATGCTGAAAACTAAATATATTAAATAAAATTTAAAAAAAACTAAGAAAAATAAAGCAGACCCAAAACACTTGGCTGCACTGGGCTATGAGAAAAGAATGACAGGGGAGTGACTAAAGATATTGATTAAGTTTCATATTTAACTCTTTCATAAGCTCAAATTTCAAAAGATCAGGTACAAAAGGTGGAACAGTGACCATTCAGATACTAAAGCTAAAAGCCTATAACTCACATGCTGTGGTTCTCTCTGCCACAACCAAGCAGGCTGGATCTGCCCTTCTGTGTGCTAGCTTTGCCCCAATGGTTTTGCAGCATGTATTCTCTCTAATCCTAGCAGCTCAAGCCCCTACCCACTGTGTTTCCCCTCTGTTAAGTGCCAATGAAGAGTTGACCCAGTTCCATTTAACATGAATTAACTTTTACAAAGGGTTATTTACTCCAAAGATATAGCATTGACAAAAGTACAAAAATCCCCCCCCCCTTCTCCAATAGCTCAGAGGATATACTCTTTCTATCCATCCTCAGCGTCTGGAGAGAGTGTTCAAGCTTAACTCAGTTTTGACATTGCATTCGCCCCAACAAGTTCATGCCCAGAGTCATCATCACTGTCAGATTAGTCTTTGTTTTAGCTACTGCTGGTCCATTAAGTGAAGCAGAAAACAATGCATGCCTTGAAGTCTTTCCCACATAATTTCATCATGCATTATTGTGACTGTTCCAAAGTCAGGCTCTCCAGCCTCTCCCGTATGGGGAATTTGCATCAGGCAAACAAACTGATTCATGCATTCAGTGCATGTGCCAATGATTACAGCTCAGAATAAGCTGAGGTTTGCAGTAAATGCTTAAGACATCAAATGCTAAAGACTGAAGAGTTTTGATGGAGGAAAGGGAAAAAATAGTGGCTCCAAAATGAAACTACTCAACTCTTATTCTGTTGGGATTTTTGTTCCATCAAGGAATATGATTTTCCAATTGCAAAGTGTAGAACAAAAACAAGTTAAGAGGAAATTGATGAGATGCTAATGTGACATATAACAATTCTTAATGACTTCTTATCTAATAGTTTCTATTAATTGTATTTCATAGCACAGATTTTACAAAAGAGATAAAATAACCAATCTCTAGGTTCCCTTAGAGCTTAGCATTTTATGACTGCATGAACCCCTAGGAGTGATATTTGAGGGAGAGTAGAGAATGGCAGAGGTGCCGTAGAACTGAAGTTTGAGCCTTTTTGCCTTGATTTTCAGAAGAGAGATGGTACATTCTGCAAACTATAACCTAATTCTTAGAAAAAAACACAGTTTATTAAACATAATTTCTAAACATTTTGAAAGAGATGTTCAGATTACTATGAGCTAAACTAAAGATTAATTTGTATAGGTCATTTAATCAAATGATCATTAGACCAGCACTGAAACAGCATCATAATCCCACCTGTATAACTATCTGTATAGCCTTGAATAGGTCACTCTACCTTTGAGATTTCAGTTTCTTTATCTGTAAAATGAGGGGATTGAACTGGGAGAACACTCAGATCAATTCTAAATCTAATAGCATCTATGGTTCTATAATTCTAAGTCATGCCCAATTGATTTGTATCTCTTCTTTTTATAGTTTCTGTATAATTGAAACAGAGCAATAGGGTACCTGGATATCAGGGGTTTAAGGTTGATACATAATCATAAATAAAGCCTGCATGGGGTGATCATCCTTCTATTTTACATGTTCTGGACCCATTTTCCTTCCTAAAGAAATCAAGGTGAGTGTTTTTATATTTCCTCATGTATGTCTAATATTACATATCTCTTCTCATTAATTAATCAATTAACTCTGGGCTCCCATCAAAAGTTACTCTCATTTATTACATAGACTAGAGGAACAACTTCTTATGAGTTTTTACATCTCTCTCTTTATCAACCTCCTGACAACTAATCTCCTAGGCTTAGATAAAAATTAAGGTTATAGGCTACACAATTTACCAGAGTCCACTTTAACTATCAATTTAACTGCAGACCTCTCCTAAGTTGGGAGGAGGGGGGGGGGGGACAATCGAGGTTAAGTGACTTGCCCAGGGCCAAACAGCTGGTAAGCATCTGACCAAGGATTTGAACTTATATCCATTTGATTCCAGGGCTGGTGCTCTATTCATCACACCACCTACCTGCCCTTGACTTCTCCTAAGTTCTTCAAACATAAGTTCACCATTCAGTGATACTATTGAAGACTCTTTTCAATAATTTTCTTCATGTTTCTTCACAACATAAAAGTTAAATCTGTTCTCTCAGCAAATAAGTTCTTACTCTGTCTTACTCCACCCATCACAATTAATAAAGTCTCCATGATGGTAGTTAAATTACTAATCTCTCAAGGTTATATAGATACTATAACATTACCTGTGGCATGAGTTAACCTTTTTTGTGTTATGGACCACTTTAGCATTCAAGTAAAGCCTATATAGACCCCCTTACAAAAATATTTTAAATGAGTGAAATAAAATACACAAGACTAAAAAAATAATTGAAATAAAGATTTATTTTGTATCCAAATTTATGTAGCCCATAAAATCTACTGATGGATCATTGACCTCAGGTTAAGAAATTTTGATCTCTAGTGTCTGTGGAATATATTATTGAAGTTGGTATTACAACTGTATTTAAATAGAATATTTGGCATAGGCTCTCTTGAATGCAATAGTTCCTAAGTTACCTTCTAGCTCTAAAATTATGATACTATTTCCATGGTTTGTAGAAAATGAGTTCAAAGAGATAGAGACAGGAGATGGAGTATGTCATATGTGGGGAATAGTAAGAAAGCCAATTTGCCTGGATCCCAGAACATGCAAAGGAGAGTAATCTCTAATAAGGCCTGAAAGGTAGCTTGGAGCCAAGAAGAAAAAGACTTTAAATGCCAAATGGAGAAGTTTATGTTTGATCTAAAAAGTAATAGGGAGTGACTAGATATAGTTTATGTGAAGAAAAGATTTGGTATTTGTTAACTATGATCTCAATGTGATCCACAATTGTAATATGGCAACCAAAAAATTGAATGGGAATGCCTCATGGGGAAACTCTATCCTGTTTATAAATATAGTCTTAGAAATTTCCTCGAGTGATGATACAGAAAAATAATAAATTTTGACATTGAAATGGGCTACCATTAATGAAATTCTTCAAGAACTGTCTAGATGACCACTTGCCAGGGATCATGGGAGATAGTGTTGTGTGAGGTAGTGGATGGAGCTCTGGACTTGGAGTCAGGAAACCTTCCTTCTAATTCCACCTGTGACACTTCTTATCTGTGTGACCTTGGGTGAAGTATATCACCTCTGAGCCTCAGTTTTCTCATGTATAAAATAAGAAAAATAATAATAACACCTATCTTATAGAGTTATCATGAAGATCAAATGAGAAAATGTACACAGAGCACTTTGCAAAACTTAAGGTATTATGCTAATGTCAGCTATAATATTTTGACACCTTGTCCAGGATTCTAAACAGAAGGCAGTGGTAATGTCATGCTATTCCATGTGATTCCAAGGTTTGAAAATATTAAATTAGAATTATAACAGAAATCAGAAGTATATTTAGAAGATGTTTCATATGTAATCATTGTTGTGTGACTGCATCAGAGTTCAATGTTAGCAGAAGCATTTAGGAATTGATGAGCCTTAGATACATGATTGCAGGGTAGGTAAGGTGCATATTTTATATCCATCTGAGGGATGGGGGCAAAGAAGATGTGGCCAAGAACCATTGCCTCATGTGATTTGGGGGAAAAGTTGAAATAAGGGGGAAAGGCCTAATTGCTGCTTGCACAAGGAGATCTTGAGAGGGGAGATGAGTAGAAAGAGCTATATTGGCAGCTTCTACTGAGACAGTTGAGAGAAAGAAGAGTCAACATGGAAAAAAGTCTTGGTGCAGCAGATAGGAAGGCTGAATTCAGTAGGAGTGGTACCTTGTAGAAGCAAAGAAAGGATATAGAAAAAGAGAAATTGAGAGGTGGTAGAGTCAGGCTCTTTTTAGTAATGGCGGATTGCTACTGAACTATCAACTAGTTGACTGAATCGTCAACTGTCAATAAAAAAACAATGTCAAAAATCCCAGGCAACTATTGTCTAATCATCTGCTGACCCATTTCAAGTACCTAGGGCAAGGCACTGAGAGATTCTTGAGAGTTTATTGGTTTATCAATTAGATTTTTGATTGAAGTTTATTTGATGAATAAAATAACACTTTGTCTCAGCTTCAAATATGAAAAAAGAGGTTTTTTTCCTTTTAAATCAAGTCAAACAGACTAAAAACCATGAAATTATCCCAGTCCCTGAGATTTTCTGAGCTGTTTATCGTAGAGAAGTCACTTAAATTTCTCAACTATGTGAAATGACAGTGATAAGAGACAGACAATCAGTGATCTAGGAGAGCCTGGGATTTAGAGAATTCCACAAGTGTCAATAGAATTGAGGATGATCCAAGAAATTTTTCTTAGTGATTTGTGCCAAATATTAAATCCTATAAGAATTAGAACCTAATACATTCCATTGGCATTCCATGGATCTTTTCTTGACTCCCCAAGTTCCACAAATGACTCCAGTGTCCCTAGATCCAAAGCTTAGTTATTGCCTCTAATCTACATAACATAGAAGGTTGTACTGGTTCAGAGACCCTGATCAAAGTTCATTTTATTGTCACTTTTGGGGAAGTGTGTGGGCTATGGAGAAAAGAAGATGGAGGATCATGCGAAAGGAAGGAATACAGCCTCTATTAAAGAAAGAGTATAAAAGAGTATGAGTTATAGGAGTATTAGGCAGGAGCCTGTTCATTGTAACCCAAGAATAGTTTTAACTTGTTTCAATCCTAGCCTCATCTTCTAAAGTTTTTCCAGACCTAAAACAAATTCATATTAAGGGACAAACAACAAAGACCACACATTGAGAGGAAGGTACTATCTAAGGGATATTAGATGACAGAGGCAACTAAATGGCTCAGTGGATAGACTATTGGGTCTAGAGTCAGGAAAATGTGAATTCAAAGCCAGCCTCAGACACGTTCTAGCTGTCTGACCCTGGGCAAATCATTTAACCTCCAACTGCCTTGGAGGCAGCTAGGTTGCTCAATGGACAGAATATTGTGCTTGGAGTCAGGAAGACCTGAGTTCAAATTGATCCTCAGAGACTCACTAGCTGGGTTACCCTGGTCAAGTCACTTAACCTCTTTTTGCCTTAATCTACTGGAGGAGGACATGACAAACCACTCCAGTATTTTTGCCAAAAAAAACCCATAAAAGGTCACAAAGAGTCAAACATCACTGAATGACTGAACAACGAGAATATGTAGTGGATACCTAGGAATATGATTCTGTCTTGAACTTCCTACATATAGATACTTATGTGTAGTGAAACTATCTACTCATGACTTTTCCCTTGAACTCCTCCTGCAGGGGTCCTAAAAGGTAAAAAGAGACTTGTGTCACTCCATGGGGAATAGGGAGGTGGGGAAATGGATATCAATTGATGATTGTGCTCCTATATTCCCTGGACAGGTATAATGCCCCAGTGGGCTTTATTCCTTCACTGAACTTTATGATTAATGAGACATAAGGTTATATTTAGCTAATAGGGAAAAAAAATCCCATTTAGGTTTAATAGTGATGACTCCCTCAAATCACATGTTAACCAAAAACCAGGGTGGGTAGTGAGATTTCAGTACCTATGAGAGCTCCCAGAGTAGTTGCTGGAGAGAACAGGAGCTTCCAAACAAAATCACAGACAAATGCTACTTCTCTGTTTTGGTGAGCTTTCATCGAAGATCACATCTAACAATGAGATGAAAAGCACAGCTTTTGCACAAGGTTCATAAGACGACACACAGGAATCAAAGACAGAAATGAAAGGGACCTCAGAGGTCATAGTATTGCAGCACTAAAGATTAGAGCTGGAAGAGACATTTGAATTCATCTAGTACTATCTTCTCATGTTATAGCTGAGGAAACTGAGGCTCAGAGAAGTTAAGTATCTTCTTGACTTTGCAATCATATTATTTATTCCCCTACAGGTAATCTGTGATCCACTGACTTAGCTTCCTTACTGCTCCTTGCACACAACATTCCATCTCATTATTCTCTACATTTTCACTGGCTGTGCCTGGTGCTCGCAATTCTCTCTCTCCTCCTGACACCACCTGGCTTCCCCAGCTTCCTTTAAGTGTCAGGTAGAATCTCATGTTCTGCCAGAAGCCTTTCCTTGACCCCCATAACGTTTGCTAATGCCTTTCTTTTGTTGACTATCTCTAATTTATCTTGACTATATTGTGTTTGTACATAATTGTTTGTATGTTGTCTCACCCTTTACAATGTGGGTTTCTTTGTCTTTTGTCTTTTTTATGTTTCCAGAAGTAATCATTGTGCCTGGCACGTAGTAAGTGCTTAAGAAATGAGTAGCTGACAAGATCACAAAGATAGTAAGTAAAGTTGGAACTGGAGGTCTTTCTGACTCCAAATTTAGCACTCTTGGCAAGTTAAGATGAAGATTCATAAAAAAAGAAACCACCAGTTCAAGGCACCAGTGGCCAGGTCAATCCCTAGATAGGGACAGCATGATGGGGTCTATTAGCTACTTTGCTAATAAAAATGTTGGCAGCCATTGTAGAAGTGTGGATCCTCTGCTTCCTCTCAACTTCTCCTTTCTGTGATCATCACAGAGAATAGTTAGTGGCAGGAGTTACACTTGCCACAACTAAATCTATGAGGAGCCAAAGAGGACAAAGGGGTCCACCTAACCAGATAATGGCTTAGGGAAGTGCTTGACTATTCTGCTCTCAACCCAGACTTGAGCCCAGGTAGTCAGTGCTTCCAGAGGCTGATCTTTCTGCTGTCAATAACTATTATTGCCTCCATCCAGCACAGTCTAGGGGTCATTTCTTCAGACAGTGGCCTAGTTAGTGAGCTATGCTTGGTTTGCTTTCCACAGACACTCAGAAGAGAGGTACAACAGTCTATTTGGGTTGCACTAAGCGAAGAAATGCCAGGAGACTGTTGGGGTAAAGATTCTCATTATTCCATGCTTATTGTCACAACAAAATTGGTAAGTTCTCATCAGTAAATAAAATTGCTTAAAATTGAATCAGGAAACTCAAAATCATCAAGTGACAGTGTCAGAGGAAGGTAAGAAAAGAATGGGGTTCTGGAAATTGGGGACTGAAGTAGCAAGCAGAAAAACAATCTTTAAATGTATGTATATAGTAGGAAAACCTCCCCAATCATGCTCAGCACAGAGAAGGAGATTAATAAATGCTTCTTCTTATATTTATTGGGTAACTAGACATTATGGAGACCAGTTTACAATATATTATTGCTACCTTGGTAATGATCTATTTTAGTAATACAGATTTGACCCATCAAAAGGAAGTAATATAAAAATGAAAGAATGGCTCCTTGGAGCTTCAGGTTCATTGACACTCAGCTTCACTAAGTGCTATTTCTCTCTCTAGGAACCACTCCAAAGGATCTGTCTTTGGTCTTTCACTTTTCACTCATTTTTAAACTTTCTGGGTCTATAAAATCAAATAGAAAGTGTTAGCTTGTGAGCTTCCTGTCCACAGAGCTCATTCTTCTTCCTCTGTCAGTGATTCTTCTTGGCATTTTTCCCCAACATTTGTTTCTGCACTTCTATTCTGCCCTGTTACTGCACATGCCAGAAAACAAAAGTGATTTTTTGAGAGAATATCTGTGTAGATGAAATATCTCTCTACTAAAATGTGAGTTCTATGAGAGAGTATATCAATTTTTGAAAAAAAAAATAAGTCTTCTTTCGTACCTAGCACAGTTAGCTGATTGCTTACTATTTTTAATTGAAGGAAAAAAGGAAATGTGCATATTTAATATATAATATATTGTGTCTATTATTCAAAGATCAGGCAAACAAGAAGATAATGGTTTAAAACTAATGTTGGCCATGAGGTGATAGACATTTTTTTTAACTTATAGAAAGTTACCAAATATAGAACAGAAGGATTGTTGTATATGTAGGAAGAAGGAGGAATCACACCAATGGAAACCAAGTATGTCTTTGAAATACTATCTTTGACAAGAGAGACAGAATAATGTAATTGACAAGAAGAATCCTCAGTCAGGAAGATCTGGATTTAAGTCATGTCTCTTACATATAAAGGCAGCATGACTGTGGGCAAGTCATTTAATCTCCCAGTGTGCCCCCATTCCCACCCCTGAGCAATGCTGAAATTCTATCAATTGCAAAGGAGGTACTAATCTTCATTGAAGGAAGAGCATAGGGGAAGTTCCTCACTGAGAATTCTATATTTGTATGAAAAGGAACTAAGAGAATAATAGTGTGTTATATTAATCAAAATAAGCTATCTAGAAGCACATTAAAGTCAAGGTAAGATCATTGGAAGGGTTTCATATCCATTTTTTAATGCACAAAAACAGTGGATAAAAACCCTCAGTGAAACATTTTGCCTAAATGATCTGTTTGTCTCTGTCACAGAAGTATGATGAACAATCACACACTGGTTAAAGAATTCATTCTCATGGGATTTCCTGTTGGCCCTGATGTGAGAATGTTTCTGCTTGGTCTCTTCTCTCTGCTATATACCTTCACTCTATTGGGGAATGGAGTAATCTTAAGACTCATCTGTCTGCAGACCCGACTCCACACTCCCATGTACTTCTTCCTTTCACACTTGGCCCTTGTGGACATTTCCTATGCCTGTAACACTGTGCCCCAGATGCTAGCAAACCTATTGGACCCAGTCAAGCCCATCTCATATGCAGGGTGCCTAACTCAGACTTTTCTCTTTTTAGCCTTTGCCCTCACAGAATGTCTTCTCTTGGTAGTGATGTCTTATGATCGCTATGTGGCAATCTGTCACCCCCTCAGATACTCTGTCATCATGAGCTGGAGGGTGTGTATCACTTTATCATTGATCTCCTGGGCAGTTGGATTCCTTCTGGCCTTGTCACATCTAATTTTATTACTGCCATTGCCTTTCTGTGGTCCCCAGAAAATCAACTACTTTTTCTGTGAAATCATAGCTATTCTCAAACTTGCCTGTGCTGACACCCATATCAATGAGATCTTGGTCTTCGCTGGGGCTGCTTCCGTGTTGGTTGGACCCCTTTCCTCAATTGTGATCTCCTACATGAGAATCATCTGGGCAGTCCTACATATCCAGTCAAGAGAGGGAAGACAGAAAGCCTTTTCCACCTGCTCCTCTCATCTCTGTGTAGTAGGACTCTTCTACGGCACTGCCATCATCATGTACATTGGACCCAAGCATGGGAACTCCAAGTGGCAGAAGAAATATCTCCTTCTATTCCATAGCCTATTTAACCCCATGCTAAACCCCCTTATTTATAGTCTGAGGAACAATGAAGTAAAGGATGCCCTGAAGAGAGTGCTAGGGAAAGGAAGACCATCCTAAAAATTGAACAGGTTACAAGCTTGCACTAGAATTTATATTACCCAAGGTAACATGGTCCATTAACTATAAACCTATGATGATAAAAAGGAGGTAAGAAAAATTAAAGAGAGATTGAGATGTGGTGAGAGACACAAAAGACTGATCAATTTCTGTATAGAAAGAGAGAGATGTTTAGTTTGGCATGAGTAGGAGCAATAGTGAACAAGAAGAAAAGTGCAATGCAATCTAACTAGGGTTTAGAACAATATTTGAATTGGTCTTTGTAGGGAGACCCACAGGCATGAGTCATTTGGGGTGGGGCTAATGTTGCATGACTGTGCTAAGATAGATGAAAGACAATGAAAAACTGGAGAGCAACTAGAGGAGGTCCACCAGCATGGTGAAGGGCCTGTAGCTGATTCTATTTGAGATATGGTTGAAGGAACTGGAGAAAAGAAGACTTAAGGGGGATATTTTAGCTGTTTTCAAGTATCTGAAAAGCTCTTGTGTGGAAGAACTCTTCTATTATCTCCCTGCTTCAGGTTCCTCCCTTCTCCAATTCATCCTCCACATAGTGGAGGTTAAAATGATGTCCTTAAAGCATAAGTCTGACAATTTCACCTCCTTGCTCCAAAATCTCCAGCAGTTCCTTATTGACTATTGAAATAGCAACTCCTCTATTTGGAATTCAAAACCCTTCACAATTTGGTTCCAGCTTACCTTTCCAGTCTTGTTCTACATCATGCTCCTTCATCTATTCTATATTCCAGACAAACTGACTTAATGTTCTTCACAACTTGACATGACATCGTATTTCCACACCTTTGCACAGGCTATCCTTCATGCTTAGAATGTACTCCCTCCTCAACTTTGCCTCAGAATCCCTGCTTAGTTCGAAGTTCAATTCAAAGTCACCTCCTGCATATCTTTTTTGACATCTTCCCACCAGCTTCCAGTAATCCTCCCAATCACCCTGTTATTTCTTATTTACCTATATGTACACCTGTTGTTCTATGATGACACTCCCCATTAAAAGAGATGTTCCTTGACACCATGTGCTCTTATGTTCTTATCATCCTATACCCAGAACCCAAGATCTGACATGTAACACAAACTTAAAACATATTTATTTATATATTAAAGGAAGATTTGTGTTGTTCTGTTTAGCCCCAGAGGAAATAAGATGGAAGTTGCAAAGAGGTAAATTTGTGTTTCATGTTATTGTTATTAAGTTATTTCAGTCATGTCTGAATCTTGGTGTACCCATTGGAGGTTTTCTTGGCAAAAATACTGGAGTGATTTCACATTTCCTTCTCTAGCTCATTTTACAGATGAGGAACTGAGTCAAACAAGAGTAAGTCATTTGCCCAAGGTCTCACAAATAGTAAGTGTCTGAGGCTGAATTTGAACTAAGCTTTTCCTAGCTCCATGACCTATCCTCTATCCACTGTGCCACCTAGCTTTCCCTTATTAATTATTAGAGATGTGCTAATATGATATAGACTACATCGGAGAGGTGATGGGTTGGTTCACTGGGGATCTTCAAGCAAAAGTGAGAGGATAGTTTTTTGAGTATATTAGAGATTTCCATTCACATCCAGATTAAAATAAATGGCCTCCAAGGTGCCTCCCAACCCTAAGATGCCGTGATTAGTATTTCTACAATTCAGAATTTTCTGTCCATTAGTTCTCATCTTAATCTCTCCATCCTCCAATATTAAATTCCCTCCTTGATAGCACTGACAATTTACTATCCACACTGCATGGCAACCAAGAAATAGGTGCTCATCCCTCATTTCATTAGTCTCTGGATATATTATAAGATCGGGTGTCTATAGAGTTGAATAAGCTTTGACTGACAAACTATTTTTACCTGAAATGATGTCCAGAGGGCTATGAAACTATGTATACCATTTGACTAACAATATCACTACTAAATCTGTATCTCAAAAAGATAAAAGAAAAGGTAAAAGAACATATTTATACAAAAATATTTGTAACAACCCTTTTTGTGGTGGCAAAGACTTGAAAAAGTGAGGGGATGGCCATCAACTGGGGAATGGCTGAATAAATTGTGCTATGATTGTGATGGAATACTAGTGTGCTATTGTACTATTGTGTGTGTGATATTCAGCAGAATGGTTTCATAAAAACCTGGAAACACCTATATGAATTCATGAAAAAGTGAAGTGAGCAGAACCAGGAGAACAATATACACAGTAACAACAATATTGTGAAAGACTTCACTATTCTAATCAAGATCATGATCCAAGGGATTTCCAAAGTATCCATTATGAAACATGAAATCTACCTTCAGAGAGAGAAAAAAATTTGAACTCTGGATGCCTATTGGAGTATATTTTTTAAAACTTTCTTTATCTTTCTTTTTCATCTGTGTTTTCTTTTGAAAAGACAACTAATATGGAAATATGTTTTGCATTATGTTACAATTACAATTGATATCAAATTGCATACCTTCTCAAGGAAGGGAAGAGGCAGAAGAGAATTTGGAATTCAAACTGCTTAAAAACAAATTTTAAAAAATTTTATCTATACTTGAGAAATATTCAATGAAATAAATAAAAAAATGTTTATTTAAAAAAAAATATTTTTGCTCTTTCCTTAGAATTGACTTTTTCCATGACCCCATTGTTAACATTGCTCAATATGTATGATAGTTTGATTTCTGGGCAATACAAAAAAATGAAACATTTTTGACACATTTCTTTACATGTCCATTGAAGATCAGTCAAAGTCATTTACTTCTCCTGTGGTCGTGAAATGATGGAGAATCAAAGGACATGAGACATTGAGAAAAATCAGAATTTTCTACCCAAAAATCTATCTAGAAAAGATAATGATAGAAAATCCACAGGCTGCACAGAATAGAACTTTGAAGATGTTTCTCAACTATTTTGGATAGTACAAATGTAACAGAAATTTAGTGTGTCAGGGGCAGAAATTTGCTCATAAACAAATTCTCCAGCTGTCCAAATAATATTAAATAATATGAAGGGTTTTACATTTCAAATAATATTTTGTTCCCCCTGGTTACATATCAAAGCAATTTTTAACATTTTCCTTTAAACTGAGGTCTAAATTTTCCCTCTCCCTCCTTCACCTATCTCTTCCCTGCAAGAGTAAGCAATTTGATATAGGTTGTACATATTCAATCATTCAACGCATTTTTCTATGTTAGTCATATTGTGAAAGAAGAAACAGACCCAAAGGAAAAAATAACATGAAAAATACAGAGAATTCAAAAATAGTATACTTTTATCTCTGTTCATGTTCCATCAGTTCTTTCTCTGGATATGGATAGCCTCTTTCATCATGAGTCCTTTGGAATTGTCTTGGATCATTGGATAGCTGAAAATAGCAAAGTCATCGACAATTGATCATCATAGAGTACTGTTGTTGCTGTATGCAATGTTCTCCTGGTTCTACTTCATTTTGCATCAGTTTATATGGCTTTATAAGTTTGTCTACAGTTACCCTGCTCGTCATTTCTTATAGCACAGTAATATTCCATTAGAATCATATACCACAACTTTTTCAGTGATTCCCTACTTGATCGGCATCCCCCCAATATCCAATTGTTTGCTACTACAAAAAGGGCTGCTTTATATGTTTTGTACAAATGGGCCCTTTCCTGTTTTTTATCTCAATGGGATATAGACCTGTTAGTGGTATTGCTGTGTCAAAGATATGCACTCTTTCTTTACTCTTTTGGCATAGTTTCAAATTGCTCTCCAGAATGGTTGGATAAGTTCACAACTCTACCAATAGTGCATCAGCGTCCAAATTTTCCCACACTCCCTCCAACATTAATTGTGTTCCTTTTCTTTAATTTGAGCCAGTCTGATAGTTCTGAGGTGGTACCTCAGAGGTTTAATTGTATTTTTCTAATCAACAGTGAATTGGAATATTTTTACATGACTATAGACAGATTTGAGTTCTTCATCTGAAAACTACCTGTTCATATGCATTGACTATTTATCAATTAGGAAATGACTTATATTAAGGAAAATTTTTTAAAAATCAAACCAATTCATATTGATAAGGAAAAATGCTTTAACTCATTATTGATTAGAGAAATGCGAATTAAAACAGCCTTGAGATATCATTTTACTCCTACCAGATTGCCTAAAATCATTAAAGAGCAAAGCAACAGATGTTGGAGAGGATATGGAAAATTTGAGACACTAATTCACTGTCGGTGAAACTGTGAACTGATCTAACAGTTTCAGAGAGCAATCTGGAATTATGCCCAAAGAGTTATTAAAATACCTATACCCTTTGATCCAGCAAATCTGTTTCCAAAGATGAGTAGAGAAAAGGAAAAAAAATTAGTTCTAAAATCTTTATAACAACTCTCTTTGTGGTAGCAAAGAACTGGAAACTGCAGGGATGTCCATCAATTGGGGAGTAGCTAAACAAGCTATGCAATATGACTGTGATGGAACAATACTGTGCTACAAAAAATTGTGAGCTCAATGGTTTTAGAAATGTTTTTAGAAAAACACAGAGAGATTTGTATCAAATAATGAAATGTAATAGTGGAGAGCCTTGTATATAGTAGAAACAACATTGTTTTAAGAATGACTTTGAAAGCAATTTGGGATAACAAGGAATAGTTTACCTACCAGATTTATGGGAAAGGAAAGATTTTATGACACAACAAGCCATAGAGAGCACTACAAAATGCAAAATGGATAATTTTGATTATGTTAAATTTAAAAGTTTTGTATAAACAAATCCAATGCAACAAAGATTAGGAGGGAAGCAGAAAATTGGGAGAAAATCTTTGCAACTAATGTCTCCGATAAAGGCCTCATCTCTAACATATATATGGAACTGAGCCAAATTTATAGGAATACAAGTCATTTCCCGATTGTATAATGGTCAAAGGATATGAACAGGCAGTTTTCAGAGGAAAAAATTAAAGATATCTATAGGCAGGGGTGCAGAGCCAAGATGGCGGGTGGAAAGCAGGGACTAGGATGAGTTCCCCACCGAGTCCCTCCAAAAACCTATAAAAAATGACTCTGAACCAATTCTAGAACTGCAGAACCCACAAAACAGCGGAGGGAAGCAGGGCTTCAGCCCAGGACAGCCTGGATGGTCTCTGGATGAGGTATATCCCACATGGAGCTGGAAGCTGGGAGCTGGGACCGGAGCGGAGCAGAGTCCAGAGTGAGCGGTGCGGACCAACCAGACCAGAAGCTGGTTGGAACGTGCCCTAGCGCCCTGAATCAGTGAGCTGCAGCAGTTACCAAACTTCTCAACCCACAAACACCAAAGACAGTGGAGAAGGTTAGTGGGAAAAGCTGTGGGAGTGGAAGGAGTTCAAGGTTTGGCCACCACCCCCCGGGACAGCGGAGGTGGGGCAGCTACAGCTCCAGTTGCTTCCGGCCCCAGGCCCACCAGGTGGGAGGAATTAAGTGGCGGATCAGAGCAGGATTGCACAGCCTGCTGAAGATCTAAGCCCTGTCTGAGGTGAGGGTTCTTGGGGAAGGAGCAGTCCTGGTGTGGCAGAGCTGGCACATCCTC
Source organism: Trichosurus vulpecula (assembly GCF_011100635.1). Taxonomy (NCBI): domain Eukaryota; kingdom Metazoa; phylum Chordata; class Mammalia; order Diprotodontia; family Phalangeridae; genus Trichosurus; species Trichosurus vulpecula. The sequence continues at coordinate 102,355,146 of NC_050577.1, read as the reverse complement.
CCCAGATGTGGAACATAGAATTCCTTAGCCTATAAGCAGTCATACCCCGCTGAAAAACTTAAAGGTCAAGTTAGTTGGTTGCGAATATGGCCAGGCAGTGAAAACGCACCCAGATACAGTGTCAGACTTTGGATTCTTTCTTTGGTGACAAAGAAAACCAAAACATACAGACAGAAGAAGTTAACAAAGTCAAAGAGCCTACAACAAAAGCCTCCAAGAAAAACATGAACTGGTCCCAGGCCATGGAAGAGCTCGAAAAGGATTTGGAAAAGCAAGTTAGAGAAGTAGAGGAAAAATTGGGAAGAGAAATGAGAAGGATGTGAGAAAACCATGAAAAACAAGTCAATGACTTGCTAAAGGAGACCCAAAAAATACTGAAAAATACACTGAAGAAAACAACACCTTAAAAATAGACTAACTCAAATGGCAAAAGAGCTCCAAAAAGCCAATGAGGAGAAGAATGCCTTGAAAGGCAGAATTAGCCAAATGGAAAAGGAGGTCCAAAAGGCCACTGAAGAAAATACTACCTTAAAAATTAGACTGGAGCAAGTGGAAGCTAGTGACTTTATAAGAAACCAAGATATTATAAAACAGAACCAAAGGAATGAAAAAATGGAAGACAATGTGAAATATCTCATTGGAAAAACCACTGACCTGGAAAATAGATCCAGGAGAGATCATTTAAAAATTATTGGACTACCTGAAAGCTATGATCAAAAAAAGAGCCTGGATATCATCTTTCAAGAAATTATCAAGGAGACCTGCCCTGATGTTCTAGAGCCAGAGGGTAAAATAGAAATTGAGAGAATCCACAGATCACCTCCTCTAAAAGATTTTTTTCATTCCTTTCATTTTGTTTTATTGTATCTTGGTGTCTCATAAAGTCTTTAGCTTCCACTTGCTCAGTTCCAAACTTTAAGGAGTTATTGTCTTCAGCAAGCTTTTGTACTCACATTTCCATTAGCCAATTCTACTTTTTGAGGAGTTCTTTTCTTCAATAAATTTTTGTGACTCTTTTTCTATTTGGGTAGTACTTCCTTTTAAGGCATTCTTCTCCTCATTAGATTTTTACACCTCTTTTTGCCATTTAGCCTGCTCTGTTTTTTAAAGTATTATTTTCTTCAGTATATATTATGCTCCCTTTACGGGGCTGTTTATTCTTTTTTATTATTATTATTTTCTTGTATCACTCACATTTCTATTCCCAATTTTTTTTCTACCTTTCTTACTTGATTTTTAAAAAATCCTTTTTGAACTCTTCCATGACCTGAGATGAATTCATATTTTCATTCAAAGATCTGAATGTTGGAGTTTTTGACTTTGCTATCTTCTTGTGAGTGTGTATTTTGACCTTCCTTATTACCATAGTAACTTTCTATCATCAGACTTTTTCCTGTTGTTTGCTCATTTTTCTAGTCAATTTTCTTGACTTTTAACTCTGTTTCCAGGTCGGGGGGTGCACTGGCCTGAGCTTCAGGGGTTTTGTGAAGATTTTGCACATTTTCAGAGGTAATTCTGGGCACCTGTGAGTTTCCAATTCATCTAAGATGGTATGATCTAAGGGGAGGTGTTTTTACTTCTATTCTGTGCTCTGCTCTGTGAGGAGCCACAAGCACTCTTTTCTGTTCTGTAATTATGAAAGAGGCTTCTTGCTCCATTGTGGCCACAAGCTCTCTTCAAGAACTGTCTAGATGACCACTTAACAGGAATCATGGGAGATATAGTGTTATGTGGGGTAGCGGGCGAAGCCCCGGACATGGAATTTGAAAAAACTTCCTTCCAGTCCCATCTCTGACACTCCAATCTGTGTGACCTGGGGTAAGTCCATTGCTTCTGAGCCTCAGTTTCCTCATGTATAAAATAGGAAGAATAATGATAGCACCTATCTCAGAGATATCATAAAGATCAAGTGAGAAAATGGATGTAAAGCACTTTGCAAATCTTGAGGTATTATGCAAATGTGATCTATAACTTTTTATGTCCTAAGGAATCACATTATGGATGAGAAGCAGACTGGATAATTAGGAGGTTCCATCATACTGTTCGGTTCTTTTGGGTAGTAGATGACCAGGACATCTTCTCCAGTATTTTGAGCAGAAGGTAGTGGTAATGTCATGATATTCCACATCATTCTAAGGTTTGAAAATATTTTATTAGAAGGATGATATGGAAGTATTTTTAGAATATGTTTCATGTAGTTATTGGTGTGTGACTGCATTGGAGCTCAATGCATCTCTAACATATATATGGAACTGAGCCAAATTTATAGGAATACAAGTCATTTCCTGATTGTATAATGGTCAAAGGATATGAACAGGCAGTTTTCAGAGGAAGAAATTAAAGATATCTATAGGCAGGGGTGCAGAGCCAAGATGGCAGGTGGAAAGCAGGGACTAGCATGAGCTCCTGTATCAGGAGTGCCGAGTTTATAATCTCAAAGAGGATCATAAACATGTCTGAAAGGTTCGGAACCGCCGGATATAAGAAACTCTCAAAGTAGAAGGCAGAAGAATCAAAACATTTATTTAGGCTCCACAGTAACCAACCCATGAACCAGAAGCCCCATTTTGATATGTTGATCATAATCTTCCAGGCCCAATAAGTACGCCTTGAAAGAGTAACCAGGAGGCTACAGAGAAACATGATTGCGTAAAGCAAAATCATGTTTCCCCCCCTTTATGGTAATAAGATTACCCACTGGACTGAAGTCTTTGTTCAGCTTCCTCCCGTAGATCAGCTCTGCTACTGGCAGCTCCTGCCTCAGCTGTGTCTGAGTCTATAACTGAAGCTGCAACTGAAACTGACGATGTAACGGTCGCTGTAACTGACGATGTAACTGTCGCTGGCTCCAACCGAAAAAGGAAAGAGAGCTCTTCAAGCTGTCCTCTCCCCTCTTATAGGGTTTTTGACATCATCAAGCTCCGCCCAAATGACCAGGGCTGATTGGTTCTTGAGTTGGCCCCTCCCCCTAGGGTAGAGGTCAACACCTCCCCTCAGCCAGCCCCATGACTCATCACACAGGAAGTCGTCTGCTTCCCGGCATGCTCCCCGGGCCTCCTGCCCCGGAAGAGCAAGCCACAGTGTCCAGAGGCTCAATGAGGTAAGCTGAGTCATTCAAAGAAAACAAAGGCCATTCTGGTTACACTCCACCCCTTGTTATAGGATACATAATCTAATCAGCCATGTATCCTAGAACATACATTGTGATCCAATTACAAAGGAAACTAAAACATATCATTCATTATAAAGCAAAACATATCATTCAGTGACATTCCCAAACATTGGTTAACGATTCAAATGCGATCCACCCCTAGATCCCAGCAAAACAATCTCTTCAATCAATCATCCCCAAAATAATTATTAATAATTCAAATGTCCACCCCTAAATCCTTGTATCCATTACATAGGATCAATAATATCATAACAATAAAACAACACAGCAAGGATAACACAAAATAAGTAAACAGAACACTATCATCATTTCCACCCCCCTTGAACGATTGGGGCTCAAAATCTTGGGGTGAGGGGTGAAGGTCTCATTTTCCATAGCTTCTTCATGCTGAAATTGGATGTAGAGATGGCCCTGCCCCCAAAAAGTCCCATTCCAGAGGTCATTTCTTTAACAAGCTGGCAGGAATTCCAAGAATGCTACATGCTTAGGCAGTCACCGGAAAGTGCAGGGTGCTTAAGCCTGAAGGAAACAAACTAGCAACAAGGTTAGCCAAAACAAAGGACAAAAAGAATAGACAAGTATGGACTATAATTCTTCAAATAAAATCATCTCAAGTTTGGTTGAGATTTCAGTTATGCAAAGATCCAACATCAGAGCCAAACTCAGGTGGGAAATGTTTCTTTTCAAAAGGAACATAATGAGGAAGCCAAGAGGATCCCACCCTAGATATAGACTAAGATTGTCCTCCCAGCCTTTCCCCAAATGTACAAGTTTTCATCCGTTAATCACACAAGGTCACCTTCAGTCTGAGTGGCTTGTAGGCTTGCAGGAGCAGTTCTTATTTCCCTATTTCTCGTGTTATCAAGTCCTCTATACATTCTGTATAATTCATTGGTTGGAATTCCATCTATCATTTCAAAACCTACTCCTGCTCTCAATAAAGCAGTAAACATTTCTTTCCTTGTTACTCTCCTTTGGCGCCAAGTTTGCTGGTTATTCACCCTTCTCTCTTGAGGAGATCTATCCCTTCCCCAGTCACCTAAGTCATATAACTGTAAAATCTTATTTATCACTGTTGTAAGACGGCTCCCTACTTCTCCAAGTAATAAATTCAAAATTAGTTGTTTATAAGCAGGGGGAGCTGTCCTAATTATTAAATTCCTATGAGGCAGTTCCATTGAATCATTGTAATATTTGTCTGCAGTTCCTGTCATAATGGCAGTCTTCATTACCTCCTCCTTTAGTCTCATGATACAATCTCTAAGTGAATACCAGGGTCTGTGCTCAGTGGGCCACATAGAATCAGTATCATATCTCTTATTGCATCCCACAGCGGCTAATGCCAACAGAGTAGTCCTGCTATCACCATCTCCTTGCTGATGATGTTCCCTAAAAGCTTGTTGAACTAGAGGATCATGGCTGATACCTATGAATCTCATGCAGTCTGTCCCATCTACTGATATTCCACCGGCCCCTTGATCACTGAGTCTTACCATCCAAGATATCAATGGTTCTCCTATTCTTTGGCTGAATCTACTCAAAATATCTGTGACCTCTTGCGGTGAGAAATCTTCCTGAATTTCCCTTGTAACTGAATCTTCACCTCGGGTTTCTGTCTTCCTCCTTTGTATGGGTCGAGCCCTTGTCTGATCATTTAACCATCTCCTATTCTCTGTGTGAGGCACATCCTGAACATTGTCTCATTCTCTCCCCACTCACTTCCTCTGCCACCATGGCTAGGATGAAGCAGGCAGTCAGGCTCTTTCTGGGCTGGGTTGAAATGCACTCTGGGCTTTTTTGGTCTCCTGTTGCTCTTAGCCACATTAATAGAAAAGTTCTTATTTGAGTCAGTTTGGTCTCCTGCTATCTGAGATTCCTCTTCTTCCTGTGGGGTAGGAGTGCCCCCATGTCTTTCACTTAATCTCAATCTTTCGTATACTAGCCGGTAGGCTGATAACACTATCCAGCTTTGCCTAGATAGTGATGCCCCTGACTGAATCCCAACTTCTCGTAAACACTTTTCCAAATCCCTAGGATCTCCTCTCCGTAGCCTTGGTTCCCAGTTTTCACAGGGTCCAGCTTTTTTAGCCAATTCTTTTGCTAGGGAGGAATAAAATGGATCCTCCCATCCTGGGATATTCATCTCTTCCTCTGAAATTGTTCTGCTTCTAAATAGAGATCTTATACCTAGCGATCCTGTTCGTGACGCCAAATGTATCAGGAGGGCAGAGTTTATAATCTCGAAGAGGATCATAAACATGTCTGAAAGGTTCGGAACCGCCGGATATAAGAAACTCTCAAAGTAGAAGGCAGAAGAATCAAAACATTTATTTAGGCTCCACAGTAACCAACCCATGAACCAGAAGCCCCATTTTGATATGTTGATCATAATCTTCCAGGCCCAATAAGTACGCCTTGAAAGAGTAACCAGGAGGCTACAGAGAAACATGATTGCGTAAAGCAAAATCATGTTTCCCCCTTTTATGGTAATAAGATTACCCACTGGACTGAAGTCTTTGTTCAGCTTCCTCCCGTAGATCAGCTCTGCTACTGGCAGCTCCTGCCTCAGCTGTGTCTGAGTCTATAACTGAAGCTGCAACTGAAACTGACGATGTAACGGTCGCTGTAACTGACGATGTAACTGTCGCTGGCTCCAACCGAAAAAGGAAAGAGAGCTCTTCAAGCTGTCCTCTCCCCTCTTATAGGGTTTTTGACATCATCAAGCTCCGCCCAAATGACCAGGGCTGATTGGTTCTTGAGTTGGCCCCTCCCCCTAGGGTAGAGGTCAACACCTCCCCTCAGCCAGCCCCATGACTCATCACACAGGAAGTCGTCTGCTTCCCGGCATGCTCCCCGGGCCTCCTGCCCCGGAAGAGCAAGCCACAGTGTCCAGAGGCTCAATGAGGTAAGCTGAGTCATTCAAAGAAAACAAAGGCCATTCTGGTTACAGCTCCCCACCGAGTCCCTCCAAAAGCCTATAAAAATGGCTCTGAACCAATTCTAGAACTGCAGAACCCACAAAACAGTGTTCAGGAATTGATGTGCCTTAGATACATATTTGGGTGGTGATGTGCATATTTATATTTATTTGGGGGATGGAGACAAAGAACATGTGGCCAAGAACTCATTTGATTTGGGGGACAAGATAAAAGAAGGGAAAAGGAAAACTTGAGGGGTTAGATAAGCAGAAAAAAAGATATATGGGTACCTTCTACTGAGACAGTTGAGAGAAAGAAGTGTCAAGGTGGAGAAAAGTCTTTGTGAGGCAGGTAGGAAGGTAAGACCAGTAGCAACAGCACATTGAAGGAGAAAAGAAAGGAGCAAGAAAGAGAGAAATGGATGGGGTAGCATCAGGCTCTTTCCTACACATAAGGTTATGATTGCTCCTGAACTCTCTCATTGTACTATCAACTGGTTAATTAAATTGCCATCTGTCCAAAATAACACTGTCAAAAAGCCCAAACTATGATGCCTGATTATGTGTAGGTACATTCCAAGTGTCTGCTGCAAAGTAGTGGAAGCTCCTTGAGAATTTATTGGTTTGTCGATTAGATTTTTGATTGGTTTATTTGATGAAAGAAATAACACTTTGCTCAGTTATATTCAAGTATGAAAAAAAGTTGTCTTTTTTAAGAAAGGCAAGTAGACAGAAAACTATGAAATTATCCTTGACTTTGACAGACATATCTCTTCTGGGCAATGCAATGATCTAAGACAATTCCAAAAGACTCATGATGGAAAATGGGATCCACATCCAGAGAAAGAGCTATGGAGTCTGAGTGAAGATTGAAGCATACTACTTTCTCTTTTTTTTCTTTCTCCTGGTTTTTCTCTTTCGTTCTGATCCTCTTTAACAACATGAGTAATGTGGAAATATGTTTAATATGATTGTACACATATAACCTGTATCAGATTGCATACTGTCTTAGAGAGGAGGGAGAGGAAGGAGGGGCAAAATTTAGAACTCAAAATCTTATAAAAGTGAATGTTGAAAAATAAAAATAAATCAAATAATTATTTTTTTCAAGAAGATGATGAGGTATAAGAGTATTAGCCTGAAACCAGTCCACTGTCATCCAGCAAAAGCATCCATATTGGGATGCTTAGCTTCCCTCAATCCAAGTCTCATGATCCAGAGTAGTTGCAGACCTGGAACAAATTTATATTAACAGACAAAGAACAAGATCACACATTTAGGGGAAGATACTATCTAATGGGTATTAGTTGACAATGGATAGAGACAACTAGATGGCTCAGTGGATAAATTGCTGGGTCTGGAGTCAGGAAGAAGTGACCAGAAGCTGCTCACTGAATTTGGGGTTTACTCACTAGATTTCTCTTTTCTTTTTTTTCTTTCTTTCTTTCTTTCTACGTTTCTTTCTTTCTTTGTTTCTTTCTTTCTTCCTTAAACCCAGGTCACTCTGAAGTGTAAAAATTGGACCATGATAGGTCCCTGCCCAAGCTCCCCTTAATGGCTATATTTTGGGTTCTCTTGGCTTAGGGCAAAATCAATGGTAACTACTTCTCTTTGGAACAGCAACCCTGAGGGTATTCCCCTCCTGGCTTGATTTTTTTTCTTATTTTCTTATTAAAGGGGTCATCCCTTGATTCACTTCTTTAAAAGGCCTGTTCACTGAATGGGCTTTACCTCACTGTAAGTGAGTATCTGAAAAGCCCTTACTCTAAAAGGGCCAGGGTATCCCATTATATCCTGGGCCATCTCCAATCATCCTGATGAATATCTGTTCACTAGATCCAGATGGCTCTGGAGGAGAAAGTGAGGCTGGTGACCTTGCATAGCCCTCCTTCACTCAATTCACAGTCAAAGGCAAGTCATGTCATCATTTCCCTGAGGCCATGGTCCTCTTCAAAAATGAAGGACAAACACATTTGCATTAATACATTGTAGAAGGAAATGGCAAACCACTCCAGTATCTTTGCTAAGAAAAGCCCATAAAGGGTCACAAAGAGTATTACTGCATGACTAAACCACCACCACAACAATATGTAACAGATACTTTGCCATATGATCTTTATCATGAATTTCCTATATATACATACTTTGTATTGAAACAATCTACTCAGTCCTCTTCCCTTGAAATTCTCCCTCATGGGCCTTGAAAGACAGAAGCAATCTTGTGTTATGCTATAGGGAATGGGTAGATGGGCAAATGCTTGCTAATTGATTTTCAGGCTCTTATTTTCCTTGGATAAGTATGATGCCCCATGGACCTTCTTACTTCATGGAACTTTGTGTTTATTGAGATGTAAGATTAAATTTAGCCCATATGGAATAAAAATTCCCCTTAGATATAATAGTGATGACTCCATTAAATATCTCAGCTAAAACCAAGGGGATATGGAGATTCCGGTACCCATGACAGCTCCCAAATTAGTTGCTGGAGAGAATGGGAGCTTTGAGACAAAATCACAGACAAATTCCACTTCTCTGTTTTGGTGAGTCTTCCTTGAAGATCACATCTAACAATGAGTTTAAAAAGCAGGGCTTTTGCACAAGGATCATAAGACAACACATAGAAATCAAAGCTTGAGAAATGAAAGGGGCCTCAGAGTTCATAGGACTGTAGCACTACAAATTAGAACTGGAAGAGACATTTGAATTCATCTAGCACTATCTTCTCATGTTACAGCTGAGGAAACTGAGGCTCAGAGAAGTTAAGTATCTTCTTGACTTTGCAATCATATTATTTATTCCCCTACAGGTCATCTGTGATCCATGGACTTAGCTTCCTTACTGCTCCTTGCACAAAACATGCCATCTCATCATTCCCTACATTTTCACTGGCTGTGCCTGGTGCTCGCAATTCTCTCTCTCCTCCTCACACTACCTGAATTCCCCAGATTCCTTTAACACTCAGCTAAAATCTCACCTTCTGCTAGAGGTCCTTCCTTGTCACCCTTAATATTAATGCCTTTCTTCTGTTGGTCATCTCCAATTTATCATATTATATATATATATATATATATATATATATATATATATATACACACACACACATAGTGTTCATTCAAAGTTGTTTGCGTGTTGTATCCCCAATTCTCATGTGAGTTTATCTCTTGTCTTCCTTTATGTCCTCAGCATTTATCATAGTGCCTGGCGTATACTTAGTCCATAATAAATGACTGGCTGACCAAGGTCACATAGATAGTAAGTAAAGTTGGAACAGGAGGTCATGGCTTCTGACTCCAAATTTAGCGCACTTAGCAGGTTTAGGTGATGATTCATATCAACAGAAACCACCAGTTCAAGGGACCAGCAGCCAGGCCAATCCTTGGATGGGGACAGTATGATTGAGTCCATTAGCTACTTTGTTAATAAAATGTTGACTGCCATTGTATGAAGCCTGGGTCCTCTGCTTCCTCTCAACTTCACCTTCCTGTGGTTATCACAGGATAACCACAGAGAATAGTTGGTGACAAGAGTTACACATGGCAAAACTAAATCAGTGAGGAGTGAAAGAGGACATGACCAGAACATGGCTTGTGCAAATTAACTGCCACTAGTGTCTGACAATGCTTCTCACAGGCCAGACTTGAGCCCAGGTAATCTTCCTCCTTGAAGCTGACTTTTGTGCTGTCAATAGTGATTACTGTATGCATTCAGCACATTCTAGAGGTAATTTCTTCACACAGTGGCCAACTTAGTGAGCAATTCTTGGTTTCCCTTCCACAGAAAATCAGGAAAGGGTCATAAACAGCTATTTGGGATTCACTAGCCAAAGAAATGCCAAGAGATGGTTGGGGTGAAGATTCTCGTTCTTCTGTCCCTATTGTCATAACAAAATTGGTAAGTTCTCAGCAGTAAATAAAATTGCTCACAATTGAATCAGGAACCCAAAATCATCAAGTGTCAGTCAGTGTCATAAGAAGGTAAGAAAAGACTGGGGTGCTACAAATGGGGGACCCAAGTAGCAAGCGGAAAGAGAATGTTTAAATATATGGATGTAGGAAGACAACCTCCTTCATTAAGCCTAACACAAAATAGAGGCTTAATAAATGTTTCTTGCTATTTTGATTGGGTAACTGAAACTATGAAGACCAGTTTACATTATATTACTGCTACCATGGTAATGATCTATTTTTAATAATACAGATTTAATACCTCAAAAGGAAGTAAATATCGAAATGAAAGAATGGATCCTGGGAGATTCAGATTTGTTTTCACTTAGTCACTTTCCATGAGGATCAGTTTTCTCTCTAGGAACCACTCGAGAGGATCTGTCTTTGGTCATTCACTTTTCACTAATTTTTAAACTTCCTGTTTCTATAAACATCAAATAGAAACAGTGAGCTTATGAGTTTCCTGTCCACAGAGCCCATTCTTCTTCCACAATCCCTGATTCTTCTCAGTATTTTCCCCCAGCACTCATTTTCTTATGTTGTATTCGGCCGTCACTGTGTGTGCCAGTAAACAAGTTATTTTTTTAGCCTATATCTGAGTAGATGTAATAACCCCCTACTAAAATGTGAGTTCTGTGAGAGATGATATCAATATATTTTAAAAATCTCCTTTGATATCTTGCAAAATTGTTTTTTTATATAGTACATGATCAATAACTGACTGCTTACTACTTTTAATTACGTAGAAAGAAGGAAATGTACATTTTTGTTATGCAATTTACCTCGTCTATTATGTAAAGATCAGGCCATGTAAGAAAATAATGGCTTAAAACTGTAAGGTTAGCCTTGAGGTGATGGAATTGGTTTAACCTATAAAAAGGTATGAAGATTACCAAATATAGCACAGAAGCACAGTTGTCATACACATAGTAGAAAGGAGAATTCACAACAATGGAAACCAGGTATGTCTTTAAAATATTATCTTTGGCAAGAGAGATAGTATGATATAATGAACAGGAAGCAATCCTCAGGGGCAGGACGATCTGGATTCATGGCCTGCCTCTGACACATAAAGGCAACATGACCGTGGGCAAGTCATTTAAACTCCCAGTGTCCCCTCCCCTACTCCCTGCAATGCTTAAAGGCTATCAATCGCAGAGAAGGTATTAATCTTCATTAAAGGAAGAGGATGGGAAAGTTCCTCACTGGGAATTCTATATTTGTATGAAAAGGAACTAAGAGAATAATAATGTTATTGTAATCAAAATAAGATCTCTAAAAGCAAATTAAAGTCAAAGTAAGGACAATGGAAGGGTTTCATACCCATGCATTTATTTTAAGCACAATGGATAACAACTCTTGGTGAAACACTTTGATTAAATGATCTCTTTGTCTCTGTCACAGCACTATGATGAACAATCACACACTGGTCAAAGAATTCATCCTCGTGGGATTTCCTGTTGGCCCTGATATCAGAATGTTTCTCCTTGGGCTCTTCTCTCTGCTATATGCCTTCACTCTAGTGGGGAATGGAGTAATCTTAAGACTCATTTGTCTGCAGACCCGACTCCACACCCCCATGTACTTCTTCCTCTCACACTTGGCCCTTGTGGACATTTCTTATGCCTGTAACACTGTGCCCCAGATGCTAGCAAACCTAATGGACCCAGTCAAGCCCATCTCATATGCAGGGTGCCTAACTCAGACTTTTCTCTTTTTAGCCTTTGCCCTCACAGAATGTCTTCTCTTGGTAGTGATGTCTTATGATCGTTATGTGGCAATCTGTCACCCCCTCAGATACTCTGTCATCATGAGATGGAGGGTATGTATAACTTTATCATTGATCTCCTGGGCAGTTGGATTCCTTCTGGCCTCAGCTGATCTAATTTTATTACTGCCTTTGCCTTTCTGTGGTCCCCAGAAAATCAACCACTTTTTCTGCGAAATCTTAGCTATTCTCAAACTTGTCTGTGCTGACACCTATGTTCTTGAGACCTTGGTCTTAGTTGCAGCTACTTCCCTGTTGGTTGGACCCCTTTCTTCAATTGTGATCTCCTACACGAGAATCATCTGGGCAGTCCTGCATATCCAGTCAAGAGAGGGAAGACAGAAAGCCTTTTCCACCTGCTCTTCCCATCTCTGTGTAGTAGGACTCTTCTATGGCACTGCCATCATTATGTACATTGGCCCCAAGCATGGGAACTCGAAGGGGCAGAAGAACTACCTCCTCCTATTCCATAGCCTATTTAACCCTATGCTGAACCTCCTTATTTATAGTCTGAGGAACAATGAAGTAAAGGATGCCCTGAAGAGAGTGCTAGGGAAAGGAAGACCATCCTAGAAAAGATTGAATAGGTTATAAGCTTGTAGTAGGATTCAGCAAATATGACCATATGCTCTTAAAAGTTGTAACAGTCATCTGAAACCACATTTCATTTTGCTTGATTGAAAAAAAGTAAAATCTATTTCCTCCTCTTTAACATCATAAATATGGACTAGATGTCCTCTGAGGTCCCTTCCAGCTCCAACTCTATGATCCTATAAATCTTCAAATGCATGAAATTATTGTTTATGTTTGACTAGTCAGTGAAATTTTTAAGGTATCAAGAGGCAAAGGAAAAAATGAAATACTTCTGCTTAGATGTATGTAATCCATATTCAAGTATATTCTACTTTGGGCAAAATTTTTTGAATTTGGGTGTATTAAATAATTAATTCATAATCTTTTAAACACTGACCTGGGAAAGAATTCCTGGGTATACTCTATTTCCTTTTGTTTTTCTTATTGTTCAGTCATTTCAGTTGTTTCTGACTCTTTATGATCCCATTTTGGCTTTTCCTGGCAAAGGCACCATGGCAGTTTGACACTTCCTTATCCAGCTCATTTTACAAATGAGGAAACTGAGGAAAACAGGGCTATATGACTTGCTCAAGATCACAGAGATACTAAGTTTCTGAGGCTAGATTTGAACTTGTCTTCCTGATTCCAGGCCTGGAACTTTATCTATGGCATCACCTAACTACCTCTCCTTGACTCCCTACCCTGACAACAAATCCCAGGATCACAACTACTGTGCCACAAGGACATTGAGGAAATTATACATAATAAAACAAGGGACTGACAGAAAGAGAGAGGGGGAGAGAGAGAGAGAGAGAGAGAGAGAGAGAGAGAGAGACAGAGAGACAGAGACAGAGAGACAGAGAGAGACAGACACAGAGAGACAGACACAGACAGAGACAGAGAGAGAGAAACAGTATTGAATAAGTACCACCATAGATATTATGAGAAATTTTCAGCTAAATATAAACAGGAAACTATCAATACTGACTTGTACAAATTGCCATTATTTTTAAAAGAATAATTGTAAAACATTTTTCTTGCTCTTTCTCTCTCTCTCTTCTCTCTCTCTCTCTCTCTTTCTCTCTCTCTCTCTCTCTCTCTCTCTCTCTCACTCTCTCTCTCTCTCACACACACACACACACACAAACACACACACACATACACATTCACACACACAAACACACACACACAATCACATTCATATGAAGAGGATAGAATTTGAATTGAAGGATTGAAGTTAGTATCTCTTCCAGGATTCCATTGTGTTTACATTACTCAAGACCTTGTGGCCCATTAGCTTCAAACCTGTAAGGTTAAAAAGGAGGTAAAAAAAATAAAGAGAGATTGAGATGAAGTGGGAAAAACAAAATACATTATCACCTCTGACCAATTTCTTTGTAGAAATATTTATGCTTCGTTTGACCTCATTAGGAACGAGAGTGGACAAGAAGACAAGTGCAATGCAATCTAACTATAGTTACAAGAGGAAAAGAACAATATCAGAAATGGTCTTTGTATGGAGATACACAGGCAGGGGAGTCATTTGGGGCTCAGTCTAATGTCGTATGACTGTGCTAAGAGAGATGAAGGACACTGAAAAATTCTATTTGAGAGCTGGTTGAAGGAACTGGGGAAAAGAAGACTTAAGGGGGATTTTAAAACAATTTTTAAGTATCTGAAGAGCTGTCCTATAGAAGAACTCTTCTATAGTCTCCCTGTCTCAGCTTCCTCCCTTCTCCAATTGATCCTCCACATGATGGAGGTTATGGAGGTTCTTCTATTTGGAATTCAAAACCCTTCACAATCTGGTTCCAGCTGACCTTTCCAACCTTATTGTTTGTCATTCCCCTTTATCTATTCTATGTGGCAGACAAACTGACTTGATGTTCTTCACAACTACACATGACATCCTATTTCCCATCTCCACACCTTTGCACGGGCCATCTTCCATGTGTATAATGTATTCCCTTCTCAACTTTGACTCAGAATCCCTGCTTAGGTCAAAGTTCAATTCAGTCACCTCTTGCGTATCTTTTTTGACTTCTGCCCACTAGCTGCCAGTCATCCTACAAATCACCCTGTTATTTTGTATTTGCTTGTTATGTATATCTGTTGTTTTACTATGACCTTCCCCATTAAAATACATGTTCCTTGACACCAGGTACTGTTATGTGCTTATCATTCTGTACCCAGAACCCAGAAAAAGGTCTGACGTGAAATACAAACTTTAAACATACTTGTTAATATATTGAAGGAAGATTTAAGTTGTTCTGCTTAGCCCCAGAGGAAATAAGATGGAAGCTGCAAAGAGGTAAATTTATACTTGATTTTAGGAAAATCATCTTAACCATTGTTATCATGGTTGACCCATTTGGGGTTTTCTTGGCAAAGATACTGGAGTGATTTCCCATTTCCTTCTCTAGCCCATTTTGTAGATGAGGAACTGAGGCTAATGAGATTGAGTCATTTGCCCAACATCTCACAGACAGCAAGTGTCTGAGGCTGGATTTGAACTCAGGTTTTCCTATCACCAGGCCCTGTTCTCTATCCACTGTACTATCTAGCTTCCCCTTATTAATGATTAGAAATGTTGCTGATATAATGCGGACTAGTTCTGGGGGTGATAGATTGGTTCATTGGGGATCTTCAAGTAAAGGTGAGGGGATAATTTGTTGAGTATGTTAGAGAAGAGATTTCCATTCACATCTAGATTAAAATAAATGGTCTCCAAGGTGCCTCCCAACCTTAAGATTTTATGATTAGAATTTTTACAATTCAAAATTTTCTGTCCATTAGTTCTCATCTTAATCTCTCCATCCTCAAATCTGAAATTCCATCCTTGATAGCACTGACAATTTACTATCCACACTGAATGGCAATTAAGACATAGGTGATCATCCCTCATCTCATTAGTCTCTGGATATATCATGAAAACTCTTGTCTGTAGAGTTGAATAACCTTTGGCTGACAATATGTTTTCCCCTGAAACAAAGTCCAAAGGGTTATGAAAACTAAGTATACCTTTGACCAGTAATAACATACTGGGTCTGTATCTCAAAAAGATAAAGAAAAGAAAAAAGAACATATTTATAAAAAAAATATTTGTAGCAACTCTTTTTGTGGTGGCAAAGAATTGGAAAGTGATGGGATGGCCATCAACTGGGGAATGGCTGCACAAATTGTGGTATGATTGTGATGGAATACTATTGTGCTATAAGACATAATCAGCAGGATAGTTTCAGAAAAACCTGGGAACACTCATATTAACACATGCAAATTGAAGTGAGCAGAACCTGGAGAACATTATACACAGTAACAAGAATATTGTGAAGGACTTTGCTATTCTAATCAAGATCATGATCCAAGGGATTTCCAAAGTGTCCATGATGAAACATGAAATCTACGTACAGAGAGAAAAAAAATTGAACTCTGAAGGCCTATTGAAGTATATTTTTCAAAACTTTCTTTACCTTTTTTTTTGTCTGTATTTTCCTTTGAAAACATGACTAATATGGAAATATGTTTTGCATTGTTACATGTATGATTGATATCAAATTGCATGACTTCTCAAGGAGGGGAAGAGGTCAAAGAGAATTTGGAATTCAAAATGGTTAAAAAATGAATGTTAAAAATTTTATATATAATTGGGAAATATTGAATGAAATAAATAGTAAATATATATTTTTTAAAAACTATTTTTGCTCCTTTTTTTAGAATTGACTTTGTGTATCACCCCATTGTTAACATTCTTCAGTATCTATGATAGTTTGATTTCTGGGAAATACAAAAAAAAAATGAGGTGATTTTGACACATTTCTTTACATGCCCATTGAAGAAGATCAGTCAAGGTCATTTATTTCTCCTGTAGTTATGAGATAGAATAGAATCAAAGCACATGAGACATTGAGAAAATCAGAATATTATACCCAAAAAATCTATCTAGAAAAGATAACGATAAAAAATCCACAGCATGCACACAGAGTGCAACTTTTGAAGATGGTTCTCAGCTACTTTGGATAGTACAAATATAACCAAAATCCAGTTTGGGGGGGGGGGAGAAATTTGCTCATAAACAGCAATTCTTTTTCTCTAACTGTCCAAATAATATTAAAAAAGATGAAGACACTTATTTTTCAACTAATATTTTATTCCCCCACAGTTACATATCAAAACAACTTTTTAACATTCTTTAAATTGAGGCCTAAATTTTCTTTCTTCCTCCTTCACCTCTCTCCTCCATGCAAGAGTAAGCAATTTGATATAGGTTATACATATTCAGTCATGCAAAACTTTTTACTGTTATTCCTGTTGTGAAAAATGAAACAGAACCAAAGGAAAAAATAACATGAAGAAATACAGAGAATTCAAAAATAGTATACTTTTATCTCTGTTCACATTCCATCAGTTCTTTCTCTGGATGTGGATAGCCTCTTTCATCATGAGTCCTTTGTAAATGTTCTGGATCATTGAATTGCTGAAAATACCTAAGTCATCCGCAATTGATCATCATACAGTTCTGTTCTTATTGTATACAATGTCCTCCTGGTTCTGCTTACTTCCGTATCAGTTTATATGAGTCTTCACAAGTTTTTCTGAAGTCACACTGCTCATCATTTCTTATAGCATAGTAATATTCCATTAGAATCATATACCACAATGTTTTCAGTGATTCCCTAGTTGATAGGCATCACCTCAATTCCCAAATCTTTGCTACTACAAAAAGAGGTGCTATTATATGTTTTGCAAATGGGCCCTTTCCCTTTTTTATCTCATTGGGATACAGACCTGTTAGTAGTATTGCTGCACCAAAGGGTATGCACTGTTTCTTTACTCTTTTGGCATAGTTTCAAATTGCTCTCCAGAATGGTTGGATAAGTTCACACCTCTACCAACACTGCATCAGTGTTCCAATTTTCCCATACTTCCTCCAACATTAATTATTTTCCTTTTCTTAAATTTGAGCCAATCTCATAGTTCTGAGGTGGTACCTCACAGGTTTAGTTGTACTTCTCTAAACAACAGTGAATTGGAACATTTTATATGACTACAGATAGCTTTGATTTCGTCATCTGAAAACTGCCTGTTCATTTACTTTGACTATTTATCAATTAGGAAATGACTTATATTAATGTAAATTTTTCTAAAAATTAAAACAATTCATAATGATATGGAAAAATGCTTTAACTCACTATTGATTAGAGAAATGCAAACTAAAACAGCCTTAAGATATCCTTTTACTCCTACAACATTGCCTAAAATGATTAAAGGGGAAAGCAACAGATGTTGAGGGTGATGTGGAAAAATTGAGACACTAATTCACTGTTGGTGAAACTGTGAACTGATCTAACCATTTTGGAAAGCAATCAAGAATTATGCCCAAAGAGTTATTAAAATACCTTTACACTTTGACCCAGTTTCCAAAAATGAGTAGCAAAAAGGAAAAAAAAACCTGAGTTCTAAAATCTTTATAGCAACTCTCTTTGTGGTAGCAAAGAACTGGAAATTGCAGGGACGTCCATCAGTTGGGGAGTAGCTGAACAAGCTGTGACATACAACTGTAATGGAGCAATATTGTGCTATAAAAAATTATCAGCTCAATGGTTTTAGGAATGCTTTTAGAAAAACATGGAAAGACATGTCAAATAAGGAAGCAGAACCAAGAGAACACTGTGTATAGTAAAAGCAATATTGTTTTAAGAATGACTTTGAGTGAATAAGTTATTTTGATGATTAAAGTACCCAAAATAACTATAAGGGACATCTGGAGAAAGACTCTATCTACATCCAGAGAACGAACTTATACATAGAAGGATGTACAGAATAATTTTACATATACCAATCTATTTGTGATCAGTAGATTCTTTCAATAAATATTTTCCCTCTGTTTCCAGGATATCAAGACAGTTTTCCTTCATAATTTCTTGAAAGATGCTGCCCAGGTCCTCCTTTTGATTATGGCTTTCAGGTAGTCCAGTGATTCTGACATCTCTCCTGGATCTGTTTTCCAAGTCAGTTGTTTTTCCAATGAAATATTTCACATGGTCTTCTATTTTTTTCATTCTTTTGGTTTTGTTTTATTGTTTCTTGGTGTCTCATAAAGTCTTTAGCTTCCACTTGCTCAGTTCCAAACTTTAAAGAGTTATTTTCTTCAGCAAGCTTTTCTACCCACATTTCACTAGCCAATTCTACTTTTTAAGGAGTTCTTTTCTTCAATAAACTTTTGTGACTCTTTTTCAATTTGGCTAATTCTTCCTTTTAAGGCATTCTTCTCCCCATTAGATTTTTAGACCTCTTTTTTCCATTTAGCCTACTTTGTTTTTAAGGTATTATTTTCTTCAGTGTATTTTATGCTCCCTTTACCAGGCTGTTTATTCTTTCTTATTAGTATTGTTATTTTCATGCATCACTCACATTTCTATTGAAAATTTTCATTCTACCTTTCTTACTTGATTTTTTAAAATCCTTTTTGACCTCTTCCATGGCCTGAGACGAATTCATATTTTTCTTTGAGGCTCTGAATGTTGAAATTTTGACTTTGTTATCTTCTCGTGAATGTGTCTTGACCTTCCTTATTATCATAGTAACTTTCAATCATCAGATTTTTTTCCTGTTGCTTGCTCATTTTTCAAGCCAATTTTCTTGACTTTTAACTTTTTTGCTAAAGTGGGGCTCTGCTTCTAGGATGAAAGGTTCACTGTCCCAAGCTTCAAGGGTTTTGTGCAAGTTTTGTGCATTTTCAGAGCTAATTCTGGGTACCTATAGGTTTCAATTCTTCCAAGATGGTATAATCAAAGGATAGGCATTTTTATTTCTCTACTATTCTGTGCTCTGTTCTGTGAGGAGGCACAAGCACTCTTTTCTTTACTGGAACTGTGAAAAAGGCTCCTTGCTCCACTTTGGCAATAAGCTCTCTTGAAGAATTGTGTAGATGGTCACTTACCAGGGATCATGGGAGATAGAGTGTTATGTGGGGTAGCAGGTGAAGCCCTGGACTTGGAATTTGAAAAAATTTCCTTCCAGTCCTATCTCTGACACTCCTATGTGTGTGACCTTGTGTAAGTACATTACTTCTGAGACTCAGTTTTCTCATATATGAAATAGGAATAATAATGATACCACCTCTCCCAGGCTGTCATGGGGATCAAGTGAGAAAATATATGTAAAGCTCCTTGCAAATCTTAAGGTATTATGCAAATGTGATCTATAACATTTTATGTCCTGGGGAATCATATTAAGGATAGGAAGTATACTGGATAATTATGAGGTTCCAGCAAACTGTTCAGTTCTTTTGGGTAGTAAGTGAGCCGGACAACTTCTCCAACATTTTGAGCAGAAGGTAATGGTAATGTCATGCTATTACACATGATTCTAAGGTTTGAAAATATTTTATTAGAAGGATGATATGGAAGTATTTTTAGAATATGTTTCGTAGGTAGTTCTTGGTGTGTGACTGCATTGGAGTTCAATGTCAAGTAAAAGTGTTGAGGAATTGATGTGCCTCAGATACATATTTAGAGCATAATATGTATATTTATATTTATTAGAGGGATGGAGGCAAAGAACATGTGGCCAAGAACTCATGTGATTTTGGGGGAGAAGACAAAAGAAGGGAAAAGACCTAATTGCTGCTGCCAGTGGGAGAACCTGAGGGATAAGGTAAGCAGAAAAAAGATATACGGGTACCTTCTACTGAGACAATTGAGTGAAAGAAGTGTCAAGGTGGAGAAAAGTCTTTGTGAGGCAGGTAGGAAGGCAAGACCAGTAGCAACAGCACATTGAAGAAGCAAAGAAAGGAGCAAGAAAGAGAGGAATTGATGGGGTAGCATCAGGCTCTTTCCTATACATAAGGTTATGATTGCTCCTGAACTCTCTCATTGTACTATCAACTGGTTGATTGAATTCTCATCTGTCCAAAATAACACTGTCAAAAAGCGCAGGCTGCAATGCCTAATTATGTGCAGGCACATTCCAAGTGTCTGGTGCAAAGTAGTGAAAGCTCCTTGAGAATTTATTGGTTTCTTGATTAGATTTTTGATTGGTTTATTTGATGACTAAAATAGCACTTTGCTCAGTTATATCCAAGTATGAAAAAAGAGTTATCTTTTTTAAGAAAGGTAAGTAGACTGAAAACTATGAAGTTACCCCTGACTTTGATAGACATATCTCTTCTGAGCAATGCAATGATCTAAGACAATTCCAAAAGACTCATGATGGAAAATGGGATCCACATCCAGAGAAAGAACTATGGAGTCTGAGTGAAGATTGAAGCATTCTATTTTCTCTTTTTTCCATTTTTGTTTTTCTTTTCTCATGGTTTTTCACTTTTGCTCTGATTCTTCTTTCACAGCATGAGTAATGTGGAAATATATTTGATATGATTGTACATATATAACCTCTATCACCTTGCATACTGTCTTAGAGAGGAAGGAGAGGAAGGAGGGGGCAAAATTTAGAACTCAAAATCTTATAAAAGTGAATGTTAAAAAATAAAAATAAATTAAATAATTATTTTTTTCAAGAAAATGATGAGGTATAGGAATATTATCACAAAACCAGTCCACTGTCATCCAGCAAATGTATCCATATTGGGAAGCTTAGGTTCCCTCGATCGAAGCCTCATCTTCCAGAGTAGTTGCAGACCTGGAACAAATCTATATTAACAGACAAAGAACAAGACCACAAATTTAGGGTAAGGTATAATCTAATGGATATTAGATGATAATGGATAGACACAACTAGATGGCTCAGTGGATAAATTGCTGGGTGTGGACTCAGGAAGATGTGACCAGAAACTGCCCACTTTGCTTGGGGTTTACTCACTACATTACTCTTTTTGTTCTTTCTTTCTTTCTTTGCTTCTTTCTTATGGTCTGTCTGTCTGTCTTCCTTCATTCCTTCCTTTCTCTTTCTTTCTTCTTTAAACCCAGGTCACTCTGAAGTTTATAAATTGGACCATAATAGGTCCCTGCCCAAATTCAACTTAATGGCTGTATTTTGGGCTCTCCTGCTTAGGGCAAATGTCAATGGTAACTACTTCTCTTTGGTACAACAACCCTAAGGGTTTTCCCCTCCCAGCTTGATTTTTTTCTTATTTTCTTATTAAAGGGGCCATTGTTGATTCACTTCTTTAAGAGGTCTATTCACTGAATGGGCTTTAACTCATTCTAAGTGACTATCTGTAAAGCCGTTAGCCTGAAAGGGCCAGGATATCCCATTGCATCTTGGGACATCTCCAATCATCCTGATGAATATCTGGTCACTGGATCCAGATAGCTCTGGAGGAGAAAGTGAGGCTAGTGACCTTGCACAGCTCTCCTTCACTCAAACCAAAATTAATGGCAAGTCATGTCATCATTTCCCTGAGGCCATGGTCCTCTTCAAAAATGAAGGACAAATACAACTTTGCATTAATACACTGGCAAAGGAAATGGCAAACCACTCAAGTATCTTTGCTAACTAACCCACATAATGGGTCACAAAGAGTATTACTGAATGACTAAACTATAACAACAATACGTGAGGGATACCTTGGAATATAATCTCTGTCATGAACTTCCTATATATAGATAATTTTTTGCATTGAAACTATCTACCCAGGCCTCTTCCCTTGATCTCCTCCCTCATGGGCCTTGAAAGACAGAAGCAACCTTGTGTTACTCTATAAGGAGTGGATATGGACAAATGCTTGTTAATTGATGATTAGGCTCTAACTTTCCTTGGATGAGTATAGTGCCCCATGGACCTTCTTACTTCATTGAACTTTGTGTTTATTGAGATGTAAGATTAAATTCACCCCATAGGGAATAAAAACTCCCCTTAGATATAATATTGTTGACTCCCTTAAAGAATATCTCAGCTAAAAACCAAGGGGATAGTGTGATTTCAGTACACATGACAGTTTCCAGAGTAGTTGCTGGAGAGAATGGGAGATTCCAGACAAAATCATAGATGAATGCCACTTCTCTGTGTTGGTGAGGCTTCCTTGAAGATCACATCTAACAATGAGATAAAAAGCAGGGCTTTTGCACAAGGATCATCAGACAACACACAGGAATCAAAGACGGAGAAATGAAACTGACCTCAGAGGTCACAGGATTGTAGCACTACAGATTAGAGCTGGAAGAGACATTTGAATTCATCTAGTACTATCTTCTCATGATACACCTGAGGAAACTGAGGCTCACAGAGGTTAACTATCTTCTTGACTTTCCAACCGTATCATTTATTCCCCTCCAGGTAATCTGTAATCCACTGACTTAGTGTCCTTACTGCTCCGTGCACACAACATTCCATCTCATTATTCTCTACATTTTCATTGGCTGTAACCCATGCTTGCAATTCTCTCTCTCCTCCTCACACCTCCGGGCTTCCCAGGGTTCCTTTAAGTCTTAGCTACAATCCCACCTTCTGCTAGAAGCCCTTTCTTGTCACCCTTAATATTAATGCCTTTCTTCTATTGATTGCCTCCAATTTATCATACATATAATATATGTATGTATGTGTCTATAATGTTCATTAAAAGTTTGCATGTTGTTTCCCCAATTTGAATATGAGTCTATCTTTTGTATTCTTTATGTCCTCAGCATTTATCATAGTGCCTGGCACATAGTTAGTACTTAATAAATGACTGGCTGACCAAGGTCACATAGATAATAAGTAAAGGTGGAACAGGAGGTCATGGCTTCTGACTCCAAATTTAGCACATTTAGCAAGTTTAGGTGATGATTCATATCAACAGAAATCACCAGTTCAAGGGACCAGCAGCCAGGCCAATCCTGGGATGGGGACAGTATGATTGACTCCATTAGCTACTTTGTTAATAAAATGTTGACTGCCATTGTATGAAGCCTGGGTCCTCTGCTTCCTCTCAACTTCCCCTTCCTGTGATAACCACAGAGGATTGTTGGCAATAAGCCTTACACACGGCAAAACTAATTCTGTAAGGAGCCAACCAGAATAAAGGAGTCCACCTGACCAGAACATGGCTTGTGGAAGCTACTGCCACTAGTGTCTGACAATGCTTCTGTCAGGCCAGACTCGAGCCCAGGTAGTCTTCCTCCTAGAAGCTGAACTTTTGCCTGCATCCAGAACATTCCTGAGGTAATTTCTTCAGACAGTGCCCTACTCAATGAACAATTCTTAGTTTCCCTTCCTTCCAGAGAAAATCAGGAAAGGGACATAAACAGCTATTTGGATTCACTAGCCAAAGAATGCCAGGAGACTGCTGGGGTGAAGATTCTCATTCTTCTGTCCCTATTGTCACTACAAAATTGGTAAGTTCTCAGCAGTAAATAAAATTGCTCACAAGTGAATCAGGAAACCCAAAATCATCAAGTGTCAGTCAGTGTTATAATAAGGTAAGAAAAGACTGGGGTGCTAGCAATTGGGGACCCAAGTAGCAAGTGGAAAAAGAATGTTTAAATGTATGGTTTTAGCAAGACAACCTCTTCCATTATACCTAGCACAAAATACAGGCTTAATAAATGCTTCTTACTGCATTGATTGGGTAACTAGACCTTATGGAGACTAGTTTACATTATATTATTGTTACCATGGTAATGATCTATTTTAATAATTCAGATTTGGTTCCTCCAAAGGAAGTAATAACAAAAAGAAAGAAGGGATCCTGGGAGCTTCAGGTTTGTTTTCACTTAGTCACCTTCCACGATGGTCAGTTCTCTCTCTAGGAACCACTCCAGAAAATCTGTCTTTGGTCTTTCAATTTTCAATCATTTTTAAACTTCCTGGGTCTATAAACATCAAATAGAAACAGTGAGCTTGTGAGCTTCCTGTCCACACAACCCATCATTCTTCCTCTGTCACTGATTCTTCTGGGTATTTTTCCCTAGTGCTCATTTCATACGTTCTATTCTGCCATCACTGTGCATGCCAGTAAACAGAAGTGATTTTTTGTAGCCCATATCTGTGTAGATATAATATCCCTCTACCAAAATGTGAGTTCTATGAGAGAGGATATCAATATTTCTGAAAATCTCTTTTGGTATCTTGTACATTTTTAAATATATAATACTGGTGGGAGGAATTAAGTGGCAGATCAGAGCAGGAGTGCACAACCTGCTGAAGATCTAAGCCCAGTCCGGGTTGGGGGTTCTTGGGGAAGGAGCAGTCCTGGTGTGGCAGAGCTGGCACATCCCCCCAAATGTGGAACATAGAACTCTTTAGTCTACAAACAGTCATACCCCACTGAAAAACTCAAGGGTCAAGTTAGTTGATTGGGAATATGGCCAGGCGGCGAAAATGCACCCAGATTCAGTCTCAGACTTTGCATTCTTTCTTTGGTGACAAAGAAGACCAAAACATACAGACACAAGAAGTCAAAAAAGTGAAAGAGCCTACAACAGAAACCTCCAAGAAAAACATGAACTGGTATCAGTCCATGGAAGAGCTCAAAAAGGATCTGGAAAAGCAAGTTAGAGAAGTAGAGGAAAAATTAGGAAGAGAAATGAGAAGGATGCAAGAAAACCATGAAAAACAAGTCAATGACTTGCTAAAGGAGACCCAGAAAAACACTGAAAAATACACTGAAGAAAACAACACCTTTAAAAACAGACTAACTCAAATGGCAAAAGAGCTCCAAAAACCCAATGAGGAGAAGAATGCCTTGAAAGGCAGAATTAGCCAAATAGAAAAGCAGGTCCAAAAGACCACTGAAGAAAATACTACTTTAAAAATTAGATTGGAGCAAGTGGAAGCTAGTGACTTTATGAGAAATCAAGATATTATAAAACAGAACCAAAGGAATGAAAAAATGGAAGACAATGTGAAATATCTCATTGGAAAAACCACTGACCTGGAAAATAGATCCAGGAGAGATCATTTAAAAATTATTGGACTACCTGAAAGCCATGATCAAAAAAAGAGCCTAGATATCATCTTTCAAGAAATTATCAAGGAGAACTGCCCTGATATTCTAGAGCCAAATAGAAATTGAAAGAATCCATCGATCACCTCCTCAAATAGATCCCAAAAAGAAATCTCCTAGGAATATTGTCGCCAAATTCCAGAGCTCCCAGATCAAGGAGAAAATACTGCAAGCAGCCAGAAAGAAACAATTTTGAGTATTGTGGAAACCCAATGAGAATAACCCAAAATCTGGCAGCTTCTACATTAAGAGATTGAAGGGCTTGGAATACGATATTCCGGAGGTCAATGGAGCTAGGATTAAAACCTAGAATCACCGACCCGGCAAAACTGATTATCATGCTCCAAGGCAAAATATGGATTTTAATAAAATAGAGGACTTTCAAGCTTTCTCAGGGAAAAGAACAGAACTGAATGGAAAATTTAACTTTCAAACACAAGAATCAAGAGAAGCATGAAAAGGTAATCAAGAAAAAGAACAAGAAAAAGAAATTGCAAGGGACTTACTAAAGTTGAACTGTTTTGTTTAGGTTCCTACATGGAAAGATAACATGTATGATTCATGAGACCTCAATATTAGGGTAGCTGAAGTGAATATGCATATATGTATGTATGTTTATGTATGTATATAAGTGAATGTGTATGTATGTATATATCTATGTGTATGTATATATATATAGAGAGAGAGAGAGAGCGGACACAGGGCAAGTTGAAGATGAAGGGAAGATATCTAAAAGAAATAAAATCAAATTAAGGGATGAGAGAGGAACATATTGAGAGAGGCAGATAGGGAGAGATAGAATGGGGTGGACTATCTCGCATAAAGGTGGCAAGAGGAAGCAGTTCTGTGGGAGGAGGGGAGAGGGCAGGTGAGGGGGGAATGAGTGAATGTTGCTCTCATCAGATTTGTCCTGAGGAGGGAATACCATACATATCCAATTGGGTATCTTACCCCACAGGAAAGAAGAGGGAAGAAGAAAAAAGGGGGGATGATGAAGGGGAGGGCAGATGGGGGTGGAAGTAATCAAAAACAAACACTTTCAAAAGGGAACAGAGTCAAGGGAGAAAATTCAATAAAGGGGGAGGGGTTGGGAAGGAGCAAAATATAGTTAGTCTTTCACAACATGAGTATTGTGGAAGGGTTATACATAATGATACACATGTGGCCTATGTTGAATTGCTTGACTTTTTGGGGATTGTGTGTGGGAAGTGAGGAGGGGAGAGAATTTGGAACTCAAAGTTTTTAAAACAGACGTTCAAAAACAAAAAAAAAGTTTTTTGCATGCAAGCAGAAAATAAGATACACAGGCAATGGGGACTAGAAATTTAGCTTGCCCTACAAAAAAGGAAGGGAAAAGGACCTGGGAGGGGAGTGGGGTGACAGAAGGGAGGGCTGACTGGGGAACAGGGCAACCAGAATATACGCCATCTTGGAGTGGGGGGGGAAGGTAGAAATGGGGAGAAAATTTGTAATTCAAACTCTTGTGAAAATCAATGCTGAAAACTAAATATGTTAAATAAATAAATTAAATTTAAAAAAAAAAGAATTGACTTTACCCATCACTCCATTGTTAACA
The DNA here is from genome assembly GCF_011100635.1 of Trichosurus vulpecula. Lineage (NCBI taxonomy): Eukaryota > Metazoa > Chordata > Mammalia > Diprotodontia > Phalangeridae > Trichosurus > Trichosurus vulpecula. The sequence goes on along the minus strand of NC_050577.1, from coordinate 102,328,313 downwards.
TTCCTCAGTATCTGTGATAGTATGATTTCTGGGAAATACAAAAAAAAAATAAGGTGAATTTCACACATTTCTTTACATGCCCATTGAAGAAGAACAGTCAAAGTCATTTATTTCTCATGAAATAGAGTATAATCAAAGCACATAAGACATCAACAAAATCAGAATTTTCTACCCAAAAATCTATCTAGAAAAAATAATGATAAAAAATCCACAAGATGCACAAAGTGCAACTTTTGAAGATGGTTTTCAACTGCTTTGGATAGTACAAATATAACAGAAATCCAGTCTGGTGGGAGGGAGAAATTTTCTCATAAACAGCAATTCTATTTCTCTGACTGTCCAAATTCTATAAATTAAGATGAAGACATTTATATTTCAAATAATATTTTATTCAACCACAGTTACATATCACAGCAATTTTTTAACAATCTTTAAATTGACACCTAAATTTTCTCTCTCCCTCCTTCACCTCTCTCTTCCCTGCAAGAGTAAGCAATTTGATAAAGGTTATACATATTAAATCATGCAAAGAATTTTGCTGTTATTCATGCTGTGAAAAAAGAAACAGAACAAAAGGAAAAAATAACATGAAAAATTACAGAGAATTCAAAAATACTGTTATCTCTGTTCACATTCCATCAATTCTTTCTCTGGACATGGATAGCCTCTTTCATCATAAGCCCTTTGGAATTCTCTTGGATCATTGAATTAGTGAAAATACCTAAGTCATCTGCAATTGATCATCATGCAGCAGTGTTGCTATTGGTTCTGTTTACTTCACTTTAAATCAGTTTATATAAGTCTTCACAAGTTTTTCTGAAGTTACCCTGCTCATCATTTCTTATAACAGTAACATTCCATTAGAATCATATACCACAATGTTTTCAGTGATTTTCTAGTTGATAGACACCCCCTCAATTCCCTAATCTTTGCTACTACAAAAAGAACTGCTACTATATGTTTTGCAAATGGGCCCTTTCCCATATTATAATCTCATTGAGATACAGACCTGTTAGTGGTATTGCTGCATCAAAGGGTATGCACTGTTACTTTACTCTTTTGGCATAGTTTCAAATTGCTCTCCAGCATGGTTGGATAAGTTCACAACTCTACCACCAGTGCATCAGTGTTCCAATTTTCCCACACCCCCTCCAACATTAATTATTTTCCTTTTCTTTAATTTGAGCCAATATGATAGTTCTGAGGTGGTACCTCACAGGTTTAATTGTACTTCTCTAATCAGCAGTGAATTGGAACATTTTTATATGACTACAGATATCTTTGATTTCTTCATCTGAAAACTGCCTGTTCATATGCTTTGACTTTATATTAATTAGGAAATAACTTGTATTCTTGAAAATTTTTTTGAAAATCAAAACAATTCATAATGATATGGAAAAATGCTTTAACTCCTTATTGATTAGAGAAATGCAAATTAAAACAGCCTTGAGATATCATTTTACTCCTACACCATTGCCCAAAATGATTGAAGGGGAAAGCAACAGATGTTGGGGGGATGTGGAAAAATTGAGAGACTAATTCACTGTCAGTGAAACTATGAACTGATCTAAACATTTTGGAAAGCAATCAAGAATTATGCCCAAAGAGTTATTAAAAAACCTATGCGCTTTGACCCAACAAATCTGTTTCCAAAGAGGAGTAGTGAAATGGAAAAAAAACCTGAGTTCTAAAATCTTTATAGCAACTCTCTTTGTGGTCTCAAAGAACTGGAAACTTCAGGGATGTCCATCAGTTGGGGAGTAGCTGTACAAGCTGTGCCATATCACTGTGCTGGAACAATATTGTGCTATAAAAAATTATGAGCTCAATGGTTTTAGGAATGCTTTTAGAAAAACATGGAAAGACTTGCATGAAATAATGAAGCAGAACCAAGAGAACACTGCACATAGTAAAAGGAATATTGTTTTAAGAAGGACTTTGAGTGAATAAGTTATTTTGACTATTAAAAATACCCAAATTAACTATAAGGGACATATGAAGAAAGATTCTATCTGCATCCGCAGAAAGAACTGATAGATAGAAGGATGTACAGAATATTTTTACATATACAAATCTATTTTGATCAGTAGATTTCTTCAATAAATATTTTGCTCTCTGGTTCCAGGATATCAAGATAGCTTTCCTTCATAATTTCTTGAAAGATGCTGCCCAGGTGCTCCTTTTCATTATGGCTTTCAGGTAGTCCAGTGATTCTGACATTATCTCTCCTGTATCTGTTTTCCATGTCAGTTATTTTCCAATGAGATATATCACTTTGTCTTCTATTTTTCTCATTCTTTTGCTTTTGTTTATTGTTTCTTGGTGTCTCATAAAGTCTTTACCTTCCACTTGCTCAATTCCAATTTTTAAAGAGTTATTTTCTTCAGCAACCTTTTGTACCAACATTTCCATTAGCAATTCTACTTCTTAAGGAGTTCATTTCTTCAATGAATTTTATGACTCTTTTTCCATTTGGCTAATACTTCTTTTTAAGGCTGTCTTCTCATTAGATTTTTAGACCACTTTTTCCCATTTAGCCTATTCTGTATTTTAGGGTTTTATTTTCTTAAGTATATTTTATGCTCCCTTTCCCAGGCTCTTTATTCTTTTTTATTATTATTATTTTCTTTCATCACGCACATTTCTATTCCCAATTTTTCTTAAACCTTTCTTACTTGATTTTTAAAAAATCCTTTTTGAGCTCTTCTATGGCCTGAGATGAATTCATATGTTTCTTTGAGACTCTGAATGTTGGAATTTTGACTTTGTTATCTTCTGGTAAGTGTGAATTCTGACCTTCCTTATTACATTGGAACTTTCTATCATGAGTTTTTGCTGTTGTTTGCTTATTTTTCCAGCCAATTTTCTTGACTTTTAACACTTTGCTATAATTGGGCTCTGCTTCCAGGGTGGAGGGTGCACTGTTCCAAGCTTCAAGGGTTTTGTGCAGGTTTTGTGCATTTTCAGAGCTAATTCTGGGTACCTGTAATTTTCCAATTCTTCCAAGATTGTATGACCAAAGGAGAGGTGTTTTTATTTCTCTTCTATTCTGTGCTCTGCTCTGTGAGGAGCCACAAGCACTCTTTTCTATTCTGGAACTGTGAAAGAGGCTCCTTGCTCTCTTCAAGAATTGTGTTGATGACTTACCAGGGATCATGGGAGATATAGTGTTATGTGGGGTAGCAGGTAAATACCTGGACTTGGAATTTGAAAAAACTTCCTTCCAGTCCTATCTCTGACACTCCTATCTGTGTGACCTTGGGTGAGTACATTGCTTCTGAGCCTCAGTTTTCTCATGTATAAAACAGGAATAATGATGATACCACCTATTTCACATATATCATGAGGGTCAAGTGCGAAAATGGATGTACAGCACTTTGAAAATCTTAAGGTATTATGCAAATGTGATCTAAACATTTTATGTTCTGGGGAATCATATTATGGATGGGAAGTAGACTGGATAATTATGAGGTTCCAGCAAACTGTTCGGTTCCTTTGGGTAATAGGTGAGCAGGACATCTTCTCTAGTATTTTGATCAGAAGGTAATAGTAATGTCGTGATATTGCACATCATTCTGAGGTTTGAAAATATTTTATTAGAAGGATGATATGGAAGCATATTTAGAATATATTTCATAGGTAGTTATTGGTGTGTGACTACATTGGAGTTCAATGTCATCAACAGTGTTGAGGAATTGATGTGTCTTAGATACATATTTGGAGAGTAATGTGCATATTTATATTTATTTGGGGGGTAGAGGCAAAGAACATGTGGCCAAGAACTCATTTGATTTGGGGGACAAGATAAAAGAAGGGGAAAAAACTAATTGCTGCTACCAGTAGGAGAACTTGAGGGATAAGAGGGAAGAAAAAAGATATATGGGTACCTTCTACTGAGACAGTTGAGGGATAGAAGTGTCAAGGTGAAGAAAAGGCATTGTGAGCCAGATAGGAAGGCAAGACCAGTAGCAATAGCACATTGAAGGAGCAAATAAAGGAGGTAGAAAGAGAGAAATTGATGGAGTAGCATCAGGGCCTTTCTTGTAAATAAGGATATGATTGTTACCTGAACTCTCTTATCGTACGATTAAGTGATTGATTGAGTTGTCATCTGTCCAAAATAACAATGTCAAAAAGCCCAGGCGATGATGGTTAATTATGTGCGGGCACATTCCAAGTGTCTTGTGCAGAGCAGTGAAAGCCCCTTGAGAATTTATTGGTTTGTTGATTAGATTTTGATTGGTTTATTTGATGACTAAAATAGCACTTTGCTCAGTTATATTCAAGCACAAAAAAGAGAGGTGTCTTTTTTAAGAAAGGCAAGTAGCCTGAAAACTATGAAATTACCACTGACTTTGATAGACATATCTCTTCTGATTTGCAATGATCTAAGACAATTCCAAAAGACTCATGATGGAAAATGGGATCCACATCCAGAGAAAGAGCTATGGAGTCTGAGTGAAGATTGAAGCATTCTATTTTCTCTTTTTTTGTTTTTTCTTTCTCATGGTATTTCTCTTTCATTCTGATCTTCTTTCACAGCATGAGTAATGTGGAAATATGTTCAATATGAATGTATACATATAACCTCTATCAAATTCCATACTGACTTAGAGAGGAGGGAGAGGAAGGAGGGGGCAAAATTTGGAACTCGAAATCTTATAAATTGAATGTTGAAAAATAAAAATAAATTAAATAATTATTTTTTTCAAGAAGATGATGAGGTATAGGAATATTAATCTGAAACCAGTCCACTGTCTTCCAGCAAAAGCATCCATATTGGGAAGCTTAGCTTCCCTCAATATCAAGCCTCATTTTCCAGATTAGTTGCAGACCTGGAACAAATTTATATTAACAGAGAAAGAACAAGACCACACATATACGGGAAGGTATTATCTAATGGATATTTGGTGATAACGGATGGAGAAACTAGGGGGCTCAGTGCATAAATTGCTGGGTCTGGAGTCAGGAAGATGTGACCAGAAGTTGCCCACTTGGGGTTTACACACTAGATTACCCTTTTTGTTCTTTTGTTCTTTCTTTCTTTCTTTCTTTCTTTCTTTCTTTCTTTCTTTCTTTCTTACTTTCTTTCTTTCTTTCTTTCTTCTTTTCTTCCTTTCTTCCTGTCTGTCTGTCTGAATGTCTTTCTTTCTTGATTCCTTGCTTTCTCTTTCTTTCTTCCTTAAACCCAGGTCACTCTGAAGTTTAAAAATTGGACCATAATAGGTCCCTGCCCAAGCTCCACTTAATGGCTGTATTTTGGGCTCTCCTGGCTTAGGGCAAACGTCAATGGCAACTACTTCACTTTGGAACAACGACCCTAAGGGTTTTCCCCTCCCTGCTTGTTTTTTTTCTTATTTTCTTATTAAAGGGGCCATCACTTGATTCACTTCTTTAAAAGGCCTATTCACTAAATCAGCTTTACCTCACTCTAAGTGAATATCTGAAAAGCCCTTAGCCTGTAAGGTCCAGGGTATCCCATTGTATCCTGGGCCATCTCCAATCATCCTGATGAATATCTGGTCACTGGATCCAGATGGCTCTGGAGGAGAAAGTGAGGCTGGTGACCTTGCACAGCCCTCCTTCACACAATTCACAGTCAAAGGCAAGTCATGTCATCATTTCCCTGAGGCCATGATGCTCTTCAAAAGTGAAGGACAAACACAACTTTGCATTAATACACTGGCAAAGGAAATGGCAAACCACTCAAGTATCTTTGCTAACAAACCCCCATAAATGCTCACAAAGAGTATTACTGAATGACTAAACTACAACAACAACAATATGTAAGGGATACCTTGGAATATAATCTCTGTCATGAACTACATATATATGCATAATTCTTTGTATTGAAACTCTCTACTCAGGCCTCTTCCTTTGACCTCCTCCCTCATGGGCCTTGAAAGAGAGAAGCAACCTTGTGTTACTCTATAGGGAGTGGGTATGGACAAATGCTTGGTAATTGATGATTAGGCTCTAACTTTCCTTGGATGAGTATGGTGCCCCATGGACCTTCTTACTTCATTGAACTTTGTGTTTATGGAGATGTAAGATGAAATTCAGCCCACAAGGAATACAAATTCCCCTTAGATATAATAGTGTGGACTCCCTTAAAGAATATCTCAGCTAAAAACCAAGGGGATAGTGTGATTTCAGTACCCACAACAGTTTCCAGAGTAGTTGCTGGAGAGAATGGGAGATTCCAGACAAAACCACAGATGAATGCCACTTCTCTGTGTTGGTGAGGCTTCCTTTTAGCTCACGTCTAACAATGAGATAAAAAGCAGGGCTTTTGCACAAGGATCATCAGACAACACATAGGAATCAAAGACGGAGAAATGGAAGATACCTCAGAGGTCACAGGATTGTAGCACTACAGATTAGAGCTGGAAGAGACATTTGAATTCATCTAGTACTTTCTTCTCATGATACACCTGAGGAAACTGAGGCTCACAGAGGTTGACTATCTTCTTGACTTTCCAATCGTATCATTTATTCCCCTCTAGGTAATCTGTGATCCACTGACTTAGTTTCCTTACTGCTCCGTGCACACAACATTCCATCTCATTATTCTCTACATTTTCATTGGCTGTAACCCATGCTTGCAATTCTCTCTCTCCTCCTCACACCTCCGGGCTTCCCAGGGTTCCTTTATGTCTCAGCTACAATCCCACCTTCTGCTAGAAGCCCTTTCTTGTCACCTGTAATATTAATGCCTTTCTTCTATTGATTATCTCCAATTTATCATATATATAATATATATGTCTATATGTGTCTATAGTGTTCATTAAAAGTTGTTTGCATGTTGTTTCCCCAATTTGAATATGAGTCTATCTTTTGTATTCTTTATGTCCTCAGCATTTATCATAGTGCCTGGCACATAGTTAGTACTTAATAAATGACTGGCTGACCAAGGTCACATAGATAATAAGTAAAGGTGGAACAGGAGGTCATGGCTTCTGACTCCAAATTTAGCACACTTAGCAGGTTTAGGTGATGATTCATAACAACAGAAATCACCAGTCAAGGGACCAGCAGCTAGGCCAATCCTGGGATGGGGACAGTATGATTGACTCCATTACATACTTTGTTAATAAAATGTTGACTGCCATTGTATGAAGCCTGGGTCCTCTGCTTCCTCTCAACTTCCCCTTCCTGTGATAACCACAGAGGATTGTTGGCAATAAGAGTCACACATGGCAAAACTAAATCAATAAGAACCCAAACAGAACAAAGGAGTCCACCTGACCACCTGACCAGAACATGGCTTGCGGAAGCTACTGCCACTAGTGTCTGACAATGCTTCTGTCAGGCCAGACTCGAGCCCAGGTAGTCTTCCTCCTAGAAGCTGAACTTTTGCTGTCAATAGTGATTATTGCCTGCATCCAGCACATTCCTGAGGTAATTTCTTCAGACAGTGTCCTACTCAATGAACAATTCTTAGTTTCCCTTCCTTCCAGAGAAAATCAGGAAAGGTACATAAACAGCTATTTGGATTCACTAGCCAAAGAATGCCAGGAGACTGCTGGGGTGAAGATTCTCATTCTTCTGTCCCTATTGTCACTACAAAATTGGTAAGTTCTCAGCAGTAAATAAAATTGCTCACAACTGAATCAGTAAACCCAAAATCAACAAGTGTCAGTCAGTATCCTATGAAGGTAATAAAAGACTGGGGTGCTAGCGATTGTGGACCCAAGTAGCAAGTGGAAAAAGAATGTTTAAATGTATGGTTTTAGCAAGACAACCTCTTCCATTATAGCTAGCACAATACAGAGGCTTAATAAATGCTTCTTACTGTATTAATTGGGTAACTAGACCTTATGGAGACCAAATTATATTATATTATTGCTACCATGGTAATGATCTATTTTTAATAATTCAGATTTGGTCCCTCAAAAGGAAATAATATCAAAAAGAAAGAATGGATCCTGGGAGCTTCATATTTGTTTTCACTTAGTCACCTTCCATGACAATCAGTTCTCTCTCTAGGAACCACTCCAGAAAATCTGTCTTTGGTCTTTCACTTTTTACTCATTTTTAAACTTCCTGGGTCTATAAACATCAAATAGAAACACAGAGCTTGTGAGCTTCCTGTCCACACAACCCATCATTCTTCCTCTGTCACTGATTCTTCTGGGTCTTTTTCCATAGCGTTCATTTCATACATTCTATTCTACCATCACTGTGCATACCAGTTCAGAGAAGAGATTTTTTAGCCTATATCTGTGTAGATATAATATCCCCCTAAAGTGTGAGTTCTGTGAGAGAGGATATCAACACTTTTCAAAATCTCCTATAGTATCTTGCACATTTTTAAATATATAATAAATGATCAATAACTGTTTGCTTATTATTTTTAATTAAAAGGAAAAAAGAAAATATACACATTTGCTATGCAGTATACCTTGTCTATTATGCAAAGATCAGGCAGTGTGTGGTAATAAAGGCTTAAAACTTTAATGTTAGCCATGAGGTGATGGAACTGGTTTAACCTATAAAAAGTTATGAGGATTACCAAATATAGCACAGAAGCACAGTCATAATGTGCATAGTAAGAAGGAGGATTCAGACCAATGGAAACCAGGTATGTCTTTAAAAAACTATCTTTAGCAAGACAGATGGTATGATATAATGAACAGGAAGCAATGTTCAGAGTCAGGATGATCTGGATTCAATTCCTGCCTCTGACATATAGAGGCAGCATGACTGTGGGCAAGTCATTTAATACCCCAATACCCCCTCCCCTGCCCCCTGCAATGCTCAAAGGCTATCAATTGCAGAGAAGATACTAATCTTCATTAAAGGAAGAGGGTAGAGGAAGTTCCTCACTAAGAATTCCATATTTGTATGAAAAGGAACTAAGAGAATAATAGTGTTATTGTAATCAAAATAAGATCACTAAAATGACATAAAAATCAAAGTAAGGGCATTGGAAAGGTTTCATACTCATACATTCATTTTAATGCATAATCAATAACAACTATTGGTGAAACCCTTTGACTGAATGATCTATTTGTCTCTGCCACAGAAGTATGATGAACAATCACACACTGCTTAAAGAATTCATTTTGATGGGATTTCCTGTTGGCCCTGATATCAGAATGTTTCTCCTTGGGCTCTTCTCTCTCCTATATGCCTTCACCCTAATGGGGAATGGAATAATCTTAAGACTCATCTGTCTGGAGACCCGACTCCACACCCCCACATACTTCTTCTTCTCACACTTGGCTCTTGTGGACATTTCCTGTGCCTGTAACACTGTGCCCCAGATGCTAGCAAACCTAATGGACCCAGTCAAGCCCATTTCATATGCAGGGTGCATAACTCAGACTTTTCTATTTTCGACCTTTGCTGTCACAGAATGTCTTCTCTTGGTAGTGATGTCTCATGATCGTTATGTGGCAATCTGTCACTCTCTCAGATATTCTGTCATCATGAGCTGGAAGGTGTGTATCATTTTATCATTGATCTGCTGGGCCCTTGGATTCCTTCTGACCTCAGCAAATATAATTTTATTACTGCTCTTGCCTTTCTGCGGTCCCCAGAAAATCAACCACTTTTTCTGTGAAATCTTAACTGTTCTCAAACTTGCCTGTGCTGACACCTATGCACTTGAGACCTTGATCTTGGTTGGGGCTACTTCCGTGTTGGTTGCACCCCTTTCCTCACTTGTGATTTCCTATATGCGAATCATCTGGGCTGTCCTGCATATCCAGTCAAGACAGGGCAGACAAAAGGCCTTTTCCACCTGCTCTTCCCATCTCTGTGTAGTACTACTCTTCTATGGCACTGCCATCATTATGTATATTGGCCCCAAGCATGGCAACTCCAAGGGGCAGAAGAAATATCTCCTTCTATTCCATAGCCTATTTAACCCTATGCTGAACCCACTTATTTATAGTCTGAGGAACAATGAAGTAAAGGATGCCCTGAAGAGAGTGCTAGGGAAAGGAAGACCATCCTAGGGAAGATTGAATAGGCTATAATCTTGTAGTAGGGTTCAGCAAATATGACCATATGCTCTTAAAAGTTGTAACAGTCATCTGAAAACAGATTATATTTTGCTTGACTGAAAAAAATAGCAAAATGTATTTCCTCCTCCTTAACATGAGAAATATGGACTAGATGTCCTCTGAGGTCCCTTCCAGCTCCAACTCTATGATCCTATAAATCTTCAAATGCATGAAATTATTGTTTGTGTTTGACAAGTTCGTGAAATTTTTAAGGTACCAGGAGGCAAAGGAAAAATGAAATAATTCTACCTAGATATAGGTAATCCGCATATAAGCATATTCTACTTGGGGCAAAACTTTTCGAATTGGGCTGTATTAAATGTGAATATATAATCTTTTAAACATTGACCTGGGAAAGGATTCCTGGGTATATTCAGCTTCCTTTTGTTTTTCATATCGTGCAGTTATTTCAGTTGTTTTTGACTCTTCATGAGCACATTTGGGATTTTCTTGGCAAAGATAGTGGGGCACTTTGCAACATCTGTATCCAGGTTATTTTACAAATGAGGAAACTGAGGCAGACAAGGTTATGTGACTTACTCAAGTTCACAGAGCTTCTACGTTTCTGAGGAAAGATGTAAACTCAAATCTACCTCACTCCTGGCCTGCAATTTTATCTACTGCACCCCTAACTACCTCTATTTTACTCCCTTCCCTGACAGCAAATCCCAAGATCACAAGTACTGTGCCAGAAGGACATTGAGGAAAACTCACTTAATTAAACAAGAGCAAGAGAGAGACAAAGAGAGACAGACAGACAGAGAGAGACAGACAGACAGACAGACGGTCAGACAGACAGAGAGACCGACAGACACAGAGAGACAGACACAGAGAGAGAGAGAGAAACAGTATTGAATAAATACTACCATAGATATTATGAGAAATTTTCAACTAAATATAAGCACTATCAATACTGACTTCTACAAATTGCAAATAATTTTAAAAGTATAATTCTAAAGATTCTTTCTTGCTCTCTCTCTCTCTCGCTCTCTTTTTCTCATTGTCACACACGGACACACACACACAAACACACACGCAGACACACACAACCACATTCATATGATGAGGATAGAATTTTAGCTGAAGAATTGAAATTAGTGTCTCTTCCAGGATTCCATTGTGTTTACATTACTCAAGACCTTGTGGCCCATTACCTTCAAACCTGTGGGCCTGAAAAGGAGGGAAAAAAATTAAAGAGAAATTGAGACGTGGTGAGAAAAACAAAATACATTATTACCTCTGACCAATGTCTTTGTAGAGAGTGATACATATGCTTTGTTTGACCTCATTAGAAGCGAGTGGACAAGAAGACAAGTGCAATGCAATCTAACTATAGTTGCAAGAGGAAAAGAATAGTATCAGAAATGGTGTTTGTAGGGAGATACACAGGCAGGGGAGTCATTGGTGCTGGGTCTAATGTTACATGACTGTGATAAGAGAGATGAAAAATGGGAGAGGAGCTACAGGAGATCCACCAGCATGGTGAAGAGGCTGGAGCTGATTCTATTTGAGAGCTGATTTAAGGAACTGGAGAAAAGACTACTTTCAAGTATCTGAAGGGCTGTCGTGTGGAAGAACTCTTCTATAATCTCCCTGCCTCAGGTTCCTCCCTTCTCCAATTGATCCTCCACAAAATGGAGGTTATGAAGTTTCCTCTATTTGGAATTCAAAACCCTTCACAATCTGGTTCCAGCTGACTTTTCCAACCTTATTGTTTCTCATTCCCCTTTATCTATTCCATGTGCCAGACAAACTGACTTGATGTTCTTCACAACTTCACATGAAATCCTATTTCCCATCTCCACACCTTTGCATAGGCCATCTTCCATGTTTAGAATGTATTCCCTTCTCAACTTTGACTCAGAATCCCTGCTTAGGTCAAAGTTCAATTCAGTCACCTCTTGCGTATCTTTTTTGACTTCTGCCCACTAGCTGCCAGTCATCCTACAAATCACCCTGTTATTTTGTATTTGCTTGTTAGGTATATCTGTTGTTTTACTATGATCTTCCCCATTAAAATACATGTTCCTTGACACCAGGTACTGTTATGTTCTTATCATCCTATACCTAGTCCCCAGCACAAGATCTGACATGAAGCACAAATTTTAAACATAGTTATAAATATATTGAAGGAAGATTCAAGTTGTTCTGCTTAGCCCCAGAAGAAATAGGATGGAAGTTGCAAAGAGTTTAATTTATACTTGATTTTAGGAAAATCATCTTAACCATTATTATCATGGTTAAGTCATTTCAGTCATGTCTGACTCTTAGTGGACCCATTTGGGGTGTTCTTGGCAAACACACTGGAGTGATTTCCCATTTGTTTCTCTGGCCCATTTTGTAGTTGAGGAACTGAGGCAAACAAGATTATGCCATTGGCCCAATGTCTCAAAGATAGCAAGTCTCTGATGTGGACTAGATCTGGGGGTGATAGGTTGGTTCATTGGGGATCTGCAAGCAAGGATGAGAGAATAATTCACTGAGTATGTTAGAGAAGAGATTTCCATTCACATCTAGATTAAAATAAATGGTCTCCAAGGTGCCTCCCAACCTTAAGATTCTATGATTAGTATCTTTACAGTTCAGAATGTTCTGTCCATTGGTTTTCATCTTAATCTCTCCATCCTCAAATCTTGAATTCCCTCCTTGATAGCACTGACAATTTACTATCCACACTGCATGGCAACCAAGACATAGGTAATCATCCCTTATCTCATTAGTCTCTGGATATATCATGAAAACTGTTGTCTATAGAGTTGAATAACCTTGGCTGCCAATCTGTCTTCCCCTGAAACTAAGTCCAAAGGGCTAAGAAAACTAAGTATACCCCTTGACCAGCAATACCACTACTGGGTCTGTATCTCAAAAAGATAAAAGAAAAGGTAAAAGAACATATTTATACAAAAATATTTCTAGCAACTCTTTTTATGGTGGCAAAGAATTGGAAAGTGATGTGATGACCATCAACTGAGGAATGGCTGCACAAGTTGTGGTATGATTGTGATGGAATACTATTGTTCTGTAAGACATAATGAGCAGGATAGTTTCAGAAAAACCTGGGAACACTTATATGAACACATGCAAATTGAAGTGAGAAGAACTTGGAGAACATTATACAAATTAACAAGAATATTGTGAAGGACTTTGCTGTTCTAATCAAGGTCATGATCCAAGGGATTTCCAAAGTGTCCATGATGAAACATGAAATCTGCTCCAGAGAGAGAAAAAATTGAACTCTGAATGCCTATTGAAGTATATTTTTCAAAATTTCTTTATCTTTCTTATTTTGTCTCTGTTTTCTTTATAAAACATGACTAATATGGAAATATGTTTTGCATTATGGTACATGTATAATTGATAGCAAATTGCATACCTTCTCAAGGAGGGGAAGAAGTTGAAGAGAATTTGGAATTCAAAATGGTTAAAAAATGAATGTTAAAAATTTTATATATAATTGGGAAATATTGAATGGAATAAATAGCAAATATAAAGTTTTAAAAAACTATTATTGCTCCTTCCTTACAATTGCCTTTACACATCACTCCATTGTTAACATTGCTCAGTATCTATGCTAGTTTGATTTCTGGAAAACACAAAAATAATGAGGTGATTTTGACACATTTCTTTACACGCCCATTGAAGAAGATCAGTAAAAGTCATTGATTTCTCATGAAATAGAGTATAATCAAAGCACATGAGACATCAAGAAAATCAGAATTTTCTACCCAAAAATCCGTCTAGAAAAAATAATGATAGAAAATCCACAGGATGCACAGAGTGCAACTTTTGAAGATGGTTCTCAGCTACTTTGGATAGTACAAATATAACAGAAATGCAGTTTGGGGGGGGGGAGAAATTTGCTTATAAACAGCAATTCTGTTTCCCTGACTATCAAAATAATATTAAATAAGATGAAGATATTTATATTTCAAATAATATTTTATTCCCCATAGTTACATATCACAGAAATTTTTTGACATTTTTAAAATTGAGATCTAAATTTTCTCTCTCCCTCCTTCACCTCTCTCTTCCCTGCAAGAGTAAGCAATTTGATATAGGTTATACATATTAAATCATGCAAAACGTTTTACCATGTTGGTCATATTGTTAAAAAAGAAACAGACCCAAAGAAAAAATGACATGAAAAAAATATGCGGAATTCAAAAATAGTATACTTTTATCTCTGTTCACGTTCCATTTGTTCTTTCTCTGGATGTGGATAGCCTCTTCCATCATGAGTCCTTTGGAATTGTCTTGAATCATTGAATTGCTGAAAATAGCTAAGTCATCCACAATTGATCATCATACAGTACTGTTGCTATTGTATACAATGTCCTCCTGGTTCTGCTTACTTCACTTTGCATCAGTTTATATAAGTCTTTACAAGTTTTTCTGAAGTTACGCTGCTCATTGTTTCTTATAGCACAGTAATGTTCCAATAGAATTATATACCACAATTTTTCAGTGATTCCCTAGTTGATAGGCATCACCTCAATTTCCAATTCTTTGCTACTATAAAAAAGAGTTGCTATTATATGTTTTGCACAAGTGGGCCCTTTCCCATTTTTTATCTCATTGGGATACAGACCTGATAGTTGCATTGCTGCATCAAAAGGTATGCACTGTTTCTTTACTCTTTTGGCATAGTTTCAAATTGCTCTCCAGCATGGTTGGATAAGTTCACAACTCTACCAACATGGTATTAGTGTTCCAATTTTCCCACACCCCCTCCAACATTAATTATTTTCCTTTTCTTTAATTTGAGCCAATCTGATAGTTCTGAGGTGGTACCTCACAGGTTTAATTGTACTTCTCCAATCAGCAGTGAATTGGAACATTTTTATATGACTACAGATAGCTTTGATTTCTTCATCTGAAAACTGCCTGTTCATATGCTTTGACTATATATTAATTAGGAAAGGACTGGTATTCTTGAAAATTTTTTTAAAACTCAAAACAATTCATAATGATAAGGAAAAATGCTTTAACTCATTATTGATTAGAGAAATGCAAACTAAAACAGCCTTGAGATATCATTTTACTCCTACAACATTTCCTAAAATGATTAGAGGGGAAAGCAACAGATGTTGGAGGGGATGTGGAAAAATTGAGACACTAATTCACAGTTGGTGCAACTGAACTGATCTAACCATTTTGGAAAGCAATCAAGAATTATTCCCAAAGTGTTATTAAAATACCTATATGCTTTGTCCCAGCAAATCTGTTTCCAAAGAGGAGTAGCGAAAAGGAAAAAAAAACCTGAGTTCTAAAATCTTTATGGCAACTCTCTTTGTGGTAGCAGAGAACTGGAAACTGCAGGGATGTCCATCAATCAGGGAGAAGCTGAACAAGCTGTGCCATATCACTGTGCTGGAACAATATTGTGCTATAAAAAATCATGAGCTCAATGGTTTTGAGAATGCTTTTAGAAAAACTTGGAAAGACTTGCATGAAATAAGGAAGCAGAACCAAGAGAACACCTTATATAGTAACAGCAATATTGTTTTAAGAATTACTTCGAGTTAATAAGTTATTTTGACTATTAAAAATACCCAAATTAACTGTAACGGACATATGGAGAAAGACTCTATCTGCATCCAGAGAAAGAACTGATAGATAGAAGAATGTACAGAATATTTTTACATATACAAATCTATTTTGATCAGTAGATTTCTTCAATAAATATTTTGCTCTCTGGTTCCAGGATAGCAAGACAGTTTTCCTTCACAATTTCTTCAAAGATGCTGCCAAAGTTCTCCTTTTGATTAGGGCTTTCAGGTAGTTCAGTGATTCTGACATTATCTCTCCTGGATCTGTTTTCCAGGTCAGTTATTTTCCAATGAGATATATCACATTGTCTTCTATTTTTTCATTCTTTTGGTTGTTTATTGTTTCTTGGTGTCTCATAAAGTCTTTAGCTTCCACTTGCTCAATAACAATTTTTAAAGAGTTATTTTCTTCAGCAACCTTTTGTACCAACATTTCCATTAGCAATTCTACTTTTTAAGGAGTTCTTTTCTTCAATGAATTTTGATGACTCTTTTTCCATTTGGCTAATTCTTCTTTTTAAGGCTGTCTTCTCATTAGATTTTTAGACTGCTTTTTGCCATTTAGCCTACTCTGTTTTTTAAGGTTTTATTTTCTTAAGTGTATTTTATGCTCCCTTTACCAGGCTGTTTATTCTTTTTGTTATTATTATTTTCTTGCATCACTCACATTTCTATTGCCAATTTTTCTTCTACCTCTCTTACTTAATTTTATAAAATCTTTTTGAGCTCTTCCATTGCCTGAGATGAATTCATATGTTCCTTCAAGGTTCTGAATGTTAAAGTTTTGACTTTGCTATCTTCTTGTGAGTGTGTGTTTTCACTTCCTTATTACCATAGTAACTTTCTATCATGAGATTTTTTGCTGTTGTTTGCTCATTTTTCCAGCCAATTTTCTTCACTTTTAATTCTTTGTTAAAGTGGGGCCCTGCTTCCAGGGTGGAGGGTGCACTGTCCCAAGCTTCAAGGGTTTTGTGCAGGTTTTGTGCATTTTCAGAGCTATTTCTGGGTACCTGTAAGTTTCCAATTCTTCCAGGACTGTATGATCAAAGGAGAGGTGTTTTTATTTCTCTTCTATTCTGTGCTCTGCTCTGTGAGGAGCCACAAGCACTCTTTTCTGTTCTGGAACTGTGAAAGAAGCTCCTTGCTCTCTTCAAGAATTGTGTTCATGGCCATTTACCAGGGATCATGGGAGATATAGTGTTATATGGGGTAGCAGGTAAAGATCTGGACTTGGAATTTGAAAAAACTTCCTTCCGGACCTATCTCTGACACTCTTATCTGTGTGACCTTGAGTAAGTACATGGCTTTTTAGCATCAGTTTTCTCATGTATAAAACAGGAATAATCATGATACCACCCATCTCACAGATATCCTGAGGATCAAGTGAGAAAATGGATGTAAAGTACTTTGAAAATCTTAAGGTATTATGCAAATGTGATCTAAAAATTTTATGTTCTGGGGAATCATATTATGGATGGGAAGTAGACTGGATGATTACAACATTCCAGCAAACTGTTCAGTTCCTTTGGATAGTAGGTGAGCAGGACATCTTCTCCAGTATTTTGATCAGAAGGTAATGGTAGTGTCATGATATTCCACATCATTCTAAGGTTTAAAAGTATTTTATTAGAAGGATGATACAGAAGTATTTTTAGATGTTTCACAGGTAGTTATTGGTATCTGACTGCATTGGAGTTCAATGTCATCAACAGTGTTCAGGAATTGATGTGCCTTAGATACATATTTAGAGAGTAATGTGCATATTTATATTTATTTGGGGGGTGGAGACAAACAACATGTGGCCAAGAATTGATTTGATTTGGGGGACAAGAGAAAATAAGGGAAAAAAACTAATTTCTACTACAAATAAGAGAACTTGAGGGATAAGATAAGAAGAAAAAAGATATATAGATGGCTTCTACTGAGACAGTTGAGAGAAAGAAGTGTCAAGGTGGAGAAAAGTCTTTGTGAGGGAGATAGGAAGGCAAGATCAGTGGCAACAGCACATTGAAGGAGCAAAGAAAGTAGATAGAGAGAAATAGATAGGGTAGCATCAGGCCCTTTCCTGTAAATAAGGATATGATTGTTACCTGAACTCTCTTATCGTACTACCAACTGGTTGATTGAATTATCATCTTTCCAAAATAACAATGTCAAAAAGCCCAGGCTATGATGCCTAATTGTGTGCAAGCACATTCCAAGTGTCCGTGCAAAGCAGTGAAAGCTCCTTTAGAGTTTATGGGTTTGTCGATTAGATTTTTGATTGGTTTATTTGATGACTAAAATAGCACTTTGCTCAGCTATACTCAAGTACAAAAAAGAGGTGTCTTTTTTAAGAAAGGCAGGTAGACTGAAAACTATGAAATTACCCTTGACTTTGATAGACATATCTCTTCTGACCAATGCAATGATCTAAGAAAATTCCAAAAGACTCATGATGGAAAATGGGATCCACATCCAGAGAAAGAGCTGTGGAGTCTGAGTGAAGATTGAAGCAGACGATTTTCTCTTTTTTTTGTTTTTTCTTTCTCATGGTTTTTCTCTTTCATTCTGATCTTCTTTCACAGCATGAGTAATGTGGAAATATGTTGAATATGATTGTACACATATAACCTCTATCAAATTCCATACTGTGTTTGAGAGGAGGGAGAGAAAGGAGGGAGCAAAATTTGGAACTCAAAATGTTTTTTTAATTTTTTAAAAATTTATTTAATATATTTACTTTTTCAGCATTGATTTTCACAAGAGTTTGAATTACAAATTTTCTCCCCATTTCTACCCTCCTCCCCCACTCCAAGATGGCATATATTCTGGTTGTCCTGTTCCCCAGTCAGCCCTCCCTTCTGTCACCCCACTCCCATTCCCTTTTCCCTTCCTTTCTTGTAGGGCAAGATAAATTTCTATATCCCCTTGCCTGTGTATCTTATTTTCCAGTTGCATGCAAAAACTTTTTTTTTGTTTTTGAACATCTATTTTTAAAACTTTGAGTTTCAAATTCTCTCCCCTCTTCCCTTCCCACCCACCCTCCCTAAGAAGTCAAGCAATTCAACATAGGCCACATGTGTATCATTATGTATAATCCTTCCACAATACTCATGTTGTGAAAGATTAACTATATTTTGCCCCTTCCCAACCCATCTGCCTTTATTAAATTTTCTCCCTTGACCCTGTCCCCTTTCGAAAGTGTTTGTTTTTAATTACCTTCACCCTCATCTGCCCTCCCCTCCATCATCCCCCCCTTTTTTATCTTCTTCCCTCTTATTTCCTGTGGGGTAAGATACCCAATTAGGTATGTATGGTATTCCCTCCTCAGACCAAATCTAATGAGAGCAAGATTCACTCATTCCCCCCTCACCTGCCCTCTCCCCTCCTCCCACAGAACTGCTTCCTCTTGCCACCTTTATGCAAGATAATCCACCCCATTCTATCTCTCCCTATCTCCCTCTCTCAATATATTCCTCTCTCATCCCTTAATTTGATTTTTTTTCTTTTAGAAATCTTCCCTTCATCTTCAACTCACCCTGTGTCCGCTCTCTCGCTCTCTCTCTCTCTCTCTCTCTATCTATATATATATATATATATATATATATATATACATACATATACACATACATACACATTCACATATATATAATAAGCATATATATATGCATATTCCCTTCAGCTACCCTAATACTGAGGTCTCATGAATCATACACATCATCTTTCCATGTAGGAATGTAAACAAAACAGTTCAACTTTAGTAACTCCATTGCAATTTCTTTTTCTTGTTCTTTTTCTTGATTACCTTTTCATGCTTCTCTTGATTCTTGTATTTGAAAGTCAAATTTTCTATGCAACTCTGGTCTTTTCACTGAGAAAGCTTGAAAGTCCTCTATTTTATTGAAAATCCATATTTTGCCTTGGAGCATGATACTCAGTTTTGCTGGGTAGGTGATTCTTGGTTTTAATCCTAGCTCCAGTGACCTCCAGAATATCGTATTCCAAGCCCTTCGATCTCTTAATGTAGAAGCTGCTAGATCTTGGATTATTCTGATTCTGTTTCCACAATACTCAAATTGTTTCTTTCTGGCTGCTTGCAGTATTTTCTCCTTGATCTGGGAGCTCTGGAATTTGGCAACAATATTCCTAGGAGATTTCTTTTTGGGATCTATTTGAGGAGGTGATCAATGGATTCTTTCAATATCTATTTTGCCCTCTGGCTCTAGAATATCAGGGCAGTTCTCCTTGATAATTTCTTGAAAGATGATATCTAGGCTCTTTTTTTGATCATGGCTTTCAGGTAGTCCAATAATTTTTAAATTGTCTCTCCTGGATCTATTTTCCAGGTCAGTGGTTTTTC
The DNA here is from genome assembly GCF_011100635.1 of Trichosurus vulpecula. Taxonomy (NCBI): domain Eukaryota; kingdom Metazoa; phylum Chordata; class Mammalia; order Diprotodontia; family Phalangeridae; genus Trichosurus; species Trichosurus vulpecula. The sequence continues at coordinate 102,308,409 of NC_050577.1, read as the reverse complement.
CAAGGAGATATTTCACATTGTCTTCCATTTTTTCATTCCTTTGGTTCTGTTTTATAATATCCTGATTTCTCACAAAATCACTAGCTTCCACTTGCTCCAATCTAATTTTTAGGGTAGTATTTTCTTCAGTGGTCTTTTGGACCTCCTTTTCCATTTGGCTAATTCTGCCTTTCAAGGCATTGTTCTCCTCATTGGGTTTTTGGAGCTCTTTTGCCATTTGACTTAGTCTATTTTTAAAGGTGTTGTTTTCTTCAGTGTATTTTTCAGTATTTTTTGTGTCTCCTTTAGCAAGTCATTGGCTTGTTTTTAATGGTTTTCTAGCATCCTTTTCATTTCTCTTCCCAATTTTTCCTTTACTTCTCTAACTTGCTTTTCCAAATCCTATTTCAGCTCTTCCATAACCTGGGACCAGTTCATGTTTTTCTTGGAGGCTTTTGTTGTAGGCTCTTTGACTTTGTTAACTTCTTCTGTCTGTATGTTTTGTTTTTCTTTGTCACCAAAGAAAGAATCCAAAGTCTGAGACTGAATCTGGGTGCATTTTTGCTGCCTGGCCATACTCCCAGCCAACTAACTTGACCCTTGAATTTTTCAGCAGGGTATGACTGCTTGTAGAGTTTAAAGAACTATGTTCCTCGCCTGGGGGGATGCACCAGCTCTGCCACACCAGCACTCCTTCTTCCCCAAGAACCCCCAAACCCGACTGGACTTAGATCTTCAGCAGGCTGTGCACTCCTGCTCTGGTCCACCACTTAATTCTTCCCACCAGGTGGGCCTGGGATGGGAAGCAACTGCAGCTATACTTCTGTAGCTGCCCCACCTCCGCTGCCCCGGGGGGTGGCCTAACCGTGAACTCCTTCCACTCCCGCAGCTTTTCCCACTAACCTTCTCTGCTGTCTTTGGTGCTTGTGGGTTGAGAACTCTGGTAACTGCGGCAGCTCACTGATTCAGGGCACTAGGGCACACTCCACCCGGCTCCTAGTCTGGTTGGTCCATGCCGCTCACGCTGGGCTCTGCTCCGCTCTGCTCCCAGCTCCCAGCTCCCTGTGGGATAGACCTCACCCAGAGATCATCCAGGCTGTCCTGGACTGGAGCCCTGCTTCCCTCTGCTGTTTTGTGGGTTCTGCAGTTCTAGATTTGGTTCAGAGCCATTTTTTATATGTTTTTGGAGGGACTTGGCAGGGAGCTTACGCTAGTCACTGCTTTCCAGACACCATCTTGGTGAATGTTGAAAAATAAAAATAAATTAAATAATTATTTTCTTCAAGAAGATGATGAGGTATAGAAATATTAGCCTGAAACCAGTTCACTGTCATCCAGCAAAAGCATCCATATTGGGAAGCTTAGCTTCCCTCAATCCAAGCCTCATCTTCCAGAGTAGTTGCAGACCAGGAACAAATTTATATTAATGGACAAAGAACAAGACCACACATATAAGGGAATGTATTGTCTAGTGGATATTTGATGATAAAGGATAGAGACAACTAGATGGCTTAGTGCATAAATTGCTGGGTCTGGAGTCAGGAAGATGTGATCAGAAGTTTCCCACTTGGGGTTTACTAACTACATTACTCTTTTCATTCTTTCTTTGTTTCTTTCCTTCTTTCTTTCTTCCTTTCTGTCTGTCTGTCTGTCTTTCTTGCTGGCTTACTTGCTTGCTTACTTGCTTGCTTTCTCTTCCTTTCTTCCTTAAACCCAGGTCATTCTGAAGTTTAAAAATTGGACCATAATAGGTCCCTGCCCAAGCTCCACTTAATGGCTGTATTTTGGGCTCTCCTGGCTTAGGGCAACAGTCAATGGGAACTACTTCTCACTCGTACAACAACCCTAAGGGTTTTCCCCTCCCAGCTTGATGTTGTTCTTATTTTCTTAATGAAGGGGTCATCCCGTGATTCACTTCTTTAACAGGCCTATTCACTGAATGGGATTTAATTCATTCTAAGTGAGTATCTGAAAAGGCCTTAGCCTGAAAGGGCCAGGGTATCCCATTGCATCCTGGGCCATCTCCAATCATCCTGATGAATATCTGGTCACTGGATCCAGATGGCTCTGGAGGAGAAAGTGAGGTTGGTGACCTTGCACAGCCCTCCTTCACTCAACTCAAAGTCAAAGGCAAGTCATGTCATCATTTCCCTGAGGTCCTCTTCAAAAATGAAGGACAAACACGATTGTGTTAATACACTGGCAAAGGAAATGGCACACCACTCCAGTATCTTTGCTAACAAACCCCTATAATAGGTCACAAAGAGTATTACTGAATGACTAAGCTATAACAACAACAATATGTAAGGGATACCTTGGAATATAATCTCTGTCATGAACTACATATATATACATAATTCTTTGTATTGAAACTCTCTGCTCAGGCCTCTTCCCTTGAACTCCTCCCTCATGGGCCTTGAAAGACAGAAGCAACCTTGTGTTACTCTATAGGGAGTGGGTGTGGGCAAATGCTTGGTAATTGATGATTAGGCTCTTATTGTCCTTGGATGAGTATGATGCACCATGGACCTTCTTACTTCATTGAACTTTGTGTTTATGGAGATGTAAGGTTAAATTCAGCCCACAAGGAATACAAATTCCCCTTAGATATAATAGTGTTGACTCCCTTAAAGAATATCTCAGCTAAAAACCAAGGGGATAGTGTGATTTCAATACCCATGACAGTTCCCAGAGTAGTTGCTCAAGAGAATGGGATATTCCAGACAAAATCACAGATGAACACCACTTCTCTGTGTTGGTGATGCTTCCTTTTAGTTCATGTCTAACAATGAGATAAAAAGCAGGGCTTTTGCACAAGGATCATCAGACAACACGCAGGAATCAAAGCTTGAGAAATGAAAGGGACCTCAGAGGTCATAGGGTCATAGCTCTAAAGATTAGAGCTGGAAGAGACATTTGAATTCATCTAGTACTGTCTTCTCATGTTACACCTGAGGAAACTGAGGTTCACAGAGGTTAAATATCTTCTTGACTTTCCAATCATATTATTTATTCCTTTCCAGGTAATCTGTAATGCACAGACTCAGCTTCCTTACTGCTCCTTGCACACAGCATTCCACCTCATTATTCTCTATATTTTCACTGGCTATACCCCATGCTTGCAATTCTCTCTCTCCTCCTCACACCTCTGGGGTTCCCAGGGTTCCTTTAAGTCTCAGCTACAATCCCACCTTCTGCTAGAAGCCCTTTCTTGTCACCCTTAATACTAATGCCTTTCTTCTATTGATTATCTCCAATTTATCATATATATACATATATGTATATATGTGTCTATAGTGTTCATTAAAAGTTGTGTGCATGTTGTTTCCCTGATTTGAATATGAGTCTATCTTTTGTATTCTTTATGTCTTCAACATTTTTCATAGTGCCTGGCATATACTTAGAACTTAATAAGTAACTGGCTGACCAAGGTCACATAGATAATAAGTAACGGTGGAACAGGAGGTCATGGCTTCTGACTCCAAATTTAGCACATTTAGCAAGTTTAGGTGATGATTCATATCAACAGAAATCACCAGGTCAAGGGACCAGCAGCTAGGCCAATCCTGGGATGGGGACAGTATGATTGACTCCATTACATACTTTGTTAATAAAATGTTGACTGCCATTGCATGAAGCTTGGGTCCTCTGCTTCCTCTCAACTTCCCCTTCCTGTGATAACCACAGAGGATTGTTGGCAATAAGAGTCACACATGGCAAAACTAAATCAATAAGAACCCAAACAGAACAAAGGAGTCCACCTGACCAGAACATGGCTTGTGGAAGCTACTGCCACTAGTGTCTGACAATGCTTCTGTCAGGCCAGACTTGAGCCCAGGTAGTCTTCCTCCTAGAAGCTGACCTTTTGCTGTCAATAGTGATTATTGCCTGCATCCAGAACATTCTAGAGGTAATTTCTTCAGACAGTGTCCTACTCAATGAACAATTCTTAGTTTCCCTTCCTTCCAGAGAAAATCAGGAAAGGTACATAAACAGCTATTTGGATTCACTAGCTAAAGAATTCCAGGAGACTGCTGGGGTGAAGATTCTCATTCTTCTGTCCCTATGGTCACTACAAAATTGTTAAGTTCTCAGCAGTAAATAAAATTGCTCACAATTGAATCTGGAAACCCAAAATCATCAAGTGTCAGTCAGTGTTATAATAAGGTAAGAAAAGACTGGGGTGCTAGCAATTGGGGACCCAAGTAGCACATGGAAAAAGAATGTTTAAATGTACGGTTTTAGCAAGACAACCTCTTCCATTATACCTAGCAAAAAATACAGGCTTAATAAATGCTTCTTGCTGTATTGAATGGGTAACTAGAAATTATGGAGACCAGTTTACATTATATTATTGCTACAATGGTAATGATCTATTTTTAATAATTCAGATTTGGTCCCTCAAAATGAGGTAATATCAAAAAGAAAGAATGGATCCTGGGAGTTTCAGATTTGTTCTCACTTAGGCACCTTCCATGATGACAAGTTCTCTCTCTAGGAACCACTCCAGAAAATCTGCCATTGGTCTTTCACTTTTCACTAATTTTTAAACTTCCTGGGTCTATAAACATCAAATAGAAACACAGAGCTTGTGAGCTTCCTGTCCACACAACCCATCATTCTTCCTCTGTCCCTTATTCTTCTGGGTATTTTTCCATAGCGCTCATTTCATACATTTTATTCTGCCACCACTGTGCATGCCAGTAAACAGAAGCAATTTTTTTAGCCTAAATCTGTGTAGATATAATATCCCCCAACTAAAATCTGAGTTCTGTGAGAGAGGATATCAATATTTTTGAAAATCTCCTTTGATATCTTGCACATTTTTAAATATATAATAAATGGTCAATAACTGTTTGCTTTTTATTTTTAAATAAAAGGAAAAAAGAAAATATAGACATTTACTATGCAGTATGCCTTGTCAATTATGCAAAGATCAGGCAGTTTGTGATAATAAAGGCTTAAAACTGTAAGGTTGGCCATGATGTGATGGAACTGGTTTAACCTACAAAAAGTTATGAAGATTACCAAATATAGCACAGAAGCAGAGCTGTAATATGCACAATAAGAAGGAGGATTCACACCAATGGAAACCAGGTATGTCTTTAAAATACTATCTTTAGCAAGACAGATAGTATGATATAATGAACAGGATGCAATGCTTAGAGTCAGGAAGATCTGGATTCAAGTCCTGCCTCTGACATATAGAGGCAGCATAACTGTGGGCAAGTCATTTAATCTCCCAATGCCCCCTCCCCTGCCCCCTGCTATGCTCAAAGGCTATCAATTGCAGAGAAGATACTAATCTTCATTAAAGGAAGAGGGTAGAGGAAGTTCCTCACTGACAATTCCATATTTGTATGAAAAGGAACTAAGAGAATAATAATGTGTTATTGTAATCAAAATAAGATGTCTAAAAGCAAATAAAAGTAAAAGTAAGGACATTGGAAAGGTTTCATACTCATGAATTTATTTTAATGCATATTAAATGGCAACTCTTGGTGAAACACTTTGATATTAAATGATCTCTTTGTCTCTTTCACAGAAGTATGATGAACAATCACACACTGGTTAAAGAATTCATTCTCATAGGATTTCCTGTTGGCCCTGATACAAGAATGTTTCTCCTTGGGCTCTTATCTCTCCTATACACATTCACCCTAATTGGGAATGGAGTAATCTTAAGACTCATCTGTCTGGAGACCCGACTCCACACCCCCATGTATTTCTTCCTCTCACAATTGGCCCTTGTGGACATTTCCTATGCCTGTGACACTGTGCCCCAGATGCTAGCAAACCTAATGGACCCAGTCAAGCCCATCTCATATGCAGGGTGCATAACTCAGACTTTTCTCTTTTTGACCTTTGCTGTCACAGAATGTCTTCTCTTGGTAGTGATGTCTTATGATCGCTATGTGGCAATCTGTCACCCCCTCAGATATTCTGTCATCATGAGCTGGAGAGTGTGTAACATTTTATCATTGATCTCCTGGGCCCTTGGATTCCTTCTGGCCTCAGCAGATATAATTTTATTACTGCCTTTGCCTTTCTGTGGTCCCCAGAAAATCAACCACTTTTTCTGTGAAATCTTAACTATTCTCAAACTTGCCTGTGCTGACACCTATGTACTTGAGACCTTGGTCTTGGTTGGGGCTACTTCCGTGTTGGTTGGACCCCTTTCTTCAATTGTGATTTCCTATATGCGAATCATCTGGGCAGTCCTGCACATCCAGTCAAGAAAGGGCAGACAGAAAGCCTTTTCCACCTGCTCTTCCCATCTCTGCGTAGTAGGACTCTTCTATGGCACTGCCATCATTATGTACGTTGGCCCCAAGCATGGAAACTCCAGGGGGCAGAAGAAATATCTCCTCCTATTCCATAGCCTATTTAACCCTATGCTGAACCCCCTTATTTATAGTCTGAGGAACAATGAAGTAAAGGATGCCCTGAAGAGAGTGCTAGGGAAAGGAAGACCATCCTAGAAAGGACTGAATAGGTTATAAGCTTGTAGTAGGATTCAGCAGATATGACCATATGCTCTTAAAAGTTGTAAGTCATCTGAAACCAGATTCTATTTTGCTTGACTGAAAAAAATAGTAAAATGTATTTCCTCCTCCTTAACATGAGAAATATGGACTAGATGGCCTCTGAAGTGCCTTCCAGCTCCAACTCTATGATCCTATAAATCTTCAAATGCATGAAATTATTGTTTATGTTTGACAAGTTTGTGAAATATTTTAGGTACCAAGGGGCAAAGGAAAAATGAAATACTTCTACTTAGATATATGTAATCCACATACAAGCATAATCTACTTGGGACAAACGTTTTTTAATTTGGCTGTATTAAATAATTAATTTATAATCTTTTAAACGTTGACCTGGGAAAGGATTCCTGGGTATATTCAGCTTCCTTTTGTTATCTTATTGTTCACTTATTTCAGTTGTTTCTGACTCTTCATGAGCCCATTTGGGATTTTCCTGGCAATGATAATGGGGCATTTTGCAACATCCTTATCCAGGTGATTTTACAAATGGGGAAACTGAAGCAGACAGGGTTATATGACTTGCTCAAGTTCACAGAGCTACTAAGTTTCCGAGGAGAGATTTGAACTCAAGTCTACCTGACTCCTGGCCTGCAATTTTATCTACACCCTTAATTACCTCTATTTTACTCCCTTCCCTGACAGCAAATCCCAAGATCACAAGTACTGTGCCAGAAGGACATTAAGGAAATCTGACTTAATAAAACAAGTGAGAGAGAGAGAGAGAGACAGACAGACAGACAGACACAGAGAGAAAGAGACACAGAGAGAGGAACAATATTGAATGAATACCACCATAGATATTATGAGAAATTTTCAGCTAAATATAAGCACTATCAATACTGACTTCTACAAATTGCAAATAATTTTAAAAGTATAATTCAAAAGATTCCTTCTTGCTCTTTCCCTCCTTCCCTGTCTCTTGATCTCTTCCTCTCTCTCTCTCTCTCTCTCTCTCTCTCTCTCTCTCTCTCTCCCTCTCTCTCTCTTTCTCTCTCTCTCTGTCACATACACACACACACACATGCACACAACCACATTCATATTATGAGGATAGAATTTTAACTGAAGAATTGAAATTAGTGTCTTTTCCAGGATTCCATTGTGTTTACATTACTCAAAACCTTGTAGCCGATTAGCTTCAAACCTGTGAGGCTGAAAAGGAGGGGAAAACATTAAAGACACATTGAGATGTGGTGGGAAAAACAAAATACATTATTACCTCTGAAAATTTCTCTGCAGAGAATGATACATATGCTTTGTTTGACCTCAGTAGGAGCAAGAGTGGACAAGAACACAAGTGCAATGCAATATACCTATAGTTACAAGAGGAAAAGAACAGTATCAGAAATGGTCTTTGTAGGGAGATACATAGGCAGGGGAGTCATTTGGACTGGGTCTAATGTTACATGACTCTGATAAGAGAGATGAAGGACACTGAAAAATGGGAAAGGAGCTGGAGGAGATCCACCAACATGATGAAGAGGCTGGAACTGATTCTATTTGGGAGCTGCTTGAAGGAACTGGAGAAAAGACTATTTTCAAGTATCTGAAGGGCTGTTGTTTGGAAGAACTCTTCTATAATCTCCCTCCCTCAGGTTCTTCCCTTCTCCAATTGATCCTCCACATAGTGGAGGTTATGGAGGTTCCTCTATCTGGAATTCAAAACCCTTCACAATCTGGTTCCAGCTGACCTTTCCAGCCTTATTGTTTGTCATTCCCCTTTATCTGCTCTATATGCCAGACAAACTGACTTGATGTTCTTCACAACTTCACATGATATTCTATTTCCCATCTCCACACCTTTGCACAGGCCATCTTCCATGTGCAGAATGTATTCCCTTCTCAACTTTGACTCAGAATCCCTGCTTAGGTCAATGTTCAATTTAGTCAACTCTTGCATATCTTTTTTGACATCTGCCCATGGGCTGCCAGTATTCCTACAAATCATCCTGTTATTTTGTATTTTCTTATTATGTATATCTATTGTTTTACAATGATCTTCCCCATTTAAATACATGTTCCTTGACACAGGTACTGTTATGTTCTTATCATCCTATACCTAGACCCCAGCACAAGATCTGACATGAAGCACAAACTTTAAACGTACTTATTAATATATTGAAGGAAGATTTGAGTTGTTCTCCTTAGCCCCAGAGGAAATAAGATGGAAGTTGCAAAGAGGTTAATTTATACTTGATTTTAGGAAAATCATCTTAATCATTGTTATCACGGTTGACCCATTTGGGGTTTTCTTGGCAAAGACACTGGAGTGATTTCCCATTTCCTTCTCTAGTCCATTTTGTAAATGAGTAACTAAGGCAAACAAGATTAAGTCATTTGCCCAACGTCTCACAGATAGCAAGTGTCTGAGGCTGGATTTGAACTCAGGTTTTCCTATCGCCAGGCCCTGTTCTCTATCCACTGTACTATCTAGCTTCCCCTTATTAATGATTAGAAATGTTACTAATATAATGTTGACTAGAGCTGGGGGTGATAGATTGGTTCATTGGGGATCTGCAAGCAAGGGTGAGAGGATAATTCATTGAGTATGTTTGAGAAGAGATTTCCATTCACATGCAGATTAAAATAAATTTTCTCCAAGGTGCCTCCCAACCTTAAGATTCTATGATTAGTATTTTTATAATTCAGAATTTTCTGTCCATTAGTTCTCATCTTAATCTCTCCATCCTCAAATCTGAAATTCCCTCCTTGGATAGCATTGACAATTTACTATCCACACTGCATGGCAACCAAGACATAGCTGATCATCCCACATCTCATTAGTCTCCAGATATATCATGAAAACTGTTGTCTATAGAGTTGAATGACCTTTGGTTGACAATCTATTTTCCCCTGAAACTAAATCCAAAGGGCTATATAAGCTAAGTATACCCTTTGACCAGCAATACCACTACTGAGTCTGTATCTCAAAAAGAGAAAAGAAAAGGTAAAAAAACATATTTATACAAAAATATTTATTGCGACTCTTTTTATGGTGGCAAAGAATTGGAAAGTGATGGGATGGCCATCAACTGGGGAATGGCTGCACAAATTGTGGTATGATTGTGATGGAATACTATTGTACTCTAAGACATAATCAGCAGGATAGTTTCAGAAAAATCTGGGAACACTCATATGAACACATGCAAATTGAAGTGAGAAGAACCTGGAGAACATTATACAGAGTAACAAGAATATTGCGAAGGACTTTGCTATTCTAATCAAGATCATAATCCAAGGGATTTCCAAAGTGTCCATGATGAAACATGAAATCTGCTCCAGAGAGAGAAAAAATTGAACTGTGAATGCCTATTGAAGTATATTTTTCGAAATTTCTTTATCTTTCTTTTTTTGTCTGTATTTTCTTTTGAAAACATGACTAATATGGAAATATGTTTTGCATTATGGTACATGTATAATTGATAGCAAATTGCATACCTTCTCAAGGAGGGGAAGAGGTCAAAGAGAATTTGGAATTCAAAATGGTTAAAAAATGAATGTTAAAAATTTTATATATAATTGGGAAATATTGAATGGAACAAATAGCAAATATAAAGTTTTAAAAAAATATTTTTGCTCCTTCCTTACAGTTGACTTTACCCATCACTCCATTGTTAACATTGCTCAGTATCTATGGTAGTTTGATTTCTGGGAAATACAAAAAAAAAGGTGATTTTGACACATTTCTTTACATGCCCATTGAAGAAGATCAGTCAAAGTCATTTATTTCTCATGAAATAGAGTATAATCAAAGCACATGAGACATCAAGAAAATCAGAATTTTCTGCCCAAAAATCTATCTAGAAAAAATAATGATAGAAAATCCACAGGATGCACAGAGTGCAACTTTTGAAGATGGTTCTCAGCTACTTTGGATAGTACAAATATAACAGAAATGCAGTTTGGGGGAGGGAAGAAATTTGTTTATGAACAGCAATTCTGTTTCTCTGACTGTCCAAATAATATTAAATAAGATGAAGACATTTATATTTCAAATAATATTTTATTCCCCCACAGCTACATATCACAGTAATTTTTTGACAATTTTTAAATTGGGATCTAAATTTTCTCTCTCCCTCCTTCACCTCTCTCTTCCCTGCAAGAGCAAGCAATTTGATACAGGTTATACATATTAAATCATGCAAAACTTTTTTACCGTGTTAGTCATACTGTTAAAAAACAGACCCAAAAAAAAACATGAAAACATATAGGGAATTCAAAAATAATACACTTTTATCTCTGTTGATAATCCATCAGTTCTTTCTCTGGGTGTGGATAGCCTCTTCCATCATGAGTCCTTTGGAATTGTCTTGAATCATTGAATTGCTGAAAATAGCTAAGTCATCCACAATTGATCATCATACAGTACTGTTGCTATTGTATACAATGTCCCCCTGGTTCTGCTTACTTCACTTTGCATCAGTTTATATAAGTCTTTACAAGTTTTTCTGAAGTCATGCTGCTCATCATTTCTTATAGCACAGTAATATTCCATTAGAATCATACACCACAACTTTTTCATTGATTCCTTAGTTGATAGGAACCCCCTCAATTCCCAAATCTTTGCTACCACAAAAAGAGCTGCTATTATATGTTTTGCACAAATGGGTCCTTTCCCATTTTTTATCTCATTAGGATACAGACCTGTGAGTGGTGTTGCTGCATCAAAGGGTATGCAGTTTCTTTACTCTTTTGGCATAGTTTCAAATTGCTCTCCAGCATGGTTGGATATGTTCACAACTCTACCAACAGTGCATCAGTGTTCCAATTGTCCCACACCCCCTCCAACATTGATTATTTTCCTTTTCTTTAATTTGAGCCAATCTCATAGTTCTGAGGTGGTACCTCACAGGTTTAATTGTACTTCTCAAATCAACAATGAATTGGAACATTCTTATATGACTACAGATAGCTTTGATTTCTTCATCTGAAAATTGCCTGTTCCTGTGCTTTAACTATATATTAATTAGGAAATGACTTGTATTCTTGAAATTTTTTTCAAAAATCAAAACAATTCATAATGATATGGAAAAATGCTTTAACTCCTTATTGATTAGAGAAATGCGAACTAAAACAGCCTTGAGATATCCTTTTACTCCTACAACATTGCCTAAAATGATTGAAGGGGAAAGCAACAGATGTTGGGGGGATGTGGAAAAATTGAGACACTACTTCACTGTTGGTGAAATTGTGAACTGATCTAACCATTTTGGAAAGCAATCAAGAATTATGCCCAAAGAGTTATTAAAATACCTACACACTTTGACCCAGCAAATATGTTTCCAAAGAGGAGTAGTGAAAAGGAAAATAAAACCTGAGTTCTAAAATCTGTATAGCCATTCTCTTTGTGGTAGCAGAGAACTGGAAACTGCAGGGATGTCCATCAATTAGGGAGTAGCTGAACAAGCTGTGCCATATCACTGTGCTGGAACAATATTGTGCTATAAAAAATTATGAGCTCAATGGTTTTGGGAATGCTTTTAGAAAAACATGGAAAGACTTGCATGAAATAAGGAAGCAGAACCAAGAGAACACTGCATATAGTAAAAGCAATATTGTTTTAAGAATTACTTCGAGTTAATAAGTTATTTTGACTATTAAAAATACCCAAATTAACTACACGGGATATATGAAGAAAGACTCTATCTTCATCCAGAGAAAGAACTGATTGATAGAAGGATGTATAGAATAATTTTACATATACAAATCAATTTGTGATCAGGAGACTTGTTCAATAAATATTTTGCTCTCTGGTTCCAGGATATCAAGACAGTTTTACTTCATAATTTCTTGAAAGATGCTGCCCAGGTGCTCCTTTTCATCATGCCTTTCAGGTAGTCCAGTGATTCTGACATTATTTATCCTGGATCTGTTTTCCAGGTCAGTTATTTTCCAATGAGATATATCACATTGTCTTCTAATTTTTCATTCTTTTGGTTTTGTTTATTGTTTCTTGGTGTTTCATAAAGTCTTTAGCTTCCACTTGCTCAATTCCAATTTTTAAAGAGTTATTTTCTTCAGCAACCTTTTGTACCAACATTTCCATTAGCAATTCTACTTATTAAGGAGTTCTTTTCTTCAATGAATTTTATGACTCTTTTTCCATTTGGCTAATTCTTCTTTTTAAGGCTGTCTTCTCATTAGGTTTTTAGACCACTTTTTGCCATTTAGCCTATGCTGGTTTTTAAAGTTTTATTTTCTTAAGTATATTTTATGCTCCCTTTCCCAGGCTGTTTGTTCTTTTTTGTTATTATTATTTTCTTGCATCACTCACATTTCGATTTCCATTTTTTCTTCTACCTCTCTTACTTGATTTTTAAAAAATCCTTTTTGAGCTCTTCCATTGCCTGAGATGAATTCATATGTTTCTTTGAGGCTCTGAATGTTGGAATTTTGACTTTGTTATCCTCTTGTAAGTGTGTGTTTTGGCCTTCCTTATTATCATATTAACTTTCTATCATGAGATATTTTTTGCTACTGTTTGCTCATTTTTCCAACCAATTTTCTTGACTTTTAACTCTTTGCTAAAGTGGGGCTCTACTTCCAGGGTGGAGGGTGCACTGTCCCAAGCTTCAAGGGTTTTGGGCAGGTTTTGGGCATTTTCAGAGCTAATTCTGGGTATCTGTAAGTTTCCAATTCTTCCAAGATTGTATGATCAAAGGATAGGTGTTTTTATTTCTCTTCTATTCTGTGCTCTGCTCTGTGAGGAGCCACAAGCACTCTTTTCTGTTCTGGAACTGTGAAAGAGGCTCCTTGCTCTCTTCAAGAATTGTGTTGATGAGCATTTACCAGGGATCATGGGAGATTGTAACCAGAATGGCCTTTGTTTTCTTTGAATGACTCAACTTACCTCATTGAGCCTCACTGGACACTGTGGCTCGCTCTTCCGGGGCAGGAAGCCCAGCGACCATGCCAGGAATTAGAGAACTTCCTGTGTGATGAGTCATGGGGCTGGCTGAGGGGAGGTGTTAACTCCAGAGCCATGACCTATTGGGTGTTAACCTGGTCTATGCTGGGGGAGGGGCCAGCTCAAGAACCAATCAGCTCTGGTCATTCAGGCAGCGCTCGATGATGTCAAAAACTCTATAAGAGGGGAGAGAACAGCTTGAAGATCCCCTTTCCTTTTCCAGTTGGGGCAGCAGCGGTGGGGAGTATGACTCGGGGCCAGCCTTTTTTCTCGGGCTGAGCCCAGATGTTGGTAACTATGAATTGTATTGGGTCTGTCTGTTGATATTTGTAATTTGTTTGTTTTTTGGTTTTGAGGTTCATGGTGCTGGTTTGTTTTCCCCCAAACTAAATGAATGTTTTGAACCTCAGGGTGCTGGCTTTTTCCCCTGAAGTACGTGAATGAACCTGTATTTGGTATATCTCTTGATGCTTGTCTCTTTGCTCCCCTGAACTAACTGAATGATGGCATTTTTCCCCCTGAACTAAATGAATGTTGTCTGTATGCTAACTGAAAGCTGGATTAAAGTAAGCTGGTAAACCCCTTCACCGTGCTTTCCTTGTTTAAGCAGATAAAAAGAACCTGTGTTTTCCCGGTGTCCCGGCAGCCTCCTGGGTGCTGGCTGTGGGGGGATCTTACACCCACACAGGAGCTGCTAGCTGGGTTGTTAAAACAGAGATATAGTGTTATATGGGGTAGCAGGTGAAGGGCTGGACTTGGAATTTGAAAAAACTTCCAGTCCTATCTCTGACACTCCTATCTGTGTGACCCTGAGTAAGTACATGGCTTCTTAGCATCAGTTTTCTCATGTATAAAACAGGAATAATAATGATACCACCTATCTCACAGATATCATGAAGATCAAGTGAGAAAATTGATGTAAAGCACTTTGAAAATCTTAAGGTATTTTGCAAATGTGATCTAAATATTTTATGTTCTGGGGAATCATATTATGGATGGGAAGTAGACTGGATGATTATGATGTTCTAGAAAACTGTTCAGTTCCTTTGGGTAGTAAGTGAGCAGAACATCTTCTCCAGTATTTTGATCAGAAGGTAATGGTAATGTCATGATATTCCACATCATTCTAAGGTTTGAAAATATTTTATTAGAAGGATGATACAGAAGTATTTTTAGAATATATTTCATGGGTAGTTATTGGTGTGTGACTGCATTGGAGTTCAATGTCATCAACAGTGTTTAGGAATTGATCTGCCTTAGATACATATTTGGAGAGTAATGTGCATATTTATATTTATTTCGGGGATGGAGGCAAAGCATATGTGGCCAAGAGCTCATTTGATTTGGGGGACAAGATAAAAGAAGGGAAAAAATAACTAATTGCTGCTACCAGTAGGAGAACTTGAGGGATAAGATGGGAAGAAAAAAGATATATGGGTACCTTCTACTGAGACAGTTGAGGGAAAGAAGTGTGAAGGTGGAGAAAAGATATTGTGAGCCAGATAGGAAGGCAAGACCAGTAGCAATAGCACATTGAAGGAGCAAAGAAAGGAGCTAGAAAGAGAGAAATGGATGGGGTAGCATCAGGCCCTTTCCTATAAATAAGGATGTGATTGTTACCTGAACTCCCTTATGGTACTATTAAGTGATTGATTGAATTCTCGTCTGTCCAAAATAACAATGTCAAAAAGCCCAGGCGATGATGCTTAATTATGTGCGGGCACATTCCAAGTGTCTTGTGCAGAGCAGTGAAAGCTCCTTGAGAATTTATGGGTCTGTCAATTAGATTTTTGATTGGTTTATTTGATGACTAAAATTGCACTTTGCTCAGATATATTCAAGTACAAAAAAAAGAGGTGTCTTTTTTAAGAAAGGCAAGTAGACTGAAAACTATGAAATTTCCCCTCACTTTGATAGACATATCTCTTCTGAGCAATGCAATGATCTAAGACAATTCCAAAAGACTCATGACGGAAAATGGGATCCACATCCAGAGAAAGAGCTATGGAGTCTTAGTGAAGATTGAAGCATCCTATTTTTTCTTTTTCCATTTTTGTTTTTTTTTTTCCTCATGGTTTTTCACTTTTGCTCTGATTCTTCTTTCACAACATGAGTAATGTGGAAATATGTTTAATATGATTGTACACATATAACCTATATCAGATTGCATACTTTGTTAGAGAGGAGGGAGAGTAAGGAGGTGGAAAAATTTAGAACTCAAAATCTTATAAAAGTGAATGTTGAAAAATAAAATAAATTAAATAATTTTTTTTCAAGAAGATGATGAGATATAGGAATATTAGCCTTGAGCCAGTCCACTGTCATCCAGCAAAAGCATCCATATTGGGAAGCTTAGCTTCCCTCAATCCAACCTTCATCTTCCAGAGTAGTTGCAGACCAGGAACAAATTTATATTAACAGACAAAGAACAAGACCACACATATAAGGGAAGGTATTATCTAATGGATATTTGATGATAATAAATAGAGACAACTAGATGGCTTAGTGCATAAATTGCTGGGTCTGAAGTCAGGAAGATGTGACCAGAAGTTGCCCACTTGGGGTTTACTAACTACATTACTCTTTTCATTCTTTCTTTGTTTCTTTGTTTCTTTCTTTCCTTCTTTCTTTCTTCCTTTCTTTCTGTCTGTCTGTCTGTCTTTCTTGCTTGCTTGCTTGCTTTCTCTTTCTTCCTTAAACCCAGGTCACTCTGAAGTTTAAAAATTGGACCATAAAAGGTCCCTGCCCAAGCTCCACTTAATAGCTGTATTTTGGGTTCTCCTGGCTTAGGGCAACTGTCAATGGTAACTACTTCTCTTTGGTACAACAACCCTAAGGGTTTTCCCCTCCCAGCTTGATGTTTTTCTTATTTTCTTATTAAAGGGGCATCCCTTGATTCACTTCTCTAAAAGGCCTATTCACTGAATGGGCTTTAACCTCACTCAAAGTAAATATCTGAAAAGCCCTTAGACTAAAAGGGCCATCTCCAATCATCCTGATGAATATCTGGTCACTAGATCCAGATGGCTCTGGAGGAGAAAGTGAGGCTAGTGACCTTGCACAGCTCTCCTTCACTCAAATTAAAGTCAATGGCAAGTCATGTCATCATTTCCCCGAGGCCATGGTCCTCTTCAAAAATGAAGGACAAACACAACTTTGCATTAATACACTAGCAAAGGAAATGGCAAACCACTCCAGTATCTTTGCTAACAAACCCACATAATGGGTCACAAAGAGTATTACTGAATGACTAAACTACAACAACAACAATATGTAAGGGATACCTTGGAATATAATCTCTGTCATGAACTATATATATATACATAATTCTTTGCATTGAAACTATCTACTCAGGCCTCTTCCCTTGAACTCCTCCCTCATGGGCCTTGAAAGACAGAAGCAATCTTGTGTTACTCTATAGGGAGTAGGTATGGGCAAATGCTTGGTAATTGATTATTAGGCACTTATTTTCCTTGGATGAGTATGATGCCCCATGGACCTTCTTAGTTCATAGAACTTTGTGTTTATTGAGATGTAAGATTAAATTCACCCCATAGGGAACAAAAATTCCCCTTAGATATAATAGTGTTGACTCCCTTAAAGAATATCTCAGCTAAAAACCAAGGGGATAGTGTGATTTCAGTACCCATGACAGTTCCCAGAGTAGTTGCTCAAGAGAATGGGATATTCCAGACAAAATCACAGATGAACACCACTTCTCTGTGTTGGTGATGCTTCCTTTTAGTTCATGTCTAACAATGAGATAAAAAGCAGGGCTTTTGCACAAGGATCATCAGAAAACACGCAGGAATCAAAGCTTGAGAAATGAAAGGGACCTCAGAGGTCATAGGGTCATAGCTCTAAAGATTAGAGCTGGAAGAGACATTTGAATTCATCTAGTACTGTCTTCTCATGTTACACCTGAGGAAACTGAGGTTCACAGAGGTTAAATATCTTCTTGACTTTCCAATCATATTATTTATTCCTTTCCAGGTAATCTGTAATCCACAGACTCAGCTTCCTTGCTGCTCCTTGCACACAGCATTCCACCTCGTTATTCTCTATATTTTCACTGGCTATACCCCATGCTTGCAATTCCCTCTCTCCTTCTCATACCTCATAGTTTCACCAGGTTCCTTTAAGTCTCACCTACAATCCTACCTTCTACTAGAAGACCTTCCTTGTCACCATTAATATTAATGCTTTTCTTCTGTTGATTATCTCCAATTTATCATATATATATATATATATATATATATATATATATATGCGTGTATGTGTGTGTATATATATATATATACACATATATATGGTGTTTGTTAAAAGTTGTTTGTATATAGTTTCCCCAATTTGAATGTGAGTTTATCTTTTGTCTTCTCTTATGTCCTCAGTACTTATCATACTGACTGACTGGCACATAGTTAGTACTTAATAAATGACTGGCTGACCAAGGTCACATAGATAGTAAGTAAAGGTGGAACAGGAGGTCATGGCTTCTGACTGCAAATTTAGCACACTTAGAAGGTTTAGGTGATGATTCATAACAACAGAAATCATCAATTCAAGGAATCAGCAGCTAGGCCAATCCTGCGATGGGGACAGTATGATTCACTCCATTACCTAATTTGTTAATAAAATGTTGACTGACATTGTGTGAAGCCTCTGCTTCCTCTCAACTTCCCCTTCCTGTGATAACCACAATGAATAGTTGATAATAAGAGTTACACATGGCAAAACTAAATCTGTGAGGAGCCAAAGAGGACAAAGGAGCCCACCTGACCAGAACACGGCTTGTGGAAGTTACTGCCACTACTGTTTGACAATGGTTCTCTCAGGCCAGACTCGAGCCCAGGTAGCCATTCTTCCTAGAAGCTGACCTTTTGCTGTCAATAGTGATTATTGCCTGCATCCAGCACATTCTAGAGGTAATTTCTTCAGACAGTGTCCTACTCAGTGAACAATTCTTAGTTTCCCTTCCTTCCAGAGAAAATCAGGAAAGGGACATAAACAGCTATTTGGGATTCACTAGGCAAAGAAATGCCAGGAGACTGCTGGGGTGAAGATTCTCATTCTTCTGTCCCTATTGTCACAACAAAATTGGTAAGTTCTCGGCAGTAAATAAAATTGCTCACAATTGAATCAGGAAACCTAAAATCATCAAGTGTCAGTCAGTGTCATAAGAAGGTAAGAAAAGAATGGGGTGCTACAAATGGGAGACCCAAGTAGCAAGTGGAAAAAGAATGTTTAAATGTATGAATATACCAAGACAACCTCCTCCTTTATGCCTAGCACAAAATAGGGGCTTAATAAATGCTAATTACTGTATGAATTGGATAACTAGACATTATGAAGACCAGTTTACAATATATTATTGCTACCTTGGTAATGATCTATTTTTTTTTTTTTGGTGTTTACAGTCATAGCTGCTTTACAAGTGAATAACCTCTCTTTTTTAAGTACTTGTTTGTTTATTTAACATTTTCAGTTTTCAGCATTGATTTCCACAAGATTTTGAATTACAAATTTTCTCCCCATTTCTACCCTCCCCCCCATTCCAAGAAGGCATATATTCTGTTTGCCCCATTCGCCAGTCAGTCCTCCTTTCTGTCACCCCAGTCCCCCCATCCCCTTTTCCCTTACTTTCTTGTAGGGCAAGATAGATTTCTATGTCCCATTGCCTGTATATCTTATTTCCCAGTTGCATGTAAAACAACTATATTTTTAAACATCTGTTTTTAAAATTTTGAGTTCCAAATTCTCTCCCATCTTCCCTTCCCACCCACCCTCCCTAAGAAGGCAAGCAATTTGACATAGGCCACACGTGTACCATTATGCAAAACCCTTCCACAATATTCATGTTGTGAAACACTAACTATATTTTGCTCCCTCCTATCCTGTCCCCCTTTATTCAATTCTCTCCCTTGACCCAGTCCCTTTTTGAAAGTGTTTGCTTTTGATTACCTCCTCCCCCATCTGCTCTCCCTTCTATCATCCCCCCTTTTTTATCTCCTTCCCCCTTCTTTCCTGTGGGGTAAGATACCCAATTGAGTGTGTATGTTATTCCCTCAAGTCAATTCAGATGAGAGCAACATTCACTCATTTCCCATCACCTCTCCCCTCTTCTCTTCCTACAGAATAACTTTTTCTTGCCAGATAATTTTGCGAGATAATTTACCCCATTCTATCTCTCCCTTTCTCCCTCTCTCAATATATTCCTCCCACATCTCTTAATTTGATTTTATTTTTTTAGATATCACCCCTTCATATTCAACTCACCCTGTGCCCTCTGTATACATATATATATATATATATATATATATATATATGTATATATATGTATGTATATGTATATTCCCTTCAGCTACCCTAATACTGAGGTCTCATGAATTATACACATCATTTTTCCATGTAGGAATGTAAGCAAAAGATTTCAACTTTAGTAAGTCTCTTATGATTTCTCTTTCTTGATTACCTTTTCATGCCGTTCTTGATTTTTGTGTTTGAAAGATAAATTTTTTATTCAGATCTGGTCTTTTCACTGAGAAAGCTTGAAAGTCCTCTGGTTTTTTGAAAATCCATATTTTGCCTGGGAGCATGATACTCGCTTTGCTGGGTAGGTGATTCTTGGTTTTGATACTAGCTCCATTGACCTCTGGAATATCATATTCCGAGCCCTTCAATCCCTTAATGTACAAGCTGTTGATCTTGTATTATCCTGATTGTGTTTCCACAATACTCAAATTGTTTCTTTCTGGCTGCTTGCAGTATTTTCTCCTTGATCTGGGAGCTCTGGAATTTGGTGACAATATTCCTAGGAGTTTTCCTTTTGGGATCTTTTTCAGGATGTGATAGGTGAATTCTTTCAATTTCTATTTTACCCTCTGGCTCTAGAATATCAGGGCAGTTCTCCTTGATAATTTCTTGAAAGATGATATCTAGTCTCTTTTTTTTGATCATGGCTTTCAGGTAGTCCAATAATTTTTAAATTATCTCTCCTGGATCTATTCTCAGGGTCAGTGGTTTTTCCAATGAGATATTTCACGTTGTCTTCCACTTTTTCATTCCTTTAGTTCTGTTTTATAATATCTAGATTTCTCATAAAGTCACTAGCTTTCATTTGCTCCAGTCTAATTGTTAGGTAGTATTTTCTCCAGTTGTCTTCTGGACCTCCTTTTCCATTTGGGTAATTCTGCCTTTCAAGGCATTATTCTCCTCATTGGCTTTTTGGAGCTCTTTTGCCATTTGACTTAGTCTATTTTTAAGGTGTTTTTTCTTCAGTATTTTTTGGGTCTCCTTTATCAAGTCATTGACTTGTTTTTCATGGTTTTCTCGCGTCACTATCATTCTCTTCCCAATTTTTCCTCTACACCTCTTACTTGCTTTCCAAAACCTTTTTAAGCTCTTCCATGGCCTGAGACCAGTTCATGTTTTTCTTGGAGGCTTTTGATGTAGGCTCTTTGACTTTGTTGACTTCTTCTGGCTGTATGTTTTGGTCTTCTTTGTCACCAAAGAAAGATTCCAAAGTCTGAGTCTGAATCTGAGACCATTTTCGCTGCTTGTTCATATCCCCAGCCAACTACTTAACCCTTGAGCTTTTCATCAGTGCTTGACTGCTTGTAGAGTAGAGTACTTTGTCCCAAGCCTGAGGGGTTGTGCTGCTGTTATAAGAGCTATTTCTACACAGCAAGCTCTGCCACACCAGCACTCCTCCTCCCCCAAGAACTGCCAACCTGGACCACGAATCAGATCCAAGCAGGTTCTGCACTCCTGCTCTGATCCGCAGCTTAATTCCTCCCACCAGGTGGGCTTGGGGCCAGAAGCAACTGCAGCTGTATCTCTGGAAGCAGCCCCAGAGATGCACCACCTCCACTGCCCCAGGAGCAGTGGCCAACCCCAAACTCCTTTCACTCTGTCCCAGCAGTTTTTTTCCCACTAGCCTGCGCTGTTATCTTTGACATTTCTGGATTAGAAGTCTGGTAATAGCCACAGCTCACTGATTCAGGGCACTACAGCCTGTTCTGCCTGCCTCCAGGTCTGGTTGGTCCAGGCATAGCCCACGCTGGGCTCTTTTCTGCTCTGCATCCAGCTCCTTGGAATAGACCTTACCCAGCTACCCTCCAGGCTATCCTGGCCTGGAGCCCTGCTTCCCTCTGCTACTTTGTGGGTTCTGCACTTCTAGAATTTGTTCAAAACCAATTCTGTAGATATTTGGAGGTACTGGGGGAGAGCTTTAGGCAAGTCCCTGCTTTCCAGCTCTCCTCTTGGCTCTGACCCCCTAATGATCTATTTTTAATAATACAGATTTGGTCCCTCAAAAGGAAGTAATATAAAAATGAAAGAATGAATCCTGGGAGCTTCAGATTTGTTTTCACTTACTCACCTTCCATGATGATCGGTTCTCTCTCTAGGAACCACTCCAGAAAATCTGTCTTTGTTCTTTCACTTTTCACTCATTTTTAAACTTCCTGGGTCTATAATCATCAAACGGAAATAGTGAGCTTGTGAGCTTCCTTTCCATAGAGCCCATTCTTCTTCCTTTGTCACTGATTCTTCCAGGTATATTTCCCTAGCTCTCCTTTCCTTATGCTCTATTCTGCCATCACTGTGCATGCCAATAAACAAAAGTGATTTTTTTAGCCAACATCTGTGTAGATGTAATATCCTCCTACAAAAATGTGAGTTCTGTGAGAGATGATATCAATGTTTTTTTAAAAATCTAATTTTCTATCTTGCACAGTTTTTAAATATATAATAAATGATCAATAACAGTTTGCTTATTTTTAATTAGAAGGAAAAAAGAAAATATACACATTTACTATGCAGTATACCTTGTCTATTATGCAAAGATCAGGCAACGTGAGATAATAAAGGCTTAAAACCATAAGGTTAGCCATGAGGTGATAGAATTTGTTTAACCTACAAAAAGTTATGAAGATTACCAAATATAGCACAGAAGCACAGTTGTCATATGCATAGTAGGAAGGAGGATTCACACCAATGGAAACCAGGTATGTCTTTAAAATACTGTCTTTGGCAAGAGAGATAGTATGATACAATGAACAGGAAGCAATGCTCAGAGTCAGGAAGATCTAGATTCAAGTCCTGCCTCTGACATATAAAGGTAGCATGACAATGGGCAAGTCCTTTAATATCCCAGTGCCCCCCCACAGCCCCCTGCAACACTCAAACACTATCAATTGCTGAGAAGTACTAATCTTCATTAAAGGAAAAGGATAGAGGAAATTCCTCACTGGGAATTCCATATTGGTATGAAAAGGAACTAAGAGAATAATAATGTGTTATTGTAATCAAAATAAGATCACTAAAATGACATAAAAACCAAAGTAAGGGAATTGGAAAGGTTTCATACTCATACATTCATTTTAATGCATAATCAATAACAACTATTGGTGAAACCCTTTAACTGAATGATCTATTTGTCTCTGTCACAAAAGTATGATGAACAATCACACACTGCTTAAAGAATTCATTTTGATGGGATTTCCTGTTGGCCCTGATATCAGAATGTTTCTCCTTGGGCTCTTCTCTCTGCTATATGCCTTCACTCTAGTGGGGAATGGAGTAATCTTAAGACTCATCTGTCTGGAGACCCAACTCCATACCCCCATGTACTTCTTCCTCTCACATTTGGCCCTTGTGGACATTTCCTATGCCTGTAACACTGTGCCCCAGATGCTAGCAAACCTAATGGACCCTGTCAAGCCTATCTCATATGCAGGGTGCATAACTCAGACTTTTCTCTTTTTAGCCTTTGCCCTCACAGAATGTCTTCTCTTGGTAGTGATGTCTTATGATCGCTATGTGGCAATCTGTCACCCTCTCAGATATTCTGTCATCATGAACTGGAGGGTATGTATCATTTTATCAATGTCCTCCTGGGCAGTTGGATTCCTTCTGGCCTCAGCTGATCTAATTTTATTACTGCCTTTGCCTTTCTGTGGTCCCCAGAAAATCAACCACTTTTTCTGCGAAATCTTAGCTATTGTCAAACTTGCCTGTGCTGACACCTATGTACTTGAGATCTTGGTCTTGGTTGGGGCTACTTCCGTGTTGGTTGGACCCCTTTCCTCAATTGTGATCTCCTATATGCGAATCATCTGGGCAGTCCTGCGTATCCAGTCAAGAGAGGGAAGACAGAAAGCCTTTTCCACCTGCTCCTCCCATCTCTGTGTAGTAGGACTCTTCTATGGCACTGCCATCATTATGTACATTGGCCCCAAGCATGGGAACTCCAAGGGGCAGAAGAAATATCTCCTCTTGTTCCATAGCCTATTTAACCCCATGCTAAACCCCCTTATTTATAGTCTGAGGAACAATGAAGTAAAGGATGCCCTGAAGAGAGTGCTAGGGAAAGGAAAACCATCCTAGAAAAGATCGAATAGGTTATAAGCTTGTAGTAGGATTCAGCAAATAGAACCCATATGCTCTTAAAAGCTGTAATAGTCATCTGAAACCATATTTCATTTTTCTTGATTGAAAGAAATAGTAAAATTTATTTCCTCCTCTTTAACATGAGAAATATGGACCAGATGGCCTCTAAATTCCCTTCCAGCTCCAACTCTACGATCCTATAAATCTTCCAATGCATGAAAGTATTGTTTATGTTTGTCTAGTTTGCGAAAAATTTAAGGTACCAAAGGGCCAAAGGAAAAATGAAATACTTCTACTTAGATATATATACTCCATATACAAGCATATTCTACTTGGGGCAAAAGTTTTTGAATTTGGCTATATTAAATGATGAATTTATAATCTTTTAAACACAGACCTGGGAAAGGATTCCTGGGTATATTCAACTTCCTTTTGTTTTTCTTATTGGTCAGTAATTTCAGTTGTTTCTGACTCTTCATGACCCCATTTGGCATGCTCCTGTCAAAGATACAGGGCAGTTTGCCACTTCCTTATCCAGCTCATTTGACAAATGAGGAAACTGAGGCAAACAGGATTATATAACTTGCTGAAGTTCACAGAGCTACTATGTTTCTGAGGCTAGATTTGAACTTAAGTCTTCCTGACTCCTGGCCTGGAACCTTATCTGCTGCACCACCTAACTACCTCTCTTTGACTCCCTACCCTGACAGCAAATCCCAACATCACAACTACTGTGCCACAAGGACACTGAGGAAATCTCACTTAATAAAACAGGAGACAGACAGACAGAGAGAGACAGAGAGACTGACAGACACAAAGAGATAGAGACAGAGAGAGAGAGAAACAGTATTGAATAAATACTACCATAAATATTACAAGAAATTTTCAGCTAAATATGAACAGGATGCTATCAATACTGACTTTTACAAATTGTAATTATTTTTAAAAGAATAATTCTAAAGATTCTTTCTCACTCTTTCCCTTTCTCTCTCTTTTCCTCTCTCTTTCTCTCCCTCTCCCCCACCCCTCTCTCTCTCCCTCTCTCTCTCACACACGCACGCACGCGCGTGCACACACACACACACACACACACACACACACACAAAACCACATTCCTATGAAGAGGATAGATTTTGAATTGAAGTATTGAAATTAGTATCTATTCCAGGACTCCATTGTGCTTACATTACTCAAAATCATGTGGTCCATTAGCTTTAAACCTGTGAGGTTAAAAAGGAGGGAAAAAATTAAAGACAGATTGAGATGTGGTGGGAAAAACAAAATACATTATCACCTCTGACCAATTTCTTTGTAGAGAGAGATACGTATGCTTAGTTTGACCTCATCAGGAGCAAGAGTGGACAAGAAGACAAGTGCAATGCAATCTAACTATAGTTGCAAGAGGAAAAGAATGTATCAGAAATGGTCTTTGTAGGGAGATACACAGGCAGGGATTTCATTTGGGACTGGGTCTAATGTTGCATGACTGTGCGAAGAGAGATGAAGGACACTGAAAAATAGGAAAGGAGCTGGAGGAGGCCGACAAGCATGGTGAGGAGACTGGTGCTGATTCTATTTGAGAGTGGGTTGAAGGAACTGCAGAAAAGAAGACTTAAGGGGGATTTTTAAACTATTTTCAAGTATCTGAAGAGCTGTCATGTGGAAGAACTTTTCTATAATCTCCCTGCGTCAGCTTCCTCCCTTCTCCAATTGATCCTCCACATATTAGAGGTTATGGAGGTTCCTCTAATTGCAGTTCAAAACTTTTCACAATCTGTTTCTAGCTGACCTTTCCAACCTTATAGTTTGTCTTTCCCCTTTATCTATTCTATGTGGCAGACAAACTGACTTGATGTTCTTCACAACTTCACATGACATCCTGTTTCCCATCTCCACACCTTTGCACAGGCCATCCTCCTTGTTTAGAATGTATTCCCTCCTCAACTCTGCCTCAGAATCCCTGCTTAGGTCAAAGTTCAATTCAGTCACCTCTTGCATATTTTTTTGACTTCTCCCACTAGTTGCCAGTCATCCGCCAAATCACCCTCTTATTTTGTATTTCCTTGTGATGTATACCTGTTGTTTTACTATGATCTTCACCATCAAAATACATGTTCCTTGACACCAGGTACTGTCATGTGCTTATCATTCTATACCCAGAACCCAGAAAAAGGTCTGATATGAAATACAAACTTTAAACATAGTTATTAATATATTGAAGGAATATTCAAGTTGTTCTGCTTAGCCCCAGAGGAAATAAGATGGAAGTTGCAAAGAGGTAAATTTATACTTGATTTTAGGAAAATCATCTTAACCATTGTTATCATGGTTAAGTCATTTCAGTCATGTCTGACTCTTAGTGTACCCATTTGGGGTTTTCTTGGCAAAGATACTGGAGTGATTTCCCATTTCCTTCTCTAGCCCATTTTCTAGATGTGGAACTGAGGCAAACAAGATTAAGTCATTTGCCGAATGTCTCACAGATAGCAAGTGTCTCAGACTGGAATTGAACTCAGGTTGTCCTAGCTCCAGGCTCTGTTCTCTATCCACTGTACTATCTAGCTTCCCCTTATTAATGATTAGAAATGTACTAATATGATATGGACTAGATCTGTGAATGATAGGTCGGTTCATTGGGGATCTTCAAGTAAAGGTGAGAGCATAATTTGTTGAGTATTTTAGAGAAGATATTTCCATTCATATCTAGATTAAAATAAATTGTCTCCAAGGTGCCTCCCAACCTTAAGGTTCTATGATTAGTATTTTTATAATTCAGAATTTTCTGTCCATTAGTTCTCATCTTAATCTCTCCATCCTCAAATCTGAAATTCCTTCCTTGATAGCACTGATAATTTACTATCCACACTGCATGGCAACCAAGACGTAGGTGATCATCCCTCATCTCATTAATCTCTGGATATATCATGAAAACTGTTGTCTATAGAGTTAAATAACCTTTGGCCAACAAACTATTTTCCCCTGAAACTAAGTCCAAAGGGCTATAAAAACTATGTATACCCTTTGACCAGCAATACCACTACTGAGTCTGTATCTCAAAAAGAGAAACGAAAGGTAAAAGAACATATTTATACAAAAATATTTATTGCGACTCTTTTTATGGTGGCAAAGAATTGGAAAGTGATGGGATGGCCATCAACTGGGGAATGGCTGCACAGATTGTGGTATGATTGTGATGGAATACTATTGTACTCTAAGACATAATCAGCAGGATAGTTTCAGAAAAATCTGGGAACACTCATATGAACACATGCAAATTGAAGTGAGAAGAACCTGGAGAACATTATACACAGTAACAAGAATATTGCGAAGGACTTTGCTATTTTAATCAAGATCATAATCCAAGGGATTTCCAAAGTGTCCATGATGAAACATGAAATCTGCTCCAGAGAGAGAAAAAATTTGAACTCTGCATGCCTATTGGAGTATATTTTTTAAAACTTTCTTTATCTGTGTTTTCTTTTGCAGCATGACTATTATAGAAGTATTTTGCATTATGTCACATGTATAATTGATATCAAATTGCATGCCTTCTCAAGGAGGGGAAGTGGTGGAAGAGAATTTGGAACTCAAAATGAGTAAAAAATGAAAGTTAAGAATTTTATATTTAATTGGGAAATATTGAATGAAATAAAAGGAAAATATATTTTTTAAAAAATACTGTTTTTCTGTTTCCTTAGTATTGACTTCACTCACAACCCTGCTGTTAGCATTGTTCAATTTCTATAATAGTTTGATCTCTAAAAAATAAAAAAATTAGGTGATTTTGATGTTTTTCTTTATATGTCCATTGAAGAAGATAAGTCATAGTCATTTATTTCTCCTGTGGTCATGAAATATAGGAGAAAGAGAGCCCATGGGACATAGAAAATCAGGATTTTCTACCCAAAAATCTATCTAGAAAAGATAATGATTGAAAATCCACAGGCTGCACAGAGTACAATTTTTGAAGATGTTTATTAGCTACTCTGGATAGTAGAAATACAACAGAAATTTGGTTGGGGAGGTGGGGGGAGAAATTTGCTCATAAACAGCAATTCTGTTTCTCTGGCAGTCCAAATAAAATTAAATAAGAGGAAGACATATTTCAAATAATAATTTACTCTCCCCCACTTATATATCAAAGCAATTTTTAACATTTTTTAAATTAAGATCTAAATTTTCTCTCTTCATCCTTCACCTCTTTCTTCCTTGCAATAATAACCAATTTGATATAGGTTATACATGTTCAATCATGCAAAACATTTTACTATGTTAGTAATGTTGTGAAAGAAGAAACAGACCCAAAAAAATAACATGAAAAATACAGAGAATTCAAAAATATTATACTTTTATCTGTGTTCCCATTCCATCAGTTCTTTCCCCGGATGTTGATAGCCTTTTTCATCATGAGTTTTTGGAAATGTCTTGGATCAATGGATTGCTGCTAATAGCAAAGTCATCCACAGTTGATCACTTACAGTATTTTTGGTATTGTGTACAATGTTTTCCTGATTCTGCTTACTTCATTTTGCATCGGTTTATATAAGTCTTCACAGGTTTTTCTGAAGTAACTCTGCTCATCCTTTCTTATAGCACAGTAATATTCCCTTAGAATAATATACCACAATTTTTCAGTGATTCCCTAGTTGATAGGCACCCCCTCAATTTCCAATTCTTTTCTACTACAAAAAGAGCTGCTATTATATATTTTGTACAAATGGCCTCTTTCCCATTTTTTATCACTTTGAGATACAGACCTATTAGTGGTATTCCTGCATCAAAGGATATGCACTGTTTCTTTACTCTTTTGGCATAGTTTCAAATTGCTCTCCAGCATTGTTGGATAAGTTCACAACTCTACCAGTAGTGCATCAGTGTCCCAATTTTCCCACACCCCCTCCAACATTAATTATTTTCCTTTTCTTTAATTTGAACCAATCTGATAGTTCTGAAGTAGTACCTCAGAGGTTTAATTGTATTTCTCTAATCAACACTGAATTAGAATATTTTATATGACTATAGATAGCTTTGATTTCTTCATCTGAAAACTCCCTGTTCATATGCTTTGGCCATTTATCAATTGGGAAATGACTTGTATTCTTGAAAATTTGAAGAAATCAAAACAATTTAAAATGACATGAAAAAATGCTTTAACTCATTATTGATTAGAGAAATGCAAACTAAAACACCCTTGATATATCATTTTACTCCTATCAGATTGCCTAAAATGATTGGAGGTGAAAGTAACAGATCTTGGAGAGGATGTGCGAATATTGTGACACTAATTAACCATTAGATAAACTGTGAATTGATCTAACCATTTTGGGGAGCAATCTGGAATTATGTCCAAAGAGTTATTAAGCTACCTATACCCTTTGACCCATCAAATCTGTTTCCAAAGATAAATAAGGAAAAGGAAAAAAAAACCTGTATTCTAAAATCTTTATAGCAACTCTCTTTGTGGTAGCAAAGAACTGGAAATTGCAGGGATGTCCATCAAATGGGGAGTAGCTGAAAAAGCTGTGCCATGTGACTGTGATGGAATAATACTGTGCTATAGGAAATTATGAGTTCAGAGGTTTAGAAATGCTTTCAGAAAAACATAGAGTGAATCGCATCAAATAATGAAGAGTAAAATGAGAAGAAGGAATAGAACATTGCATCTACTAAAAGCAATACTGTTTTAAGAATGACTTTAAGTGAATAAGTTATTTTGACTATTATAAATACCCAAACTAACTATAAAGGACAGATGAAGAAGGATGGTATCTGCATCCAGAGAAAGAACTGACAGATAGAAGGATGTATAGAATAATTTTACATATACAAATCTATTTGTGATCAGTATATTCTTTCAATGCCTATTTTGCCCTCTGGTTCCAGGATATCAGTACAGTTTTCCTTGATAATTTCTTGAAAGATGCTGCCCAGGTCCTCCTTTTGATTATGGCTTTGAGGTAGTCCAATGCTTCTGACATTACCTCTCCTGAATCTGTTTTCTAGCTCAATTGTTTTTCCAATGAGATATTTCACATTGTCTTCTATTTTTTCATTCTTTTAGTTTTGTTTTGTTGTTTCTTGGTGTCTCATAAAGTCTTTAGCTTCCACTTGCTCAATTCTAATTTTTAAGGAGTTATTTTCTTCAACAATTTTTTTTACTCCCCTTTCCATTAGCCAATTCTACTTTTTAAGGTATTCTTTTCTTTGAGGAATTTTTGTGACTCTTTTTCCATTTGGCTGATTCTTCTTTTTAAGGCATTCTTCTCCTCATTGTATTTTTGGACCTCTTTTTACCATTTAGCCTACTCTGTTTTTTAAGATGTTATTTTCTTCAGTATATTTTATGTTCCCTTTGCCAGGATGTTTATTATTTATTATTCATATTAGTTTTTTTTTTTTGCATCACTCATTTCTATTCCCAATTTTTCTCCTACCTTTCTTACTTGATTTTTAAAATCCTTTTTGAGCTCTTCCATTGCCTGAGAAGAATTCATATTTTTCTTTGAGGCTTTGAATGTTGGAGTTTCAATTTTGTTATCTTCTTCTGAGTGTGTGTTGTGACCTTCCTTATTACCATATGCTGTGGTAATCAGGGTGGGGCTTTCTACTGTTCTCTTAAATTCCTTTAATGATTCTGGTCTTTGTTTGAATGGGGCAAGTTTAGTGGCATCTTTTGCCTTAGAATGTTTCTCAGCACTAAGGCAATGGAGAGTCATTAAACTGTATATGATGTGGTTCTGGGGATTGGAGTTTTCCCACACTCTTGGTGTTAGTGATTTCTCACACTCTAAATGGTGAGCCTCAAGTGCCCCAGGGCCCTAAGACAGGCCGATAAGAACACAGGTTGGCATTTGAATTTTGGGGGTACACTCACTGAAAGAATGTGGGTGACAAGACTCTGCAGAAGCTGTTGAACCCACCCCACCAGCTTTTTACCCTAGACAAATAGATGTTGGTACTTCTCTGGTAATTGTGAATTGTGATTTGAATCAGACAAGGTCTGTCTGTTGGTGTTTGTAATTTCTGTTTCTATTTGCCTTGAAGTTCAGGGGCCTGTTCTTTTCCCCCTGAACTAAGTGAATGATATATATATATATGTTTAATAAACTGAGATTGCTAACCCCTTAAAGTTGCTTTTCTTAGAAAAGCAGATCAAATAACCTGTGTTTGTAGCCCTCTGTGTGCTGGTTATTGTTGGTTTTACATAGCCACAGTAGCTGCCAGCTACATTGTTGCTACACCATAGTAACTTTCTATCATCAGATTTTTTTTCCTGATTTTTGCTCATTTTTCCAACCAATTTTCTTGACTTTTAACTCTTTGCTAAAGTGGGGCTCTGTTTCCAAGGCGAAGAGTGCACTGTCCCAAGCTTCAGGGGTTTTGTGCAAGTTTTCATGCATTCTCAGAGGTATTTCTGGGCACCTGTAAGTTTTCAGTTCTTCCAAAAGGGTATTATCTAAGGAGAGGCATTTTTCCTTCTCTTCTGTTCTGTGTTCTGGTCTGTGGGCAGCCACAAGCACTCTTTTCTGTTCTGGAACTATGAAAGAGGCTCCCTGCTCCACTGTGGCCATAAGCTCTCTTCAAGAATTATCTAGATGACCACTTACAAGGGATCATAGGAGACAAAGTGTTACACCGGGTAGTGGATGGAGCCCTGGACTTGGAATTAGAAAAACCTTCCTTCCAATCTCATCTCTGACACTTCCTATCTGTGTGACTTTGGGTAAGTACATTGCTTCTGAGCCTCAGTTTCCTCATATATAAAACAGGAATAATAATGATACTACCTATGTCATAGGCTATCATGAGGATCAAGTGAGAAAATGGATGTAAAACACTTTGCAAATCTTAAGGTATTATGCAAATGTGATCTATAACATTTTACGTCCTGGGGAATCACATTATGGATGAGAAGTAGACTGGATAATTATGATGTTCCATCATACTGTTCAGTTCCTTTGGGTAGTAGATGACCAGGACGTCTTCTCCAGTATTTTGATCAGAAGGTAATAGTAATGTCATGATATGCTGCACCATTCTAAGGTTTGAAAATATTTTATTAGAATAATGAGACGGAAGTATTTTTAGAAGATGTTTCATAGGTAGTTATTGGTGTGTGACTGCATTGGAGCTCAATGTCGTCAACAGTGTTTAGGAATTGATGTGCCTTAGATACATATTTAGAGCATAATATGTATATTTATATTTATTAGAGGGATGGAGGCAAAGAACATGTGGCCAAGAACTCATGTGATTTGGGGGAGAAGACAAAAGAAGGGAAAAGACCTAATTGCTGCTGCCAGCAGGAGATCTTGAGGGGTAAGATAAGAAGAAAGGATATATGGATAGCTTCTACTGAGACAGTTGAGAGAAAGAAGTGTCAAGGTGGAGAATAGTCTTGGTGTGGCAGATAGGAAGGCAAGGGTAGTAGCAATAGCACATTGAAGGAGCAAAGAAAGGAGGTAGAAAGAGAGAAATTGATGGGGTAGAATCAGGCTCTTTCCTTTAAATAAGGATATGATTGTTACCTGAACTCTCTTATTGTACTATCAACTGGTTGATTGAATTATCATTTGTCCAAAATAACAATGTCCAAAACCCAGGCTACAATGCCTAATTATCTGCAGGCATGTTCTAAGTGTTGGAGAAGATGTGGATAAGTTGGAACAATAACATATTGTTGGTGGACTTGTACACTGATCCAACCATTCTGGAGAGCAGTTTGGAACTATGCCCAAAGGGCTATAAAACTTTGCATACTCTTTGACCCAGCAATACCATTTATAGTGCTATATACCAAAGAGAACGTAAAAAAGGGAAAAGGACCCAAGTATTCAAAAAAATTCATAGCAGCTCTTTTTGTGGTGACCAAGAATTGGAAATTGAGGGGATGCCCAACAATTGGAAAATGGCTGAACAAGTTGTGATATATGAATTTAAGGGAATACTATTGTTCCCTAAGAAATGATGAGCAAGCAGACTTCAGAAAAACTTGGAAAGACTTGTATGAACTGAGGCTGAGCGAAGCGAGCAGAACCAGGAGAACTTTGTACACAGTTACAGCAGCATTGTGCAATGACTAACTTTGGTAGACTTATCTCTTCTCAGCAGTGCAATGATCTAAGTCAATTCCAAAGTACTCATGATGGAAAATGCTATCCACATCCAGAGAAAGAACTATGGAATCAGAGTGCAGGTGGAAGCATACTATCTTATCTTTTTTTGTTGTTTTTTTTTTGTTTTTTTTTTCTTTCTCATGGTTTTCTCTTTTCTTCTGATTCTTCTTTCACAACATGACTAATGTAGAAGCATGCTTACTATGATCATAAACATATAACCTATATCAGATTGCATACTACCTTAGGGAGGAGAGAGAGATGAAGGCAGGGCAAAATTTGGAACTCAAAATCTTATAAAAGTGAATGTTGAAAAATAAAAATTAATTAAATAATTTTTTTTTTAAAAAAGAGTATAAAGCATAGGAGTATTGGCCAGAAGCCAGGCCACTGCCATCTGGGAATAGTCTTAGCTTCCCTCAATCCAAGCCTCATCTTTCAAAGTAGTTGCATACCTGGAACAAATTTATACTAAGGGACAATCAACAAGACCACACATTTAAGGGAAGGTACTACCTAATGGATATTAGATGATAATGGATAGAGACCGCTAGATGGCTCAGTGGATAAATTGCTGGATGTGGAGTCAGGAAGATGTGAGTTCAAATCCAGATTCACATACTGTCTAACCATGTGACCCTGGGTAAATCACCTAACCACTCTTTGCGTTAATACACTGGCAAAGGAAATGGCAAACCATTCCAGTACCTTCCCTAAGAAAACCCCATAAAGGGTCATGAAGAATCAGATATTATTGAATAACTAAACTACAACAGCAATATGTAATGGATAGTTTGGAATATGATCTCTGTCATGAACTTCTTATATATAGATACCTCTTTGTATTGTAACTCTCTACTCAGGCCTCTTCCCTTGAACTCCTCCCTTATGGGCCTTGAAAGACAAACGCAATCTTGTGTTACTCTATAGGGAGTGGGTAGATGGGCAAATGCTTGGTAATTGATGATTAGGCTCTTATTTTTCCTGGATAAGTATGATGCCCCATGGACCTTCTTACTTCATTGAACTTTGTGATTATTGAGTTTAAGATTAAATTAAGCCCATAGGGAATAAAAATCCCCCTTTAGATATAATAGTGATGACTCCCTTAAATAATATCTCAGCTAAAAATCAATGGGATAGTGAGATTTCAGTACCCATGACAGGTCCCAGAGTAGTTGCAGGAGAAAATGGGAGCTTCCAGACAAAATCAGAGATGACTCTCAACAATATGTTTTGGTGAGGCCTCCTTTCAGTTCATGTCTAACAATGAGATAAAAAGCAGGGCTTTTGCCCAAGGATCATAAGACAACACGTAGGAATCAAAGATTTAGAAACGAAAGAGAACTCAGAGGTCCTAGGATTGTTGTCCTACAGATTACAGCTGGAAAAGACATATGAATTCATCTAGTACTATCTTTTCATGTTACACCTGAGAAAACTGAGGATCAGAAAGGTTAAGTATCTCCTTGACTTTCCAATCATATTATTTATTCCCTTCTAGGTAATCTGTGATCCACTGACTCAGCTTCCTTACTGCTCCTTGCACACAATATTCCATCTCATTATTCCCTACATTTTCACTGGCTGTACCCCATGCTTGCAACTCTCTCTCTCCTCCTCGTAGCACCTGACTTCCCCAGGTTCCTTTAAGTCTCAGATAAAATCCCACCTTCTGCTAGAAACCCTTCCTGATCACCCTTAATATTAATGCCTTCTTTCTGCTGATTATCTCCAATTTATCTTATGTGTATTGTGTTCATTCAAAGTTGTTTGCATGTTGCTTCCCCAATTTGAATGTGAGTTTATTGTTTGCCTTCTTTATTCCTCAGCATTTATCACAGTGCCTGGCATATAGTAAGTACTTAATAAATGACTGGCTGACCATGGTCACATAGATAGTAAGTAAAGCTGTAACTGGAGGCCATGGCTTCTGACTCCAAATTTAGCACTCTTAGTAGATTTAGGTGATGATTCGTAACAACAGAAATCACAAGTTCAAGGAACCAGTAGGCAGGCCAATCCCTGGATGTGGACAGTATGATTGAGTACATTAGCTACTTTGTTAATAAAATGTTGACTGCCATTGTATGAAGCCTGGGTCCTCTGCTTCCTCTCAAACTACCCTTCCTGTGATAACCTGAAAGGATAGTTGGTGATAAGAGTTACATATGGCAAAACTAAATCCATGAGTAACCAAAGAGGACAAAGGAGTCCACCTGACCAGAGCATGGCACTGTCACTAATGTTTGATAATGCTGCTTTCAGCCCAGGCTTGAGCCCAGGTAGTCAGTGCTCCCAGAGGCGAACCTTTGTGCTGTCAATGGTGATTATTGCCTATGTCCAGTACATTCTAGGGGTAATTTCTTCAAACAGTGGCCTACTTAGTGAACTATTCTTAGATTCCCTTCCACAGACAATCAGGAAATAGACATACAGAGCTATTTGGAATTCACTAGGCAAAGAAATGCCAAGAGACTCTTGGGGTGAAGATTCTCATTCTTCTGTCCCTATTGTCGCAACAAAATCAGTAAGTTCTCAGCAGTAAATAAAAGTGCTCACAATGGAATCAGGAAACCCAAAATCACCAAGTGATAGTCAGTGTCAGGGGAAGGAAAGAAAAGAATGTGGTGCTAGAAATTGAGGAACCAAGTAGCAAATGGAAAAAGAATCTTTGAATTTATGGATATAGCAAGACAAACTTTATTTTTGCCTAAAACAAAATTGGAGCTTAATGAAATCCTCTTACTCTACTGATTGGGTAACTAGACGTTATGGAGACCAGTTTACATTATATTATTGCTACCTTAGTAATGATCTATTTTTAATAATACAGATCTGGTCCCTCAAAGGAAGTAATATAAAAATGAAAGAATGGATCCTGGGAGCTTCAGATTTGTTTTCCCTTAGTCACCTTCCCTGAGGATCAGTTCTCTCTCTAGGAACCATTCCAGAAAATCTGTCTTTGGTCTTTCACTTTTCGCTCATTTTTAAACTTCCTGGGTCTATAAACATCAAATAGAAACAGTGAACTTAGAAGTTTCCTGTCCACGGAGCCCATTCTTCTTCCCCTGTCACTGATTATTCTGGGTATTTTCCACCAGCACTCCTTACATTCTATTCTGCCATCACTGTGCATGCCAGTAAACAAAAGTGACTTTTTTTAGCCTATATCTGTGTAGATGTAACATCCCCCTGCTAAAATGTGAGTTCTGTGAGATATGATATCAATTTTTTTCTTAAAATCTCCTTTGGTATCTTGCACAATTGTTTTATATACAGTATTTGATCAATACCTGATTATTACTTTTAATTAGAAGGAAAAAAGAAAATATACACTTTTACTATGCAGTATACCTTGTCTATTATGCAAAGATCAGGCAATATGAGATAATAAAGGCTTAAAACTGTAAGGTTAGCTACAAGGTGATAGAATTTGTTTTACCTATAAAAAGGTATGAAGATTACCAAATATAGCACAGAAGCACAGTTGTCATATGCATAGTAAGAAGGAGGATTAACAACAATGGAAATCAGGTATGTCTTTAAAAAACTATCTTTGGCAAGAGAGATAGTATGATACAATGAACAGGAAGCAATGCTCAGAGTCAGGAAGATCTGGATTCAAGTCCTGCTTCTGACAAATAAAGGCAGCATGACTGTGGGCAAGTCATTTAATCTTCCAGTGCACTCTCCCCTGCCCCCTGCAATGCTTAAAGGCTATCAATTGCAAAGGAGGTACTAATCTTCATTAAAGGAAGAAGATAGAGGAAATTACTCACTGAGAATTTGATATTTGTATGAAAAAGAACTAAGAGAATGATAATATGTTATTTTAATCAAAATAAGATCTCTAAAAAAAATTAAAGTCAAAGTAAGGACATTGGAAGGGTTTCATACTCACACATTTATTTTAATGCATAATGGATTACAACTCTTGGTGAAACCCTTTGACTAAACGATCTCTTTGTCTCTGTCACAGCAGTATGATGAACAATCACACACTGGTTAAAGAATTCATTCTCATGGGATTTCCTGTTGGCCCTGATATCAGAATGTTTCTCCTTGGGCTCTTCTCTCTGCTATATGCCTTCACTCTAATGGGGAATGGAGTAATCTTAAGACTCATCTGTCTGGAGACCCGACTCCACACCCCCATGTACTTCTTCCTCTCACACTTGGCCCTCGTGGACATTTCTTATGCCTGTAACACTGTGCCCCAGATGCTAGCAAACCTACTTGACCCAGTCAAGCCCATCTCATATGCAGGGTGCATAACTCAGACTTTTCTCTTTTTGACCTTTGCCCTCACAGAATGTCTTCTCTTGGTAGTGATGTCTTATGATCGCTATGTGGCAATCTGTCACCCCCTCAGATATTCTGTCATCATGAGCTGGAGGGTGTGTATCACTTTATCATTGACCTCCTGGGCCCTTGGATTCCTTCTGGCCTTGGCCCATCTAATTTTATTATTACCATTGCCTTTCTGTGGTCCCCAGAAAATCAACCACTTTTTCTGTGAAATATTGGCTATTGTCAAACTTGCCTGTGCTGACACCTATGTACTTGAGACCTTGGTCTTGGTTGGGGCTACTTCCGTGTTGGTTGGACCCCTTTCCTCAATTGTGATCTCCTATATGCGAATCATCTGGGCAGTCCTGCATATCCAGTCAAGAGAGGGAAGACAGAAAGCCTTTTCCACCTGCTCCTCCCATCTCTGTGTAGTAGGACTCTTCTATGGCACTGCCATCATTATGTACATTGGCCCCAAGCATGGGAACTCCAAGGGGCAGAAGAAATATCTCCTCTTGTTCCATAGCCTATTTAACCCCATGCTGAACCCCCTTATTTATAGTCTGAGGAACAATGAAGTAAAGGATGCCCTGAAGAGAGTGCTAGGGAAAGGAAGACCATCCTAAAAGATGTAACAGATTATAAGCCTGCAGTCGGATTCAGCAAATATGACTATGTGCTCTTAAAAATTGTAACAGTCATCTGAAACCGTATTTCATTATGCTTGATTGAAAAAAATAGTAAAATCTATTTCTTCCTCTTTAACATGAAAAATATGGACTAGGTGGCCTCTGAGATTGCTTCCAGCTCTAACTCTATGATCCTATAAATCTTGAAATGCATGAAAGTATTGTTTATGTTTGACTAGTTTGTGAAATTTTTAAGGTACCAAAGGGCCAAAGGAAAAATGAAATGCTTATACTTAGATGTATGTAATCAATGTTCAAGCATATTCTACTTGGGCAGAAGTTTTTGAATTTAGGTATGCTAACTAATGAAGTTATAATCTTTTAACTAATGACCTTGGAAAAGATTCCAGGGGGTACTCGACTCCCTTTTGTTGTTCATTGTTGTTCAGTCATTTCAGTTGTGTCTGACTCTTCATGACCCCATTTGGCATGTTCCTGTCAAAGATACGGGAGCAGTTTGCCACTTCCTTATCCAGTTCACTTTACAGATGAGTAAACTGAGACAAACAGGGTTATATGACTTGCTCAAGATCACAGCTACTTAATCTCTGAGGCTAGATTCGAACTCAAGTCGTCCTGACTCCAAACCTGGAACTTTATCTACTGCACCACCTAACTACCTCTACTTGACTCCCTACTCTGACAGCAAATCCCAGGATCAAACAACTGTGCCATAAGGACATTGGTGAAATCTCACTTAATAAACAAGAGACAGACAGACAGACAGAGACAGAGAGATAGAAACAGTATTGAATAAATATTACTATAGATTTTATGTGAAATATTCAGGTCAATATACACATGAAACTATGAATGACTGCTACAAATTGCAATTATTTTTAAAAGAATAACTCTCAAGATTTTTTTCTCATTCTCTCTCTCTCTCTCTCTCTCTCTCTCTGTCTCTCTCTGTCTCTCACATACACACACACACACACACACACACACACACACAGAGAGAGAGAGAGAGACAACCACATTCATATGAAAAGGATAGAATTTGAATTGAAACATTGAAGTTAATACCTCTTCCAGGATTCCATTGGGTTTATATTAAGCAAGATCATGTGGTCCCTTAGCTTACAACCTGTGAGGATAAAAAGAAGGTAAAAAAAAATAAAGAGAGATGGAGATGTGGTGGGAGAAACAAAATACATTATCACCTCTGATCAATTTCTTTGTAGAGAGAGATACATATGCTTAGTTTGACCTCATTAGGAGCAAGAACGAACAAGAAAACAAGTGCACTGCAATCTAACTACAGTTGCAAGAGGAAAAGAACAGGATCAGAAATGGTCTTTGTAGGGAGATATGCAGGCAGGGGAGTCATTTGCAGCTGGGTCTAATGTTGCATGACTGTGCTAAGAGAGATGAAAGACTGGAAAATTGGAGAGGAAATAGAGGAGATCCACCAGCATGGTGAAGGGACTGGAGTTGATTCTATTTGAAAGCTGGTTGAAGGAACTGGAGAAAAGAAGACTTAGGGGGATGTTTTAGCTATTTCCAAGTATCTGAAGAGCTGCCATGTGGAAGAACTCTTATCTCCCTGCCTCACGTTTCTGCCCTCTCCAATTCATCCTCCACATAGTGGAAGCTAAAATGATGTCCTCAAAGCAGAAGTCTGACAAGTCTGACAATATCACCTCCTTGCTCAAAAATCTCCAGTAGATCCTTATTAACTATTGAATAAAATACCAACTCCTTTATCTGGAATTCAAAACCCTTCACAATCTGGTTCCATCTGACCTTTCCAGCCTTATTGTTTGTCATTCCCCTTTATCTACAAACCAACTTGAAGTTCTTCACAACTTTACATGACATCCTATTTCCCATCTCCATACCTTTGCACAGGCCATACTCCATGCTTAGAATGTATTCCCTTTTCAACTTTACCTCAGGATCCATGCTTAGTTCAAAATTCAATTCAAAGTCACCCCCTGCATATATATCTTTTCTGACTTCTTCCCACCAGCTGCCAGTCATCACCTAAATCACCTTGTTATTTTGTATGTACATATATGTATACTTGTTGTTCTACTATGACCCTCCTCATTAAAACAGATGTTCCATGACACCACATACTGTTATGTTCTTATCATTCTATACCCAGAACTCAGCACAAGCTCTGACATGTAGCACAAGCTTTAAACACACTTATTAATATATTGAAGGAAGATTCGCGTTGCTCTGCTTGGCACCAGAGGAAGTAATAGGAGCAATGATGGAAGTTGTAAGAGGTAGATTTACGCTTGATTTTAGGAAAATCATCTTAATCATTGTTATTCTTGTTGAGTTATTTCAGTTGTGTCTGACTCTTAGTGACCCCATTTGGAGTTTTCTTAGCAAAGATACTAGAGTGATTTCCTACTTCCTTCTCTAGCTCATTTCATAGATGAGGAAATGAGGCAAACAAGATTAAATCATTGGCCCCAGGTCATATAGTTAGTGTCTAAGTCTAGATTTCAATTCAGGTTTTCCTAGCTCCAAGCTCTGTCCTCTAACCACTGTGTCACATAGCTCCCCGTTTTTAATCAATCAAGATGTACAAATATGGTATGGACTAGATCTGGGGGTGGTGGGTTGTTCTCTTCTAGGGATCTTCAAGCAAAGGCAAGATGTTGATTTGGAAGATATGGGGAAGATGATGTGGATCTCCTGCAGAAGAGATTTCCATTCATAACTAGATTAGAATACATAGCCTCCAAGGTGCCACCTAACCCCGAGATATTATGAATAATATTTTAAAATTCAGAATTCTCTGTCCATTAATTCTCATCTTAATCTCTCCATCCTTCAATCTGTAATTACATCCTTGACAGCACTGATAATTTTCTATCCACACTGCATGGTGACCAAAACATAGGTTCTCATCCTTCAACTCAGTAGCCTCTGGATATCTCAAAAAACCATTGCCTATATTTGAATAACCCTTGGCAGGCAAAACTATTTTCTCCTGGAACCTTACCCAAAAGGCTATAAAACTGTTTTTACCCTTGGACCCAGCAATAACACTACTTTGTCTCTATCCCAAAGAGATCAAAGAGAAAGGAAAAGGACTTTATATTATATGTTAGATTTTTTTCTTTCTGTTTCTTTTATTCTATCCATGGTAGGAAA
This sequence comes from Trichosurus vulpecula, assembly GCF_011100635.1. NCBI lineage: Eukaryota > Metazoa > Chordata > Mammalia > Diprotodontia > Phalangeridae > Trichosurus > Trichosurus vulpecula. Next base: position 102,267,371 of record NC_050577.1, on the reverse strand, counting down.
AAAAAGAGATAGAGAAATGTATGATATTTTCTGTGAGTTCTAGAAAAATATCTAAATACAATAATTCTGTTTACATGTAGTCTAGAGAAAAGATAAGATGTTGGGTATTTTTATTGAAATGTTCAAATGTTTGGTCTTTATTCAAATATTCAAATGTTTGCACATGAATTCTTTCATTTGGTCAAGAAATAGCTTATGATTGCTTTAAAACAGAGGTTCTTAACTTTTTGTGTGACTTGGAAGGATGTTTCTAGAACATAGATTGACACATTATTGGCATCTGCAAGAACAAATTGCTTTTAGATAATAAATGAGGTTGGCAACTTTTTCATCCTTTTGGTGACACCCTTCCCTTCTCTTGTGTGGCCTTTCTGCCTCTACAATTCTAGAAACACCCTTGTGAACTGTTTATCATTTGTGTCCTTAGTAATATCGTTGTGCATATTATTACTCTTATACAACATGTATACTGGCTGGCAGCTACTTCATCCCATCTTTGTTTAGATTTGAGTGACAAGGTGGGTGGCTAGTAGTAATAGATTAGGCATACCCCTGATCAGGCAGGTGAGATTTTCTAATGCCTTTGGCTTGAGTCCTCAACAGCGTACTTCTTGCCAAGATTATCAGTTGAGAATCAATTCAATCACCCAACCTTAAATAGTTTTTAGAAACGGGAAATTTCCTGAGATGGTACAGTAAGAAGAATGAATACAAAAATATTCCCATACAAGCCTGTAATTCATTCTCCCACAACGGTATACAAAATGAAGAAAAAAGTGCATTTGAGCTTAGAGAGCATTTGTGACAGAGATAACATAGTTTCTGGGTGCTTGTCTCCTGGTAAGCCATGAGTTTCCATCCATTGAAATGCTGGGATTTCAATGCAGACTGTCCATTGACATTGGAAGCAACTAGGACCATAATGGCAAGATATGCAATCCAATATCTTCCAGACTCTTTGAAGCTCACAAAGTCCTACTTTGACTAAAAGAAACTTGTCTTCTTCCCCATTAAGTGGTTCTTCCTAAGGGATTTGCTATAACTTGCCCCCTCTTAGCTTACCACTGATAAAAATTCCTCAACTTTTGCTAGGTTGACGGAATTTCCCTAGTTTTACATATTTTCTGATTAAGGAGCCAGGCATAACTATGTAACAGGTATGACTGTGAAAAGCATTATACAAATAAAATCATCTTAAATATACCTGAGGGGACTTAACTATTAAAAGGACCTGCAGTAAAACTAATTGTAATTATCATGTACCCCACAGGGTTAATGCGAAGCACAATTAATGAGATAATATTGGTAAAGCAAAATTTAGCACTGTGCCTGGCACATATTGGGTGCTTTAAAAAATGCTTATTCCCTTACCCCCTTCCCTTTTAAATAAAAGGTCATGACAAACTTCCTCAGCCAATTAGATCAGACTTCTGCTAGTGTCATTTCACTTCATCCAAAAGCTTTCAAAAAGTTTTCATGCTTAATTAAAAGCCTATAGTTGATGATTGAACAGCCTATCACTTATTTTAGGTGGGGTGAGGTAATGATTGATTTACTTAGTCACTCAACGCTTGTATTTGCATACTGAAGTCTTCATAATTAAAAAGAAAAAAAATCAATACTAAATGCATGTTCATTTTTCTCCTGGGCCCTAGGTTTACATTTCTGGTAACTGAGACCAGGTAAATTGTGGTACCTGACAATAGGATCACAGGCCTAATGGTACCATAAGCCCAAAGCCTCAAAGAGACTTTAAGGATTATATACACATGAATCCATTGAGGTTCACAGTGGGGAAGTGGCCTAAATTCATTCACGTAGTGAGTAATAGAGATTTGGCTTGAACCCAGATCCTCTGACTCTGGATCCAGCACTCTTACTATTCCAATATCCCGTCTGCACAGTTTGGTGGCAGTCAGATTCTGGAGGGCTTCAAATTCCAGGATGAGGGCTTTATAGTATGTCCTAATGTAAACAGGGAGCCCCCAAAGATTTTTCAGCAGAGGAGTTAAGCCATCAAGCCAATGTCTTGGACTTGGGAGCTGTTAGGAGAATCAGTTGGAGAGAGAAGAAACTGGGACAACAATACCAAGAACAAAAAACAATTAGAATTATGTTGCCATCACTTATCTTTCTTAAATTTTAATTTTGTCTCGTCAACTAGATGTAAAGTACCTTGAGGACAAGAATCATATCTTTCTTCTCTAACTCTTTCAGCACCTAGGAGAGCACTGAATGAATATAGCTGCTCAGTGAATGTCTGTTGATTGAATAATGACTCAATGTTAAATTGTTCCCCAAAGATTATGATCCTAATCTATGTTTGTTGCATTGAATGTGCTAATGAAATGTTCTTTTATCTCCATTGCCTAGTGCAGTTTCTCCCATACAGACAGCATTTAATAAATGTGTGTTGAATGAATAAATGAATGAATACATTTAAAAAAAAAAAAAAGAATTATGTTGCCATATTCCAGGTCGTAGGAGGAGATGAGGGCCTTCAGCAGGGTTCTGACTATGTAAGTAGAGATAAGATTTAACAAATGGTGGAGTGAGAAGAAAATAGATGACTTTCCAACTCTGAAATTTTGACAAGCTGTTAAACCTAGAAAGTACTAGAAATTGAGACAGTGATTTGAAATTAACTTAATCTAGCTGAGCTGAGGCAGAATGGTGAAATTAAATGATTAGAATCAAAATTTTGATCTTCTGACTTTCTGTATGACATTAAGTAAAGGTACTAAGGTACTAAGTAAGGTACTTTCCCTCTCTGGTTCTCCATTTCCTCATCTAAGAAATCAACAGATTTGACCAGATTATTTCTAATGTCCTCTCCAACTCTAAAGTCTGTGATCTTTTGAAAGTGAAAATATTTCATAGTCATTTCTTCTCCGGTCACAAAGTCTAGGGGAAAAATGTATGTCTACCTCATGGGAAAATCTATTCCCATAAAACTAAACTATAATAGGTACCAAGGGGACCTATTTAGCAGAGATTTTCCTTATCACACCCTCTAATTTATGTTCCATTAGGAGGCATCAGGATTTGAAACAATATCAAGATGTTCGAACCGGTAACAAGTCCAAGTATTTGTGTACTATTATTTGTGATGAAATCCCAGGAAAAATAATCTGTATTTCTTGAGTTTCCTATGTGGGTATGGAGATATTTCCTGTATTTACTCCTGAACTCTACCCCTGAATTCTCAAGAGAGAGTAATTCAGAGAGAGAGAGAGACAAACAGTCCCTAGGTTTCCCAACAGGGAAGAGATGTTTGGAGGTGATGTCCCATAGACCCATTTCCTGCACTGAATTCTCAAGAGTGTCTGGGAAGGTGACTGATTTGAACTGATCACAGGAAAAAAAACACCTTCATTTCCAAGCAACACCCAGATGCTGCCTCAGTCCCTGTTAGGAAGGATAGTGAGAGCTCCTGTGTGTAGAATTTGGAAAGTTCTCAAGTTAACTTCCAGGTAAAGGCCAATGCTAGTGCCATGCTAAGTTGAAGTGCTGTGGGAGGTAACTTAGAACTGGGGATGAGTGGTGAGATCAGGAATCACCAGCATTAGAAAGGAAAAGCAGATGTTCCCTTTGAGCTGAGAATATTCCTATAAATCTAGGTTCATAGCAGCAAAGTCACATACCACTGCTAGGAATAACTTCCAGCAGTCATATCCTGTAGACAGATAGTTCTCTGAATACACTCAGATCCCACTTTGGGGGGAGTGGTGGGTCTTGGTAACAGATGGACTAGGCAAGTTATGTCTCTGCTGAGCTATGCAAGTTACACCTGGAAACAGCTTAATGTGTAATTACCAACCAAATTTAAAGAGGACATGGAAGTGATATGCCTAGAGGAACTCAGATCCTTCTCCTGCTTCTGAAACATACATAACCTGGAAATAATCTTTGGAGTGAGTGGCCAGACTAGAGAGCTTCCCTTCTGACTGTCCTTTTGGCCCTCTGGTCAGAGAGGATTAGTACCATACCCTGTAAGAGTTCAAAAAGCAGTGAAAACTCATGTCCACTGTGGGGAAGACTCTTATTTTGGTTTCTTGCTGTATAAGGAAAGCCATTAAGTTTTCTTCATAGTTCTTTTCTGATGGATGCTATAACACTTGCTATGTCATAAGTATTCTACAAAAAAAAAAAACAGCCTGAACTCCAAACAAAAGCAAACCTGTCAGGTCACGAGAATAAGTCAGATAGGTATACAATGTGGCTTGGGGGTCACTATGGGCCTATGAAGAAATTTGATAAAATGCCCCCAGCTTAAGAAGCATTTCCTAATAATACCAGATTTATTGGCTTGTGTATTCAATTTGCCTTGGTTCAGAACCGAATTCACCTATTCATTCATTCTTTCTCCATATACTGACTACTATGTTCAGAGAAAGAAATTGTGTAGGGTAGTAAGAACAGGACTGTATTTGGAGTCTGGAAAATATGCCTCTAACACATATTGTGTGTTCCTGAAATGATTATTTTACCTCTCAGTCTTCCAGAAAACTCTCTCATTAAGTAATAGAAAGCCGCATATCTACATCAATGGAGAGAACTTCAACACCCAAGATTACTTCAACAATGAAGTCACAGGTTTAGACTTTCTAAAAACAAGCAAGCAAACAGATAAAACACTGAACTAAACATTGTGACTTAGTAAAGATAGACAAAGTCGTTGTCCACAGTTGACTTATAATCTCATTGGGGAGATCAAACAGGTATATAAAGAGCTATAATTCAGCATACAGTGCCATAAGACAGATATAATTTACTACAAGGGATCCAAACATGAAGAGAATGAGCTGGGGGAAAAGCATCAGGGAGAAGGGGCAGCAATCAAAGCCCAGGTGAAGCGTGAGCAAATTTGAAGAAGTATGTATCATAAGGTTGAGTGAGTACTTCAATTTGGACTATGAATATACTATATACACCTCTCTTCTTACTCTTACTGTCTTTTGTACAGTGGAATTATTATCCAAGCATCAGTAACCTAAATATCCCTCTCCCCTATATCTAGGGCTGCTGCTACTAATAAGGTTCCTCACTATTTTCATATTCATGTTTTACTTACTGTAGAAAAACAAAATGGAATTCAAGACACAAAATATTACTTGTTAATTGCATGTTAGAAATATCATGAAAAGATGCAGGGATTCAAAAGTAAGTTTTCAATGTTCTGTGTAATTATATCATTGGAACTAGAGTGGTTCCTACTTGCAAATGGGCTATGGCAGTTTGGATCCTTCTCTCTATCATTATTCTTCACATTTAGACACTACGCTCTTATGGGTTACTGTTAGCTATATCTAGGTCTGACTAAAAAGATAATTGGCATTAATCTTCTACCAGCTCTACACATCAAAATCTTTCCTTAGTTCATGGTATCATAGACTTAGGGCTATAAAGGATCTTAGAATGCCATCTAAACAAATCCCTCATTTTACAGATGAGGGAACTGAGATCTGAAGAGTTTAAGTGGGTTGCTAAACCCACATAGCTACTGGTAGCATTCAGGGGTCTCCCGATTCCAAATTCAATGTTCTTTCCATTTTGCCACCTGGTTTCTCCGCTGATGCAGTTCTCAAAGGTAGTAACTGTTTACAGAAACCATCCTACCTGACATGTTGTCCTTTCTATTTTCTGCCTGCCCCAATTCTTTCCTCAGAAAGAAGTCCTGGTCCTGCCCAGACCCCTAGACAGATCCACCTCAACACTGGTGTTTTCCAACTTTAAAAGTTCTGTCATATTTTCTAAAATGTCATAGTAAATACATGGTGCTCCTTTTGCCATGTTCCTTTGAATTGCTGTAGGTCATAGAGCAAAATAGAAGCATAGATCTTGAGGGCTACAAGGGATCTCAGCCATCATTTGCCTCAACTCCATTTTTTAGGATGTCCAAAAAAATGAAGCAGCTTTCCAAAAGCCAATTTTGGTATGAAAGATGACTGTAGTAAAAAGGGGGCTATACTAGGAGTCAGAGGATCTAGGTTCAAATCCTGGCTCTCCTACTTGCTACCTGAGTGATCTTGTACAAAGGACTTTAGTTCTCTGGCCCTCTCTTCCCTCATTTGTAAAATAAAGGGGTTGCACCAGATAACGTTTAAAGGCCATTCCAGGTGTGAGTTTCCAGCACTTAGCACAGTGCCTAGCACATAGTCAGTCCTTAATAAATGTTGATTAAAATTTATGATGCTATGAATTCCTGTCATCTGCTGTTTGTAGGCAGGTGGCACAGTGGAGCTGTATTGTGGTTACTGTTCTCAAAACTGGCAAGAGTTTCCAACATACTTAAAGATTATCCTTTTTATTTTTCTATTCATTCTTATATAGTCAAAACTGAGCAAAGTATTCATTTGATCAATGTCTTTTTCTTAATTTATTCAAGTCTTCCTTTTTGTAAATAATATTTTCCAGGTTATTTACAGTTTTAGTTGTCCTCTTCTTACACACAAAATGAAATTATTTTAATTTTGAACTTTTATTTTGGTGAATCTAATGAAAACTAGGTCAAGTGGGAGAAGGAAGAAAATGACTTGATTGTTGATTGTAATATATGGGGAGCAGCTCAACAGCTGCTTACTATGTCAAACGCCATTACAAGGTTTAATTTTGATTTTGTACTGAAGGAGAGTTAGAGATTAAATAGAGAGGAGAAATCTTATTGGTATCATTTTTTCAGTTCTTCAACACAGCTCACACTGGGAGTAAATATATTGCACAGGAAAAAGCCTGAGATATGGAATCAAAAGAACTGAATTAAAATCCCAGCTCTGCAGACCAGCCATATCCCTCTGCACCTTAGTTTCTAAGCATAGTGAAGTTTTCCACCTTCTCTGGAGGGTCCCTTCCAGTTCCAAGTCCCATCCATGATCCTATGAAAAAGCATAGGCAAAAGCCTCTGTAATTATATTCCCTTATCTCTCTCTCCTTCTCCCCTGCTTCCATCCATAAGATATCTCAAGAAAAGGCTCTAGCCCTTAGGGGGACTAGAAACTCAGCTCAGGTGTCTTCTGCCTTGGTGAAGACTAAGCAACCTCAGGGGATCTGGTAAAAGTCTATCTGCCCAATTCCACTCCATGTCTGTTTCATTTGGTGGTGGAAGGCAAACTCTATTCTCCCTCCCTTAGCCAAGAGATAAAGTATGTTGTAATGGGGAGGAGCTATGACCTAGGAATAAAGAGACGATTCCAAGCTTTGCTACTAACTAGCTATGTGTTGGTAGATAAATCACTTCACCTGTCTAGATATCACTTTCCTCACTAGTAAAATGAAGGGGGTGGATACAATGACCTGTGTGGTGCCTCCCATGTCTAATGAATGGTCTTTGACATGTATCCCTGAGATAAAAATAGAGTCTATACAAGACATCCCTGTGTTCTAGGCAAGGTTTAAAAGTTAAACACCTTCTGTGTCACTGTCTACCTGAGGCTTTTGATCTTCACTCTTAACATGTGAGGTTTTGTTTGGAACAAAAGAAAGACCTCTGTGTCAATGGAAAGTGTTTCTGGTCTTAAAATGCATGAATTTAAAAAAATGTTTAAGTGCCCTTCTTGTACCTCACCCACTAACTTCCCTGAATATTGCATTCTAGAATGATGCCTTCTTTGCTTGCCTCTATTTGTAGGCAGTTAGGTGGTACAGTTCATAGAGTGCTGGGCCTGGAGTCAGGCATGCCTGATTTTAAATCAAGCCTCAGGCGCTTACTAGCTAAGTGACCCTCACTCTGCCTCTATTTCCTTATCTATGGAATGGAGATAATGATAGAGCAATGATAGAGCCTACCTCCTAGGGTTGTTGTGAGGATCAAGTGAAATAATATTTGTAAAGTACTCAACTGAGTACCTGGCACGTAGAAGATGCTTTATAAATGCTTGCTTCTTTCATTTCTACTCATAAATTATTTGCCATCATCAGTAAAATCAACTATCAATTATTTATTAGTACATTATCTGTAGCACTCATTATTTATAGAATCCAAGTCTCATTCCAACAAAAATAAGACATTGAACAGCAGGAACAAGGTTGTCTAAGTGCATAAATGGTAGACTGGATGTCTTAGAAACAATTTGTATCTTACATTGCACTCCAAAGGCAAAGAAAGTAATTTTAGACAATCTCTTACTTTGTACTATCTTCTCTGACAGTAGATATCTATCTTAAGAAACGACATTAGAAGGTAATGTAATATGTATACATAAATGGAGAGATGGAATGCTATATACTCTTAAAAGGGTCACATCAGAAGTCAGTGTCAAAGGTGAGTTTAATCTGTAGTCACTTTTTAAAATATAGATTTTTATTACTATCTTTTTTACATAGATTGCATTTCCCTTATAGCCTTCCCATGCCCTTCCCAGAGTCATCACTTACAACAAATACTTTTTAAAAAGAAAGAAAAAATACAGCATATCTAATTGATACATTGAAAAAATCTGACTTTATATTTTTAACATTCCATACTTGTGGACCTATACTTCTTCAAAGGAACAGAGGAAGGTTTCTTCTCATAACTCTTTTTTGGAGCAATACTTGGCTATTATAATTTCAAATTATTGTTTAGATTTTTTTATGATTGTTATTTCCATCTACCTTGTTTTGGTCAATGTTAATATTGTTTTCTTGGCCATTCATACTTTATTTACATCAGTTCATATAAGTCTTCTCTATTCATCACTTCCATTGTTTTATACAACACAATAATATTGCATTATAGTCATGTATCACAATTTGTTTAACCATTCCTCAATTTAGGGCAATTAGGCGCTACAATGGGTAAAGTACTGGGCCTGGAGTCAAGAAAACTCATCTTCCTGAGTTCAAATCTGGCCTCAGGCACTTAGCAGCTGTGTGATCCAGGGTAAAACATTTAACCCTGTTTGCCTCAGTTTACTTATCTGTAAAATGAGCTGGAAAAGGAAATGGCAAACCACTCCAGGATCTTGGCCAAGAAAACCCCAAATGGAATCACAAAGATTCAGACATGACTAAAACATGAACAACAGCAAAATCGATTTACATCTCCTTCATTTCCGATATTTGCTACCACGCACAACAAATGCATCTATAAATATTCTCTTATGGATGCAGAGCTTTTTTTTGTCAATGACCTCCTTGGAGTGTATACTTAGTAACAATATCTCTTGTTTAATAGGTGTGGACTTTTGAGTCACTTTACTTGTATAATTCCAAACTGCTTTCTAGAATGATACTAATTCATAGCTCCTCTAACAATGTATTAATGTACTTATATTTCCACAATCCCTTTGATGTTGCTTCTTTTCTCCAGTTTTCTGTTTATGAGGTGAAATGGCTGGGTTTTCATTTGAATTTGTTTTATTATTAGTGATTTGGAGGATTCTTTCATATGTTTGTTAATAGTATATAATTCTACTTTTCAAAACCATTTGTTTCTGTGATTTGTTTGATGATTTTGTCATATTGATGAATGACTTTTGGTCTGGTATAAATATTGGTTGTCTACAGGCCTAAACAGAGATTTTACATGCAAAGACTTTTCATTCCCTCAGTTAACTGTTCCTTTGTTATCCTAGATTTGTTCATTTGGTTTGGGCAATAGCTTTTCAATTTCTGTCTCTTTTAAACGATAGAGGTAACCTTTGCAGGCAGAGGGGAAGAGAACAATTAGAATTCATCTCTTACACATAGTTATGAAAATATATGTTTTGTTTCTTTTGTAATTTTATAGTATAATCTTTATTGTTAAGGCCACATATTCATTTTGAATTTATTGTAGAATGTGGTGTAATATGTTGTTCTAAACTGAAATTCTAACAGGCTGATTTCCAGTTTTCTCAGCAGTTCTTACCAAAATAGGGAGTTGTTTCTTAGATATACTATGTTTTTGTTTGTTTTCTAACTCTTCTTTGCCTAGTCTGTTCCATTGATCTACTATTTTTTTTAATCAGTAGCGAATTATTTCAATAATTACTGTATAATACTATAATTTGAGGTATGGAAGAGATTCCCGCCCCACCCCCACATTCCTATCTTTTAAAAAGAATTCTCTTCATATCCTTGATCTTTTGTTTCTATGAATGATTTTGCTGTTATTTTGTCTAGCTCTTTAAAGCATCCCTTTGGTAGCATGATTGAAATAATAGTTAATATGCAAATTAATTTGGTAGTGTTGCCATTTTTATTACATTGGACCAGCCAGTCCATAAGCTAGACTGTTCCTCCACTTATTTAAGTTGCTTTATTTCCTTAAGGAAATTTTTTGTCATTGAACAAATAAATGTATTGAGTGTATTTTCATAGATTGACTACAAAACATCTTGTGAATTTTTAAGTTATTTTTCAGTGGACTTTTTGCCCCCCTCCAATCCCCAAATTTTGGTATTAATTGACAGGAATCCCATTAATTTGGGGTTTTTTGTTGTTTGTTTTGTACTCTGAAACTTTTGCTGAAGCTATTAGGTATCTCAGCTAATTCCTCAGGACTATTTAAGTAAAACATCATGTCATCAACAGAGGGATTCCTCCCCTCTTGTCTGTAATTTCTCTCTTTTGTCTTATTGGTACTGGTAGCTTTTCTTTGATTTATACCAAATTTTAATGAAGAGAGGCATCCTTGCTTTACTTCTATATTTATTGGAAAAGCTCCTAGTATGTCCACATTACATATAATGCTTATTTTTTTGCACATAGACATTTTTATCATCTTTTTTAAGAAGAAACCTCCATGTCCATACTTTTCTACACTTTGTGGGATTTTTTTTTTTGCCTAAATGAGAGGTGTACTTTGCCAAAAGCTTTTCCTGCATCTTTGAAGATAATCAAGTTTTTCAAATTCTTTTGTTTGAATATGATTAATTATGTTGATTGTTTTCCTCATATTAAACCCTTTGTATCTCTGGTATAAATAGAACTTGGACAGAATGATTGATTTCTTTTTTTAAGTTGCTATAGTCTTTTTTGCTGGGATTTTATTTGCCAGGGTTTTATTTATTTAAAATTTTTAAAAATTATTATATTAACCTATAACTATTTTTCTTTGCTTTACCAAACTTCCTGAGTTAGGGCATTAGGACTACACTTGCCTTATGAAAGGAGTTCGGTATAATGATTTCTTTCTCAATATTGGAGAACAATTTGTGTAGCATAGGCATTCATTGTTCTTTAAAAGTTTGGTAGAAACTTCATATAAATTGATCTGAACTATGAGTTTTTTCTTCCCTTGTTAGTTCCTTTACAACCATTCCATTTCCTTTTCTGAGTTTGGATTACTTGATGTTTAATTAGTCTGAATATTTTATTTTTCTGAAGGTAATATTTTATTTCTTTTGCATTTCAGCTGTGTTTGTATTTATGCATAGAAGGTTCTTAAAATTATTTATTTTTCTAGTTTTGTTGTGATTTCACCTTGTTCTATTTTTATTTTGTTGATCTCATTTTCTACCCTCTTATTTTTAATCAGGCTGACTAAATACTTATAAATTTTGTTAGTTTTTTCAAAGAATCAACTTTCTGCTTATAAGTTCTTTAGTCTTCCTCATTTCCAATGTATCTTTTTCTCCTTTAATTCTTGTTTTCCCTTTTTGTTATTTTGGGTTTGTTCATTCATTGACTTTCTAATTTTTTTCAATATATATATATATATTCAGATTATCAAATAAAATAAAATATATATTCAGATTATTAATACTCCCCTTTCCTGTTTTTTTTTAAATAAAAAAACTTTAAGGATTTTTTTTAACCTCTGAGTATTGTGTTAGCTCTATCCCTGAAATTTGGATATGCTCTCTCTTCACTGTCACAGTCTTTCAAATAATTATATTGTTTCTATTATTTGTTCATTGATCTACTCACTATTTAGGACATCATTATTAAGTCTCCATTTAAGTTTGTGCCTTTTGTGCTTCCTGAATTGATTATTATTTCTTTTATGCTGTGACCCAAAACAATGTGCTTTGTCTTTCTCTCCTTTTACATTTATTTGAAAGATTTCTGCGTGCTAACACATGGACTATTTTTATAAATATGCCATATGGTGATGAGAAATATGCATATTTTGGTGGTGTCTTTCAGAAAGTGAAATAAATCTTTTAGCTCTAAATTCTCCAACATTTTGTTAATTCTATATTTTCCAATTTTTTTATCTTTCTGTTAGATTTGTAAAACTCTGCGATTGTTCCTACTAGGTTGAGTCTTTGCCCTCAGTAGTTTCTGCCAGGAAAGGACTGGTCTCAGATTGATTCCAGTGCCCTTACTTAAGACCTAATGTACTCACTCACACTGGCCCCATACCCAAGTTCCTTCCTTGGCTCTCTTTCTTTCCTTTTGATCCTCCCCTCCTCCAAATGGAAGTGTCTTCCTTTCCTACCTTGTATATATTTGCATGTTATATAATATTAATGTTATATTTGTATTAATTTGCATGTATGTATGTGTATTTGTGTACATATACATGCATTTATGTACATATATGTATATTTGTTCTTCCTATACTTATATTTGTGTATGTTGTTTTTCATTATCAAAGGTAAACTCCTTGGGAATAGCTCCTTGAGACTGTCACCTTTTCATACTCATATTCCCGGAACCTAACAAAGTGCCTAGGACATAGCAAGCTCTTAAATGAGTATTTATTGACTGATCCACTGCCCCAGATTACATAGGTTCTAATTATGACACACAAGGTCAAACTGATTGAAAAGTCTTAAACAATTTGAAGGAACCAAGTCTTGGTTTTGCATTTGTGGCATCATTGAACTGCACATCTTTCTGCTTCTGCTAATTAAAGTTTAATGGAATAGATCTTAGAGCAGAAGAGCAGAAGAAAGGCATACTAACTATTGAACGAAGACCTTCACTTTGATTAGAAAGTTAGGAGGTCCTGCTAAGGCTGTTATACTGACCTGTCAAAATAAAAAAGCTTCAGGGGTTTATATTTTAGGTGATGATACAAAAGTTGAGTACAAACTGAAAGGTTTTGACGTTGAAGCAAATGGGTGAGCAAAGGCAGTGATATTTTTCTCTCTGAAGCCCTGAAGGGTAAAGAAAGGACTGAATTACTACAGTGAATGATTAATGAGATGTTTCTATTTCAATAATCTTTAAGGAGAGTGTCTGCAAGAACTATAGAGTATGGAAATGGGGCCTTTGTCCTACAGTGACAAATTCAGATGGGACGGAGAAGTACTTATATCAGGGGTTTTCTTGGCAGAGATACTTTAGCCATTTCCTTCCCCAGGTTATTTTACAGATGAGGAAATTGAGGCAAGCAAGGTTAGGTGATTTGCCCAGGGTCACCTATCAGGTGTCTGAGGCCACATTTGAACTCAGGTCTTCCTGATCCTAGGGCTGGTATTCTATCCACTGTGCCACCTAGCTGTCCCTATGCTCCTTCAGAAACACTAAAATATCTTAATCACATAACAGCAACAATTAGTTAAAATAGTTTTTTAAGCTATTAAACTATTAGCTTAACTATTAGTTGGGAAAAAAACTCTCAGATGTATTATACCCCTTCCCTGGCAGTCACAATGCAGTTAAGCAACCCTAGCCACCAAAAAAGGGTAGGTAGGTGGGACAGTGGATAGATGACCAAGCCTGGAATCAAGAAGACTGCTCTTTGTGAGTTCAAATCTCTCTCAGACATTTATTTGCTGTGTGACCCTGGGCAAGTCACCTAGCCCTGTTTGCCTCAATTTCTTGGTCTGTAAAATGACCTGGAGAAGGAAATGGCTAACCATTCCAGTAGCTTTGCCAAGAAAACCCTGAATGAGGTCACAAAGAGTCAGGGACAACTGAAAAATGACTGGAAAAACAACTTAACCCACCAAAAATAGCTTTACTGCATTCTGGAGCCCAGTGTCCTGGATCACTACAACCACCTACCAAATGAATTTAGCTTAAAGAATAGTTGAGAGGGCTTTTTCTGCTGTGTGAGGCTGATCTGGTCATATTTTTTGAAACTTGCTGCATGTGGGGAAAATGGTAATAGTAACTCTAATATTTAAAAAGATATGTTTTGCTGGCTCTCTGGATATCCAGTAAACATCTTAAACTCATTATGTCCAAAACATAACTCATCTTTTCCCCTAAATGCTCCTCTCTCCTACCTTCCCTATTACTGTAAATGGCAACACCATCCTCCCAGTCCAGGCTCCCAGACTTGGAGTCAGATTTCTCACTATCTTTCACCTCCCATACCCAAGCTGTTGCCAAGGTCTATCAACTTCACCTTTACAATATTCCCTCCTTCTCTTCTCTGACACTGCCACCTCTCTGGTACAAACCCTCATCACCTGACCTTGATTATTTCAATAACTTCCTCAAGTCTCTCCCCATTCCAATCCATTCTCCATTCAATCACTAAAGTTCCTGAAGTTCAGGTCTGACCATATCATTGCCTTACTTTATAAACTCCAATGACTTCCTTTTGCCTCTAGGAGCAAGTATAAAATGCTCTGCTTGATATTCAAAGCCTTTCATAACCTATCTTCCTACCTTTACAATCTTCTTATCTTTACTCCCTGGCACTATTCTTCCATCCACCTACTGGCCTCCTGGCAGTTCCATAAACAAGACATTCCATCTCTGGGTTCTGACTATTTCCTCTGGCTGTCCCCTATGCCTGGAATGCTCTCCCTCGTGCACTCCAAATACTGATCTCCCTGGCTTCCTCTAAGTCCCAACTAAAATCCCACTTTCTACAGGAAGCCTTCATCAACCTATCTTAATTACAGTATCATCCCTCTGTTAATTATTTGCTATTATTCCTATATGTAGCTTATTTGTACATATTTATTTGCATGTTGTTGCTCCTTGAGGCCAGGACTGTCTTTTGCTTCTTTTTTTGTATTCCCAGCACTTAGTACAGTGCCTGGCACATAGTAGGCATTTAATAAATGTTTACTGAATTTCACCTATTTACATTTGAGTAAACCTGGGTCAGGGGAGGTAAAGAGGCTTGTCCGAGTTCAAAGAAACAATAAGGGTTAGATCCAGGAGCTGAATCCAATCCTCTGACTCCAGAGCCAGAACTCATTCCCCTGTACCAAGCAACTTTGCCATCAGCAAGTATTCTCCTGAGCCTATCTGAGGTGTATTTTACACTATATTTTCTTCCTCTTTTGACTTGGGTCCTAGAAATTAACCTAACATCCCAAAAATTGAGTGTTTTAAGATCTAGAGAACATAAGGAATAGTGCCTAAACACTGCAATTTAATTCATTAAATAACCAAGATTCAGAAGTATTTCTCAGCTGTCATGTTTGACTATCTCTGCCACAGGAGGATGTGGAAAAATCAAACGCTGATCACAGAATTTATCCTTCTGGGATTTCCAATCAGGCCAGAGATACAGATATTCCTCTTTGTGCTGTTTGCCTTCTTCTATGCTGTTACTCTTCTGGGGAATGGCATCATCCTGGGTCTTGTCTGTCTAGACTCCCATCTCCATATTCCCATGTATTTCTTTCTCTCACATCTGGCCATTGTCGACATCTCCTATGCCTCAAACAACGTACCCAAAATGCTTGTGAACCTACTGAACAAGGGCAGAGCCATCTCCTTTGCCCCCTGCATAATGCAGATATTTTTGTATTTGGCTTTTGCTCATGTGGAGTGTCTTATCTTGGTGGTGATGTCCTATGATCGTTATGTGGCGATCTGCCATCCTCTCAGATATACTGTCATCATGAGCTGGAGATTGTGTACTGCATTGACCATCATTTCCTGGGCATTCAGCTTCCTCCTTGCCCTTGTCCATGTGGTTCTCATTCTGAGGCTGCCCTTCTGTGGACCCCGGGAAATCAACCACTTTTTCTGTGAGATTCTCTCTGTGCTTAAGCTTGCCTGTGCTGATACTAGACTTAACCAGCTTGTTATTTTTACAGCCTGTGTGTTCATCTTAGTTGGACCTCTCTCCTTAGTCCTGATCTCCTACATGCGGATCCTCTATGCCATCCTGGGGATCCAGTCTAGGGAAGGACAAAAGAAAGCATTCTCCACCTGCTCCTCCCATCTCTGTGTTGTTGGGCTTTTTTTTGGCAGTGCTATCATAATGTACATGACCCCCAACTCCAGCCATCCTGAGAAGCAGCAGAAAATCCTCTCCTTATTTTATAGCCTCTTTAACCCTATGTTGAATCCCCTGATCTATAGCTTAAGGAATGCAGAGGTGAAAGGTGCTCTGAGGAGAGTGCTGGGGAGGGAAAACCATTCCCAAAATATGTGACTTGCTCATCACTAGTTCCAATTCATTGGCATTCTTGGTACTGTTTCATCTGTCTGAGTATAAATCAAAGTTGTATGCTTTCTCTGTATCTCTGACCAGATAATTCTAGAGACTCTGGATCCTTCACTGTTTATCTCCCAGAAAATTTATTTTTATTGTATTCTTCTTATTTAGCTACAGTAATTTTGATATTGCTTTTTATTTAGGGCTTATGTTTTAGTCCTTTTTTGTGTATGTATACCTAAGGAGAGATTCAAGATGTAAAGTTGATATTGGGCATATGTCTCATGCTCAGTAATAACTATTTGCTTCTAGAGGTCACAGAAACAGAAGGAAAAAAGACCCGAACTAGACAGAGAGTCTATGAGCTGTAGATTCATTGATCATGATCTCATCCAAACATCTTGATCCCAGATTTGACTTTCCTTTTTTATTTTTAAATTTTTCCTTTCTATTACTAAAATACTTTAGTGGAAGCCTGTACCTGGTATATTAACAAACCCTGGTGAGACTTCATACGTTGTTGGTCCCATGACTTATTAATCACACAATCACCCATCTTGCTAAGTTACCTAAGCAGAAAGTGTCTCTCATGCCTTCTGATACCTCCTCCTTCAGTCTCCTTTGGATGAAATATTCTCCTACCCCCCTACCAATTGCTTACAAAGCACTATCCTCCCTTCTAATGGTGGCTCTGAGAATTCAAAGAGGCCTTAGAAGTCACTTCATCCAACCTCCTAACCTATGCAAGAATACTTCCATTGTATGAACCTCGGATGAATTGTTGAATCATATAATTATGTTATTGCTGGAAGAGACTTGAAGGTTGGTTAAAAACCTATTGTTTCATATATCATAGCTATTTGTTTTACAACTTCCTTAATGCAATAATGTGTGATATTGTATATTAGTTATCTGTGTTTATGTTTTAGTAAATGTAAAGGCCCTAAAGCCGATGACAATACCACTTTTATATTTTTATCCACATCAGCTTGTACAATGTCTGTCACATGGAAGGCATATAATAAATAAATATTAATTAATTTGCCTATTATATTATAAACCCCCTAAGTGTGTCTTAATTGCTTTTTTTTTAATTTCCACCAGCTAAGGACTCTATGGTGCATATAGCATCTAGCGTAAGATCCTGGCCATAGAATAATGATGACAATAATGCCAAGTCATATTTATATAATACTTTAAAATGCTTTTCCTATACTATGTAACAACAATTCTACTTGCCACTACTTTCACTATATAAGGCCAATAACACCAGGACACAGGAGGGCTGCTAGCACAGATTCTTTGATCTGCTTTTCTCAGGAAAGAAACTTTAAGGGGTTAACAAACTTACTTTAATTAAACATACCTATGTCATTCACTTAGTTCAGGGGAAAAAGTTAGCACCCTGAACTTCAGGTCAAATACAAGCTGAAATTATAAACAGAGCAAAATAACACAACTCAACAGACAGGCTTCTATCTGTCTGACCATAGATATTACGTACATAGTTACCAGGGACAGAAGCACCAACATCTGGGTTTTCAAAGCGGGGGATGGGGGGCTCCAACAGCTACCCAGATTCTCATCTGGCCAAGTCACCAACACTCTTCCAATGAGTGCGCCCCCAAAGGCAAAATGCCAACCTCAGAGCATATATACCCTATTTAGAGCCCTAGGGCTTAGTGCCTACTTAGCAAAAGAGTGTGGGAAAGATACTTAATCACTAGCACTACATCATATATATTGTTTCCAAAACAACAGACAACAAAAAGTCCCACCTTGCTTGTCATTACATACTAATTTACTTATAATTAAGTAGTATACATTTTACAGAGGCTAAAACAGGCTCACAGAAGCTGGAAGACTTGCCCAAAGTCATTCAGCTAGTAACTATCCAAGCTGGATTTTAAAGCCATGTCTCCTTTTCAGTATCCCAAAGAAGCTATCAGCCAACCTCTGCTTGAATACTTTCAGTGGCAAGGAGTTCACTACTTTTATGAGTAATCCACTTCATTGTCGAATAGGTTTTAAGGGAATTCTTCCTTATGTTGAACCCAAATCTGATTACCTATAACTTTCACCCATTTATCCAATTTCTCCTTTCTGAAACTATGTAGCATAAATCTAATTCCATTTGCTTGAAATTCCATAAATGGGGAATGCCCTAGGCCAATGTGCATAGCTCAACCTGTATAACAACAGTCATCGTGATCCAAATCCCTCAGGATTGATGGGAGCCTTTAGGCCAATAAAGTATATTTTATAAAATTTAAATATGGAGTTTGATGTATATAAGAAGAATAAAAACTTCCTAGAGCTATCAGTGATAAATGAGGGTTGCTTTAGCTACTAATCTATAACTGGTTATCTTGAGCAGTCCTAATTGTAGAATTGAAAGTCTGAAATTAGGAAAGGAGTTATAAAGGAGAAAGACAATTTCAAAAAAAGGGGGCAAAATTGAGAGTGAAAGAAATTAGAAGAGTCTGAAACAAACTTCTTAAAGACAATGACTTGTAATTAAAAAAATCTTTGTCCTAACATCGAGGACAGTGCTTTTCATGTAATAGATATTTTATAAACATTTGTTGAATGGATAGCAATAGCTCAGACTAGTGGTCTGGAAAACTGAACATACTGTATTCCCAGAATAAAATATGAATTAATTCAAGGAGATAGTAGAAGAGTTGATGTTCATGTGTTTACAAAAATAATCAACCTGGTGCCAAAGTGCCTGGAGAGGGTTCTTTTTTCTCCTCAGTAGAAAAGAAGGAAAAAATTGGCTTGGGAGTAGAAGGTTAAAAAGTAAAGAGGAGATATTGAAAACAGGCAGTGATGATCAGAGAAGCAAATGAGCCAACTAAATTGTCAGAAACAAGACAGGTAGGAAAAGAAATAATGTAAGATAATCCTGTTAGACATCTCCAAATGGATAAATGCACTTTTAAAGACATTAAGAAAAAATGAATACTGTTAGGAACAACCTAAGAAAGGTTGAATTTTTAAAAAGAGCTTGAAGAAAATTATCTTTTAAATCTCAAGGGGAACTCAGTCTAGAAGCAAAACATGGCCTGGAGTCAGGAAGACCTGAGTTCAAATCTGACCTCAGACACTTACCAACTATGTGACCCCAGCAAATCACTTAACCCTGTTTGCTTCAGTTTGCTCATCTATAAGATAAGCTGGAGAAGGAAATGGCAAACCATTCCAGTGCCTTTACCAAGAAAACCCCAAAGGAAGAGTCAGATGTGGCTGAAACAACTGGAAAACAACAACAACAAAAAAGACAGTAAGAAAATAATGAAGAAAATGGCCAAAAAATATAATGGAAAACCTATTTTTAAAAAAAGGAGATGTAATTAATAGCATATTTACTAAAGCATAAAATAAAATTTAACACAACTCTAAGCAAACTGGAAATTTAGGTTAAAAATTATCTAATTATCTAAACTGAAAATCATGAAGATTAACGTAACATACCTGTAGGACAGAAAGTGTTATAACTGTCTCAGGATTATTGACATTCCAGGAAAAGACAGAATCTGAGTATAATATTCCAGGAAATCATTCAACAAAATTTCCTGGAATTAAAAAAAAAACTACATTGAAATCCAAAGAGAATTCACATAAACCCAATCAGGAAAAAGTAAAGATTGTACATGCCTATCTATATTACATTAAAATTAAAGTCCATCATTAAAACAAGGACCAAAAAAATAAGCTGCCAGTGGAAGTACAAAAATCACTCACCAGAAATAAAAATTAAGATTTTCAATGATTTTTCAATGATGACAGAATACGACTAAAGTAATTGGAATAGAATATATGAAAAATTAGGAAATATGAACCGGAAACTTAGGATTATCTGAAAAAACCCACCTCAATATGCATTCTAAGGCTGTCTGTATTGGAAGCTCTTGGATTTTGGAAAATTTATGGAGACATCTATAATGGAAGTCCTTGAATAATAATGACAGAATCTTAGAATTAAAAAAATCCCAAGGGGATCTCTGTATCAGCTATATGTTACTAATAATATTTATACAATATTCTCACTAAGTAACTACCCAATTTTTTCAAAAAGATTTATAGCAAGAGGCAGATCCCTACCTCCCTCAAAATCCAAGATACTAAGAACTTAAGATTATGGCAGAGATGATATAATCCAACCCAAAAATTTATCAAGAATGCAAAACAAATCTCACAGTAAAGTGTGTGTGTGTGTGTGTGTGTGTGTGTGTGTGTGTGTGATTTCAAGCTTGTCAAGTCAAGATAAGCCAGTTGTTCACAAAGCATGAAAAACCCTCATGGTATTGTATTGGCTAAATCAATAATGATTCACCTGGGTGTTCCCGAAAAAACCAAGAGAAAAAAAATCAAGCACCACCAAGATGGGCACCCGAAAGCAAAGATCCTAGAGCACATAAATGGAAGTCAATTTAAAGAAATGATTATTATTACTAAGAGAAACTTTCTTTAGTGTGAATTTATTAAGTTCGAGTTTATAACAGAAATCACAAAATAAGAAAACACATATTTCTGATAGACCAAAGAAAAAAGGCAACAATAATTACGTTGTGTGTATATACCTAAACTTTGTAACAAAATGAAAAAACCAGAATATATTTAAATTCAACAATGTGCTATTTGTAGGAAATACATTTATTCCGAGTGAAACAGTGTCAAAAATTTAGTGTGATACTGCTCCCTCACAAAAATCTAGAGTGATCAGACATCTATCAAAGTTGAATGATCAGAAAGGATTCTAAAATGTAACTAACAACAGTACATTTTGCTAAAGGGTTCTATAGAAATGGAAAAGGAAAAGAAAAGCATAGTGATTTAGATATGCTGGAAGTACCTAACGATTCTTCTACAACTTTCAAAAATAAGAACTTTACTGTTGTTCAAGAAGAAATTACTTTTTAAAATCCACAGTATTAATGGGAGACAACAACATTTTAGGATGTGATGAATTCCAGAAGAAAAGAAAGAAATTACATTTCTAAAGAGAATATTTTAAAAATAGTATATCTAGTAGATATAATACAGAGAACTTGATGGAAAAAAATCAAAGAATATATGTATTTTCCAAGGTTAGTGTAAATTACCAAAAAAAATTCATCATGAGATGGTCCACAAAGACTACATAAGCAAATATATTAAAGAAGATACTGTGTATATAATATTTTGGATGATAATAAAATAAAATTCCTAATAAATAATATGAATCAAAATTATAGATGTATATGTAAATTAAAATGACTAAATATTGGCTTGTGAATGAGAAAATTATTTTTAAAAATAGAATAAATGGTACTATATTTAAAAAAAAACTATAGGATTCCTCTATATGAGCAGAAGTAAACTTATAGAGCTGGATGGCAATTTCAAAAAGATAGTCATTGATGAATAGAGGCTGCCCTTCAACAATTTCAAAAAAAGAAGCCACAAGCCAAAAAAAAAGTAATGGAAAAATAAGACCAAAGCAGAAGGCAATGCAAATAAAATTTAAACCCCCCGCAAAAAAAAGTTGAAATGATAAGTTCAGGAGCAAAAAAAAAAATGAAGAATAACTAGTAAATCTAGTTTTTACAAAGGAGTATGAATTCATATCACCAAAATCAGAAATAAGAAAGAAGAGACTATTTCAAGAGCAAAAGGAAAATATACATATATATATATATATTTAAATCAGTTATGTATACAACTCTTAAGAAATATGAGCCTTAAAAAAAGAATGATTAACTAAAAATAGAAAAGACTAGTTTTAACAAAGCTGGAAGTTAATAACCTAAGTAGATGGATCTCAGAAGGAGAAATAAGATAGGCCACTAACTAGCATCCTAATTAAAAAAAAAAGACTGGGCCCCAGTGGAAATCTACCAAATTACTAAAAAACAAATTATTTTTCTCCTACCCATAAGAAAGCTGGTAAGCTCTCAAGTCTATCAATGAAGCAAATATAAATTTGATTCCAAAACTGGATAAAACCAAGAAAAGATTATAGAACAATATAATTAATAAATATCAATGCAGAAATATAAAGTTGACAACTAGCAAACAGAATATCATAGCATATTCAAAAGTTATGCTTAATCTTCAAATAGGATTTTTAGCTATAAAGGAAGGTTTAACCCCAAGAAAATAATACAGTAAAATAAATCAATAGGAGAAAAAATAAAGGCTTTATGATTCATTCTTTTGTTATTAAGAAAATCTTTGAAAATATACTTGTTTAGTTCTAAAAACATTAAACATATGACAATAGATATTCTGTAACATTGTAAAAAGTAGATATTTAAATCAATAATATATATATCCATATAAAGTGGATAAACACTACAAGTAATTTTACTGAAAACAAACATTAAAACCTGTCAAAAGCTGTCAACTCTTGCCATACCTACTGGAACAATCTCATTCCTTTATCAATAACAATAAGGCATTAAAAGTAAGTTAGCCTTGCTGATACTATAAGCAACTTTGGAGAGCAAGGAATAGTTTACCTGTCAGATTTAAGGGAAAGGGAAGAATCCATGACCCAACAAGAGACAGAAAGCATTACAAAATGCAAAATCAATACTTTTGACTATGTTAAATTGGAAAGGTTTTGTATAAACAAAGCCAATGCAACAAAGTATAGGAGGAAAGCAGAAAATTGGAAGAAAATCTTTATAACCAGTTTCTCTGACAAAGGCCTCATCTCTAAAGTATACAGGGAACTGAGCCAAATTTATAGGAATACAAGTCATTCCCCAATTGAGAAATGTTCAAAGGATATGAACAGGCAGTTTTCAGAGGAAGAAATTAAAGATATCTATAGGCATATGAAAAAATGCTCTAAATCACTATTGATTAGACAAATGCAAATCAAAACAAGTCTTAGGTACCACATCTCTCTTGTCAGATTGACTAACATGACAAAACAGGAAAATGATAAATGCTGGAGCGGTTGTGGGAAAAATGGAACACTGTTACATTGTTGGTGGGGTTGCGAATGGATCCGGCCATTCTGGAGAGCAATTTGGAACTATGCCCAAAGGGCTATTGAAATGTTCATACCCTTTGACCCAGCAATACCACTTCTAGGGCTGTATCCCAAAGAGATCACAGAAGTGGGAAAGGGACCTGTATGTACAAAAATATTTATAGCAGCTCTTTTTGTGGTAGCAAAGAATTGGAAATCAAGGGGATGCCCATCAATTGGGGAATGGCTACATAAGTTGTGGTATTTGAATGTAATGGAATGCTATTATGCTATAAGAAATGGAGAAGATACAGACTTCA
Organism: Trichosurus vulpecula; assembly: GCF_011100635.1. NCBI lineage: Eukaryota > Metazoa > Chordata > Mammalia > Diprotodontia > Phalangeridae > Trichosurus > Trichosurus vulpecula. Next base: position 102,243,874 of record NC_050577.1, on the reverse strand, counting down.
TAATAACCTGGAAAGACCTACATGATCTGATGTTGAGTGAGGGGAGCAGAACCAGGAGAACATCGTACATAACCATAGTCATATTGCTTCTATGATGACTACCTTTGATAGACTTGGCTCTTCTCAACAATACAAGGTTCAAAGACAGCTCCAAAGGACTCATGATGGAAAGAGCTATCTACATCCAGAGAAAGAACTACAGAGTCTGAATACAGATTGAGGCAAACTATTTGCTCTTTTTTTTCTCTTTTTTTTTGGTTTTGTTTCTTCTTTCTCATGATTCATTACATTGGTCATATATCTTTGCAACTTGATTATTATGTAAATAAGTTTAATGCGAAGGTATATGTAGAACATGTATTGGATTCCATACCATCTTGGGGAGGAGGTGGGAAGGGAGGGAGGGGAAGAAAATTTGGAACTCAAAAACTTGTGGAACTGAGTACTGTAAACTAAAAATAATAAATCTAATTAGAATACAAAAAAGTTAGCATTGACAATGAGAAAGTTAAAAATTTTCCCCAATTATGTAAAATGCATTTATGAATCTAGAAAATTCAAGACAGTCAACACCAAAAAAGTGAAGATAATCAACTTTAGTAAGATAGCAGGACATAAGAAATTCATTTTTAAATGGTCTGCTTTACAATATAATATTGCAAACCATATATTGATTAGGATCAGATAAAATGGCTTCACTCTTGAAGAGCTCTCTTTAACTTTAAACCATAAAGTTTATGTTTATCCCAAACTAATAGTGCCTATGGGCATATCTGAATCTGGTTCATGCATACAAAGAAATATATAGTTGGAAAGAGAAGACACAAGAAGTTGGGTCTATCAGAAAAATATTCATGTAGAAAGTCGTGCTTGAGATGCATTTTAAGTTGAGAGTGATTCTGTCACTTACTACTCAGGGAACAGTCTGCTTGGCTTACGCAGTCAGCACATTTTTTAAATTAGTCCTGCGCATATGTTATATATATCATCCTTCCCCTCTTCCCTCTTCTCTTCTCTATTGCACATATGTCTGACAAAGCATCGTGAGAAAGTAAATCATATACATATACACACACATATATATGCAAATGACTGTTACATCCATCGTTCCTTCAAATTGTACTAGGCACATATATAGTTAGGCAATCTAATGCATACAATATTCATGTAATTGCACATCCAAAGCACATCAGCTACATAGACCCATTGTAGATACCTAGGGAACATCTCATAATAGACACATACATAAAGTTCACCTTACCTACTTACATTCTATTACGTGTGTAGGTGAAATTGTTGGTGGAACAAACCAGAACCAGCACCAAAAGCAAAACCAAATCTAAACCAGAAGTGTAGGAACTAATGGATGTTTATTGAGTTTGCCAGAAAGGAATGAAAAGGACAAAGCTTATATGGGTTTCAATTTACACAGGAGATGAATTAGCTATAGGGTACCTCAGCATTGTTGGGCCTATTGCTGGAGCTAGTAACCAGAAAGGCTCTTCTTCAGATTAGTTGTCTCTTGTAACCCCACCCTAACAGATAGGCCTGCAGAAAGAAAGGTCACAGGCTGGGTGGGAGCTACAATACAAACAGGGTCAGGAACAAGATAGAAGAACTGCAGACAAAATGGAATTGCTTTAGTTTTCTTAACCACCCACAAGTGCCATCTATTATAAAATTAACATGCAACACTGTGTCAACAGGAAACACAACACTAAGTGGTATCTTTAGCCATTAACCCAGAGTGTCACACATCAGTTTAGCAACTGGTCAGATAAGTTAGCCACTTCTGTAGTAACCCACTTTCATTTCCTTAAGTGTCCTCATCTATATGGACACCTATAAAATGATTCTTTTACTACATATCACACATAGTACAACTAGCCCTTCCACATTGCAGGAGGTAGGGGCTTAGTAGCCCTGTAATCTGGAAGATCCATTTATAAAATTTGCCCTCCCTTTGTACCAGAGAAGTCTGAATTTTTTTTATTTTTCTTTTATGGGGTGTTTGCAGTACCTTATTTTAAAATTTGGGTTAAATATTTGGTCATAGGCTCTGTGTCATCTGCTGGCCTTCGTGTGTTGTCTGCAGCTTTTGCAAAACTCTCAAAAAGTTCCCATTTAGTTTCTTATGCCAATCTATGATATAACAATACTGCAATGGAGAAAGTTTGATGCGGGAGTGATAACTATAAGATGTTCATCAGAGAACATTAATTAACATGTCATGCTCATGGACAACATTTGACTTCCACTACTTCTTATTATCAAATAATCAAATGTGAATGGGAACAAAATATAAAACAAGAGCAAAAGAAACAGTAAGACAAGGTAATTGTACCATATGAGCTAATTATTTGCTTGCCATTTTCTTTTTTTATTTACTACTTTATTTTTCCCCAATTACACTTAAAAAAATTTAACATTTTTTTTTCAAATTTTGGGTTTCCAAATCTCTCTCTCCATTCCTCTCTCTTCCCCCTATGCCATTGAGAAGGAAAGCATACACAGTCATGCAAAACACATTTCAATGTGACCCCTGCTGCGAAAGAAAACCCAAGACAAAAAAAAAACAGGAAAAATAAAGTTAAGAAAAAGTATTCTTCAATCTGCATTCAGACACCATGAGTTCCTTCTCTAGAGATGGACAGCACCTTTCATCATTAGTCCTTCAAAAGAGTCTTGGATCATGGTATTGCTGAGAATAGCTAAGTTATTTACAGTTGACCTTCACACAATAATGCTGTTGTTGTGTACAAATTTTTCCCAGTTCTGCTCATTTCACTTTGCATCAGTTCATGTAAGTCTTTCCAGGTTTTTTTTTCTGAGAAAATCCTGTTTATCATTTCTTATAGCATACCAGTGTTTCATCACAATCATATACAACAATTTTTTTCAACCTTTCCCCAGTTGATGGACATCCCCTCATTTTCCAGTTCTTTGCCACCACTAACACAGCTGCTACAAATATTTTTGTACATGTGGGCCCTTTCCCTTTTTTATGATCTCTTTGGGATACAGACCTAATAGTGGTATTGCTGGATCAAAGGGTATGCACATTTTATAGCCCTTTGGTCATAGTTCCAAATTGCTCTCTAGAATGTTTGGATCAGTTCACAACTCTACCAACAGTGCATTAGTATCTTAATTTTCCCACATCTCCTCTGACATTTTCAGTTTCCTTTTCTGTCATATTAACCAATCTAATAGGTGTGGGGTGGTAGCTCAGAGTTGATTTAATTTGCATTTCTCTAATTAATAATGATTTAGAGCATTTTTTCATATGACTATAGATAGTTTTGATTACTTCATCTGAAAACTGCCTGTTCATATCCTTTGACCATTTATCAACTGAGGAATGGTTCTTATTTCTGTAAGTTTGACTCAGTTTTCAATATATTTGAGAAAAGAGATCTTTATCAGAGAAACTTGCTGTAAATTTTTTCCCACAATAATGATTACCATCTATTTCACTCTATTCTTCTTTCCCCATTTACACTACTTTCTTTTTCCTTTCAGCCCATCCATTCTCAAAAGCATTTTGTGCTTCTGACTTTTACCTCCGCTGATCTGCCTTCCCTTCTATCAGCCCCTCCTCCCTGTTTTATCCCCTTTGACTCCTACTTTTCTCTGTGGTAATTGAGTGTATGTGTGTGTTATTCCCTCAGTGAGTCAATTTCAATGAAAGTATTCCCCCCCTTCACTTCCTCAATCTTCCCTTCCTCTGTAAAATCTCTTATGTGCCTCTTTTATGTCAGATAATTTACTCCATTCTACCTCTTCCTTTTCCCCTTCTCCTAGTGCATTCTTCTTTCTCGTTTCTTAATGTTACTTTTTTAGATAATCATCCCATCATATCCAACTCACACCTGTGCCCTCTGTTTATCTATACTACTAGCTATCCTAATAATAACAAAGTTTTTTAGGAGTTATAAGTATCATTTTCCCATGTAGGAGTGTAAACAGTTTAACTTTATTGAATCCCTTGTGATTTCACTTTCCTGTTTACCTTTTTAGGCTTCTCTTGAGTCTTGTGTTTCAAAGTCAAATTTTCTATTCAACTCTGGTCTTTTCATTAGAAATACTTGAAAATCCTCTATTTCATTGAATATCCTTTTTTTCCACTGAAGGATTATACTTTTTTGCTAGGTAGGTGATTCTTGGTTGTAATCCTAGATCATTTGCCCTCCAGAATATCATATTCTAAACTCTCCAATCCTTTAATGTATGTATCAGTAAGGCAATAATAACAATGTAGATGATAATTGTCAAAACGCCTATGTAGTTCTGTATTGCAAACTATATGAGACTCTCCAGATAGAAGGCAGAAGAAGTAAACCATTTATTCAGACACCAGAGAACCATATCCCACAAGCCATTGATCCAATCTATCAGAGCAGTAAAACATTCCACACACAATATAACAACATGGACCCTTGCCATCCCAAAACCTCTCTGACCCCCGGCTGGGTCTTCCAAAAACAAACTCACAGTACAGCTAAGTCAGCCTGTTCAGCTCTAACTATCACAAGGGTGGCCGACAGCAGCCATTAGCAGCCATAACTTCTCTCTCTCTCTCTCTCTCTCTCTCTCTCTCTCTCTCTCTCCCTCTCTCTCTCTCTCTCTCTCTCTTTCTCTCTCTCTCCATTTCCTGTGACATAACTTCCTTTTCCTGTCAGGAAGCTCCTCCTGCCACATGTGACTTAGGCTTCCTGTCATGTAAACAGGTCACATGGCCTATTAATGGGTGTGAAAATCTTCAAATCTAAATTGCTACTACAACATGGAAACTGCTAAATCTTGTGTTATTCTGACTGTGGCTTCATGACAATTGAATTGGTTCTTTGTGGTTGCTTGCAATATTTTCTCCTTGAGGGTACTCTGGAATTTGGCTATAATATTCTTGGGAGTTCTCATTTGGGGATATCTTTCAGGAGTTGATTGGTAGATTCTTTCAATTTCTGTTTTACCCTCCAGTTCTAGAATATCAGGGCAGTTTTCCTCCATAATTTCTTGAAAAATGATGTCTAAAGTTTTTCAGGAGGGGTAGGAGTGTTTTTTTTTATTTTTTTTGTCATGGATTTGATGTAGTCCAATAATTCTCAGATTATCTCTCCTGGATCTGTTTTCATGTTATTTGTTTTTCCAATGAGATGTTTCACATTTTCTTCCATGTTTTTCATTTTTAAGATTTTGATTGTTTCATAAAGTCTCATAAAGTCATTAGCTTCCATCTGTTCAATTCAAATGATTAAGGATTGTTTTTCAGTAAGGCTTTTGTACCCCTTTTTCCATTTCACTAATTCTACTATTTAAGAGTTCTTCTCTTCAATAAATTTTTATATACCTCTTTTTCATTTAGCCAATTCTGCTTTTCAAGGCATTCTTCTCTTCATTGGATTTTCATGCCTCTTTCACCATTTGGACTATTCTCTTTTTTAGGGTGTCATTTTCTTCAGTATTTTTTTCTTTTCTGCTTCCTTCACCTAGCTGTTGACTCTTTTCTTCATGATTTTCTTACATCACTCTCATTTCTTTTCCAAATTTTTCTTCAACCTCTCTTACTTGGTTTTTAAAATCCTTTTTGAGCTTTTCTGTGGACTGGGGCCGATCCATATTTTTCTTTGAGCCTTTGGATGTAGGAGTTTTGACTTCATTGCCTTCTCCTGAGTTTGTGTTTTGATCTTCCCTGTCACCGTAGTAACTATCTCGAGTTAGGATTTTTTTCTGCTTTCTGTTCACTTTTCAAGCCTATTTCTCAATTTTTAACTCTATCCTGAAGAGGGGCTCTGCTTCCAGGGTGAATGGGGACACCATTCCTAGTTTCTGGATTTTTGTGCAGCTGTTTTCAGAGGTAATTCTAGGGACCTGTAAGTTTTCAATTCTTCCAAGGCAGTATGATCTAGGGAGAAGCATGTTTACTACTCTCCTGTTTTGTGCTCTTGTCTGAGAGCAATCACAAGGACTCTTTTTCACCCCGAAACTGTGAGCAGAGTCCCAGCTTCCCTCTGGCCACAAGCTCTGGTGTGCTAGTATTCCTTCTCACCCTGGGAATGAGACACAGGACTGTGACCTGGATGTGAGTATGGGGAATGCCACAGAGTCCTATCCCTGGTGCCAGCAAAGGACCCCCTGTAATAAACTTCTAACCTGTGGTTTGACTGCTTCACTGTCTCTATGGTGAGAGATTTGAAACTGCCAGTGCTGCCACTGATTCTGTCACCCCCAAGGACTGTTCCTGTGCTCTGCTTTCACCCTGGTGCAATAGACTTTTTTGCTGAGCTTCTAAGTTGTCTTGGGCTGGAAAATTGCCTTACCCCATCTGTTTGTGGGTTCTGCTGCTTTAGAATTTGTTTTGAGACATTATTTAAAGGTATTTGGAGAGGTTTTTGGTTTAACTAATATCACATCTACTGTTTACTTTACTTTGCCCAATTAAATTCCCCAATATGTACATCTCCAATTTTTAAAATCTCACGGCCAAGACTTTATCATATCATCCAAAGGGAGAATATTACAATAGATTTAGAGCCAGAAGATACCTCAGAGGTCACCTGGCTCAACCCCTTCATTGTAGTGATAAGGAAACTGAGATATTAAATGACTTGTCCAAGATCACACAGATAATAAAGAGCTGAGATTTGAAATGAGGCCTTCTGTCTCCAGAAGGACAGCTAGGTGGCACAGTGGATAGAGTCAGGAAGTCTCACCTTCCTGAATTCAAATCTGGCCTTAGAGACTTACTATCTATGTGACCCTAAACAAGTCACTTAACCCTGTTTGCCTCAGTTTACTCATGTGTAAAATGACCTGGAGAAGGAAATGGCAAATCATTTTAGATCTTTGCCAAGAAAACCCCAAATGGGATCATGAAGAGTCAAACATGACTAAACAATTGAACAACTTCTGTCTCCAAATACAGTGCTTCCCCCCCATATCATGAGAACTCCCTGACCTCATTTCTCTGTCTAAAGAATTTCATTCCCATCCCAGCCATACCTAGATCAATTTCAGTTCTTTCAAGAGCATCAGCAGAAGAAATAGCTCACCCAGGGGCAGGCACAAAGCCTCCAAAATATTATACTAGCTGAACTTATAGTCAAGTCAGACCCCACTGGTAAGTCCAAGAGATTCCTACGTGTATTACCTTAGTCAAGACCTTGATCCACAATTACTTGGGTTTTGGCATTAATTTGTCTCTTCTCAAAAGATTTCTTTCACTCTTACAAAAGGGATTGATTCTGTGCCAGGTCGTGGAATCTAAATTGAATAGCATTCCTAGTTGCAGTTACAAGGTAACTCCAGCCGAGGGGTTGAGAGATGTGATCATAGGCAAGAGTTTTACCAAAAGTCAATAGAAGGTCAAGAAAGATCCCAAAGAGTCATTCTCTTTCAGAAACCTAAAGCAGGATATCGGCAATGGCTTGACCTAAGACTCAAATGCTGAGTATTACAAACTAAATGTTAGTATCAGAGTCCAAAGAAAGGTCCTGGAGAATTTTTTTTAAAAAATTAAGATTAAACACGGCTACAATTTTTTTTTATTTTTGATGTTTTAAATCAGTGCTGAACTCGTTGAATAACAGTTATTCAACTAAACATGACTTGTTCTCAAGATACCCTCACAGTGAAATAAATTTTAATTGTGATCTGGAACTGTGTGCATTAGACTTTAAAAGTGGGGTAGAAGAAAGGGACATTTCCACAAAGGAGTAAAATATAGCTGTGTTTTCAGCCCCTGAGTTTGGGCTTGTACTTTCCCTTTTCCCTTCTTTAATAAGAACTTCCAGCTCCTATTTCTGTGTGACACCACAGGTGGAAAACCAATGTGCCCCTGAGTATAACCCCACTCATCCCTACAAAACATGTGTCCCTTTTATATTGGAAAGCAGCCTTGTTATGTAGGACAACTTTGGTGTGCCCACACTAAAATGAGAAGAGAGATTAGAACCTGCTATAAGCTGGACACTAAATCTGAAGGGAAGTATGGCATATTCTTCAAAGCCCTTCTTCCTCCCTCTCATGGCCTCAAGAACATCTTATTCAAGGTCCTCAGTTCCTCCATAGGGAGATTTATAGTTGTTTCCTGGCCCTCTGGAGACTTTAGTCATACCCATGCCTCTTGAATGATTTGGATCTCAATGGCTCCTTGCCTCCTTTTCCCCTACTCCCATCAAAAAGGATTTCAAATTAAGCTACAACTCTTTTACTTGTTTCATATAAAATATAACAAATCTATGTCTGTTGCTTTTAGCATAATTTGCTGTTTTTGTTTCTTCTGTGGAAATCTTTGTCACAAAAAGCTTCAATGAAATAGAACATATAGATACCATAGTTATGCTCAAAACCTATAGTAGTAATTTTACCTGTAGTTTCTGTTATAATAAAGAATGGCCTGAACATACATATTGCTGTCATAAAAATATGTTATGAGTAGAGGAAGAGAATGTGGAGGTGGGAAGAGTTATATCCCTGAAGCCTGAGCCATAAGAGAGAGTTCCATGGCCTGGGACACTCAGGAAATTTCCATTTCTTCTCACAAACTGAAGTCCATAGCCTTCTGTACTGCTATACTGCTATAACCACCTACTCTAGGTTGTCTTAGAAAGGAGAATTTTCTCTTTTCTTTCTCTCCTAGGCAACGGAGTAAAATTAGCATAGAATAAACATTTGGTAATTGGGTGGTGTTTGGGGAGGGAACAGGTGGTGTCTCTTAAAAAGTGCTAAAATGGCTCCCCAAAGGAAAATAGGACTATGCAAGTTAACACACTGAAATCTAAAAGGCAGGAAATTGCTCTAGGAGTAAAAGGTACTGTAAGGCAAAAAAATATTTCAGCAGATCTGGGTTTTCATCTTGGCTCTGCCATGAACTTGCTGTGTGATCTTGGGAAAATCATTAACTTCTTGGTCTCTATAAAATGATAGGATCTAAATGATGTCTAAGACTTCCTTCACAATAAATTGTTGTTTGCTGTTATTGCTGTTGTTCAGTCGTGCCCAACTCTACATGATCCATACACTTTTTTGCATGGTGTTTTCTTGGCAAAGAAACTGGTGCAATTTGCGATTTTCTTCTCCAGTGTGTACTTATTTTTACAGACAAGAAACTAAGGCAAATGGGGGTTAAGTGACTTGCCCTGGTCACATAGCTAGCTGGTGTCTGAGGCTGGATTTGAACTTATATCTTACTGACTATGAGCCATGTACGCTATCCACTACACTGCCTAGCTGCCTATATATTGAACATAGTCTCTGATAAAAATCTCACCATCTGAGGACATTCTCTTTCTCTATACTAAGATATTCAAGTGTATTTGTAATTGCATTTATTAAGGAGTTAGCTTTCTCCAGAGATGATGAACATGACCCATCCATGCCTATCCATCCCCTCCTGGGACTTAAAAAAATCACCATAGTAGTACAACATGCTGGAAGTCTTCCTTAATGTCAGACTTCCTTAATGTCACCTGACAATATGAAAGTATCCGAAGAGGACTCTAGTTGTCCATCTGTCATCCTTAACTTCTGTCATATAACTAGTCCATCTTCTCTTTCTCTCACACAATTCCTTGATAATATTATTTACTTCTCTTCACCTTCTCCAGAGTTCTTCATTGGTTATGTGTTATGGCCTGTTCACAATGACCATGTGCCTCTCCACTGCTGTAGCCAGAATGGACTTTGTTTTCTTTGAATGACTCAGCTCGCCTCGTTGAGCTTCCCTGGATGCTGGGGCTTGCTCTTCTGGGGCAGGACCAGAGCTTCCTGTGTGATGAGTCGTGGCGCTGGCTGAGGGGAGGTGTGTTAACGTGGTCTACGCTGGGGGAGGGGCCAAGTCAAGAACCAATCGGCCCTGGTCGTTCAGGCAGCGCTTGATGATGTCAAAAACTCTATAAGAGGGGAGAGGACAGCTTGAAGATCCTCCTTTCCTTTTCCGGTTGGAGCCAGAGACACCTACAGCCGAAGCTGAGCTGCCGGTAGCAGAGCTGACTAGAGGCTAGTGGGTAATCTTCTTACCGTAGAGGGGAAGCATGTATACGATTTTGCCTTATACCATCTCGCTTCTCTGTGGCCTTCTGATTACCCTTGTAAGGCGGACTTATTGGGCCTGGAAGCTTTTGATGAAAATATCAAAATGGGGATGCTGGTTTGTGGGCTTGTTATTGTGGAGTGTAAATACATGCTTTAGTTCTCCTGCCTTCTGCCTAGAGAATTCCTTATATCCTGCGGTTCCGGACCTTTTAGGCACATATGAGATTCTCTTTGAAATCATAAATTCTGCCTTCCTAATATAACTGCCCTCAGTGGTGTACTGCTCGTTAGTTTAGGTAATAGTTTTCTATGTCTTACTGCTGTTAAGCAACATCAGTAAAATGTTAGTATTTAAAAGTTGAGCTTTTGCTTTCAAGGAAAGCTAGGGTTTATAAAAGATATTTGAAATTTCCTGAAAGCAGTCCAGCTTTTCAACTCCTTTTCTTTTTCAATCCTGGACCCAGATCATCTATATTGTCTGGCACAGATATGTGTACTGTCAGACAGGCTCTCAGAGTTTCAATCCAAATTCATGTTGAAATATGAAAAATAGCCATACTTCAACCAAATGCTCCTTCATATGAGGATGGACTGACCAAACTCCTTAGATTATTAATTTCTTCCAAGAGGCCCCACAATGTCATGAGGCTTGATACAATCAGTCAATACAATATCATCCAAAAGCAGGAGCAACTTGGAGTTTTCCTCAGGGAATTCTACTTGAACATAGATTCTTTGCTTTCTGTCACCTTTGGTGAGCAAACATCTCATTGTTTTATGACTTACCCAATGTTTTCCTATCAAAAGGTTGTTTAACAGAATTATTTATATAATAGCACCTAGCTCCCAGGATTGAGAGAATAAAATGAGGCAATATTTGTAAAGGGCATTGTATTACAAATTCTAGTTGGTGGTGGTGGTGGTGGTGGTGGAATGTCTATGGGGGAATAAGATCTTCCCCATCCATCAATAGGCCTCACGTGGAGCCCATTAAGGGAAGCTTGCTTGCTTGTAAGAAGGCTTACATGCCTTTTGTTAATTTCTAATTAGACTCTGAGCCTATTAGCTGAAAGAGTACCTATTCTGAGAGGTGAATTTTTGCTTTGGGGGCTCACTTATGAGAAAGATGTTGTGATTCCCTGAGGGGGCGTATGTTCAGAACTCCCCCGACTCCTCAGAAGTAAAGGCTCTCTCGACTCCATGGTGGATGTAAAGCTTTGATTCAGGAAGTAAAGCTCTGTCTGTTGGTCTTTATTTCTCTTTTCTATATTTCTTGTGTTTGTATTTTATGTGATCAAGAAAGAAAGATTATTGACCCCTGAAATAGCTATCTTTCCTTAGTAAAGCAGATAAAAGAACCTGCACTAGCAGCCATCCTGGGTATGCCAGTGTGGTTGCCATTACAGGTGGTGGTGGTGGTGGTGGTGACGGTGGTAGTAGCAGAAGTAGTTGTGGTAGTAGTAGTAGCAGTAGTAGTAGTAGTAGTAGTACTGCATAATGGGATCTTTCATTCTTTAAATCTTTAAGTTAATTATAAGATGACAAAGATATGGTCCATTGTTGAATATCGCTTTCAAAATTATTCTTATTTCCTATGAATACTCTCATGTAGATGCCTTCTACTCACATACTCTCAAAAAAGATTCCATATAGATAGTAAAGTAGCCATTTAGTTCATTAGTCACTAATGTTCTTTTGGTGAACTTTTTTTTGTATTAAAAAGGTTCAAGATTATTCACAAGCTTTCAGCATCTTGCCCTGCTTCAGATACCTTATATGTTGGTTTCATAGCATGAGCATAATTATATCAACTCCAGTATGAGTCTGTTCTATGTACATTTTTATTCCAACTTTGTTGCTTTACTCAGCTTTGTTTACTTTAGCACCATTTCTGTCTACTCTATAGATCATTAGGGAGACTATGATGTTAGGGTCCAAGTGTAGTGGTTCCACTATTCTCAGTGGAGGAGATAGGTTTTTTAGGTGCTTAATGGTGAATCAATCAACAATTATTCCTTAAAGCAATACTTAGTGCCTTTCCTCTGAGATTACAACCCATTTACACTTATCTTACATGTACATAATTACTTCTATGTTGTCTACCCCATTAGAATGTGAGTTCCTTGAGGGCAGGGATATTTTTTGCCTTTCTTTATATTCCTAGAACTTAGCATAGTGCCTGGTATATAAAAAAGTTTAATAAATGCTAGTTGATTGACTGAGTACCATACATAATTCTAGGCACTGTCAGTTAAAAATAAGATAAAGCAGAACCTTCCTTCAAGGAGCTCACATTCTGTTGTAAAAGACAACATGTACACTGTGCATGCATATATTCACTAAATAAATACATATATATATGTTTGTGTGTATGTATATATATATATACATATATACTATGTATGGATAGATAGATAGATAGATAGATAGATAGATAGATAGATAGATAGATGGATAGATAGATAGATAGATAGATAATCTCTTTCTCCACTTGTCTCTGTCTTTCTTGGTATTGGGAACATAGCATCTGGGGAGATCACGAAAGTCCTCATGACGAAGATGTGTTTAAAGAGGAGAAATTCTTAACTGGAACAGATGGAGAAAGAAGGAAAAACAGAGAGAGAAAAGAGATTTAGTCATGGAAAGCATAAAGATTCTTAGAAATTCAAATTTGAACTGGTAGAGTGCAATGATTTGCCAGAGAAGTTTAAAGTAAAGAATAATATGTTTTTTCTGTTTAAAAATAAAATTTCCTTTAGTAGTAGAATTTTAAATGAGCCTATGAAGATGGAGAGGAGGAAGGATTTGAAGTAAATTATAACAATGAAAATGAAAAATAAATGATGAAGTCATTTTTCTTTTTTTCTTTTTCTTTGGTAGGGGGAACACATCACCATCATCACCATCCCTCTTCTATCTACAAAATCACACTCCTCTTAAAAAAAACTTTGAAACAATGAAGCATCACAAAGCACCTTGAATCTCTCTTCTTCAGGATGTAGATAATATATATCATCATCTGTTCTCTAGCATATGGTTAGTCAATGTTTTAGCAAGAGTTCTTAAGTCTAAATTTGTTTTTCTTCACAATCCTAGTTACAGTATCAATTGTTCTCTTGGTTCTGTTCACTTTACTCTGTATCAGTTCATCTTATTTTCTCCAGGTTTTTCTGAATTCTCTTCTTCCTTTCTTCCTTTCTTTTTTCTTCCTTCCTTTCTTTTTTTTTCTTCCTTCCTTTCATTCTTCCTTTCTTATAGGGTAATAACATGCATACATATTTATATATGCCATAATATGTACAGTTATATCTTCAGTTGCCCAGTTGATGAATACCCTCCATGTTTATTGTTCTTTGCTACAACAAAATGCTGCTATAAATATATTTGCACATATATTTGCTTTCCTTCTTTCTTTGATCTCTTTTGAATATAAGCCAAGTAGTGGTATCTCAGGGTCAGAGGGTACATACAGTTTAGTGACTTTTGGGATATCATCCTAAATTATTTTTAAGAATATCTGGACTAGTTCACCTTTTGTCAACAATATATTTGTGTGTCTATTTATCTACAGCCATTCCAACAATTGTCATTTTCCTTTTTTGTCATGTTTGTCAAACTTTTGGATGTGGGGTAAAAACTTCAGTATTGTTTTAATATGGATTTCTCTAATTATTACTGATGGCATATATTTTTCATATGGTTGCTGATAGTTTGAATTCCTTCCCCTGAGAACTACCTTCTCAGTAAGATTTTGCTGACTAAGATGTTTTCTGGGCTATTCAGGTCTTCTTCTGACAAGTGTCTGGTAAACTGGGTGCTAAACTTAGAAAAAGAAAGACCTCAGTTGAAGTCCTACATCAGAAACTTACTAACCATGTGACCTTAAGCGAGACTCTTAACCTCTCTACATTTCAATCTCCTCAGCTGTAAAGCGAGGGTTATACTCCCATGAGTTACAAGACCCTAACAGGTCTAAAGCTATGATCCTGTAAATTTCAAATAAAATAGCAGGTGCCAAAGTCATTTCTGTTTACCACTTTCCTTTATTAAAGAAATATATCTATATTAATAATAATAATAATTTTCAAAATTCAATTCAACAAATATTTATTAAGCATTTACTATGAGTAATGTACTGTGTTATATGCTGGTAATGCAAAAAAATGAAAAATAATTCAAAAATCACCCCAAAAGAGAATGGTTGAGTATACATATCATTGTTACTATGTACTCTGGTTTATAAAGGGATGGAATGAATGGTAAGGAAAAGATTAAGTGCACATCAAACTTATAGGTGTTTAAGCCAGAATTCTATAGGCTTCACTGTATTGCTTCTAGTGCTGAAATCTAATGATATGTATGTATTAGAGGTTCCTGGTCATGGTATATTTCATCTTCCACCCTAGACAAGAGGCATTTGTTTTGTTTTAGTGCCTAAGGGCTAGCAGGCAAAGGAGAGAAATATCACTCAAGGGATCAGTCAGTTAACCTAGAATTCTATTCAGTGGGCTCACTATATGCATACAATGATACAGAGTCATAGAACCTGAGAGTAGGAAAGGATCACAAGGATCATCAATTCCATCCCCCACTTGAAGTACAAATTTTCTATATAACATTGTCAGTAAATGGTTGCCCAATTTTTACAGGAAGTTCTCCAGTGATCAAGAACTCCCTACCTTGCAAGGCAGTCTATTCCATTTCATTCTTGGAATGAGCTAATTATTAGGAAGTTTTTCCTTGCATTGAATTGAAATCTGGCTCTACTTCCTTCCATTGGTCCTATAGGGTGTTCCTAAAGTCTGGACACATAGGCAAAAATGTATATTTTCAAGAAATGAATGAAATTTTCCACAATATTGTATTTAATTAGTATGTTAATAAATAACATCTTCAATATGATTTCCATCATTTGTGATGCAAAGGTTGCAAGATTCATGTGAACTCAATGCAATAACTGTACATTGCTGTCAATTGCCTATGTGTCCAGACTTTAGGAACACCCCGTAGTTCTGCCTTTTGGAACCAAGCAAGTAAATCTGATTCCTCTTACATATGGCAACCCTTCTGACACTGGAAAACAGCCATCATGCCCCTAGCAAGTTTTCTCTTTTCTAACTTAAACATCATCCTTTGTTCCTTCAAGTGATTATTTAATCATATGAGTTTGAGTCCTATCACCCTTCTCTGGATGTGATGTAACATATCAATATCCTTTCTAAAAACTTATCCTCAATCTAAATGATAGGGCACAGTGCAAATACATTTGTGAGTCCAAGAGATGTTTGATTTTTGTAGTTCTGGTACCTCTTAGCTATACAAACATGGCCAAAAAAAAACCCAAAACAAACAAAAACACAGGGATCATACTATTATATTAGCCTGTCTGCATGCCACATGAGACTTGATAGAGACTGATTATATTTTGCTCCTTTTCAGTACTTGCTACTTCTGATTTGAAGACATAGCACTCTGATCTTCATTAGTTACAGATTGAAATTTATGTTAAAAAGCTCCTGATAAAACCTGCCATAATCTAGTAGCTATAAAACTTCCTTCCAAGACCCACTCTTGCATTAATCAATAATTTGTTTTAAGAATGTAGCTTATATTTTGCATTCATTTGAGGCATATAAAAATTCCTACTACTATCTCTCTTAAGAAGGAGTCTTCCTTGTGAATTTTAGGAGGTGATTTTTCTACAGATAAGCCATCAGACTTCTTTATCCTTAGTCATTCCTTCATTCAATGAACACTTAGTAAACCCTTAGTACATGCAGAGGAGCTAATGCTGGGGTCTGGAGGGTGGATGATAGAATTGAAAGGATAATGGCCTCTGGGAAACAACACACCCCAGAAGCACACTTCGTTTTTCTTCCCCTCATCACCATATACCTGATGAGGTCCAGGACCATGTTAGGGTAGTGGTGATAGCAGTGACATGTTTTCGGTAAAGCCAATGAGAGTTTTTATTACCTTTTTTTGGGTGATGATGACAACCATGGATTTTCTTAATATATTATATTATATTGTATTTATATTTATATTACATTATACTATACTATACTGTATTATACTGTATTGTATTATATTACATTACATTATATTATATTATATTATTTATTTATATCTTCAAATAGTAAATCTGAAAAATGAAGTTGAGCCAGATGACATCCAAGTTCCCTTCCAGTTCTAAACATAGATTCTAAAAAGAAGCTCCCCCATCCATTAATATACACATGGAATAAGCCCCTTAGCCCAAGGCTGGCCCAGAACAAGACTCTTAATAGGAGCTTCTGAAGGAAATGGTAACATTGATCATACCACCTATCTAAATGAGCAAACATGGTCCTTACCATCTCAGAGCTTCTAGTATGTAATAGAAGAGAATTGAACACAGCTGTGAAAGCAACATGCATCAATTTCATATTTTATGACTGCTCTGAGGGAAAAAAAGAAGTCAGTGATCATTTTAACAAATGAAAGAATAGGTTCGACGAATGCAAGAACCATATCTAGAGAAATTGAATTTAACTGTGACTCAAATAAGGGGACAAATGAGGTTCATAAGGTTATAATCATTCTTGAATCCAACCTTGGAATCAGCAGAAGCTGGGTTCTAATTTTGTCTCTGAGACATCCCCCTTTCTCATCCTATTTCGAAGATGTTGCTGGATTCTTCATTTTTTTTTGTTCTAAAAATGTAAGTCTGAATAAGTTGGATGGCTTCAAGGACACTTGCTATGTAATGTAACTATTATAATAACTCAAGGAAAATATAAGGATTTAAAGTATGTAGTGGAGTATAGTGGGAATGAAATAAATGGGTGGAAAAGAGTCTGAGAGATACTGGCTGTAGAGTCATCAGGACTTGGAAAGTAATTGAATTGTGGGTGAAGACCACAAGAAATCAAAGATTACTGTGGTTATGACTTTAAGTAGTTTTTCCCTTGATTCAGGGGAAGAAAAAAAAACAACAACATGAGAGAATGTGTGAAGACAAAGAGATATTTTGGGATGCAGAGGTTCTGTGGTGCTGCCATAAATAGGGATGATCTTTCCAACCTCCTGTAAACCCATTTCCCCATTTCTCAATCAAATAGAGACTCTTTTTCATTTTAATTTCAATAAACATTCATTAAATGCCTACAACGCACCAGACATTGTGCTCTTCAAACTCTTCCCCAGTTATCTACTTCGGTCTCCTCAGAGCTTCCCCTGTACTTCAACCAGGCTTAGCATTCCTATCAAGCTGACCTTCTCAATACCCCCAAACCAGTACTCATTCTCCCACTTCTAATAGTTTGCTTCTGCCATCCAATAAGAATTCATGGAGGTAGGATATGGAATATCAAAGTTGGAGAACAGCAAGTCTCATTGGTTGGGACATAGAGGGCAGGAAGACAAGTTTGAAACAATGCTGGAATGGCAAGCTGGAACTAGATTGTATAAAAAATGAAATACCAAAATAAAGTTTACGTATTTTACCCATGAAGCAATAGAGAACAACAAAGCCTTTTTGAGCTAAGTAATGCCATCAGATTTGTACCTTATGATGATTATTTTGGCCTCAATGTGAGAGACACATTGTACAGGGAAGAGAATGGTGGCAGGCAGATAACATTTCCTTATTAAAATATAAGATCCTTTGGGCAGAGATTGTCTCACTTCTATATTGTATCCCCAGTACTTAGAATAATGCCTGGGACGCAACGAGCATTTAATAAATGCTTTTTTATTCATTTATTCTTTCATTCATTTATTTATTTATTGTATTTCATTCATTAGTATTATAATCCAGTCACGGGTAATGAAGGACAGAATTAAGTTGGTGACTGTATGGATTAAGACAAGGGGAGGTGGTTTGGAGGCAGAATCAATAGGCCTTGGCAAGTAATCTGATATGGCAATGAGAGAGATGGAAGATCAAAGGATGACCCCAAGGTTATGACACTCATTTGTCACCTTTTTAAAATCACAGATAAAACAATTCTCCAGTTAGCCTTCCTAGACTCTCTCCATCTACTCACCCACTGGGCAAAATGATCTTTGGCAATGTGCTTCCCTCAGAAGAATGTTATAAGGATATATTTGAAGTGTGTCTATTTCATGCCTGTCTCCTCAGTTAGACCCTTGATGGTAGGGTTTGTGTCTATTCTTTATTGTTGTCACTGTTGCACATCTAACTGATACATGCTACAGAGACACACACCAGCAAGATAATACTCACCTCACTGTGAGTGGAATTTGAGGTACCTTAATGACCTTGAGGAAATCGGTATCTACAATGTTTCCAGTGAAGTACACACCAGCCACACTAGTCACCTGGTTCCCGGGGAAGTTAGTGAGAACTTTGTCATTACTAGTTTTACTTGCCCAGTACCAAGCTTGGCCTGCATGCAATGCGCAAATTCCCACCATTCTTCACAAATTTTATCAGTTCTTTAGCCAAGGCACTATCATAGACATTGATGTAGTACACTCCCTGGAAATCTCCAAGGCTATCCATGATCTGCATATCCACCTCATAATCACAAAGGATATTGGCTAAAGCTTCTACAGATTTGTGCACCCCAATGGCAACCGCTTTGCAGTGATGGAGCTAGCACACAGTATTGCAGAAAAAGGGAGACAACCTAGCATGTTTTAGGTTGGGGGTGGGTAACCTGTGGCCTCGAGGCCACATATGGTCCTGTATGTCCTCAAGTGCAGCCCTTTGACTGAATCCAAACTTCACAGAATAAATCCCCTTAATAAATGGATTAGTTCTGTAAAACTTGGATTCAGGCAAAAGGCCATACCCAAGGACTTAGAAGGCTACATGTGACCTCAAGGCCACAGATTCCCCACACAGTTCTAGGTAATCCTCATGAGGTAAGATCACCATGCAGCCTTGGCCATAAGAGGAGGCAGCAATGAGGACCTGGCCCTTGTCATTCGCCATCACTGGGACTGACTAAAAAGCACATGTTCAAAAGGGACTGGGCCACTGGGGAGGTCACAACTTTGCAGCTCATTCACCAGGGCCTTGAAGGCATCTAAGGGAGCCACCATGGTGGGACGTTCACCTGCTACAAAGAGAGAAGCAAAGGTTTGGTTTGGTGATATAGGAAGGGCCCCAACTTCCCAGGAGACCCTTGGAATGAAGCTAAAACATCATCTCTTCATTTGGTTCAAAGTAATTTCCTTGGCCTTTTGAAAATCATATTCTATTGGTGAGAAAGCCAAGTGAGGGAAAGGACTCGGATTGCCCCAAGAATTTCAGTAGCTAGGTGGACCCCAGGAGATCTGATTTTTCTTCCATAACACTCTGTATATTTAAGTATGCAGTATTGCTCAACATACACACTGTTCTTTCTAAACCTTTACAGAGTACAGAGAAGACCTAGGGCAGGTACAGAGTAGGGGAATGAAAACAAAAATGAGGTATTTGCTTCAGTCACAGCCCCAGACTAGGTAAGAGTGATTGACTAGATCAAAGAACTCAGTTCCAGAAGGAAGAAGAGGTATCCAAAATTGGCAGGACTTCTTCAGGTTGGGCCACTGTGTGCATGGATGTGAGCTCCCTCCACTTCCTAGTTAGCTACTGTCTCTCTAATTCCTCACCATCTGACTGCCCCTTCCGCTCTACATCATAGTAAAGGAAAAATATTGCCATATTTAGAGTCTGAGGTCCTCAATTCAAATCCAGGCTTTGCCTCTTACTACCTGTGTGACTTTGGGCAAATTCATTCATTTCTCTGCTCCTCAGTTCCTCATCAGTAAAATGAAAGGGCTAGAACAGATAAATAGTCAAAGGATATGAATAAGCAGTTTCCCAAATGTGTGCTACCAAAGCCATATGAAAAAGTACCCCAAATCACTCATAAAGAAATGCAAATTAAGGGGCGGAGCCAAGATGACAGCTGGAAAACAGCTACTGGCTTAAAGCTCTCCCCCAGGACCCTCCAAACACCTATAAAAAATGGCTCTTAACAAATTCGAGAACTGCAGAACCCGCGAAACAGCAGAGGGAAGCAGGGCTCCAGCCCAGGAAAGCCTGGATGGTCACTGGGTAAGGTCTATCACAGAGCTGGGAGTGGAGAGGAGCAGTCCAGCATGGGCTGTGCCCAGACCAACCAGACTGGGAGCTGGGCAGAACAGGCCCTAGTGCCCTGAATCAGTGAGCTGTGGCAGTTACCAGACTTTTCAACCCACAAACACCAAAGACAACAGAGAAGGTTAGATGGAAAAAACTGTGGGGACACAGTGAAAGGAGTTCACAGTTTGGCCACCACCCCAGGGGCAGCAGAGGTGGTGCAGCTACAGAACTACAGCTGCAGTTGATTCTGGCCCCAGGCCTACCTGGTAGGAGGAATTAAGTGGCAGATCCAAGCAGGAGTGCAGATCCTGCTCCCATCTGAGTCACAGTCCAGGTTGGCAGTTCTTGAGGGGGGGGGGGGCCAGGGCAAGGATCACTGGTGTGACAGAGCTTGCTGTGTAGAAAAAGCTCTGAAAACAACAGCACAGCCCCTCAAGCTTGGGACAAAGTACTCTACACTCTACAAGTAGTCATACCCCAACAAAAAACTCAAGGGTCAAGTAGTTGGCTGGGAACACGGCCAAGCAGCAAAAACAGACTTGGATTCAGACTCAGACTTTGGAATCTTTCTTTGGTGACAAAAAAGACCAAAACACACAGGCAGAGGAAGTCAACAAAGTCAAAGAGTCTGCATCAAAAGCCTCAAAGAAAAACTGGTCTCAGGCCACGGAAGAGCTCAAAAAGGATTCAGAAAAGCAAGTTAGAGAAATAGAGGAAAAGTTGGGAAGAGAAATGAGAAGGATGCAAGAAAACTATGAAAAACAAGTCAACGACTGGCTAAAGGAGACCCAAAAAAAAAATACTGAAGAAAATAACACCTTAAAAAATAGACTAACTCAAATGGCAAAAGAGCTCCAAAAAGCCAATGAGGAGAAGAATGCCTTGAAAGGCAGAATTAGCCAAATGGAAAAAGAGGTCCAAAAGACCACTGAAGAAAATACTACCTTAAAAATGAGATTGGAGCAAGTGGAAGCTAGTGACTTGATGAGAAATCAAGATATTATAAAAGAGAACCAAAGGAATGAAAAAATAGAAGACAATGTGAAATATCTCATTGGAAAAACCACTGACCTGGAAAATAGATCCAGGAGAGATAATTTAAAAATTATTGGACTACCTGAAAGCCATGATCAAAAAAAGAGCCTAGATATCATCTTTCAAGAAATTATCAAGAAAAGCTGCCCTGACATTCTAGAGCCAGAGGGTAAAATAGAAATTGAAAGAATCCACCAATCACCTCCCGAAAAAGATCCCAAAAAGAAAACTCCTAGGAACATTGTTGCCAAATTCCAGAGCTCCCAGATCAAGAAGAAAATACTGCAAGCTGCCAGAAAGAAACAATTTGAGTATTGTGGAAACACAATCAGGATAACAGAAGATCTAGCAGCTTGTACATTAAGGGATCAAAGGACTTGGAATATGATATTCCAGAGGTCAATGGAGCTAGGATTAAAACCAAGAATCACCTACCCAGAAAACTGAGTATCATGCTACAAATAAATATATATATTTATATATATGTGTGTATATATATATATAGATATACACACATATACATATATATACACATATACATATACAGAGGGCACAGGGTAAGTTGAATATGAAGGGATGGTATCTAAAAAAGTCAAATTAAGGGATGAGAGAACAATATATTGAGAGAAGGAGAAAGGGAGAAACAGAATGGGGTAAATTATCTCACATAAAAATGGCAAGAAAAAGTTCTGTAGGAAGGAAAGAGGGGGCAGGTGAGGGGGAATGAGTGAATCTTGCTCTCATAGGATTTGATCTGAGGAGGGAATAACATTCATACTCAATTGTGTATCTTACCCCACAGGGAAGAAGGAGGAAGAAGATATAAAAGGGGGGATGATAGAAGGGAGGGCCAATAGGGGGAGGAGGTAATCAAAAGCTAACTTTTTTTGAAAAGGGACAGGGTCAAGGGAGAAAATTGAACAAAGGGGGATAGGATAGGAAGGAGCAAAATATAGTTAGTCTTTCACAACATGAGTATTGTGGAAGGGTTTTACATAATGATACACATGTGGCCTATGTTGAATTGCTTGCCTTCTTAGGGAGGGTGGGTGGGGAGGGCAGAGGGGAGAGAATTTGGAACTCAAAGTTTTAAAAGCAGATGTTCAAAAAAAAAGTTTTTGCATGCAACTAGGAAATAAGATATACAGGCAATGGGGCATAGAAATCTATCTTGCCCTACAAGAAAGTAAGGGAAAGGGGGGTGGGGGGAGTGGGGTGACAGAAGGGAGGGCTGACTGGGGAATGGGGCAATCAGAATATATGCCATCTTAGAGTGGAGAGGAAGGTAGAAATGGGGAGAAAATTTGTAATTCAAATTCTTGTGAAAATCAATGCTGAAAACTAAAATATTAAATAAAAAGAAAGTGGAAAAAAAAGAAATACAAATTAAAGCAAATCTGATATTCCAGATTCAAGAATGTCAAAGTTGACAAAAAAAATTGGAAAATGACAAATGTTGGAGTGGTTACAGAAAAACAGGTACATCGATGCACTCTTGGTGGAGTTGTTAATTGGATCAGCCATTCTGAAAAACAATTTAGAACAAATTGTTCTTACAAATTAACTAACCTATGCACATCCTTTGACCCGACATATGTAACCTCCCAAAAAGAAAGAAAAGAGTTATCTGTACACAAACATTTAGAGCAACACTTTTTGTTGTAGCAAAGAACTGAAAACTAATGTGGTGCTCATCAATTGGGAAACATATATGACTTAACTAACTATTGTACCATAAGAAATTATGAAAGACGTGATTCAGCAAAACCTCGGAATACTTTCTATGAATTGATGCTGGCTGCAGTGAACAAAAGAAGGACAACAATTTATACAATAACAACCCTGTGAGCTAAATAAACTTTTCTCTAAAAGTCTTTCAAGACTTTTAAGAACTCTGATCAACACAGCTACCAACCATGATTCCAGAGAAGCAGTAATGAAGCATGTTACCTAGTTCCTGACAGAGTGGTGATGGATTCAGGGCAAAGAATGAGATAATATTATTTTATATGGATAATATGAAGGTTTAATTTGCTTGAATATACATATTTATTAGTATGGTTTTGTTTTTCTTTATTTTTCTTTTTAAATTTGGGGTGAGAAAAGGAAGACAAAATTAATTTTTCTTCATTTAAAAATAAAATTTAATTTAAAAAAGAATGAGATGGTTGGCTTAAATACCTTCTAAGGTCTCTTCCAGCTCTACATCTATGATTCTATGAGACTGTGTTATCAAGAATTTTATTGATCTTGTAATTGACTAAGTAACGGTCTTTTCTCAGTGTTTATCTCTTTGATTTCCCTTTGGCACTGGACATTTCTGGTCATCTCTTCCTTACAGTTTTTCTCTCTTTTTGTCTCTGAGATACTGGCCTCCTGATTCTCTCACTCCTTGGACAATCGTGGATTAATAGATTCTTAGAAGGGCCCAGCATCCCCAATTCACATATGGGTCAACTGATACACAGTGAGGTTATATGCCTTACCTTAAGATTACATAGAAAGATAATAGAATAACAGGGACTAGAACTTGGTCTTCCAAGTCCTGGTCCAACATTCTTTAATTGTTGGAAGGGACTGTTGGTATTCTTTAATGCAGTCATGGCTTCATACCTCACTTACACATTGTGCAATGATGTCTCCTTGGATATATACTGATTAGTACAGTATTGTGAAAACAACACTGGACTAGGAGACCAGAGACCCAGATTCTAGCTTCATTTCTTCCATTAACTAGTAATTTGACTTAGGACATAAAATGAAGTCTGTGATTCTATGATGTTCCTACAGAAAAAAAAAGGGTAGGGTGGAGGTGGTGTATAAGCTTTTGAGTGATAAACTCTGAGATAAGGAAGAGGGAGTTGGCAGTTGGGGGAGATTTAAACAATTAGAGGCAGATTGTCAAAAAGAAAAAAATGAGGTAAACTCTAAAGATTTTCTCTAGAATTCTTTCAGCAACTTTTAGGACCTCAGTCTTAAATTTAGGTACAAAAACTATTCTGTTCCCTGGAGATACATAATTATACACTGTCATACTCTTAAGCACCTTCTGTCATACACAGAATCTAACATCAAACAGATTCTTTTAATGTGGTAGGATGGGAGGAGAGAGGGTACACCCATTGTAGAGACATTCAAAGACATTTTACCAAATCACAGAATTTCAGAGTTGGAGGAAACTGGGTACCATCCAACATTATCCTTAACTAAATAGTAATTTTTTCTAACATCATGGTCAAGTAGTCTTCCTCCTTCTATCTGAAAGTCTCCTTTGAGTGAGAAGCCCATTACCTTTTGAGACAGTGTGTTCCACTTTTGCACACCTGTAATTGAAAGGAAATTTTATTCCCATAGGCCTCTCTTTATTTCTACCTATTGTTCCACTTCTGTCCTCAGGGGAGCAGAGTAAGTATGGTTCCTCTTGCCCGTGAGAGCCCTTCAAACACATGGAGATAAAACTATCGTGGTTCCCCTTACCCCACGGTACTCCTTCATGTCCTCTTCTCCAAGCCAAACTTTCCCTATTCTTTCAACTGATATTTGATTGGCATGACCCCATCAATGGCCCCATCCAGTCCCATCAATGTTCTGATCAACTTCAAGTGGACATATGGAAGCTTATCAAAGTCCTTCCAAAAACATGGCTCCCCTGATCCAACCATTCTGGAGAGTAATTTGGAACTGTGCCCAAAGGACTATAACAATATGCATACCCTTTGACCCAGTAATATTTCTTCTAGGGCTGTATCCCAAAGAGATCATAAAAATGGGAAAAGGACCCACATGTACAAAAATATTGATAACAGCTCTTTTTGTGGTGGCCAGGAATTGGAAATCAAGGGGATGCCTATCAATTGGAAAATGGCTGAACAAGTTGTAGTATATGAATGTAATGGAACACTATTGTGCCATAAGAAATGATTAGCAGGCAGACTTCAGAAAAACCTGGAAAGACGTTTTATGAACTAATACTGAGTGAAGTGAGCAGAAGCAGGAGAGCATTGTACATAGTAACAGCCACAGTGTGGGAGGACTGATTTTGATGGACTTGGCCCTTTTCAGCAATTCAAGGAGCTAAAACTTTTCCAAAGGACTCATGATGGAAAATGCCATCCACATCCAGAGAAAGAACTATGGAGTCAGAATGCAGAGTGAAGCAGACTCTTTTCCCTTTTGTTTTGTCTTGTGTTGTTTTATTGTCTTTCTCATGATTTCTCCCATTTGTTGTAATTCTTCTATGCAACATGACTAATGTGAACATGTGTTTAATAGGAATGTATGTGTAGAGCCCATATCAAATTGCATGCTGTCTTGGGGAGGGAGGAGGGAAGGAGAGGGAGAAAATTTAAAACTTATGGAAGTGAATGTTGAAAACTGAAAATAAATAAATTAAATATTATTTTAAAACAGAAAACAAAAATGTGGCTCCCGAAACTAAACACAATTCAGCGATGGGGTCCAATTAAAACTACCATCTATCTTTTTCTAGACATTATTTATTTCTTACTGTATCATCCTAGGACAGCATCAGTTGTCGTTTTCACTGATATTCCACATAGCTGACTCATTTTGAATTTGCATTCCACTGCAGCCCCCAGATGTTTTTATCATGTAAACTAATAACAAGTCACATTTTTTCCCATCAGGTAGCTGCAAAATTAAATGCTTAATCCAAATTAAGGATGCAATTTTTATTCTTCTTAAATTTCATCTTAGATTCATAACATCATCCAAGTCTATCAAGAACCTTTTGAACCCTTACTTTGTTGTCTCTATTAGCTTTTCTTCCTAGCTTCAAGTTATCTGCAAATTTGACAAGCATGACATCCGTATCATTGGTAAAAATATTGAACTCACATTTCTGTCCTGCAAATTTAGATCAGAGATCAGAGGGAAAGAGAGACATTGTCCCTTCAGAAGTAGCAATGAAAACACAAGCTTGAAGAATTTACAAAAAACAAAAACCAGGAGGGTGTGAGACTCTGCCTCCCTACTTTCTGCTGGGCCCAGCTAGGTATGAAATTATAATGATCAAGTTTGATCCCAAAGAACAGATATGAGAATGTACCTCTAGCCATTTTTTTAAGATATGGGAGATTATGAATGTAGAATATTGCATATGATACTAGATTTGTTCGGGGAGTTTAGTAAGTTTTTCTGAACTTTTTTTTTTGTTTTAGAAGACTATATTACAGGAAAGAAGGTGACGTAAAAATGAAATTTAGCAATAATTTTTAAGTGCCTTCTATATTTCATTAATTCTATGTGGACATGCCTCTCAGAGTAGTGACCATGGGTTATGGGATACGCTAGCACCATCCTATATGCAACTGTAAATTGAACTTCAGACACAGACCATTCCCCAGCTCCTCTAATGGTAAAGGATTAGCTTTTGAGAATGGGGGAGGGGTGATCAGGAAGTATAAGGAGAGGGGAGTGATCTCTACATCTGAACCAGTTGTCCACAACCATTACTAAACTATCAGTCTGAAAACTTTCATGAGTATAGACTCTGAAGCAGCCTAGAAATTCAGTTTAAGACTTATTCAGACAGTTCAAGAGACTAAGGTGCCAGTCATTCTGACTTTTTCCTGAGTATCTTCCACTAGCTGAATTCACAAAGAGACAATAGGCCCTTCAATTATGCTGCTGGGCCCCTCCCATGAGTCTTAACCTGGCTCCTACTCCTTACTCTACCCTCCCAAATCTCTTTTTGCCATGTCAATGACATACAATCAAGCCTGAAACACTGAGAGCTTTCTTAGAGTTCTAACAGGAAGCCTCAGGACAGGCTGAAAAAGAGAGAAACTGATACAATCCCCAGGACTGTATGAAGTCAGTTATTCCCCCACTTCAGCATTTACTGCTTAGTTGTGCTGACCTTCCATAGCATCTAATATTGATGTAGAAGTAAATTAACAGTATTTTACAAGGCAGAGTCACATTGTAATATCAGGTTTATTGGGCACATTTTGATCAAAACAAGATGTTACCGTCATCTTTACATATCCTAGAACTCATTTGCTTATCAATTTGCCAAAGGCAAGTTTTCAAGTTTGGTCTTGACAATGCCTTGATTAAACGACTCCATGATCATAATCTGCCAGGCTTGTTTAATCTTCACTGTATGTGTTTAGACAGATATTTATGTCTTTCCCTACGCCAATAGTTCTCTCAGTTGAATCACTGTGCAAATGATGAAAATCTGATCTGCTTTTAGATCAAATAACATTCCTCTGGTGCTCTTTATACATCTATAAATAATGTTTAAGATGCATCTTCCATACCCACATAAATGCATAAATCACTATTCTTAGCAGCCTTTTCAAGATCATGATTATGAAAATTATCTTTTCCAGTCACCATAGCCACTGGTTTATCACTCGCCCAAACAAATATGACCCAATTGGCATCATCTTCAGAGATGAGGAGTCACATAAGTGATTCAAGCTCATCTGCATTGCTTCTCTAAAAACAGAAACTAGAATATTCCTCAGAAGATTTGAATAGTAATTTAAAACACAACTATAAAAGTCTCCTCTGTGGCATAACCCCATATTTCAAAGCAGTTGGCTTGTGGAGAAGTCCTACCAAGTGCAAAACCAAAATGTTTTAGAATGTGCCCATACCCAAGTGTATTAAATGTAGGAAAATGCTGCAGGGTGGGGTGGGAGGGGAGAGAGACATTAAATAAATACGACACTACAAGCCCAATCCACTTTGTATATGCCTCAAATAGGAGGTTTGATTTGGTTTGGTTTGGTTTTAATCTAGAGAGGGAAGTAGTTTGTAATCTGTATGTGTAAATGGAGGTGAGGGAGAGAAGAGGAAAAGAAGGGGAGGGAAATAAGATCGTTTCTCCACCACCTTTGGAGACTTATTTCACAACAAACACCTGTGATGAGTGGGCCGTGATTTAACCTGCATTCATAAATCTGGTTTTTCATTGTGCTGATTTTCAGGATTTGGGAAAAAAACTTTGGTTTAGCTGCCGCACAACCAAAAGCAGTACTAACTGCCCTTCAGAGAAGTCATGATCCCAGAACACTCAAGAATCTCTCCTTTAAGCATATAAGAAAGTGCATTCATTATGTTCTGAGGAGCCAGACAGTGAGAAGACCAAGTGAGGATATATTAATTTCATTAATTAAGATCATCCATGTTCCTACATTGTCTACATTCTCTGAGCTTCACACAAACATAGTGCTGAACGCCCTGAAGCTCAATATAACTGAGTTCTGTGGGACTAACGGGGATTTTTTTTGTTTAAATAATATTCCAAAGCCAAGAATTTCTATGGACAGTCCTTACCTTTTTTTTAGTCACTCTAAACTAAAATATAGGAGCTTTTAGTAGATTCATGAAATGAGCCTGTGCCAGCAGCTTTATAGAATTTTGAATATTTGAATATAGAATTTTGTTGAATTTTATCGAACTCCACATGTCTTTTATCATTTATTGATGAGTGAAGGCCATGTATACCATGCTGTTCCTATGTTCCATAAGTTTGTCCTGGCTTCTCGTTTAGATGTGAATGCAAAAGAAATTAATGATTTAATTTGGATTAATTTGGACAAAGGCCCTAATAAGCATAGTTCTCTTTTCAATCAAATTTCTAGTGATAGAAAGGAAGAATTACAGTTATAGACCTGTAGCAAATCTTTATTGGTTGGAAAAGCTTTTACCACTAAAGGTAGTAGCCTACAAACTGTATATCACATATTTTCTATTAATTTCTTAAGGCCTAGAAATTAAACAAAATGACTCTTAACAGATAAGGCAGAATACACATGAACAGGTCTTATCTCTCAAGTAATTTCTTTGGTGAGAGGTCCTCCCAGGGTGTGTGGTAGCCTGTCATACACGAGTGTACACTCTGTATTCTGACCATATGTTATATAGTTAGTCACCAACTTGTGGGTAGAGAAAAATAATCATTTCCAGTGTCTTTGTAAAGTGGTTTTGATTTTAGTTACTGTAGTCCTAGAGTTTAAGGTTGCACGTTTCCCTGCTGATGTCCTTTCTACTACTTCTTCACAATGACGTATTTGTAATGTGCTGCAGCCTGCCCTTATCCTTAATGAGCTTTTTTATTACCCTCAGAATGATCAGTCTCTTATTTCTGTTCTTCTGTGACTGTAAGGTTTCATGACTCAGAGTCAAACAATATCACCAGAATAGCAGTGAAAGAAAGAAAGGCTTTTGTTTCAGGAAGTTTGTCATCAGAGAACATACAAAACACAAAGAAGATGGACTGGTCATTTGACAAGAGTGGCAGCCTGAATGCATACACTGTTGGTCCTCCGAGGATGTGAAGAGAACTCTAGGAAGGCCCCAACACATAGGATATATCGCCTTCAGCAACCTTTTGGGAGGATATAGACAAGAGTCACATAGGATGGGTATAGTTTGTTGGAAGAAACAGACCTAGCTCTTCAAGCACAGATCCATTTAAGTATTTTAGTGTTTTGGTATGGTCTTCCAATCAACCTAAATATTAATGAACATTAGGAAAGTTTATTAATTAATAATAATAGCTAATACTTATATAGCACTTATTATGTGCCAGGCACTGCGATAAGCACTTTAACAACAACAACAATGATAGCTAATATCCATATTACTATACACCGGGAAAACAGCGAACTGATACAGCAGATAGAGCATTGGGCTTGGAATCAGGAAGATTATATCTTCAAGAATTCAAATCTGTTCAGACATTTATTAGCTGGGTGACCTGGGCAAGTCACTTAATCCTGTTTGCCTCAGTTCTTCATCTGTAAAATGGGCCGGAGGTAAGGAAATGGCAAATCATTTCTGTATGAAAACCCCAAATGGGGTCACAAAGAGTCACATGTGACTGAAAAGACTCAACAACAACATGCATCAAGCATTTTGCAATTATCTTATTTGATTCTCACAATAAGCCTAAGAGGTTGGTACTACTAGTATCCTGGGGTGTAACGAGGTTAAGTGACTTTTCCAGGGTCACACAGCTAGTAAGTGTCTCAGGATGAACTCAGATCTGCTTGACTCCAGACCCAACACTCTGTCTACCAGGTCACCTAGCGACCCATTAAGACAATGGGAAAACAAAAAACTTGGTTTTGCTTGAAAAAGCAGCAATGAATCAAGTACTTCAAATTTGACTAAATCTGACTATGAAAATGAAGCAAAATGTGGCTATGCACTTGACAAGATGGAAAAATTAGGTTTTGGACTGAGGTAGCATGCCTATTTCTAAAGCATTGGATTCACGTTCACAGTTACACAAAAGGATAAAGCAAAAGCTCTGTTGACAAAACACTGAGAACTAGAAAAGCGTCAGTTTTTTTCAAATGAAAAACTGAAAGAACAAAATGTATTTGCCATTTCTGTTACAAAGGGGAGCAGCCCTCTTATGTAAAAACCCAAATAAAAGAATAAACTTTGCCGGGACGTATCAGGGAAAATATTTTGATTCTCACACATACACAGCAACCACAGACATTTTTGAAAACTTATCTTTCTTTATTCTGGGAAAGAGACAAATCTTAGTACTGAGTAAGGTGAGGTTACATTTCATTAATAACCAGTGTTTTTGCAGGGTAGGGATTTTAAATTAGGAAATATCTCCCTCTTGTGGAATTTGAGGATATTGCCACTTGTTGTCTAGGCAGTGAGCAGTCCATCTCCATTATAGAGCTGGAGATCCAAAGACAAGGAGGAGGAAAACATGTCGAGAGAAAACTAAGCAGACAAGCTGAAAGAGAGACGGGACCTCTGGGCAGCCTAGAATGCCCCCAAATCTTCAGGGACCTAAATCTTTCAGCAGTAGTGCAGTACAGATTCCTTTCCCACCTTGAAGGAAGAGTCAACATTATTTTCATCTTTTTCTCTCCAAAGCAAAACTGTCTTATCAAGGAGGCATTGACTAAATATTGGTTCAATTGCTTTCACTGGTCTAGCTGTATCACTAAAAGCAATATTCTTAAAATGCTGAATTCATGGTTATTGTTATTTGTCCTTTATTTTCAAAGAGGACCAATGACATCACAGATGATGCCTTGACACTTGGGTGAATTGGATTTAAGTGAGGCAGAGTTACACAAAGTCAGCCTCACTCTCTCTTCCAGTCATTGAAGTCCACTGGCAAGACAAGAGTGAATTTTCTGTATTGTGCGTGTGTATTAGAGTACATATACACAAAATACGGATGAATCCAATAAGCTGCCTGTCCAATGGGGAAAGGAAAGAGAATAGGCAGTCAATAAGTACCTACTACGTGCCAGGAATGTGCTTAGTGCTTTACAAATATTTTCTCATTTGATCTTCATAACAACCTTGTGAGGTATATGCTATTAGTCTTCCTATTTCACACTTAATGAAACTGGGGCAGATAGCAGTTAAATAACTTGCCCAGAGTCACACAGCTAATAAGTGTCCAAGGCCAGATTCGAACTCAGGTCTTCCTGACTCCAAACACAGGACTCTATCCAATGCTTACCTATCTGTCTCTAAACAGCAATTATAGTCAGAGTAATAATGCGTTTCTTATCTACTTTATTATCTACTGTTAATGACCAAGTCTCTTTTGAGATGCTATCATTGAGAAAGCTTTAAAGTAACTAAAAATATATCATCATTGAACATCTGTTGTTTGGACTCTGGAGAGGACATATTTACTTCACTAACAAAAACCTTATGTGAACATCTATTTCCCTGTTTTATGCTTCTTTTGATGATGATACTTTCTGGATCACCTAAAAAAGAGGTCCCCATTGCTAGATCTGTTGTACCATCTTGTCTAAGTGTAACAAATGGGTGGGAGACACCTTGCTAGAAGAAATCTACCAAATGAAACACTTCTTTAATATTCCATTATAAACTTAACCATACAGAAAGATTAAACACATACAAAATTTAAAGTAAAATCTTGCATAAAAATTCTAGCATTTAACAAATTACAAATGAGTTAACAATTATCAAACAACAAAGTATATTTATTCTTTTCTTTTTAAGCTTATTTAAAGTTGTGCTTTGTTCTGTCTCTGAGCTATCTTTGTCTCTCTTGCTCTTTCTTCCCCCTTTCCTTAGTCTTCCTCCACAGTCTTCCTTCTCCTCATCCATCCATCCCTCATTTTTGATAATTCTACTGAGTATAAGGTAGTATCAGAAAGTTATCTTGTTTTACATTTTTCTGATTATTAGGGAAATGGAAAAAATTTTCGTTTCCCATGCAAGCCTGGTAGTTGTAATCACCCCACCCCACTTAAAATTGATGCTTTTGTCAGGTGAAAACAGACATCAATTGATGTGTAAAGTAGAAGGTAACAAGGTCTGAACGTCCCTTTTCAAAAGGCCTTTCAACTCAAGCTCAAGGAAGTCTTGAATTAGTTGAAAAACTTAATTATACACTGTGGGTATTCTATAAAAGAGGAGAACAACTTAAAACAAGAAATTTGAGTGAATGACTAACTAGGAGAGAGCAGCTCTAGCCAAACCCCTGGGAAGTAATGACTTTGGGGCTTAGAAGAGGGTGGAAAGAAAAGCATCTTGACCTAAGTTTCCTCTCCCTACCAACTTTCCCTTGGAAGAAGGAGAACCTTGTGAACTTCATAAGATTAGAGGATCTGGAGTTTTCTCATTAAGGCCTTGCAGTATCCCTGGGACAGCAGCAGTTGGCAAAAAAGATCTTTATCAGGAGGTGAATTCAGACTGGATAGGATGAGGAAGAGAAGCTTTAGGGCTCTACCAGGAGCTCTGCAGAAAAGCTAAACTATGTTTAAAGAGAACATCTTAAGGATGCCAGCAAAAGATCTCCCAGAAGCTATGTTACACATGTGCTCTATTAGCCAGAGCCTACTTTCCCCTATGCTGTACTTTGTAAGTTCTGGTGGAAAAGTATGTCACAAACTTGGAGGGGAGGTAGGGAATGGTGTTTTATGCAACTGGCCTACCATTCTAACTAATGGCTTATAGAAGCTAAGTATGACTGACACTGTTATCAAGCAATAGTCATGGGAAGAACACCCAGTCAAGGCTCATGAGCTACATAGCGTTGGAAAACCACACTCCCAACTCTTCAGGGCTACACAGAGAACCCTAAAGGGAGATGTGACAGCAGGGCTTTGAGGACTCAGCTTGCCAGTTTAAGTGGGGATTGGGACAGTATTTCCCTAGCATGTGCTACACAGATGACGAATTTACATTTCCTCCTTTTAAGACATCTGTTGGTGTCTCGCTCTCTACTGGATGCTTCCTTACAACCTATAAACATACGTGTTTGTCTCCCTCAGCCTCAGAAATCTTCACTTGACCTATCCATCTGTGCCAGCTATCATCCCATATCTCTTCTCCCTCTATCTCCAATTGGTACCTCACTTCTCTTTCTTCTAATTCTTCTTAACTCTCTGTCAGGCTCCTGACCTCATCATTCGACTGAATCTGCTCTCTTCAAAGGCTGAGCTTTGAATGTGAGAAACAAGAATCTAAATCTGAAGAGATCACAGAGAGCTGTCTATTAAAACAGACAAAATAGAACTTTGAACCTATGCTGTAAACTTAAAATGTGCCTACCTGTATACAATTTGGTCCCTTAAACCTTAAATAGTTCTGGCTACTCAAAGAGGCTGGTAAGGTGTGGTAATGAGTCTGAAGACTCATTCTAGAATTTTGTGAATAGGAGTTGGGGAATAAGAATGAGAATTAAAGCTCAGGGCCAAATCTAAAGAACAAAACCACTTTAATTCCAGCAAAGGAATAAGAGGCCAAGAGGACGAGTTCAGTGTCAGACACAGAGGTCCTTCTGTTTGGAGAATGTTACTTTCACTTAATCAGGGGGACCTATGGAACTACCTGATGAGAGTGGCCAGAACTCTTAATAGTATCAGGTTCCTTCAGCCTTTGATATGCGTACACTCAGGAGAATAGAAAAAGGCTCAGTGATCTCAGAGACCCAGTAATTGCTGCCCCTAGCTACAGTCTGTCATTACCACCTCTTCCCATGATGGCAGATATGTTCTAGTAACACAGGCCAGAACACACAGAGAGCACCAAAGGGACATAGATAATTTGTTGTTGTTGTTTGTGGTTGTTCCTGTTCAGTTGTCTTCCAGTCACATTCAACTCTTCATGATCCAATTAGGGGTTTTCTGGGCAAAAATACTGGAGTGGTTTTCCATTTCCTTCTCCAGCTCATTTTACAGATGAGGAAATGGAGACAAACAAGGTTAAGTTATTTGTCCAGGGCAAGAGTGAGGAACCTGCGGCCTCAAGGCCACATGTGGCCCATTTAGGTCCCTAAGTGTGGCCCTTTGACTGAATCTAAACTTTACAGAATAAATTTCTTTTATAAAAGGATTTATTCTGTAAAACTTGGATTCAGTCAAAAGGCTGCACCCAAGGACCTAGAAGGCCACACGTGGCCTCCAGGCCATAGGTTCCCTACCGCTGGTCCAGGGTCACACAACTAGTAAGTGTCTGAGACCTGATTTAAACTCAGGAAGATGTCTTCCTAACTCCAGGCCTGGTACTCTTTCCACTGCAACACCTATCTGCCCACGTAGACAATACAAGTGTGCTAAATGAAATGATACTTGAGAGTACACACAAAGAATATGCTATATGCATAGAAACTGCTTCTTATAACACTAAATCACATAAGAGAATTTTTATAGAATGCTTGGCACAGTGCCTGACAAATACTAGGTGTTTAATGAGTTTATTTCCCATTCTTCTTTCCCCATCTACAGATTTCACTTGGCTTCTTCCTTTTCTCCATCCTTACCCTCAAACTTTGTCCCCTGTGACAGAGCTCTCAAAATTATATCAGGCCACTAGGTGGCATACTGAAGTCATGCTTTAGATATGTATCTATTGTGTGACCTGGGCAAGTCATTTAACCTGTCTCAGCTTCATTTTCCTCATCTGAGGATAGTAACACCTACATCACGGGGTTATTGTAAGGTCTGAATATGTAACACATTTTGCAATCCTTAAAGAGCTGTATAAATGCTAGTTATTGTTATACCTGTAGCTTTCCATCTTTCTGCATTGCTCAGATGCCTTAGACCTTAATATTATTGATATTATTCGCCTAAACTTTATGCCAGTTGTTACCGGACCACTAAATCACAGAATCTGAAGTTTGGAAGTACGTCAGTGATCATCATGTCCAAGTCAATCCCAACAGGAATCCCCGTTGTATCAGAGCCAACAAGTAAACATCCAGGTCTCCACCTGATGAATTCCAAGGAAGGGAAACCTACCACATCTTGAGGCAACCCTTTACACTTTTCAATAGTTCTAATTATTAGACAATTTCCTAAAACCAAGCCTTAATTTCCTTCTTTGAAACCTATACCCAGTCTTCTTCTTTTTGCCCTCTGGAGACAAGCAAAGTAATCTGATCCCATTTCATATGACAGCTCTTCGGATTCATAGCCAGCCAGGTAAAAGAGTATGGACAAAACTTTCCAGAGAATATTGTGTGGGCAATCTCATGGTGGCTCTATTCTGTATCTGTGCCCCAGTGAACTTCATTCTTCCTGGATAATGAGGAAATGATAGTGACAACCAGTGACACATCTGTCAGGGAAAATAGAGATTACGGGAAAGTAATCTGTTTATGAGAACATAGGCCTGTTATAAATTAACCTACCTTCTGCCTTTTTCCCTCTTTTATTTTTGGGGGTACATAGGATTTTTTATTTTTCCTTTTTTTTGTCTAGAACTGTGGTTTCATTGGTATAGGCTACCTCCCAGGAGGAAACTCTTTCTTTCTTTTCCTTTTTTTTTTCAATTCCAAACAGGGAGGGGGTTTTCATTTTTACTTATAAAAGGATCTGAGTCAAACCTCTAGCCTCCAGGGACCACCCCTTTCCCCATCCCCAGCTTGGGGAGTGGCAGCATGCACCATCTGGTGGCTGAGTCTCAAACAGCAGTCCATCTGGTGGTCCCAAGATATGCATCCTGAGAAACTTGTGCCATTTTCTAAACAGGTGAGGGTTTATAAAGGTAAAAGGTCCAAGCATTACAAGCTGAACGTTCTGTGTTCCCTCTGCAGAAGATCGAAGGAAACAATTCTCTACGGGTTATTTGTCAAGGATGACCTCAGTAAGGAAATGTATAGGGGGATTCCAGGGTTTGTTAAGGTAACAGGAAAAAGTTCAAATCATTCACTTCCCTGTGAGAATTGCAAGTGACTGGTCAATGGCATGGGTGTGATTATAGCTCTCAACACCATGAATACATATTCCATCAATACATACTTACACTTATGAAGACGGAGAAGTTTGAAAGTATTAGGCATACAAAACCTTACCTACATCTTCAAATGATCCTTGATTTTATATTAACTGCCAGGTCACTCCTGCATAGAACTGGTCAAGTCACTCTTCACCTCAAAAATCTTATGTCTATTACTTAGTGAATCAAGCTCAAACTCTTGTCTGGTATTTAAAGCCCTCCATGACCTTGTGCCATACTACATTTCTAGACCTTGCCCAATCACATATTCTATATTTCAGCCAAATAGCACAGCTCTGTCTTCTGAATGTGTCTTTTCCCTCCATGCCTTCATTTATACTTTTCCCTATGCCTGGAAGGTCTTCCTTCTCCTTCATATCTGAATTACTAATGATTCTTTAAAGACAAATCCAAATGCTATATCCTCAATGAAATCTTCCATAATTTTACTGGTCTTTTTCTTCCCTCAGCCTCATAAGGATTTTTTAAATGTTGATATATTTATTTTTAATTTATGGAATAAAATAAGAATTTCCATAACATAGTATAATTTTCAAAAAATGATTGCTCATGAAACTGCAAACCTAGTACGTAAACCCTGCTATTCCTTTTAAATATAATAAAATTGTTTTTCTCTTCAGTTGTCTGTAAGGTGCTCGGTTCTTCTTCGGAAGCTAAGGCCGCGTTGGGGTGACCCCTCACTTCAGCCGGCGACTAGCACCACTACAAACAAGTCTCCTCATCCATCCGCTGAAATGGCCGTCTCCAAGCTCGCTTGCATCTACTCCGCCCTCATCCTTCACGACGATGAGGTTACGGTCACGGAGGATAAAATCAATGCCCTCATTAAAGCAGCAGGTGTAAATGTTGAACCATTCTGGCCTGGATTATTTGCAAAGGCCCTGTCCAATGTAAACATTGCAAGCCTCATCTGCAATGTAGGAGTTGGTGGACCTGCCCCAGCAGCTGGTGGTGCTGCACCTGCTGGAGGGGCTGCTCCTGCTAGCACAGCTGCCCCAGCTGAGGAGAAGAAGAAAGAGGAAGCAAAAAAGGAAGAATCCGAGGAGTCCGATGATGACATGGGCTTTGGTCTGTTTGACTAGATAATTTTTTGTAACATTAAATAAAAAGCTTGACTCAACTAAAAAATATATATATATATAATAAAATTATCATGTAAACTTGTTTTTTCCCTTTTTTTCTCCACCTTGACCTAGATGTGGCTATATGTGTATGTATCTACATATATGTATATGTGTCATACACACACACAGATATATATATATATGAAATCATTCTTTTCTCTGGATACAGATAATGTCTTCTTTTGTATGTCCTTTATAGTCAATTTGGGTACTTATAATAGTCAAAATAACTCATTCACTCAAAGTACTTAAAACAATATTGTTGTTAGTATGTACAACATTTACTTGGTTCTACTCATTTCACTCTTCATTATTTCATGCAAGTCTATCCATGTTTTCTCTAAGACTGTCGAGCTCATCATTTCTTATAGCACAGTAGTATCCCATCACTATTATATACCACAATTTGTTCAGCCATTTGCCAATGGATGGGCATCCCCACAATTTCCAGTTCTTTGCCACCACAAAAAGAGCTGCTATAAATATTTTAGAACATATAGTTTCTTTTCCTCTTTCCCTGATCATCTTTGGAAATAGACCTAGTAGTGGTATTGCTATGTCAAAGGGAATAGGCAGTTTAATCACTCTTTGGGCATAATTCTAGATTGCTTTCCAAAATTATTGAATCAGTTCACAATTCCACCAACAATGAATTGGTACCCCAATTTTTCCATATCTCCTCCAACATTTGTCATTTTCCCCTTCAATCATTTTACCCAATCTGATAGGTGTAAAATGATAATTTAAGATTCTTTTAATTTGCAATTCTCTATTCAATAATGATTTAGAACATTTTTATATGTCTATATTTTTTTTATTTCTTCATTGGAAAACTGCCTGTTCATATCATTTGACCATTTTATCAATTGGGGAATGACTCATATTCTTGTAGATTTTACAAAATTATTTATGTATGTGAGAGATGAGTCCTTTATCTGAGAAACTATATATGAAATTTTCCCCAGTTTTCTGCTTTCCTACTGATCTTAGCTATAGGTGTTTTATTTATAGAAAACCTTTTTAAGATAATGAAATTAAAATTATCCATTTTATACCTCATTCTGCTCTCTATCTCTTTTTTATTCATAAGTTGTTCACCTATCCATAAATCTGATAAGTAATATGTTCCATGTTCTTCAAACTTTCTTATACTATCTCTCTTTATATCTAGGTCATGCATCCATTTTGACCTTATCTTGGCAAACGGTGTGAGATATTGGTCTATGCTTAGTTTATGCTATACTACTTTCCAGTTTCCCTCAAAATGTTTACCAAACAATGAATTCCTATCCCAAAATCTTGTCTTTAAACTTGTCAGAAACAAGGTTACTATATTTGTTTACTCCTGTAAATTGTATTTCTACTCTGTTCCATTGATCTTTCTATTTCTTAGCCAGTACCAGATAGTTTTGATAATTACTGCCTTATAACATAGTTTAAGATTTGGTACTGCAAAACCTCCTTCCTTTACATTTTTTCATTAGTTCCTTTAATATTCTTGACTTTTCATTCTCCCAAATGAACTCTGTTATTTTTTTCTAATTCAATAAAATAATATTTTGGGGGTAATTTAATTGGGATAGCATTAAGTATATAAATTAGTTCAGGTAAAAGTGTCATTTTTATATTGGCCCTACCTACCCATGAACAATTAATATTTCTCCAATTATTTAAATCTGATTTTATTTATATAATTTTTTGTTAATTTGTTTATATAGTTGCTGGGATTGTTTTGGCAGGTATAGTCCCAAATATTTTATATGTCTAGAGTTATTTTAAATGAGGTATTTCTTACTATCTCTTCTTGAAGGATTTTGTTTGGGATATATAAGAATGCTGATGATGTATTAAATTTACTTTATATCCTGCTACTTTGCCAAAATTATTAATTGTTTCTATTAACTTTTTAGTTCACTCTTTGGGATTTTCCAAGTATGTCTTCATATCATCTGCAGAAAAAGATATTTTTATTGCCCTGTTCCTTGTTCTGATTTCTTCTATTTCTTTTTCTTCCCTTATTACTATCGCTAGGATTTCCAATACAATATTGAATAATATTGGTGACAGTGGGCATCATTGTTTCACACCTGAAAGCCTTCTAGCTTATCCCCATTACAAATAATGCTTGTTGATGGTTTTAGATACATGCTTTTTATCAATTTGTGGAAAATCCAATCATGCCAATACTTGCAAATGTTTTAATAAAAACTTACTTCATCAAAAGCTTTTTCTGTATCTATTGATATAATATGATTTTTTTACTTTTATTATTGATATGACCAATTATGTTAATAGTTTTCCTTATGTTAAACCATCCCTGCATTCCTGATATAAATCCCACTTGGTCATACAGTATAATCTTTGTAATATTGTTGTAATCTTTTAGCTATTATTTTCCTTAGGATTTTTTTATCTATATTAATTAATCAAATTGGTCTGTAACATTCTTTCTCTGTTCTTACTCTTCCTGGTTTAGGTATCAGTACCATACTGGTTTCATAAAATGAGTTTGGCAGGATCCCTTCTTTGCCTATTATTCCAATAACTCATTTACTATTGGAATTAGTTGATTTTAAAATGTCTGATAGAATTAAACAGGAAGGAAATAGGTCTTATTTAAATTGTGTTTCTACCTCAGCACCTATCACTGAGCTCTATACTTGGTGGACACTTAATAAAACATTTGTTGAATTAAATGGATATGAATTGGTATCTCATAGGAGACCACAGCATTGCATAAAACTGCAACTGCCCAAATGTGATTATGTCTGAAGACACAAGGGAATACCAACTAAGGAACTAAAGCAAGCAACACCCTTTCTCATACTCTTGGAATGATGATAACCAACTGCAAATTTGGAAAGTTAAAGTGAAAAAGGAGGACTTTTAAAGTAAGAGATAGTGACTACACAGATAGCAAGGCAAAAATAACAGGACCTGAACAAGCAAAACATAATCGGACACTTGAGATTTTATCACTGATATCAAAAGAAGTTACTTGTTCCAGTCATGCTTGTTTGAAAGACACTATCTGCATCCAGAGAAACAACTGATAAATAGAGGTGTGAATAGAATAATTGTACATATGTATGTATATGTATATATGTGTACATATATATACATATATGTATGTGTGTATGTATACACACACACATACACACACACACCTATTTGTGTCTAATGGTAGCCATTGCTTGGATGGGTGATGGAAGGAAGAAAAAAAAAAAGAAAAAAATTTACATGATGATTTTTGTTTTTGTATTTTGAAAGCACAAGTCACGCTTAATAGATTCTCAGTTTCATGTTTAATCGTCTTTTTTATTGTATTATGTTATGGAAATACTTCGTTTATTCCATAAATTTTAAAAAAAAATCCAATGCTTTATACAGCCTTGCCCTTCAGAAACTAGGGAAGCCTTCCTGAATTGGAAATGAGTCATACAAGTCCCAGCTAAGATCCCATCTTCTATAGGAAGCCACTCCCAGTCCTTCTTAATTCCAGTGCCTTTCCTCTGTGGATTATCTCAAATTTATCCTGTTTACATCTTATTTGTACGTAGTTGTTTTCATCTTGTCATCCCCATTAGACTGTGAATT